>NW_028301116.1:1177500-2498750 GCF_049000335.1 Polistes dominula | reverse complement strand
TTACACTTATACATATCTTTGGTTGGTTTGTCATATACAGCGGATGCTTAACAATGGACATTTCAGAATTGATCGGTTTCAGACAAGTTTATTATAAGATTACAGCAAGGCCTAGTCCTATGAGTACAAAATCTAAAGAATTACGACGATATTATTCACATATGAGACATCCCAGTTTCATTGGTTTTCTTATAATTTTATGGATACATCCATTTATGAGGTAAAATTAATATTGCTATAATGTCACAGGTAATATTATCATATCTTGTTTATAATTCAAATTTATTTATAATAATTTCAATGTTTTATAGTCTTGACAGATTTCTACTGGCTTCGATACTTACTATTTATATGCTATTAAGATGGTCTATAGATAAAGAAGATTATCAGTATCATGCTCATGTATTAAGATGTAAACAAAGAGAATTTATTTTCTAATATTCTTATATACTAAAACAAAACATGAGCAAGTGCCTTAAAAACGCTTTAATTTAATAAAAGTAGATCTAATATTAACTTTATGTTAAGTATATATATGTATTAACTATCGTACTAACTATGTCTGTGTATATTTATATTTATTTATTATAAAACAAAAACAAGTAAATTAAATAATTACTTTAATTAAAAGAAAAAAATAATTGTTATTTTATTAGAATATTAAATTAGAACTGTAATGAATCTCATAGATAATTAGTTTGGTATTTCGATTAGTAATGCTGTTCCTTTCAATATCCAATATGATTGTTGTTGTACCGATGGAAGTAATAGAGGTAAAACAAAGTTTGTACTATGACCTGTTGTAGATAAAACTCCTGCACGTAGACTAGTTTTGTATAATGGACAAATGTATCTTAAATCTTGTTCAGGTAATTGTAAAACTGGATTCACATGTGTAACTGGAAGCGAAGGATACATTTCACCTATAATAATTATTATAACATGGAATTAGAATTCATTAAACTAACATTTTTAATTCTTATTACTAGTTACCTATATTTGCATCGACTAAAATTTTGAATTGAAAATCCCATCTACCAGCATCAATAAATAAACCATGTATAAATACTCCATCTTGTGGAACTTCTAAGCCCTTATATGCTTCTGGTACCTGTAAAGTAGAAACTTAAGTATTTATATAACAGCACATATGTATATCTACTTCTTTATTTGCTTCTTTATGTGCAGTTTCGATATCTTCTTGATCTAGAACAACGTCAGTGACTTGAAAATCCAATTTTAATTGATCAATTGGAGTATTATACTTCCTTGCATAAGTTTGTAATATGCCAGTTATGAAACCTTGTGGAAATGATAGTCCAGATATCCAAAAAGACAATGGCGTAGAATGTAATAACCACATCTATTCATAAAAAGAAAATTGAAAATGTGTTGTAGGCTATTTAAATGGGCGTTGATAAAAATCTACTTCTATGAAATCAATACGAAGTTCCAAGTTCCTTGTCCAACTTCCTAGGGTTTTTAAAGATGGATATACATTAACGTTGTGCCACAATTGCGGTACCTAATTTTAATAATTTATTTTTATTTATATACTTTTAATATTTGTAAATATTTACATTTATTTAATTATCAACATTTACTTGATTATTTATTAAAGCAGTAAAGACAGTTTCAAGTTCTTCTGACATAACAACAAATCCTTTAATAGCTCGTTGTAAATTTTCCATCGAGGCATGTATTTTTGCTAAAAGTTTATTATATCTATCTACTTCTTGTAAAAGAACGGTAGTAAAGGATGGTATTCTACCTTTTGCATCTACCTACAAATTAGAAATATTGTAAAAGTATTTAAATATTTTATTTATATATTATGATAAAATTTGATTTTAATTTACTGTAAAATGTGAAGAGTGACACAATTGAGAATCTATGTTTAAATGTATTCTATCCATAATCATATCTGCCATTTCATATGCTATATCTGTTGTAGATTTAATATCTGATACCATACTTTCTTTAGGTTCTGCTTCCAATATAGTATTTATAATAAATTGAGTCTCGTTCAGCTATAGTTCATTTTAAAGTAGTCAATTGAATAATATATTATATATATACATATTGATAGAATTATTTTAGTAAATTAATTGCATTCTTACCTGGTAGGCTATATTTGCATTCTCATGCATCCCAAAAATTTCAGAATCTTCAACAATTGGAAAAATATCAATAAAATCAATGTATTCTTTAAGTTTTTCATATTTTGGACAATAGTATATACCAGATGCTGAATAAATATAATCTGAAAATATATTTAAATCGAACATTAATAATTTTATATAACATAATTTAAGTATTTTTCTTCAATAATAAATATTTACCAATATCTAAAGTTTTAGGGGAGAAAAATATATTTAAAATAGTTTTTAAAAGACGAAGATCCCAAAAATCTGTTACTCTTCCTCCATATGTAATCTCAGCTAAAAAATATATATTTAATATATTTTAATTATTCAATATCAATATTATGATTATACAAAAAATTCACCTGTGATATATGTTAACGCATCCCATGGTATTGTACCACTTTCACAAAAAATTTGCAAGTTTAATAAACAACATTCTCGATCACTATCACTAAATTCGTAAAGTATATTCCAACCTAAGGGACCGAATTTTTTTCTTTCTTGAATAATTCCATGGAAGAAACATATACCAAATATCATTCTACGCCAACTTTCATTCAGAACTATATATAAACATTAAACAAAAAAAAATATATATAATAAATCAAATAACATTACTGTCCTTTGTTCATAGTATGTGTATTTTATAAGTCCAATGGGACGAGACATGTGTTATCAACTTTAATGTCCAAAATTTATCACCTTATCTTACGTTACACTTTAAATATTTAATAGTATAAGTGCTTTTACTGTAAAACTAATGAGATACTTTTTTACTGGTCTACAAAAGATATAAAGTCTTACCATTATCCTCGAAAAAATCCTCATGTAAATCTAAAAGTGCCCTTTTGAGATTAGCTTTCAATCCTTTTGGTGGTTCATTTGTAACTTTAACTGTATTTTGTAAAATAGAAACTGGAAAGGCAGTGCTCGGCATTGAGCTTAAAAATAGTCGAAAATCTTTATGCAATTCATTGTCAGGTATTTCAGATATATCAGCAACAATTTTTTCCAAATTGATCAACCACGAAACAGCCAAGTGACAATTTTGTAAAAATACCCATCTGCCTTCGTTCATGCCATTTTTAATTAATTTTTCAGCGATAGGACCTTGACCTTGTCCTAATGATATGGAATCGAATCTATCGAAGTATTCTATTTCTATAGCGAATCTTTGAAAAGCACTGAAGGGATCGGATCCGGTAGTGAGTACAAATATTAATGGTATTTTGTTAGATGTGTCTGGAAAACTTGTAAAACGAATAGAAATTATTATATATATTATGTAATTTGTTAATTATGACAATGGAATGAGTTAAAACATAATGTAAAAATTGATTTTATAAATATTCGTAAATTAAAATCAATTTTTGTAATTTTTTGATTTATTTCAGTGTCATAATTATTGGCATATTTAGATTGATGTGGGTCAATAAATTTGAATAAAAATGTTAACACATTTTATCCGTACAGTGAATGGAGACTTGCTGCTGGTGATTCTACGAATTTGGGACCAAGATGTTTCGATACGTAAGCAGTAAATCCAAAGATAAGACATTCTTCTTTAAGACACTTTAATAACATCAATTTTTCAATATCACTTAATAAATTATTCCAATCGTAGGTCGCTTTAATCACATTTTTGGGATTTACATTAATTTCCTATAGATAAAGTATATTAAATTAATTTGTATTTATGTAAAATAAGTAATATATATTACCTCTTCTAAATAATCGAGTTTCAAGTTGATCTTTTTTAATACATCTTTTAAAATATTAGCAAATTTTTCCGAAGTACTAACAAGATAATTAACATTGTTCCACATAATATCCGTCAATGTTGGACAATCCGGTTTTTTATTCTATTAAAAAAATATATATATATATCTAATTTTGATCATATTTTTTATCGTTCTTATATTAATCAACTTACAACTTTGATGTGAGTTCCTCCACGTAAAATAAAATTCCACTCTGATTGATTGATAATTCCTGCGTCTAATTGTATCGCTATGTTCATCATAAGACTAAATATTAATTTGTGTTTTTCAAAAAGACCACGAGCAACGTTTGTATAAATTGCAATGGTGATATTTTTGTTCAATACAATAAGACGTTCTTGAAGTGTCGTAGTTTTTTCGCTACTTTCAATCACAGAATTAAATATCTAAAAATGAATAATATAAATTGTCAAGATTTATCTATAAAAAAAAAAAATAAATAAATAATATTCTATGTAGACGTTATATTGAAAATATTAAAACCTGATTAAAATATTTTAACGAGAATTGATACATAGGATCAATATCAGTTAAATCGGCAACAACAAAGTACAAAACAGAACCACGATTTGCAACACTTTGATATTTGTTACGTTCAATCGATATTTGTTCTTCCGTAGCTTCAGTTTCGATCAATCGCGTAGCAATAATTGCTGAAGTTTCTTTGCTTTCGTTAAGAGTTTCTATAAGATCTTCATTATCTAAAATATCATCACCTGATCCATAAAGTAACGTTAGTATTTTATCCTCGATACTTTGCAATTGTCCTTTATCCGAATTGATTTTAGCAATCAATTCGTTTCGAATTTCTTCAAGA
Organism: Polistes dominula; assembly: GCF_049000335.1. Taxonomy (NCBI): domain Eukaryota; kingdom Metazoa; phylum Arthropoda; class Insecta; order Hymenoptera; family Vespidae; genus Polistes; species Polistes dominula. The sequence continues at coordinate 2,494,005 of NW_028301116.1, read as the reverse complement.
TCGGGTCTTTCAAGTCGTACAACGTCACTGTTAACATTTAAATATTTCTCTTTTAAAATTTATATTATTCATTTTTAAAATTGTATTAAAATAATATTATGAATTATTAAATAGAACAGTACTAACGCTAGTAATTGTTCCTGAAGACCGTGAGAAGTAACAGTAAAATTAACTATTGTCACTTTAATACAAATTTCTGGTAAATAATGTGGATTAGCAAGTTTCGTTGTTATGTATAATCGAAAATTTTTATCATATTCAATATCGCTATCACCCAACCTTATCAAAGTTCTTCCACCCTATAATAAAATATATATAATTAATAATTACTAATGCAAACAAATTTATAGATAACGAACTTATATATCTATATGTATCTACCTGTACATATAATTGTCTAAGCAAAACAGGTTCTAAACTTGGATCTAAAGTTTCAGTGACTTCCTCTAATAATACAGGTGCTCCAATTCTTATACATGCTTCTAAAATTCTCATGAAATTATGATCCGTTAATTTGCATATTTTTATATCATTTTCCTTTTCCATATTTCGTATCCATCTATTAGCCTAATAATAAAAAAATACAAAATACAGTAAGTGTTCCTTTAAAATTGAACACAGTTAAGTTTACTGTATTTTTATTTAAAAATTATTGCTATGTCATTTTTGGGATGAAATAAATTTAATTATTATACAATAATTATATATTTAATAAGTTTTATTTGAATATTTAGTAATAGTTATATTTATATTATATTTATATTTATTATATAAATAGTAAATAATAAATATAAATAGTTATAAATAGTTATATTTATATATAATATATAATATATATAATTATAAAAAGATGAATTACATATATAATGAAAAGTGATTAAATTTATTACTATTCAAGAATATTAAAACAAATGTATTTTAATTTAAACAAAGGAAAATATTAATACAGTACAGTACTGTGTTCGATTTATCTTAATTAATTGTTAATTAATCGAAAGAAATGTATATTGTAATCTAAAAACGTGTATTTACCTTTCGATGTACCATCCTCTTCAAAATTCATCGTTAGACTAGCACGTTGTCATCTGTGAAAGTTTTTTTATTTACTGTTGTTTATATGACTGTTCATATAAGGAAATTCTATGAATTATGAATACTATCACAGTTATAAGCATGTGTAACGTTTAGAAAGTCATATAAACAACATTTAACATAAGAATTTTCATAGAAGTCAACGGACCAGTCTGAAGGTGAATTTCGAGGAGGACGGTACTCCGAACATATACACGGTACTTTTAAACATTAATACACATTTCTTTCATTTAATTAACAATTATTTTGATACTCTAATACATTCTTTTTATATTACAACACAATTTGACTCTCGTAGTCATCACTGCGCATGAGCAATAAAATAATTACATTAGATTGTAAAAAAAGGTAAAATTAGACCTTTATAATCTTAAATTCTATTAATTAGGTGAATTATATATGCACATGCGCAACGTTCCGAAAGTCATATAAACAACATTGAATAAGTGCAGTTTCATAGATGATCACTTGTCAGTCTGAAAGTGAATCTCGAAGAGGACGGTACGTCAAATTTATATTACGTATATTTAGATAACAATACACATTTCTTTTAATTAATTATTAATTAATAAAAGTATCAAATCGTAATTGTTTATTCGAAGTATATATAATTATTATAAATTGTTTCTACATTTTTAAATATTGATATACATTACCTGTTCTTGTGGATCAATCATAAGAGGCCATCTATTAGCTTGCATAACAATAATAGCATTTTCAGTACTAATTTTATCCCTCGGTAATCCATGAACATTCCATAAACGAATTTCATAAGGATCGGCAAGTATGTTGATCAAATTATAATTCGTAGTTGTTTTTATTTTTAAATCGTTACACCTTGATATCCACGTTTCCATTAATTCTTCTCTGTATATGTTTGTAAATGCACCGAGATAAGCCAATGCACCGGATGCGATCAAAGTATCACCAGTTATGTTTAATATTTGTTTATCAAATTCCTTTGAAAAGAAATAATTTTAATTAACACGAATGAAAAGTTACGAAAAAATGTTACATTTAACAAATTTGATATAAATATTTTAATTATATTTTTGTTTGTTTGTTTGTTTGTTACCTCGGTCATGGTTTGCCATCTTTGTTTTTCATCTCTAAGAGCTGAAGTTAATCTCCCAGATCTATTCAATCTAGCTTCAGCAAGTGTCATTTCATTTTCCAAATAATTTAAATTATCAACAGCAGCATCATATTGTTTTTGCAATAATTGTATTTTTCTTTCAACATCTGCCAATTCTTTTTGTTTCTTAGCCAACAGACTCTCAATCGTCCATAATTCATTTTGAGCTTCCTTCAATCTGAATGAAAAAAATGAAATAGTAACATTAATTACAAAATGAAATTGTAAATGTAATTCTCATAACTAACCTATTTCGTTTAGGTTCAACCACTCTATAAATTTTGGCATAACTGTCCATTGCTCTTACCCATACACACATCGATTTACATACTTTACTTTGTTTTTCAACAAGTTCTGGCTTAAAATCTGGATGATTTACATATTTTTGTAAATTTTCTAATAATTTGTCACTAATTTCATCTTTAGGATATGCAATTAATCGATCCAGAAAATGTAGGTCACTTAAAACTAATTTAGCTGTGGGCCAATCAGTTCTATTTAACAAAAAATATCAACAACTATTAACTTTTCTTTGTGTAATCATTTATATAATAATGAATAAATATAAATATTATACTTTTCTCCTAATAATAAATTGACAGCTTCCATGACAAAACGAACCAGACGTGGTGGTTGATTGAAAACTCTGATCTCGTTAATGTCATTTTTGTTAAGTGCTTTTAATGCTTGTTCAGCTTCTTCTAAAGCTGGTATCACAGCTTCCAGGTCTTGTCTAGCATCAACTTCTAATGCTGCAGTTTCTTCAGCTTTTATCTGTTATAATTAAGAGTATCATATTTAATTTAAAACAAATAAATTCATTGATATATGTTTCCATAATTATGAAAGTGGTCTAATTGTAAATCATATTTCTGTAAATGAATTTTATATAATATTGAAATAATAAACACTGATGATTTTGATGATCTGATAATTCATTTTTGACAATATCGTGAAAATTTAAGTAGTTTAAAATAATGTTGTGTGAAGTAACCGATAATTTCATTTTTTATTTTGATTTAGACTACTTTCATAATTATGGGCACATATATGTTCGAATTTGATTTCATTCAAATAGAATAATTTTAATTCATACTTTAGCAGAAGCTTCGTCAGCTATTACAATTCGTTTAACTTTGTCACATTCAATTTGTTCCTTTGCTATTATTTTCACTAATTGCGACACTTCCTCAGTACTTATTTTAAGTTTTGGTGCAAGTACTATTAATTGTTCTTTCATTACACTTACCATTTCCTTAGTCTCGTTTAATTTCTAAGATAAATTAAATAATATGATATAAATATATAATGTGTCTTTTTTTTATAGATACATACATTCAAACCATTCATAATTTTTTTCTTTAACGTTAAAATTTCTTGTTTCTTTTTGTGCAACGTTTTTTCATAAAGTTTCAATAATTCCAAGTAACTACTTGGTGTCGTATAATATCTTCGACGCATTTCCAAAAAATATCGAGTTGTTGCATCTTCCACCATCTGTATAATATTGTATAAATATATAAAACAATATTGTATATAATAATATATGTAAATATTAGCACATTGTTAATTGATAATTAATATTAATACGTTGAGCGCTACGCGAATTCTTAGGGAAATCCCCGTACAAATTCTTAGGGAAATCCCCGTCAGCCACAGGCGTTACTTTGTATTGAAAAAACAGTTGAACGTGTCAGTCACTGGTGACAGACTTGGCCTAAAATTTTTTGTTAGTGTCAGTCAGCCGATGACTAATGTTCAAATTCTTCCGTTTAGGCCACGTCCATCATAGGTGACTGACAAATTCAATTGTTTTTTCAATACAAAGTAACGCCCGTGGCCTGACGGGGATTTCCCTAAGAATTCACGTGACATTCAACGTGTTAACACCTGTATATTTGTGATCTGTCAATTTATTAAATTAATTATAATAATTTGTATTAAACTATTGAATACCTCGTGCATCAAAACACAAATTGAACAAAGTGATGACAAAGTTTCTTCATTATCAGGTACTATTTTTATTATAGAACTTTCTGCAACAGAAAGAAGAGCGTCTCTCGGCCATTTTGTGAACCAATCAATCGTGCAACAATTAACCAACGAAGGAAACATACGACAACGTCGTCTATAGGAAAATTTTTAATAAATTTTGATTAACAATAAAATTGTGTAAGTATAATTAATATGTTTATGAGATAGTTACCTGAATGCATCACCAATAGGACTCATGCAAATCATAAGATGTAAAAAGTTTCTAACTCTTTCGATAAAAAATTGATAAATGGCGTCTCTGTCACTCTCATTGATACCATTTTGTTTAGCTGCAGGTCTTGTTGCTATTATTACTTTTTCTAATTCGTCTGCTTCATATAAATTTGGAACCTCACCTGTGTAACATTAATTAATTAAAATTTTACATATATATATATATATATATGTATTTATTTTTAAATCATAAATTAATGTATATCGTAGAAAATATTTAGAATATTTTTTTAAATATTTTTCATTTAATTTGTAATATTGTATTATTTATAAATTTAATTTTATTTTTTATATATTATATATATATATATATATATATATATATATTTTAATTTAATTTTAATTTAATTTTGTATTTATATTAAATTTAAATTTATATTTAATATATAAATATAAATATTGTAATATTTATATATTTAAACGAGTATTTTTAGTTTTTTTTTGTTTATATCTAATTACTAGTAATTACCAGTATTTAGGGTGTTATTAATATCTTCCAAAAATTCTTCCAATACTATCTGAGTATCCGTGAATATAAATGTTGTATGTTGTCCTTCTGTTCCTGGTTTAAAATAAAATTTACGAAGATCTTCGAACCATGAATTTTTATCATAATTACGTGTAACTTCGATTTGATGACACCTAACAAAATGAAACAAGAAAATAATTTTTTTGTTCATATATTCATCAGATAAAGCATAGATTTTTAAAAATATGATTTTACTGATAAAAATTTAAATAAGATGCTAATCTCGTTAAACTTTGTTTTCCCATTCCACCCATTCCAACCAATAATCCATTACCCCTTTCCGATCTAAGAATTCTTGCAAGTCTACAAACGTGTTCTATGGCATCCATGAAGAATATTATTCCAATTTCTTGTCCTATACTTAATGAATAATCATCCAAATAATCCTATGAAAAAACGATATTGTTTATCATATATATTATTTAAAAAAAATATACAAAATGATTTTTATCGTATCAAAAATAAATTGAATATGAACAACAACAACTTTTTTCTAAACCTGCAAAACCGATTTGATTTTATTCATGTCTGTAATTTCTTCATAAATTCGTTGTTCCACTGGTACACCATAAGAAATAAAATCACCAAAGAGTAATATTGGAGGTTTTTCTATAAGTTTTTCATCAGGAGGTAATGGTACAACTTGATCACCAAATGTATTGAGACAAATATTTGACAAAAGTCGATAAAAATAATTTTTGTCTTCCAGATTTATCAATCTGTCATGAAACACACGTAGACATTCGTGATAAAATAATCTACAATAATAATAATAATAATCATAATAAATATATGTATATATTTTTTTATCTTCAAAAATAATTATACAAAATAATATACAAAAATACCTTAACATTTGTTTAGGTTCTCTGATAACGGACGGATTGACCTGCATCATACCTTGCACGCATTTTGATAAATCACGTAAGTTAAAAATGTAATGATTTTTTTCTGGTGTTGGTAAAAGATCAATAGAAATTTTTTTATAAACTTCTACGGTAGCATTTATTATTTTATCACCTAGATCAATTATTGGTTCTACAAAATCACTGAGAAATCCTCTCATGATTGATCTTTAAATGAAAATGAAATTAATTTGGAATGATTTTGTTATTCGATAAAAATACACAGATATAGTTAATTATGAGAGTGAACTGATCGAAGTTTAAAAATTGAACAAATTGATATAATAATTTTGTTTTTTTTTTAGTAATAGAAAAAATTGTAATATAAAATAAAATAAAATATAAAATTGTAATTTTTAGACTTTGTTCATCATCGTTAATTATTGTCACATCTGTAAGATCATACTTTTGACAATATATACTAACTTAAATATAGCTCTGAGAGATTCTTCAGTAGGTGATGGTATAAATAACATTGCAAAGTGTCTTACGAATCTCTGTGTAAGAGGATTTCTACCACCCCCAGGTGGTGCACAAGCAGCCGTAATTACAACGTCTTCTATATCCTTCCAAAATAATTTCTCACGGTCGTACATACCACCATAATCTAAAATTTGTCTATACTTTGACCCATAATTATATAATTTAAATATAACACGATCAAAATTTATTTATTAATATTAATAAGAATTAAAATATAAAATTACCGTAATAATTCGATAGGTGGTTGAGAACCGTAAGTATCCAATTTAGGCATATTAACATCATCGACAAAAATGCAAACTCTTTTTCCAATGGGTGCACCTAAAAGTGCTTTCTTTCTTCTTTCTAATTTAAGTTCGATTATTTCCTGTGTACGTCCACTATTAGTTTGGGCAGAAAAAATCAATGTTATTGGTACCCAAAGACTAGTTTCTTGAAGTGTGTTTAACACAATTTTCGTTATTATCGATTTTCCTACTCCTGTTTTAAATAAAAAAAGTTTTTTTTTTTTATTAAAATCGAACAATATTATATTTTATAAAAGTTACAAAATTAATTTAGAATATATTTAAAATATAATATTTTATAAAAAAGAAAACAAAATTAATTTAAAATAAATTTCTAAAATTAATTTATAATATAAATTAAATTAGATTATAATTTATTAATATTTTATTATAAAATATAAAAACCTGTTAAACACAATTAATTCATAATATATTTAAAATACAATATTTTATAAAAAACAAAAATTAATTTAAAATAAATTTCTAAAATTAATTTTTAATATAATTTAAATTATATTATAATTTTAGAAACATTTAAAATATTTTATTATAAAATATTAACCTGTAGCACCGGTAAATAAAACTGGCATATTAATCATAATAAGTTTTTGCATTATATAACCATATCTAATAGTATTAATAGTTGGTACAATAATATCAAAAAATGGTACTTCTGGGTCATATGTGAATACTGGCGTTATTTTAACCCATAAATCTAATCTACGTATTTGCATGTTCATATAAAGATTCCATAAATCAGCTGCTGGTAATCTGTGTAAATAAAAATACTAAATTTCAATCTTCAAAATTATTTCTAATGTAAAAAATTAAAAATGTTATATTCAACCGTGCATCTGGATGCATATCAAATTGTTCTTTAATAAAAACTTCGAAAAATTCGCGATAAGCATCAACGATATTTCCACCAATCGACCATAAAAGTGAAAAAATGAAAGATTGGGTGATAAATGTTTTTATTCTTGATCTTTCCGTTGTTTTATCAATAGCATTTGGTTCGAGTATTATACTTTCCATTATACCACAAGCCATATTGGCTTTACTGATATCAACCTAATAAAACAGATAACAAATTTTAATGAAATATTTAAAACAATGAAAATGAAAATGAAATTTAATGAAAAATTAAATAATAATAATTATTTAAAATATACTTGTGCAATGGCATGATCGCAATTTCTTTTGAAAAAGATCAATCCATTTTCGAAATATCCTTCGAAAAGATCAATTATTAATTTTTTATATTCCAACGTGAATGTTTCATCAGGTAACTTTTGTACCCATGTTTTTACAAGTGGCAACCATTTTAATTCGGCAGGATCAACGTAAACCATTCCTACATTTAAAAAAATATATTATGTTAAATTGTACTTCAGGGTATTTTACAATTTACATTATTATAAAAAAAATATTATATATATATACATTTATATTTTATATTTATTAAATTATTTATTTTATATTTATTTTATATTTATTAAATTATTTATTTTATATTTATTTTATATTTATTTTATATTTATTAATTACATAATTATATTAAATATTATTATTTTAATATATTAATATGTTATTCTTTTATATTAAATTTAATATATTATATTAAATTATAATATATATACACATACCACATCGACTAACAGTTGCTGGTGAAGCTTGTGCAAGATCCATAACTTCAAAAATCATGTGAACATATGGTGTAAACTTAATTCTCTCAGAATTAGCTAAACACAACATTTTATTATCATCCAAAACCGTATTCATATTTTCAATCCAAATAGCATCGACAGGACCATCGCATACAACCCATTGGTGATCCTCAGTTTGAAACTACATAGAAAAATTATTAGAACAATTATTTTTCATCCAATTACGAAACTTAGGTATAATTGATAATCTTCATTTGAATTTACTAACAGAACATGCATGACGTATTATAACACCTAATAAACCATCACGCCATTCATTAGTCAATGTATCCACTTCCCCATATAATTCACCAATGGTAACTGCTTTTGGATTAAGTCTGTACATATGTACAGGTTGATAATATTGTCCTTCAACACCCATTTCATGAAGACGTGTATAAGTTTTACATAAAGTCTGAAATATTCATTTGAAATATAATTTATAAATATATTTACATTAAATTGTAATTTAATTTATATTTTTACATTAAGAACAGTAGATTTGCCAGATCCAGTTGGTCCTACCAACATTACACCATGCCTGACCACCATAGTTTCATGCAACTGAATAGCTTTTTTTATGGTACATTGTTCTGGTTGTTTACCACTATCTACCAACGTCTTGTTAATAATTAATTCATATTTTTTTAACATCGTTTTTATATATCAATAATAAATAGTTAATGTGTTAAATGGTTTTATTTTATTGTTATTACCGTAATTGCTGTTTCTTCGAAAATACCATAATCTTCTATGGGTATTATGATATCTGGAAAAAGATCACTGACAATACCTTGAAATAATTTTGCATCTTCGCTCAAAAATTTTGGAATGTTACTGTCACGTAATGCTTTTATTAAAACAACGTCTTCAGATTTATCAGGATTATTACGTTTTAATGATCCTGCCATTACTAAGACACTTTTGACAGCTCTTTAAAAAAATTATATTTGTTAAAAGTAGAAATAAATATTAATATACAGGGTGATTGACCAGTTCTTGCTACCTGAATTGCCGGCCTGAATTTTTCATGCAACTTTTTGTTTAGCCACTTTTCTGCTACTGTCACACTTTCGGTGCTATTTAGGTGGCAAGTTCTGGTGAATCACCCTATATAGTATTTATATTATTGTCAAAATATTTTTATTATATTTTATTTAATTCATACCTCATTCCAAAATCATAATGATCTTGTTGAGACAATTGTTCACTACATAATGTATACATAAGTGTCATTTTTTTGGACAACACATTGGACATTTCAAATCCTTCTGAATATAACGTTACTTCTGCAATTAATTCTGTAAAACAATATTTTAATTTATTAAATCAACAATTTAGTTATGTTAAATTATTAATACTCGCTAGAATAATTAAAGTCAAGCAACATTGACCATGTTAATATTATGGTGAACTGTAAAGTAATGTCGTTTTCTAACCTCAAATTCAAACAAATACATTTTTGTCTAACAAGTTTATATTTTTAATTAATAATGTAATCACCATCCTTTGTTATCAACAACCTTTTTTCATCTAGTATCCAAAATTTTTAGTACCAAATTGATCAAAATCAATCAATTTTTGATAAAAATATAAAAAATGGGACATTTGTAGAAACGACATTATTTTAATAAAATGGATGAATGACTTGTTCGAAAAAAACAAAATATATGTTAATTTTATTTATCATATTTATCCTATTTAATTATAAATTATAAATGATTATTATATTTTTACTATAATCAGGAACCATCATTGCAAATGGTCGGAACAATGATTTTAAATTGTCTGGTAATTCAGTACGTCCAGCGTATCCAGGATTCATAGTAATGAAAGTTGAACATGACATAACTAATTTGATCATACGACCTTCGAACATGAATCTGTATAATAAATAAAAATATATATATATATACTCATATTTACTTTTTGTTAAAAAAAAAAAAAACACTCACTCAGTAGCTCTGATGAGTTTTGCATTTCTTATAGTAATTAATTGTTGAGCTATTACTGAAAGTACTTCGATATCAATTCGATTAAATTCATCGAAGCAACACCATGCACCAGATGTTGCTAATCCAGAAAAAAATCTACCCATAATCTAATAATATAAATAATATACAATAACAAATTATATTTAAAATAATAGCAAATAATTTGGTACTGAATTTTATGATACTTTGTAATCCAATCCTTCAGAACAATTAAAAACAACGCATTGTACAGCAAAAGCTTTTGCAAGATCTTTAGTAGTTTCTGTTTTACCAGTACCAGCTGGTCCAGCTGGAGCACCACCTAAATAAAACAAGCATGTTTAACACGTTCCCTGCCAAACCATTTTTGCCCAACTTGTGATACAGGCAATTAGATTTTCAGCGCATTGAATGAATATGTTAACATGTACCATTTATGGTACACGTGGCCTAATGGTCAAGTTTAACGTGTACCATAAATAATACATGTGGCATAGAAAGTGTTAATCAAAAATATTGATAATAAATTATTCCATAAATTTACCTAAATCTAATTGTAATGCACCCATTAAACAAAGATAACAATTATCAGTTAATGGCGTTATGACGAGTCTTCTTTGTGCACCAAGATATTCATAACCATACAAATATTCCGAAATACTCATTTTTGCTAAACAATTATCAATTTCATCGTCCCAATAATAACGTAATACTTTAACCCAATCAAAACTTGTACTGTAATATTAATATTTTAATTATTATTATATATATTAGCTCGAGTCATAAATAACTTCCGTTTTTTATGAGACAAAGAATGGCGTTTCTGCGACTGATAAGTGCAAGACACCTTTCATGGAGTTTTTTTTTGCACTCAATTGGATTTTGGTCTAATACTACCTTTAAAAGGTTCGTCAAAGTCGGAAATACGTCCTGCACTCGGTTCATCTTTTAAGATCGTATCTCCAGAATGGAATTTTACAAACCAATTTCTGACTGCCCTATCAGTTATCAGTTCTGCACTGTATACACTGCATATTTTTTCAGTTGCCACTTTAGTGCTATTGTCTTGTTTCAATTCCTAAAGCATTACATGTCGAATATGCACTTTTTACTATCCATTTCAGTGGTTAAGAAAAACGGTTAAATGTAACATTGACTGCATAAAAAAGTTAACAGAAGACTAACTGAATCCTCATCTATATAGTGATATTGAAAATCCGTTTGTTTCGGTAACTTATAGTAGGTAAATACGAAAAATAGATTCTACATAGCCGCATCGGAAGTTACTTATGACTCGACCTAATATTATTACTTTAATTCTAATTGTTTAAATATATTAAAAGTCTTACGTAGAATCAATTTTATTTTCAACCAAAATGTTGATAATATCACGAGCGTGTACGTCAATGGTAATTAAATTAATTATAACCTCGCGTATTAATTTTGGTAATTCACCTCTAACCATAGCTGCTAGTTGATTCAGGTCCTATAAGTTCATTAAACGATCAATTAATTATTAATTAAAAATAATGTTAAAATAAATAATCAAATAACTTCTATGATTTCTATGATACTTAACTGAATAACACTTTTGTTGAAATGATTGTATCGAATTAAAAATATTATTTTTCGAATCCAAAATAAGGTGAACGTTACGAGCCCATAATATTTGTGATACAGTTAGTACAATCTGATTTAGGTAGTTAGGAGAGAAGGATGATTATAAAAAATCAAAAAAATATTAGGGATACCAAAAAGTAATTAAAATTTCTTCGATGAATACACTCACATTTAATTTGTGCTAATAAAAAATCGAAAGACTTTTTAAAAAGGGAATTAAACAATTTCTTTTATGTAAGGCAAAAAGTGTTAGAAAATGATGAACAAATTTTTGGTTGATTAGCATTTCAAATTTCTTTAATAAATAAATATTTTTCGCAAGCAAAAAAAAATTTTTGATTACTTTTTGGTTCCCCCAATATATTTCAATATTCAATTTCATTTTATTACGATATGATAATAATTTATTTTATATTTAGTACACACCTGTGATGGATGAGCAAAAAGAAACAATTCTCTTCCTCGTGATTCTAAATCAATGATGGCTAATTTCATTCTTTTTCTTAAAGTTATGAACATTGATTCTTCCACTTTACCAAGCCAATCTTCTACGTTTCCTCTTGCTCGTAAGCCCCTACCAAGAGCAACCTTTTCACCCTCGGGTGATATCATAGCAATAATATCATTGGTAACAACTGTTGATATTACTTCACCTTGTTCATTTTCTTTCGTAGTTATTGCAAATTCCAAACGATGTATAGCATCGAAACATTTTTGCAAATGTACTTGAACGGCATGAGGATTTTTTGTCTATATATATATTTTGTTTGTTTGCATTCATTTTGAATTAGGTTCAATTCTAATTCGCAATGTTGGTTTTATATTTGTTACCTGTGCCAATATTTCCAATAATTCGTCGTTCGATAAGAAAAAAATCGTGGAAATGCAATACGTTTGGTTTCTAAATATGCTTCTAAACATTTCATTACTTGATCAAGATTATTATTGTTTTCATTTAGTTGTTCTAATATACCAGGTTGTGTACAAACTTCCATTGCTAGTGGCATCTGAAAATATTATATACGAATATGTATATTGACCTTTTGTACTCGAGCCGGCGCCGATACGGCGCCTGGCTGATTTGAAGTCTTTTATTACTATATCTGCTTATTTACTGTTAAATTTTAATATTTGTATACGTTTGTTTGTTTATAAATGACTTTAAATACATGCAAAATGTATCCCTAATTTAGTCGAAATCGTCTCGAGTTGTTGGTTAGTGCAAGTGAAAAAGGTGTTGAATGCAAGGCGTTGATAAATGCAACAAAATAGTTAACAATTTTTTGAAATATGATTTTTTGATTTTGTTTTATAATAAATTGATAATTACTTTAGCTGTACGTCTCATTATATCTTTCCAAGATCTGTCAACTTGTAAAAATAATTTAGCTTCGATAGGTAATTGTCTTTGAATGTCAGGTGCTGAAAATATTGCTTCTAAATATAACCATTGTTGTTGACAATATTGCCATGCATCCTGTTGGAGAAAAATATTATTATTTTCAAGATAATATCAATTATTATTGTATTTATTTATTTTGTACCAGAGTCGTTGTAAAAAGATTCAATTTTTCCATCCAATCATCAACTTTCGGTTTTATCGGACCAACGTGTCGAGATGCTGCTATTGTTTGTATATTAATATTACTTTCATCCAAGGCCAATTGAATTTCTTCCAAACCTCCTAATATAAAAACATCTTTTGCATCTTTATAAGGTAAAATAATAAACTCTAAATTTGTCCATAAATCTTCAACTTTGCTTATCATTCCTTCCAAATTAGCTTCTGAACTAGCAGCAGCTGCAATTTCCATGAATTCATTTGGATAAAGAAATGCTCCAAGATTTTCCAATAAATTCCAAGTTAATGGTTCGTCAGGTTTAAATCTATAATTCAACATTCCTTCGATTTTAATCCAATGACGTTTTTTCAAAAATGGATTACGTAAATATCCCAATATCGGTAATTTATTTTTAATCAATTCCACGTCTTCTTTCAATTTTGGTAAAACGTTGTTAGAAGGTAAACCTTTTTCCATTTGAACGATATTTTTTAAAATTTGCATAGTTAAACTTGTAATATCTTCTACATTAAGGGTATCAAAGTCAGCAAATTGCCATTGTTCAACTGCATTTGCCCAGGATGTAACACTGTCCCAAAGTAAAGTACGCAATCTTAATTCATTTTTTACCAAATCAATCATTTCAAATCTCGTAACTTCGACCTACAATAAAACTGTCTTGTATCATGTGAAATAAACAAATTATACTTTAAATAATTCTATTTCAAGTTTTAATATACTTTAAATGCTTTTTGATGTGATCGATATTCATCTGCAGTTGCAACACATGAATTCAATCGTTCAGTTAAATCCTTCAATGTTTCTAAACATTCATCTACATTACTTTCAGCTTCCAATAACCACGTTTGCTGCAATTTCAATGATCATTAATAATATAATAATAATTTTACATTGAATAACGTTAATATATTTTTACCATAACTTCGTCATTTATTTCAGATACTTTATTTGTCAATGATACAATATCTTTTTGAAGTTGTGCATTAAACTTTGCTATTAATTTTCCTCGTTCTTCCAATTTCTTATCAACTTCTAAACGCAATGTTGTAAAATGTACGCTTATACCCTAAAACAAAAAAAGAATAATAAATTATTCGTTAAATATTTTTCTTTATTTCATTTTGTTTACCAAATAATTTGCTATATCATCAGGTGGCACGTTTATTTGAAATTCTTCCATGGTATCGTACAATTCTTTAACATAATCAAGTACACTTTCCATCATATCAACTTCGTGTTGTGCTTTATCAACGAATTGTATATAAGAAACAAAATCATCAGTTGTTATTGGCTCGGATTGTAAATAATTCAATGATTCGATTGCTTTACTCAATAAATCATTCACTCTACTTTTACCAATTCTATAAAAAAACAATTTATAAAATGTAACATTTGCAAAAATGTTACCAAAATAAATATTTTATATTACCCTGGCATAACAACTTCAATAACAACCCTTTTACTTTTAGGTGCTTGTGCAACTGCTTCTTTAAAACGTTCCAATCTAATATAAAAAATACCTAATGGTTGATAATCAACTATTTTATTAATAATTTTCAATTCGTTTTGATAACGAAGACACCATTGACGAAAAAAATCACATCTTAGATTATCTCGAATAATATTTTCATCAAATTCAATGTCTTCTACATAAAAATCGTGTATCATTTGAAAACGTTTTGAATAACGTTTAACAGAATTAATATTATCGTTTAAAATTTTGGATAATTCTTCTTTTAATTGTTCCAATGATTTATCCATGCTCAAAACTGTAAGAATTTCTGGTGGTTCACCGCAAATCTTTTTTTCTATCTTACGATTTATCATTGGTCTTGTATTGAAAAGAAAACAATATGATTTTTAAAATAATATTAATTTTAATAATTAATGAAAAGATTTTTTTTAGTGTTTACCTGGTAAATGTGTAAAAAAATGGATCAGAAAGTAAAGGTTTGATGGCGTGTAAATTTTCTTCCCAAGTTATTCGTAAAGTTTTAAACATTTGTTGAAAAGTAAGTTCAGATGGGTCCATAATTATTCCATCCTTTAGGGATATTAATAAATCTACGATAAAATATGGTTCCTAAATAAAAATAATAAAATAAAATTCTTTATTATTATCTATTGGAATAATATTTATTTAATTTTATATTTAATTAATTATTTAATTTTAAAATAATATAATTATTATTATTAGATTATTTAGATATTAATTTATTATTATATTTTAATTAATATTATATTTATATAATAATATTTTAGATTATTTTATATAGATATTATTTTTTTTTATTTTAATTTTTTTATTTTAATACTAATTATTTATATTATTTATATATAAATTATTTATATATAATATAATAAAATTATTATAATAATTAAAGTAATACAATAGCAGAATCATTTAAAAACTTATTAAATATTTAATTTATTATAAATAATTCGATACCTGAGTACGAGGTAATGGAGATTCTAATACAACATCGATTAAATTATTTTCCAAAGATTCATCATCGGGTAAATAAATTGAATGACTTTTAAATACTTCTACAAGACTTTTGTAAGTATTATACATAAGACATTGCATCATGTTCGTTTGTATGAAATCAATGAGATGAATAAAACTGCAAAAGTATTTGAACAAAAATAAATCAAATTTATTATACATATATAATAATAATAATAATAATAATAATAATAATAATAATAATAATAATAATAAATTAATCATGTTAATAATCTACTTATGTTAAAGTATTTTTTTGTTTAATTTACCAAGAAAGACGATAACATTTGTCACGTTTCCGAGCTTGTTCGATGTAACTCATCTTCAAAACCCCATCTTTCGGCATTTTAAATTTCATTCCAGTAAACGGGACTGTAAAAAAAAATGTAAATTACAAACAAATATGTACAATTATTAATTTGTTATATAAATTATTACTTAATTTTCCAAATGCAGTTTGTTCAATTGTAATATTCGAATCGTCAGGTGTATAACCAGCTTCAAGAAGTGTTTTTAAACATGCATTATTAACAATATCCTTTGTCAAACTTCTAAATTCATCTAATTGTTTACGAATATCTTCCAATTTTCTAAACTATTTATAATTAAAATGTTATTATTAAACTTTTCTTGCTTTTTATTTTTAGAAGAAATGTAGAGATTTTTTTATTTAAATAAATTATTTACCTGCATTTCTGTAAAATCAAAGAGAGACAATTTTTCTATGACAGAAACGTCGTGAAAACTTAAATTAAAAAACACAGAACACATTGCTTTGATTTCTAACAACGCTTTGCTGAGTATCGGATCAGATATAAAAAGATTTTGTTTGATGTAATTACTAACTTTAGTAAATTTTCTAATAGATATTTGTTTTCTCCATATGTAAAAAGCTTTCCACATTCGAAAAATCACAAAAGTTCTTATCTGAAAGTACCAATAATTAATAATAAGTAATATAATTATCTACCATTAATCATCAATCTATCATATATAAACGTTAATTACGATAGTGGACTAACAATAAATAAAAAAATTAGAAAACATATATTTTATAACCTATTTTTGAAAATATAAATAAATTGTTTATAATTTAAAATAAACTGTGTGTAATTAATTTTTTCTAGTTAAATTTAAAATTATTTAAATAAATTTTAAATTTATGTTAGAGACCACTGTTAGTCACTGAGTGTCACTTATGTTGACACTCATGTGTAGATAAATTTTTAATAAAAATATTTAATATATTACTTTCATTAATTTCACGTAAAACACGTATTCTCTTTTCCATAATTCAATTGGTGTAAATGTAATATCTTCAGGACTGTATTGTGTTACACCATCTGTACTAATAGTTAAATATGCATTACCAGTTTCTTTATATTCAACGACCCTGCAATGCAATTGATTTATCATTAAAATAAAATCATTTAGAAATATAATATTTTTGTATTTAAATAAATTGAATGTATTTTTTGTTTTACTTTAAAGCATATGGTGTAAAATATTCAGATGTTTGATCAACAGCATAAACCATATAATAAAATACATGTTCAGGATCATTTTGTAATTTTTCAATCAATTCTAATTGATTTACTATAATTGGTGGTTGAGATTTTGATTTATAATATGATTCATCGATGATTAAACGTTTAGGTTTTACCTGTACTGTTTAAAAATAATTAAAATATCATTTTTCATAAAATATTTAATTATATTCACATAAATATTTGATATAATTATTAAATAACAAAATCTTACTAATACGAGTTTTAGTTTTTACATCATTTATTGTTTGCAATTGTGAAAGACTAGGTTTCAATACTCTTTTATTAATTTCTTCTTGTTGTTTAGCAAAACCTGTCTACAAAATTATATCTCGTTTTATTTTTATATTCACAATTTTTTTATTTTTTTTATTTAAATATAAAATTGAACAGAAGACTCACCAATGGTTCACGCGTTTGTTCTTTACTTTCTATTTTTTCGAGTACTTTCTTATGGGGTATGTAATATAATATTTCATCCGGATCGCTAAAGTATAACGTATTCTTTAAAAATATATATATTGATTATTATTTAAATAAAATCTAAGAACAAAAAAAATGTGATTTAAATTTAAATTATCTGATAATAATGTTTTTGTTTACCTTTTGCAAACTTTTGCTGACACTTGACAAATTCTAGAAGCAAGAAATTCGTTAATATTTTGATTTATTTTTGAATATTTTATAATTGTATCTTCATCACTGTTTTTTAAATCAGTATAAATATTCGAAATTTCGGAATCACTTATTTCTTCTTCTTCTTCTTCTTGTTTCATGTTGTTTTTTTTTTAATTATCTACTATCAAAAGTTTTTCAATATCTGTACAATAAAATTATAAAATGCAATCACTAAATATATTTATGCACTTTGAATTCATTAACAGAATTGTGCAATGAATAAATTTTTTTTTTTTTTTAAATATCGATCAAACAAATGAATTTAATTTACCTAGGAGATGATTCGAATCAATATGAAGTTAGAACAGATAATAGATAATTAGATAATATTTGATAATATAAATCTGCATTACCGACGTATACAAATTTTATCATTTTCAAAAATAAATGTAATGTATAAATGTATTTCCTTTTCTAAAAAAAAAAAATGGGTTAATTTAAAAAGAAAATAATATCAAAATTTAAATATTACCGACACGGTAGTCAAAATAAGTATCTATTGAGAATTTGATTGGTAGATGGTGTTGAGTATCAAAACTAACATAACAGACATCTCTTGAAAGTGTGATGGAAAGTTGTCATTTTATCATAACAGTGTATTTATAATTAATATTGTCAAATAAAATGTATTTCAAATTATTTCATATATTATTAAATAATTAATTTCTATTTAATTGAATTAATATTAAAATTGACATTTTTGTTTAGTTTCATTTAATAATCAGAGACATCATATAACCGATGTATCGACAAAAGAACGTGTCGTTTCTTTCGCGAATTTTTATCTTTGTGGATCGTTTTGTTAATAATAAAAACGTTAATTATACATTTTATCAATATATTTCATTTTTATATTCTATTTCAATATGAATAGCGTTATGAAAATCGACGAACGTGAACGTCAAGGAACATCTACAAGTTTGAAAAAAGAAGACACATCATTAACAGTGTTAATAACAGAACCATGTCCGGAAATAAAACCAGTAATGGACTCTAAAAGTCAACAAATTCGTATTGTTCGTGGTAATAAAAGGTTTAAAGTAGATAATACTGACTGTACAAATTGTAGTGAAAAAAAAGGTTAGTTTTCTATACTTATTATTTTACATTAGACACATATTTATTAATTATATATTTAACACATAATTAAGATTAATTTATTGTAACATTATAAAGCATTCTCTTTTGTTAAATTTTAGATTTGAAGGAAGATGACAACACAGAAGCAAAAGTTAAGTCTTTAAAGCGGTCTTGTGAACTGTGGTCAATGGAAGACAAGAATACATTTTTTAAAGCACTTAATGAATATGGCAAAGATTTTGATGCTCTACAAAACTATTTTCAATTACAAGGCAAAAGAAGAGGTCTATCTGATATTATGATTAAGAACAAAGAACAAATAAGGCATTTTTATTACCGCACATGGTTAAAGATATCAAAGCATCTTAAATTTTCAGAAGGTTAGCTTACGCTGACTAATTTTGTTATTTTCAATGCTTTATAATAAAAAAATATAAAAGTATCATTAAAAATATAGATAGAATGATATGTAAAATTACAGATGTAAAGAAAACCTCTCAAGAGTTGTATGGTCTGATAAACTATGGTGAGCTTCGAAGAAAGTTGCCCCGTATACATGAGAAGGTACATTTAAAGTTAAATGAATTAATCTATTGGGGATCAACACAAGTAAGACTTCGTGGGAAAACAATGAGGATAAAGACACCGATATGCAAAGTCTTAAGAAAATTGAATCAGTTGGAAGGTAAGTCGATATGATACACTAATCATTACCTTTATGTCGAAGCATGTTGAAGTCTAACCAATAAGAGCCTAACCAAGTAAGTATTACAAATAAATAAAAATTTAGCTATTATATTGTTTGCATGAATTAATTTAATGAAACTATGCATATAATTATAATATATGGATAATTGAATAATCTCAAAAACAACTTCCCTATGAATAAACACAAATAAATAAAGGATAAAACAAAAAATACATATACATTGAATAAAATAATGAGTAAACGTTTATGATCACCACAATTGTTTTAAAACAAACCTTATCATGCATTGAATGTGTTTGCTTTTATTAAGACTTTTTTAATTAGTATAACATCTGTGATAGTAGTCATAATATGTTTGCACTGTAGTGGATTTACATAAGGTCTGGTAGTACTTTAAATAATCTGTTGCTAATAAGTACTATATGATATTACTTTCATGTGCATATCATTTAGAATAGAAACTCTCAAAGTTAGTTGTATGTTGCATCAGTTTATAAAAATTCGATTTAGAATCCACATATGATTTGGTAGATGTTAATATGGTAATCTAACTTTTGCTATACCTTTCCTAACATATCCCTTGTTTGAATTCCTCTACATCATATGACAAAGATGGTATGTACATGCAATCCTTTATATATTCCTATAAAAAGTTACACGTATATATGTACAAATGTTAATATGGAAATGATGGGTGAGGTATCAACCATTGCTGCAACATATCCAAGTATGAATGTTCTATCACATTGGTTTGGAAGAATGAAATTCTATTAAATTTACATCCCAACAGTATGATATCGAATGATCTGCAATAGTTATTTTTATTGATATTATTTTCATTTGTGTGAAATGTCATTTAGATGTTGAAAATTAATTGGTTCACTAAAACATCATCCTTCTGTGTCTATTGTTGCAACAAATAAGAACATTCAAAACTGTAGTATATGTTTTTCAAAGGAATATGCATGTGAGAGTGATATCGTAGTTCTTGTGCAATGAACCTCATTTAAAGTATTATTAGAATTTATATAAATTTGTTTATTACATTTCAATGAAATAATAGATAAAAGGATAATAATAGTAATAATGTTTTGATAAAAAAAATAATAATAATTCACGAGTTATCATTTGATCATCAAAATCAAGAAACAAATAATAATGAAATCTTTAAAAATAAATATTTGACACCTTTACTTTTATCCTTAATCGCCGATCTATCCTAGCACCCGATCCTTATCCATGCCCAACTGCAAGTTATCCTGGAATGAAGAAAATGAAAGTAAGAAGATCATCGATTTCGTAGATTGGCAGGAAGAAATAAAGCTACCCTCTAGGGTGACCGTAGAATTAAGGCCTCGCAATAACATGGCATGGTGGAAGGTTCAGGCGTCTGCCATGAATCCAAGGGTACGTACCCTTCTCCCAATACAAAAACGTCTCTCTAGTTTGCTAATATTCTTGCAACAACGATGGCAACCTTCGAAATACAAAACTGTATCCTTTCAACTTTCTTATGTACGAGGTTTGATCGTGATTGATAGCTTCATTAATTTGAAGATAGCTTAATTATTTTTTTTTTTTTTAATGAAAATAAAGTATCCTCGGTAAATGGTAAATGAATCCTTACATGAAAAATCTTCTAGTATATCAACACTTTGAACGTAAACGTGGAGGATGCAAAAGATGTTGATCTTTTGCGCGTTGCACCATTGGAAGGTTGTAAAATTGCATTGCCTAAGGTCAATCTAGGCGAGTATTTGACAAGTAATAGTGTTAGTTTGAACTCTTACGAAAAACGTCTCGGATTGAAAAGTTCGCGAACCGAGTTGTTGGGTGCGGTACAACACTTGAAAGGTGTCAGTAAAAAAGGAATAAAGAGATGCAGATTGGACAAAAGATGTTTAGAGAGGACAACGAGCGATCAATGTACAGCAAACGATAACAATAGTGACATTGATCTTACCGATTCGGCTGGGAGTGTATACGACAAATCCGCGATTTTAAATAATGAAAAGAAAGCTTCTATAGAACAGGAAGTCGAACCAGATAGATTTCCAGGTAGAGAAACAATTGACAGGATTCGTAGAGGCTGGAATATTGAAGAAGCGAATACGATGACGATGGGTGATCTATTTCTTATGGTACTGATCAAAAAAACAAATAAACAAATTCATTTTATTCTTTCCTATAGGCTTCTTTCGTTAAATTCTTTCTATTTTTTTTTATATTGTTTTTCCTTTAACTCTTCAGTGATTTATTTCTATGATCAGATTTTAGCCACATTTGGTAATTGATAATTTTTAATTATACGTTTAAATAAAAATTAAGACAACAAGCATAATTATCAAAGAAACCACTGAAGGGTTAAATACAATTATTAAACTCGTCAAAGAAAAGCATTTTTCTAATTCACCAAACTCGACAGTTTGGACGCGAATCAAAAATAACTTTAGAATATTGGTGGGACTCGCAACAACCATGGAGAGAACACAATGCAGAAACGTCGTTAGGAGTTACGCAAGATGATAGTCTTTGTATGGCGTTACAAAAACTTTTATCTTTGGCAAAACACAATTATGGAATAAATAAAGTAAGGACATGTTCTAATCATCTCGAATATCATTCGCGATTGGAGTTAAATGAATTTAAATTAAAATGATGTTTCTATCTTCTCTTTCTTTCTCTTTTTCTTTCATTCTCTTTATATAGGTCTACGATAATGCGTCAGGAAGTAATGAGACCGTGATCTCATCGCGAGTACTTTCTAGCAAAGAATCGGCTTTTAGGAGGCCACTGATACCACAAACTTATCACAAAATCGGAGCACCTGATGCTTTTAAAACGCAACTCGATGTAAGTTTCCCTTTACCTTCTTCCTTTTGCATTAAAGTTCTATTCTCTTTCTCGTTAAATCCTCGAATCTTTGACTATTATTTTTGGTGTCTTTTTATTTTCCATCCTATTTTCATATAGAAATTTAAAACGCGTTTCTCTAAGAGAGGCAGAACAGTCAGGCAAAAGAATCTTATAGTTCAAAGGGTATTACCAATAACACTTAATGGCAACGTTCAATCGGAAAATGTGATTTTGCCTGATACACCAACGACCAGTCAAAGTAATAATAATAGTAATAATAGTAATAATAACAATAATAATAACAATCAATCGGCGGACGGCAGCGTTATACAGGATGACAAAATAACAGAGGTAGATGAGCAAAGAAATAAACATTTCTTACCTATGGATAGCATCGAACCAGAATCTAATCCGAAACCAACGAATTCTATTATAACCAGTGCTACGCAAATACTTAAAGAGGGTGAATGGTTGAATAGCGAGGTCAGTATTCATGGAATAATACTCGAAATACTTTCAAATGGTTTGAAATATATATATACTTTACTTACTTTTTATCTACAATACTTGTAATTTATTTTATCTCTTATAAAAATCATAAAAATTCGACCAAGTTCGATCGTTCGTGGCCAAGTGAAATTCGGGTAAGAAATTATGAGATTTCGATGGGTTACTTTAGAGGATCAAATTTACATTTAGTTGATTTTAAATGTCGATAACATTTACATGTCCTGAGGCTTTCTGTTTAAAAACCTTTTTTACTCTGCAAATATATATGTATATTAGTACATTAACAATTTTTCGATATACGCGAGTTAATAATATTTTTTTTTTATATAAAGAATGTTGAGATTCATTGACCAATGCAATTAAAATATACGATTACTATTTAAGGAAAAACATTTGGCGTACATATGTTTTTTTACGCGTTTACATAAAAAAAATATTATATTGTCACATTATAGTCCTCTTCCGTATCGTATGACCTTTTGTAAATTTTAAGTTTGTTCATATCTCTAAAAAAAAAAAAAAAAAAAAATACGGAAATATTGAAGGTGATCAAAATTATTACCTTTTCGTTTATGTGTCGATAATTTTGAAAATGGATTAAATTATAAAAAGAAACAAATTGACAAAATTCATTGAACGATTTATTTTATAAAATGAAAATAATTTATATTATATTAAATTTTAATTAATTTACTTTATTTATTATTTAATTTATTATATTAATAAATACTTATAATTACATTTTAATTAAATATTTAATATAATATAAATTATTTTAATTTTATAAAATAAATCATGAACTGATTATTAATTTAGTAAATTGATAATTAACGTACACGTGCGTGTGTAATACAACTAGAGACACGCGTAGAATTGATTATTGCGAGTTATGATTTTATTGAACGATTTCAGGTCGCCGATTTTTCGTTAAGTAGCTTTCTAGGACAACTAGAATCACCGTTAAAAGCCTCTCAAAGAAGTCAAGTTGAAGGACATACCGTCGAGGACGTACGACCCTCTTCAGACGTAATTACTATTGAAATGAAATAAAATGAGAACTTATGCATTTTTTATTAAAAATAAAAAACAAAATTAATTCCCATATCGGGTATCGTTTTAGGTTGTATCACATATGCAATGTTTGATGGCCGAAAACAGTGTAGATTATATGGCAAAGTTTGCTAATCTTGCATCACAAATAGCGGATGATGAACATAAAGCCCAAATATTATAAACAGAAATTTTAACAAATGGTACCTGACTTGTGACAACTTTAGTGTTATAACTAATTGATTTGATCATATTATTCTCACATTTTTTATATATATAAATATGCAGACATAAGTACATAAAAATAATTATAATTATAATTGTAGGTATATAAATATAATGTGTATATTAGACGCATATCTTATTGTAAAAGTATAATAAATGTTATTTATTCCACTTTTATATTACTTTTTTTTATATTATTGAGTTTTCTTTTTATCCTTTTTAATTATTTACAATAATTTTATATTTCTTTTTTGTATTTATTGAATGCAATAAAATATTTCTAATTGCATAACATAATTTTGATGAATATATTATACCCATTTTCAATCGTTGTTATATGGTTAGATAGTTATAATAGTGGACTAAATAAAAAAGTAACTATTAATAAAAATTTATTTTATAATATAAATAATGTAATTAATTTTTATAATTATTATTACTTTTTTAATGTAATGAAATATTCCTAATTGCATAACATAATTTTGATGAATACACTATACCAATTTTTGATCGTTGACATATAGTTCGAAAAATAATAATAATATAAGTAAATATAAAGTAATAATATAATAATATACAAATAAAATAATAAATTTAATTATTATAATAAATTATAATAAAGTATTATATTATATATAAATAATATAATCAATTATTATTATTATTATTATTTTTTTATTTCTAAGAGTTTTAAAAAGAAATAAATAATAAAAAAATGTATAAATTAATATAATTTTATTACTACTATCAATTCAATTAAAAATTGTGAATAGCATCAACTAAAGACAATTTCTTAAAGTTGTTTGATTATATAAAAAAAGAAACCTAAAATTTAAATCTACATCTCAAGGAAAATATTTAAATTTATTGATAAAAATGTATGATATTTAATAAGAATCTTTTTAGTATTTTTATTATGCTGAGTCATGATTGAGTTAAGGGTGACAAGATGTACGAGTAAGGTTTAGAGTCCGTTCCAAATAGGCTTTTCACGGGTCTCGATACATCCCGTCAACTTCTTACCTTTCACTTTGCTGGATGCTGATCTGTCCAAACGCTTCAGAACTGCTTCGCTCAGGCTCGTCAGAACTTGATATAGATCTTATTGTTAAAAGTACAAGATTTCTTGCGTGCGTTTACAATAGCATCTATACTTTATATACCTACATTTACATCTACATCTCACATACACACCCAGCCATAGATATCTCTGTGAATATACAAATGGTAAAAACAAAAATGTGTTGCTGCTTTAGATTTTTGATTCCAGTTTTAATAAAATCTAACGCATCATTCGTTTTTTTTGTTTTCGTATTTATTTTAATTTTTTATTGTGCCGTTTAGATAAGAGCAACGCGCACCCACTTTTTTTATTTCTTCTTTTTTATTATTATTATTTATTTATTTAACGTTTATCGCATATTCACAGAATCGATATTCTTTTAATAGATATTTCGGACGATCAATTTGTTATAAATTTAGATGAAAATTGGGTCACTTTAGGATTACGATATTCAATGATTATGATGCGTTCCCTTTTTATTTTTTTTTTCTTTGTCACGTTATTCGTGCGACATCGATAAAAGTGCGAATCATAATCTCAATCCATCTATCTATCTCTATCTCTTTCTCTTTCTATACAATAAATAGATTTCTGATCAAATTTACTCGAAATTAAAGGCTTTACAACTAAGTCACTTATAGCATAGTAGTTAAAAGTTTATTCGTTTGTTAAGAGAATGAGAGAGAGAGAGAGAGAGAGAGAGAGAGAGAGAGAGAGAGAGAATCCACGGAATTATTGGATACATTTTTTTTTACTCGAAAAGTTAACTTCACGTTTAAGCTTACGTTCGATGATAGGTTTTGCGATATTGAAGGATACTACCCCCCAAATCGAACAATGTCTTTAACGGGCTTCAACTTTTTTTTATCAACTTTCATTAGATTTTGTTTTATTATTATATTTTGTAAAAAGAAAAATAATCATAATAATACAAAAGACAACTAATAATTAAGAAGAACATTTTGTCTTTTAAAAGTAATGACAAAATTAATAATTAAAATAATAATAATAGTAATTAGAATAATGAGAATAACTCTTTTGAATCTTTTATATAAAAAATAATATATATATGTATTCCTAGAGATGTGGGGGTATTAGAAAAACATACAATAAAAATAACAACAACAATAAATAATAATAATAATAATAATAATAATAATAATAATAATAATAATAATTAAGAGAAGTTAAGAACAAGTTATAGATTAAGTTAATTTAATTTATTTTTGAATCTTTTATGTATAAAAATAAAAAAGTAAATAAATTCTATGATTTTATTTAGAAAATTTATAGAAAAAGGGGGATGTGAGGGAGTTTGAAGAACATACAACGAAAATAACAACAACAATAAATAATAATAATAATAATAATAATAATAATAATAATAATTAAGAGAAGTTAAGAACAAGTTATAGATTAAGTTAATTTGATTCATTTATATATATGTAAAATTTAAATATTATTTTTTAAAAACATATGTTGGTTTTTAGTTATATGATGAAATATTAATTCCTCCCTTCTACTCAACCCTTTGTTTCAAACAATGTTTTGTAAATTCATTAAAAAATAATTGAACGAAACATTTGTAAAAGTAGTGTTAATAAAATAATGAACTTTTAAGGAAAAGTTCAAAAAATATAAATTGTTGTTGGAAGTTTATTAGATTAACGTTCAAATAATGTACGTGTTTGAGAAAAATTATTGTAGAAGGTGTACAAAGAAGAATAAAAATAAAATAAAATAAAATAAAATAAAATAAAATTAAATTAAATTAAATAGAATAAAAATAAAATAGAATAAAATAAAATATTGGGCTGGCAACTAAGTAATTGCCGATTTCAGTTATAGATCTCTCTCACTCCCATTTTTATTTTTTTATTTTTTTTCTAATTTTTTTATGTCATCCTAACCTAGCTTTACAAATTCATTGCGTAGATATTTTCTTAAAGATTTTTTTACCTCAATATTAAAAAGAAATCTTTTATTTCATTGAACAAATCGGCAATTACTTACTTGCCAACCCAATAAAATAAAAATAAAATAAAAGAAACAGATTATTTTGAATAGATTTTTTATTATCTCAGTTATGATCGAAAGAAAAAGACTATGACGACGATTAACATCAGCACCAACACCAGCACCAGCATCAGCACCAGCATCAGCATCAGCTCATCTCGAATGCGTGCCAAGGTATCACGAAAAATAAAAGAAGGGATAAAATGAACGATTGAAGTAAAGAAAGACAGAAAGAAAGAAAGAAGGAAAGAAGGAACGTACGAACAAAGTGCGCGAAGCTTAGAAGGCCGATCTGCGCAAGCACAGGTGGTGCAAGTTCGAGGGTATAAAGAGCCGAAGCTCGATCTGTTAGTGCGCATTTTGTGCTTCATGTGTCCCTTATACGGATCGTATATAATTATTATTTTCATCGATTTCTGATCTAACCGGTTAGTATAATAATATTCCTTAATTTTCATAGATAAACATAGATAGATTTTATCTTTTAATCGATTTTTTAATTCTTTTACATAGTAACGTTCAAACGCGATCATCATAGTTCGAAACTCGTTGTTCGTGATCTTGTTTACTGATTTTTAAATAAATAATAAGAAAAAGATCCGCGTGATAAAACAACGTCACCCTTCAATTTCTGATTCTTCTGCTTCTGTTTGGTGAGTACATCAAATTTGTTATTTAAAATCTTTTTTTTTTAATTATAAGTGATTTCTAGGTGTTATAATAAATAAAGTAAATAATAAAAAAGAGATGAGAGAATATGTAGAATGAAATAGGGGTTAGTTCACTCGGTTTTTTAGTTTTCTTTTTTTATTTTTGTTTCATAAATTCAATTAAACTTTCGAATTTTTTTTATCAGTTTGTCTGTACCCACTTTATTATCCAGAAATAATAAAATGATGGCTTAACCCCTTTTCCATGTTACCACAAAGTAGAAAATAATTTACTTTATCATTTTCTTTCGAGTAACCCTTTTTACGGTGGTCCCTTTGATCCACTTTTAGATAATACGATGATCATTTTAAATATATATATATAACACTTTTTAATTAATTTTCTTATAACTTGTAATTAATATCGTGTATTAAAAGTAAAACAATACAAAACAAAACAAAAATAAAATAAAACAAAGTAAAAATAAAAGAACAATATTATTTTTTTTATAATAAAAAAAAACACACACACACACAATGTTCTTTAAAAAAGAAATAAATCTGATTCATCAAACGTGGTAAATTGCTTATTTTTCATTTATATTATAAAAAAATGTATCTTTGTTTAGTTCTC
Organism: Polistes dominula; assembly: GCF_049000335.1. Classification (NCBI taxonomy): domain Eukaryota; kingdom Metazoa; phylum Arthropoda; class Insecta; order Hymenoptera; family Vespidae; genus Polistes; species Polistes dominula. Next base: position 2,464,900 of record NW_028301116.1, on the reverse strand, counting down.
GTTATTAAATTATTATCTTACTGATGATATTGTCTTCGAAGAAAGATAGACTAAAGAGAAAAGAACAAAATAATAACTTCAACGTCATACTTCGGTCAAGTAATAATTATTAATATATGATTGTTCTCGTACTACGATTAGATTCGATTGAATCGACCCGATAACATCGCCTACATTAGATATATGAACTCGTAATGCAGTAATTAATCTCCCTTTTTTAAGTTACATCGTTGATTCACCGACTACGACGACCATGATCAATCATTGATTATCTTATTTTTTGTTGTTGTTGTTGTTGTTGCTGTTGTTCAATGCCGATCACATTTTCTATTTGTTTTTTCTCTTTCAATGATAGTAAGTCAAGTAAAAAGGTCTTTTTTTATTCAATTTTATTCTTTCATCGTTAATGATCATCGTCAGCAAGTAAATTGAATGATTTGGATTTTGAGGTTAACCCATTCGACATTTTCTTTTGTACAACATTTTTTTAATCGTCATTCGCGTTTAGGTTGAATAAACATAAGTTCTTTTTAATTTATCAAAAGAATTTCAATTAATTTACCATTTTAAAAGGGGGATGAGAAAAATTAAAGTTAATGTAAAAGAATTGTGAACGTATTTATCGATCCAATCGATTTTTGTTTTCAAATCCTTTCGAATTATCCCGCTAAAATATTCCTATATATTTTCATGATACAAGTACAAATTGAAATCAAATATAAACACCTTTTCTTTTCATTTAACCCCTATCATTTTTTTAAGGACTCGTTTTAACTCCCCCAAAAAAGAATGAATTTTTAAAATTTGTCTTTCTTATCAAAGTTAAAAAAAAAAGCTACGATCCTTCTTATGAGGTTATGGGTAGGGTGCTGAGGGTTCGAATGAACAAGTATAATAATCATAAAATTTGATTTTGATGTAATCTGAGGTAACCCTCGTCCCTTGAAGGTTTTTTTAATAATAAAAAAAAATGACAAGGATTATCACGTGGGTGTGTTCATTTATTTTATAGATTATTTTGAGCAATAATTAAAAATCAAAGTACCAAAAATATAAAATTCATTCTTTTTTTTACGTTTTCCTATTGCTGCGAATGAAAGGAAGATTATTATCTTTTATTATTGAATACAATAAATCTAAGCTTTGAAGAAAAAGGAAAATAAAGAAAAGAAAGAAAAAAAATCGGATTCTTTTGTATCGTTTCTCATAGGTTATGTTTATTCAATGTCTTGGGGAATATTCACCCTCTTTTTCTAAGAAGATCATAATGTTACGTCAAATTTTATTCCGCACAAATCTAAAGAAAATTTATCGAATAAAACGAAGAATCATGTGATTTGGAATTTTTTTTTCTTGATAGGTTCAATTCTTTGATGCTTTTTGTAGATGATGATTGAAAAGATTATACATTTTTAGAATTTCAAATTTCCTTTTCATAATAAGACCTTTTTCCATTGTCAATAAGAAAAATGGATTATGCTGGTACCTTTTATAACCATCGTTTACCATCATTTTTATTGACATAAGATCATCATTTAAATTACAATTATTAAAATTAATCAAAATAACCCATTCAGAAATAAATGGGTGTTTACATTATTTTTTGTTTGTTTGAAATTAATAAACATTCGGATAAAGATTAAATAAATTATATATTAATTATTAAAATATATTAAATAAATTATATAATTAAAGATAAATTGTTAATATTTATCTATGATTTAATTAATTTAATTCTAACCTTACCACGATAATAAGAAAATGTAATAATTTTTGTACTATGTTATAATATAAAAATAAATAAATAAAAAATAAAAATAATATAAATATAATAATACAATAATAAAAATAATAAAATAAAAAAAAATAAAAAAAAAAATAAAAATAATAATAAAAATAATAATAAAAATAAAAATAAAAAAATAAGTAAAAAAATATAATAAACAAATTAAATTAAACAAAATGCAATTAAATTAATTAAACAATTTATTTTTTAATTTAAAACTAGAACAACAATCAATTTGACGAAATTTCTTTCTATTCGAATACCTTGCAAAATGATTTTCTCCAAATGAATTTTCCGATTCTTATTGATACAATTAAAATAGAAACAAATCGAGAACGTATAATTATTGCAATTATTAGAACAACTGTATATATACATAGTATTCACAGAAACGTATTAACAATCCTATACAGATAATATCTTATTTTCTTATTGGTGTTAAACCAAAATGGTTGCTTTACGAATATTATGACTAGGCTTTTATCAGGTATTGGTTGAGAATTAAATGGTGCTGCAGTAATAAAGCATCATTCTAGTTGGTCTTAAACCGTGAGGCACTTAACAATTTTATTGTCTCGTTAATTCTGAGGTAGATGTGAGTACTGAATTTCAAAGATAATCTCTCTCTTTCTCTCTCTCTCTCTCTCTCTCTCTCTCATTCTCTAATTCTTTCTATTTCATTCTCTTTCTTTTCGTATGACAGGACACACCTAACGACATGCACTTTACGATCAACGCATATCCGATTGACTCGATCATATTATAAGGAGTAAAGTTAATCGATAAATAAATAAATAAATAAAAAATAAAAAACAAGCCCCGTTAATATCCAAGCTGACCCTCTGTCCTCCTGACCTTTTCTCAATAATAAAAAAAAAAAATAAAAAAATAAAAAAATCAAGCATGCCAATGATAAAGGATCATTAATGATGATAATGATGATGATAATGATGATGATGATGATGATGGTGATGATGATTATGATCACATAAATTTCTTGACATGTCCTGACGTTTACCATATGACATCATAATGACGATTAGAAGAATATAAGATTAACTTGGCAGCTATTATATTATATCATGCACAAAGTTAATCCAATCAAGCCTTACAATAAGCTATCCTGAACGGCAAATTGATAGTAATCCTCACATGTATGAGCATGTGTGTGCATGCGTAGGTATGTGTATATATTGCGTGGCCTAAATCTGATATTAAATTATAACTATTGAGAAATGTCTTAACTATTTACGAATAAAAACACACATTTTATTTATTATAATATAATATTTATAATATATTATTTTGTTTATTTTATTTATTATAATATATTATAAAATAATATTTTGTTTATTTTATTTATTATAATATTTATTAGAATATAGTATTTTATTTATTATAATATATATTATAATATAGTATTTTGTTTATTTTATTTTATTATAACATAATATATCATAAAATTATAATCTAATTGTCGAAACTTAAAATAAAAAAACAAAATTAAAAAGAATTATTTCAAATATTATTATTATTATTATTATTATTATTATTATTATTATTATTATTATTATTATTATTATTATTATTATTATTATTATTATTATTACTATTATTATTATATTTAATTTTCTTTTATCATCTTATTCAGTCTTTGTTCTATCATTTTCCTTTCTTTATCTTAATTTGTTTTATTTTCTTAATACACCCCTACAAACAGAAAGAGAGTCGATCGATCACTTGACGTTCCTTTGTGAGTGAACAATTTTTTTTTCTTCCCTTTTCTTTTCTTTTCTTTTCTTTTTTCTTTTCTCTCAAGCGCAAGCATTTTGAAGGAAAAAAAAGCCACATATTTTTTTTTCTTTTTTTTTTTTTTTTTTACCACAACCATCTTTAGAATATATACAACCTTCGAAGTATATCTACTTGAAATAGGTTACATAGCCGAAGATGGTTTATCTTTGAAATTCCCGGTTAATTTGAAGGTCCGAACGCTAGATCACTCGAGTAAGCTAATAAATATCCTTCGGATCGATTTTAAAGGGCAGGGACCTCCATCATAGTGTCACCTTCGTGTTTCTTTTATCAACAATGTGCATATGTACATATTTTTCATTCTAAACCTGTTCCTCCCTCCATACTCCTACTCCTACTCCCACTCCTTTTCTCTCACTACGTAAATCAATGTGTCAATTTTTTAATTTATTCAACAAAATTATTTTTTATACAGAAACTTTCAAGAATATGTACAAATTTATTATTTATAAAAAATTAGTTAATAAACTACAATTTAACAACATTTTATTTCAAATTGATCGATGTACGAAAACTTTTTACACCCACTGTATATATATATATATATATATTTTGGGTTTATTGTAAGTATATGTATATTTGTATATGAATTCAAATAATTCACTTGAAGTTACTGAAAGATGTATACAATTTCCTCGCAGTTTCTCTCTCGATGGTAGGACCACTCGAATTCTAACCTAAGAATTTCGTTTGTCGATAAACAGTACCTAAAGTTTTTCTTTTTTTTTCAAGATACAGATAGAAAATAAAGGTAAAGGGATAAAATTGATCGATATATATATATCTTTGGAAGATTGTCGAAAGGGAAAATTCATTTGTGCTTCGTCGATCGTGTATAGTTTGTTCTTGAACCATCATCAACGTCAAAACCTTTTCTCATCTTGAAAAAAAATCTTTGTAAAAGGTATTGATGTATATAATATGTTCGAAGAATATTAGTTAGTCTTAAAGTTATATATATATATTTATGTGGGGGTATGTGTGTATTTACTGTAACGTTAACATCACAAAAAAAAATGGTAAAAGAATATTTTTACTTTCATTTTAATGCAGTTATTACACTCACGACGAACAATTTTGCTTAGAGAAGAGAAAAAAAAAGAAGAAAAAACAAAAGAACATTTTAAACGTAATTCCTTTTTTTAGGATTTATTAATGTAATTGCAGTTTGTAGCAGAACGTTGGTGGTTTAAAACAAGAGACGATGCGTAGGATAATGCACGAATTCGTTTCTACGTTAAAAAAGAAAAAAAGTAAAAAAAAAGATGGTTTAAAAAAGTAGTACAACAAAATAAGTTATATTTTTTTTATTAATCCTTTAGTTTACTCCAGGGATTTGACCAACGCGTGTGGTGTTTTGTAAAAAGGTTTCACGTATTATAACGAGAATGTATTATAAAATAAGATTGTTCTTTTAATAATAAAACTAAATTATAATAGAAATGTGATATACTTTAATATACATTGGATAAAAAAGATAATATAATAAATTTAATTAATAAATGAAATTATAATTATTTAAATAATATAATACATCAAGGAATAGATTAATGACGAAAATTTATAGGTTATATTTATTTATCATGCTTGGTTCTCAATCAATGTTTAATAAAACAAGACCATGCTTGTCAAGTTGAAATATCATCTTAAAAAAATAATAAAGTGATTGATTTTATTGTTTTGTTATCAAATAAAACAAATTTTGGACAAAATTAAAAAATGCTAAAGAATTAATAGAATTTAATATATTTTATAATATATTTATTTTATTTTACTTTTACTTATTTATTATATTATTATTATCATTATTATTATTATTATTATTATTATTATTATTATTATTATTATTATTATTATTATTATTATTATTATTATTACTATTATTATTATTATGTTAATATTTATTATATTAATAAATATTAACATAATAATAAATATAATAAATATTATATAATATAATATTATTATATTAATATTATATTATATATTATTATTTATTTTAATATTTATTTTATAATATATTGTAAACTATTAATATAATTTTTTTGTTACCAAATATAACAAATTTTGAACAAAATAAAAAAAAATACAAAAGAATTACAATTATAATAATAATAATAAAAAAAAGAATAATCGTATAAAATTAATTGAAATTATAATTCGTTGCTAGTAGAGTAGTAGTTAAATTTTTCGTTAGCATAAGCCATGAATAATTCTGAGCATCAACTGAGAGTTAGACTACGTTGAAAGTAGAAATGGCAAGAGTAAACAGCACGTGCGTTTGTTCATTCATTCATTGGGCCTGGGATAGTATCTGTAAGGGACTCGTAAATATACGGCATGAGATTCAAATGAAACTTCCGGCTTTGTTTATATCGTCCGATGTCAATTCGCTTTTGCATACACTTACTCTAGATGCTCCATTTAGAGTCAATCGTCGTTTCTTCTCCTATATCCATACGTATCTCAATGCCTTCAATGGACTTTAATTACTTTCCGCGAACGACAACCTGTCATACGTAAGTCCATCCTACGTCACTATACCCCCTCTCTTTAAAGGATAAAATACATTGATTGGTAAAAATTAGACTAAATTACTAAATTATTTTCTTTCATAATCTATTATAGCACATTTAAAAATAAATATATATAAATATAATAAATAAATTAAATAAGTAAATAAGTTAAATAACTAAATAATACTATAATATATAATAAATATATAATATATATATATATAATTATAAATAATAATAATTAGTAATAACTAAATAAATAAATAAATATATATATATATATATATATATATATACTTATAATATAGGTATATATATATAGGTGGTGAGTAATTTTTCATATTTTGGTTTTTATTTATTTTTTGATTAAATATAATATTTATTAATAAATCAATATTTATTAAATATATTAATGTTATATTTAAAATAAAAAATTACATTGTCAGAAATTATTTTGTAATTATTTTGATATTATTTATTATGTTGTATTTTGTAATATAATTTAATAATGGCAAACTATAATAAAATCCTTAAACATATATATTACTTTGCATATTAAAATAATTATATATCATATTTAATTTTGTAATCATAGATGCATTTTTAAAAGACTTGAATAAGATAAAATTAGAATACAATTTGAACCCAATCAAGTGTTTTGTTTTTCTTTTATTAGAGCTTCTCAATATTATCTTACTTTTTAAAGATATAATAGATATTATCAATTAATGTCAAGAGGTAATAATAATAATAATTTAAAGTGAAATCCATATTTTTGCAAGTTACCTTCGCATAACCTAAAATAATCGATAAAATGGCGAATACAAAACGAAAATGACAAAGTAGTTAATTTAAAGTAAGAGAAATATTCAAAAGTAGAATTCGATAGAATGTTATTCTACAATGTTCAAGAGGAAATTGAATCTCTCACATTTACTTTTACTATTATTGCTAGTGTTATTATTATTATTATTATTTTGTTTTATTTAATCGTCGTGTCATTTGGTCGAATATAAATGGTGTTTTTGGATATTCACTTTGGATCAACTAAATTGTTTTCAAAAACCATTCTATTTTTCATTAAAAGCTTTGTTTGACCGCACGTATTTTATCCATAAATAATTCTCAATACGCACCTGAGGATTTACGATGGTTGACACATAAAATCAAATGAAATCAATAATTTCATATAAATTTTAAAAATCACAATACGAAAAAGGACTTTTATCATTTTTCATCTAATTATTTTTTTTCATGGGTAATTTAATACTAAAGTAATCGCAATTTGTTGTCAAATAAATTTCCTATTAAATTTATCCAAAAAAACATAACTATATTACTTGGCCCTTATTAAAATTGACTTGTATAATTAAACTAATCTATTTAAATTGTTGTAAATGAACAATTGATGAAACATTAATCGAACATTGATTATTATTTCAAGATCAAACACAGACGCAACAATTACAAATATTATTCCATTATTCGTTCTTACACCGATTTATTTAATATTTAAATTATGAAATTCCTTAAAGAGATTTATATAAAAAATACTCTTTTTAAGTGTCCTTTGTAATAAATCAATAAGTTACTAGTTTTTCTTTTATATCCAATTATATTTCCTTTACCGATGGAATTACTTTTAGAAGTGATTGAAACTGATTGAAGAAAGATACAAAACTGTAAGTAAAGTTAAATGGAAAAATTGTAGTCACCTAATATATAATTATAATATTGTAAGTGTAAGGATTTGAAAAGCTTGACTATAACAGAATCATCTAATGTAAGTGAATCAAAGTGAGAATTCTCATCTCATCTCCTCACTTCTCCTCTTCTATATATCTATTCTGCATCTCGGTCTCTAATACGTCATTGAGAATGGCCAGGTTACTATGCTTGCATGATTATTCGGCCGAATGAGTATTTCCATGTCCCGGTAACATCATCACTTGACCTGATCGGCTAGCTCGACCATAACTTCATCGATTAATTCACATGCGTTAAAGCTCGCGCTCCCATCTTCAATTCTTGTTTCTCTTTCCTTTCTCTTTCATCTATTATTTATTTTTATTTTTTTTTTATATCGATTTTAATATTTTATTAATTGTAACGTGTATTATGATTGGACATATTAAATTTTGTTAATAACAATTTTTCGTGCTTTCTATATTTTATTATAATTATATATATTAAATTTATTTATATATTTATTATTATATATTAAATTATTAATATTTAAAATATTATGTATTAAATTAAATATATTAAATTATAATTAATAAATAAAATAAAATAATATAATATAATATATATAATACACTTAATTATAATATATATTATAATTATTTAATATATAATTTATATAATATATTATATTAATTTTTTTTTCGCGACTTGTAGGAGGATTCGATCGTACGATCCCATGATCACTAATCGATTACTTTACCAACTGAGCTATTACGCTTGCATATTAAATTAATATATTAATATTTTAAATCATTATAAAATTTACCAATTATTGCAATATATATTTTATTTAAATAAATATTTGATTTCATGAATTATATTATAAATAAATATACATAAAAAAATGTATTATTCTATACAGAACATCCTTTTAAATTTTTTATTTTTTTTTCTAATCGTTTAACGAAAAAATTGTAATGGACCTAACGACGAACAAAATTACGGTTAAAGTTAACATAACCTAAAAAGAAACAAACAATAAATGAATTTACCCGATAAACGAATACATTTTTTTGCTCTTCTTCGTCGTTGAAATTTTTTTTGTCGAAGTGCATAAAGAATTTAAAAAAGAAAAAAGTTATTAAATAATAATATTGCATTTTCTAACAAGTAAAAGATGGTTAAAGAGGACTGTCACGAGGGTACATTAGTTCCATTAAGTGAGCAAGGACGAACTATATTTATCGGACGCTAACACGTATAATACTAACTTGTCTCGTTCCTCGGATTTTCTTTTCTCCATTTTTACGATACAAGAGAGCCTCTTGTTCCTGCATTTCTCTTTTTTTTTCTCTTTTTCTTCTCTTTTACTTTCTCGCTTGTCGTACTTTATATTTCAAAAATTATTCTCACTACTCATAAGAGACTAAAAATTACGTTTTCACTAGGCTTTTCTCTGTTCATATCATCATGCGAACATATCATCATGATGATAGCTGGTTCATTTTTAATGCAACAGTCTCGACTACGATGGAAAATGGAAGAAAAGTAAATGAAATATTAAAAGCGTTGATGCGCAACAAGTAGGACGTGCATTGTATATTTATAAGGGAATATGTCAATAACTGATCGTACGTTGATAATAATATAAATTTAATTTGTTATTTAACGTCTAATCAAAATTACATATATATATATATATATATATATAATAAAAACATAATAATAATAATATAATAAAAAATACTATATTATAAAATTTATATAATATAATATAATAATTTTAATATATTTAATATACATTAATTTTATAATAATTAATTTTATATATATATATAATTAAAGTATAATATATATATGTTATATATAGATAATATATATATATCTAGGTATACAATTATATTTTACATATTTTAAATATATATACATATATAGATATAATTAGTGAAGATCGTTGTGGTAATCTACACAAGTACGTATATATTACGTTTTTACTAGTAGTACGAATTTCTATATACTCACATTTATACGAACACATATATTTAAGTGTATATGTACGTATATACTTGAAGTATGTTGAATGGGGTAAGTCGTCCATTAGGAAGCTTCACGATCTGCTGTTGAGAACAACGTCGTGTGCAAGAACAGAAGTACTTGGCAGTTATAATATAAGAAAAACCTAATTCACAAATCTCTCGAGCCAAATTTTCAATTCAAAATGGCTGCCTTCACGCCTCTGACATTTCCAGAATTTGTTGTTTTGCTCGTAAAAATTCTCCATTTATTTCGCGTTTAATCGTAAAATTTTTTTAAGTAGTAAAATAAAGAATAGAAATCCTTATTGATCTTTTATATAATCTTATATGGTATAATATTATACATAGGTTATGTGTCATAAGCAGGTTGAAGATCAACCATCTTTTGTTTCATCTTTTAAAATGGCGAACTATTCGTAGTAGAAAAAAAAAGAAAAGAAAAGAAATGAAAGAAAGTAGAAAATCTTGTCAAGTGTAATCCACTTGTTTAAAAATTTTATATCTTATGCGTTTATGTTGATATCTTTAATGGTTTCGAGATTGACTCTTATAAATCATGTTATATTTTATGACCTGTGACGGGGAAGGATAGACGTTTCGCATTTCAAATCTTCACGCCTGTAATTTTCCTTTACACAATGGAAGTACTCCTTGAGATTTTATTTTCTGATTTTCATTTCTCTCTTCTACCATACATAAATACATTAATTTTATATATTATTCGATAAAATATTTTAAGCAAAATACAATATACATATATATATATATAATATTTTATTATATTATTATATTATATTATTATATTATTATGAACATATCAAATCTTATTTTTCATATTTAACATTTTAACAACCAGTGAAATAAAATTCATAAAAATTTTTTTTGTTATTATTATTGAAAAAAAATTCGGAGAATCTCCCAACTTATCATCATCATCATCATCATCTTGAAATATACCACTCGTTCTGAAAAATAATTCATAAAATTTATTTAATCGAGCGTATTTATGAATAATCGATAAAAACGAGAACGATGACTCTAAGTGTTGAAGGAGACCTTTCAGATTTTTTCGTCCTATAAAAATGTAAATAATTATTCATGATTTTATACATTAATGTTATTCGTCACCTCGAAGTTTAATAATGATTATATTAAAAAAAAAAAAAAAAAAAAAAAGATGAGAACAGAGATAGTTTTGAAAGATGAGAGATTATCCAGACAATTTTAATTATTTAAAATTGTATGCATTGTTATTTGATAAAGAACATCCTGTTTAATTTAACGATAAAATAATGAAAAAAATATGACGATGATAATTATCGTGATATGACGCATTTGGAATATCTTAAAATAATTTTTTCTCTTTCTTAGAAAATACTTACAAAATTTGACTAATACCGTTAAAAATAGTGATACACCTGCGTCAGATTTGCGTCATTAACGAGATACGAATCTTTTATCAAACCGGATAGTAGAACTCTCGGTACATTATTATATAAATCATTGTCATCATTATCAAGACAACAGTGTTCACTTTCGCACGAACATTGAAAATTGAAATACGTGTAAGAACTTTCTATTAATCAACTAAATCATTAATTATAATTATAATCAAATAATAATCATCAAATTTTATCTTTAAGGGACCAAATTTTTATAGTTGTAACAAATAAGCTATATAAAAAAATAAAATAAATATAATCAAAAGAAACTACGAAATAATAGATAAAATTATAATATTAATTAATATTAATATTAATTAATTATATAATGTAAATATATAAAATAACAATATTAATATAAATATATAAAATTATAATATTAATATATAATATTAATTAATAATATTAATTTAATTTAAAATATTGTAATAAATAAGCTATTTAAATGGAAAAAAAATTTAAACAAACTACAAAATAATTTACACAAACAATTATAATATTAATTTAATTTTTCTATTATATGTTGCAGAATTAGAAAAAGAAAAACCTAAATTATCTCCAAGATGCCTCTATCGGAATTTCGCAAGAAGAAGTTGCTTTACGTCTTCAACGCCTTTTTCGGTGAGTAAATTCTGACAGTTGGTTATGGCATCCATTGGCAGATAGTCGAATTAGTAGTAGTACCCTTGAGAATTTTTCTCGACTCATCGAAAGTCACGTTTTACTCGCATAGTCTTTTTTCCACCTTACCTTTTATATACTAACTCCAAAAACTTACGGCCGAAATAACAAACGGTCTTCTCCTTCGATGAACCATTTCTCTCTATCTCTTACTTACACATACACATACACTAACTCAGATTCATTCTTTCAACGAGTACTTTGATATTACGCGAGATATATCGTCATTTCCTTCTTTCCTTCACGAACACATCTTTATATTCTCTAAACGATTCTATTTCATTCTACCTCATCTCTTTTTTTCTCTCATTCTCACCTTGGATAATCTTTAACACGAGCAAAGGCCTCCATTCGTCGTTTCTACATCGAAAGAAAACGTTAAAAGACTGTGAGAGAAGAAAAAGAAAAAAAAGGAAAAGGAAAGAAGATGATAATAAAAGAGTAAGATGAAGAAGTAAAGATGGGTTTTTCCCCTTATTCTAGGATAGGGGGAGGGGACGGGAAAAAACTGTTTTACAGCCCTATGCGAATCTCTTGAGGCTCCTTTTGGGTTCTCTGAAAGTGGAATCAAGGCTATATAGAGTGAGAGAGAAAGATAGAAGGGTGTTTTGTACAGCACCTACTAGGTGTTCGTTGAGATAGACCGTACCCGCCTATTTATGGTATCAACCAGGAGGAGATAAACAATGGACGCGTTGGGTCTGGATAAGAGGGTCGCCTTGCCATGATAGAATTATTTCTGCGAATGTGTATACCTAACATATACATGTGAACACATATATACACACATAGAAAGAGTATAGCTTTGTAATCCTTCTTTCTCTGGGTCTTCATTTGTGTGTATGTTATACTACATATATATGTGTGTATGTGTATGTGTAGCATCAACGTGTCTTTATTAACGTTTACCCATACCAGTTAAGAATATGTGTATATGTTTATATGTTAGGGCACGAAAGGGAGAAGCACGATGATATTACAACACACACATACACACATAGATATTTTCTCGTATATGAATCATGGAGGTCACAGGCGTGTACACGCCTGATAGATCTCGTTAGTCCCTCACTTTCTTCGCCTCTTTGACCGTCGCGATTGGCCGCTAAACATATCCTACGATCGTTCTCCATCGTCGATTTATCGACACATTATTCCAGCATGGCCGATGGTGCAACAAGGGACTTATTACTCGTCCTGGACACACGAGTGGTTTTTACGTTCTTTTCCTTTACTTTTTTTTCTAGATTTTCCTTTTTGTCCGAGAATTATTACCGTAATCAAAGAGTCAGTGGAAAATTCGAGATGGGACCACTAACTCGATGATGCATCGACTAAGATCAATTTGATCCAGTGTTGTACTTTCCTCTTATTCACTCACTCACTCTCTTTCCCTCTCTCTTTCTATCTATCTATCTATCTATCTATCTATCTATCTATCTATCTATCTATCTAGCTATTTATCTTTATTGAAACGAAACTTGATTCATAATCTGGCACGTACACGCTGTGTGAAGTTTATTCAAAATTGGATATCAATTTTGGAAGCAATCACTTGACTATTATAATATAAATAAAGTATATATAATTAAAGTATCGATACATAGATAGTTTTATGTATAAGAGTATTATGTATAAGAATTGACTAATTAATTAAAAAGTATAAGCTATGACAGCAATATTTTTTTGTTAGTATGTATATACTAGTATTCGTTTTATATACTACTTTTCCTTTTAGTTGCAAAGTATTATGTCACCAATGCATATCGTAAATGTGGTATTTATCTGACGATTATGATAATTACTACACTCAAAGTCAACTGTAATGGAATATCGTTGGTTTTTTTTTGGTGTATTTTTCGTTTCACATTATCGTCCCATAAAACTCTGATGATTGATCACTGAACTGACTTTGAAAGTCTAATGTAAAATGAAAAGATGACTAAAAAGTGATTAAACAGTTAAGTCAGAAAAATTCAACACATCCTATGTCTACTTATATCGAGAAAGTTAATTAATTCGAACTTTACAAATATAATATCAACGATGTATATATAAAGACCTTGAAATCATTTTTAGTCATAGAATTTCCTTTAGCTAGTTACTAACACAAGACTGATGTTATGTTACAGATGTTAACCAAAGCGGTGCCATCGATAAGAAAGATTTCGATCTGGCTGTACAGGTATGATTTATTTTATGACGTTAATAAATTGTAATGTATCATTGGATAATACTAAGAAACAAAAATCTGTGTTCTCCAATCTCTCATCGTAATTCCCACCTATATTAATTACAATCCTTGACTAATATTACACAATCTTGGTATCTTTTTTTTTAGCGGATCTGCAATTCCAGACATTGGAGTGCCGATAATCCGAAAACAACGCAAACGAAGGATACCTTGTTGAAAATATGGGAAAGTTTGCAACAACGAGCCGATTCCGATCAAGATGGACAAGTAACAATAATAACAACAAAATATATTTATATACAAGTAAATGATTAAAAATAAAAATTGAAATTAAATTGAATATTATTTTTATAGATCAGTCGAGACGAGTGGTATTCTATGTGGGAAGATTACGCTAAGGATCCAGCAAACGCACATGATTGGCAACAAACTTACATGAAATTTATGTTTGATCTGGAAGATTCCTCAGGTATGTTAATTAATAACGAGAATAATAATTTAATATAAAACAACGATGACAACAACAACAACAACAACAAGTGACAGAATGATGAAAGAAAAAGATATATCCCAAGACAATTAATCCCACTCGATAGCTTCTAGGAAAAAGCCCTTTTATTTTTTCCCAAGCCCTTACATCGAGAATATTCTATTTAAAGATTTTCGAAGTACATTTTATCCCCCTTATAATGAACTTTAACAGGTGACGGATCAATCGATGAGAACGAGTTTAGCAACGTTTGTCACAGTCATGGAGTACAGGAGGCTGAAGCTCGTGATGCTTTCAAAAAAATGGGGGTGGTAAGTAGTGACAAATTCATGAATAAAAGATCCCTATAAAGGAGGGTATATAAAAAGACTATTTTTATAAATTAAATATTGGTTAAGTTATTTTTTATAAAATATATTATCTTTTTTTTCATATTTATTTTTTTTACAGGGTAATGAAGTAACACGAGACAAGTTTTATGAGCTTTGGAAACAATACTTCACCTCTGACGATCCCAACGCACCTGGAAACTTTATATTCGGAAAGACCTCGTTCTAACCGTCCTTTCGCTTCGGATTTGTTACACGACATTTATTATTATTATTATTATTATTATTATTATTATTATTATTATTATCTTTTCGTTATCAGCACGCCGAAATATGTACGCTATCAATAATTAATTGAGTAATTAGTTTTTTTTTATACGCGATATGACTCGCGTAGTACATAAGTTTGGTTTGAATTTCTTTTTTCTCTCTTTCTCTTTCTCTATCTCTTTCGCTCTTTTTTTCTTTTTTTTTTCTTTTTCTTTTTTTTTAGATTGCATAGAGCTGAAAGATATCTCTCGTATGAGAAAAAGGATGGTAATGAGGAAAAAAAAATAAGAAAAGAAAAAAAATTCATTATGATCATAATAATTGTTAATATCTCGTTGTTTAATTGGTAATAATCGTTAATAACGCTATTAATCATCGTTAACACCGAAAATAATTATTGCGTAATGTTCTATAACGTGTTGTTGTAAATTTAGTTAAAAACGATTTCGTTTCAATGCGAATCGTTCTGTGTAATGTCGTAAAAACAAAAACCAAAAAAAACGTATTAAGAGTTTTAATAGTTTCTATATGTTTGAATAAACTCATTTAATTCAACATATACATACGACTATTGATTGTACCTTTTTATAATTATTAATTATTAATTAATAATTAATATATATAAGCTGATAATTATGATAATGAAATTAGTTAAAAGAAAAACAAAATATATTAGAAAAAAATTGATTTTTTTTTAAATAATATATAAAATAAATTGTAAAATTAATTAAATTATTGTAATTATCAGCACAAGTAAAAATCTTTAATTAAATAATTAAATAAACCTTCCTCTTTCTGATCAACGACCTTGAATTTTTTTTCTATACATTAATTGCATATCTTACGATATGGCGCTGCAGTTGTTGCATAAATTTATAATTTTAAATAATTGTATCGTTGTTACTCTTTTTTAGTTTTCTTTTTAATTTATTTAACTAATTATTATTAATATAAATTGACATAATTTTCTAAAAATTATTTTAAAAGAATAAAAATTGCAAACTCGCATAATGTCAAATAAGTATAATACATGAGTGAATATAATTAAATAATTATTTAAATATTTGTATAATAATTTATACGGTTGAAGTACTATCGTTGGTAATATGAGCGATAATATGATCACACCTGTGAAATTTAACCGCTTTAATATCATTTTATACAGAGAGTACGTAAATTAAAGGTTATCCGGTGAAATACATCCATGTAAACACGTTTGGAAAGATAATGCAGGTAAATTCAGTAAAATTATTGTACGTATTTAATATTCATTAATATTCTAGAGTTTCATAACACTTGGGTGTGTGTGATCTTATAAATTTTCCGAATAATATTATATAATTCATTCTAACCTCAAAGTATAAAAATCTATTTCATATAATCATCATTTAAGTAGATAACGTAGGTATTAACGTTCACTCGTATTATCCATATCTTATCATACTCAAGACTTTTAACTTTATACTGTTCGAATTTTCATACTTTAACGTTAGTAATAACGTTATAGTCATTTCAAATTCTTAATCCAGTATCACATTCTTTTATATAAAGCGTGTTACTTTCTACATTTAGTATTATCTACAAATGTGTTTTATAGTTGCAGCTGAAATAGGGGTGAACAGTATTAATAGGTACGTTGATTAAAAATTTACATTATTTTAGATGACTATTCTATTACATTTATATATTTCATTTTTTATGAACATATGGTATAACATACTTATATAAAGTATAAGATAATTTATTACATTTTAGGTTGGATCTATGGGATGAGTTAATATTGTTAGCAATAAGGATTGGTGGTCGAGGTGGAAAAGGTTAACATAATCAAAGGAATAACCATGACTTCCCTTGGGAAATTAATCTTTATAGATATACACTCTAGGAATCCAAAAGTTTCATTTTCCAATGATTTGCAAACTAGTTATGTTGAATCTTTGTCCTTCGCATTTCAAAATCTATTTCATATGCCATTCGATATTATTGAAAATTATGGAAACACAATACACACTTTAGATATTAGTCATAATAAATTCTGTAGGTGAGTACACTATATATAGTTCATTCTTTAGATAACTTTAATTATATCCATTAAGTTGTTATATTGATTCCTTTCTAGAAATTTACAATTTCTATCGGAGTTTGAAAACCTTACGTCTCTCAATTTGGATTATAATAATATAGATGACTTTACGGTTTTCCCATATATGCCGAAACTTCAATTATTATGGATTAATCATAATAAGATAGATCAATTATATCCATTTATTAAGAATCTCTATGAGAGTATGCCTAATTTGAAATATTTGAGTCTTATGGGAAATAAGGCTGCGCCTAGTTATCTCAATGGTGGAACATTCTATGATTACCTACAGTATAGGTAAGATATATTACACAGACAAATATGTTTCATTATATTTTCCAAAGCTTTATATATGATTACATTACTATTACATTACTACTTTCTTTATAAAGATTGTTTATCATATCATGGTTTCCACATCTTGTACATTTGGATGATCGAACAATTACTGTTGAACAATATGAAGAAGCTAAAAGACTGTTTAAGAGGCCATTTTTAGAAAGTTTATCTGAGAATGCTCCATTACCAGACTGTCTTAAGTATTTGCATAAAAAATTAGCAAATATGTTTTTTAAGCCAATCTTGCCTAATAAACAACAAAGTAGGGGTACGAATTTTGTTATTTGAAAGATTTGTAAGTGAAATGAAGGTATGAGAGCAGCTCTAGAGAATTTATAATGTTTTTAAAGACATAATAAGTATATAAAAATTCTCTTAGACTTTTAAAACAACCAATAACTGCCTTACAATTGATATCATATATAGTAATTATTATTGTATTATTTCTAAGTAAATATATAGAAGAATTAAGGATTTTAGATATGTTATGAATAACATTACCTTTGTCCTAACTTATTTGTTACATGCAAATGTTTATGCAAATATGACAACTATTTTGGGACAAATAGTAGAAAATTGGGACAAATAGACAAAAAATACTATTTACAATACATCATGGAAATACAATTTGTTTATCACGGTTATAGTTTAAAAATTAACAAAATCTAATTAACTAATAGCAATAATTTATATTGAAATATTTTGTTATTTGTTATATAATGTAATCTATTATGTTCTTATTCTCCTTTTATACCTAATTGCTTCATTTTTATATATAGTTTTATGAATAACCTGTTATTTTTAAATTATCATTTATTATTGCTTCTTTATATACTTAAATAAAATTCATATATGAGATTATTTATATATCTTTATGAGATTATTATGATATTTATGTAATTAAATATATATATATATATATATATATATATATATATATATATATATATATTATGATATTAATACTTGATAAATGGAAATTTTTAAAGTAACGAACAATAAGTTGTAAAAGGTATTATAATTATAATACAGAATAAATACATTTTCTTATGCATTGTTTTTTTGTACACATTAATTCATTTATACATTGATACATTAATTAATATTTTCATAACACCATTTATATATATATATATATATATTAATTCATATACATATACACATAACTAAATACTTTCTATTTCATTTTTTTTACAACGAAAATAAAACATTTCCAATAATTTTCATTATAAGTTTATTAAAGCCTTAGCATAGTTGTTTTATTTTTATTATTTAAGCAGAAACCTATTTCCTTATTGTTATTTATTTTTAATAATACGAACTTTAAAGTTGCAATATATACGAACTAACCGATATATTTGCAAGAAATATGAACTAATAACAATTAATAAATCTTATTTTCTATTTTACGAAGATACATTATAATTCAGATAGAACTTCCCCATAGATAAAGAACTTGAAGTGCAAATGTCATCTATAACAAATATAAACAAATAGATCAAATGACAAATGATAACATTTGCAACTAATTTAAATGCATTTTAAGGATTTTGTTTCGTATTAATTTGATAAAGACATAGTACCACATCTAAAAATTGTTTTACGACGTAAAATATCCTAGTATTTGGCATTGTATCAATAGAATTTCTGATAACATATATAAGGCCGCCATTTCGTTGTATCCCTTCGCATGTTATTCCATTAATTGTTATCGTACATGGTAAAGTACTACGTAAAAGTTTGTCTATTAAATGATTCGTCGTGTATTCAAAATTTGCAACGGAATGGATGATCTTTTTCAGGTACAGTCATCAATCTAGGGCCTATTACTGGAACACTTTTTAATAATAATGCTATTGATACTAAATCTCTAATTAGTGCATCATCCTGATGAATATCAACGTCTCTTGAGTCCATTGGTCCTCTAGCTTAAAAAACAATAATATAATAATATATAAAATACAATAATATATATAATAATACAATACATAATACAATATATAATATATAATACAATTTATACAATATATAATACAATAATATATATAAACAATAATAATAATAAATAAAAATACATTTAATATATATAATAATAATAATAAAATAATATTTTTTGTATAACAATTATATATTACATCATATTCTATAAAATATTTATTTTATTTTTTTATTATTATATATTAAATATTTTAACAAAATATTTTTATATCTATAATACATTGTTTATTAAAAAATTATAATATTACTTACCAATTACAGCACTGGAACATACATTGATACAAATTAAACAGGAAAAAATAACAGCGAAATATTGATATTTTTGTTTTATCATGTTGCTTCGTATTTTTTCACAAATAATAATTTTAGAAAATAATTGTGATGCAAAGTACCTATTGTTTTATTTCAATGCTGTCAATAAGAAACGTTCCAGTCTTAGAACGTTTGACTAACTTACAAAAGAGTCTAATGAAATATTCATTACTGTAAAAATATGCGTTGTCATTTTAAAATAATAATCCAACTGATGCATGTATCTTATCGTGTAATTTGTTATTTTTAAAGTTAACAATTAGAATAATTTTAGCATTGAATATCTTCACGTGGTGTTTATAATTATTGTTTCTTTGTATTTTATTTTTAACGAGCATTGTCATACAATTTCAAGGTTTTTTTAAAAATTTATTGTTGTTGATATTCTTTTTATATAATATCAATGTGTGTGTTTTTATATTAATTGATATTAGAACATTTATATCGTTACTTTCTAGTTAACAAATTAATTTCTGTTTCTTTTTATATATTTGATGCTTAATATGCATGTATATATTATATATAACATAAAAGATATAATATATACTATTTATTAATATTTATAATAATTTTATAATAATTAATTAACTATTATTATTAAAAATAAATTTAATAATATTATAATATTATTTATTATAATATTATATATATTATATTTAATTATATTATAATATAATAAAATAAATATTAAATTATATTAAATTTATTAATAATTAATTAACTATTAAAATATAATATAAATATATATTTATAATAATTAATAATATTTAATAATTACTGACCACTACAATGCAATATATTTGTATAATAATATACAGTAATTTTTCTATTTTACATTTGTTTGTATGTTTATAACTTTATTCAAGGCTCGAAATAATTATTATCGTAAAAAACGTAAATTACTTTTATCTATATTTGAACGTATGAATGTTACACATAGAATAACTTTTGTTTTAGTTTGTTTGTTTAGTTTTACAATACACACTTGTTAATAAATTCCTTATATAAAAATAATATTTATATATTTTTTTTAATCATATTTATATACAAATTTATTTATTATCATCTACAATATCACTTGAATAACCAATAAAGAAAAATTGGTTATTTGGTGATAATGATTTTACATAAAAATAAATTTTTCAATTGTTTAAATTCTTAATTTCTGGAGCATAATCTTTCCATAATGATAAATCCATGTCAGGTAGATCTTTGCAATCAACCAGTGGATTTCTGAAAATACGAATAGAATTAAGAAGAAGAACGTAATTGTTCTGACATAATCGTTAAATATAAATTGAATACTTACGATTCGGAAATAAGTTCGAAACCTTTGGGTTGCATTAATTTAATATTATCACCATTGTCACAGAATAATTTGGATATTGTCGATTTTCGTATTTCTCTCAATTGTTCTAAAAGTACAGTTTATTATTTAATTTTGATGTAAAGAAAGAAAAAAAGAAAAAAAGAAGAAAATTATTTAAGGATAATTATAATTAGTTTCATTATTTTTTATAATAAAAATAATATTATAATTAATTATACATTTAAATTATCAAATATGAAATTATTATATTATTATATTATCTATTATATTATAATATAATTTAATATAAATTAAATTATAAATTTAGTTATTCATTTATATTTAATATATATTTTAATATGAATTATATTAAAATATTATATTAACTATATTATTATTATTTCTATTATTATTATTATTATTATTATATATATAATACTGACCTCTGGTAAATGCTAGTTCATGATCACCAGTTTCGTACCAGAATCGATCACCAACTCTAGTTCGATAAAATTGTCTAAGAAGAATGCAAAGGAAGGTTGGACCAGTAAGAGTACCTGGCACGTGTTCTTCCAAAGAACCACCAACAGTTAAATCTACGTCATCAGGATAGGAATAGAGACTCGCTAATTTTTTAATATTCTACAAAAAAAAAGCAAATACTTAAACAATACAACACAACATAAAAATATTCTTTCGAAGAGAATCATTTGAATGAATAAAAATGTCTTCATACTTCTGGTGATATGTAATCGCTGAAATCATTCCAATGTACAGCTTTTTTCAAATGACAATATTCACGAAAATCATTATACGATGCTAAACCATGATCACGATTTCTTTGTATATCCGTGGCACGTAAATCTATGCCAAATTGTTCTTGACGTTTAAACAAGTATAACGTTGTCTAAAATAACAAAGGAAAAATTACATTTATCATAATTATCATAATGAATTAAATAACAAAAATTGAAAACAAGAGACATATTTTATAAAATAAATCATAAGAATAATATTCTTTATTTTGCTTTGATTTAATTCATTTTTGAAGGTAAATATATAATAAATTAACCCATTACTCGACAATGGCCTTATTTTGAAACGCATTTTAAAATTTTAGTTTTTTTTAATAAGTGCAACTTTAGAATGAGATATTAAAAATTATGAAAATATTAGAAGTTTTTACTATTTTATTTTAAATCAATAATTAATGATATAAAATTATTTTTACAATTAAAATATTATATTATTTAATAATGTTTATATTAATATCATTATACAAGTATTACAGTATTTATATACTTCAGTAATACTATATATATTAGTAATTTATGTATTTATTATAGTATTTAATATATATTAGTAATTATATTAGTGTAATATATAGTAATATATTATAAATTATATAATAATACTATATATATACTATAATATATACTAAGTATATAAAATATACGTTGGTTGAAACTTAAATAATGGCAACTCTTTATTCACAACCGATACAAAAGAGTTACATGTTTGCACCTGTTACTGTCCTTCAAAGTAGTCACCAGCGTTGTGTAGAACCCGTTGTCAGCGATGTGGAAGGCGTAGTATACCGTCAGCAGAGCTTGTTCTGTTAATGGTGCGAATAGAGCTCAATGGAGCGGTCTACTGCTATGTCTCATCCAGTGTTACGATACGGCGTAAGAAAGCCTCTCATTCGGGCTCATAGCTCTCCAAGTTCGTTTGAACAGCTTCGCAACGCATCCATTTCTGCATTTCCATTAATTCATGCGGAACCCATCGTGGCATTCGCTTCAGAACTGTTCCAGAGATTCGACAGGTAGTAGACCGCTCCATTCGCACCATCAACAGAGCAGGCTCTGCTAACAGTATACTAAGTCTTCCAAATTGCTGGCAACGGGTTCTACACAATGCTGGTGACTTCTTTAAAAGACAGTAATAGGAGAACACATGTAACTTTTTCGTATCAATTTTGAATAAATAGTTGCCACTATTTAAGTTCCAACCTACGTAATGTAGTATAGTATTATAATATATATATATATATATATATATATATATATTCTATAATAGTTATAGTATTAATATTATTATGCAAGTATTTTAATTTTCTTTTTTTGCATTTTCGTATTGTTTTCGGTAATAGGTTAATTAAAAAAAAATAAAGATATACAATAAAAAATATATATACTTCTTCGTCGAAAAATTGATCACTGGCTAATTCGTGTTGACACGACAAACCTCTTGTAAGACTATCCATATTATCACCACGTTCAATAACTTCAGGTTTATTAGTCCAATCATTTAATCTTAATGGTTGTGCAACTGAATGCCTTGCTTCGTTTATTAATCTAATTTGTATTAACAAAAATGAAATCATTTTTAATTTATAACAAAATAATATAATCAATTTGAAATAAAGTGAATTGTAACATTGATATAAATCATGTGGTTAAATACTAACTTGAGATATCCAGCAATAAGAGAATGGAAATATTTGAATGCTGCAGTAGAATGTTCATTAAGAACACTTGGATCAACGTGAGAATTATAATCATTAACATAATCATCTGTATGGTAAAGTATTTTATTTTCATAAATCTGCTTTTCACCTGTATATTTAAAGGATTAAATAGTAAACACACACAAAGTATTTTTTAATGCTTTTTTTAAGTTGTATGTGTGAATGACATACAACTTTTTTCACGTTATATGAGTAAAATATATTTTTATTTACATATAACTACCATATATTATATTACCGCAATAAATATACATAAAAATATATTTTAAGATGAGAATTATCGAAAATGGTAAGGAATTTTCGAAAACAATAAAATCCAAGGAAATAACGATATATATTTATTTTATGCGCGAAGGAAGGACGTGCATGAAAAACGAGGACAATGAATAGTTAAGTAGTTAAGTATAAATTTATCTTGGTTAAGAATTAGGTCTTATTAAAATAACATAAACACTATGAGAGTATTAATGTCAAAGAATATTGAAAAAGTTATAAGAAAGTTTGAATTAAATAAAAATAAAAATAATTCATACCAAGGAATAATGGTAGCCATTCGTAATATGATATATGTTGATGTTTGGCAATAAGAATACGCCTGGTTTCTTGATAAGTCATTTCATCTGACCAATGTGGATTTAAACGTGCAAGTATTCCTGCTATACGATTGTGTTCTCTAAGTAACAATATCTGCAATACCGTTAATTGGGTATTTTGATTTACACGAGTATCACCTATAAAAATAAAATTTTATTTTATTAAATAATTAGTAACAGATAGAAACATAAAATTATTATTAATTCAACTTATTATTTAATTATTATATAATTTCATTTTATTCTAATATTATTAATTTTAAAAATATATTAAATTTTATAGTTTAATTAAATAATTAATTAAATTACGCCTAAAAGTAGGCATTATTCCATTCAGTGTCGATAAATTGGAAATCTACATTTAGTTTCATAATGATATACTAAAACATTTATAACTTTTCGTACTAACAGATGTCTCTAGTAAGTCACATTTTATTTATTTAATATTTATTAAAATAATTCAAATCTTTTTGTATAAAACATGTATTGATATTTCAATTATATTTCAATAAATTTAATTTATTTTTATTATTGAATCCAACAAATCCAAACAAGTATTGCGTTATTTTTAATGCAACATTTGGTTGAAATAAAAATATGATTTGTTAGTTATTTAATAAATAAAATAATAAAAATATAAAAAGAATATTACCAGCTGCGTAACATATTTCGTTTTGATGATCTAGATTGCAAATAGTCGATTTATTTTCCGCTGCTGGAAGCCATTCTTTATTATTACGGATGTCTACTCTCAAACGTCCAGCAATTCTGGAACGGACACTGTTTGCAACTTGATCGGTTGATCCATAAACGATCGAAAGATCCAAATAATGTGTAACTGCAGTTAACTATAATATGTAAAATGTATTTATAATAAATTAATTTATCGTAAGTACAAACAATAATGATTAAATTTAAAAATCAAATATACAATCGATTCTAAAATCATAAACTTTTAATTTTAATTATTATTACTATTGATAAAAATATTGAATAAAAATAATACAGTATTGTAAATTCATTTTTACTACTGTATTTATGAGATAGATATTTTCGTCACAATTGTGCAGCTGTTGTTTAGAAAATAAACACTACGTAAGTTGTTTTATTCTTACTATACTTGTAAACCTTTTTATATATGGTATTCCGTTTATCATCTGTTATACATACTAAAATAATTTTAATCAATAAGGCAAATTGCAATTAATGAAAAACAATAGGAAAAAGTTAATAAAAACTAAATTTATAATTTATTTTTTTGTTCTCTTAAATATTATTTTATAAAAAATATAAAGAGAGTTTGTGAAAATCGAATAAAAAGACAAAAAAGTTAATTTATTATCATTTTAATGTATCGAAGTAAAATCTAAATTTAAATTGACAATTTATTATTGCAATATTATTTTTTCTGTAATAATTTAATTAATTAAAACAATTGAAAAATTGATGTGAACATTTTTGGATAAAATTATTGTATTATTAAAAAGTATTAAAGTTTTGTTTGATAGCAAGAATATTAACATAATAGATCTATAAGAAATTACAAAAGGATATTACATGAGAAAGTAACTAACCTGTTCTGCAGCGGGTTTGTTTCGTAAGTTACAATGACGGTCAAGATCAGTAATACTACGAACGAAGTTCATACATTCAATTGAATTGATGTACGGATCATTATAAGGTATTATGATGGGATAACATTTCGGATCAGAAAATTCTCTAGGTGTGAAATAACCCTCGTTTGTACAGCATTGTATCGTATGGGGATCTATTTTCGTAAAAAAAAAATATATATACACAAAAATAATAAAAATAAAAATTTATATTATTATAATTTTATAAATTAATTTATTAACATAATATTAAAATAAATCAATTAATTTAATATTATAATAATAATAAAATATAATATTATAATATTATAAAACAAATTAACTATTATATTATATATAATTATAATAATAATTAATTTATTATATTCCTATATTTATAAATTAATTTTTTTCATATTAGAGATAACAAAAAATTTTAATCTTATTTTTTTTATCTACAAAATAATTTTAATGCCATATAGAAAACTTATAAACAAAAAAAAATTATTTGTATATGTTAGGCTCAAAACTTTTCAACCCATTCACGATGTTTAAATACTTCAATGTGTTTCTTAATTAACTCAAATGTTAAATTGGTTAATCATTACAACTATGGTTATTCTAACATTGATTGAATATATTTTAATTTATTAACTTATTTTTATTCGATGTATGTTAGAATAAATACGTAAATATACTTTCTGGTAATTCTAATATTATACTATATTAACTAACTATATTAAACTATCGTTATATGTGACATTAAATGAGTTTCACTTGATGAATATGTTATTTAGAACCTGTACACTATTATGGCAGGAAATGGCATGATTGAAAAGAAAAAAAAGAACTCGTTTCTTGCAATGTTATCCAATATCAAGATTGAGTAAAATCAATAAGATTATTGACATACTATTGCCTTGTCTCGAGAATGATACCTTTTTTGTATAGCATTAACACTAGGTTTACGGGACTCGTCAATTTGACGTATTTCAAACTTTGAAATGAAACACGCAATAAACCATAGTATTAATCTTAACTACTTTGAATCTTAAATTTATAATTTCATTAAAAGAGTTTATACACACAATCATTATTTTCTTCAGCCTTATAAATTTTGAAATTTGTTTGTGGTATACCTATTTCTACGAGACCCGTCAAATTGACGGGTTAGCTGATTACGTAAACAATCCTTATATATTTGCTTCGTTTGTAAAATTATTTCTCCAATAGTAAATATAAGAGTGAAAGAAACGTCTAAGATGCCCCCAACTCATTATCTAAATAGCGCCTTGATAAGTGACATAAAGCGAATTGTGTGGCCCGGGTGTCATGATACTTCACATTGAATGAAATCGCTTACCAGAGTGATCTTCGTGTTATTCGAAACTCAAAGCATACAGTAGACTAAATTTCGTATCGAAAAGACATTCGGTTCATGTGTTGGTGCAAACATAACACACACACAAGCAATTTTCACAGCCGACGATCGCCGACGTTAGGCTGCGATATGCTTTGAGTTTCGTATACCGCAAGTATCGGTTTGTAACGATCTTCGAAGATATCTCTAAGGCACGAGCCTGTCTTCAGTATACATAGTTGCTGCAGTGACAGTGGTAAGAACATTCAACAAGTAGTTGATAGTCAAGTTCAACAATAATACTACTATACTTGACTGTACAACAACATTCTACAATTGTATTCAGTTGAAATGTGACGTTCGTTCGAACAATACGTTAAACCTTCAGTGATAAGAAGGAAACAAAAAAAAAGTTTGGTTAGAATTTTAAATAATTGATTCTTTTTTTACTTTAAAAGTGCACATACACACAAATATTGATTTTTATTCTGAATAATGACAGATACTCCTACAAGTACGTACAATTTATATCTATATATATATATATATAGCTTGAAAAAATAATAATAATAAAAAAAACATTATAATTATATAATAAATTAATTATGAAATATCAAGAATAAAATATATATATATATATATATATATATATATATATATATATATATATATATATATATAATTAATGCATTAATATATTAATAATAATTAATATATTAAATTATTAATATATTATTATTAAATTAAAAATTAATAAATTATAAATTAATTAATTATTATTAATTATAATAAATTAATTATTATATTTTAACAAAATTTAAACAAATTTTGTTAAAATTCGTAATAAAATTCGTAAATTGTATTTTAAAATTTGAAAAAAAAATGTATAAAATAATACTTACATGATTGTGTTGTTCCTTCGATCAAAGTCATATCATGGGTTATAATTTGACCCCATTGCATAGCAGCTAATGTATGTTTGTTGTCCTTGATAGGTATGCTGGGAAATAATGTATAACTTATCACCCTTGATAAAGGTAATTCTTCTCCCGTAATTGATTTAGTTGGTTCTTGGATTCCTAAATAAATGAAATATTAATTAAACGTTCCGCATCGTTGAAATGTGAATAATAAATATTATCAGTTATGTATTAATTTCGTGTATAATGTACATTACTGATAAATGATTATGCAATCGTTTAAAAGTCGGTCGAGTTATAAACGTGCTTTCGATTATTAAACTCACGTTTATGGTAATGAACGTTTAAGTAAGCTACGATATGACTCATTTTAATTTATAAACAAAATTTAATTCATGGAAATGGATTATTTAATAAATCGGGTCATTATTTAATCTTCTTATTAATAATTGTTTATTATCTTTTTTTTTTGATCAGATCCTTTATTTGAACTAATTAATTATTATTTTTATATATGTTTGAAATAAATTGTAAAGATTCTAAAACTTCACTTCGTGATTCTTAAAATAAACTATTTATGAATATATATATTATATTATATTATATTATATTATAATTTGGTATTATTAATACAAATAATAATTATAATTTTTATTATTATTTTGATATTAAATTTAAGATATTTTAAAGACTAACAATTTTAAAGCAAATTCAAAAACTAATTCAAAACCTAAATGTCTACTTTCTTTTTGTAATAAAATAAAATATAAAATTTTTAAAATTATATTAAATATAATTGTAATATATATATAATTATATTAATTTTAATATATATATATATATATTAGGGTGGGTCAAAAAAATTAATTATTTTTTTTTTCAAGTGCCACGGAAAAATTGGTTGCTAGACACTTTGAAACAATTCTCACCAAATATGAGCTCTTAATTTTAATAGGAAGATCCTCCACATCGCAGTTTTTTATTTTTTCTCAGTCCAATAGGATAAAATTCATACCTCATCATTAATTGATTGTACAGAAAAATGTTCTAGACGAATTTTTTAGGAAATTTAATGCTCTACAAAAAAAGTATGTTATATTTTTTCTGCAAACCTCACCATTTGAATGATATTGAAGATTTAAATTTGATGATTTTTAGACAAATTTCATTTTTGTTTATGAATTTTATAACTCGACAATAAATGACTATTATAAAATGAGCAATACAAATTGTTCAATCATGAAACTTTCATGTGTACTGATTTCTGTCTCTGAATATCTTTTGAACGCTTAATTTAATCGCCAAAACATAAGACACCATTTTTATAGAGCAGTTAATTTCCTACAAAATTTGTAATGCGCATTTTATAATAGTCATTTATTATCGAGTTATAAAATTCACAAAAAAAAAATGAAATTTGTCTTGAAATAATCAAACTTTAATCTTCAATATCATTCAAATGGTGAGGTTTCCGAGGAAATAAGGAAATCCGTAAATTTAAATATAAATTTTGTCGTTCGAAAATGTTTTGGTATATGCATCATATCTTATCTTATCTTATGTCTTATGTTTCATGTTAGTTTATGCGTTACGTCTTATGTTTTATGTTAGTTTAATAAATAAAACTTGTGAGTGAGTGTTCGTTTGTATGTGAATATTTCGTTGGTCGAGGATGACCAAAAATGTCAGTATGGCCGAGCTGTAGGAAAAAACTAGTATTACGTTCTTTTCGTTATATTTTATTTTCTGCAAAGGAAAACTCTCTATTCAGAAACTAAAGGGAAAGTTTAGGAGGGCCATAAAACCATAAACAAACATTCCGATGTTCCAGATCAAGTTTCTTTATTCATAGTTTCCACTACCAAAAACTATAGGCTGTACCCATCGGTGGACTATGGGGTGGATCCTTATGTTATTGGTCCATAAGATTTATAATCTCCTTCCCTCTCCAAAGGGGTGTAGCTCATTTCTGATATAAATTTGTGGAAAAAAGTAAGAAAGTGTCCTTAGTCTTCAATTCTCAGTTAGTCCGTCTGTGTCTGTCCTTGGTCTTCGGTCCTCAGTTGGTCCGTCTGTGTCTGTCCTTGGTCTTCAGTCCTTAGTCAGTCCTTAGTCAGTCCTTAGTGCTCAGTCTGTATCTGTCATTAGTTAGTCAGTCTTTAGTCTTCAGTATCTGTCTGTGTGTTATATCTGTAACTCTTTTGCATTCTGTATTTCTGTAACCACGCCACTTTGTGTAAACTTATGTAAATACCGCTCGACATTATTTTTGACAATATAGTGAAAATTACATTGAATTGTTTTAGTTTAAAATAATGTGATGCGTAATAACTAATAAACTCATTTTTTTTAATTTTGACTTAGACCATTTTCTTAATTATGGGTACATATATCTATACGTGTGTATGTATAATTTATTTTGAAGAATGTTAATAATAATAATAAAAAAAAGTATATCGTTTCTGAGAAAGCGGAAGTTGTTAAAAGTTAACGACGGGATTATAAGTTGCGTGAACAAACGAAATAAGTAAAAAACAAATGGAGGAAAGGGAAAAGAAAAAAAACATTTTTTACGACAATTAGAGACATTCGCATAGTTGGACAAGTATTGCATAATAATGATAAACGATATACACCAATAATTATATGACATGATTGTATACCTTACAGAAGTAATCAATTATATTTAGTCGTAAAAAAAATGTTCTAAATTGTTCTACTTTGTACTAAAAAAAAAAAATATGATCAGTACTGATAGTAAATATGATATAAATTGATTAAAATTGTTATTGGGTTTTTGATTTGGTTTGGTTTTATTATTTTATATTATTGGTTTGGTTTTTTTATTTTTTATTATTGATTAAAATTATTATTGCTATTGGTTTTAATGCAATAATAATTTAGATACTTTTATTGCATCATTTTTCATAGTAACTTTAGTATTTGTTTATATTATATTAATATTGGAATTTAGTATTGGGTATTGTTGTAAGGTTAATTATATGAAGGTTAATTATCATGAAATAATTTAAAAATTGTTTTTAGGAATAGTGATTAATTATAAAACAATTAATTAAATAAATTACTTACCATCCCCATATTTGGGTGGAAGGAGACGTCCATATCGTGTGTTAGCAGAACCCCATGTAGGGTTGTAAATGTTGTTACAGGTTCCATCTATAGTACGATATCTATTTTTGGGACATTGTCCATTGAACGTATCACCGCAATTCGTTTGTCTGTAAAAATGATAAAAATATTATTATTATTATTTGTTATAATATATAAAATACTACTAATATTATTATAATGATATATAATTAATATATATATAATATATATATAATATATATATATATATATATATATATATATATTTTTGTAATGCTATAATATATTTAGTAGTATTTTATAATAATAATATTAGTATTATTTTATATATTAATATAAAATATTTAATAATAATTATAATTATATTATCATATTTATATTATTTTAATATTTGATCTAATTTTAATTTTACTTTTTTATTTCACCAATATAACTTGCACACATATATTTGTATATTTTATAATTTATATTCTAATTATTATTCTTTGTGTTAATTTGTATTTGAATAAACAAAAGAATAGATTAAGAACAAAATGAACAATAAATTTGATAATCTTACGTTTGTATAGGAGAAAAATTGATTACATTTGGTAACGTGGTGAATCTATTGAACGTTGAACAAACATTGCTTTGTGGTGTGTAAAAATATTTAAATGGATGACTGAAAAAACTACTGTTAGTAGATTCTGAAGCTTCCAAATCTAAATTCTTCTTTGTTGCTTGATCTGTGAATTGTAAAAGAAGGTTTAGTTTTTTTATTAGAAATATTTTATGATCGTTTCAAATGAAAATAAATAATAAAAAAAAGGATACAAGATAAATATCAAGTGCAAGTGTTAGTCATACAGGTGTAATAAATCTTTACACGGAACTGACTAAATTCAACGAAAAACTAGTTATTCAAGATACTCGAGAAACGCGTAAATAAATAAAAAGATCTTTGACAAAGATACAATTTATATATTACTATTATGTGTGTGTGTGTGTGTGTGTGTGTGTGTTTGTGTAGTATAATATATAAGATATAATATATATTATGTTTTCTTTAAATTAGTTTTTTTTTTATTAAAATTAAATTTTATTAAATAATATATTTCAATTAAATTTTATAAAATAATTTTTTATATAAATGTGTTAAAATTTAATTTTATGAAATATATATTTTCATTAAATTTTATAAAATAAATTTTTAATTAATTTTTTTAAATTAAATTTTATTAAATATATATTTTAATTAAATTTTATAAAATAAAATAAAATAAATAATAGAGTACTGATTAAAAATCATTGACAACAACCACAACAACCATAACATGTTATTTAATTAGATTGAGACTGAGTGTCCTTGTTGTTGAAACGGAGTTATTTTATTTTATTTTTTTTTTTAATATACAGTCAGATAGAATAAACAATAGAAGTAAGGAGTGAACACCTTTCACTGCTTTCAACTGCTACCATAAATTTTCTTTGCTTTTTGTATACCAACATAGAACGCGATAATAATCGTTTTAAAGAATGACATATCTTACGATCTTGTAAACTTTGAGAATAGTATTACTGGTATCGGTAACATTACCGGACCCTCATTGGGTTTTAATAACTTTCACTTTTCTAATTAACATAAGTTTATAATTAGATTTTATTTAAATGTTATTCGATTTATTTTTTTTTTTACACTGATATCCTGTTAAGTATTACAAAATTAAATACTATCACAATAAGAACTAGTAAAGTTTGTTTTAAAAAAAAATTATGAGAATAAACTAAAACGTTATCAAATCCAGGACAAATTATGTGGTAAGTTATGAATCGATAAAATGAACAAATTGAATCAATTTATTTTAAATGAGATGGTAATCTCTTGTGTAACATGTGTAACAAAATGTAAATAATAATATTATTATTATTTCATAAAATTATAAAATATTAAATTATAATTATTCTACAGTTTTGTAGAATAATTATTTCTGTATTTTGTAACTCCTGCTTCCAAAGTTCAATTTTGGAACCTTGCTTAGCAACCGTAAAGTCGCGTATTCTCGTGATGGTTGTAACTATGTAGTCAGTGATCCCATTCGTACGATAATTATCGTACGCGTCACATAATTTGAAGCATTGTACGATCCAAAATTTAGCTTTTACGATCCAAAATTCAGCTTGTATGTAATTAACGATAATTCGATATGTAAATCTAATATTCGATAAGTTTTGATTTTGTTTTTGTTTCGCGATTCGGTTGTCGGTTGCAGCGCACCACCCTATCGTACACAGTTAGACAATTTTTTGGTGACTACAGCCAGGTAAGAAGTGAAAATAGCTCGCTATTAGCTCGGAAACCAATCAGAAGCCAGGGAAAACCAGGAAAATAGAAAAAAGAAAGAAACGGCCCTGTGTCGATCAGACAAGCTAAAGTCTCCGAGATCACTGTATGTAGTAACTATGGTTGTTACTATAGTAGCGTGCGGGAAAGTAGTCGGAGTCGAACTTCCCAACCGATTGACCGTGCGGGAATGAAAATTAATTACAAAAAATGTATACGATTCATAGAATGTATGTGTTCGCCACTACCACTACATTCAAACCATCAAGCGTACTGAGACTAATTCTAGCGCCTGTGCATGCCAAATAACCACTTATGAAAAGCAGCCTGTCGATCATGCGTTCAACTCTGTACAATTCCTAACCATAACTGCGTGTATTATTTATTTTATTTATAGTAATTTTTGATAACTAATATAGTTAGGCTAATTACAATATTTCTTTGTAAATGAATAATTTCTCTCTATTGAACTTTGAAAGTATTCGTTACAAAAAATATTGTTCGATACATATGTTCTAACTGAGGTATTTACAGGGCTTAATTGAGATACTTGCTTAATGGCACGTGGGGGTAGTCTGCGTACTCGGCTCCGTTGTAAACGCGCCCTTTCTTAGGTTCGTGTCTCAATTTTTGAGCCCTGGAAAGCCTCACTTCGCACATATGTATCGAAAAACTATTTATTTGATATTAACGATTATTGATTAAATTATGAGAGTAATGCGAAATAACATGACGTTTCAATTCTGAAAATAATTAACATTGTATAAATAATTAGAAAATGCTTTTTTTTTTTAAATTGTTAATTCTACAACGATAATCAAATTAAATTACCTGGTTGGTTTTTTCCTATTCCCACATCGAAGGTTTTGCAGAGGAAAATAAACCACAGTAGCCATATTTTTCTTCCAAGCATGTTTCTAAAATTTAAATAAAATTATTTTTTTCTTAAATAAATTAATTAAAAGATTACAAATATTCTTAATTGAAAACTTAAAAAATTTATATTATTTTCCATCTTTGTTTGAATTATTCGCCAAACGTAATATATTTTATAATATAAATGAATATAAATTATTTTCTAAGATATTTAATAAAAATGTGATGAATTAATTAATAATATAATACAAAATTGAAATGTTATTATATTATCGTTTAATAAATAACAATAAAAAAAGAAAATTGTTTTTATTGTTGTTTCTAGTTCGTTATACTGAAATTTTACATTTTAAATGATCACAGAATTAAATTTCATTTGTTAAGAGTACAATTATAATTAACATATGTAGGATTCTTATTTAAAATAAGATCTGTGGGAAATCCAATGACCGCGGGCCAAATAGCTAGTTACTGACCACCGTAACGACCAATGAGAAAGCCGGACTTGACAAGGGATTTCACCTTTTTATTTGTAATCTCTCAGAACAGATTTTATTTAACACGATACAGAATTTTTACACACACGCACAATGAGATACAGAATGATAAATTGATATGGAAGAGAGAGCAAGCGCAGTCGACTGATAAGCTTGGCGATTGATATCGAACTCTCATCGAGAAATCTGTTGGATTGATGATCTCCGAGAAGCGAGGAAATGAATCCGGGAGGTACGCCACTAGGCCCGACCAATCAGATTCCCAGGCGCAATTACGCTGCGAATTCTGACCAATCGGCCGCGTCTACATCATGGTCTGGTTACAAAGCCGAGGCAGAAAGTGTCGCTACTAAACACACGCATCTCTAGTAGTTTTTGGGTACGTCTGCCGAACTTAGCGCTGGCAGTCGCGAGATGTCGGCACTGTCCTGGTGCAAGACATCAGAGCTATGGAAAGTGAACCATGGGGAGTCAGCACCGAGCAGGTGCGGGACGCCACAGTCACTCCCCCTCTGGACCGGACGCCGGAGGCGGACGGAATTAGACTTGCGGAGA
Organism: Polistes dominula; assembly: GCF_049000335.1. Taxonomy (NCBI): domain Eukaryota; kingdom Metazoa; phylum Arthropoda; class Insecta; order Hymenoptera; family Vespidae; genus Polistes; species Polistes dominula. The sequence goes on along the minus strand of NW_028301116.1, from coordinate 2,429,260 downwards.
AGCTGAGCCGAAGTCCCTGGTTAGGCGGTTCGAAGTCGGAGGTGACGTAGGGTGACTGCGTGGCGACGGCTGTAGAGGGTGGCGGTGAGACGACGACGAGTCCTGTCACAGCAGGCGATGCTGGCACTACGGGCAGGGGTCCGGATGCAGCCGGAGGCCGAGAAGGCGAAGACTGCGATATCGTAAGAACTGGAGACGAGGCATGCAGCGACCGCTCCGGTGCTGCGAGCTAAGAGATGCGACAGCCGTGAAGTCGTCGAAGATGCCCAGGTACGTCGGTCTCTAGGCGTCCGTGGGTGGCCTCAAGGACGGCGGTGCAAAGAGAGCGAGGCCAAAAAGACCGAGCTCGGCCGCCGTGTATGTCGCAGATCACCTTGATTCCCTCACCGTTGAGGTGCTGGAGGTTGAGGGAGGTGGATACTGCGAGCGATGGAGAGCTCGTTGTCGCGTTGTCGCCCGTTGCATCTGCGACGGTCCTCGACCGAGAGCAGAAAGTAGGCTGATAGAGATGCAGGCTGAAATTGCCGCTGGACGGTCCGGGACGGGAGTGTCCTCCATAGTCTGGGAGAGGGCGTCGGCGACGACGCTAACCGCACCGGCTACATACTGAAACGAATAAGTCAGATTGCAGTAAAAAAGCGAGTCGCCGTTACTGTTAAGGTGAGGCCTTATCCGAGGGTTGGCGAGCTGCGTGAATCAGCGGCTAATGTCCGTCACCACTGTAAATGGATGTCCCTTGCGGATTCGCCAGGAGTGATGCACAGCCTAGAAGACGGCTAAGAGCTTCCGATTGTAAGTGTCGTAGCGAGCCTGTGATGATGGCAGCGTCTAGGAGAAGAAACCAACAGGTCGCCGTTTCTTTCGTCGACCAGCTGCAGCCACGCAGCGACAACGGCCAAACTGGACGCGTCGGTGGCGAGACGAAGTGGTACCGAAGGCGATAGGATAGCAATCTCTGCGGCTGCAGAGAGGCTGCGTCGGGCGCCTTCTCGAAGTTCTCGACGGTTAACAGGAAGCGGAAGTAAGCCTCCTGAAGAACCAGAGTGGAGAAGGTGTTGGGACGACGACACCCGTTGCCCGGAGTCCGTCCGAGAAGGAGAGGCTGGACCAAGGCTGGAAAACAGCCGGATGACTCAGTTGGACGAGGCGGTAGGAAGTAGACTTGGCCGAACGTTCACCGAAGAGGCGACGCGGGTGCACTGAGACGGCAGTGCAATCAGTCTAAAGCTTGGTTTGCCTCGAATTCCAAAGGCTCCCGGAGGCGTTCAGCGTTTTCCCGGAGCATCCTGTGAGAGCGGCCCCAGCGGGAGGACGCCGGCGCGGCGCGCGGCGGGGCTGAAGCAGTAGCCGGTAGACTAGACCACGGTGGTTGTAGCTCGAACAGGTTGCTGATAGCGGCAGACATCTCAAACAGCTGATCGGTGTTGCGATTTATCGCCACGACCAAAATGGCGAGCGTCGAGCGAACCGTCGCTAATTCCGCTGCGACGAAGTCAAGCATGGATCCGGGCACGTGCGAGGCAAAAGCTGGTGGAGAACCAGCAGCCAGCAGCGGGGCAGGAGGAATCTGCCGGACGGCAGAGACGTTACTAGGCAAGAACTCGATTAAGCTGTCAGCTGTGGCTGCGAGCTCGTCCAGATCAGCCGCTCGTAGAAACCGCAGTAGTTGGGAGACGTGAGGAGGCAGGAGGTCAAGCTACCGAACCCGGATGGCGTCGTCGCCGACGCTGTTGCCAGCGAGATAGCGCATCCGTCGAAGAAGCTGCGACGGTGTCCGGTCCTCCATGGTCAGCCCTGAGAAAAGCTTTTGAAGACGCTAAACCGTAGTATCGCCGAAGCGAGCGAGGATCTGCGCTCTAAGATGCTCATACCTCCCGGTGGGAGGAGGGTGGTAGAGCACGTCTTTTTATCTTCCAGTGTATCGAAGTCCAACCCCGCAACAGCCGAATGATACCGTTTGGAATCAGAACACATATCATGGCAGGAGAAGAGTGATTCCAATTGTAGGAACCACAACTCCGGGCTTCGACGCGGAAAGGGTGGCCAACGGCAGATGGACCGACGTCCGGCGTCGCCTGGAGCGGAGTTGTTGGCGTTAGTGTGAGCAGGAACCACGGTGGTGAAGGCTAGTACGACGGTCGGAGCCGTGACCGGTGCACGAGCCAGTACGGGAGCCCGTTGACTAACAAAGTCTTGCGCGGGCGAACTTCTCGCCGCAACTGCGTCCGGCTGGCCACCGGTAGCGTGTGGCGAAGCTTCGGCTCGCATGATCGGCATCTTCTCGAAAAGAAAAACACACACGAAGTAAGAAAAGTCAAGGAGCGTACTTACGAGAGTGGTGCAAGAGAGGAACAAAAAACGAAATGGCTGCCGTAGGAGATGCCGGAAGGAAGAAAATGGCCGTTCCACGAGGCGAAACCGAGAGAGAGAAGAAAAGCGAGAAAAACACGTGGTCGAACTGGTTCCGGAGATCACGTCGGGATCAGCAATGTGGAAATTCCAATGACCGCGGGCCGAATGGCTAGTTACTGACCACCGTAACGACCAATGAGAAAGCCGAACATGACAAGGGATTTCACCTTTTTATTTGTGATCTCTCAGAACAGATTTTATTTAACACGATACAGAATTTTTACACACACGCACAATGAGATACAGAATGATAAATTGATATGGAAGAGAGAGCAAGCGCAGTCGACTGATAAGCTTGGCGATTGATATCGAACTCTCATCGAGAAATCTGTTGGATCGATGATCTCCGAGGAGCGAGGAAATTGTGAGGTTTCCGGAAAAAATATAACATACCTTTTTTGTAGAGCATTAAATTTCCTAAAAAATTCGTCTAGAACATTTTTCTGTACAATCAATTAATGATGAGGTATGAATGTTGTTCTATTGGACTGAGAAAAAAATAAAAAACTGTGATGCGGAGGATCTTCCTATAAAAATTAAAAGCTCATATTTGGTAAGAATTCTTTTAAGGTGTCTAGCAACCCATTTTTCCGTGGCACTTGTAAAAAAAAAATAATTAATTTTTTTGACCTACCCTAATGTATATATTCTATATAACATAAAATATATAATATATACTATTTATTAATATTTATAATAATTTTATAATAATTATATAATAATAATTATTTAACTATTATTATTAATAATTAATTTAATTAAATTATAATTTTATATATTATAATAATTTTTATTATAATATTGTATATATTATATTCAATTATATTATAATAAAATAAAATAAATATTAAATTATATTAAATTTACTAATAATTATTATAACTATTAAAATATAATATAAATATATATTTATAATAATTAATAATATTTAATAATTACTGACCACTACAATGCAATATATTTGTATAATAATTTATAGTAATTTTTCTATTTTAGATTTGTTTGTATGTTTATAACTTTATTTAAGGCTCGAAATAATTATTTTCGTAAAAAACGTAAATTACTATTATCTATATTTGAACGTATGAATGTTACACATAGAATAACTTTTGTTTTAGTTTGTTTGTTTAGTTTTACAGTACACACTTGTTAATAAATTCCTTGTATAAGAATAATATTTATATATTTTTTTAATCATATTTATATACAAATTTATTTATTATCATCTACAATATCACTTGAATAACCAATAAAGAAAAATTGGTTATTTGGTGATAATGATTTTACTTAAGATAAATTGTTCAATTATTTAAATTCATTTTTTATAATACACAAAAATAGGATTATACTTAGACTTCTTAATTTCTGGAGCATAATCTTTCCATAATGATAAATCCATGTCAGGTAGATCTTTGCAATCAACCAGTGGATTTCTGAAAATACGAATAGAATTAAGAAGAAGAACGTAATTGTTCTGACATAATCGTTAAATATAAATTGAATACTTACGATTCGGAAATAAGTTCGAAACCTTTGGGTTGCATTAATTTAATATTATCACCATTGTCACAGAATAATTTGGATATTGTCGATTTTCGTATTTCTCTCAATTGTTCTAAAAGTACAGTTTATTATTTAATTTTGATGTAAAGAAAGAAAAAAAGAAAAAAGAAGAAAATTATTTAAGGATAATTATAATTAGTTTCATTATTTTTTATAATAAAAATAATATTATAATTAATTATACATTTAAATTATCAAATATGAAATTATTATATTATTATATTATCTATTATATTATAATATAATTTAATATAAATTAAATTATAAATTTAGTTATTCATTTATATTTAATATATATTTTAATATGAATTATATTAAAATATTATATTAACTATATTATTATTATTTCTATTATTATTATTATTATTATTATATATATAATACTGACCTCTGGTAAATGCTAGTTCATGATCACCAGTTTCGTACCAGAATCGATCACCAACTCTAGTTCGATAAAATTGTCTAAGAAGAATGCAAAGGAAGGTTGGACCAGTAAGAGTACCTGGCACGTGTTCTTCCAAAGAACCACCAACAGTTAAATCTACGTCATCAGGATAGGAATAGAGACTCGCTAATTTTTTAATATTCTACAAAAAAAGCAAATACTTAAACAATACAACACAACATAAAAATATTCTTTCGAAGAGAATCATTTGAATGAATAAAAATGTCTTCATACTTCTGGTGATATGTAATCGCTGAAATCATTCCAATGTACAGCTTTTTTCAAATGACAATATTCACGAAAATCATTATACGATGCTAAACCATGATCACGATTTCTTTGTATATCCGTGGCACGTAAATCTATGCCAAATTGTTCTTGACGTTTAAACAAGTATAACGTTGTCTAAAATAACAAAGGAAAAATTACATTTATCATAATTATCATAATGAATTAAATAACAAAAATTGAAAACAAGAGACATATTTTATAAAATAAATCATAAGTATTATAAATTATATAATAATACCATATATATATATATATATACTATAATATATACGTAGGTTGAAACTTAATTAATGGCAACTATTTTTTCACAACCGATACAAAAGAGTTACATGTTTGCACCTGTTACTGTCTTTCAAAGTAGTCACCAGCGTTGTGTAGAACCCGTTGCCAGCGATGTGGAAGGCGTAGTATACCGTCAGCAGAGCTTGTTCTGTTAATGGTGCGAATAGAGCTCAATGGAGCGGTCTACTGCTATGTCTCATCCAGTGTTACGATACGGCGTAAGAAAGCCTCTCATTCGGGCTCAAAGCGCTCCAAGTGCGTTTGAGCAGCTTCGCAACGCATCCATTTCTGCATTTCCATTAATTCATGCGGAACCCATCGTGGCATTCGCTTCAGAACTGTTCCAGAGATTCGACAGGTAGTAGACCGCTCCATTCGCACCATCAACAGAGCAGGCTCTGCTAACAGTATACTAAGTCTTCCAAATTGCGGGCAACGGGTTCTACACAATGCTGGTGACTTCTTTAAAAGACAGTAACAGGAGAACACATGTAACTCTTTCGTGTCGGTTGTGAATAAATAGTTGCCACTATTTAAGTTCCAACCTACGTAATATAGTATAGTATTATAATATATATATATATATAATATACTATAATAGTTATAGTATTAATATTATTATGCAAGTAATTTAATTTTCTTTTCTTTGAATTTTCGTATTGCTTTCGGTAATGGGTTAATAAAAAAAAATAAAGATATATAATAAAAAATATATATACTTCTGCGTCGAAAAATTGATCACTGGCTAATTCGTGTTGACACGACAAACCTCTTGTAAGACTATCCATATTATCACCATGTTCAATAACTTCAGGTTTATTAGTCCAATCACTTAATCTTAATGGTTGTGCAACTGAATGTCTTGCTTCGTTTATTAATCTAATTTTTATTAACAAAAATGAAATCATTTTTAATTTATAACAAAATAATATAATCAATTTGAAATAAAGTGAAATGTAACATTGATATAAATCATGTGGTTAAATACTAACTTGAGATATCCAGCAATAAGAGAATGGAAATATCTGAATGCTGCAGTAGAATGTTCATTAAGAACACTTGGATCAACGTGAGGATTATAATCATTAACATAATCATCCGTATGGTAAAGTATTTTATTTTCATAGGTCTGCTTTTCACCTGTATATTTAAAGGATTAAATAGTAAACACAAACAAAGTATTTTTTAATGCTTTTTTTAAGTTGTATGTGTGAATGACATACAACTTTTTTCACGTTATATGAGTAAAATATATTTTTATTTACATATAACTACCATATATTATATTACCGCAATAAATATACATAAAAATATATTTTAGGATGAGAATTATCGAAAATGGTAAGGAATTTTCGAAAACAATAAAATCCAAGTAAATAACGATATATATTTATTTTATGCGTGAAGGAAGGACGTGCATGAAAAACGAGGACAATGAATAGTTAAGTAGTTAAGTATAAATTTATCTTGGTTAAGAATTAGGTCTTATTAAAATAACATAAACACTATGAGAGTATTAATGTCAAAGAATATTGAAAAAGTTATAAGAAAGTTTGAATTAAATAAAAATAAAAATAATTCATACCAAGGAATAATGGTAGCCATTCGTAATATGATATATGTTGATGTTTGGCAATAAGAATACGTCTCGTTTCTTGATAAGTCATTTCATCTGACCAATGTGGATTTAAACGTGCAAGTATTCCTGCTATACGATTGTGTTCTCTAAGTAACAATATCTGCAATACCGTTAATTGGGTATTTTGATTTACACGAGTATCACCTATAAAAATAAAATTTTATTTTATTAAATAATTAGTAACAGATAGAAACATAAAATTATTATTAATTCAACTTATTATTTAATTATTATATAATTTCATTTTATTCTAATATTATTAATTTTAAAAATATATTAAATTTTATAGTTTAATTAAATAATTAATTAAATTACGCCTAAAAGTAGGCATTATTCCATTCAGTGTCGATAAATTGGAAATCTACATTTAGTTTCATAATGATATACTAAAACATTTATAACTTTTCGTACTAACAGATGTCTCTAGTAAGTCACATTTTATTTATTTAATATTTATTAAAATAATTCAAATCTTTTTGTATAAAACATGTATTGATATTTCAATTATATTTCAATAAATTTAATTTATTTTTATTATTGAATCCAACAAATCCAAACAAGTATTGCGTTATTTTTAATGCAACATTTGGTTGAAATAAAAATATGATTTGTTAGTTATTTAATAAATAAAATAATAAAAATATAAAAAGAATATTACCAGCTGCGTAACATATTTCGTTTTGATGATCTAGATTGCAAATAGTCGATTTATTTTCCGCTGCTGGAAGCCATTCTCTATTATTACGGATGTCTACTCTCAAACGTCCAGCAATTCTGGCACGGACACTGTTTGCAACTTGATCGGTTGATCCATAAACGATCGAAAGATCCAAATAATGTGTAACTGCAGTTAACTATAATATGTAAAATGTATTTATAATAAATCAATTTATCGTAAGTACAAACAATAATGATTAAATTTAAAAATCAAATATACAATCGATTCTAAAATCATAAACTTTTAATTTTAATTATTATTACTATTGATAAAAATATTGAATAAAAATAATACAGTATTGTAAATTCATTTTTACTACTGTATTTATGAGATAGATATTTTCGTCACAATTGTGCAGCTGTTGTTTAGAAAATAAACACTACGTAAGTTTTTTTATTCTTACTATACTTGTAAACCTTTTTATATATGGTATTCATATAAAATATTAATAAAATAATGAACTAACAAATCTTAATCTGTATAATTAAGATTTTTTAAATGATAATTGAACGTTTATCATCTGTTATACATACTAAAATAATTTTAATCAACAAGGCAAATTGCAATTAATGAAAAACAATAGGAAAAAGTTATTAAAAACTAAATTTATAATTTACTTTTTTGTTCTCTTAAATATTATTTTATAAAAAATATAAAGAGAGTTTGTGAAAATCGAATAAAAAGAAAAAAAAGTTAATTTATTATCATTTTAAAGTATCGAAATAAAATTGAAATTTAAATTGACAATTTATTATTGCATTATTATTTTATCTGTAATAATTTAATTAATTAAAACAATTGAAAAATTGATGTCAAAATTTTTGGATAAAATTATTGTATTATTAAAAAGTATTAAAGTTTTGTTTGATAGCAAGAATATTAACGTAATAGATCTATAAGAAGTTACAAAAGGATATTACATGAGAAAGTAACTAACCTGTTCTGCAGCGGGTTTGTTTCGTAAGTTGCAATGACGGTCAAGATCAGTAATACTACGAGTGAAGTTCATACATTCAATTGAATGTATGTACGGATCATTATAAGGTATTATGATGGGATAACATTTCGGATCAGAAAATTCTGCGGGTGTAAAATAACCGTCGTTTGTACAGCATTGTATCGCATGGGGAACTATTTTCGTAAAAAGAAATAAATATACACAAAAATAATATAAATTAAAATTAATATTATTATAATATTATAAATTAATTTAACAATTAATTTAATATTATAATAATAATAAAATATAATATTATAATATTATAAAACAAATTAACTATTATATTATATATAATTATAATAATAATTAATTTATTATATTCCTATATTTATAAATTAATTTTTTTCATATTAGAGATAACAAAAAATTTTAATCTTATTTTTTTTTATCTACAAAATAATTTTAATGCCATATAGAAAACTTATAAACAAAAAAAAATTATTTGTATATGTTAGGCTCAAAACTTTTCAACCCATTCACGATGTTTAAATACTTCAATGTGTTTCTTAATTAACTCAAATGTTAAATTGGTTAATCATTACAACTATGGTTATTCTAACATTGATTGAATATATTTTAATTTATTAACTTATTTTTATTCGATGTATGTTAGAATAAATACGTAAATATACTTTCTGGTAATTCTAATATTATACTATATTAACTAACTATATTAAACTATCGTTATATGTGACATTAAATGAGTTTCACTTGATGAATATGTTATTTAGAACCTGTACACTATTATGGCAGGAAATGGCATGATTGAAAAGAAAAAAAAGAACTCGTTTCTTGCAATGTTGTCCAATATCAAGTTTGAGTAAAATCAATAAGATTATTGACATAATATTACCTTGTCTCGAGAATGTTACAATTTTATGACTTCAGCATTATTTTTTTTCTTTTCGAATAAATCGTTTTATTTATGTGTGATGTAACACACTTGCATAGTATATATATATATATATACTGTTAATGAGCTATACGATTTATTTTTTCTTTTTTTAGAAACATATATTATGATGTTTTGGATTTTTTGTAAAGGTAATTAAAATAATTACCACACATACCATATAACTGTATTGAATTTTAATTATCTTTGTATTTTTCATAAGAATGTATGAAATGAATTCCAAGAAATATTTGTCAGAGTTATAATACGTTAATTATTTATTTTTATTTCATAATAAACTATTTTTATGTTATGTCTGCGATCATTTAGGTTAGATTTTGTTTTTCTTTAATAAGACAAATGGAAAGAAAAGAAAAGAAGAAAGGAAATAAACGATTAATGAATAAAACTAAATATTTACAATTAATAAATATTTTCTATTCAAGGATTATCGATAAATCTATAATATATAATTCAATTGAAACATTTCATGTTCATTTATAACCTTAACTAAACATAATTCAATTGAAACGTTTCGTGTTCATTTATAACAGGGATTCCCAAAGTCGGTGACACCTGGTGGGTGCTGCAGCAATTCAAGGGGTGGTAGAAACATTAATAAATGTACATTTTCTATTATATAATTGTTATTAAAATTTAATAAAAATTTTTTAATATATTATTTATATATTAAAAAATTATTTAATATATTTAATTATATTTTTTCTGGAAAAGGGGGCGGTAAGATAAAAAATTTTGGAAACCATTGATTTATAACTTCAATTAAACATTTTTAGACTATTTATAAGACTAAAACATTTATTTGATTTTGGTATGACAAATGATTTTGGTTTGTAAAAAAGTAATAAAGAAATTGCAAATATTTAATTTTGATCACATTTCTGTCCCATTGTTTAATTTCTTTTCTTTTTTTTTATAAAACATCTTTCCATTTTATCTTATCAATCAATCTCCTATCTCGTTAATTATTTCAAATCTTTAAAATTCAAGGAGTACAAAGGAAAACTTTTACAAAGACGAAGTGTTAAAACATTGAACCTTGAGGCCCTTGGTTTTGGATACTTTGATAGTTGAATCATCTATTGGCAGAGAGAAAAGAAACCAACTGTTTCCTACATGAATTTATAATTCAGTTGAAATGTGACGTTCGTTCGAACAACACGTTAAACCTTCGGTGATAAGAAGGAAAAAAAAAGTTTGGTTAGAATTTTAAATAATTGATTCTTTTTTTACTTTAAAAGTGCACATACACACAAATATTGATTTTTATTCTGGATAATGACAGATACTCCTACAAGTACGTACAATTTATATCTATATATATATATATACATATATACATATATATAGCTTGAAAAAATAATAATAATAAAAAAAACATTATAATTATATAATAAATTAATTATGAAATATCAAGAATAAAATATATATATATATATATATATATATATATATATATATATATATATATATATATATAAATTAATGCATTAATATATTAATAATAATTAATATATTAAATTATTAATATATTATTATTAAATTAAAAATTAATAAATTATAAATTAATTAATTATTATTAATTATAATAAATTGATTATTATATTTTAACAAAATTCGTTTAAATGTTGTTAAAATTCGTAATAAAATTCGTAAATTTTATTTTAAAATTTGAAAACAAAAATGTATAAAATAATACTTACATGATTGTGTTGTTCCTTCGATCAAGGCCATATCATGGGTTATAATTTGACCCCATTGCATAGCAGCTAATGTATGTTTGTTGTCCTTGATAGGTATGCTGGGAAATAATGTATAACTTACCACCCTTGATAAAGGTAATTCTTCTCCCGTAATTGATTTAGTTGGTTCTTGGATTCCTAAATAAATGAAATATTAATTAAACGTTCCGCATCGTTGAAATGTGAATAATAAATATTATCAGTTATGTATTAATTTCGTGTATAATGTACATTACTGATAAATGATTATGCAATCGTTTAAAAGTTGGTCGAGTTACAAACGTGCTTTCGATTATTAAACTCACGTTTATGGTAATGAACGTTTAAGTAAGCTACGATATGACTCATTTTAATTTATGAACAAAATTTAATTCATGGAAATGGATTATTTAATAAATCGGGTCATTATTTAATCTTCTTGTTAATAAATGTTTATTATCTTTTTTTTTTTGATCAGATCCTTTATTCAAACTAATTAATTATTATTTTTATATATGTTTGAAATAAATTGTAAAGATTCTAAAACTACACTTCGTGATTCTTAAAATAACTATTTATGAATATATATATTATATTATATTATATTATATTATATTATATTATATTATAATTTGGTATTATTAATACAAATAATAATTATAATTTTTATTATTATTTTGATATTAAATTTAAAGTATTTTAATGACTAATAATTTTAAATTAAATCCATAAACAAATTTGTAACACAAATGTCTTATTTCTTTTTGTAATAAAATAAAATATATAATTTTTAAAATTATATTAAATATATTTGTAATATATATAATTATTAATTTTAATATATCTATATATAATTATTTTAATGTTTTAAATAAAATATAAAATAATTAAAATAGATATTTTGATATTGAATTTAAAATATTTAAAGTAAAAATAAAATAAATATTTTTTTTATATAATTTTTAATTTTAATACATATATATAATTATTTTAACATTTTAAATAAAATATCGAATATTAGAAATAGGTATCACGTGTTATGACTTAATAATATTATTTTTACGTTTCATTAGAATTCTAATAGATATAAATATATATATATATCGAATTGAATTTGTTACGATTTCAAAAACCATTGTGAATAGTATTAATTTAAGCGGATGAGAAAGTGTTAAGTCAGGAAAGTATTACACCTAAGGCCGTAACGCACTAGAGCACAATTTAACGAAGTGTAACATAGTGAAAACATGATATTGAACCATAGTGATTTCATTCTGAAAAATTCTTTGATCAATAATGCATTAATTAATGTAAGAAGAAAAAAAAACAAGAACTATTTATTCAGTCTTCGGTATGAAACATTGATAACTTTATATTTAATTATTTGTCAGAAGTAATTAGTATTCTTGTTGCATTCTTCATCACAAGTGTAGATCGTGACATAATAAGAACAAAAGGGATACAAATTTTCCAATTATTAATTCTACACTGCGATCTAGTGCACGACAATAGTTTGAATATTTACTTTTAATTAGTATTGGTACATTAACCTTGACATAAGTATGTATCATGTTTGTGTTTGTGTCTGACAATGTTTTATAAACATTTATTCACAAAAATTTTTTATTAAAATATTTCATAAAAAATTTATCAAATAAATTATATATGTTATAATTATAAATGTTATATAATTTAATTAATAAATTCTTTATATTATTAAATATTTTTAAAAATTGTTAGAAAATAAAAAAACCAAAAATATAAGATTATAAAAATCTAATCCTTTTTTTGTTGATACGATTGTGGGTTAAAAAAAATAAAATTAAATATAAAATAATAAATTAAAAATAATAATATATAAATTAAAATAAAATATGCCTTTTTTAACAACAATATCGTTAAGTTTGTCCTTGTTTGTTATCACCACTTTAAAAAAAGTTTTCATTAATTTTGTCGTTCAAAATAGTGTAAAATAGTTTTTAGGTGTTTTTTATTACCTTTTTTTCATTAATTAGATTTCAAATAAATTTTTACAATATTTTATGCGTGAATGTATAATTTGTTAATTTATATTACACCTATACACGCCTATATATATACACAAAATGATTTAGAGTGAAAGGCACGTGTTTATCTTATCAGAGTACCATACTTTCGTAGTGATTTCTGGTTTTTCACCTACACGTATTAATGACTATCACGAAATTCGTAAAATTTAACTACCAGTTGTAAACTACTTAACTTTAATAATAACAAAATTATAAAATTTACGCTTCGTTGAATGATTTTCATTACTGGCAAATATTGAACCTAACATTTAGATATATTATATTGTTTACACGCAGTGACTGGAATAATACGCACGAATAATTCTGTCACGTTCGATTTACGCACGATAATCAAACCAAAAAATTGCATTATTATTATTAGTATTATTATTATTATAATTATTATAACATTTTTATAAAAAATAATCATAGAATTATTTAACCGAAAACTATTTCAATTATTTTACATCTAACACGTGCGTACATTATATGTGTACATTATACATATATACATATATGTGTATACGTGTGTATGTAAAATTTATTTTAAAGAATGATGATAATAATAATAATAATAATAAAAGTATATCGTTTCTGAGAAAGCGGAAGTTGTTAAAAGTTAACGACGGGATTGTAAGTTGGGTGAACAAACGAAATAAGAAAAAAACAAATGGAGGAAAGGAAAAAGAAAAAAAAACATTCTTTACGACAATTAGAGACATTCGCATAGTTGGACAAGTATTGCATAATAATGATAAACGATATATACCAATAATAATAATAAATATCAACCTTATATGCTTCAAGGTATCATTAATGAAGCATATATCCGATGGAATGATTTCTTTTTTTGTCCTCTCTATAGACTAATTCCTTACTTACATTAGTTATCAATTATATCTAGACGTAAAAAACATTGTTCTGAATTGTTTTACTTCGTACTAAAAGAAAAAAAATATGATCAGTACTGTTAGTAAATATGATATAAATTGATTAAAATTGTTATTGGGTTTTTGATTTGGTTTGGTTTTATTATTTTATATTATTGGTTTGGTTTTTTTTTTTTATTATTGATTAAAATTATTATTGCTATTGGTTTTAATGCAATAATAATTTAGATACTTTTATTGCATCATTTTTCATAGTAACTTTAGTATTTGTTTATATTATATTAATATTAGAATTTAGTATTGGGCTATGTTGTAAGGTTAATTATATGAAGGTTAATTATCATGAAATAATTTGAAAAAATGTTTTAAAGAATAGTGATTAATTATAAAACAATTAATTATTTAAATTACTTACCATCCCCATAATTGGGTGGAAGGAGACGTCCATATCGTGTGTTAGCAGAACCCCATGTAGGGTTGTAAATGTTGTTACAGGTTCCATCTATAGTACGATATCTATTTTTGGGACATTGTCCATTGAACGTATCACCGCAATTCGTTTGTCTGTAAAAATGATAAAAATATTATTATTATTATTTGTTATAATATATAAAATACTACTAATATTATTATAATGATATATTATTAATATATTAATAAATATAATTATATATATATATATTGTAATGTTATAATATATTTAGTAGTATTTTATAATAATAATATTAGTATTAATTTATATATTATTTTAATATTTGATCTAATTTTAATTTTCCTTTTTTATTTCACCAATATAACTTGCACATATATTTGTATATTTTATAATTTAATTAATTTTCTAATTATTATTCTTTGTGTTAATTTGTATTTGAATAAACAAAAGAATAGATTAAGAACAAAATGAACAATAAATTTGATAATACTTACGTTTGTACAGGAGAAAAATTGATTATGTTTGGTGACGTGGTAAAACTGTTGAACGTTGAATAAACATTGCTTTGTGGTGTGTAAAAATATTTAAATGGATGACTGAAAAAACTAGTGTAAGTAGATTCTGAAGCTTCCAAATCTAAATTCTTTTTCGTTGCTTGATCTGTGAATTGAAAAAGAAGGTTCCGTTTTTTTATTAGAAATATTTGAATGAATTTGAAATAAAAATAAATAATAAAAAAAAGGATACAAGATAAATATCAAGTGCAAGTGTTAGTTATACAGGTGTAATAAATCTTTACACGGAACTGACTAAATTCAACGAAAAACTAGTTATTATGGCAAATAGTTTTATGTTCTGTGTGTCAGAGACAAGACTATTACAGTATATATATTATTCTCGAAAGGGTGAGAAAGAAGATAGGGAGAAGGGTGATGGTGTTACGATATTCTCACGGAAAATATTCGAAAGTATAACGTTGCTATAGGATTTTCCATGGTCGTAGAAATATATTTTATCTTACATCTCGATTACATCATTTAAGATACTCGAGAAACGCATAAATAAATAAAAAGATCTTTGACAAAGATACAATTTATATATTACTATTATGTGTGTGTGTGTGTGTGTAGTATAGTATATAAGATATAATATATATTATGTTTTTTTCTTTAAATTAGTTTTTTTTTTATTAAAATTAAATTTTATTAAATAATATATTTCAATTAAATTTTATAAAATAATTTTTTATATTAATGTGTTAAAATAAACTTTTATTAAATATATATTTTCATTAAATTTTATAAAATAAAATAAAATAAATTATACAAACATTTAATTAAAGTTTATAAAATAAAATTTTATTTTGTGTGTGTGTGTGTTTGTGAAATTAAAAACAATCTGATATTTCGAAGAGAACAAAAAGAAAAAAATTATAGAGTTCTGATTAAAAATCATTGACAACAACCACAACAACCATAACATGTTATTTAATTAGATCGAGACTGAGTGTCCTTGTTGTTGAAACGGAGTTATTTTATTTTATTTTTTTTTTTAATATACAGTCAGATAGAATAAACAATAGAAGTAAGGAGTGAACACCTTTCACTGCTTTCAACTGCTACCATAAATTTTCTTTGCTTTTTGTATACCAACATAGAACGCGATAATAATCGTTTTAAAGAATGACATATCTTACGATCTTGTAAGCTTTGAGAATAGTATTACTGGTATCGGTAACATTACCGGACCCTCATTGGGTTTTAATAACTTTCACTTTTCTAATTAACATAAGTTTATAATTAGATTTTATTTAAATGTTATTCGATTTATTTTTTTTAAATTGATATCCTGTTAAGTATTACAAAATTAAATACTATCACAATAAGAACTAGTAAAATTTGTTTTAAAAAAATTATTAGAATAAAATAAAACGTTGTTTCAAATCTAGGACAAATTTTGTGGTAAGTTATGAATCGATAAAATGAACAAATTGAATCAATTTATTTTAAATGAGATGGTAATTTTTATAAAATAATAATAATATTATTACTTATATAAAATTATAAAATATTAAATTATAATTATTCTACAGTTCCATTTTGATAAACAAAAAATTAAAATATTAATATTTCTATAATTAAAAAATTATAAAATTATAAAATACTAAATTATAAAATTATAAAATACTAAATTATAAAATTATAAAATAATAAACTATAATTATAATAACATATAAATGTTAAATATAAAAATTATATAATATTAAATATTATATGATTATTCTATAGTTCCATTTTGTTTATCAAAGAAAGATCATGTTGCAAAAACACCTAATCGAGAAATACCAAATCCCTAAAGTTGAAACGTGTTTACCATTCGATTTATTGAATATATTTAATCGATTTACTACTATGTTTCAATACGGAACACTGTTTCGGTTCAATGATCGTATTTCAAAGGACACGGGATTGAAAAAATTTATAGGAAACATACCGCTTAAAGAAACATTCACTATTTCGATATATTGAAATGATTCGGTCTGTTTTGTAGGTTAGGTTGCTATACGTGTTGTGTTTTATATCTAATACGATCAAACATAATGTAAAATTCTATACGTCACGCTCGGATTTTTTTTCCTGTAAAATTTCTATCTCGTTCGTAAGTGGTATACAACCAAATAAACGAATAACCGGTTCAACTTTGGTAATATAATATTTTTTTATTGCTTGTGCAACTTTAAATGGTCTTACTTTGTGCGTTTACCTTTTTTTAGAAATACTTTTTATTCTAGGCGACTGTTTAAATTTGCATAGGGGTTTTTTCTTTTCAGATTTGTCATTGATCGTTTAAACAGGACACTAAGATAGTTATCTTGAACTACTTCTTTCCTTTTAACAAAGTTAAAATGAATTTCTTTTTTGTTTATCTTTTTTTTACAACTCTGTATTGGAATTTCTAGCACTTGAATAAGCTATCTGGTGGCTAAATTCACAATTAGAGTAGATAGGTCGAATTGCTACGCCACGCCCCTGCCAGAGATAAGATTATTTTTTCAATACATTTTTATATAGAAATTATCGAACTATTAATTTATTTAATTAATAATATAATATAATTATATTACTATTATTAATTAATACATTTAATTGTGATATTATATTAATTTTTAATTATATTTATAATCTAGGTATGTTTTAATATTAAAAGTTATTTTTAAATAATTTTTATTTAAAAATAATTGGAACATTATATTTAATTAAATTAAAATTATATTTAAATAATTAAATTGAAATTATTATATATTTAATTCAATTAAAATTATATTTAAATAATTTTTTTTAAATCTAATTTTTTTATTTAAATAATAAATTTATTTATTTTTATTCAAATTTATTTTAAATATTTGAAAAAAAAATATATATTTTATATTTTTTATTTATATTCTTATTTATTTCTTTTTATTAAAATAATAATTATTATTTTTATTATTAAATTAAAAAGTAAAATATATATGTTTTAATCGTTATATAAAAATGAAAGTAGTTTCTGCACTAATTATTATTTAATGATTTTGTTAGATACGTAGAAAACAATTATCAAAGGATTCAATGAATGAACTTTTTTTTTACAAGATCAGGTTCAACTTTCTGAGAAGATTACTTATAATGTCACTTTCGTTTATTTCTTTTTTTTATTTATTTTTTTTTTTTTTATCCTAGAGCAATCAATAACTTTCCTTATTTTAAAATCGTATATTATACACTTTTAATGTTCCACTTTCGCGTATGTGTGTAACTTATGAACACAAGAAATATTCTCTGAGACATTTACGAACCAATCTTTCTTTCTTTCTTTCCGTTGCTATGTTTTCCGAAAGAAAGATTTATCAATGAACGTATGTATTGTAAAAAAAAAAAAAAAAGAGAAATAACATCCCATTTCTAAATTAAATTAAATGAACCAACTTTTGTGACACGAATTTCTTAGTTTCTCATTTTGTTTTTGAAACATAAAAAACTATTTATTTGATTTTAACGAGCATTGATTAAATTATGAAAATAATGCGAAATAACATGACGTTTTAATTCTGAAAATAATTACAATGTTTAAATAATTAGAAAATGCTTTTTTTTCAAATTGTTAATTGTACAACGATAATCAAATTAAATTACCTGGTTGGTTTTTTCCTATTCCCACATCGAAGGTTTTGCAGAGGAAAATAAACCACAGTAGCCATATTTTTCTTCCAAGCATGTTTCTAAAATTTAAATAAAATTATTTTTTTCTTAAATAAATTAATTAAAAGATTACAAATATTCTTAATTGAAAACTTAAAAAATTTATATTATTTTCCATATTTGTTTGAATTATTCGTCTAACGTGATATATTTTATAATATAAATGAATATAAATTATTTTCTAAGATAATTAATAAAAATGTGATGAATTAATTAATAATATAATACAAAATTGAAATGTTATTATATTATCGTTTACTAAATAACAATAAAAAAAGAAAATTGTTTTTATTGTTGTTTCTAGTTCGTTATACTGAAATTTTACATTTTAAATGATCACAGAATTAAATTTTATTTGTTAAGAGCACAATTAAAATTAACATATGTAGGATTCTTATTTAAAATAAGATCTATGATCTTACTATAAAACATTTCATCTAATTAATTTATCTAACAATAAAAAGAACCACTTAAAATTGTACGCCTGAATAAAATCCGATAGAAATTTTGATTCGCTTTTGTTTAGAAATTAAAATCGAATATAATTTATTTCATTAAGATAATTATTATTCATTTTGTAACTTACGTAAGTTCATTTAATTATAAAAAAAAAAGGAACACCTCATGCAATAACAGAATCGCGTGTATCGTATTATTTCGATTAGCATTCGATAATTTCGTAGTAAATAATTATAATTATTTAAACATAAGATAACATTAAATTAAAACAAAAAGCAAAGAAAAGAAAAGTAGTACGCACGAAATGCAAAATTCATTGGTATGCAGATAAAAAAGAAATAAGAAACGAAAGTGATTTTTCTTTTTTAGTACTGTAATGAGTTGCGTTTTTCGTTGATTTCTTATCGCGCATATAATTAACTGTAAATATTTTTTCTTCTTTTGCAATGAGCAAAATATTTGTTTTTTTCTCTCTTTTTTTTATAATTGATATAACCTTATCGTTACAGTATCACATCTTAATAAAAAAGCCTATAATTATTCTTATGTTTCATGATAGTTTCTAAAGACATTGGTTAACAATAATTTATGCTTAATTAAATTGAAAATTATAAGATTTCATTTTAAATACAATAAATGAATAAAGTATATTCTTTTTTCTTGATGGTTAATGGTTATGTAACCTAAATCGGTAATGATATTAGATTACTCTATAATGATATTATATTATATTATTTAAATATAATATATATATAATTAAATTAATAAAAGAGAGAAAATTAATTTAATTAATTAAATTAATTACAAATTATATTAAAATTAAATTAATTACAAATTATATTAAAATTAAATTATATAAATAATATTATATTATATATTAATTTTATATTATTATAATAATATATTTACTATTAAATATATTAATATACTTACTTAACAATATAGTTATATTATTATTATTATTATTATTATATTGTCAAGAATACTTTTTCGAATATTTATATATTTAATAATAAATCTATAAATCATATTTATACAACATATTATCTATTAAAAAAATATTTACACCGGAATCTATCTGTATAATTAAATTTCATTGCATCCATCCTAATAAGGAAACGAATGCTAATATGTTAAACCATAAAAATTAGAAAAAAAGAAAACAAAATGATACGAGTGAAACTCACACAGAAACCATATTTCCATTAATGGTTTTAGAAATCAAATTATACGACTTCCCTGTGATCGATTTAATTTCTTAAAGAATCAATTAATAATACTTTAATGCATCAAGAGAAGGTGTGTAGAGTGATGGTGGAGTGGTATAGGTGACAATTTCAATATAAAGACAGAGAAAGTATCAATAAACATTTGACAAAGTTATAAACATTATAATATATCAACAATATATTCATATTCTTCGATACCATTATTTAATATATATAGTAAAAATATGTTGAACCGTTTCTAAAGCATAAATTTCACCTATCAACGTTAGTCAATCACTAAATTGCAAACGTTATATGATTGAATTTCTCTGGTAAACGAATGATAGTGAGAACGATAAAGGAACCGCAAAGAAATGAAGAAAAATTCAAAATAGCAATTTCACTAGATGATATGTTAACCATATATATATATGTATATTATTAAGAAATCTGTAGTAGATTTTGACTGCACTAATAATAAAAGTAATAAATTTCATGAAAAATGCAATCACATAACTTTCACCGTGTTCAAAGTCAAGGTACCTAGGATCATACTAAATCAAATTCCACAGAGAGACATAATCAAATATTTAAAATTGTTATTCGAATAATAAACTTATATGAAATCAACACGTTTATAAAAATTATTGAACAAATTGGCATTTATTGTATTAACTAATGAATCGATAATCGAAGCTATTACATTATGAGAAAAATGTGTATAAAAAAAACTTATAATTTAGAAAAAAATAAACTTTTAATTTTTTCTATGATATACAATTAAAAAAAATTACAAATAATCCTAGGTAAAATAATAAATACACCATGGTATACTAAAAAAAAAAAAAACCTAAAAATCTATGAGTTCCTTTTGATGCCAGGATACAATAAATTAATAAATAAATAAATACAAAAAAATGGAATATTAAAAAATTATTTGAAACCACTTGCCACTATTCTATATGAAAACTACTATTTTAGTAGCATATTTTTATTATTTTTCTGTATAATATATATATATATTACACATATACAGTATATAATTATACTATATATATATTAATATACATAAATTTATGCAAATGCATTTATGCAATTTTTTCTTTAGTCAATTTTTAAAAAGATATCTGTAATGAATACAAAATATGAATTACTATAATGTTGATAATAAGTTTAGTTTGATTTAAGTTAAAGTAAATCCCTTTCTCTCTCTTTTCATATATTCTAATAAATGAAAAATATAAAAATAATAAAAATAATAATTCAGTAAAACCTGTACACTGCTTGACTACAAAACACTGACTACTTTTTTAAATATTCTTTTCTTTCATTTATCTTGAAATATTTCATAGTTATTCTCGGTTGTTTAAATTATTGAGCTGCTACTCTACACCTCCCACCTTTTGAAGCATATGACATTTATTCTACCCACACATACTCAAATTTTATCTCATTTGTCTAATTAGACACCACATATATTATGTCATAAGATAAATAAACAAATAGGTAATTATTTTATCTTCAAATTACTATGCATAATGAGTCTTATTAATCAAAGATAAAAAGTTTCAAAATAACCTTTTCAAAATATATCCAAAAGTCAACACATGCATTTACCGTTTCCTATTATAAATATGATTATGTTAAAATTTATTTTTTACTGCAACTTAAACAAATGCATTCTCCGTGTGTTTTTAACAAAATAGATAAAAATTAATAAACACAAAATATATAGGGTGATTCACCAACACTTGCCACTTACCATAAATAGCTCAGAAAGTATAATTGCATCAGGAAAGTGGTTAAAAATAAAGTTGTATGAAAAATTCAGGACTACAATATGACCTTAGTATTTCTTGACTAGGTTGAATCATTTTTAAGATTTATTGATTAACTTTGTTTTTTTAAATACAATGTTATATTTTAATACTTATTTTCGGATAGCGGCTGACAAGACAAATCCAATGATGTGCGACATAATATTTTTGAAGATCAACGAGGTTCAAAACTGGCGAACAAGCAGACCACAATAAAACTCTTCCGCGTCAGGGTTGCATTAAGGTTGCGTCATCCTTTAGTTGTTCCGACAACGGACGAAACAGATATTTTCCGAATAGTTTTTATTAATTGTCAGATTTTGTATTTAACGTTGCTCATCATTGGATTCGTCTTGACAGCCGCTATCCGAAAATAAGTATTAAAATATAACATTGTATTTAAAAAAATTAAGTTGAACAATAAATCTTGAAAATGACTCAACCTAACAAAAAAATACTAATTTCATATTGTTCTCCTAAATTTTTCATGCATTTTTATTTTTAGCCACTTTCCTGATGCAATTATACTTTCGGAGCTATTTAGATGGCAATAGTTAGTGAATCACTCTGTATAATACAATGATCGAGCAACATATGAGATGTTTGAAGGACGAAACGATTATTTAACATTTTTTTTTATCAAAACCACATAAAGTCAAGACCACGTGGTCTATACTTAGTAAACTAAACGTGTTATTTTTTGAGTAATAAAGATTAGCATTACTATTTAGAAAAATATTGTAAATATTTTTTATTTCTTTAGACGTTTATAAAACTTGATAAAATTAATAGCATAATTATATTTTATATATTTTTTTTAAACAAAGCTCTAACGAACCCATAAAAAGTTGGATAGGTGAAAATAATTTGTTATGATTGTTTAATAAAATAATCAAATAAATACGAAAGAGAATTTTTGTTTTCTTGAATTTTATTTATTAATCCTTTGAGTGATATAGACGCATGTATGCGTTTGATAAAAATTGTTAGAATTGTCGTTCGACGAATATAAATATTTGCTAATATTAATGAAAAATATAAATAAAATATTAATGTAATAAAATGTAAATATATATTAATGTAAAATAATAGTGTTATAGTAATAATAAAATAAAATAAACTTTTATGTTAATTAAATTAAATTATATTTATAGAAACAAAAATTTTAATTATTAAATATATAATAATTTATTATTCAAATTTAGTTATTAATAAATTATTCCGTTTCTAGAAAACATTTTAGGTAAAAGTATTTAGCACTTAAAGGGTTGATTTAATTTATTTAATTAATTATTATGAAATTTATTAAATTATTATTTGATTCTTCTTTTTTTCCTCGTGTATTATTTTTTTCAATTTTTTATAATTGGCTATACAGATATCTTTTGTTTGTGAAGTTTAACGAGTTACGATTCAATGAACGCGAATGATTTCTTAACAAATGTCAGAGGAGCTGGGGTAAAAGTTATCATAATTATTTTCGTTGTATTAAATATTTTTTGTTCACTTATTTCATTTCGTAAACTATGGAGAAAATGATCGTGAAACATGCAACAACTATATTATTAAAAAAAAATATACATCGTTTTTATTTTTTTTTTTATGCGATCAACGTTAATTCCATTCGCAAAAACAAAGGTCAATTTAAACAAAGTGGTTAGGAAACTTTCTTTATGCTCTAATTCTATTCGATCGGTTTTTTATAATTAATATTTCCAAAGTTTTGTCTAATCCTATGTATGTATTTGTGTGTATGTGTGTGTGCATGTGATTTTCATGCGATTAATTTTATTCGACGTGAAATGCAATTTATATTTGAAAATTGTACGTAACATGATATTAAAAAAATTATTATTATCATATTATCGATAAGAGATGTTAAATTGTTATGAAAGATTATTTAAATTCGTTATAAATTATTTAAATTATATTTATAATTAATTATGTTATTTCATAATTGGTCTCTCGAAATTATAACTGTTAATTCAAAAGAAATGATATTAAGTTTAAAATAATTTAATTAATTTAATAAATAATTAAATTAAATTAATTAATTAGTTATATGTTAAATATTATTATATTTATTTAAATTTTAAATATTATTATTATTATTATTATTATTATATATATATATATATATATAATATTATATAATATTATAGTATATTATAAATTTAATATTATATATATATATAAGTAATTATTTAATTAATATATTATTTATTATAAATTTGGATTTAAATATAGTAATTTGAATTATATAAAATTATATAAGTAAATAAAATATATATAAATAAAAAATATTAATATACCAAACATAGTTAACGTTCTGATCAAGTTGGATTTCGATTTCAGACGTAATAAATAAAATCGATGGGTGGTGACCCATTTGGAAAAATAAAAACCATATACTATTGATTCTAAAAGAGTAAAGAGTAGTAAAAAAAAGAAAATACAACCTTTTTTGTAGTATTGAATAAGTGTGAGAAAATGTTCGTAGAAAAGTGATTCAAATCCTTAAAAGGAATAATACAAAAAATACAATACAATATGTATCGAACATTAATTTACATTACATTTACGATATTAAAAAAATATATATTATATTATATATTATAAACTCTTTTACACACACACAAAGCAAAATATGAATTAGTTAAAAGAGAAATAAATAAATGGTTAGAAAAAAAGAAGAACTTATCTCACGATAAATTTCTAATCTGAAAAAACGGTAAAGATTTTATAAGATGTTGTTTCTAACATCAAATACTGTTTAGAATAAAATCATTAAACCGGAACTAGACAATTTATAAGGTATCAAACAAGGTCCGGTTAATTGTAAACTTTAAAAGCTTTGACATTGATTGATTCCGCATACCGACTCTAAAATTATCTAATCAGAAAAAAAACCATTTTACCAGCAACCAACAATTTAGATAATTATAAAAATAAAAATTAATAGAAAAATATATTACTTTATTATTATGTATTAATATTATTTTATTAAAGAAATAATTATTAATATATTCGTCGATCATAGCTAATTGTTTAATAAACGATATTATTATAATTATCTTTCGTAACATTTTAGAAATGATTTAGATAATATTTTGATAAATTATTGATAGATAAATAGATCTAAATGAAAATATTTAATGTTATATTAATTTATTTTTATAAACTAATTGCTGTAATTATTTTTTATTTATTTAATTTTAATTTGTTCATATTAATATAATATAATTTAGCATTATATTAATTTTATAAATTATATTATATATAATTTATATTTAAAATTATATTATAATATTATTTTTATTAATATTATATTATAATATATATAATATAATATATAATAATGTAATAATAATTATAATATAATATTACAAATTATATTAATTATATATACATATATATATTTTATATAAATTTATATTTAAAATTATATTATTTGTAGTCGCGTGAATCGAACGAAATTTAATTCAATATTATTAGTTAGAGTTAATTACAGAATTAATTCAAATTAATTATATATAATCTAATAATTATAGAGTTAATTATTAAAAAATTATTAGTTAATTTATATTATCAGAAAATTCAACTATTAATTAAAAATAAACACTAATTCCATAAGCAATATTTTCTGATAATCATAACTCTTAACAACTAATTTACTAAAATCAATGATTCAATTACAACACTATACTTTACCGCGTAGAATTAAATTTAACACTGATTGTAATGATACACTGATTCAATCATTCGTAAATTAAATTTCAACTCGAAATAAAATTTGACTAGTTTCCATTGGAATTTAGGAGAGTTTTATGAGTAGAAGAATAAATATAGATAAACAGATAGGCGACGAAAGAATTAAATGACAAACGAACCGATAGTCGAAATCGTCGTCGAAATAAAAAAAGATGGTGTGTGGTCTGTCCTTTGTAAGTTGTGTAACTTGTGTGAGTTTAGAAGGTTTTCGAGTGACTTCGATGCTTAGTTTTTTGCATCGGACTTGACGTTCGAAAAATTCGAGAACGATGCGGATGAATATAAAGGGATTGAATTGTAGTCGTAGTAGTAGTCGCAAGTCGTCATCAGTCGTTATAAAGTCGTCATATCTTAAATATATCTTATCAGTAGGATTAAATTGGATGTATGTTAACTTCGCACCTCTAACCCAAATCAAAATCATACATATATGTATGTCAAATAACATATACGTGTTTAACGTTCGTGTTAAAGAAGAATAAACTTTAACATATTATACAATAAAATCTGTCAAGTACGTGATTGATTAATATACATATATGTATTTGACGATTACGTGCTTTACCAATTATCGAAAAAACGTTTTTAATTATTAATCAGGTTAAAATATATCAAACAATATTCTCATCATTTCTACATTACTTAAATTAGATTGTAAATAATGATAAAAAAAATATGCAAGATGAATTATCTACAGATTTAAATTCTAATAACGTTAAACATTTAATTATCAATTTAAATTTATAAACAAATTGAGAGTTAATTTTATAATGCAATAATTGTAAAAATAAATTAATCATTAATCAAATATCTGATTAATTCTAAATAATAATAAATATTTTTTAATAAATGAAATAAAAAATATTTAAAATATATAATTTAAAAATATTATAAAAAATTATTCGAAATAATAAAAAATTTAAAATATTATAAAAAAAAAACAATAAAGTATAAAATAAAATATAAAAAATAATTAAAAATATAAAATAAAAAGTTTAATTGATGCTAACAACAAATATTATTTCTTAAATTATTCAACAAAAGTAAAAATAACTATTTTATAATTTTTTACTGTTATATATCCCCTTTTAAATAAAAAAAAACATTAGATTGAATTTGAATCATCCTACCTTTAATACTTATCGTCTTATGTGATCAAAAATCTTGATAATACATCGATATTAATACAAATTTTTTACAGATTTATTTTAAAAATTAAAAAATAATAATACTAAGGATAATGAAAAGAACACTGATAGATATTCGTAGCACACTGATGGATATTCAAAAAAGATAATCTAACGATAAGACACTTCCCTATTTCGGGGCCACGATTAGAAACTAGTACCAAGTTGGAACTGAACGAACACAGGAAATTGTTCGATGTTTATAAGCAACGAGAGAAAGTAAAGAGACGTTGGTTGTTGATCAGTCACCCCACACTACCTAAAAGCTCTCCTCTGTTTCTACCTTACAAATCCGTCAATGTTCTTGCAATTATATCAATACTTGTACCAACATTTGTTCAAGATCGTTCGTAACTATTTCCAAGAAAATATCAAACATGGAATTTTATTCTTGAATCTAGTTTGATTATATTTAAAACCTATGACAAAAAAAACAAAAAACATGTTTAAAGTTAATGTTAATATACATAATAAACATACAAACGTAATAAACATTTTAATTTTTAATTAATAGATAAAACAAATGAGTACAAATGATCAATGAAGTTTCTTTCCTTTGAAATTATTTTTAATATTTTGATTGTTTAGTTTCTTTTTCTTATTTTTCTTCTTTTTTTTTTAAAATCTATTTAATTCTAATTAAAATATTAGATGGACCAGAAAGTAATGTCACTTCTTAACCTCAAAATTCAAACAAATAAATTTGTTTAAACAAACTTTTATTATTAACACTTTTAATGGCCGTTCACACAACATGTATGTGATAATCAGAACACACATTGGCCGTTATTTTATTTATAACTTTATATATATATATATTTAAAATTATATATAAAATTAAATTTGTTGTTAAATTATTGTTTTTTGTTTTATGTTAAATTTTTTGTGAATGACAATAAAGTTTTTTTTTTATATTAATTTTTGAAAAATATTACCAGGCCCCTGACGATGTTTAACTACGTACACGTGCGACCATTAAAGTGTTAATCAATAATTAAATTAATTAATCACGTTATGAACAATCTTTTTCTATTTGGTATACAAATTTTTAACATCGTAACGATAAAAATCATCAATCGTTTTTTTGATTGAAAATATTAGAAATAATTTGATATGCGTAGTAACGACGACATTACTTTTCGGTCTCCCTGTAATATATTTTTATTCATACATAGTTCACCCTTTTTCTTCTTCATTTTTTTTATTTCTTTAATCTTTTTCCTTGGACTCATTTTTCCATTCTTCCATTACTTCGAAGTTCCTTTCTCCTTTGTTTCTCTTGTGCTTACACTTCGAACATTTTATATCCTATTTCATCATAGTTTATACTAGTTCATTGAATTTAATGTGTTACAATTATTAGGTTTATTGTTTAGAAAATTACGTTATAGTTAAGTTAATAAAAAAGTGTTCTTATTATTACTGACAGTTTTGATATAATTGAAAAAAAGTTTTGCTCAAATTTACGAGATAAACCTTTCAGAAAAAAATTACAGAAGAAATATACTTATAACAAAGAAGTTTTTACTTCAAAAATATTTGTAAAGAATAAAAAGTATTACCATCTGTAGGTAAGAATTTTATAACAACAAAAATAACGTTCATTTCTTTTTTATAAAATTACCAAACTGATTATTTAAATAATAAAAAAGAATTTTTATGTATTTCTCAATTTATATTTAATGTGGTTCAGTCGATAAGATAGAAAACTGTACTTTTAATGAATTGAATGCATTGTAAATTCATTTAAAAATTTTGTAATTTTTATCTGCATGAGTTGTTTTGATAAACGCTCTAATAATTCAAATGACATTAAATGATTGTAACTGTCAAAATATAAAAGACAAAGTAATATTATTTAATTCCTTTATTAATTTTCGCACATATTACGAAATAATGTTTAACCATAAGAACTCGATCGTACAAATCATTCAACGATACTTAATTATTTGTTTTCCTTAAAATTAATCAGTCATATCCCATGGTTTCACATAAACTCAAATCATTTTCACAATAAAACTCGCATAAAATTTCATCTTATCAAAATTTCGTATGATTTTGCGAAAATACGTCATCTAAATATAATCAAAACATGTATTTTATTGTATTTACTGATAACTTCAATCGGTTTCAACTTGATAAAACAAGAATTAACACCCTTATTGCAAAAAAAATTGCCATAGTTTAGTTTTTATCATTTCGGCATTGAAGATTGATTTCCCTGAGGTATACTAACTTGTTGAAAAAGAAAAATTACTTTTTGACTTTTTATAATAATAACTTATAATAAATTCCGAAAAGAAGTAACAGTTACAATAATTTTTTTGTTCAAATTTAAATTATTCAGAGATTTAATGTAGCATATATATATATACAGTGAAAACAATTAGTTTTTGAATGTGCTTAATATTGAAAATAAATATTTAAAGAAATATAAAATAATTTATAAATTAAATAATTCGAATTAAACATATGACAATGATTCAACAAATCAATTTAATGTTTTTCCTACCTAAATTATTGTCATGCCGTAGAGAGGATATTTTTTTTCAAACAGATATTGCTAAATGAAATTATGAAATTTAGTCATGCATTCCAATGTCTACCACATATGCTCGTTGACATTTACATCACGTGCCTATCATACTATACACTATAATATTTACACAGATGCGCGTCCATCTTATATAAAAAAATTTTTGGGGAACTTTACATTGACACTATCAATAAAAAAAAAACTAAAAAATATTCCATAAAAAGAAATGAAATATTCAAACATTAATAACAATAAATGTAATAAGTTATTTTATATACGAAAATTTATGTTAATGTAAAAAATAACATCAGCGAGTATTAAATTATTATTTGTAAATAATCCTCAGTTGTTCAGTTAATTAATTAGATGCACGCGCACTCTTTCGTATTGCTATTTCTTATATTATTATTATTAAATGATTAACACGCGTAAATAATGTTCTGATGTAGCAAATAGTTCTCAATTCGAATAATACAATTATTTTCGCAATGAAATGCAATGAAAAATTGTTTCTTCCTACGATAAGTATTATATTATTATAATCCACTTTTTTGGATAAACTAGTGAACTTATATATTTGTTCTTCTTATCTCAGCTTCTCTTCATTGCTGAATATTCCTCCTCTCTTTTTAATCGACTAGTCACGTGCTTTTTCACCGTATACTCGTGTTTTTTTTTTGTATTCTTTTTAATTATCGCACTAACATTAGCAACCGCTTCATCCTGAACCAAGTTAGCGCGACCATCATAATATATTGTACATCCTCGATTTAAATAAAATCTGAGGAAACAACACACTCCATTGGAAACGTAAGACACGTATCACCACAATGACATCAACGAAGATCTCAATAACATCACAATCACGGCTCTCTTTCTCTACATTTTGATTTCTTTTCGCCAAGCCCAACCTTGTTCATGGATGAGCCGGCGCTACGCGCGGTAATGTGACCAGCCAATTAATAAATTTGTTCAACGATAAGCTTTAGCCTTCTCGGCCCATGCAAATAGATCCATACTTGGTATTGCTTCGAAATCGTTACAAGAACGGACTTCATTTCTACAACAATAAAATTAACATATTATAATATCATTACTATACAAATATGGAAGACAAAATTGTTCAAAAATATTTCATTCAATGTTAACTTACCCTTCTTGTGGTTTAAGGAAAACATTTGGTTGCATGTTTTCAATGTTATCCCCATTATCGCAGAATATTCTTGCTAAAGTTACGTTGCGTATTTCTGCCAATTGATCTGTGAATAAAATGAATGTATAAATGCAATGAAAATGATGATAATTATAAACAAAATGATGTATAACTTAAATGAAATATGACATTTTACCTGGTGTGAAAGGATATGGTTGTATAGCTGAATCATAGAAGAATCTGTCTGTTCTAAGTGTTCTCGCAAATTGTTCCATAATCAAACATCTGAAAGTGGGACCAAGGAGTCCATCATTGGCTGATCGTTCTGCCATACCACCGATTACAAGATCCACATCATTAGGATGATTATAAACCGAGCGCAATTTGTTAACGAGCTGTGTACAAATAATAAACGAAACAAAATGAAATATACATTTATTGCAACATTTGGTATTTAGGTTAAATTTAATAATATTTGAATTACCTCGACAGGAATGTAATCGAGGAAATCATGGAAATTTTTGGCAACTGGTAATCCACAATGTTTTCTATAATAATTATATCCAGGCAAACCATGATCACGACCACGTTGTATGTCTAAACTAATGGCATCCAAACCAAGATCGTTCTTATTCTTAGTATATAATTTACTTGTAATCTGTAAAACATTCGACATAATACAGTTAAATATGTAATTATATTATAACTCATACAAAATAATGAAGGAAAAAATAAAAGAAGATATTTACCTCAGGAATGAAACTTATGTCCATCTTCTGACTAGTTTGAGTTGAAAGACCAAGAAGTAAACCGTTAAATACTTCAGCGGATTCGATCACTCGAGGATTAAAGAAATATTCTGACAATTCTAACGACTTAGCATTTAGACGAGAATTATCTGGTAAACTGTATAAAGCAAAATAAAAATATTATAAATATTAAATTATAAATATTAAAATGAAATCATATAATAAAAAGAATTATTAATAATAACTTACATAAGTCTTCCTTGCATAAGTGAATTCAAGAATCGTAGGGCTGCAGTAGCTGCTTCATTGGTAACTGCAGGATTATCTTCAGAATCATATCTTCTGTTATAACCAGTACCAAAAGATAGCCCTAAGGGTCGAACACTCATTTTGCCCAATAAAATGGGCAACCATTCTTTATAAGTGATATGCTGAATTTCAGCAATGACAATACGTCTAGTTTCCTGATACAGGATTTCATCTGTCCAGCTAGGATTCAATTCAGCAAGTTTCCTAGCAATGCGGTTATGTTCACGATGCCAAATTGTGTGTAGTACAGCCAGCTGAGGATAAACGTTGACACGATCGTCACCTATAAAATTCACAATTATCATTATTGTGTGCAATTATTAAAAATCAATAATTAAAACATTTAAAATAAAAAGTAACTTACCAGAATCGTAACAGCTTCCTTTACATTGAGAAGTAACTTCAGCATCGCTTTCTGATGGTAAAAATTCATGACCATTACGAACATCTACCCGTAATCTACCACCTTGGAATTCTCGTAACTCACGAGACTTCGTTAAAACAGATCCGTAAATCGTGGACCCATCCAGAAAGTGAGTCACTTGATTCATCTGAACATAATAAAATATACAAATAAGAATTTTAATTGATGAATAAAAATATGAAAATAGAATGTTGAACTTACTTGTTCCAAGGGTCCAAAAGTACATTCCGATTTCAAAACTGGCAAGGAACGTACATAATTCATACATCTAACGTATTGAGTGCCATATACAGGATCTTTATCAGGTACAGTGATGGCTGCACAATCTGGATGGACATGACGAGGAGATAAAGCATTTCCATCCGCTTGGCAACAAGAAATTGGTTTTCCTGATGAAACTGTACAAACCAAATTTGTTTCATAAGCATCTAATATAATAATAATGTAATGTAAATATGACACAATAGATTTGTGAATACTAACCCATTCTGCGGACAGGAGTGTGTACCATATCGTGAGAAATGAACTGGCTCCATTGCATGACGGCAAGGGTTTTGGTGATATCGGATTGTCCATTATAACCAACCACCGATGCACTAACTGTTCTCGCACTTGGCAATGGTTTCTTGGTCTGTCCGATGGTCCTTGGTTCTTGAATGCCTGGTTTCCAATACAATTTTACATTAAAATTTTATCATGAAAGATCATTTTGCATTGTCAAATCGGAGTAAATCGATGCTAATTTCATCGTCACGAAATTATTTTCAAATAAATATGCTAAAACGTTATTTTATAAAACAGAAAATAGAATCCTCTTTGTGTAAAAGTATTTAAATTATTAATTTGCACTTTTCTCACAATATATGTGTTAACATAACGGTTCATTTTAATTACTCCGATTTGAACAAAGTTAACGAGATTTTTATATGTATACACATTATATGTATATACATATATGTAATATTTATATTTTAAAAGAACAGCACGAGAGAGAATGGTAATAATAAATAGTACGCAGAATTTGAATTACAGGAAACATAAGTTTATTGCTAAAATACACGTTTAGAGAGAAATTTTTTTTCTTGGCCGTCTTGTCCTCGAACCTGACACTTCTCACCTAAACCTGTTTATCGCTCACCATCTATTTTGTTTGAGAACAATCGGATATTATCTAATTTTTTAATATATTAAATACATACACATATACACAAGCTTAAAAAACAATCATAGAAAAATTTGGTTTCATTTTAAATCCGATTGATCTCAGAAAAGAAAAAGAAAAAGAAAAAGAAAAGAAAAAAGAAAAAGAAAAGAAATAAAAGATGAAAAATAAAAAGAAGTTCCAACCGATAATTTGCAAAATAATTTTGCAATTAATCAATTGAAGCTCTTGTTGCTCTCGTGCTGTTAAATAAAACCGAATAAGATCATCTTTTTTTCTCACATCGTTCTGAAGCGTAATTGACGTAGCATGCCGTCGATATAAGAAAAAAAAATTGGATAAATCGATTTGAAAGTTGAAAAGTTCATATCGTAATTGGTCACGTTGTAAAGCAATATATAAGATAAACTATTACAAGGAATGACCCCATAATATATATTACTGTTATCGATTAAAATGGTTGTTGATTGTCGCTGACGTCAAAACGCTTTTCAAAACGTGTTATCTAGTTTTATAATAATTTAGTAGTATGGTCGATGAAGGCACCTAAACGAGTGAACCAAGCTGAGAGACGGACAAAAACGTTTATGTGTTATTCAATATGATTCCAAAAAGATTATGATTTGCATTTTAGTGACTAATATTATTTTCTTTCAATTTTCCAAAATGTCAATTCCAATTATTTCGATGTTATTCGTATCTCAATGAAACCGATGAAATTAAATATTATGACTCCCAAATTGAATTCGCTCGTAACAGGGACCTTAACGTGAAACCGTATACCGCCATATATGTTTATATATATATATATGTATATAATATATACATATATATATATATATACATATGAAACAGAAAGTGTTCGAAGTAACTATCATTACGTAATTAATATGATACATTATTAGGTATATCCGAATTAATTTACATACACTTCTACTGCTGGATAGAATCTCCCGACCGGGTCACCCTATTGTAGGCAGTATTTTATATTCACTGCTACACTCAGGCATATTATGCTCTATGTGCCTTTTTATCGCACAACAACTGTAATGCAAATCACAGAATATAATTTTGTTAAGCCAATCGACGAACGTTTTTCTGCTAGCGCCCAAGGATCTGTCTCTGTGCACGTGTATACGTAGTGAATGTATTTATATATATATATATATATATATATTTATATACATATTATGTATATAAATATATATATTATGTATATAAATATATATATTATTATTTTATATATCCCTATAATGTGTGTTACGTCAGTTAATAAAATTGTCCTGATGAAAGTGATGTTAGGTCGGTTAATAGGTGAAGAATCGTTCCCTAAACAATCGTTTCAAGTCATAGGACGAAATTATGAATTCTTAAAAATCTATTAAATCATACATGAGATGTCATGAAATAAATGTCTAACTATTATTTTATAATATATGTTAGCGTTAAATTGTATTATTCGATTAAATCGTGGAAATTCTAGATTTTATCCGAAATAACTAAACAGTTTTTAAGAGAAAGCATACAAAATGAATTTTTTTATAAACTTAAACTAGTAATTTGAAAAAATAACGTGACTATATATGAATTTTACAAGAAACAAGTAATTAAAATATGTAATTATGTAAATAAAAGAGAGTATAGTTATTTCAGGATTCATTTCACGAATTAATGGGTTTCACAAAACAAAACGCTAGCATATATATATATGTAAGTATAATAAATATCAATGTAAATTTAGAAAATGATGCCATTACATGCGTCGAATAAAAAAGCGTAATTTTCGTTAACCGATTAAATAATTTTGTTTATAATAATCAGGAAACATTTCCCATCTTCTAGTAATGTACGATATCTAAAAACGTTGTTGGGAAAATACAAAAAAAAAATCATAACGCAGTCTTGCGGTTACATATTACGTCCCACGCATTGGAATAGTTTGAATAGCAAACGATGAAAGTATTATAGAAGGAAAATCTTATGTGGAAAATAGTTTATGATTGGATAGGAAAGCGCTAAACGTTCATAGGCTGCAAATAATTGTTCGATTATTATATCAGAAGAAAAAAAGATAATTAACGTTTTATATAATTAGATTATTTTTATGTTTTTTTTTTAATCAAATATTATAACAATTTTTTGTATCCTTACGATATACGAGTGTATTAAACGCATTTCAATGAATTTTATAAAATATTATTCAATACCGGCCAAGTTTGATAAGAAAATAAATATTAAGTGCGAAAATGTATGAACACACGTTATATTATACAATAAGATTTCTAACAAGGATAAGGAAAATACGATAATTCCAATTAATTGGAATTTATATAAGGAGGAAATAACGAAGATTATCAAAGTTATTATATATATATATATATATATGAAATTAATGTTAATTCGCGTCCAAAAAAATAACGATTATTTACGTGCGTGTTAGTTGATTGTGAGACATCATTGATGGATATGAAAATCTCGCGAGTTTTTGATAGTTAGTCAATGGGGGGAATAAGGGGCTAGAAAAAAATTAATCAGTCATTTATGAAGAGAGCAGCAGCATCATCACGTTTCGTGATATTGTTAAAATGATCCTTACCATCGAAATATTGTGGAAAGAGAATTCTTGTATATGCCGTCATGGCACTGCCCCAGCTAGGATTTTTGATGTTATTGCAACTTCCATCGATAGTACGGTACTTCATTTTCGTATCACAACTTGTTACTTGGGAAGCCATGCATCTGTCACCCAATGGTGTCCCATCTAATTTCAAGGTTGATATAAAGCGGGCACATTCTTCCTTGGATAGGCCAAATCTATAAAATAAAAAAAATAACATAAAAATAAATATAATAGAAATTGTAATTATTTTTATTATATTATATATAATGAAAATATTTATATATAATTAAATATAATATTAATATAAAAATTAAATTAATAGTAATAAATTAAATATTAAATATAATACAAATTATATTTTTATATAATTAAAATATTTATATTTATGTTATATTATGTTTAATTTAAATATTTAAAATTTATTATATTTTATATTTGTTTGTGAGACAAAGTGTAATACTATTTTTAGTTTCATGATTTTGAAATTAAATTTGAAATAAATGTACAGATTGAAGGATTAAAATAATAATAAAAATGAATGATAATTTTAAAAAAACGGACTCTTACCGTCGACAACTTTGATGAGTTAGATACATGGATGCTTTCGTAGCCAAAATAGCATCGATGCCTTTCTCAAAGGCATCTTCCGAAGGATACGAATTGATATATTGTTTACCGGCAACGCTATTAGCTTCAAATTGTACACCGGCATTGACGATGTTTCTTTCAAGTGTGCTCAATCGATCTACCAGCGTCGTTGCAAAATTCACCGATTCGTTTAACATTGATTCGGTGATCCTGGGATATCGTCGATTTTGAAAGAGTCCTGTGTCTATGATACTTCCTTGAGTAGTATCTGTAGATGGCAAGCCTGTAAAGAAATCTATAAAAACAAAATCGGTACACATAATTATGCATTCATATGTGTGTGTGTGTTGATTTAAAGTAAAATTTAAAATAAACAATTTTATACATTTAAAAATGAAACAAAAATAAGTCTTCATAAAAAAGAAAATTAATTTAAATATATAAGTAAAAATAAATTATCAAATAAATGTATTTAAGAAAGTAGTAAATTATATAAATATATTTAAATAAAAATAAATTATCAAATAAATCTATTTAAGAAAAAAAATATAATTAATAGCAATACTAAATATTTTATTCCATATTTTAATGAAATTTAATTTAATGTAATTTAATTCTATTAAAATTGTTAACATATTCAAAAAAAAAAAATAAATTATCAAATAAATCTATTTAAGAAAAAAATATAATTAATAGCAATACTAAATATTTTATTCCATATTTTAATGAAATTTAATTTAATGTAATTTAATTCTATTAAAATTGTTAACATATTCAAAAAAAAAAAAATAAATTATCAAATAAATGTATTTAAGAAAAAAAAATAATAAATGACAATACTAAATATTTTATTCAAAATTTTAATGAAATTCAATTTGATTTAATTTGATTCTATTCAAATTTCTAATATATTCAAAAATAAATTAGTCACGATTATATAGAAAATATATATAAATAAATAAATAAATAAATATTTACCGGTATAGCTGGTAAGATAGTTTTGTAGTGAAACAGGTAGTTTATAGGTTTCCATAGAATTAGAATAACTAAGTAATCCCATGGATTGAAGGGATATCCATAATATTGCCAAAGTTGCCACCGATCCTGCCATGACGCCTCCGGCTATTAGAAATAAAATGAATATAAATGAATATGCTTAGCAAATTTTCTTCTTTTTATATCAATATTTCTATGACTCATTTCGTTATAAATATTACTCGATAATAAATGAAAAGATTTCTACGAAAAAAAGGTTATTACGTAGGTCAAATCGATGCATTATAAACAATCTTATAGACGCTGCAAAATATATATCACTTTTTTTCTTTTATTTGTTTTGTTTTTTTACTTCGTGAAATTAAATGCACGATGTCAACAAAATTCAAATGTTATTGAATCGTCAATCATATATATATATGCTTATACATGTTTATATATTAACATTGAATGCACACGTATAAGAAAAAAACATAACATTTATTCTAACGGCGCCATCATTGACGTTCTCGCGATTCAAATGAAATGTACGCACAATTATGTTATGATACGAACAAATAAAAATAAGATATAAAATTAAAAAAAAAACAAATTTATAAAAGATAAACAAACAAGTCTCTTACGAGTATTGTGAAGACTTTAAATATTACATTTATATTAATTCAATCGAAATAAATGTAATAATTCTCATGGACATCTGGATATTAAACCTTGAACTACTTTTCATGGTACTATATATCAGACAAATTAAATTCAATGACCACTGATGATCGGTTTACAATTCTAAAGAACAATATAATACGATAGAAATAGAGATGTATCTTCTTTTGAATTACGATTATGTGACATTTAATAAATTACTTTGTTAACCTTATATAATAACGATTTGTTATTTCAAGTTAATTGTTAAATAAATGTATACGTGTGTGTATATATTGAAGAAAAAAAGAAAATAAAAAATAAAAATATCTAACATTTGAGATTCCTAAATTGACTTTGTAATTGAATAATAATTATTTATTCATAGACTATTATTTCAAATTCTTATGTAATGTAATACTCTTTATATACATTCAATCGTTAAAACGTGGACTGAGATCATTAAAAAATCAATGACGAATGAACCAACAACGCATTGAGAATAATAAAATGTTTATATTCTGCAATCGCAACGCGACAAAGTTGTTTTTAAACATTTTTCTCTGATTATAATTTATGGCCAAGGCGAAGGACTAAAACTTTAACAACATAAATAAATAATAACGATTTGAAAAAAAAAATACAAGAAAAAGTAGAAGGAGAAGAAGAAGATAAAACATCAACAACAACAACACACCTCTGAGAGATCATTGATAGAAAATCGATTGAGATTGAGTCAATTAATTTTAAAATCACTTTATCTGATACGCGAAGGCTAAAGATAAGTAAATAAATTATTAAATTATAAAATGATTGAAAAAGATGAAGATAAATATCATCATTACATGGGCAGATCTTCTATCATCTCAAGAATAAAACTTTTATTTTAAGTTAATCTATAAAATACGTAAATTACGTATGAATAATCTAATCGTCAGATAATTGTGAGCTTAACTTTGAAAACATTATAAACCTTTGCAAAATGTAAATGGTAAAACTAAAATGACTCGTGAATAATAAATGTTATCGCGAATACATTTTGTTTTTATCTTCTTTTTCTCCTTTTTTTTTTTTTTAATATTACCATTTTATCCTGACCTTCGCGAACGAAGGCGTTTTTTTTCGAGATATTTATAGAAATGGGGTGGGGTGGGGTGGGAGGTCGGAGGTTCCAATACTCGTGTAAACATTGAGAGAGAGAGTATGATTTTTTATATACGTCTCGTATGTTTCGTAGTTGTAAAATGTGTGAGAAAACGTGTGTTAAACGTTGAGGAATTCTCACTCATTGGTCTGATGTATCAGCAACCAACGTTCATGCGTTTTACACGTGCTTCAACGTGATACCACCATTTGTACATTCAATGTGATCATGTCCTCTAATTTATACCCACACGCATACATACATATTAAACATATATATTCGTCTTATACATGTAAAATATATTCTCAAGTTGTTTATTTAAACAAATTTTTCATTTTGCTATTGTACTATTGTTTTTATCGTATTATTTACATTGATGTCAATTAAAAAAAAAAAGAAGAAATACGCTTCTATAAATGTGCACGTTTTCTTTATTTAGTATAAAAGAAAAAAAAATCTAAATGCCAGCTCGTAAATAATATCCTCCGGTGTTTAAATAACGCGATAACGGGTATATTTGAAGAAAATAAAAAGATGATAAGATAGTTATGAGAAAAAAAAATTAAGACACGATTATAATCGGAGAGAAAATTATTGAGGACAATTATCTTTTTGCGAGATCTGTTCTATTTATAAAATTAGTTGACTTTTTTTAACCTTCGGATTGATATAAGTGTCTTCAGTAGAAAGTTTTTTTTTATTGTTAAAGTCAATGTATTAGGTCATTAAATATGAAATGTCTGATTTCGAGATGAAAATAATCCAAGTAATCGGACATTTCATAGTTATTAACCTAATATATAAAGTATGTATTAAAGTAAATTAATGAAATAGTAAAAGAAAATATTTTACCAGCTTAAATTAAAAAAAGGAATAAAATTTGTTGTCAAAAAATATTTAAAAAAAGAAATTAATTTTTAATTTATTATTATTATTATTATTATTATTATTATTATTATTATTATTATTATTATTATTATTATTATTATTATTATTATTAGTTGGCGTTAGGAACTCGAAAGTTTATTGCCGCAAATACCAAATCCCGCCATTGTTCCCGTCCCTAATTTATTTTAATATAAAAATTAATTTAATATAATTTAATATTAATATTTAAATAAAATTTTGTTTTTACCAGCTTAAATTAAAGAAGAAACAAAATTTGTTATCAAAAAATATTTAAATAATAAATTCATTTCAATGATAATATACCCGCCAATATTTTTCTAGTGAAGACAAAATATTCAAATTTCATAATCAAATATTAAAAATAGATACTGATAAGTCTAGACGAAATAAAAATAAAAAAAAATAAAAGTTAATTTAAATTCATTTGTTTCTGATTACGGAAAGATGTTCGTAAATCTGTCGGTAAAATCGCACACGCATATACATAACTTTCAGGTTATACCTTGTTCGTGTAAATCCGGCTTTCATCGGCAACGCGATACAACGTCTTCGTAAATTTCCGAGCTCGTTCGACTTTTTAAACGTGCGCGAAAGAGATAAAAACAACGGAGTATGCGCATATGGACGACTCATGCATGGTACTACCATAAAACACATATCATGGAAAAATACTAACTAATGATTAGCATATTAATCGTGGTTAAAAAATCGAATTATCCTATGGGAATAATAAAACAATTTTTTAAAAATCTTTTTAGGATACGATCTAATAAAATGACGTTAATTATTGTGTTTTTTTTGACGTTTCAAAAATGAGAAAAACAAAAACATATTAAAAGTATTACCCTCTTTTTTTTTTAATCAGTCAACTCTTTGATAATAATTTGATACTTGAGAGAGAAAGCAAGCAGTCACGCGAACGATGAAAACAAAACTCTGATAGGTTGTATCAATAATATCCTATAGAAATAATTAATTATACAAAATTTATTAAACATTTTCCATCAATCGTAAATCAATAAAAATATTGTATTTCCCGTATATAAAATTTATGTCAATTTAAAAAATAAAAATGTTTATTATTAAAAATATCAATCACAGCACGAACTTTTCGGAAAACACAATACACGTATGCATGTGTATGTATGCATTTCTTTATGATAGTTGCACAAAATAACAAATGCAATTTAAACAAAAATTAATCAGTTTCCTAACGATCTTATTATTTGTTTGTTAAGTTGTTAATCCTTATAAACATGATATTTTTATAGATAATAAAATCGAGTACAATATGTCGCAAGTATTTAAATATCATGTAAATAAAAAAAAATATAAAAAGAATGGTTACCAGGCACGTATTCCATAGGTTTCTCTAGTCCGTGCATGGCGTAGATCCAACGATTATCGTTCACAGGTGCGACGAGAAACATTCTCAGTACATCACGATGTAAATCAACGTGACCGTAAAAAAAAAAAGAAGGAACTACGATTCTATAAGACTTTTTTTTATTCCCACCACTTTTAACGATCTCCAAGATAAGTTTTTCTTTATTACGGAACTCGTGTGTACAGTAGAAAGAAAATGCAAGTAAATACAAAACAAGTGTTAACAGTACAGAATAAGATTGAAATATAAAAAGGGAAT
Organism: Polistes dominula; assembly: GCF_049000335.1. Classification (NCBI taxonomy): domain Eukaryota; kingdom Metazoa; phylum Arthropoda; class Insecta; order Hymenoptera; family Vespidae; genus Polistes; species Polistes dominula. The sequence goes on along the minus strand of NW_028301116.1, from coordinate 2,387,351 downwards.
GTAAGAAATCTCTTTTTTATTTAATTTTCTCGATTAACAACGCGTTAATAAATGCGTTTAGTTTTTTATTTGGTTTTTTGTTTTTTTAAATAAATATATACACAAATTTGTATATACGTTGATTGGTTGCTACGTCGTCGACAACGTTAGAACACGTCGATTATCGACCGGGAATTAAATGTCGATACCTATATATATATAAATATTTAGCTATTTATATATCTATTTATATATATATCCCATATATAGGTGAGAAGTTTGGAATAGTATAATCTCACGCCGGCGTAATACGAGAAAACGTTCGTTTCGTGCGCTAGCGAAGGACGAACTGAACAACAAGTTTTGCTTCGTAGCATAAGAACGAGCCTTTTTCTCTTATACTAATATATCTCTATCTCTTTTTCTCTCGTACACGTATTTGACCGAACGTTTGTTTTCTTTCTTTCTCTCTCTACCGTATTTAACTATATACCTGCCCTGCTCTCCCCACCACACATTTCTACCTCACATGCATCTTTCTCTCTCAGTCTGACGATGAAAACAGATCACTCGCTGAACGCGTGCTCAGTTCCCCCACTTTACTTCCCACAGTGTTTCCCCTACTCCTCGTCACACCGGTACAACGCAATCCATATTAGCTTCCATCTTTTTCGACGCTTCGAAATCACATCGTTTATATTTTTTTCTTAAAATGCACGATTTAATTTTCTATCAAATGTTTTATCTTTGACATATCATTTTCCTTTTTTTATTCTTTTTGATGAAGACAGTGAAATTAAATTAGATACTTTTATCTTTCATTTTTAATTTGTTTCTTTTTGTATCCTCATTACCGAAGTATTATTTTTAAGCAACAAATTTTACAAAAATGTTATTATAATTTTCATTTTTGTTTAATATTGTTTGTTAACGATCAAATTCATATTTCAATGTATTATCGTCATAACGCAGAGTTTTTAATTTTCACAATATATATTACATAATATTGTAACTATTGACACGACGTGCTAAATAAATACGTATGTAACACTTCATTACTTTTATTCAAGACTTATTGTCAATTAAGTTAATTGCATTTGTGCATTTTATAAAAATACATTAAATAAATGCGTTTTAATGAATTCGTTATTTTCTTGTTTCCGTTATAGAAACAAAAAAAAATAGAAAGAAAAGAAAGTAAACACAAATAAATGAAATAAAAATATGAATCGCGTTAGTAATCAAACGCTTTCATTAGAAATCGGTGTAAAGAGGGAGCAAGTGAAATTGCATACAATACCGCAAGGTTAATGTACGGCGCTAGTGTTCTCTTTACTTGTCAAATGAAAGAAGCTTATCTTGACTGATCAATAAATAAACAGATAATAAATATATATATGTATATAATTTATGTATATTATCTTACCCAAATAATTACGTTTCTTGAACAACTCAATTCGTAGATTACTGTAGATGAAATCAAATTTTTCAACGGCCATCTTTCTTCTTTGCGGCCGAATTTTTAATAACCCCGTTGCGTGATCAGGGATTAGTGGGGGATACGTTTGTTTTAAGCTCTGCTTTTATATATTGCTCGAACGAAAACTCGAATTACTTTCCCGTTATATTTAAAATTATCGAATCGGCGTGATTCAAGTTCGCCGAATTCCGTTATTTCAATTTTCACGATGAAATAGTCTTTTAAAATTTATGTAGTAATAGACAACATTGAAATAAATCAATATAGAGAAATAAAAAGTGTCGTCAGTTAAAAGGGAGGAAAAAAAATAAAGGAAGATAAATTTAACGCACTCTTATCTTTTCTTTTTGTTTGTTTGTTTGTTTTTTTAAATTGTAAGAGAGAATAACACTAAAATATGTGTCACAAAAATAAAATGATATGTTAATAATTATTCGTGCGGATCTTAGAATAATAAAAAATATAAATGACGATTGTTAAAGCACCACCTTAACTTCCTACGATGCCGCACTGAATGTTCTCTACTATGTATCGACCCTGTCTCCTCTTCTCTCCCCTCCTCCCTCTCCCACCACACCTATTCTTTAGTATTCCAGAAAGCTCGTCAAAATTGCACATGCGCAGTTTCACTTTTGGAAAGTTTTATTTTTTTTTCTTTTATTTCTTTTATATATATAAAAATGTTCTTGCCTATTTTCGCACAATTTTTTAATGTTTGGTTATTCATGCATAAAAATTTGCATTTTTAAAACATGAATTTTTATTTAACATTTGATAATAGACATATTTCTTTTCTTAGGTAATATTTACTGTATAAACTTATTGATTTTATTTTTATTTCTGCTTCTTTTAGAATATCTTTCCTAATTTGTTTAACGAGTGTTACTTGAATATGCATATGTGTATGTATATACACGTTCGAGTAATGGCAGTACACATTATTGATTTTTACTATTCTCGTCACAGTATCGACAACGTTTAATGTTAGTAATGAAATATAAAAATAACCGAGGAATTATTTTTGTAATCCCTCCTACTTTGAATATCAATTTTATTGAGGCTCCAGATGTGTTCATTAAAGGTCTGTTCTAAAAACGTTTAAATGTAAATGGCCGTGCTGTGTTAAATATAGTTAGTAGGTGATAGAATTTAATCTTCTATGTTAGTTAGTGCATTCTAATGTATCGTCATAAAGTAAAACGTGATATTAAGTTCTGCAATATTATCAGAATTTGATTTGTATACAAACACAAGCACTTTCTTTCTTCGAAAAAGAAGAAAGAAATTAATGTAGTATATATCTACATATATATAAAGGAAGACTATCATGTTCAAGCATTGTGATCGATATTTCTTATGATTCATATTTCTTTTAAACGACATCGAGTATTATACTTTACGTCCGTATTTGTAGGAAAAATGGAAAAATACTAAACGACTTGTACGATTATTAAATCCAGCTATTTTTTTAAAATCAATCTGAATAAACAATCATTTGAATAGATAAATCAATTTAATTGTTATAAATATCTTCTTTATTTTGATAAGATTAGAAATTTTGTAATGAACCAAAAAAATTGTATAATTGTAAGCCTAAAAGATTTTTGATGATAATTTCTTTGGAGACTTCAACAACGAAGCACGTGTCAACTGTTGTTAGTCATGGATTCTTCAAAGAGAGACGCAGTAGGATAAAAGAGAAATATATAAACAGGAGAATTGCTCGAAGAGGGCCGGTTAAACGAGCACGTGATACCAGCGTGATACCTAACCGTTCCATACTGTGTTTCCCCTACCTCTTCACCTTCTTTTCTCTTCTTAACTGACGCCATATTTCCGTCTCATTTACTATCTTCCTTTAACCAATATTCTTTCTCTCTTTCTCTTACCACTTAACGCTTCCAACTGTGTTTTTTATTCAAGATAATCTTACTGTTACGTATTTTAATCGTGAAGGAATGAATATATGTATATATATATATATATATATATATATGTATTTATTTTTATGGTCTTGCTTCTTTTATAATAATAATTAATATTATTATTATTATTTTATTACTTTATTATACGAGAAAGAAGAATCACGTAGTTCGTTCGTTCGCTCATTTTTTATCTTAATTGTATTGTTTACAATTTTTTTATTCAAATAGTGCAAAATGAATGGAAATTTTTTTTTAATAATCTTCTAATGACTTCCGACAAGTTCTTAGAAATTGTTTTGATATTCGTAGTAGATACAAGAAGTTTTTTAACAGGTTATTTCGTAAACTGTAAATTCTTGACTCATTGTCAAGACTAAAAAATTTATGCTTACATTTGCATTTCTAATGTAACAGAAATATAAATCTTTTTTAAACATTAAATTTTTATAATTATTGTATTTTCGTAATTTATTTTTTTTTTTTTAATTATGTGTTCGTAGCTTTTTTAAGTTGAAATTTAAAAATATTGATTTGTTTTAAAAACAAAAAATGTTACATTTTGCATCAATTAAAGTATTAAAAAAATATTATGTTCGTTTTCATTTTCTGAGACGAATACATTGCATTTAATTGCAAAAAGAAAATAAGAAAATGATGAAGCCAATTTTTTGGCTAGCTTTGTATATTTCACGTCATGCCATCTAGCGGTAAAATAATCAAATTAAAGACTCAGCAGATAAGAAGTTCGTTGTTTTGATTGTTTCGAAAGATTTGAAATTTGAAAAAACAAAAATGAACGTTTAATATTAAAAATAATACTTCATTTAAAAATTGACCATTAATTATAAAGAAATTATTTAATTAAAATTAAAATGATAGACAATACGTAAAAGATCCTAAACAATAGTATCATATAATATTTTATCAAACGTACACAAAGTTTCTTTACTTTGTTTATCTGAAGATAACAACAAAAGATTGACAAATATATCATGTTTCGTTAAATTTTGTTTACAAGGAAGTCATTAAAAAAAATGTATACATATATACACATCTAAAGTAACACGGAAATAAAATCAAATTATTCTCAAAATAAAAATACAAATCAAAACAAAATTTGAAATAATACTTACATGTAAAACGTTGTAGAAATGGACGAAAGTGTTCGTTCGTTTCTTCTGACACAACTGGACGACAATGATTGTTTTAATTTAATTTACATAATCTTCTTAATTATTAACATATACATATGTATTTATAGAAATAAATACGATTGTGTATTATAATCGTCGAAGGTTAAAATAATGTTATTTATGATAAATAACCCGGACTTCTTCTTCTGCCTTTGTTGAGTTCCAGCTTTCGACTGTCGATCCGATAGTGCAAGCAACTGGATCTAATAGCCACTATCAGGGCAACAGTTGTCTTCTTCGTTTTTTCAACTCTTCTCTTCACTCCTCTTCTCTTCTATTTTCTCTTTTTTTTTCTTGATCAACCCATGGTCATCTTGGGTCAATTCTTTTACCAGATTGGTTTTATCTCTGACGCAGACCGCCACTTACTCTTACTTGCTTATTTTACATAAATTTGATAAATCTAATAGCCAAGATATCTTCTTTGTTCACGTGCACAAATACACAATTTTGAACTTTAGAAAAGTTCATTCTTGATATCAGGTTAATAAAAAAAAAAAACATAAAATATTTTCTAGACACGTGTTCGATTAACGATCATCGTTGTGTTTTCTCGTTCGATGACCGTTTGAAAAGAGAAAAATAGAAAAAAAGGAGAAGAAAGAGTGGAGAAAACAGTGTCAATGATAGATCGTTATTATTATTATTGTTTGGTGATATGATATCAAAGAAATTAATATTTTTTTGGAATATATCTCACTCCCACACCTTTTTTTAAATGATAAAATATCAAAGAAACTAATGCGGTGAAATTAATTTGATGACGTTTCTATATCCTGTTTTTCCCATATTTTTCGTTATTTATTCTTAGAAAACTTGTAATAAATATTTATACAAATGCAAATTATTTATAACACATGGGATTATGTATTCTGGGAGAAAAAAACAATACAATCGCGAAATTGTTGGAAATAAGAGAAATGACGTAGTATGAAAAATAACAAAAAAAAATGATATATCATAGACAATAGTGTAGTTAATGATTAAATTCAAGGTAAAAATGTCTAAAACAAAATTTAATGGGAATAATGATAACGTTGGTAATGACGATGACGATGTTTGTAAAGAAGATGAAATAGAAAATGACAATTTTATCTACAACGATTTGTTGGCAAGAGCTTTGGTCCAATTGTTTTCAAAAAAAGGTTAAATTGTATTTTATTTTATTGGTTTTGTTTTTTTTAGTAATTCGATTTCGAAGAAAGTTGATAATAAGGAAAAACTGAACTATTTTTTTTCTACCGATATTTTTCCTCGAACAAATCTTTTTTTTTTTTTTTTTTTTTTAAAGAACTTAACGTCACATATATTACGATTTGATATATTTATCGAAGAGGTTAAGTGTCAAAGAATACGTGCTGATCTGTTAGCATGATCTTACTATCAATTTATTCCAAGAACGAGAGTAATAAGAGTCAAAGTATAAATTCAAGATCAATCTAAACACATACTGTATTTTTTTTCTTTTTAATGATCTATATAACTTTAAGAAATTTGGCAATAATATTTACAGAATATATTATTAGAATTACACTTTTAAATTATAATTATAACGATTATCAATGTTTAACGATAATTTCAAAACTCAAAACGATTCAATTCTATTTATAGAATTATTTGAACATTTTATTTATCAAAGTTATACGAATTCAAGAATTATTCACCAAATAATAAAAATTGCATTGATAAATGTGTAGTAATACTTGTTGAATGAATTCAAATTCATTATACGTAATTTATGTTTATATAAAATCATTTGAATCGTGGTTCGTTCAAAAATTATTTGCAAATTTATTATTCGTTATTTTAACTGTCGACAGAAAGATCATTGATACACTTATGGTTAGAAAAATTAAGGACTGCAAATATAGATAGCAAAGAAAAACTTTCTAATCGTAATAATTATATGTGGTTTTTGCTAATTGTTTTACAAAATGGTAATTTGATCGAACCATTTGACGAACCACCCCCTATTGACGACTTACTTCCAATTTCTGACATAATGGCAAGTATTGTAATATTCTTTAATATTTTTTATATTATATTATTATTACTTAATATTATTATTATATTATTATTATTTTTTTCTTGTAATATTTTCCTTAATATTTGTAATATTCCTTATTATTTTATAAATTTATAATCGTTAACAATTATAATATTAATAACGTATTAGTTTATCATACGCTCATATATTTACGTAAATATGTTTTATTAATATATGACATATATAAAAAATAAAATAAAAGTAGGAAACTCTTTCTTTTTTATTAATTTTTTTTTCAAAAAATTCATAACTCAAGTAAAGTTGAATAAATTAACAAGAAAGTGTAAAATTATTATATATTTATTCATATAAAAATGTTACGTGTAACACATTATGTGTATCATCCTGTATATGTACTTATACATATACATATTAATATAATTATAAAACAAACTCTTTTGTTCTTCTTTTTTTTCTTTTTTTGTTGTTTTTGTATACTTTTATTTAAATGCAGAGATAATTACAATCTTCCGTGTAGATAGGTGCATTTAAATATTCAACGTTTAACCTTGCGTTACCTGTTAGACTGGTATTAATATCTAATATTAATGTGAGATATATCTGATTAGCCGGCACAAATGATAGAAGAGATGGTATCATCAAATGATATGAATTTTTTACAACTTGATTTGACCAGTTCTGATATAAATGTAACGGATTTAAAAGAAGTTCAAAATACTGGAATACCACCTGACAAATTTTTGCAACATCAGCCACGCCCCGTTAATGGAATATCCTGTTACTTTTCAATATTTAGCAAACCTTAAAATATTTTAATTTTTTATTTGATTAATATGTCAATTGTGATCATAAAATATTTGACAAATTATTGAGATAATAGTGTACACTTTAAATATTTATTCAAGTAAATAAATTCATATGCAAATATACATATCAATGAAGAAAAACTAGTTTATTATTGCAATTGATTTTTTTTTCGTCTGATAAATATTAAAACAAGAAAGAAAAAAAAGAGGAAGCAAATATGAATGAAGAAAAATAAGAAGGTTTGATCGTTCAATGAAAATAAAAGATAATTAATTCTTTAATTAATGTTTTTTTTCAATATATAAATAGTTTTGTAATTGTTTTGTTAAATGAAACGTAATAACAGATTGAATAATTTAATATTTGTTACATCAAGTATTATGCTGATAATAGATGTAATTTTACCGTCATACGATTTAGCAAATTGCAACTTGATGCAACGAATAATTGAAAGGTATCTAGGTTTCTTTATTTTTTGTTAATTATATTTTATGACTTATTATGTCTCATGAAAAAGTGTATTTTTTACGAAGTATGTTATATCAATAATTTATATTATGATAATGATTATAAAGGGTGTGGTAGACCGTTATTATATATTGAAAAAGGTAAAAACAGGGCAGAAAAAATAAAAAAGAAAGGAAATCGATGAATACGGATGATGCAATATCTGTTTCAGATGTCAAGTATGTTTACATATTTGTTTTTATGAAACTTTAACAATATATGTGTACGTGATAAGTATAATTATATTTTACGTAGGTGTTGAAAAAAAATTTTCTAGGATTAAATACGATAATTAATAATATTTATTATTATGTATTAATTTTATTATTTAAATGTATTAATTCATTTTATTAATTCATGTATTAATTTATTCATATTATTTATTTTATGTATTAAAGAACAAGGAAATTTTTAATGATGACAAATTTCAAAGAACAACAAAAATTTCTATGAAATTGATTTACAAAAAATCAAATTGGATCATATTAAAAAACAAAAAAAAATTACAGTCGATATGAACGAAGACCTTGTCTCGAGTTGCAGTATTTATAACAAAGAATCGGTAAATTTTCCATTACCCCTTCTCACTTTGGAAACATTCTTAAGATAAGTATTACTCGATGTACACGTTAAACGTTTTTTGTTTTTTGTTTTTTTATTTGTTTTATCCTATTATCAATATATCACGATTACGATACGATATGAAAAAGAAAACAAATGAAATCTATTCAATAGATAATCTCAAAAACTACGCAATCTAAAATTCATATAAATTTCATATTTTAATTTAAATTTGCCGCCACATACAGTTTTAAAATTACGCGGGAAAATTTGAATTTATTTGTTTTGTCAATGATTTTCTTATGTTTTTATTTTTCCTCACTCATTGTTAATCTTAGGTTGTAAATAATTTTTACAGATTATAGAAAGATCTTATAAACACGTTGAATGATTACAGGTTAATAAAATCTTTGAAAATACGAAAGGTGAGATGAATTTTTTTCAATGGAAATTCACGAGTCAATTTGTGTGACTAATTCCACTTATTGCACACACGTGGTTTCTTTAGTACACACGAAATGTTTCAATTTTACGAAATATCTGCTATTAAAAAAAAAAAAAATGCGTATCTTCTCTTTTGACATCTTTTTTTTTACACGCAGATATATGTATTTATATACATTTGCTTCGACAATCTGACAAGGGGGAAATAAACTTTGGAAATTTACCGTTGCATGTGGAATTATTTTTTTCTTGATTTCTCCTTCTTCTTCTTTTTGAAAACATCAATAAATGCATGAATAATAATTTTTGAAGAATTTTATCTTATTTTATTTCATTCGTTTTTATTTCATTTTCACGTATTACGATGATAGAATAAGATTTAATCGATAAAGTAGGGTTAGGTTAGTTTAGGAAGTAACATCATGTAATTATACTTTCTTCCTAATTCTTTTGATTATTATCATTTTCATACGAAATTTATTGAAGAGAAATTCCACGTAATTTAGAATTATTCGAATAATTTCCGTGTTTTAACGGTAATTACATAACCTCATACGAATAAACAAGACATCATAATTAAAAATGAAATGATAATTGGTTGTTATATGTAACAATGGGAGTATTAATAAAATAAATCTAACATATATTTCTATAATATTATAAATTAACATCATTTTAATTATTTTTTTTTTTTTGAGTTATTGATTTACTCATCATGTGAGAAATATCACAAACATGGATGTAATAATTTTACTGGGTAAATTTATAATTCATTCATAAAGTAATAAATGAAATTATAAAATAATATAAAATAAACAATTCATTTATCAAATAATTATAGTTTATATGCACCTATGTTTCGATGCATATATTAATAAAGTTAGGTATTACATAGAATGATCATAGTAGCATATCTTTTCTAAATATTGATTTATTGATAGATTATAAGTGTGTATCTATATTTAGTTTTTAGTTTAATAACTAGATTATTTTCTGATTCGAGTTTAGTATATAATAATTAAACAATAAAGAATTTATTGTTCATAAGTATAACAAATCTTTAGGAAGCAACCATATTAAATCTAAAAGAAAACAAAAAAATTCAATACAACTCTTCAATTGAAGTTTAGTTTCGGAAATAATCTTCAGTTGTCGTTAGTTTGATAAACAAAAAAGAAATCCTAGATATTATCTATTAGATAATAAACTTAAAAAAAAAATAAATAGCTTATATTATTCTTTATATAAACGAAATTTGATAAAATGCTATATTTGCATAGGTGGATTCGGATTAAGTTTCTAAAGGGAATAAACAATAATGTCAGGTAGTTAAACTGATTAACCAGTGTATCTTTTTTTTTTTAATGTTTGACTAATTAATAATAGATAGAGAATGGGCCCTTGTTCTTAACACTGACAAATACCTGGTGTTATCTCTATTGTTATTTTAGAGCTTTGTGATACGCAAAACAGTTTAGTTTGTCTTAGCGGTATGCGTACATAAGGCCCGTAAAATCATTCATTTGAACATTACTTTTATAGTCGTCTGTCTACCATTCGTGAACAGACACAAAATTTTCATTCGGATAAAAACTTATGCATACGAAACATACGTGTACGCGAGTGTTTCATTTTTGTGTTTTTATTTATTGTTTAGTTTCATTAGTTTCCTTTTTTTCGAAGAAATTAAGATAAATTAAAGTATAGTTAAGAAAATTGTTGTTTCCAAGAAAGTTGATCATTGGTGCTTTTTTTCTTTTTTTACTTTTGGGGAAATAGGAACACACACATGAATGCTAAACGTAAGTACTGGCAGATGATTGATCGAAAATATTGTGTAATTTTATTTATAATTTTTTTATTTTATTTTCATATGATTAATTTTACGTGGGATAATTTTGATCTTATAAAAATATATAAATGTTGAAAGGAAATAGAAATATACATATCCAACAACGACGACGACAAAGATAATTGTCGTTTTTTAGAATATATTTTTACAGGAACCACCTGTGATCAACTAAATAGGACTACTTCGAGTTTTGTTTTTAAAAAAGAATAATATATTTATATATTTTGCACGTTGTAAGGAAATATTGACAAATTTTGATTACAATAATACTATAAAATATAATACTAATAATAATAAATACTATAAATATGACTTCATATAATAATAATTAATAAAAATGGTGTAAGTAAAAAAAAATGTAAAAAAATTTATTTAATGATATTAATAAAATTAATTATATTCTTTATCTCTCTTTGGTAGTATAATAATAAATTATATATAATATAATAATACATATTTTATATATAATATCATATATATTAAATTTAATATTATATATATATATATATATATATATATATATATATATATATATATATATATATACACACAATATTATATTAATATAAATAAAATTTAAAAAATTTAATATTAATATAATTTAAATACATAAAATAATAATAATTTTATATCAATATAAATTAAATTAATTAAATTTAATAGTAATATAATTTAAATTAATTTAATATTAATATAAATATAAGTGTGTTAAGGTGTTCGTAGAGAAATAATTTTAGAACATATAAAAAGGGAAAGTAATAAAAGACATAATATAATTTATTATATTACAAAAATTAATTATTTTAATTTTGTAACCATTACCATAATCATCAATATACATATATAATTAAATTAATAATACAATCACAGAGTCTTATATTTCCAGGATAACAAAAAAACATTTTCAAATCATCCTGTATAACTTTTTTTATAGTTTTAAATCATCCTGTATAACCTTTTATAGTTTCAAATCATCCTGTAAAACTTTTTATACTTTCAAATCATCTTAAAATTACATTTTTTTAAATAAAACATTCTAATGATTTTGTCAAATCGTTCGAAAACCCCTCCATTATACGTTTCTATCTATTTTTTTCCTGTTTGATTATTTTTGAGGAGGGAAAAGGAGGATGGTAGGAATAATGAGTAGATGAATTAACCAAAATTCTTCCCTCTTCGATTTGTATCAATTATTATATTATTTCTGCAACCTGTTTTTCCCCTACCGTTGAACATTCACGTTACCTCAGGATTACTCATTGCAAGTTGCTTTTATATGCGAGCATGCTTTTAATATGAAACAAACGGTTTGACTGGTATGATCAAAGAAAAGTGTTGGATACGTTTGAACGTTTGACGAGGATTAAACTAACTTTCGTACGAAAGGATATATTTAATGACTTCTGTGGTGCAACCCAAAGGCAAGTGTTATACTATTTATTTTTTTAAATAATAACACTTAGTGTCATAAAAATTTTATGACAGTAACATGAAAATTTGTTGTTAGATTTAAATGGTATTAAATATTTATTTTATTGGAAATTAGTTTGCTTTTAGATTATATTTTAAAAGAATTACTTTTAAAAATATTATCTTAATAAAATATATTTATTAGGTATACTATTTACTAATTATTGTAATATTAAATGTGTATTTATATTATGTGTAAATATAGGAGTTAATTTTTACGTGAAATATTTTTTATAATTGAAACAAAAAATATAAAAGAAAAATTAACACTTATAAATAATACATTAAAAATATACCTAGGCATTTATTATCTGCGTGTCAATACATAATTCCATTTAAATCTGACAATTTCGTTTGATGACACATAAGAAAATAAGAATGATACTTGTGTTTTCTAAGAAACAAATTTCAATTGTTCTCTTACTATCTAATTTTCACTTGTCACGTCGTGGTACTTACATCGTGTGACAAGTTTATTCAATAATTCAAAATTATGAAGTCAATGCGAGAAATTTTAAATCTCATCTGTTTGAATATTTTGAAAAAATCTCACGTACAACGTTTACAATTATTAATGAAAAATAACTTTTTATTTAACATTTAAAAATGAACAACGAACAATAACTTTACATTGATACTCAAGAAATGTGTCCTTGAAAAACATACTTCAGGATCAATGTTATTATAGATGGATTTATTTTTAATTTAATGTATTATCCTGTAAGATTATAATTTAAAAATTGTTTCGTTTAATTTTAAACAAATTAATTCGTCCTACACATTAATTGGCATTAATTATGTTTAAATAAACAAAAAACAGTATTTTTCTAAATTATTACTCAATGCAAATAATTTTAAACAAAATTACTAGCCCCACATTATAATTGGTGTTAATATAATAAATTAATTAAACGTAATTAATTTTAATTAAATTTTATAAATTAAAATATTTTTTATTTATTAATTTTATTTATTAAATTTATTTTAATTATTAATTAAAATAATTAAAAATAATATTATAAAAATATTTATTTTATTTCAATTAAATTTAAATATAAAGACAAACAAAACAAAAATTGTATTTCTAAATTATTACTCAATAGAAAATCCTTGGAAACATATTTCTTTGTATTAAAAAATTATATTTGAGCAAGTTTACTTTAATCTGAAGTTATATTTGATAATTATGTAATTTAAACTACCCCTTGTTTGTTTTATTTAACAAAACGAAAATCGTAATATGAATAAAATGTATAATTTTTTAAATACGAGAGATAAAATTATTCCGAGAATTTAAAATAAAAAAAAAGATATAGATATCCACGAATGACAGAAATATGTGAAATATTGGAAGTATTCATATTTATCGACATATATTGAAAATGATTTTACGTGTGAGTTGATAGAAAGAAGAGGAATGAAGTGAGGGTGAGTGAGGGAGAGGCTTGAAATGTGGTTTTTTTTCCTCTATGCATTTTTATTATTCGCAGAAAAGGATTCTACGAAATAACGAAGTATACTTTCTCCTTTCTCCGTATTGTTACGATAAAAATTGATTACCTTGAATCGATATTTAAAAAAGTACGTAAAAAAGAAAAGAAAGAAGAAATGATAATTAATAAGGACTCTATCTGTCGTATGAAGAAATTAATCATGTAGTTGTTGAATGATAATGATACGAATAGAATTATACAGCTTCCGCGTGTATTTTAAAAATATTTCTCTTTTTTTTTAATAATTTTATTCCATGATATAAGTAACACATTATAATTTATATTAATCTTACACGAAACTTATTTGTGTTTTTATTAATAAAAAAAAACATTAAAATTAAAAATATTTATAAATACCTTTGAAAAGATATGATGTGTGTGTGTGTGTGATTGTTTCAGAAGAATTTCGTATAATATAATTGAAATGATCTAAATATAGTTATTATCATGTATAATAATATATTTACATTACAGATATAAATTTAACGAAGAAAAACAAATTTTAGAGATCATAAATATGATCCTAGGACGATCTTCTTCTATCCTTTTCTAATATTGAATCAATCATTTCAGTCAACCGTGATTCAGAAGTTAATCTTACACGTTTTACGTATATTATCCATCGAATGAAATTATTATCGAAATATAAATTTAATATTGTATTTATCGAAAAGTTGATGAAAAGTGAAAAAGAAAGAGTGAAGACAATTTTTTTAATAAATATTTGAAATATTGTACAGAAAGTAGAAAACAATAATTAAAGTTGAAAAGCAAAGAATATATATTTTTAATTTTCAATTATTTATGGTGTTTAATTTGGGAAATAAGAAATATAATATAAAAAATATGTGTTTTGTGTGAAGAAAAATATTTCGATAGGTGTATAATAAAAATTAGTTGTAATATTCGTGAAGGTGTGAACAATAATATTCTATATTTTGTATGATCACGTGAATTTTGTTATTTTATTTTTGATAAATGAAATCAAATTTTAATCTCGTATATGATATTTTAAAATTTTCTTTTCTTTCTCTTTCGGGGTGTAGAAAATTAGATTTTAAGATTTGAAATATCGTAAATTCAACAGAGAACAATTTTGTCAATTTTTAATGTTGAAATCTAAAGAATTTGTTAAGGAACAAAATTAAATATATTGGTTAAACAAGAAGATTACAATGGTTCATAGAAGGATTCTCCAAATGTTATCGATATTTTATTACAAACGCATGAAGAGTAGGTTATATTTTTTTTTATTAATTCTAAAACTATAATTTTAACTATCTTTGTTAATATGACAAAAAATTCGTACTTATATATAAAAAAAATTATATTTATATTTTAAAAAGATATATAAATTTATTTTACAAAGAAAGAAAGAAGAAAAATATTTTTGAGTATTAAAATAATAAAATATTATTTTGATTATATCAATTTTTTATTTAACACATTATGGTTGTATTTCAATCGACAATTGCAAAAGAATCTTCTTAAGGAAGAATACTTTTTTTTTGTTTACTTTGAATTTGATTTTTTCTCAAACACGTCAAGCGTTTTGCCATTTTGTTATTTTAATTTGATTTTATTACATTATGCCCGTTCGTTTGTTTCTAAATTGAAGGTGAGGACGTGAATTCTGCGGATTCTGGACCAGCAGATTTTGAACGTGCGATATGCTTATCAGGTAAGTAATTTAAACGTTGTTCTTCCTATTAATTTATATACATATATATTTTTTTTATTATTATTATTTATTATTATCTATGATCTAAACTTTCTTTTCACCTTTCTCTTGTGTACTTTCAAATCATTCGGAGAAATTTCTAATTGTATACACTTACATATAATCATAAATGTAAAGTATGTAACTAATAAGATACTATACCATATGGTATAGTAATCATTAGATTCTATAATATTAAAAATATAATTCTTATAAATTACATTAATATATAAATAATACATAAATGTAATTTATGTTATATAAATAGATTAATATAATTTATAAAATTATATTTTTAATAAAATATACATATTTGTTTTCAATTTTGTTCATGGACAATCAATCTCCGAACTTTGAAACCAATTAGATTGGTCAAAGGATGATATGTGACTATATATATATGTTGAATATATTTTGTATTATTTATTAAATTCTTAGGTTATGGAAAATTCAATTATTTATTACTACTGGCTATACTGCCAGCTAGTTTTGCCAGCATATTTTCATCTTCATCGACAGCCTATGTTTTACCATCAGCGGAATGTGATCTTGAACTAACCATGATTGATAAAGGACTACTCAATTCCATGTCCTTTGCAGGTGGTACTCGAATTAACGTAATTCGTTTTTTTAAATTAATAATATTCATTGTTTATAATTCAATGATATCGAATATGTTTCAATGATAACAAATGAGGTTTGTTAATTAAGTATGATTTTGATTTGTAGGTATGATCAGTACTAATTTTCTATGGGGATTTATGGCTGACACTTATGGAAGGAAAAAAATTATGTTTTATGGATACATGCTAACTGGTTTTATCACATTAGCCACGTGTTTCTCTCACAGATCGTGGCTTTTAATACTTTTCAAATTTTTGGAAGGATCTATGTAAGTCGAAGAATACGAAAAAAAATAAGCACAGACAAAAATATCTGTACGATTTCTTTTTTTTAATTTTTAATTTTTTATCTTTGTTAAAATTGATAATAAACATTTTTCTAACAAACATTTACTAACCATGCCAACTTTTTCAATTGAATTCTTTATTTTTATTCGACGATGATACTTTTTTTATTAATAATACTCGTTTAAAATAAGTACTATGATTAATTGGTTTTTTTTCTTCTTTTTAATTGGCATAATTAAGGGGATTAATATTTGTTAAAAAAAAAAACCAAATCCCGTTCAAAATCCGTTTAAATAATATTTTGTATGTGATAGGAAAATTGTGAAAATTTTCGTAACAGGAGATGTTCCTGTAAAAAATATAATATCATATATAATATATATTTATGTATAAACAATTTTTTTTATCCGTTCCCAAGATAAGATTGTTTGAGATAATTTATTGAATTTTTAGTTATGCTTATCTATTCATTAAATTGCAGAATATCCGGTCCTTATGCAGCTTTGATGTCATATTTGGCTGAAGTACATGATGAAAATCATCGTTCACGTACTTACATGTGGTTAGGTGTTTATTTTTCATTTGGAAATATTTCCTTGCCATGTAAGTTATTAAGAATTTTGTTAATAACAATATATTAAAATATAATAAAACATTACTTTAATCTTTCGAAGATTAACAGATGATTTTTCTGAATTTTTATAATTATTCGTGTTTAATAATTTAATGATAATAATATAATAAATTAATTGGATGAATTATTGTTAATTTTATTTTTTAATCTGTTTTATTTTTTGTAACACAGGTATAGCATGGTTAATTTTACCCAAAAAATGGAATTGGAGTATTATACATGGTTTCGTTGAAATCAAATCTTGGAGAGTATTTTTAGCAATTTGTTCTTTACCATCATTTTTGGCATGCTTTGCTATTTGTTTTTTTCCCGAAAGTCCACGATTTCTTTTATTGAAAGGTCGTCGTGATGAAGCATTGGAAATTTTTAAGAAAATCTATTCAGTCAATACTGGAAAACCGGCAGATACTTATCTTGTATGTTAGAAAAATATTATATATTAAATTATATTAATTAATTAATAATAATATAATATAAGTTATATATAATTAATTAATAATACATTAATACTTTATTTTATAAATTATATCTTTCGAAATAATTTTGTCATTTTAATTTTTAATCACAGTTATTATTCGTTATACGTAATAACAATTTATTTAGTAGAATATTCAGTTAATTTAAAGTAATTAGTTTTTTTTAAGTAATTATTTTAATTTAAATAAAAGTTATTAAAAGTTAAAAACAACTTAACATATATGAATCAAATCTATTCGATTTATAATAATATTTCATTACTAATTACAATTATATTCACTATTTTTCTCATTTTCATTACATAATTTATAATCTGTCGAAACATTGTGTGATAATAATTGATTTTTCAACATAAACATAATGATTATTTAATAAAAGAAATAAATTTGATATGGACTGATAGTTTTATGATCACTTTGTGACATGACGAAAGCGTTGAATCGTTAAAAATATTTACATACATCCAATAAAACATGTTACTATCTTATAAGATAATCATTCATTGCTAGTTTTGTTAATATCAAGATGATTTATTAATAGATAAGGGATCTAGAGGACGAGTATTCAGTAAAATCATGTGGTGATAAATGGAAAGAAAAAGTACAATCATCATGGGCACAAATCAAACCACTTTTTTTACCACCAAACGTGTTTAAACTCATAGTCATATCTTTGATTCAACTTGGTGCTACGATAGGGTTAGTACAAACATAAATTATTAATATAAATCTATTAACAATAAATAAAAATTTATATATAATAATAAATAATTAATTATTTAATACAGATCAAATTCTTTGAGATTATGGATGCCACAATTATTTTCTTTGATAGAAAGTTATAAAATCAATCACGTTGAAACAGATCATCAAGTAGGTTCTCGACCATCTTTTTGTTATATATTTAATACTACGGAAAATAATAATGATAATGTTACTACCATTGTAAATAAAACAGCTAATACCATCGTCGATTGTGTTTCGGTAATTTTTATTATTAAATAATTAATATATTTAATTAATTAAATATATTAATTAATAATTTAATTACTTCTTTTTTTAATTTCATTAGACAGAACTAAATTCTACTGTGTTCGTGAATTCTATAGTCATCGCACTTACCGGTATCATTGGTTACACCTTGGCTGGCTCATTGATAACCATCGTTGGAAAGAAAAAATTAATGGGTATTTTTTAAATAGAAACAAAAAAAAATATATAATATGTTACTTATGCGTAAGTAACCTTAATTCGTGAAAGAATAAAATTAATCAAATTAATTTGATATTATTTAAAAATATTTTTACTACATTAAAGTAAACAATTTTTATCTAGTAATCATACGATTTAGGAAAATAGTTTTTTTTGTTTCTTAATGATTTTATTTTTCATGAGATTATAAATTTGATTATGTATGATTATTGAGTATGAGATTATTAATTTAATTTAATTCTAAAAATTCTGAAAAATTATTAATAATAATTATGTTTTATTTTTAGCAATATGTTTCCTCGTGGCAGCTGCTTGTTGTGGATCATTGTATTGGACTAATGATACTAATGGAATATTAGGATTGTCATCTGTATTTGTAGCAATGTCGAGTATCGGTGGTGCTGCGGTGGTCAACATAATCGTTGATAATTTCCCAACGTGTCTAAGGTTATTCATTATAACTAACAAATTGTATATTCAATCATTTCTAATATTATTTGATAAATTTATAGTGCGCCTAAATTCATGCAACCCTTTCTATATCACCGATAACATTAACCTAATAACTTACTTTAACCTATAAATGCAGAAAAAAATAAAAATTTTAAATAAAATATTAATTAAATGTTATAAATGATGTATATAATTTAAATTCTTATTCAAATGAATGTATAAATAAATTAAAAATGTTTAAATAATTGTCTGTTTAGAACTATGGCAGTTAGTACAGCCATGACAGTTGGAAGATGCGGTGCTGTGATTGGTAATCTTCTTTTCCCAGTTTTGTTTGGATTATCTTGTTTTGGGCCTTTTATTATGATTGGTTCGGCTTGTTTATGTAAGTATAAAAATATATTTTAAATAATTTTTAAAGAAAAAAAATTCAAAACAATATTTTTTAGTTGCTGCTGCATTGGTCATACTTTTACCACGAAAACCTGCCATAAAGAAAAAACCAAAAGAAATTCCATGAAATGGGACTTAATGTGGGATTTTTAACCTCGTATCGATAAATTTATTTATTTAAATATAAATAACGCACACGTCAAAATTTTTCTTGCTCCTCATTTACTTTTTTTTGTTTTTGTTTATTTGTTTATATAAGTAAACAAGGTCGATATTATCGATCACTTTATCGATCACTTTCATCGTGTAAATAAGTTCGTTCATATTAATTATTAAGAAAATTTTTCTTTAATCGGTTATAACCATCATTAGGTGAATTTATTTTAATATATAAAGTTATAATATACATGTGTATATATACAGATAGGTATATAATAATGTAATAAATATTATAAATATATTAAAAATATTTATACACGTGTAAGTAAACGAGAAAGCGCTTAAAAATTGAGGTTTATTATTGTTATTGTTATTATTATTATTTTTTTTTTTAACGAAATTTCACGGAGCCTACATTTGTTAATTATTCATTCGAGAAATGTAAATCATTTGTTTATATCGATGTAAATGTTTCGTATATTAATTGTAATAGAATTGTATTGATAGTATAACAATTTAATGTATTTTTTAAGAAAAAGAAAAAAAAGAAAAGAAAAAAAAAGAAATGATAATACAAATAAAAAAATAAAGAAACAAAAAAAAATATGGATAAAAAAAAACATTGAAGCGAGAAATTAAGTGAAACAACGTACTTTATTATCGTATGAATAAATGAATATTATTCAATAATGTAAATAAATCAATCGTATACAAATCGATTAATAATTTTTCGAGATATTTTATCTTCATCTTATTTATCACAATTTATCTTCAAAGTTACATAAGCTGAAGTAGATTGTTCATTTTCGAACAGTATGAAAAATAAAGAATTTTGCAAGAAGTTGGAATAAAATATTCATCGAAAATACTCGATAGTTTTGCATAGAATTATTTTCAAAATTTACATTAATTATTCATATATAGTTTTATTTTACTGATTAAAATTTATTTCAAATTTTATTATCAGTAAAATGAATAATAATTAATAAATTTATTTTGATCTTGTATCTTTCGTTCAATAAGCAAATATATTTAAATAATATATTATATATGTATAATAAAATAAATAAAAATATAATTAAAAAAAATAAATAATAAATAATAATGTATAACAATATTTCAGATACGATAAAAAAAATTAAAAAACCAAATAAAACTATTCTTAAAATAAAAATATATTTTTAAAGCCATCCACCTTTTCTGGGTGATCTACTTGTAGCAAAACGTGGTGACCTTGGCATTATGTTAACCAATCTCTGTTTATCTTCTTCCTTATGACTTTTACCATCAGATTTATTCATCATAATCGTTGTATTATCAATGATTTTTCTAGGACTCAATGGAGATTTAGATCGTAATTTTATCATTCCAGAATCTCCAGTATTACTAGCATTAGTTACTACCAAATTATCTTTAGGTTTATTTGGATTACTTTTTGGTGAATTTAACATTCCTTTGACAACATCTTTTTTCATTTGTATCTTCCCTTGTATTATTACGTTTGAGGTGTTTTGAGGTGATCGAGCAGGTATAACAGGTTGATAATTTCGTTTGGATTTTTCATCGATGTAACCGACAGTTGAAATTGCCTGCGTTTGCTGTCAAATTGTAAATTCAAAATTATTATTCCATTTGATTTTTTAGTAGCTTAATCATAATAAAGTTAGATTAATTAATTGGTTTGTTTTATTAATATTTAGTATGAATTTAATTGAGTATTTAAATCAGATTTGATTAAGAATTGAATAATAATTCATAAACAAAACAAAAAGTTATATAATATTAGGTCTACCGGAAAATTCTGTCCATTTTAAAACATAAAATAAAATAATCAATTATTCATAATTTGAACAATTAATTAATTTCATTACTTTTGAACTCTTGCCAACATGGTGGCAATTTGTATATTCCATTTGAAGAAATGGGGATTTACCCCTAATGACGAAAAATTGAACTAATATTTGTTTGAACGGACAGATTTTTCCGGTAGACCTAATATTTAATTAAAAAATAGGATACTAAATTAGTATGCTGTAATTAATTGTTTACTGTGTTATCCTTTAAAATTAAATTTTAATTTTGTACAATAAATAATATATTTTATAATCAAGGAAAAATTTAACTTACCTGATCAGGTGGATCTGAATCGTACGTTACTGTTAATACAGGTACATCATTTTTAACAGAATTATCAGTTTCAACAATATCATGAAGTACATGCAGTATAGTGGTTTCCGTACTTTTTGGTAATTGTATTTGTGGAATCGGAAGTGTTGGTGCTTTTGCTGTCAATTTTCTTGCTTGTTCTATGGCTTTTTTTAAACTTTGTTGATTTTGCAAAGATACTCTGCTATTGCTTTTACCAATTTGGGAACTTCTAATCGCACTATTTACAACCTATTTTCAATATATTTGTTTTATTAATTAATAAAATTATATTAAATGATATTATTTGATGTTTAACATTATTGGGATCTTTGGGGACAGATTTTTGGATCAGATTGATAATGTGAAAATAATTATGATAATTATGTAAACAGTGTTCCCAGATAAATAAATTTTTTAAAGGTCCCAATGTGTTTAAAAAAATAAAATTGAAATTGTCATTTACTTGACCCCAACGATGATGAGTTGATCTCAATAACGCTAATCTAGCGACCCTTTTCCATCTGGCAATGTTATCCTCGCCTTCAGCTGGTTGAAGAAGATTCAATTCTTCTTGTGCAGCATCCTCTGCTGATCCAGTGAAAAGTCCTGATACTTGGAAATCCTTCATCAATCTTCTTTCCCATATTCTCATTTTTTTACCCAACACAGCTGTTAAACATATAAAAATGTTATAATATTAAATATTGTAGACTTTGAACGTGTGTATGTGTATGTATGTGTTATTTTATCCCATTGAAAATTATTAAATAAATATAATTAATTTATAAAATATAAAAATTATTATATATAAAATAAATACTTTTAACAGACTTTATGTGTACTGTTTGTTTTCCCTTTAAAAATTATTAAATAAATGTAATATAATAAATTAATTTTATAATTTAAAATATATAAATGTTTTACAATAAATTATAAAATATGTAAAAATTATTATATATAAAATGTATACTTTTCTCTTTGGTATCAATTCCAGCAATATCCATGCCATTTCTATGCAAAATGTCGAGAAGTTCGCAACGCCATGATGAAATGTCGGATTTTAATTCATGTACGTCATCTTCCGTTACTGGTTCCATTTCATGCATGGAATGTGAATTGACCACGTATCTCCATACCAAAGCTCTCATAACAGTCCCATATCTAAAATAACATAATTATTAATTATTATCATTGTTTTCACATTAATTTGAATATTAAATGACATCGATCGAATAATTCGGTAAACAAGTAACTTATAAATACGAAACAAATCAGTGATAAATAAATCACAGGAAAAAGAAAAAATAATTCTTTGATCTTATTCGAATTTATAATTAAAAAATAAAATATATAAATTATTTTATTAATATTAATTATATGATGAGTAATATTGTTGTAAAATGTCTTTCGAGAAAAAAATGCAAAATGAAATTGTATATTAGTATAAAAAATAACAAACTATAATTTATACTTTTGATTTTGTGAACGACGATGAGTGCTATCAACGTGTTCGTTCTTTCTCTTCTTTGATAAACCACATAATTTAAGAAACAATTTAGGTGGTGGAAAGATATTAAATGGCGGAGGTAGTGTATCACCTTCTTCGAAATAACTCATCCATAATTTAGTTCTTGCAAATTTCCATTCCGTGTCAGCGTGTTCCTAAAAAAATATGAATTCATTTAAACAAAATAATATTCAATATACTATTAACAATGTTTGTTTATAATTTCATAAATATATGTACTTCTATGACAGCATAACTGTTGCTCATCATGGCGATTAAAAGATTCAATAGAACAATCACGTTGATAATCGAATAAGAACCGAACATCAATAAACCCCAAAATCTTGTGTAAGATTTAATTCCTACATAAATAATTATTTATTATAACGTAACGAATAATATGTAAATTAGTGATTAAATGATAATAGTTCAAATTTGATTACCAGTTAATTCGAAACTGTCTATACCAACTTCACCGAAACTAGCCCAGAACAAACTTTGACATGTTTCAAACAAATTGCTGAATCTATTAAACAATCAAAGGTATATAATTTCGTTTATTTAATAAACCCAATCAATTTAAACATGTGATATTAGAATATTATTATGTACCTTCTCCATCTTATACAAACGTCACTGGTCGAATCCCAACTAGGATCAGCAAAATCACTGTAACACCTTTTCCTTTCCAATTCAGCAAAATACCATAACAATTGATTCAAACCACATGCAAATGAAAACAAGACCAATGTATAAATGAAAAAAAATTTGGCAATGTCAATGACCATTCTACCCAATGATATTTGAAGTGGTCCAAGATTTGGATTTATACTAAATAAATGTATCAATTTGAGAGCACTAAATACATTTGCTGCTGCAAATAAACCTTCTGCAATCAATTGTGGATCAAAATCACTCCAATTTTCTCTTGGTATCAATGCAGCTGATGGATCAATCGCTATTTCTGCCCTTTGTCGAAAATAAGCTGCAGCTCTTAGTATTCCTGTCAAAATGTACAATGAATTTCTCGTGAAATCGATGAAGTTCCACATATTTCGAAGATATGCTTTTAATCCATCAACGTAAACCTGTCAATTAATAGTTGTAATATTTATTAATAATAATAAATTTAATCAAAATAAAATGTGTGTATTTTAAATAAACAATTATTATGCATTTGATTGATATACCTCTCTTGTTTCTTGCCATATAAATCCAAGAACGTACAGAACAATAAAACCCTCTAAGGGTGAGGGTGCTGCACCTCTTTGTCTTGCTAATTTTATCTCAAGATTCCTTTTAGTTTCTTCATTTCCAAAAATTTTCACCACTTCCACTTCAACTCGTTGCGATACCAAGATAAGTATAACTAATAAACAAACAGACAAATGATTGAAATTATTTTACTACGAAGATATTTTGTTCCTTTTTTTACTGTCAACCAAATTAAAACTTGTCACAAATTAAAGATTTAATATAATTACTTAAGAAAAATATGTAAGAAGATGCATGTACTAAAAATTTAACGAAAGGTCTTCGCAATAATTGTCCAAATTTTGATTTGGGTGCAAAAAAAGTATACTATGCAATAAAAGGGAAACAATAGGGCTGTTTTTATCAATATCCAAAATTTTTGTAGAATGCTCATTCTTCGAAATCCAGGTACACCTTCATACCTAAAAAACAAAAAGAAAAATTTAATTTTTACAAATCCAATTTATTAAAAAGTAAAAAAACAAGGAACAAAGTTTTTACCAAATAGCAGCGAGATATTGTTGAACGTGAGAATGAGCAACAAATCTTTTTTGTTTATATTGTATTGCTTGTTCAAGTTTTGCCAATTTTTTTGTCGACAAACTACTCTCCTCAGGATTGTAATGTAATATCGTACTTAATTCTGCCGTTGTTCGTATTTGTTGCAACAAATCGACGGCGAACCTAATTAATAAAAAAAAAAAAAATGTAAATCATACATTCAAAAATATAAATTATATTTAACAAATTGAATGCTATACTTACTTTTCAACTTGACGTCTAAGTTCTAAATATTCTTTTTTACTTTCTGGCTCTGCAGATGCCAATTCTTTGAGTTCCCAACTCAATTGGAATGCTGTCATCAAAGGATCCGGTGAACTGAGGGATATCAAACTTGGACTTGACAATGCTTTATATTCATTTATTCTAGTTGATGACAGTCTCAGTGGGTCACCTAGTGATCATTAACAATATAATAATTATTAAAATAACAACATTGTTTTTATCAAATTTATTTTTTATTATTCTGGTTGATGAAAGTCTCAGTGGGTCACCTAGTGATCATTAACGATAATAATAATTATTAAAATAACAACATAGTTTTTAGTAAGTTTATTTTTTTTATTTTTGCAAATATCATTTATCAAAAATGGCATTGATATTTTTCCTGACCTGCAGTCGCACGTAGACAATCTTCGCAACTGCACCTGACGTCGTGCGGCATCGGTAAAGTAGCACCTCTATCCAACAACAGTTTCAGAATTTCATAGTTGTTACGTTGAGCCGCTAGTATCAATGGCGTCATGTCGATTGGGTACCGAGCAGACACAGGATCGATTTTTTGCCAACTATGATAAACTGTTTCTTTTTCTTCTATTTAAAATCAAACATAATGATCATTTAATTATAATCATTGAATTCTTCTTAAATCTTACTTTTTTATTAGAATTTATAATTTGTTTCAGTTGGTGTAATATTTTAAAGTCAATAAAATTACTTTGCATATGCGAGTGAAATTATTATTTAAAAAATGCACAAACTTTTGATTAAACTTAATATTATATAAGTTTAATTTTACAAAAACAATTTGTTAAGATTATTATCAATATTAGATGCAAATGAATTCCATAAAAAAACTAATAAATATTAAAAAATAAAATATAAAAAAGATCACATTGCAAAATGTTGATGTTAAATATTAAATTAACAAAAATATTTAAAATAAATATAATAAATTAATAAAGATATTTAATATGTTACATTAATGTTAAATTTTTTAATTTACAATTAACAAAAAAAAACCTTATTAATTATAAGCTTTAGACTATCTATCACAATTTTAGATATTAAATGGGATGAAATATTTAGAAAAAAAAATTATAAATAATAAAATAATTACTAACCACTTTGTTCATTGATCTGATTACCGGTTATAAGTTCTTCGTATTCTAATAACAATTCAGTTGCTTCAACAAATTCATTATCAATTGCATACAATAATGCATCTTTCGTTTCAACACCCATCACAATGAGAAGTTCAATCATTTCAAGATTTTCAGCTTCTATTGCTAAAGTTATAGCACCACGACCAAGACTGTCAACGCAATTAACGTCAAGTATCATACCCTGTAATGTAATAATAATAATCCAAAAGAATATAACAAACATTCAAAATTTATATTAAAATTAAAATAAAACTTCAGAGCTAATAATTGAACAATTTATTAACTTACATTGATTTCACCTTTGCTAGCTGCTTGAAGTATTTTTTTAACATTTGATAAATCACCCCTTTCAACTGCCAAAAGATATTTCTTTTCTTCCAAATTCAATGATTTGGGTTGATGAATAAAACTATTTTCCTTTTTATCAGGTGGTGCTTCCATGTCTTTTTCAGATTTTGAACAACCCATGTTTGATTATAAACTTATTTAAATATTATTTAATTTGTCAAGGATAAATTATGAAAAATAATGTACACCAACTGATGCACATCTTCTTCCTCTTTTTTTTTTTTGATATACGTAAAAATTTGATGAAACTACGAGAATTCGAAGTTACGAACAATTGCGTATCTTTGACACGTCTGAATAGGAGGTCAGTAACAATCGCTATTATATAGGGGATCATGGGAATTGAATTATGGGAATTAACCGAGACCCTGTTTATTTACATAGACATTTAAGATGAGCAAGTATAGGGCATCCAGCAACGTTCCTGTCGTCGTCTTCATCGTCAGGCTAATTCGTTTATCGATATCTTGTTAGCATTTACAACCACTAAGGTTTATTCTTGGTTTGCAAATGAAATATAAGTTACATCAAATTATTCATTGATTATTTATCATTTATACAATTATTTACTGTATTTTTCAACATGTTTATCAATTATATTCATTATTAATACTAATGTTGTATATATATATGTGTGTGTTACAGTGAAAGATTGAAATTGGAGACTGTCAAGATTTTTAACGTTTCTTTTTTTAATTTTTAATTTAATTATAATAATCTCATATAAACTAATGTTTAATATTCAATTTTTAACCAGTTAACTGTGATTGACGAGTATATTCGTCATGGTTCAATTCTGGGGACAGAAAATGGTACACGCACTCAAACGAGGGCGCCACATTTAACTGGTTAATAAATGTATTTGGTAAATGTTGAAATGTTGACATTCAACCATGTAAATTTTGACATTATCCAATTTTGTTTTTTTATGTTAACATAAATTAGGATTTCTTTTTTTTTAATTAAATCAAAAATGTATGTATTTTCTTATTATTGTTTATTTTTAATAAGTATTGTTATAAGTATGAATGGGATGTAAAAGAATGTTTAAATTAGAGGAAAAAAAGAATAAGTAAAAAGAAAAAGAAATGAAAAAAAACTGTTATAAAAAGAAAATATGTTATAAAAAATAAAAAGAAAAATGTTAGAGAGCTAACGTAGAATGAAAATATTTTCACGTACGATTCCTAACCTCTTTCTATTCACAAAGATAGTTTTAGTGGATGGAGACAAATTTTATTTTGATCGTGTTAAGTGCATTCTATAAGTTCTTTGCAAAAATATGACAGATAGTTGTCATTCCTTGTGTTAGTATTGAAAAATATAAAAATAAAATAAAAAAGAAAAGAAATTTTATGTTCTTTTAATAATACGTATAACCTCGCTTTGAAAAAAAAATAATAAGGGGATGAATTTATAGAACATTTTTTCCTTTTATGGCTACTTATATTGAAATGATTATAGTCAAAGTTGAAACATAAAAAAAAATTATTATATCACATGTATATTGTCATTAGTTGTTTATTTAATTTTGATAAATTTTTGTAAGAACGTATTGTGTATAAATTGAATTGTTAAATGGTATAGTAGTTTCAAAAGTAATGCAATTAACAAAAATCTATCGAATAAAAATTCCAAATACAATATATAATAAATAATATGTAATAATTAATTATTAATATATAAATAATGTATATAAATATATTATTATTATTATTAATTTATATTAGAAACTCAAAAGTTCATTGCCGCAAATACCAAATAAAAAATAAGTAAATAAATATAATAAAGTATAATGAAATTATAATATATATATATATAATAAATAATAAATAAATTTTGATTATATTTGGATAAACTATTGTAATAATTTAACATAAATAAATTTTATATTAAAGTATGATATTATACTAAAGTTTTACCCCTTTTTCTATGACGCATATTTTTTTGTTCTTTTTATTATCAATTGTATTATTTTATGAATTTCTTTCTATTATAAATTAACGTAGTTCAATATGAAAGTTATTGTCCACTTTGTGGTCAATGAGGCTGCATGCACATTAAACCGATTCATTTCTTTGTTCTTTTTCTTTCTTTCTCTTTTTCTTTCTCTTTCTATTTCCCCCATTACATTGAAATAAAATCGCAATTTCGAGTGAGTCACTTCCTTCTTCATAGATTTAATCATGCTTAGAAATGTCTAAACGTTTTTAGTCAACAGCTTTCACTTTTGCGAATTTATTTGATTTTAAACAAAGAAATTAAAAATACATATTGTGGTTTCTCAAAGTGCCATTTAAACAGAGATTTTACGTGTTGTTACATTTTTTTTTAAATCTAATATACATTTTTAAACGAGTCGGTATTAAATTATGTATACAGGGTGTTGTAGTTGATGCAGGATATCTAAATAATTTCCAATGGTTTTTTAAACGATACGAAAAATGTTTTTAAGGTCATTGATATTTTTTTTATAACATAAAAGTGTATTTTTTAGTTTTGTATCACTCAAGTTAGGCTCACAAGAATTTTTTTTCCATGATATATCTTTTTTGAAACAATTCTAACCATAAGTATATTTTATAAATTATTTATATTATTTAAAATATTTATATTATTAAATATATATATATATATATATATATATATATATATATATATATATATATATATATATTTAATATATTATATAATATTATATATTTAATATATTATATAATATTATATATTTATATTAGATTATAAAATATAACATAATAATATATAATATAAATAAATAATATAATATTATATAATATATATAATATTATATTATTAATATACATATAAATATATATATTTAGGTGTTTTTCTTTAGTTGGGACACCCTCTATATAAATATAAATAAATTCAAGTACACCTACTTCAAATTACAAGCAATTCAATGTCAATATATTTTAATAGAACAAAAAATTTTACGAAATGATGGAACAAATTTATATCAATGAATTAAAAAAATTTGAAAACTGATAGACAAGCGTGCCAATAATCGTGAAAGTTATTAAAAAAAATTTATATTAATCTTCTTTTCATAAAATTTATATTTACCATTATGATCTGATCATTTTTTTTTTGTTCTAATATCGAAACGTAAGAAGAAAGTTAAGACGACGTTGTTTATAGTTTGATAAAAAAGTTGACACTGATAGAACTCGACCACAAGATGGACGACAAAAAAAATGGACAATCGAAGGAAGCTCGATCATATTAAATCCGTGGCATCATGCTAACCGATTTCAGTAGATCGTTTAGATCATCACGCGATAGATTCAAATTAAAACTTACAATTAGCTCATGATTTTCTTTACTTGTAAACGTGATTTATACAAAATGTCTAATATTTTATTTATTTATTTGTGTGTTTTTTTATATTGATTGATACATCGTTGACCTTGAAAAAAATTAACAGAAGACCTATTGCATTTAGATACGTTGATGATCTCGAAACATCAGCTAGTAATAAAGGCACGTAAAAATTACTATAATTTTTAATTGATTTGTAATTTTGATATTTTTTTAGTTTTAATTATTATAGTTAGTAATTTTATAATATTGTTATAGTTAATAATTATTATAAAAGAAAATATTATTATCTATTATTATACGATAGTATAATAGATATTACTATCTAGATAATAGATATTACTATCATTATATGATAGTATTTTGGTACTTAATTCTATTTATATTATTAAATTAATTTTATTATTTATTTTAATTATTATTATTTATATTATTAAATTACAATTTCAATACTTTGTATATAACAAATATAATAATTTGTTATTAAAAATTGTGCTTGGAAAAAATAAATATTTCTATTTTAAAATTTATATAAAAATAATTAATTTATGTATATAAATATTATATTATTTAATATATCATTATTTATATATATATATATTATATTATTATAATGATATATTATTTAAATAGTATATATATATAAAATAGTAATAAATTTTCAAATATTATTTATTAATACGCATTAATTTATTATTTTATTTTATTATTATTTAATTATTATATAGTTTAATTTCATATTTTATTATTTAATTTTTTATTTAAATATAATATCATTTATTTAATACACTTTTAAACAAATGAAAATGTGTAAACAAATCTTAATGACAACAAATTAATTAACATCATCTTATTCCGTAGTTTCCAATAAACGTATTGATTTCAATTCAATGTAGAATTGTTAGAAAAGGAAATAAAAAAAAAAGAAATATCAAAGTCTCTTTTAGATGACCTTAATTGTACTATTAAAGGGCATCGAATGGTCTCCTTTAAAAAGACGTTCACCTTTAACAACGAATAACTAGACGCTTTATTTGCAATTGATTCAAGTAGGCGGTGGTGAAACTGACGTCGGTGGGGGAGGTGGTGATGGTGGTGGTGAGAAACACATCGAAAAGGGTGGCAGTTTGAAACACGAAGAGGAACATTACGAATCAAAGGGAGAAAAAGACGACGAGGTATGGCATCTACTCTTTTTTTTTTTCAATTTCAATTAATTCAGCCATGAAGTTCATTTCGTTAAATTTTCTAACATTTGTATTTAAATAGTAGCTTCTGATTTATTATTTATAATGTTAATAATTTATTGATGAATTTAAATACAATTTATTTAAAATGATTGAATTTATTTTTCGTAAAAACGAAAAAAACAAAAGGGTTACGAAAAGATTCACGAGTACGAGAAGGAAGAAAAGGGCCATCATGACAAAGAGGCTCATGAGGATAGTTATGATGAGAAGGAAGGCCATGATAAAAAAAAACACGAAGAGGGTGGCCATTACGGTGAACATCATAGTGGTGTAAAAGGAGAGAAGAAAGCGAAATTTGAGGAAGAAGGGAAACATCAAAAGGGACACAGTACTAAAGGGGAACATAATATTTTTAAAAAAGTATGTTTTTAATTCCGAATTTTTCACTAATTTAATTCGGCAATTAGAATTTCGAATAAATAAATTTTAATATAATACAAATAAATATTTATATAACAAAATATAAAATTTCATATTATATTATTATATTATTTAATTTATTATTTAATTATTTAATTTAATTTATATTATTATAAAATTATATTATATTATTAATAATAAAATTTATGTAATATAAATTTATTTAAAATAATAAATATATAATTTAAAAATAAATATTATAAATTTATAGAAAATAAACATTTTATTATTAATAATATAAATATAATTTAAATTTTCAATAATATAACAACATTTGTCTTTTTTTTCTTTATAGATTAAATAAATTTTCAAGGATTTAAATCTAATATATATTTATTTGTTTATGATTAGGATGAATATGAGAAAAAACATGATTTTTACGATGAGTATCACGAAGATGGTGATCAAGAGAAACATGGTGGCTATTATCAAGAACACGAGGGTAAAAAAGGAAGTAACGAAAAGAAAGGACACCGTGATTCCGGTTATGATGAGGTTTTTACAACAAACATATTATTATTATTCTTTTTATTTGTCCTAATAGAAATAACTAATAAAAATTAAGAAATATTTTATTTTTAAATATATTTTAATAAAATTTTGATTTATTCAGGATAAACATGGTAAAGAATCGAAATATGAGAAGGGACATCACAGTCATGACGAAAAGGGTAAAAAATCAGCCGAAGGATATGATGATCATCATCATCTTGACGAGAAATATGGCAAAAAGGGTGGACAATCTTTAGGAAAAAAATATTCAATGAATAACAAAGGTTAAATTATTCACGACAAATTCCTACTCGTTTAAAAACCAAAGATTATTGAAATTGAATTATAAATCTAATGTGTTGTTGATTATAATGATCTATATATAAATTAAATTATATTATTATATATATAAAAAAAAAACAAACAAAAAAAAACCATTTACAGTTAGATAAATTACATAAATATATGTCAAGTTAACGAAATTAATTTAATTTTCGATTAAATTTGTGATAACTGTTAAACATTTTTCATTAATTTATTCTTTTTCTTTTAATTTCTTTTTTTAATGTTTTTTTCTTTTTGTTCTTAAGACAATGACGAAAGATTTTTTGATTTTAAAATGCGATAGAGCGAGAAATCGGTTGAGTAAGTCGACATCAGTTAAGCACATCGATCGCACCCGGGGTTGAAATTTTGCGAAGTTCATGCTTGTCCTCCGTGAAAAGTGAAAATCTTGGCGTGAAATTGGCCACGGTCTGCTACTTGAGCCATTAAATCGAAAAAAAAAAAATTAAGAAAATAAAAAATTAAGAAAAAAAAAATAAGAAAAAAAAAATCTATATTGACGTTATCTATTCGAGATGCTTCCCTTTAATTTACATTAGAATAATTTAACGCGAATGTAGGCGACTTTAATGATAGTTCGTAGATTATTAGAACGCCTACGATGATTTCAAACATTGTTATTACATATTACATTTGTTATTTTCTTTATTTTCAATAAAATAAATATATTATTATTTTATTTTTTTAACAAAATATATAAATTTATTTTATAAATTATATTTAATAATATATAGTTGTAAAGTATTTATATTTTATTATATTTTATTTGTTTAATCATTATAATATGTTATATGTTGTATTATAAAAATTATGATATATGAATGTGATTGGATTAATAATTAAGATTTTTATAGTTTATAAAATATTTTATAATAATCTCATGTATAATATAATATTATTATAATAATAATATAGTATAATATAATAATAAAGTAGTATATTATAATAATAATAATAATTATAATAGTAATTATTGTAAAACAAATCTATCGTATAAGACTATTATTATACTTGACTTTACTTTATTTCTTTTTTATTCTACTTATTATTGTATAAAATAATAATAATAAAATTATTATACTATTCATTCTTGTCTTAAATTATGTGTGATGTGTTTTTTTACGTTGTAAAATAAACGTTGTTAGTTCTTCATCAATAAGAAAACGTTAACGACCAAAAATAAATAATATGGAAATATATTCACAACTCTTGTCAAAAGAATTAAAGAAAAAGAAGAAGAAGAAGAAGAAGATGAAGAAGAAAAAGTTCGTGTTAAGAATAATGGGGTGAATTTTCTTTAAAGGTAATAAAAAACTGAGATTTCTAGAGATCAAATTTGAAGAATAAACCTAATCGAGGAAAAAAAGAATCAATAATTTATTTAAAATGGTACACTCTCTATTACATAAATTTATATGTATATATATCGTATAAAATATGTTTTTCTTAAATAAATTTTTATATTAAAAAAAAACAAATTAATTTAATTTAACTAATAATTACATTAGAATAAAAAAAAGAAATTTTTCCAAAAGAAAAAAACCTATAATAAATAACAATTATTAGAATAATATTAAATATGCTATAATTATTAAATTATTGTCGTAACAATTTTATAATCGTTACCACAAAAACAAAATTATAAAAAAAACTCCCCCCCAAAAAAAAGAAAAGTAAAAATCACAGTAATCATTGACATGGAATAATCGTAGAACGAATGACAAATTATTGAACAATGTAATAATTAATAATTATAATTAAATAAAGAAATATAAAATTCCGAATGTTTTTATCTCACCGTTGATAATCGAAAATGTTTTTTCCTTTTCCTCCTACCCAATCTTCCATCTCACTGATATTTATCTATCGGATCGAAATAAATGTTGTGTAACTGTAAGAGAAAGGAGGAAGCCAAAAGGATCGATGATTTTGATCTTACGTTAGCGCAAGATCCTCGACGATCAACAGAGATCAACGATTTGCGAAGCTACGATGCGATAAATCGCTGTGAAATTGTCGAATCATTCGCTCAACAGTTTTCTAAAAAGCCTAACCAGTTGATATAATTGGCTTGGTAGTTTAGGTTAACAGTTCAGTCTTAATAGTGGACTCGTCGTAAGGTGGAGTTATGGGAACTTATAAAATATCTATGGCTATTTGGTTGTCATTGTTTATTTATCTGGTAATTTGATTTAATCGATTAATTTATCCTAATTGATCAAAAATAAATCCTTATTTCGGATTTTGTTATAAATAAAGAGACTCGAGTGTGTTATTTGTACTAAATGATAATTATTGGAAAATGATTTATTTATTGGTTTTTTTTTTACAATTAATTTATTATATGGTATAAAGTAAAAAAAAAAATATGGGTAATTTATTATAGGTAATTTATTATTGGTTATTTATGTTATTTTTGGTATTTATTATTATATATTATAGTATATATATATTTTTTTTTATTTTATTATTTTAATATGTTTACTAAATTTTTAATATATTAATTTTAATATATTTATTTATTATTAAAATATAATATAAATATTAAATAGTAATTAATTTATAATATATTATATTATATATAATATAATTTGGAATTAATTATTATACATTATAATATATTATTATTAAATGAAAAATATTGGTAATTCACTCGAGTACAAATTTATTAAAAATTAAATTATTATTTTATTTAATTAATAATAATAAATATCTATATGTAGAATCATCTGAATCATTTATTTTAAATTTATTTATGTTATGTTTTAATCACAAATTTATTACTCTCTAAAAAATTAATATTAAATTATAACTTTAAAGATGAGCTCATATAAAAATTGATACCAAATAAGATATTATTTATATACACATGTAAATTTCTTCTTTGTATATAATAACTATTTTAACATTAAACATTTAGTATGATCTAAAAATAATCATAAATATACATTATCAAAAGTAAACATGAGATATAACTTATCTAATGTAAAAAAGAATATTTCTTGAACTTTTTTCAAAGGGGGGATGTGATGGTACCGCATTCAATCAAAAATATCATTTAACTTTTAAAAAACATTTCTTGCCCGTTGGCATATTCAAATCATCTTTCAAATAATTTCAGAGTATTCCCGCGACAATATAGTTCACGTAATTCCGTTGGAGAAAATAGTTATTTACTCAATTCTAGTGTATGTGTGGTGTGTGTGTTTAGGTGAATGTTTACACGTGTGTATTTATTCAAATAAAAAAAAACATTATTTTTCTAGCTAGGACAATCAAGAATATCAAACGCTACTAGTTTGCAAAGAAATACGAAAAATGTTTCTAAAGATGATTTACTATTGGAGGAAATTGTACTTTCGAGTAAAAACAACATGACGAAATTTGTCGGTGCAGCTGCCATTGAAAATCCTAACAGTTCAAACAACGAACAAATAGTTTCATTGATCAAAGGTACCACGGATCTTGTTTTCCCAAATTATAATTCAACACAAGACCAAAGTTTAGCTCAATCTCAAACGGTAATAGTTAGCTTGAACGATCCAAAGGATTTGGAAAATCTCGATCACATTTTAGCATTCAGCGAATACGAATCACAAAAAGTTGACATAAAAAAGGACAAACGTAAATCTCAGGAATACTTCAATAATGATCAAGGTATTTCATTTTTTTTTTTTAATATATATATATGTATATGTATTATCATGAAAAATTGAAATTGAAGAATTGCATGATTCACGTGGTTGAATATTAACACAAATAAATAAAATATTAAATATTTGGGTTTATTTTTATATATTATTATTTTACTATATAAAATATTTGAATATTAATTTTATTTATTTTTTATTTAATAAAATTAATTAATATTATATATATGTATATAATTATATATTAATATAAAATATAAATTATTAATATATATTATAATTAATATAATTATATTAGTTATAATATTAATTATTAATATAATATAATTAATTATATTAGATAAATATTTATATATTATTAAATTTTATTATTATTATTAATATTATTTGTATTTATTTAATTATTAAATTTTATATTTATTATTAATATTTATTTATTATTCAATTATATTTAGTATAATAATTATACTATATTAATTGTTGAAAATACAGTTTTATTTTTTTAATATATACATATATATGTGTATGTGCATTATCATGAAATACTGCATTACTGAATACAGCATTAATTATTGAAAACAAAACTTTTGGAATTTTATTTATAAAAATTGTACATACTCTTTCTTAATTTTTTTAGTCATACCAAATAAACAAATCAAAACTGTTACGGAGACAACAGTGTTACCATATGTAAAAACGTATTACAATGTTCCTAGAGAGTTTCAATCAAATAGAAATTCTTATCAAGATAGATATCATCCTACTACTACAGTTTCTTATCAGAAAGTATCTCAACCATTTACACAAACAGAACCAAACAATATTGTTTCGAATACCGATGGATCTAATAAAAAATTAATAATTGCAAATCATAAGTCACCTAAATTATATCAATCGGAAAATGATTTGATTTTGGAACCTATTCATGTTACTAGATCAACTTATTACGTACCAACACGTAAAATAAAAATTGACGATAAGAAGATACAAAGTAATGTGGAAAATAATATAAATATTCGTCCGAAGTTAAGAAAGATTAAAAAAAGGTGAAAAGTTTGAATGGTCAGTTGCCAACATTTGAAACTACACCTATGAGTGTTTTTAATTATACTATTTCGAATAGAATGATTAACAAACATAAATCATCATTATTGGATAATCCATTGGTACAACCTTTTGTTTCTCAAAAAATAAATAATATTATTTATCAAAATGATTCTTCATTGGAGATTAATAATCAACCTGATGTCAAACGACAAAAATCATTTTTAAATTCTAAATCAAACGATGAAGTTAATTTATTAAAAAGTTATTCTAATGTTATACCTACACCTTTTTCTTATTCAACAAAACATGCCGGAAATGTTGAAAAAGTTTCAACTACTGCGATCAATCCTGTAACATCTAAAAACATTATTGGAATTGAAGAAAGTTTTCTAGCAAATAATTCGAAAGTAAAACCTATATTGAATTACAGTGATAAAATCAATCATTTAAACGATAACCAGGAAATTGGATATAAATACAGGAAAGAAAGTACCACCATAAAACCTAAAAAGAATTATGATAATTTAGAAAAGAATATTGATGATGTATCATCGTCAAAAATAAATATAACAAATAAAAAAAATTAATTAACAATGATAATAATGTTGAACAGTTTGTTAATAATCCTCAACGTAGAAACGATGAAATATTGGAACCTGTAAGTTTAAAATATACTGATACCAATAATGATACTGATGAGTATACAGAATCGTACAAATTTCCTGAAACATCCGAAAATGAACAAAGTTACTATAACGATTACGATGATAACAAAGATGTAAATCATAAACAAGATTTACAAAATTATAAAGAAGATGAAAATTATGAAAATACTGATAACGATAACAATTACGATGAAACTAAACAGGAAGAGAATGAAAATCATTCTGAAGAAAATTATGAGGAGAAAAATAATCTTCACGGTTATGATCAAGACGAGGATAGTTCCCATAACTATAAAGTAGAAGAAAAAAGTAATGACAGTGGTGGTAGTGGTGGTGGTGGTGATAAAAAATTTACGAAAGGAGGTGAAGTTGAAAAAAAGGAAGAACACTATGATAAGCATGGAAAAAAGGAAGAAAAGGTGAGAAGAAAATCAAATGAAATGAATAAAAACAAACAAAATATATCGGATGATTCACCAGTTCTTGCAACCTAAATTGCTCCGAAAGTATAATTGCACCAGAAAAGTGAATAAACAAAAAGTTGCATGAAAAATTTAGGACTACAAATGAGTTAGAACTGTTAAATCAACCTGTATATTAAATTGATGTTTGTTATTGTTAAATAATAATTTTCGTAGGGATACAAAAGTTTGCACGAACACGACAAAGGAGAGAAGGGCCATCACGATAAAGTTCGTCATAGCAAAGAATATGACGAGAAGAAAGGCGAGAAAAAGGAACACGATGAAAATGGGAAATACAATGAAGATTATTATAAAGAGGAAGAGGGTAAAAAGGAAGCTAAGTTTAATGAAAAAGGTGAACACAAAAAGGGTCACAGTACCAAGGGTGAACATTCGGTACACAAAAAGGTAAAAGATTAATAATAGTTGTATACATTTTTTTCTTTTTGGTTAACCCATTACTCGTCACAATACAAAACTGCAAAAAAAAAATAAATTAACTGTACAACGATATTTTTACTAACCAAATAGAATTATTTAAACAATAATTGTTTCTTTTTTATATTTAAATATAAAAATTATTTTTATTATTATATTAAATATATATTATTAAATTATAATATATATAATTATATATATAATTATATATATTATTATTTAATTATTGATTTAAAATAAAAATTGTGAGAATTTTTAGTATTTCATTCTGAAGTTGCAGTTAATAAAAAAGAAACAATTTGAAAAT
This sequence comes from Polistes dominula, assembly GCF_049000335.1. Classification (NCBI taxonomy): domain Eukaryota; kingdom Metazoa; phylum Arthropoda; class Insecta; order Hymenoptera; family Vespidae; genus Polistes; species Polistes dominula. The sequence goes on along the minus strand of NW_028301116.1, from coordinate 2,348,051 downwards.
GGGTCCCATAAAAAGACCATTGGTTGGTAATGGGTTAAAGGATGGCAAAAAAATTTGGAATTTTGTTTTTATTGTAGGACGAGTACGAAAAGAAAACCGAATTCTTTGACGAATTTAACGAAGATGGCGATAGTGAGAAAGATGGTGAATATTATAGTGAACATGAAGCGGAAAAAGGTGGTAAAGAAAAATCCGGCCATTATAACGAAGCCGATGATAAAGGTAAGCATGGAAAAATGAAGAAATACGAGGAGGGTGAATATTACGACGAAAACAAGGGCAAGGACAGTAAGGAAGGTCAGGATAGTCACTACGATCAAGAACAAAAATATATGAAAAAGGGTGCTCACGAGAGTGGAAAAATATGGATGATGGATAATGGCGACAATGGTGGTGATAGTAGTAGTGGTGGTGGTGATAAGAAAGATGCCTCTGACGATAAACATAGTCGTTAATTATTAAATATAAAATCACAAAGGTAATTTGATTAACATAAAAACAATTAAATAAATTCAACTTGTGATATTACCTACGATAATTTTGATTAATTTAAAATAATTATTAATAATAAATTTTAATTAATAAATTTTTCTTCTACATATTCTAAAAATAAAAAAATAAAAGTTATACAGTAATTATGAAATTGTTATTTAAGTTATAAAATAAAAAAATAATAAAATTGAATTTATTATTTAACTTTGTATTACAAAGCCATTTTATATTACAATAAAGCGTAATTAATAAAAAACAAATTTCAATTTATTATTTAACTTTGTATTACAAAGCTATTTTACCTTAAAATAATATAAAATTAATAAAAAAATATAAATGTATAAAATTAATTATTATTTTTTATAATAACTACTGTATATTCGTATGTTATACATCAGTTTATCAGTTAGTTTAATAAAAGTCAAATCATTCAAAGTTACCATGGATAACTTTAAGTTTAATCGACAAAACCGTGGGATTCTTTTATCTACTTAAGAAAAAAAAAATTGTCTTCGGTTAGAAGGTTAAAACCATCCACCACCACCACAAACAGGTCCTCTTGTGAATTCTTAACTTTAAAACTTTATTCTCTTAGGTACGTACTTGTTCCACAGGTCGCCATCGACTTTCGTTTACACACACTTTTAAAACGTCTCTACGAATATGCATAGAAATGGCATCACTATGGTGTTCCTCTTCTTCCACTCTTCTTCTTCCAACCTTTATAATACTTTCGTATAAAGTAACTTCAACATTTTCACATTTTTACTTTGAACAAAAACGTGAAAATATACTTCAAAGTATAATGTAAATTCTTATTTACTTATATAAGTATTATATGTATATTATTAAATTCTTTTATCATATATACAAAATACACACACTCAAAGGAAGAGAAAAAATTAATAAAATAATTATTGTTGATACTTAAAAAAAAAAAAAAAAAAAAAAAAAAATTGTCTACCTATAACTTTAATTATAAATTCAATTAATTTTGTCTTTGAAGATAATAACTCGGTTAAATCGAAATATATAAGGACTATGTAATCCTTAAATCTATCTAATCTTTATTAAAGATCTTAATGAAGCTATTCTAAAGCAAATCCTACAATAATCAAGTTCCATGTAATTACATGTACCTATTTTAGATCTTAAGTTGAGAATGGTAATATTATAACAGAAAAATTCAATCAAAGGTTTCAAACAATTATTATATTATTCTCTTTCTCTCTCTTTCTATCAAAGAAAAATATCGTTTTACCATATTGTATTTCTAATAAATATTATATACATATATATAACGTAAAGGTATATGTATTTATTGAATAACCTGTTAAATTTAACACACACGATATATGAGTATTTGTATTATCCAATAACAATAGGATACGTAGATAGATACGAGAAATACATTATGAATCATATCGTTCTCGAGAGATCGATGAAAATATAGAATGCATATCGCAAGACATTTATTGTGGTAATAGTGGAATACGTACAAATATTACAAATATATGAATATTCTATCTGAATGCATTCAAGATATCAATATATATATCATACGTGTACATATTTCTTTCAGCTTATCCTATTTTCTAATTTTTATTTTGTTTTGTTTTGTTTCTAGAATTTATTTCTTTTTTTTCTTTTTTGTGAAAACTAATAAATATTATAAAAAAAGAAAATTCGTAAAAATTCATATGATATACGAATATTAAAAAATACGATATATAATAATTAATAATATAATTATTTTAAGAAAATGTATGTCCAAATAATAAAAAGTATTATTAAAGTATTATTGTCTAAGTATTTTTATTATGTATATAAAAATATTTTTATATTCTTAAAATAAAATTTAGAATCAATTGTTTCAAGTTTAATAAAAAAGTTTAATATAAGTATAATTGTTTTATTTTTAAATAACACATATACCAATTAATTTTATAAAACAAGAAATTGATATGATATAAGAAAATTAAAAATGTGAAAAAAAACAATATTTAATAATTATTAATATAATTATTTTAAAAAAATGTATTTTAAATAATAAAAAGTATTATTATAAAGTATTATTATCCAAGTATTTTTATTATGTATAAAAATATAAAAAATATTCTTTAAAAAAATAAAAATTAATTGCTTTATAATAAAAAAGTTAATTATAAGTATATAATTATTTTATTATTAATTAACGCATACCGTGTTATAAACATCGACAGACGTATTAGAAGTAAACAAAAAAAGATTGCAAAAATGAATGAAAAATAAGAAAAAAGAGATAAAAAAAGAAAGTAATGTTCTGATCGATGGTTTATCACGGCAATAACCGGACACCACTTTTCATAGTGATAAAATCAATATGTCAGAAGCAACGGATGTTCTTGTCAGTGGATTTACGATCAGAAAAGGTTTTATTACTTACTTAGTTAGTCAACGTAAAGATAATTAAAACTAGAAGGAAAAAGATAAGATCACGTGTCATTTTTCTCATTGATTTACGTTGATATCGACAAGATTTTTAATAAAAGTATGTTAGAGAAAGATAGATAGATAGACAGATATATTGAGAAGTTTAATATTAATGTTGTTGGGTATTAAAAGAGCTGTACTTAATATCTTCGTGAGAATGAACGGATCGTGTGTTAATCGTCAACCAATGGTATGATCGTCACGTATACATAATAAAATAAATTGTAGGCCAATGCAAAAGGCTATCAGATTACGTTTACTTTATAATTCTATAGTGTGTAATAAATGTTTCAATATATTTTTCATCATTTTGGAACTAATTTTGAAAAGTCATTAAACTTGTTTTAATAAATGAATTTATTCTTCATATTGTATGAAAGTTTCTAGAGTTTGTATTTGTTTTTTTTTTTTTTTTTAAGATTCGTATAACATTAATTTAAAGTATAATTTTTAGATGAATTAATTACCTTTTTTGTTTTACCTTAACACTTTAAGTCTACCCAGTATTTTATGAGTAAACAGATAATGGGTTCATAAATTCGATGAGAATAAAGTTTAATAAAATAAATATAAAAAACTTTGATTTCATTGATATAATATTAATAATAAGCTGAAAATCTCGTAAAGAATTGTGTTACAAGGATATCATATTATTATTATTATTATTATTGGTTTTTTTGTTCTATAGAAATAATCTTCGCGTAAATTTTTGTTCTTAAAATATTATATTAAATTAATATAATATTAAAATTGTATCAAATTATACTAAATATAAAATTATATATTATTATTATATTATAATAATAAAATTTAGCACATAATATTATTACATTAAAAAAATTATAATAATTATAATAAATTATAATATAATATAATAATTAAAAATTAAATTTTTAAAAATGATCATATAATGGGTGACACTTCAAAATGACCTAATTTCGTTGTTTTCTTTTTCTTTTCTTTTAATCCTTTTTTTAATTAACGTTAAATAAATACGATCAGGTATTTGTATCTTTAGTCAATCTTAAAAGAGTAAGAACAAAAATCCAAGCAATTCGATTGCAAACTATATCGAAGATTAAAGTGTGTTGACTTACGCCTACGTTGTATAAATTGATGGTGGAAAAAGAGAGAAAAAAGAAAGAGAAGGGGTGGAAAAAGTTCGTCTTATACTCAAAGCGATACGTTAGCGTTCGAGCATAGAATATGAGCCCAACCGTTTATTTACCAACCCTATTCACTCGGACCCAGTATTGTTACACCCTCTATTTTCCTTGCGTTTCTTCTGGTAGCTCGAGATTCCAACATTTCCGTACTATTGCAATTGTGTATAGTACTCAAAGTTGCTAATAATATCCTACTCACAAAAAAAGAATATTAAAAGAATATTTGTTTCTATTTTTTTATTATTATTATTATTATTATTATTATTATTATTTTTGTTTTAATATATTTAGAAATATTTATTATATTTTATTTCTAATATATTTTTTATTATAATTATATATATAATATGGAATTAATTATTATATAATATTTTATATCATATTGTATTATATTATTATATATTATTATGTTATTGTATATTAATATATTTATAAATATGTTATATATTTTATAAAATATTATTTATTATACTATAAATTTAATTTATTTTTTAATATAATTATATATATAATATAGTATTAATTATTATATACTATTGTATTATATTACTTTATATATTGTATTAATATATTATTATATACTAGTATTTAATATATTTATAAATATTTTATGTATATTATATATATATAATAAAATAATAATTAGTATATAATATTATATTATATGAATATATATTATAATATTATTATATAATAGTATTTAATATATTAATAAATATTTTATAAAATATTATTTTTTCTAATTTTACTTATTTAACATCTTTGTTAACAAATATATATATATATATATATATATATATATATATGTATAATATACTATTATTTATTATATAATAATATTAACTTATATATGTTATACTTAATATACAAAACAAAAATATTAAAGTATATATAAACCTATTGATATTGGTAATAGGTAAAAATATATAAATGATTAGTTAATAAATAATTAATCTTATAACATGAATGAAATAATTAATACTTTAATTATTTCTCGGAAACAATTTAATCAACCGAAGAAGAATTCTATAATATCCAAGTAAAAGACGACGAATCTTGGTATCATTAATTTTGCTCCGGTTATTTCAGTTTTACTTCTCTTCTATTTCCCTTTCCCTTTTCATTTCCCTTTCCTTTTCTCTCTCTATCCATCTTTCTCTCTATCTATCTCTTTCTCTCTTTATCTGTTAGTTAATTTCTCCATTTCTTAGAATTTCATTAACGCCGATCGATAAAGTTGAATCCCCCAGCCCACTTTTCCACTAACAGAAAAGAGAATAATTTTTCTAATATATAAAATATATTCTATATATATACTGTATAAAATATAATAAATCGATGAAACGTGATAACACGTATGAATACAAATAACTTTAATAAATCCAAAAAATTTCTTTTTTTTTCTTTTTCTGATTCATTTTATTCGTCGTTGGAAGAAAACTGTGGGGGTTGAAGTAACCAAAAGAATTTCGAATTCGTAAGATGAGATGATAAATAAACCTTTTTCCTATAGAAAAAAAAAAATTTTGTCCAAGCAAACTGGGGATGAATTTCCGGTCAAATATTTCTTCCTTTTTCCACCCACTCTTCCTCCTTTTATTTCCATCCCTCTTCTCCTAGACATATCATACTCAAGAGAGTTGACTTTTTCGATTTCTTTTTTCTTTTTTTTTTTTTTTTATACGAGTTCTTTTTCCAAAGTCTTACTACGTTAACTTAATTCTCTTTTTGTCTTTTATTTTAACGTTATCTTAAGATAAGGTAGTAATATTTTTTTTGTGGTTATTGTAATTTTTAACAGGTTAAAAGCACGTAACCACAAAAATATTTCTTAAAAAAAAAATAAAAACTATACGCAATTGAAATAAAATAAAAATTAATCTCGTTTAACAAATAACTTGAATTACAAATGTATTTGTATGGAATTGTTAAAAGAAACTTTTTCGATCGACTTTATTTTCTTCCCCCTAAGTGTTTTAAAATGTACAATTTTTACGACGTTTAAAAGAAACCAAACATTAGTTACAAATGACGATATCGGTTTGGAACATATGAAATCACTAGGGAATGTATATGTAAGTATTTGTCTTGTAAAATGGAATTAATTAAATTTAAACTTTTGTCTGTAAAAATAACTCAATTCCCAATAAACACATTGAGCGCCACGTCAGTTATAAGTGATTGACACTAAACTTTATGTTTAGGCCACGTCAGTCACATGTGACTGACATGTTCAATTATTTTTTGAATACAAAGTAACACCAGTGGCCTGGACAGGAATTTCCCTAAGAATTCGCGTAATGTTCAACGTGTTAACACATTTGAGACCGCTGACGTGAATTCACGTCTTTTCAAGTTCTATTCCTGATTGCCGCTGACGTGATTCACGCCTTTTTAAATTTTAAAAATTTAATAAAAATAAATTTCTATATATTTATATTATGATTATAAATTAATTTAATATTTATATATTATAATTATAAATTAATTTAATATTTATATAATAATTATAAATAAATTAAAAATTATATTTATATATAAATTTACATTTGGTTTTATTGCAGTATAATATTTAAATAATAATAATATGTAATAAATATATATTAATTATATTATTATAATTAAAATTTAATAATAAATTTTTATTTAAATAATAAAATATAATAATATAATAAAATATAATTATTTAAATATTATATTGCAATAATTAAATATAAATTTAAATATAAATATAATTTTTAATATATAAATTAATTAAATAATTCATTATCTTTGCCGGTACGTAGTATTAAAAAAGGAAAAAATATGCTGGTCGCGAATGTGTTAATATAATTATTTGCAAAATTCTAATCTTTTTTTGTCTATTCATTTCATTTACGAAATACTTTTTATGAGCAACTCGATGGAATAAGATGAAAAAATAAAAAGTAAGAAAGAGATAGAGGAAAAAAAACAAGTGAAAACAATTTTTCTTTCTGTACAATTTAGATAGTAGAAAATTTTTCAATTTTGTTTGTTTTGTTTTCATTTATATTTTTATTTTTATTTTTCTCGTTTAATCAGAAAACAACAGAAAATGCATCGTATACGTTTACGCATATCAACACCTACGTAATCTTATTTATATTTTCGTATATAGTAAGTATGTAAATTATTATCCTGGTAAGTACACCACCACAACCACCATTTTGATCTAAACTTTATAGTATAAAGTTGGAAAGAGTTTTTTTAACAGCTAGCTAGCTATTTTCTCGTGAAAGTTTTCTTCGAAGAGCAACAGCGGTCATCCAATTCCGTTAAAAACACAGCTTTGCCTTTTTCCTGAGTGATAAGAAGAAAGACAGAGAAAAAGAGTGAAAGGGATGGGAAGGAGAGGGTTGGTTGTTGGTAAGGTGAGGAAAAAAGGAAGAAAATTCAGGTCGAGGTCTGGTACTATTCATTTTATTGTATTTTTCAGTTCGGTATCTTAATTGAACGCGTATATATATACACACATACAGATACATACAAAAACAGAACACGAATTTTTACTCGATAAATGTCTCATTTTTATTTTTCTTATTTTTTTGTTTCTTATTTTTTTGAGAATAAATGTCGTAATTTTGATTGAACAGGTATTAAATATTTTTATTTCTTAATTGTATACTCGTGTTCACGTAAAAGTGGATTCTAAATAAATTGTAAAGGCAAACCATAAATTCGAGTATAGTAAAAAGGTAAAGAGAAAAAAAAAAGGAAAAAAATAAAACTGTATGTAACACTGTATGAAAGAAAAAAAAATGAAGAGTTGAAAGTACATTGTAATATTTATTGTAGAAACTTTCAAGAATATATAGAAATATATTGTTTAGAAAAAAATTAGTTAATAAAATACAATTTTAAAACATTTGATTTGAAATTGATCAATGTACCAATACTTTTTACACTTACTGTTTATCTATCCATTTATTTCTTTTTCTTGTATAAATAGTATATATGTTTCTTCGTGATCGATAATTTAAGATTTTTCTATATGTTTTGCAAGTAAAATATATATATGTATGTATATATGTATGTGTATATATTCCTTTTTAGAAAAAGATATAAATGATATATATATATATATATATATATATATATATATATATATATATTTATATAGAAAGAGAGAACAAAGAGAATTATTATATATGGTATTGTCTGTTATCAGAGAAAACCAACGAACCATGATAAAAAAGCGTGTACCTCGGTCAAAGGTAAATTTTTACTGTATAAATCGCTTGACTTCTTTTCTTTCATCAAAATTTAACAAGAGAATGGTGAGTTTATAGATATATGCAAGAGAAACTACCTACATATGTATTAATATATAAATATTTACTTATGTATATGTATTTTTATACTCTATTGACCTTTTTATATATTAAATTTTTATTATTATTATCGAAATTTTTAAATTATAATATATTATAATAATATAATTTCTTATTAATATATACATATATATATATATATATATATATATATATATATATATATATATATATATATATACATATATATATAAAATAGTTTTTTTTTTAATATATATATTTTAATAATTTTATTATATTATATAAATTATAATAATAATGTTTTGAAAAAAATGTAATGAAAAATTGTTGTAATTATGAATAAAAAAGGATAGCTCATTTGTTATATGTTAAATTATATATATGTAAATTAAATGTTACAGTAATTGCCACGTGTCCTCGTTATCCACGTTGCAAAAAAAACCAAAATAAAATCCTATTCCTAGAAATAAATTATCAACGAACGGGAATCAAGTATTTTAATCATATCGATTGAAAAGGAAAGTAAAGAAAGAAAATATAAAACAATTTGTTAATTATTACAGTTGATCGTAATATAGAACATTTGGTTTTGGTCAGATTTACTTTATTGGTTCTAATTAAACATGGGCGTAGTTCAATAAATGGGTCAACCATGTTTCAATTAATTATTATTATTTTAACTAATAAACGTATACTCTTAGAAGAAAATTAAAAAATATTAGCATTCGTAATAAAAAAAAAAAGGAAAAAAAAACAGAGATTTTTTGTGAATAAAAAATTTGTTTCTGTAATATATTGTTTCGATGTTAATTTAACGTTAACGAATAATATAATACACGTAATTAAATATCTTCCAATAATTATAAAAGAAAAATCTTCTTTTTTTTCCTTACCTGAAATCGTTTACAAAAAAAAAAAAGAAAATAAAAAGACGAAAAAAAAAATTAAAAAAACGCGTAAGAATTCAAATACTTTTTTCTTATTTATAAAAAAAAAAAAAACAAGAAACAAGTTTGTATTTTGTGATTAACCACTTAACATTCATCTAAAAAGTAAAAGAAAAATTTTGTTTGTTTTTATTTCTTATCTGAAAAAAAATAAAATAAAGAAAACAAGTAAGAATACTTTGCTCATTTGTAAAAAAAAAAAAAAAACAAACAAAAGTTTGTATTTTGTAATTAATCAATTAATATTCGTTAAGAAAATAGAAGAAAGCATTTACCTATAAACATTTTAGTTTGAACGTAAATACATTCTCTAGAATCATCACAGAAATACATCTAGTATCTATTATTAGAAACTATTGCACTTCTACTTTAAGTTTGTAGTTGCTTATATATATGCAAATTAGCGTACGCGTAAGACAGTTGTAACGTGTTTACGGTAGAAAATACTAAAACCACCCTATGAAAACCAACAACAAGAACTATAATGGAAAATTGTCCTTTTTTTCTTCTTTATTTTTTTTTTTACTTTTTTATCGTTTTACGTAAGTTTACGACGTAGTTTTCTAAGAACCTTTTGATAATAAATGATATCTTCAAGTTCACGATAGTTTACGTTTTACGAGTACTTTTAAACTATAAAAATCTCATGTAAATTTAGGAAAAAAATCTTTTAACCAGACCCTAAACTAACCTAACTCAAACCATCAATTTAAACGATTATTTATCCATTTACAAAGAAAAAAATAATCGTCATAAATTTTGCTTAGGTGGATATTTAATATTTGAATTTTTTGACCAATCATTGTTATAATCATTTTTTTTTTTTTTAATAGTTTTACACCACTTTTTTTACAAACACTATTAAGATATTTAATATTTGATGAGAAATTTATAGATAAAGTTTCGTAATTATAGAACGTTATTTGATATTTAATTAATTTTATTTTTGCATTTTCGTGAACATTTGTTAATATAAAAATACTAAAAAACTGTAAACGTGATTCTATGATTATTTATTATTAGATATCTATTTTTATATTTATATTTATTATAAAATTATATTTTTTTATATTTTATTATATAATTATGATTTTTTAATATCACCTAACTCAAAAATATAGATTATTTAAAAAAAAAACTTTTCAAGAGATAGAAAATATTTCTATTAAATTTACGTATATTTATTTACAGTTGTGAGAAATAAAAATTAGGAAAAAATAAAAATGTTAGAAAATAATAAAATGTAATTTACATCGTGATAAATGTTAAATACATTTTTAAATATGTCTTCGATGTAATTTACAAGCTGTAAAAAAAAATTAGTAAAAAATCATACCTAACATCTATTAAAACTGTTCCGCAATGATAGCAAAAAGATTTTACAAAATTATTTATACATTTAAATTTCAAAGCATCTTACCACGTATATTTAAGAACCAAAAGAAATGAAATGAACATTTTTTTATTTTTCCACCTTCTAAAAAAATAAAAAAATAATCAGAGAGACTTTTTCGTATTTAAACATGGAAAAGAACGAGTTACGAAAAAACGATCCTTTATTCATAATTATAATTTAATATAAAAAAAAGGTAAACGAGTATGAGAAAAAATCACCGGTAGTTTCGTAAATGTGAAACAGATTGCTTGCGTGGTAGTTTCGGAAGAAAAGGGAAGTTAAGAAAAAGGGTTTAAGGTGAATAAACGAATGATGAGCCAAAAAATACAGTCAATGTAAAACAAAAAAGAAAAAAGAAAAGAAAAAAATCAATTAAACAATAAGTTACACAATAAAAAAAAGAATAAAAATAAAAATAATTAAGGAAATATTAAAAGATTGTACAAAACGAAAAAACTTAGATAGAGAGAGAGAGAGAGAGAGAAGGAAAAGTAATATTTAAAAAGAGATAGTGAGACAAATTTACAGTAAAATTTCATTAAAAGTAAGGACAAAGATTAGACGTGACGAGGGAAGAAAAATTTCAACCTAGGAAAAAGAGAAAGATAGAAAGATTCACCAAAAAATAAAATAAAAAAACAAAAAATAAACGTAAAATGAGTGGAATGAAAAAAACAAAAGGAGAAATAGAAAAGAAGGGTAAATTAAAAACTAAATTAAGCAAAAAATGAAGTAGAAAAATAGTAAAATTAAGGGAAGGAATTAAAAAAAAGAAAAGAAGAATGAAAATACGATAAAACAAAAGTAGTGAAAAGTGAATAAAATTGAATGAAAGGAAGAAGGGATGACAGAGAAAAAGAAAGATGCGAGTGTAAAAGAGGAGTGGGGAGAAGATGGTGAGGGGGTTGTTAGAAAGTAAAATTTCGAAAGAGACGAATGATTAAAGTGTGATGGTAAGAAAGAGAAAGAGAGAGAGATATATATATAGTGAGAAACAGAGTGAGATGGGAAAAGCGCGCGCGCGCATACACACGCATACGTAAGGGTGGCGTGTGGGCACAGAATACACTTATAAAAGGGTGGCGTCGCGACGCCGACGTCGTCATTTCATTCCCGCGTAGAGACAGTACGCTCGCGTTGTGCTTCTATTCAACTTCGAGAAGATCCAACTTTTTTTTTTCTCTGTTGAGGTACGAACTAACAGAAAATATATCACAAAAAAGGGTTCGAGAAAAAAAAAAGAAAAGAAAAGGTCATTAAAAAAAATATAAATATATATATATATATATATATATATATAGGAAAAATTTAAACCCTTTTCCCCCGGATGCCAAGATCATCTCGCATTGTGTCGCGAAAAGTTTAATTACTTTTTATATAATAATTTTTTTCTATTTTTTTTTTCTTTTTTTCTATTTTTTTTTTCTATTTTATTATTCTTATTCTCTCCCCTTTCCCTGCAGGCAATCTTGGAATTTTTATTTTTTTTTATATTATTTTATTATTTTTAATATTTTTATAATATTTATATATATATATATATTTAATATTAATTTTAATATTTTTATTTTTTTATTCTTTTATTCGTTTATTCGTTTATTTTAAATTTAAATAATAATAAAAGTATATATGTATATGTATATGTATATATATAAATTTTGGATAAGTGTGTAAAAAGTTTGAATCTCACCTTTTTTTTATCTATGGTTACTTATCTATCTATCCATCTATCTTTATCTATTTTTATTTTGTCGGTGGTGGTACTAACAGCTAAACGTGCACCTGTCCAATTCCCAGCGTCAAGTTTTCTTCCAGCAACAGGTGAGCAGATTCCAATAGCTACTCTCGGGTTTGTCTGTTCTTCTTCTTGCTTTCTTTCTTTTTTTTTCCTTTTTTTGTTCTTTTTTTTATTTCTTTCTTTTGTCAGAAGAACTTCTTCTTTTCCTTTTTTTTTTCTTTCATTTTTTCAAACGACAGATGAAAGAGTTTTGTTGATTCTAACAGTAATCCTTTGATACATGACTTTTCAAATGTTTCGTTTAATTTTAAGTCAATCAAATTGTAATTTACCACCCGCCATTCCGTCTAACATTTTCTTTTTAATTTTTCATCTTTTCAAAGAATAGACGAAAGAGTTTTGTTGATTTAAACAGTAATCCTTTGTTACATGAGTTTTCAATATTTCGTCTAAGTCAATCAAATTATAAATTACCGCCCTCAACGTTTCTAATAAGAAACATAAAGTTTTATAGAAAGATACATTAAAATCGATCAATACTTGTTAAAGTTAAACGCTCGAGAAAGATTAATAATAATTTTCTTATATAATAGTTCGTTTTTTTATGACAATAATTATTTTTTACTATACACTACACTTTCATCCTGTCCTTCAACCCCTACGAATGTAAAATTTAACATTATTTTAATTAAACAATTCTTAATTATATTTTGACAAATCAAATAATGGAAATGTTGAAAGAAAGTAACATTTTAAATTTCAATAAATAAATTTGAATAATACCGTAGTTAAGATAATAAAATAATTCTAAGTTAAAAGGAAAATATATAAAACAATTTATCATATGATTTATTTTCATAAATACAAATCATTCAAATCTAATAATAAATTTTAAGATTAATTGTCTTTTTCTTTATTGTTCTAACTTTTTGATTTATCATTTAATCCACCAGTCACAATTATCGATAAAATATTTAAACGAAAATATATACAAAATGTATTTACTTTTTTAACAAAAGTTTACCTTAAATTTTCTGAAAAGAAAGTTTCGTGGCCGTCGATAAAAATTTTGACGTCAAAAGTAAAATATAATTTAAAATAATTTGAATTATCCTCTCGAATAAAATAATAACAATAATAATAATAATAATTTAAGAAATATTCTTGCGTATAATTTTCTATTAAAAAAAATTATTAAATTAAATCGTAATGAGAAAAAGGAGGAAGTTTTTGTATTAATCTCGCGTAATATTTAGTTAAACTTACCAAACTAATTAAACAAGTTATATCTGATTTACTCAAATTCGTATTAGGATTCTAACATAATTCAAGTGTGTCACGTATTCCAACTACCGAACGTTCTTATTAGAGAAACACGGCAGCAACAGGTGAACACTTTATGATTATACTCCAGTAAAAATATTTGTATCTTGATAGCTTTACGTAGCTAAGTACTTTGTGAAATAATTTCAATGAAACTATTCTCCCCTTTTTTTATGAAAACATTTATTATTATTATTTTTTTATTATACCCTTTTTTACGTGATACGTTTCTATTATTAATTATTTTTTTATCTCTTCGATTTCTATTATGAATTTTTCTTTTACAGAAAAATCATTGTTAAATTGCACGAACGTTTATGTTTATTTTTTTAATTTATTATTGATTATATCGATATCATTTATATCGCAATTTTTAAAGAATTATATCATCTTTTATTGGATATAAAAATAATGGGACTTAAGTATAATGAATTGAAAAAAAGAAAAAAAAGAAATAATGATGAAAAAATTGATGTTTTTAAATATTTATTACAGAATAATTTGTTATACCTTAAGCATCCTACGTTAATTCTTCGTTGTATCATCTTTTATGACAATATTTCCATTTAAAATACATACCTTGTTAAGAAAGTTATAAAGTTACAAAAGGGTATTCCCATAGACTCTCATAAAAGGAACAGCTTCATAAGTGGTAGCTTAATAATCGCTCTTGACTGGTATTATTGCCTGCTTTCTTCGTATAGGGAGTGTAGTCCGAGATATTTCTATCCAAAAAGAGAAAACGAGTAGGTGTTTTGTAAAAAGAGTAATTAAAAAAAAAAAAAATTATGAATCAAAAAAGGAGATGAAGAAGAAGGATTATTAAAATTTATCGATTAATTATACGAAGCTATGATTCTGAAAGTGAAACAAAATTTTTCGAAATGATTTTCTTCAAAATTAACTCCCCTTTTTTTATTATTTGAGTTTAAATATAAATTTGATAAAAAAAATAAAATTCTTATAGTGATAATTAGGATTCTATATGTTATATAGAATATGTATTGTAATATTACTATATACAGTAATTATATATTAGTTATTACTATATATTATGTTACATATATTATTATGTAGTATAGTATATTGTATATATATTATAATATATATTATTATTAGTAATAATATAATTTAATAATATATATTCATATAATTTAATTTATTGTATATATTTATTACATATATTATATACAATAAAAAAGATTATTACTTTTATTATATATATTATATTAATAATAAAATTATTACTAATAATATATTATTAATACTATACTATACATATATAATAATAATATATTTATATTATAATATAATATATATTATTTCATATATATTATATATACAATATATTACTATATAGTAGTAATATATAATTAGTATTCGTTGTTGAAGAAAAATAAAATATATATTTAAAATATATTAACATAGTTTTGATAAATATTTTCAGAGAAATTTGTGAAACGTGTCTTCAACGTTTATTCGTTGGTTTAAGTTTTCGCGAAACATTTGCTACGTGTAAATTCAACTCGTGTTTCTAATGTCGTCAAGTCATTAGTAAGCTATTCTTGAAACGACATATTTCAAAATGTGTTTTTTTTTTCAAAATGAAATTTTCTTCATAAGTAAAAATGTCATCATCATTGTCACTCATGCTATTTTTAATAATACAATGAACAACGATCTTTCATTATTATAAAAAAAATGAAATTCAATAAACGTTATAGATTGAAAATAATGTTTGTTAAAATTTGTTATAGTATCATTTGTTGATTAATCGATAATACGAAATGACCAAGGAATAATAATATTATACGAGAATATTGTTAATGTGAAACTAATGTAAAATGAAACGAAAATGCTATTACTAGCAAATACCTCAGTTTATCCGCTATATTTTCATATTAGTGATCGTATTGTTAATTTATTTTGACTTTTGAGAGTATAAATATTAATTATTACTAACTCTTGTCTTGTATTTATTTATTTCTAATTTCATTTTAATGAAATTTATTATTGTCCATTAAAAAATATTAAAACGGGTGTATAGGTTGCTTTTTTATATTAGAAAAATATTAAATGTTCTAATTAATATTAAATAAATAAATTTGCATGTAATATACAAAAATTATTGGATTTTTGGTAATATTTTAAATACCTTAAACAAAATTATATATAAATTTATTAAATTATATAACATTTATTAAATTATATGTATATATATTTAAATACCATAAAAAATTATATATATATTTATAATATTTATATAATAATCTTTTATAATTATTTTTATTATTATTATTTTATTTATTATTATTTTATTCTTATTATATATAATATGACACCTATTTAATTAATACTTATTTTAAGAAATTATTATTAAATTAAAATGTTTTTGTGTCAAATTTGTTATTTTCATTATTTTATTATTTTAACACTGTCTTTTATAATAGTTGTTGTATAATTTATGTTAATTTTGATACTATTATATATTTTTTTTTAAATAAAAGAAAAATGTTACAGAATATTAGCTGTTACTTATTCATTTGCTAACATTTAATTTGAAACGAGGAATTAGGAATTTTCAATTAAATAACGAGTCAAGTTCATTTTAAAACTCGCGGTTTACTATTAACCACGCAAACGAGGAGTACAAGAAGGGGAGATCTTCTTTTAATTAAATCCATGAACCTATATGAAACATTTTCGTAAATTTTCTGCTATAAAAGGCTTGAAATTAATTATGAAGCGAAACATTTTTGTGTGCAATATAAATATTAATAATTAATTAAACAACGAGTGAATCCTCTTGTATTATTGTTGAACAAAAAAATATAATACAAATTTTATTTCTCAATTTATTTTGCATTTTCATGACGTTTGGACATAATATTTCAAATCTTTCATATACGTATCGTTTAATTTTATTTTGTTAATTAAATCAAGTTATAGGTATGAATAATTTTTATTGTCTGTTTTATTTTTTTATTCTTTTTATTTTTATTTTTAAGCATCTCAATGAATTCACATTTCATTAACTTATTTATTAAAAATGTTTTATTTAAAAAAATGAAATAATAATAATAATAATAATAATAATAATAATAATAATAATAATAATAATAATAAAAAATAAAATAAAAGATGATAAAAGTGAAAACATTGTAAGATTACAAATAATTTTTAATATAAGAGTAATTTGTTAAGAAATTTTGTTTAAAGCAATGTAATGATCGATATAATTAAAATCTAACTAATGTTAGCTTTTTAAAGACAATCATATTTGTTGTATTATATATATTTTAACAAGACGTAAACGAGAGATTATTTTGCGTATAAAGACAAGAAAACAAGATGGGTAAACATAAACGCATTAAGAGGATGTATTAACAAGGTTTCATTTCACACCAGAAGAGAGATGCTTCCGCATCTCGAAAGAGGAATATCGATTTGACGTTAATCTCATTTCCGTGACTACGGAAGTATTTACTATCAAACACACACATATAAATATATATATAACCACTTTGTCATCATCTTTCAATAAAATCAACTATAAAAACAATGTAATCTGGAATTTCTCACGAGTCATTTCGAATATTCGTAGAAAAAAAAAAAAAGAAACAATACTTTAATTGTTAAAAAAAAAATTAATTTAACATTATTATATAAATACATAAAATAATAATTTAAACAATGTTCAATGTAATGGAAAATTTAAAAATTATTATTTGTGTTTTTTAAATTTATTATTTATTTTAATAAATATTTATTTGCAAAATTATGAAAATATTATAGAATATAAAATATATATTTTTTAGGGTTTTTTTTTTAATAATAATAATTAAATATTAATAATTAAATAAATATATTATACGAAGATAGATAAAAAAAAATTGTCAATTATTTGATGAATTATTTAAAAAAAAATTTATTTAACATTATTCTACAAATAAATAAAATAGTAATTTAAAAAATGTTCAATATAATTTGTTTTTTGGGTTTTTTTTTTAAATAATAATCTAATAATTAAATAAATATTGTACGAAGATTAATAGACAAAAATTTGACAATTATTCGATGATCTAATTTAATAAACATAGATATTATTCTTACTTTTGAAACTTTAAGATGACATTAACTAAGAGTCAAGGTAAAATATACTCGTAATTTTTCGATTGAAAAATCGGAAAATACATAGAAAAAAGGAAAACGTATTTAAGAAATACGGAAATGATGGAAATGATCAACGGTGTAGAGTTGTCATAGATGAGGAGAAAAGTGAAATGCGTAGGCGAGATGGTTTAATACTCTTTCCATTTCTAACTTGGTATATCTGGTAATTGAGAGGAAGATAAGAGAGGAAAACGTTTTTAGGAACCAATAGGAAAACGAAGAACTACCTTAATTAGCAGATTCGTAGAAATTGCAATTTCGTCATCATATCTTTTTTTTCAGTCTAAGCCGAGTTTCATTTTCTTTTTTTTCTTTTTTCTTATTCCATTCAAATTTCGATAGAATATAAAACTAATATGGAATATAAAAACAATTCATTGGATTTTTGGTCTGTCAAAGGTTTACAATCGATTAGAGTAATGAATTAATTTTATTTTTATTTTATTTTATTTTATTTTCTCTTTTCCAATCTTTTATCCTATAAAAAGTAGTTGTATTGAAAATGTATACATCAAAGTCCAAACTGTAGATTTATATATATTTATGTATATCTAATTCAAATTTTTTTTTATATGTAAATTATATTTTTATGATTTAGATTTTTTTTTATATAAATTATATTTTTATAATTCAGATTTTGTTTCATATAAAATATACGTATATATATTAGGTTATTAACTATGAAATGTCTGATTACTCGTATTATTTTCACATCAAAATCAGACACTTAATATTTAATGACCTAATAATTTAATTTCTTTATATAAATTATATATATATATTTAATTCATTTTTTTTAAATATAAATTATATATATATAGATATATATATATAAAGATGAAAGATCAAAATTAAAGAATGTCAAGATTCACATAATTTAATGTTAATATAAATACGTCACTAAAAAATCGAATATTTAGTTTTATTTGTGTACATTACTATTTGTTACATACATCAAATAATATATATCATATAATAATATGAATCGTGACATTCTTCTCTTTAAATTTTTCATTCTAACACATATATAAATATATGATATTTAAAAAGAAAAAAATCTTTTAAGTAATTTTGAAAATTAATCAACAAAAAAAGAAGAAGAAGTGGAATTCATTTTAAGAAAAAGAAATTTTTGTCTTCAAGAAAAATCTTTGTAAAAACCTAGAGTTCTTATGAAAAAAAGAATAAGAAATAAAATCATAAGAAGAATAGATGAATTGAAATAGAAAGAATATCGTTTTATGACGTTGAATTATACTCGAACATGATTTTCCTCTTCTGCAGAATCGTAATAATCCGAGATGATGTTAGAAGTAAAATTGAAAAAATATATTGGAAAGAATTGTTGTATTTACTGATCAATGGTTATCATCCGATAATTCATAGAGAAGAGTAATTGAACGATCGTGAAATAGAATATTTTCTTTTTTATATAATCATCATCATCACCCTGAAAGAACCTTTTATACAAAAATAATCAAAATAATAACAATAATAATTAAATGTTCTTTTGCTGACCTATCGCAATAATTTATTTTCAGTTTTGTTCTTTTTTCTTTAAAAGAAAATTATCTTCTTTGTATTTTTTTTTTAATTTCACATGATGTTCATTTACACTCGAACGAATTATAAACTTTAGAATATTGAAAGAGATATTTAATATTTTAAATAAATATTTTAAAATATATTTAAAAAAAAGATATTTTAAATAATATCTTAAATAAATAATATTATAACAAATAATATTTTATTAAATATTAAATCGTAGTACGGAATATCTGGTAAAATTTGCATATGAATATCAAAAGATACTATTCAAAATTATCAATGATAGATAAAGAACTTTTCATACAAAAATAATAATAAAAATAATAATAATAATTAAATATTCCTTTGCTGACCTATCCCAATAATTTCTTTTCCTTTTTGTTATTTAAAAAAAAAAAAAATTATCTTCTTTGTATTTTTTTTCTTTCACATGATGTTCATTCACACTCGAACGAATTATAAACTTGAGAATATTGAAAGAGATATTTAAAATAAAATAAAAATATTAAATCGTAGTATGGAATATCTGGTAAAATTTGCATATAAATATCAAAAGAGACACCATTTAAAATTGTCAACGATAGATAAAAAGAGAAAGAGAGAGTATCAAATGGCAGACTGGAGATGAAAGATCGATTTACGACGATAGAACGAAATCGTTAGTGAGGGGTTAAGGGGTGTAAGAGTGTGGGAATGATTGCAAACTAAAATAAAGCTTTTCTTTACCAACCACTTTTCTTTATATCTTCAAAGCGTTTCATAATATTATTAAAGAACATAAATCATTTTTCTCTTATTTCTATTTTTTCTTTTTTTTTTTTAAACTACCTTGGTATACAAGAAAAAAAATAGGAAGAAGCCAAACCATAAGAAAACTATATATAAATAAATTTTTTTTTAAATATTTTCACAAATAGAATGATAAGAAAAGGAAAGTAATAATAATAATAATAATAATAATAATAATAATAATGAAGGAAAAAATAAAAAAAATCAAAGTTATGAAGATTTCTCATAAAAGTATATTGATTCAATTGACTTCATAAGGGGTTGAAGGGGGCGAAAGGCAAAGAATACGTATAACAATGAGAAATAACAATGGTAGTACTGAAATATAAGAAAATACTAGACTAAAAGTCAAATAACGTTGAATATTATTAATATTCTCTTATAAAAGAATATTAATGAATAATAGCAGCTCGTTTTTTCTTCCTTTTTTTTTTATTTTTCATTATTGTTAATTTACTTTTGATTCTAGTTGATCAACTTTTGAAATTATTTCTTTCCTATTACATTATGTAGTATTTTTTGTTGTTGTTAATAATTATATTATAAATATATATATATATAAATTAAGTAATAAATATTTTAAAAAATTATTTTATATTATTATTTTTATCAAATTAAATTGTATATATATAAATTAAGTAATAATTATTTTAAAAAATTATTTTATATTATTATTTTTATCAAATAAAATTGTATCAATAATTATTTTAGAAATTAATTTTATATTATTACATATTTTAATTAAATCAAATTGTTATAATATCGTTCGAATTTATATAACGATATAAAAATAATAATTTTTCTTCTTATTTGTTTAAAAATTTGTTCACGTATCATTATGTCTAACATTTCATTTTATAACCCTGAAATATATGTATTTAGAAAAAAAGTATATATATGTATATATATATATATATGAACTTGACAACACGTGGCTTACGTTGCACGTGATTTAGGGTCGTATGTAAGTAACAGATGTGTTATATATCGTAATAACTCAATCGTTGTGGGTCACAGGGATTTTCTGATACTTGTAAGGCATCGGTAAAATATCGTCGTGTTTTTTTCCTTCAATCTATATATAATACATACACATATAGACATTATATATGTATATATATTAACATAATGGTAAATATTCTTTCAACGTTTGGATATTTCATTATATACAATCTTATATTAGTTTGTTTCTTTTTTTATTCATATTACATACAATAATTTATTCTACGACGAATGACATACTTAAATTCTAATGATTTGAAAAAAAAAATATTATTACAATAATAAATAAATCTAATTACATAAAATATTATAATATAATTGTTAAAATAATAATAGAAAAGTATTTTTGTTATTAACACGTTCCATGCCAAGCCCTTTTTACCTGACTTTTCATTCAGGCCATTTAATTCTGCTGTAGCGAAATCAATCATTACATGTAATTATTAATTATTGCAAATATAACAATTAAACAAACTTATGTACTTTGTTCTATACTGCATTTTGTATAATGCATCAATATTTTAATAGAAATATTTTTTTACACAATTAAATTTCTTATAAAAATATATTTTCAACGCATAAAATGATAAGTGTATCACCGATGGTACATATGGCATGGAACGTGTTAATGATTTTTAGAAAGTGTGATATATAAAAATATATATTGATAATAAAAATAATATAATTTTTCTTAGAAAGATGTTTAAGATATTACATATTCTATTACAAGTGAATAATCTAAAAATAGAAGATAACGTCAAAGTTCTAAGATAAATTGTAAAAAAGACCCGTTCTGAAAGATTTATAAGCTGTATATATATATATATATATACATGTTCTGTCTCACGATCAAAGAAATTCCAGATAAAAAAAAGAAAAAGAGAAATGAACAGTTCTACTAGCTAATGAAATTCATAATAAAATGAATATAGAACAAGGAGAATAATACAAAATTTCCAAGAAATAAAATAACAAAAAACATGAAAATACAATGATATTAACTATTCCGATAAAAGATGAAAGAATATCAATAATCCTTCCTTATATTATTTTTATTTTTTATTTTTTATCAAAGAGCTACCACATACACTTGTAGAATTAATTTATCGGTTTTTTATTTCAACATTTTTCTGGACAGTGTAGAATAATATTATTATAATCGATAAAAGGTTATACTATGTGTAATCTTATTGACTACTTTATGGCAATAAAAGTAGAAAGAAATACACACACACACACACACACACACACACACACACACACACACATGCACATATATACACATATAAGAAAAGAAAAGAATAGAAAAGAAATCCATGGGGGGTTCTAAGGCGTGAGAAGGAAACAAAATTTCATTTTCTTTTAGGAAACAAAAAAAGGAAAATATATATATATATATATAGGAAATGACTCACGTTTTTCTTAACATGATGAGATATCCTCATCTGTTGTGAAGAACCTGGTGAGTGATTTCCTAGAGGAGGAAGTAAAGGATCTACCCTTCACTATTTCACAAGCATCCCTTTTTACGATGACAAATTTCGTGGTAATTACCACTTTTGGTGATGCAATCTTCTCGAACAACCACTTTTCTCGATTAGTCCAAAAAAAAGATACTTTATCTTATGTTTTTTTTCTCTTTTTCTTCTTCTTTTTCTTTCATTATTCGGTCAACCATGTTTATTTCTTTTTTATTTAAACAACCTGGAAAGGTTATTTAGACATCAAGAACGGAATATTGCGGAATAAGATTTGAATGAAATTAAAGTCATAGAGTCTTGCAACGTTGAAATCTCTTGCTGAATTTGTCACGGTTGAATAAATTAAGATTAAAAGAACTTAGTTAATAAAAAAATATAAAAATATTAACATTTATTTGAGAAACATTTAAATGGAGAATAATCTTTATTCAATTTATATTAACTTATTAATATTCAATTTATTACGAATAAAATATTTGTAATGATTATAAATAATATCAGTATTATTTGTTTTAAATTATCAAATAATTTATTACTATATTTAATTATTATATTTTATTTTTTATTATATTTATATTTTATTTTAAAATTATAAAATATTTGTTATTATATTTAATAATATAAGTATCAAATTTTTTATAAAATAAATATTAATTAATTTATATTTAATTTTAAAAATATAAAATAATTTATAATTATATTTATAATTATTATATTTAATAATCTAAATATAAAATTTTTTATAAAATAAATATTAATTAATTTATATTTAAATAAATAACGTTGGTATATTTTTTATATTTTTTTTTATTGTATTTTATGTGCGTAACCGAATAAGGTTGCATAAATATCTTGTTTCAAAGTTTCAATATAAAAGAAAAAAAAATGAATAAAATTCTACGAGTTAAGTTAACCTCACTTTTACATTTTTCACGTTTGCCATCCTTTTGATAATCGTGAAATTTTGAAGAACCCTCCACCCCGTGCAAAAAGGTGCAAAGTTAAGATTTTCATTCGTTTATATCCCTTAAAAAAAATATATATATATATATATATATATATATATATATATATATATATATTGGTATAAAGAATAATCACGTCGTTTGAAAACGATTTTTCACAGTCGAATTCAGGGCACAATTCTAGCTCGTTATTCTACACGATAAACTCGACGATGTTCACGTTTAACGAGGGTTGTGTGACGAACTAACGACAAATACATATACATACACACACATACACACAAACCTCTTTTTCTCACCCTTATTTTCTGTGCAAACATCATTTCGTAATCTTTCGTCTCATAAAAGTTCGAGAGCAACGTTAGTATTGAATGTCGAAGATAATGTTACACGTAAGAAACTAAATTTTCTACCCTTCATGCATTCCTCCCCAATCGTCATTCGTTCTTATCAACAATATTTTTCCATTCCCCCCCCCCCCTTTTTTTTGCTTGAAAATTATTTTCTTTTTTTCTACAATATTTACAATTTTATTAAAATATTTCTCTTTCAACAAGTATTTTTCAATTTTTATGATATTTGACTTAGAATTATTTTTTTTATATTTATATTTAAGTGAGATTTATAATTCAACTATTTATTAACAATAAAAAATAATGCTAGGAGTATTAACGATTAAAAATTGACAAGGATTAAACGTAGTTGTGATGAACATAACTTTTACTGATGATCTATTAGATCTGCAAAAAATAATTTTAAAAAATAATTTGTTTAAAAATTAAATAAAAAAATAAAATGTAATTTGATATATTTGATCAAAACCGAAAAATAAATATCAAATATAAAACCAAGGAAGATAAAATATATATAGCATATATCAGAAAATAAAATCAGAAAAGGAAAAAACAGTAAAGAAGTAAAATAAAATAAAATAATAAATAAAAGGAAGAAAGGAAAAAAGGAAGGAAAGAAGGAAGGAAAAAGGAAGGAAAGAAGGAAGGATAAAAAATATGAAATAAGGGGATCTTATTTTTCAGGAAATAATTCTTATCCAGTCAAAGACTTAGGTTAGTCCACGTATTCGTATCTTGGATTTGAGGTTAAGCCTGCAGTGGTTCAGGGAGGTCACGTGATTGAACAAACCGAAAAGGTGGATATCTTCATTCTCTGGGATTTTCACGGTCAAATATTGAAGGATCTACCCAATGGGGAGATTTAGGTTTTACCACTCAATAGATTTTGGGTTAACCATTGTCCAATCTTAGTGGTTTTGTCATCTCATCTTCTCTCCCTCTATCTATTCGTCCGTCTGTCTATCCATCTGTCTGTCCTTTTCACTTTCTCTTTCATTGGTTCACAAACCACTAAAGCTTTTAAGCTTGGTATTACTCTGATACGCTTTGTTCTTCTGATTACGAAACAATTGTGAATAGCCTACGTATTTCGATTATATTACCGTTATCGTAATACCATTCTATTGTAATATTTGATTGAGAACAATTAGGTTATATTTCATTAATTTTCAAATTTTCTTTCTTTTATTAAGAAAAGTACTTTTACTTTCTAAATTCTTATTATATTTAAAATAGTTGTAAATAACTATTTTATATATAATAAATTTATAATATATAATATATAGTATAATATATAATAAATTATATTTATATTTATATAATTAATATATATTTAAAATATATTAATTTTAATTATTAATATATTATTATAATTATAATAAAATATATATAATTGTATATTTTACCATATATAATATATTCTATATTTATATTATTAACAATTATATATTTTATTAATTTATAAAAATATTACCATTATAAAAATAAACTTATAAAAATATAAGTTAATAATAATAACTAACCCTAATTGTGAAGATTTATTTAATTCAAATTGAAAAAAATTATATATATTGTAATTTTTTTTTAATAAACTAATTCTTCTTCCATTATTTTGTTCTGGTTAAAGTAATTATCGACAAAATGTCAACATTTTATTATCAAATTAAAAAAATAAAAATTTAAAACGTTATTTGAAATATTTATGCTGCTCGTTAGTTAAATTAAAAATAATATATTTTAAATTACGAGAAAATGAAACCTCAATCAACTTGACAAAATTTGGAATATATTATTATTTATTTATTTATTTATTATTCCTATTCATTTTTCATGTAAATTAAAAGGTAAATAATAATTGAATTTTCTTAATACGCGAACTCGTAAAATTCTAATTTAATTACAAACGACGTAGGAAGAAATTTGCATGACGATCATTTAGTTTACGTATTTCACTTTAGTTAGTTTCTTTATAATTAATTGAACCTACTACATAAATATATATATTTGTACGACTAATTTCAAAGAGAATAAAAAATGCATTCAACAACTCGTTAAGTTGAATAAAATAAAAAATTAATTAATAATTGTAACATTTAAAAATACTAACGTGAGATATTCGAAATTTATTCAAAAAAACAGAAGAATAAAAAAACAATGAAATATACTTCAATTCAAAATGTACTAAAAAAATCGAAAAAATAAAATAAATTTTATATAAAAAAAATGAAAAAAAATAAATCATAAACAATCTTACACGATTTACGTTAAATGCAACGTAACATAGAATTTGGTCAGGCGACCTAATTCGTCTAAACTTTCAGAAATGTGTAATGCGATTCTCTATATTCTAGGGATAAGCTTGAATTTCGTTAACAGTATTCGACACATCTCATAAACACACATAGATATTTACATATACATATAAATATGTGTTGAAGTAAGAGCAATATCCAACGAAAGTATCCTAGAAGCTAACAGAGAAACTAGTTGGGCTTTGAAACGACAATCTCGTTTCTACCATCGATGTCGTACAAACTTTTAATATTCATAGAACTTTGAGATACTGTAATGTCCATATTTACTATATAGCATCATATTACATACATACATACATACATATAAACTACATATACATATATATCTATTAACGGGGGAAAATTTGCTATAGAACGGAATGATTCTTTATGAGAGTATCATTTCAGACAAATAAGAAATTTTTAAAGTTTATTCTCATTTTCTTTTGTATGATAACGAATATGTATAATACTTTAATTATTATATATGATTATAATAATAATATAATATTTAATTTTAATTATAATAATATTATAATATATTATAATATAATAACAATAATAATAATTTATAATATTATAATATAAATGTAATATATTATTATTATAATAATAATAATTATAATAAATTATATAATAATAATAATATAATATTTAATATTTAATTATTATATATATTATAATTATGTAGAATTTTATGTGTTATATATAATTTTTTAATTTTTTTAATTGAACTTTTTCTCATTTTTTTTATAATAACGAATATATATATATATATATATATATATATATATATATATATATATATATATATATATAATACATTTTAATCAGAAATTATTTGTTAACATTGAAACAGTTTAATTTCTTTTTATGTTAATTTGAACAATACTTTTTTATTTTAAGAAAATATATTAATAGAAAATTAATTTTTTAGTTATTTAAAAGTGTTAATATATGTTATGTAAAAAATTAGTGTATAAAATAGATTAAAAAAACAGAAGTAACTAACATTGTTACAAGTGTTCTATATAAAAAACAAATACTCTACCCATTTACTTTAATTATGATATTAATTTAGCGTAGTATATTGTTTATTTAAATTTATTTCCAGTATTATTTTTCTTTTGTTTCAATTTGATTTTACAAGGGATTATTAATAATTATTACATTTAATAGATGTAAGAGAAAAGTTAACTTTTGTATTGAAAACAAAGTTAATTGATAACTTTGAGAGAAAGGTAATTCAATTTGATGAACGAATGATAATAATTAATACGAGATAAATAAATATAAATAATTAATGAAATATTGTTGAAATATTAAAACGAATAATATTCTTACATATCCATACGTTGAATTCGATATGTGTACAATAGGAAGGTCTAATTGTAACTGAGTGTCTCTCTTTTGTTTACATCTCGGATTACAATAGGAAATGTTATAATAAAATGGAGATAAACATAGTTTGTTCTTGAAAAGTTTGGTAACTGTTGGAAGATTTGTTTTGTTTTTTTATTCACGCGAACGACGACGGAACGCTCGATCATTCATTTTTCATTTATTTTATCTATTTCCTTATTATATTTTATATCAAATTTGTTCTATTAAATTTTTGTTTCTTCTTTATCATAAACAACACGTTTGATTACCCAACATTATTTGTTTAACTATAAATTAATTTTCTATCAAATTAAATAAACAAAATGGTAACACTTTCTTGTGAACGAAATAAATATTTTTTTTTTTTAAATAAATAAATTTATACTTTTTAATAATTTTTCATTATATAAATGAAAAGAAATATTTTTTTATTTATTATAATTAAATTATAATAATATATAAATTTATTTATTGTAATAATAAAAATATATGAGATACCATGAACTTCAATTGATTATTACTTTTTACTAATTGAACTTGTATCATCATAAATAGTTCTAAATAATAATAATTATATTTAATAATATATTAAATTATGTTATAAGATAAATAAAAATAAATAAAAATAACAATTTATACACAGTTAATTATCTACAAAAAAAAATTAAAAAATAAACATATTATACATAATTCATATATATACACGTTATTTGTTATTATCATTTTTTAAAACAATTTTATTTCAATATAGTTAAATAATTTTTTACAATGTACCCCCATTTACACGTTTAATTCTTCTTTTGTTTAAAATAGTATACTTGATAAATATCATACGATTGATTGAATTTACCATAGACTATGATAAATTTTAAGTTACAACATAGTTTGTTAAAGTTTTCTGGAGAAAATCGATATCTATGTATCGATATCTAATGCATGTTTTGTTTTACAGTATTGTATTCGGTTGAAAAGATGATGACGTTGAATGTGATCGTATTCACAATGTTCGCTATTCTCGAGGGAACTGTTCTTGCAATGGAAGAACCATCCTCTTCCTCATCGTCCACTCACAATCAACGTCTCAGTCAAGCGATATCGGATCTGGTTTTCGATGAACCACCAGAGAAAAGGGCATATACCTATGTTTCCGAATATAAAAGGTTGCCAGTTTATAATTTTGGTCTTGGAAAACGATGGGCGGCTGATGCTAACGATGGCAAGGTAATATAACATTGTTTTATTTAATGTTAATATCCTTGAAATTATTTATTTAATTAATTATTATAAATATAGTATAAAATAATAATAAAATAATATAATAATAATAATAATAATAATAATAATAATAATAATATAATATAAATAATATTAAATAATAATATAATAATAATAATACAATATAATAAAAATTATATTGTATATACGGAAGGCGACAAAGACAGGTGGACGAGACGGCTCATAACGAACGTACGATCGTGGTCGGAGAGAAGTCACGGGGAAGTAAATTTTTACTTAAGGGTTCATTCTGGTTTCTATTCCGAAAAAAAAGGCTATTTTCACGATTTTTTTTTAGGCTTAGTAGGATACATATACATATGAAAGTTGTTGGGTATGATAAATACACTCTAGAAGTACAAGAAAAAAATTTTTTTTTATTGTTTTTAACGTTTTTTGACATCCAAAATGGCTGACAAACGTGAACCCGTCAAAAAAAGGTATGCTGTTGGCGGGCATCGAAATTTGAGAACGGGTGGTCTAAAACAAAAAAATTAAACGGTTTTAAATTTAGTATGACAATGGCTATCGGGTATGCTAAAACTATCAATTTTTATGAAAGCAAAACAAAATGACAGCCATTTTTCGAAAAAAAAAATCGTTGATTTTTTTCGCAGTTTTTTGTAAAAAAAAAATAGTAAAAATTAATATTTTGACTTGGTTGTAGCATGCGAGATAGCCATTCATGTGTAGAGTATGTGGTTAAAATTTCAGAAGGATCGGTTGAGTAGTTTCGGAGATATCATGCCCGCCAACCGAAAAAACGTTGTTTCGAGAAAAACGCGTTTAAAGTTTCTTTTAACAAATTTTTAAAAAGTCTGACTCTACCTTATTCTGCGATGCCTGCACCATACAGTATGCCTTCTGCTTCTTCAAAATACTCATTTTCTTCAACTCTAACCTTTTTTCGTTGTGTCCTGGCCTCTTTTAAAGATTCTCCGCTCAAACGATTGGCTGAACGCACACGCGTGTTGTCGCGGTGACTAGCGTAATTGACTGCGATAGGGCCAAGTTTTATCTCCAAAACGTGCATTATTTTTAGTATTGGATCAAAACCTTCGTTAAATATACAAGCTGCCAATTGACAAGCTATTTCCACAATTTTTTTACCATTAAATAGATGTTTAGGCACCATAGCCCAAACGCATTTGTTGAAGCACTCATTATTATTTTGAGTGTTGCCACCTAAACATCTTTCAAGCAATTCTGGTTTTGTCAGGTCTTCGTACACTGGCTTTAATACTTCTTGGACATCTTTAGCGAGAGGAGGAGGATGTTTATAAGTATCAAGGGTTTTAGCTGCCTCAACTTTACGATACTTACACCAGTTGCTAGAACAGTATGTACGTTGCGGGTCATCATCAGTAGAAATTTTGTGATAGTACCCCGCCCAAATTTCCTTTCTCATGTTCTCAATTGAATTTTTATTTCTTTGAACAGCTAACCCATAGTTAGTTGACAATTCCTTCATCAACTTTATAGTCAATCGTTGAGTTTTAATCACTGGAACACTTTTTTTAATAATTTTTTTCTTTTTTACAACTTTCTTCGGTCCTTTTTTTGCAGCAGGTTTCTTGGCTTCCGCTTGTTTCAAAGCTTTTCTCTTTTGAATCAGTGCTTTTCGTGCTTCGTTAGTACGGTTGAAAACTCGTTTGGCAACATGTAAAACACACTCTAATTTTTTGATAACAAAATCTTCGCCGTAGGGAAAAACATTTAGCAACATTTGAAAAGTTTTCGTGTCGCCATCGCCGATATAAAAACCATATTTTACGGAGAACTTCTTGAGTGATCGAAGAAACATCTCCACGATACCATCAACCTCCATCTTCCCGGCACTACCTTCATAGTTTATCGTACAATGCGTTTTATGCTGTTCGTACCAGGCAAGATAGTTTACTTCCTTCACTTTTCTTTTCCACATCTCACATCCCTTACAGTAAGTTGACCTTATAGAAACGACGACAATTTTTCCACTGTATTTTAAAATTAGAGAAACTATTCCAATCAACGAAGAGAATCCTCTTTTGGCCCAAGAGCCGTCGCCAGAAACAGACAGAATATCCTCTGGTTCTCCTCGTATCTTGTTTTCGAGTTGCTCTTCGGTGACGGCTTTATGCGACACTACGTTAAAAACAGTATTGACCGCGATTAGTATAAAGTCAACGATTCCATAATATGCAGAGATACTTAAACCTTTTCCGAGGTCCATAAGTTTGCAAAACATATTTATACCATGCACACCAATACCAAAAAACCTTTCCAAAAAAAAGAATATAGCGAAAAAAACTGAATACTAGTTTTGTTTTCCTACACCATTCTGAATAATATGCAGAGACATTTCCACTTAAACAACCGTTTATGGTTTGTCTCCTCTCTCTGTAATATCTCTGTGTTTGGGTCGCAAAATAATATACTTAGACTGCTCGGATCGTTCTAAAATTTTTGTATGATAATTCTACATATGTCTACTTTCGAAAAATGCAAAAAAAAAATTAATTTTTTCAAAATTATAAACCAGAATGAACCCTTAAGTACGTTCGTCACATAACGCGTCACGTCATTTCACTTTTCCTGGTCCTGAATCATAGCGAACACTGTCGTTGTCTGGGGTCAGATCTCCTGTCCTGGTTCGTAGCGTCCGTCTGGCGTCTGTCCACTGCGGGCACACGAAAAATGTGTGTTCCGTGTCGTCCTGAGTATGAGTATGTCCGCAGTACCCGCACGACAGGGACGTTACTTTCCCCATACGGTACAGGTACCTGCGGAAGTATCCGCGGCCAGAGAGAAACTGAGTTAAACAAAAACGAATGGACGGATGCCTAGAAGGCTGACCAACAAGCTGAGAGGATGATCAGACATGCGGCCAGCTCGAAGTAATGTGCACAACAGTCCCGGACTGGTTTGGAGACAGCCGAAGTCAAATGACTTCATAAAACATATATATAATAAAAATTATATTATAAATAATATTAAAAAATAAATAAATAATATTAATAATAACATAATAATAATAACATAATAATAATAATAATAATAATAATAATAATAATAATAATAATAATAATAATAATAATAATATATAAAATATATATAATATAATATATATTATAATAATATTTATAATATATTATTATAATTATAAAATTAATAATAAAAATTAATAATATAAATTAATAATAAATAATTTTTTTTGTTAATAAAATATATATATATATATAAATTAAAAAGTTTAACAATACTAAAATATTATGTTAATTGTGTTCTAAAAATTAGAAATTACCATAATTAAAATTAAAAATACAAATATTCCTTTTATTTACTGTACATTTTTTTTCTTTAATAGTTTTACCTTCCTAAATTATTCAATATTTGTTACTGTGAACAAATTTTATTATATTAATTATATTATAATAATAATTCTTTATATATTCTTTTATTTATTAGCGAGGAAGACCATTCTCATTTGGACTTGGAAAAAGAATAAAACCATACAGTTTTGGTCTTGGTAAACGTAACGACAATCAATTCGAATATCAACCATCAAGAAGAAGTTTGGATTATTTGCCAGTTGAAGCATATGAGAGATATTTATCACGTGACAACGATGATGATCAATTAATGGATTACATACAAGAAAAACGTGGAAATCGTTTGTACAATTTTGGTCTTGGCAAAAGAGATTGGAACGTAGTATCATCGTTAGATGACTCAATGCCAACAGGAAAACGGCCTAACGATGTTGCCGAACAAAGATATATGTTTGGTTTAGGAAAAAGGATGATGGAAGAAGAAGACAATGTTCAATAAGAAAAAAATACAAAAATAAATAAAAAATAATTTAAACTTAAATTTATCTCGAAATCATTACGATGATGATGATGATGATGATGATGATGTCGCACGCGAACGTTTTTTTGTTTCTTATTCTATTTCATTAATACCACATCACTATATTTTAATATTTTGCAAATTATTAATTAATTATAAATAAAAATATTATTATATATATGAAAAGGTATAAGAAAAAAGAAAAGAAAAGCAATCATAATTAAAAAAAGAAGACCATCATTTGATCCTATTTTTTTTTACCATTAATAAAATATTATATAATAAATATATAATTATAATAAATTTGTTTTTTACCATTAACTTTTAAAATCTTATCATCATCGTTCGCGAAAGCGTTTAATTATGGATTTTTGCTTAAATATAATATTTACATACATATGTATATATATATACACATAGGATAGATGTATTTGGTGAATGATCGATGCATTAAAAAAAATATATATATTAATTATTGATACACAAATGAGTTTGATTTTATTTTAATTGCATTATTTTTTCCTAATCAAATCTTATTATTAATTGTAAATAACCTCCTTCTTCTTATTATTATTATTTTTTTATTCTTCTATTTTTAATTTAATAAAAATGTATGATGTAAGTTAACAATGTAATATTTATTTTATATTATAATATTATTAATAATTATTTTAAAATAAGAAAGATTGTTACCTTTACAATGACAACGTTCATTTGCTAATACTCCTGTCTTATGTGTAATTAAAAAAAAAAATTATTTTCGAATTTGACGATACCTCGATTATCCAATCGAATGAAATAAAACAAAAATCTACAATCCTTACTATTAAACATTATTCAATATGTATATATTATATAAATTTGTTTCTTGTCTGATATTGTTCATTTAAGTATAAATTTTAAATGAAGTATATTATAAAAAACAATAATGAATGAAACACGGGTCGTAAGAATTAATAAAAATTTGTTTAATTCAATAAATATCAAAATGTAAAGTCATTATTAATATTAAAATTAAAAATATTTAATAATTCAATAAATTTTTATTGTTAAATATTTTAATTAAATATTTAAATTAAATAATTTATATTATAATTAAAAATAATTAACTAATTATATTAATTTTATGTTAAAATATATAAAAATTGAATTTTTGAACAAAATGTAAATTAAATTAACAAAACAATTCGTTGTGTGATTTGTTCAATTATACGTAGTGCCAAAATAATGAAATAATAAAAAAAAAGGAAAATAAATATTTATGATTGTAATTATATCTCGAGTGTATCAACAACAATAAATCTTATAATCTTCTTTTCGTCATATTTGATTTTATTTTCCATACTATTTTCTATTCAATTGAACAATACCCTTTAAAATTGTTTATATCTTCAAAGTGTTATGATAAATTTTATTTCAAATATTTAAACGAGGTTATTATTTATAATGATGTTTGATCGATTGAAAGGTTTTTCGTTTGAAATAAATAAAATGATAAAATAATCAAGTAGGTGGTGGTAATAATCGATTATCTGTTACGCCCCCTTACGATACATTTAACAAAATTGTTTCAGTTTCTAATTGGTATTGACTCTATTTCAATCATTTCAAACTTTTATCTAACAGAGAAAACCTATTATTATTGATTTTTATACATATTTATGTATATATGTATTAAAATATATTAAAAATGAAATTTTTGACAGTGAATTAGGTACAAGTTTTAACATCAACAATTATGAAGTGTTTAAAGTGTTCGCTAATCATATTTGTTGTTTTTTCGTTAATCAAATTCATATTTGCCATTGAAAAACAATGGATAGTTGATTTTCAATGGGAGACTAAAGAAAATTGGGATCAATTACCAGAAATCGATGGACACGTTATTTTTCCACTTGAAACTAAACACGCTATTGGTTTTTCTAAATCAGCTGATTTGAAATTATCTCGAATCGATTTACCGAAAGATGGTTCCTTGGTTTTATTCAGAAATGGTAAATTAGAGGTAAGATTTTATCTACCAAGATATTTTTTTAAATTATAATTATTATTATTAAAAATAATCATGCTTAAATATAATATTAAATTAATTGTCTTATGATTTTTCTTTTTTTTTCAACATAAAAGTGAATTTACATATACGTATCGTAAGATAAAACAATTTATAATAAATAATATAAATAAGTTGATTGTTTTTACAAATTAATATCCGAATGAAACATATCTTTAATTTAAATAACAAAATTTACAAAAATATTAATCTAACATTCGAACAAAAATTCCTACAATTATAGCTCAGCTATTCATCTAAAAATTCGAATGGAAAAATTTCAAAATGGTTGAAAGAGGGTAAATATTTTTGGAGTGATCCTGACAATTGGAAAGGTGGTTCTGAAGCAGCACCACACATGGAACGATTACCTTGTCGTCAAGATGATGTTGTTTTACCAGGAACTGATGAAACATTTAATATTCATTTACCATCAAACGAAATACAAGTTGAATCTGTCAGATTGTCTAATCACGAGTATCCAAGTACATGGTGGGATTGGGATGAGATGCAAAGAAGAAAAGAATTTTTAGGTGGTTTTCTTAGTGTTAAGTAAGTTTTGTTTCTTTAAAAAAAATTAAAATTATAAGAGAATAGCAGTTTATCGAATAAACTATCTTTAAAGGTACAGTCAATATGGTTGTAGTAATTGTCGTTGTCAAGATGGTTTACCCTATGATTATTTAAAAGAAATATGTGCTATACAAGGACCTAAATGTGGTTTTGCAGCTTGCGAATATCCATTACAAGTATGTAAAATTTATTAGGATAAAATTTAACATAAAATTTAATGTAATTTTATATACAATTATTTTAATTAATTATTAATAATAATTTATTAAACTTTTTTTAAATTATATTATTTACTAATATTAATATAATTATATTATATTATTTATATTAATATAATTATTTACAAAATTTATTAAAATTATTAATTATAATTAATTAGCCTAATTTATTTCAATATAGTTAATTTCAAAACTTGTTTAAAACTATACCACCTTCGTTTATGTTCCTTATTCTAATAATATTCAATATTCAAATTTACTAAATGATTTATTAAACCTACATAAATTTTGTAGATTGAAGGACATTGTTGCCTTTATTGTGGTGGTCGAATAATTATACCAAAAAAAGCTTCATTAGCAATAATCCGTTCTTTAGTAGACGAAGTTTTCGAACAACGTGCAACAAGTATTGCTTGGCACGTTAGAAGAACATGGACGGGTAATATCGAAGTTCTTATCAAAGAGAAGTCTGAGTATACAGGTGCCAATACACTAATAGCACTAGAAGACCTACTGACAAAACTTCATGGTAAATTATTAGATTTGACCTCACATTATAATTATTTACCATTTAATTTAAATCAATGAATTTTAAATACACTTTGTTTCTTAAACAACCTTACATTTAAGAATAAAAATAATAATGATAATAATAATATATTTTATTAATGTAAAATTATTTATTTTTACAAAAAAAAAATAAATTAGAAGAAAATATAGAAATATCGTATACAGAAAATACCGGTGCACCATTAAAAGATTCACGATTGGCTGTAATGCTCGGACCTTTGTTCGGTGCACCAATGATCATCCTTGTACTATTAATCATTGGCTTTTGGTACTTCGATTACTCTATAAGATAGTAAGTAAAAATGACTGTAACTTTATTAACATTAATTTGATAATAATTAACATAAATATTCATCATGTTAAAAAATGTTGAACTTAAAATCGAATTAGTTTTGAGAAAAGAAAACTTTCAATTAATTTAACCAACTATCAAAGAAACTTCGTCTGTTTAATATTTCCCGTTTATGGAAAGATTCAATATGGCGTCAGAACAAAATCCAATAATATCTTTCGTATAAACAAAAAAAAGAAAAAATAGGGAGAAGGAAATGAGAAAGTACACGAAGAAGATAAAAGAAAATTAAAGATACGAATAGAAAAAAAAAAGAGAAGAGATAAATGTCGAGTATTTTAATTAGCAAAGTACCGGAAGTGGAAAGAAGCGTATAGAGAAGTAGATTACAATCTCATTTACTTTATCTTTCTCTTTTCCTTCTAGCAGAGAGAGAGAGAGAGAGAGAGAGAGAGGAGTTAATTTCTTCATTACTATATTTTCTCATTCTCAGCTTTCTCTCTTTTATTATTTGCTTCTCACTCTCACTCTCACTCTCACTCTCTCTCTCTCTCTTTTCTACAAGCAAACAGAGACGAAGCTTGTAACATTTAATTAGCTCGATAGTTAGAATCCGAGCTTTATTTCCCCATCGACAAATTTCAAATAATTTTAGATAAATCTTGCTAATTTGTCACCTGGAAAAAGAGAAATTCTCTTCAAATTTTCCAAGTTAAATATTAATCAAACTTAATAAAACAGAAAAAGATTCATTGTCTCTCATTAATTTTTTAAAACATTGTTAATTACGAATACGAATATGTTTAAAAATAATTGATGCTCGTTATTTTTATTATAATTGGATAACTTTTTTTTTAATTTTAATTATACCATATATTATTTATTAATTTAAATTATTATGCAAATTTTATTTAATAATTTGAATTATTTTGCAAATTTTACTGTATTTAATAATTTGAATTATTTTGCAAATTTTATTTATTAATTTAAATTATCTTACAAATTTTATTGTATTTAATAATTTAAATTATTTTGCAAATAATTTTATCTGAAAAATTAAGAAAAAACTTTACTAAACATACATGTATTATTTTTTAATATTTCAATAATATTATTTAATTGTATTGTTAATTTATTAAAAAAAAAAAATAAAATAAAAAATCTAATTTATTTTTTTAGCGTATTGTCTGAATTATCGGAAGCATGGTCATCTGTTAAAGATAAATCGAATAAACCGTTCAGTTTTGCACGTTTCGAGAATGTCCTTGAAGGTAATGTGAGAATCGATGATTCTCAAACAAGAAGACGAGAACATGAGATGAACGAAGAACTCATTAATGGTGAAGAGGTGTTGTTGGATGAAGAGGATGGTGGTGGCCCTTCTACTGGTGGAAACTTTGAAAATCCACTTTACAGATCAAAAAGGGACAAGAACTTCAGAATAGAGGAAAGAGAACTCATCAACGTTCATCTACCATTAAGCCTGACAAGTTTGAAAAACAGAGTGAAAGATAATACTGATGAGGATGATGATGATGTTATCCAGATGGATATCGAACAATAAATTTTTAAAGTTGTTGTTTTTTAATATTAATTTAGATCAATTAATAAACGAGTATCATTGTACCTGTTATAATTGTACAGTACTTTTTTTTTCATTGTAAAAATAAAAAGATTGTGAACTAATATGACGTACTTGAAATAGTGATTTAATTGATAATCCTATTTATTTTTAACTAACGAAATAAATATCTTATTTAATTGAAATAGAAAAAAAGAAATTGATTGTCAATGGTTATATAGAAAAAAAATATTATTAAAATATATTATATATATATAATATAATTTAATATAATATAATATAATAATATAATGAAATATAATAAAATATAATTAATATATTTAATTATTATATTTATTATTATATTTTTATTTTATTATTATTATTTAATTTTATTTTTATTTATATTATATATATATATATAATTTATATTTTAAATGATCATTTTCTAAATAATTTTATATTAATTAACGTATTGGAATTGGGAAAAATGATTTCATTGGATTTGAATATGACAACCATAATTCGTATTATCGTGTTTTAACACACTCGTTTATTTTTTATTGTCAAACAACATCCATTTTGAAGTTGACGAACGGGGCCGGCACGTGCTAACTCGGTCACGTGGCAAAAATAATATATCATATTAGGCGCGTTTAAGCTCTTACATATAAATATATATATATGTAATATAATAGGCTTAACGCAAAATTGAAGAGACGAATAATATAACCTATCTACATGTTGTTATTCGTACTTAGGAAATTCCTGATAAATATACACACTCGCATGTACACACACACACATACACCCTACACACATTAAACATACGTATAGAGTACTTAAATAGTACTCATTGGACTCACATAATTCTTTTATCCTCTTTATTTTGGCTTGATAATCGCGAGCCAATTAGAAGAATGACTATAAGTCAAAATATTGTAAAATCTTATTTGAAAAATAATGATTAATAACAAACTGTAATACGAGTTTTTTACTTTCTTTCTCTTCGTTATATATATATACATAATCTTTTCTATATATAGAAATATCATCTGTATAATTATTATAATATATATATATATATATATTTATATATATAAAGCTTTATCATAGAATATATTAAACTTTTTTCTTCTTTTTTAAATCGATAAAACTTCTTTCTTCTATGTCAGACTCATTCTATAAAGAAATTTCATTTTGTATCATTTCATTTCATTTTTTTTATCTTACTACACTGTCAAATATATTTATATATAATTAACGATTTATAAATGATCTTGTTTCACTTTTACGTAACACACGTCATTGATCAATCATATTGACTCTCTCTCTCTCTTTTTCTCTTACATTGACTTTACTTTTAACCAATTCTAAATAATGCAATAAATTATGGAAATATCTTTTGTATATAAAGTGATAAAAATGCTTCTCACTCGTGTATATAAGAATAATTATTATGAAGATTTGAAATCTTATCGAAAAAATGCGAGATATCGATGCCAAGAAAATAAAAAATAAAATCAAAATTTGTAACAACAATTTTTTAACAGAAATATAAAAATTCGTCGTATCATCTTATTGAATTTCAAATATCTTATTGAATGTAATTATTTTGTTGTTGTTTTATTTTAATTGATTTTTTTAAGTAAGAGAGAGAACACGTTAAAAAGAAATATTATTATTTTTTTTATACCATCTATTCTTGCTATATCATTTGGCAGTATCGAAGAACGGAAATAAAGGGAATTAGAAAAAAAACTGTTAGAAGAAAGGATTTCCGCTTCGATTGGTCCCCTATACACGATAATTAGATAATGACAATGAATTTCTACACCCTTTCTATCTTTCTTTCTTTTCTCGCTTTCTTTCCTTCTTTCTTTCTGTCACTTAATTTTTTCTTACTTAATAATAACAATAGATAAAATTCCATTTGACAATTATGAATACGCACATTGGTAACAAAATTGTAATAGAAATCACGTTGTATCGATACCATACAATCATAATTTACACAATCACACACAACGATTTCAATAATCAATACTTATAATTACGCATACATACGTGTAATTGTTTTGTTGTTGTTGACTTATCATACACCTTATAATTATATTTCTTAAAATAAAAAATAAAATAAGACTCGCAACTAATCGACAATTTGTTTTTCCTAAAGTTGGCTTATGATTTTGAGGTCAGTTTTTTTTTTTGTTAATATTGTTATATCATAAATACATTGTGATTTTAGTCTTGAAATTACTTTTTGTTTTTTTTTTGTTTTTTCTTTCTTTTTTTTCAAGTTTTTACGAACTACGAATAATAATTAATTTATCTTCACGTACATGAAAATGATCATTTTTTAAGGCGATTAAAATTCGTTTATAAACACTTCGTATAAAATCTCACCGCGTGTGTGTGCATTGATACAATAAAATTTATCATATCTTTTATTTTCACATATAAATATTTGTTAATTTCAATTGAATATATATATATATATATATATATATATATATATATATATATATATATATAAACTCTTAAAAATTAGTTTTATAACTCGATTGTAGTACATTTTAAACATATATGATATATAAATTCTTTCACGAATTTA
The DNA here is from genome assembly GCF_049000335.1 of Polistes dominula. Classification (NCBI taxonomy): domain Eukaryota; kingdom Metazoa; phylum Arthropoda; class Insecta; order Hymenoptera; family Vespidae; genus Polistes; species Polistes dominula. The sequence continues at coordinate 2,307,232 of NW_028301116.1, read as the reverse complement.
AATATACGTATATTTGTATATATATTTTCATAAAGTCTTTTTGGAATGATTCATTTGTTTTGTTTTTTAATAGCAATTGCACGAAACACTTAAATAAGAACGAACGATATTTAGATATATATATATTTTTTAATTTATCTTATTTTTGTATTACGTCGTATTTTAGATAAATGATCTTTGTATTGTAAAAAAAAGAAATTATATGGAAAATATATGTCGGTCATTTCAATCAATCATTTTGTTACTTTCCTTCTTCTTCGTTTTTTTCTCTCAATTATTTAATCTTCTCTTTTCGTCTATTATATTTTTTTTTATTAATTATAATTTTTATGTTTATTCGTTCTATTCATTCTCGTTTTTTTTCTCCATATTTTTTACGTTTGTTTATTTGTTTGTTTATCTTTGTAAATATACATATTTCTCACACATATATATACTTTCGCAAGTGCCAAGTGATTGTAAATTATACACAAAAGTGCAGTGCTAGTAATAGTTTCGTTTAAAATATAATCATAAATATATTTGGACGAATTTTTTTTTAATAATTCTCATCACAAAATATAATTTTGTTAATTGTATTTCGATGTCGATATTTCAATTAAAAAATATTTCCTTTTCTTTTTTTCTATCATAGAATTATTTTCTTTTTTATTTTGATCTCGTTAGAAAACCACTTAACGTAATAATTAACAAATGATTTACAACGAATAGATGAATTCAGAAAAGAAAATGTTTTTTTTTTTCTTAAAAATATAAATTGTACTAAAATATACGATATTTGTATCTCTTTCATTATCTATGTTTCATCTTTTTCGTCCTCTGGTTGAATTTGATTATAATAATGAAAAAAAAACCCATCTAAATAAAAATACGAAGGCACTGCTGGTTAAATCACGTATTTTGTATTTATTTCGAAGATTATTAGAACATGATAATAGTAATCTATAAAATATTCATTTTATGTGATTTCATTTAACTTCTTGATAATCTTTAGGAAGACAATGAAACTCAAGGAACTCGAAACAACAATTTAACATATGATAAATTGTTGCATCTATATTTACGATTTATGTACGATATGAAATCGTCAGCCACATTTTATTCGCAATTCTTAAAACGGGAAGACTTTTGCGAATCTAATGAAACAAAAATTGCACTAGTCCCAGAAATTCAATTTTTAAATCATAAACGACAAAATTATTTCATCGAAAAACAATAAAAACAAATACAAATCAACAAGTACAATGGATGACTATTATTCGGTTTTGAAAAATTTGTTTTTCTAAATTTCAACCTCTTGTTAAAAATTATTAATTAAATAATGTTTTAATTTATAAACTTTTATTATTTTTTGTTTTGTTTTGTTTTGTTTTCTTATTGAAATTTCAATATGCAAATGTGAATATTAATTATTTGAGACGTTATTAAAATATTATTAAAAGTTAGAGGATCATTTTCTTGAAAAAAAAAATACAAAAAAGAAGTGCAACATTTTTCCCAATCGATGATTAACAAAAATAAAAAAAAGTTTTAGCAAAGTGTTGTTTTTGTTGAAAGAAGACGACCAAAAAAAAATAAGCTAAGATGATTGGCGTTCTAAAAGTGCTTGCACGCGTGCCAATTCTTTTAACAATTCACGATTCGTGTCTTCAAGTATTGTTAAACGGTCCCTGTACGAAGAATTTTCATTTGTCAATATGGTAACTCGCCTTTCTAGGCCATCCATGTATTCTTTTTTCTTTCTTCGTGATTCTTGTGCTGATATCTAAAAAGATAACAAAAAATAATAATTTTATTGTTAGATATACGTATACTAAAAGTAAAAAATGAAAATCTTTGCGATCCGAATGACTCAAATTATTGTTTTGCAATTTATTTTTAACTAAAATGTGAATAATTTTAATATAACTACAAATAATTATATTTAATTATTTATTAAATATAAAAATATTTAACTCTAATATAATAACATATTTATATATATACAATTTAATACAAAAAAATTTATTAAAAATTAAATATAACGTTTAATGAAATAATTATTCATATATAGGATTGCAAAGACTTAATAAATTTGTTTCTATAAAATTATTAATTTAATACCTTATTTTTGATTTTTCTGCGTACTTTTTTCAAAGATTTTTCTTCCTGTTTTGTTAAAGGTAATTTAGTAGGTACAGGATAACCCTCAGCAATCAGAGTTCTTTTTTCTTCTTCCGTTAACGTCAAAACACCAGTTGAACCTTTCTGCAATATCATTATCATTATCAACATTTCATTTCATTTTATCTTTCATTTGTATATCGATCGAAATTTAATTAAAACGATAAAGTTTATTTACCGGTTGACAGGAAATTAAAGGTGTGTGAATAGGTTGTCTTGTAGTATGTGTTGGATTGGTAACATATAATCTAGGTGTTAAAAGACCTCTAATATTTTGAGAATGTGTTGAATGCTGTGAATCTCGACGTTCAGGTGAACAGGAAGCTGACGCTGTTCCTTCGCTATCAGAACTTGCACTGCTAGGTGGTGTTGGTGGTAAACTTTGTCTAGATGTGTGACTTCCTTCATATTCTTCACTTGGTACACCGTATTCTTCTACCTCCATACTCTGATAAAAAATTATAAAGATTTAATAAATCAATCATTTAATAAAAATGAAATTAATAAAATACTATAATCAGATGTATAAAAAATAGAGATATAATAAATCAATCACATTATATAAATACAATTAATAAAATACTATAATCAAATATTAAGTATATATATTTTAGACAAGAATTGAAATAATTTATTTAATAGATGACCTGTAAGATATTGATATTTAGGTAATTAAATAAAATCTATATATAAAATGTAAAGTAATATATTATAATATTAATATATAGATATTTAAGATTATAATGTTTTAATTTTAGCATTTATGGAATTCTAAAGTAATTATTTTATTACTCCTGCACAGTGATGACTTAATATGTTAAATTGTCCTGTAATGTAAGTAGAGTGTGTTAGAATATTTAAATAATTATTAATTAATAGATAGGAATATGCATTGATGTTAAAAAGCACGAAATATATGTCAGGAGTACCGTCCTCTTCAAAATTCACCTTCAGACTGACACGTTGTAATCTATGAAACTGCATTTATTCAATGTTGTTTATATGACTTTCATAACGTTGCGCATGTGCATGACTGAAATAATTCACCTAATTAATAGAATTTAAGATTGTAATGTTCTTTTTTTAACATTTTTTGCATTCTAATGTAATTATTTGACCTCTCCTATTCAGTGATAACTTCGAGGGTGAAATTGTGCTGGAATATAAAAAGTGCATTAGAGTATCATAATAATTGTTAATTAATCGATGGGAATATGCATTGATGTTAAAAAGAGCTATGTATTTGTTCGGTGCACCATCTTCCTCGAAATTCACCTTCAGACTGGCAAGTAGTCATCTATGAAACTGCATTTATTCAATGTTGTTTATATGACTTTCAGAACATTGTGCATGTGCATAACTGAAATAATTCACAATTTATAATTAATAGAATTTAAGACTATAACAATGTAATTTTAATATTTGTTTTATTCTAATGCAATTATTTCAACATTCCTGCGCAGATCATGTAAGAATCATGTAAAAAACATTACAGTACCCAATTCATTTTTTTGGAAAATCGATTTAAGCCACTTCCAAAATAAACAATTCATTTATATAAAATAAATATAAATATTAATAATATATACCTGATAATATTCTTCATCGTCTTCCTCGCTGTCGCTCGTAGGTGCCAGTTGCTTTCTAGAAAAGTGCAGATTTTGTGGTGACACCATTGTTATCGTACTTTTATCGTCAATGGTTGTGCTCGAAGAAGGACAAGGTGTACAAGGACTACCAGGTGCGCTTAACGGTTCCCCTTTGATTTCAGAATAATCGTTATCTTCAGTTTTGATATCAGGTTTCTTCAAAATTACCGTTGAGGTATAAGTTGTTTGAAGTGGTAACGGCATCGTTTGATCCTCGTTTCGAGATGAGTTCATTGAAATTGCTAAAAAGCATTCATCCTCCATATCTGTAATTAAAACAATTACTATTACATTTTATATAATTAATTAATTACAAAAATAAAATACAATTTACAATATATAAATATGTTATCGTTAATTAATTCTATAAATGTTATTTTTTTATATATTATTTTTTACTTTACAAAATACAGTTTAATAGAATGTTTTTCAAACATTTTTTATAATTATCATAATTATAAAATAATATTTTAATTTGAAATTATTCAAATAAAAAATAATCCAATAAATATTTTTGTAACAATTAAAATAAAATATTTGAAATATTTGTTTAATTTTCTTTTAATTCTTACCATCGAATCTAGGTCTAATATCCAATGATTTGCCATGATCCAAATTATTCGAATCAATCGAAGAAATGGTGTTAACTGCCAACGTATCAGCAGTACTAGTTGAAGGTACTGAACTTTTAGGTGTACAAGGATTAGTTCCAGGTGTTGCTGGACTAGGTGGTGGACTGGAAGTTAATAAACTGTAACTGTGTTCGGATTTGATTGGACGTGGTCCACCCAATGCTGCATCCGTCATAAGACGATCTCTAAGTACGACACTTAAGGATGATTTATCCCTAAGGCACAAAACATTACCCCATTCCTCTTCTCTTGACGTCATTGATACGTCTTGTCCGAGAACCTAGAATGAGAAAAATATTAAAAACATATTAAAAAAAAAAAAAAATGTTTCGTTAGAATGAGTTTTGAATAATTGAAAAGCTACAAACGTGTTTAACAACTCACTTGTGATGTATAGTTTATATATATATATATATATATATGTATACTATAATTGAACAACGTGACCAATTGTACGACATGCATAACACACATACATACACAGAAACATCAGTTTTATCAAGCTATTTTATATAGGAAATTCTCTGATAACGTTTATCAATTGATATTTCATGTACTTTTCCAAACTCCCGCCCGTCAAATTTCAATTATTTTTTTAATTAAAAAATTCTTTGTTATTTATTTACTTTGTTTTATACTAAATGACATTTCGGAAATAATAAACAAAATATTACTGGATTATTTTATGTAATTCATTTGACGTCTTTTTCATGAATGTTAATTAATTAATTTAAGTTAATAAACGGGGATTATTTCTATTTTTTTTTTTTAATTAATTTAAGGTAGTTTTTATTTCGATATAAAATTTTATAGATACGTGAAATAAAAATAAAAATGAGAACAGGTTTTTTTATTTTTAAGTTGTTATCTCTTTTTTGAAAGAGATAGAATCTTTGAAATCGATAAAAAATAAAAATAAGAAGAACATTATATAAACGTTATTTTAAAGACATTGATATTAATTAAATACGTATTGTTACTATACCCAGAATTTCTGGAAACGCATTGTTAAAAAAATAACACATTCGATAAAATTCATTGTATATTATTTTGACGATACGCCCCGTTAAACTGTGTGATATTTTTAGTAACACACACACAAAAAAACAAACATTTTAGGTGAACTTTATAAAAATTTTTGTATAGCATACATTAATTATGCTTCTTATTATAAATAAAAGAATAAATAAATGTGTCTGTGTTTCTTTGATCGATATATAAAAATATTATATATACAAAAAAATGTATATTATACATAATATATAAATTAAACCTTTATTACTTATTACCACATAATATAGTAACATTAATATTACTATATTATTAATATAATATTACTATATTATTTATATAAATATATAAAAATAATGTATATATAATAATATATAAAATATTATAAATTAATAAAAATAATATTATCTATAAATATTACTATAATATTACTATTATTAATATTACTATATTATTATAAGTTTGTTATTATAATACTTTAATCGAAAAATAATAAAAAACAAATCTTTAAAAACAATTTATTCTTTCTTTTTAATTCCTAAAAAATAATCAATGATTCAATAACTAAATGTAATCATCAATTATAAAAAAAAGAAAAAACAAAACCACTAAAGAGAAAGAAACGATGAAGACAGTTGTTCCACTTTGAGGTCAGTAAACTACCAAAATGCGGAACGATTGCTATCCCACGTAGCCTCTTCTTTCCCACCACCACTTTTCCTTCTGTTTCTCGATAAATTTATCCATGAAGTGTTTTAAAATTGAGAAATAGAAATAATCGGAAAATCGTAGAGTGAAAAACATCGCAGAACTTTCAATTTCCTAAATGCAATTTTGCTTTACAAAATTGTTTCTGTACAAAAAGCAAAAATGATTAACCCTAATGATAACTGAGGAAAATGTGGGGGTGGGGGGAAGGTATAATGAAGGTGATTACTGAAAAGAAGATGTCAAAGACCTGAAGATGATAATAGATGACCTGTTTTACACACATCCACAAGAAAAGGAAGGACGTTTGTTGGCAGACGAGACACAACTATGATGGACTAGTCAAGTTGAAGGTCAGATAATAATAAAAAAAAGCGAACATACGGTAAATACTTTCAATGTATTTTACAAGTGAAAATATGCACGATACCATTTTCGTATTACTGTTTATTTTTTGTATTTATTTTTTTTCTTCTCCTTAGGATGAAAAGCTAACTTGAAAAATGTTGTTGAAAGAAGGGGGAAGAAGGGGAACTCAACCACCACGAGTTAGCAATGCGGAACTCGACTACCTGCCAAGGTCAAACCTTCTCCCATTCCATGATGTTTTTTTTTACTCTTTCTCTCTCCCTCTCTCTCTCTCTCTCTCTCTCTCTCTCTCTCTCTCTCTTGTGAAATATTTTACGATTTCTTTTTTAGGATAAGCATTTTGTGTTGAAATGGGCCCGTTTTTTTTATAGTCTTTCTTTTTTCGTATTTTTAAGAAAAAGAACTTGTTTAAAATTTTATTATAATAATAATATCTTTCATTATAATAGTATTTTATATTAATAATGTATAATATAGATTTATATACAAAAATTATCATAATTATTTTGGAAAAAGAAAATATTTTTTAAAACGTTCATTTTTACGAGACATTTTGAAATTCATTAGTATTTCTGAACTTTGAAATTTGAAAATATAAAAAGAAAATAAAACGGAGTTGTTTGTTTCGTGAGTAATGTTAATCGATATTAATTATTTCTTGGTAAAGTTATAACCACGCAATATAATAACTAGCAATAATATTTAGTACAATGTCATAGCATAATAATTATATGAAATAATACTTAATAAGTAGGAATATTATATTATAATAATACTTAATTATTATAATAATAATATTTTATAAATATTATATTATATTATAATAGTATATTTTATATAGAATAATATATATAATAATAAAATAAAATAATAATATATATATAGAATAGTATATTATAATAATACCTAATAATAAATTTATACTAAATAAATATGAATATTATGGGTGCTATATATAACAATACTTGATTATTATAATAGTAATATTATATAAATAGTACATTATATAGAATAGTATATTATACAAAATAATATATTATATATAAGAGTGTATATATAGAATACTATATTATATTAATACTTAATAATAAATTCATACTTAATAAGTATAAATATTATATTATAAATAAAATAATTTTTGTGTAAAAAGCTCACAAAGTTAACACGTAAGCTTTTTATTTACCGTTGACTTCATTTTTATTTATTTTTTATTTCTTTTTCATTTTATTTTTATTTTTTATTCTCATGCTCAGCCGGTTGTTTCGATTTCGTTACGGATCGTGGGATCGAACCTGCTGTTTCGAACCTAGAGATAAAAGTAAAAAAAAAAGAAAATAATCGGTGTCACTGATCTCAAAACCAGAAGAGAAGACCTTTTATTGGTTGGTTCAAGCAAACGAAGGAAAAATAAGGTAGGAACGAATGAACATGAGAAACTCATGTAAGGAGTTGTGCTGCTGCACTTGCGAACAATGCGGAAGTCGGCCAAATGCCAAGGTCACTGTTCAATTTCTTCGGGAGTTTTTTATTTTTCTATTCGACTTCCTTTTCCTTTTTTTCAATATCATTTATAAGATTTTTACAATTAATTTATCTTTCAAAATTGTTCGATAAATAAATTTCAATTTCTTTATTAATGTTATTTATTATTATAGTTTTATTAAAAAAATTTTTATATTTTATTTTATATTTATTTTTGTATTATTATAGTTTAATTATATAATTATATATATAAAGTTTTATTTTAATTGTAAGTTACTTTAATTTTATTTTATTTCATTGGTTCACTGTTTTATTATTACCCATTGTTCAACGTTTTAATAAAAAAAGAGAATTTAGTATAGTTATAATGAATTATTTGTATATTTTATTATGTGAGTATTTTATTCCTTTTTTTTTCGGTTCTTAGTTACTTCATCTGAATGGACTTATCTTTCATCTACATTTCCGGCGGAAACTACATGCGAATGATATATCTGGTTTTACTTTCTCAAATTTAACACATTACCACCAATCAACACTTTTTAATTTTATAATGATATTAAATTTTAATATTAAAATATATTAAATTATATCTTTATTAATTGATACATAAAGTTAAATAAATAAATTGTTTAAATTATAGCAATGTATAATATAAATTTAATAAAAAAGTATTATACATGTACTTGTACGAAATAAAACGAACCAAAAAAAAGGGAAAGAATATAAATAACGATTATGAAAATACTGTATATATAGTGTGAACAAATTTGAACAAATTTGGCCAACATTAAATCTAACGCTACACGTGTAATCGTATAACATTTTCCAGATTATACACCAAGCACATCTTCAAATAGTAATCCTAGAAGTAGATGTTTACATTGTTACAAAAATAATATTCGGTAAGTATCAAGATATTGGTGTTCCACTTGCAAAACGTCATTATGCATTACACCTTCCTTTACTTAATATCATTTAACAACAACAGATTAAATTTCTAACTAATCGTTTTTCTAAGTAATTGATTTTTAAAAAGTGAAAGTTTTTTATTTTTTCATAAGACACAGCATAATTAATATACATAAGTTATAAATTAATAAAATAAATGTTGGTTATAATAAAATTGTTAATTTGATATACATATTTGTATAAAAAAGAAGACAATCATTTGATTATACAATTTAATTTTATATTGCAATAATTACACGTATTGTGTATGTATTTAATTAGTATACTTGTAATCGATTCCTTTTTTTGCAATATAATTTTAAAAAACATACTTTTTAAAGAGGTCACTACGGATAATTGGTTAATTAATTATTTGTACGATAAGAAATAATAGGATAATTAATTACAAAAAAAGAGATGATCTTTAGGAATACCCAACAATAATCTATATAAATATCTAAATATATATATATATAATATTTAAAAAATAATTAAATATATAATATTATAAAAATTATTAAATATTATATGTATATATAATATATATTTATATTTTATTATATTATATATAAAATTATATATTTAAAATATAAAATTATATATACACATACAATTATAATATATATAATATTAATATTTATATATGTAAAATAATTGCAATATTTAATTATATAATATTAGTTAATTATATATTAATTATATACGTATATAATTATCATATACAAATAGAGGAAACACTCGATAATATATTAATAAATATTCTTAACGTGACTTACTTTAAATATACCGTTAAAATTTACTATGACGACACGTTATATATATATTTATAAAAGTATTCACATATATGTCTTCATACTTACTTATAAAGAAGAAAAGAAGAAAAAAGATTTGTATCCTCCTACTTTGAATAACCAACTTCCCATTACCGTTGACATATTACACATATGCATATATACATACATATATATATATAATCATATATAATGTAATATATATAATCACTAATCACTACACACATACACTCGCGCACATATGCATATTATACACGCCAAACGACACACATGTCCACGCACACGCTCCTGTGAACGTACACATATACGCGAAATAAATTTCGTACATTTTATCCGATATCACTCGTATAATACATCATCTCACAATGTTTGAAAACGACTAAAGAAAATAACAAAGCAAGAAGTATACTATGAATACCAAACAACGTGTTTATATGTTCGTAATAGAATAAAAACGATAACATTGAAATATAAGCACCCGGTTAGTTACTTAGTAGTAGTAGCAGTAGTAGTAGTGTAGTGAGATATGTATAAACAAAACATTCAACGATCCTTCGATGATTTTAACCTCTATATACACCCTTGCCTTTCTCAGACGTAATTTTTCTTTTCTTCCGACAACACGTGTACGTTCTGTATCACAGGTATTATATTACGTATATTTGTTAATCTCTTTTAACTATCTCATTTAAATTAGAACAATGGTTTTTTGAAGCTTCTCTTTTTAACGATGCTATATTATAATAAAAAGTATTTCGAAATGATTTTTAAAATGGTATTTTTGTATTAATGTTTATTATATTAAATGTTAATTATTTAGTATTACTTTCAATAGTATACGAACACACTCGCGCACATATACTTATATATACATACAAAACATGCATACACGTATATGGGAAATAAATTTCGTACTTTTATTTTTTAATTATTTAATATTTTATATACGTAATATTATCAAATATATATACAATATTTTATATATTATATATTATATAATTATATTAATAATATAAACATATTTTATATATATTTTATAATATTTTATACATCTTATAATATTTTATATATTTATAATATTTATATATTTTATAATATATAAAATATTTTGTATGTGTGTTCGCGTGTATGCACGTCTAGTTAATTAACATTAAACCTACCACGCGTCCTGTAATTTATAAAGATATAGTAATTCGTAAAAATTACACATTATTCATTTTTAAATAAAAGAAAGTATATAATCCATTAAACAATCTTCTCAAAAATTTCATTCTATATACAAAATTATATATTTTATTTTAAATAATTAATAAAAATAAATATAACATATTAAATCTACGTAGGTTTAGTATTAAATATCAAATTTTAATCAAACTTCATTAATCATAAATATTAAATAAAACAAAAATAAATTACATAAAATATGATTGTTCTTAAATAAGAATAAACTTGTCTATAGACCGGAACATTATCATAGTATTGTGTAAAAGTTAGTGAAGAAAAAAGTAGAAAGGTATTTCTATAGGAATCCTTTTCTAGCATAGAATTACGAGTTCTTCATGGTCATCATCGATCTCTCGCGAAGAATAAAATTCGATGAGGTCAGATAATAACGAAAAGACAACGGTGAATTTCCATCAAGCTTGTTTGCTGAATAAACAATTTTTAAATATTTACTTAACTTATTTTAAAGTAATATCACGATACTTGACATGATAGGTTATCGATATTTAAGATCAATTAATATACCAACGAATTAATCGAATGATTGAGTAAAATAAACGGATAAAAAAGAATTCGTGTTTTTTCTTCTGTTATTTTTTTTAATTATTTATCGTCTACTTCAAAATTATACGAAGTGAAATTTAAATTAAAATTTTAGCCAAATAATTTTGTCTCTTTTTTTAGTAATATATATATATTATTTATAAAGTTATGTTTAATTTAAAAAGCACGTACCAATATTATACCTGTTTGTTAAAAATCGTATACGTAAAATATTAATAATTACCTAATATCAAAAAGTTTACGTAACGTAGTACAGAAAATTGTTACAATTCCCAAAAAAAAAGAAATAAAACAATTATTTTATTAAATAATCTAATCTAAATATTATTCTAAAAAATTATATTTTCTATAACAATTTTTCTATTTAATGTTTTTCAAAATATTATATAATCTAAATATTATTCTAAAAAAAGTTATATGTTCTATAATAATTTTTCTATTTAATATTATAATATTATAATATAATTTAATAATAAATATTAATATATTTATATTATAATATAATATAATAAATATTATAATATAATCTAAATATTTTCTAAAATATTGTCTAAAAAATTATTTATCATTATTACCTTTAAAAAAAAAATAATGTAATCAAACACAAATTTAAATTACGTTAATCAAATAAATAAATATATATATATAATAATTAGTATCATTTATTGTCAGATAGGATCAATCAACTTTAGAAAAAGGTTTTCATGTCGAGGTTATAATCAATATTAATGGTAAGAGAAATGTTAGTGGGGAGAAAAGAGAGAGTAAGTGAGTGAGAGAAAAAGAGAAAGAAAGAAAAAGAGAGAGAAGGTAAGAGAACTGATGATGTTTCTCTGTGGTGTGGTAAAAGGTAGACTTTACCTGCTAGTACCAGCCTCGAAGTCACGAAAAAAGGTGAACGGCCTCGAGAATCTCATCCAAACCGTAGTACCGTCACTTTGTCTACTTTCTTACAGGTTTAGATGAGAGGACGAAGACGACAACAAGTATTTCTCTCTCTCACTCATCTTACCACCATCATCATCCTTTCTCATCTTTTTTCTTTCCCTTAGCAAGTATACAACTCGTTTCAAAAACCAGATTTCTTCTTCATCTTTTTCTTTGACTGTTTTTTTCTTGGTCATGTGTGTGTGTATATATATATATATACGAACTGTTTACAGTAAAATCTTAATATTTTCTCTATTTTCACTATTTTCTCTCTTTCTCTCTCTCTCTCTCTCTCTCTCTCTATATATATATATATATATATATATATATATTTTCTTGAGAAATATCGTGAAATTAATGACCAAAAAAAAAACTAGAAAATAAAAAAAAAGGGAAAAACTCTCATATGACATAGTACGAACTATCTCTTTCCTCTCTATAGATTTCTACGTTAGAATCGTATTTCTCGGGTGAAGGTCATTTTTCTAGGATCGATCTTACTGCAACTTGAATTATGACTCCTTTTTTTTCTCTCTACTTTTCATACTGATAATGTGAAACGTTATCTTACTTCTTTTTTTCTACTCTCTTAATGTCAAAAAATAAAAATTAATAGAAACTATAAATATAACAAATTTTAATGTACAAATATGGATAGATATATATTAATTAATATTAATTATAATTAATAATATAATTATATATATAATAATATAAATTATTTTATAAAATTTATATTTTATTATATACACAACAATTATACACATTATATATAATACACAATATTAAAAAATTAATTATAATTAATAATATACAATATATACATATATTAATTAATTAAAATTAATAGAATAAATGACTATAGCAAATTTTAATGAACAAATATAGATGAATATATATATGAATAAATAAAAATTAATAGAACATATAAATATAACAAATTACAAATGTGATAGAGTATCATTCAGAAAAATAATTTATCCTTAATTTTGGTATTTTGTTTTTTACAGAAATACAAACAACGTATTAATAATTTATTTCCTAGTATTTCCCAATATAAACTTACTCATATATATATATATATATATATATATATATATATACATCATCGAATTGAAATTTAACGGGTCAGCAAATTCTTTAGCCAATGAGAACTCGTAAGAAGTATTACAATCCATGTTTCCGAGGACATGTAAAAAGAAGTCGCATGTCGATTATATTCCTGCTTGATTTCCTACAAAGACTGTACCGTTAAGAAACGGAAATACTGACTCGACTTATTAATCGTTAACGGATGTTACTGACTAATGAACGTTACTAATAAGCTACTACTAGCCTAACGATAATGTTGATCGATAACAATATCTACTAAAATACATATACAACCAATGACATTATTGTTACATTCGTCCGTTTTACTTTTAACATTTACATTTGACTTATTCATTTTATTATCATACACAATTAATTATTTTTGTTCCCTGTCAATTTTTTTTTACCATAATTTCGAAATTAACGGTGGAAAACACGTTTTATTGAAGTATATAGGCAACGAAAATAAAATAAAGTTTTTTTTTTTATCGTATAGCAACATCGCAAAGTAATTTTAAAATACAAATTTGTTTCCTATCTTTTTTGTTCTACATATACATGTGAATTGCATATATTATGACGATAGGAGTAATGTAGAAATATAAATATCAAATATTCACCTTACCTAGGTTAAGAAAAGTATGCATAGGTGTAGTTTTTTAACTCTGTTTAACATAATATTTGTAAGTCTATTTTTTCTTCAGTAATATATATATATAATATATTTATTATTAATATATAAAAATATATTAAAATATGCTAATAATATTAAAAAATTATATTAGAAATATATTATAATAATAAATATTATATTATAATATATATATATTTATTATTATTATATTATTATATTATATAATATATTATTATATAATTATTATAAATATAATATTATTTATTTATATAAATATATTGTTAATATATAAAATAATATAATAAATATATACAATTGTATATGTAGAATATACAATTATTAACATATATAAAATATATTTATTTATATATAAATTGTTAATTGACTTTCTCTCAAAAGTAACTAGAAAGTAAAAAAATTTCACTTATATATATAAATCATTTTAATGTAATAAAAAATATTTCATATCTTTAAAAATCTAAATTGTAATCTTACAAAAATAATAAAAAAATAATATATCGCAAATTAAAACTGTAATATATACATTATTATTTTTACTTTATCATTACGTTTGAACAAATATACTTTAAGACACGTAACATGGATAAATATCAAAAAAAGAAAATGAAACAACAAAACACTTACCGATAATAGTTAAATAACAAAACAATGAAAACGAATAAAAATTTGAATGGTGTTATTAGGTATATAAATTAAATTCACAATTCCTATTATTTCGTTTTCTCTCACACCTATGGTATTGGCTATTTAACACGAGTACGTATACTTCTTGGTAATGTAATAGAATTTCTTTCTTTTAAAAAGTTCGTAGTGTTGTTCGAGACAGTATGTAAAGTTGGGTTTTCACTTATCGAACGAGGTCAAGCTCAATATTGGTTAGCGAATAAAATAAAGAAATAATTTTTTTTTTCATGAAAATTCGTTTGAAAAGAAAAATAAAGAAAGAAAAGAAAAAAGAAAAGATAAAAATAAACTAAAGCGAAAACGATAAGAAATTATATGGTAGTAATTTTTATTTTTCAAAACGATTATCATTCCTTCGCGACAATTTGTCCTCGACGTAAAATAATTCTATGGTTGCAATTTAATGTATATATGTAAAAGTATCCTATAAATATTTATCATCGAAACATTTCACCGAAGGTTCTTTCAAACATATATTTTCGGTCTTTTAAGAAATGTATATTCAGTTGCAAATGAATCACTAAGTTGTTCTACAAATACATTTCTTAATTCTTAATAGAATTATTTATAATTAAATAGGTTGAATTTTAAATAGGTTATTATTTGTAATTAATAGATAAATATAAAAATTAATAAAATATTATTAAATATATTAGTTTTATAATTAAGGTTAGTTTTGCATAATATAATATTATTTTAATTATAAAACTAACCTATATATAATATTAATTATATTAATTATATACTAATATCAATTATAAAACTAACTATATATAGTTTTACTATATATAGTAAATACTATTTAATAAGTAATTATTAATATTACTATTACTATTATTTATTTAAAGTATAGTTTTATACTATATACTATATACTATATAGTTTTAATTATAAAAGTAACCTATATATGTTTGAAATAAAAAAAATGAAATTATTTTAAATATATAGCAATAAAAATTATGTCAAATAAATATGATTTAATATTAATGAAAATTTGATCGTATTTTTTTGTAATTTATAAAAATCAAATACGTATGACTTATTTAATAAATAAAAAGAAAATGTTGATGAAATATATTAAAGAAAATTATTAGGTAAAAGATTTTCTTCGAAAGAAGTTGTCATTTATAAATTGCATAAAGAGAGTTATATATATATTGTGGTGCCAAATATATACAACGATCGATGGTGCCATCGTTTCCGGAAGAAGCCATTTCTTTACATCTACGACGTCGTCTAACCTCCTCTTCCTCCTCCTCCTCCTTTTCCTAATGGTCTTTTATTGTCGTGTTGCTCAGAATTCGTTATAACAGGAGAAATCGTTAACTCTATTTTGTACACCCTTACGTCCTTTGTAATCTAACCATTAAAGGAACCTTTTTATTATAAATACGCACCTTATAAAAAAAAAACACTATAGGAAACATTAAAAAAAAAACATCTCTAAAGTGATTTTATTCTTACAAATTTTTGCATACATTTCAATATTTTCACGATTTTCGAATTGAAAATATTTTCAATTGATGCGTGTTACTTTTTATGAAAATAATTTAAATATTTCTTTTTCTTTTTTCTCTCTTTAATAAATATGATTTTCTGTTCGATGAAAATCACGCGTGATTTTATTGGATAGAAATGATTGTACCATTCTTCGAATGTTACAGATGTAATAGATTGACGTCAAAGGTCACGGTACAGTAAACTCGTCGCAAATTCCGTCGATGCTTTCCAATTTGTCGTTGGTGTAGATTCGAGTAGGAGAAGTTGAAGAGGAGGAAGAAGAAGAAGAAGAAGAAGAAGAAACTAACGGTGATAGCTATGACGATAGTGGTAGTGGTATGTAGTAGCGGTGGAAATAATAGTAATAGTAGTGGTGGTGGTGGTGGTGGTGGTGATGGTGGTGATGGTTGGTTGTGAAGGCAAACCAAAGAATGGGCTGAGGTAAGTGGGAAGCAAAAGGATCTAGAAAGAGGACGCATAACAACAGTAATTCTTCCTCGATCGCAATAATATAATCAGTAACGTGTAAATTCTTTCATCTTTTGATCCATCTTACTCGAATTTAAAAATAGAAATACCACTTTCTCTTTGTTCTTCTATTCATTTTTTAATTTGCCATATTTTTTATTAATAACAACGTTTTTTTTTATGCGTTTATAAATATATATATCAATTTACTGTAATTAATTTTTATAAATTTATTTTATAAATTCATTTTAAATAATTTTTACAAATTTATTTTATAAATTTACTATAATTAATTTTTATAAATTTATTTTATTATATATAAATTATTTATTTTAACTAGCTCGATAATAAATCCATTTATTGTTTACCTAATCTCGAATAATTTTAGTTTTGCAAATACTTTACGTTGAAATTAATTTTATCAAACAAAAATTTTTGAAATTAAAACATAAAAAATTTCTAATTTTCGTTCCATTTATTATTCAACAAATTTGTAATATTTATTTTTATATATATAATGTTTTTTTTTCATTCCGTACGTATATTTATTTATCCGTAATTATAATATTACGTAAGTTAATCATCAATAAAATGGTAATCGATAAATTTTCAATAACTATTGTCATAAAGATGCCTACACTTTACATGGATAAACATCAAACGCTATTAATCATCGGTCTCTCGAACGTTCATTTTCTTTATTTTTTATCTTACTTCCCTTTTTTCTTTCACGAAACTTAATTACTTGCAACACGAGAACTGTTCATTAAAATAACTGCTAACCATTTTTCTGTTCATTTAGTTCTATCTTTTTTTATTTTCATTTTTTTTTTTAATTTTGTTGTTAATTTTCTTTTTTTTTTTTTCACGCAAAAGAAAGCGACAGACATAACTTCAACCTATTATCATATTTACGTGGGCGACCATTTTATTTTTAGAAATAAAGCTTTCTCTGTTCCGTAGTTGTTTCTTCTCTGTTGTTTTTTTCTTTTTTCAAACGCGTTGTTTCCGGCAAGCAAAAGCCGACTCGCGAAGTACTTCCGGTTTTGCGCCAGAACTCAGCCAACCGCTACGTTCCCGTAGAATCATCAAGCAACCCTTTCCCCCTACCCCCTAACCCCATCCCCCTCTTACAAAAGTATCCTGATGCAAGTTAGTCGCATAGTCGACATGGTTCCGGCGTAACTATACACAACTACTACTAATACTACTTGGGACTTTTATCTTTAGCCTAATTAGATTAGATAGAAAATCACGGACTCGCATACCTCGTCACGCGATAGTTAAGTATATGTATGTGTTAGTAATTTGAAATAAATAATACGTAACCGTATAACAATCCTGCAAGGTGTTGTTCGATAATAATAAAAAAAAAAGTAATAATAATAATTTACAATTCCAAAATATGTTCTAAATTTATCTTTTTATCTTACACCTATGAGATATAGATTAATGTAATGTAATAAAAATTTGATATATTTATAAATACATAGATTTATAATATTAAAGAAAATAATAATAATAATAATAATAATTTGCAATTCCAAAATAATTTTTAAATTTATATTTTTATATTAAACCGATAAGATATTGATTAATTATTTTATTTATATATAATAATAAAAATTTAATATATCTATAGAAATATATAAGTTTATAATAAAAATATAAAATTTAAATATATATATATATATATATATATATATATATATATATATATATATATATATATATATATATATAATATTTTTATATTATATATTTTATATAATTTATTATATATAATATTAAATATTATATTTTTTATATATATAACATATATTATTTATTTATTATTTATTTATATATTACATTTATATATTATTTAAATATATATTTTATATAATTTATTATAATATTAATTTATAATTAAAATTAGAAAAAAAATAATAATTTAATAATTTGCAATTCCAATAATAAAAATTTAATATATTTATAAACATATACATTGATTATGTGTGTGTGTATAATATATAGTTATCTTATGTGTAACATGTTGAACTACTATACATATATTTAATATAATTTAAAAATAATTGAATATTGAAATAGATTTGAATTATTGTACATCACCCATAATTTTTAACAGATTCAAAATTATTTTTTTGATAAATGGTTTAATGACTTCACGCTTATAAATATTTCATAGAAGATGATAAGAAAGAAAATAATTTTTTGAATTACTCGCGAATTTAATCGTATTCTTTCTTTTCTTTTTATTTTCTTTATTGGCTTGATACCAAAAAAATGGCCACACCAAAGTGACTACAACGACTAAAGGGGTCGTTTAAAATTCAACGAACAACAGGATGAGATTTCTGTTATCGTGTTGCGATAAATATTCTAACACCGTGCCAAGGGGAGAATTCATGGAAACTTTACATTAAAAAAAAAAAATGGAAAGAGATAGGAATTACCCATCGTGAATGGCATTTTTTTTCTTTTTTTTTTTTTTAAAGACGCTAACAGTAAAATCAGCATCAACCTGCTGCTACTCGAATTTCCAAGGTGAAAAAAAACGTTTCTTCAGAATGAATATTTTTCCATAGCGTCCTACTTTACGTTTCTCCCTTCTACGCTTTTATGCTAGTCGTAGAGCATTTTTCTAAACCAGATTTCATTATTCCCTAGCTGAGAAGGAGACGAGTTTTTCCCCCACTCTCTAGTTTCTTTCAAATTCCTCAGAATAAAACTCTAAAGTTAGATCGTAGTAAAAAAAAATCAAAACACCTTCCAACGATAAATCCTTGAATTATGTATTACTTTGTTTGGGGTGGAAAAGGGGAGGCCAAATTCCAAATTTAACAGGGACTTCATTTCGATTAAATAACATTTTTTGTAAACTCGTTAAATTTTTAAGGTGGTATATCTAAAAATACTTCCAAATTTAAGAACTATGTATAATATATATAAATATTTATATTTGTTTTAATTATATTTATTAGCTATGTATATTTAATTTGGAAATATTTATATATAAAATAATTGTACTATAAAATATATCATACATTTATATTTGAGTATTATATATGAATTAGTTTACTATTTGTATTGTTAATTTAAAACAAGTATATGATATTACATATCTAAATATATATATTTGTTTTATATTTTCGAATAAGTATATTTGTAAAAAAAAAATATTTATTTATAATATAATAGAATAAATATATTTTAATATTAAATATGAAAAAAAATTAAATATTTTATAAATATTAATTATAAATTAAGTTATTAATATATAATAATTTATTAAATATATAATAATAGATTTATATTAAAAAATTAATATACTTAATTGTATAATAATTTATTTAATATATAATTTTATATAATTTAATTTATAATTAATATTAATATTATTAATTAAATTTTTTAAATATTTTAAATAATTAAATTGGTTTTAATAATACGAATGCGTATTAAAGAAAATGGAACAATCAGAAAAATGAGATTTTGACAGAAGAAAAGTTTAGAGATGTTCCACTTTGATACGTAATGGGACATAGTCACTGACATTAATGCTTACGTCAATGCTTACATCTGTCCCAAGAGAGAGAGAGAGAGAGAGAGAAAGGGAAGAGGGAGGAGGAAAAGAGAGGAAAGTAAATTGCTTTGCATCGCCGTGCGGAGGGGAACTAAATCATATAGTCGGTTTTCATCAAAGAATTAAAACCTACGTACTATTTTCTCGTATAAAATCCCTACATTATTGATCACTATACAATCACTAATTTACTTTTCAATTGTCAATCCTATTTTCATCTTCATCCCTTTTCCCCACACCCAACACATTTACATATTCGATTAATTCTATAAATAATTCCTTTTTTTATCTACAATAAACTTGTTAGATTATTTCTGCAAATTTGATTAAATCAATCGTAACGATTGATCATAATAAATTGATTGAAATAATAATTTGGCAAACTTTTTCAACACTATATATATATATATATATATATATATATGTATATGTATAAAACTACATATATATATATTTTTTTTCTTTTTAATCTGTATGATATGACCATGACATATGTATCTAATTTTATATCATCAAAACATCGCCAAACCTGATAGTAATAAATATCTATAAATTACCACAAATTTTAATATTATGCAATATATATATATACAATTTTGAAAGATAATAATTTGCAAATTATGTCAATAAGATTTTGTATATTTGTTGACGAAAAAGAAAAGAAAAGACAAAAAAAATAAATTGAATACGAATAACAGATATGCTTGCATATAACATATAACATGGAAGTAAAAAACTTTCTCTCTCTCTTTCTACTATGTATATACTCGTATATATGTTATATACATATGGTTACGGCAAGAGGAAGAAGAAGAAGAAGAAGATATAGAAATAAAAGAAGGAATCGTCAGCGGTAGATGACGTAATTATTCAAGAAGGGGATTGACTCCCCAAATACGATGACGCACGATAATTTAGTATGCAGACGCCAAACGGCTTTCAATTTCGATTATAATGCAATGATGAACTTCCTTCTACTTGTTACTCATACGTCCTGATATATTATTTGACGAATTATTTAACTAACCATAATCAAAAACGACCATAATTTGCTATAATTTTTTCAGATTTTTTTTTAAATTAAATATATATATTTATATATAGTGTTAATAAAATTTATATCCAATATAAATAATTACCGTTACGATATGATAATTCAATATATTTTTGTTGATATTATATTTTATCAATTTCTATAAAAAAATTTATTATTAATTATTTTTTTTTAATTTTATATTTAAAAGAACTTAAATTTTAATTAAAAAAAAATTTTTTTAAATATTTAAAAAATTATAATTTAATTTTATTTAAATTAAATTATTTTGGCAGTAAAGTGCATTAATTTTAGTATTTAATAATATATAAATATAAAGTAATAATAAAATATTATTAAATTAAAATAATATTATATAAATTAATATTAAAATAAAATATAATTATTTAATTATATTTAAATATTATTATTATTTTATGATATTAATATTATAATAAAATTATATTATTATTATATAATTATAATAAAATTATAATATTAATAACATAAAAAAATATATATTAAATAATATAATTTATTATAATTATATATATTTTTCCCCTATTTCTTTTTCTAAAAAATTTGAAGATATATATATATATATCTATGTTTTTTTTAGAGATAAATAAAAATAAGGATAATAGGTATCTTTAAAAATGAAAATATCATGGTCGAAATATTATACATAGATACATATATATATAAGACTTTTAAAGATTATTTACGAAAGAGAAATACAAATAACGGAGAAATGTCGATTACGTAAGTAACATTGATAACAAAGTCTAACTATTGATAATAAAAATCCAATTGACGGATAAACGATGGATTCATGTAAATAGAAAACACATGTGTTTATTTATTTCGTAATAATTAATAGAACTCGACATAAAAAAGTAATCGAAAATTTCGGCAAAAAAACTATTATTCAAGACTAAAAGTTCTTCTTATTTAAAAAAAAAAAATCAATCAACCAAAAGGAATTTGTCCACATTTTTTTTTTTAGATGATTCAAAAATTGTTTTTTTAATTATAATATTTATTTTTAAAATTATTTTTAACTATTGTATTATAGAAATTATATTAATTTTTTTTTATTCACTATGTTGACGATACTACGCGTGATAAACACGCGCATACATCTTACATCTTCTGATAGATTATAAAAAAAAAATTCACACCACATTTTATTTAAGACCTAACAACCTAACAAGAAAAAAAAACAGCCAACTGCGTAAGGTTAATTGAAAGAAGGAAATTATTTGTACAGGTGGACAAGTAAGTTGTTCTAGCGCCCACTAAGTTGGTTCGATACTTCTAAATATTCGAACATGATCGAGTGTCTCGACATATTATTATATAAAGTCATAAGAATTTTTTTTTACTTCTCTTTTCTTCCACTTCACGATATCATTCTACTCCTCCTTCTTTATTTTTTGTCTCCTTTTACGTACGAATATACATCTAACTCATTTAATATTTGCAAAGATTAAGCGAAGCATAAAAAGAAACTGCTACCTTGTACAATATTTTCTTTCATACTTTGTTTCTCTCTTTTCTTTTCTTTCCTTTTTTTTTTGCTTTCTTTTTGTCTTCCTTCATACAACATGTTAAAATTACATTTGCGATAAAAAAAGTATACACGCTTCATTTTGTACGTTACGTAAAGTTTATCGAGAATGATAATATGCTCTTGCATTGAAAGAACATTTTTTTTTTAAAGAAAAAATAAAAAAAAAAAACATAAAAAAAAAGAAAAAAATAACACAAGTATCAACAGAACACTAAAAAATCATCCTTGTTGGTACAAACATTTTTCTTTAATTTTTTTTATTTTTTTATTTTATTAATGGCAAAATAAGGAAATACGAATTCATTAAAAAAGAAATGTTATATACATATATATTAAAAATTACATAGAAATTATTTATATAATAATAATATATATTACAATATATATTTTTATATATATTATAAAATAAAATTTATATATAGTATATATATAGTAATTTATGTAGTAATATATACAGTAATATTATATTATTAAATTATAATATATATATTAAATACGAGACGAGTATATAATAAGAAAAAAAAATAATTATCATAAAATGTCTAAAAGAATATAAATGCGCGTTAAAACAGTCATATAAATAATTATAGAAATAATTCATAAAAACGTTATACAAGAGTGTAATTTTTTGAACAGCAACGTGCAGATAAGAAGAAAGAGAAAAATAAGGAAAGAAATGATAGAAAAAAGAAACAAAAATATATATTAAATATTAGGTCACGCAAATCGATAACAGAAAAAAAAATACAATGATCAAAGAAATATAAAACGACTATAAATAATTAAACATAATATATATGTGTACATATTTATACCATAAGTTACAAATAACACACACGTGAAACACAACGAATGAAATAAAAGACTTATTGGAACAAAGTGTTACGTCAAGTGTATGCAGTCAATGTATAGGCGGGAAAATACGAAATGTCGTAAGAGTTATCGCTTTTGACAAATTGTACAAATTTTTCAAACTTGTTAAATATGTATACAAGTTATATGGTTGTATATCTTGAAAATACTGTTAGGGCATTCTAAAGAAACGCTCGTTAATTACGAATTACTACGAAGTACATACTATTACCGGTATACTACTACCGGACGAGATACAGTTCGTTTTAACATTTAAGTAAGTTATGTGTGTTAATAAAAACGTAAAACATTTCTAAGAAATTCTATCGTTCTCTCAGTAGTACGCTACTTAATTTAAACTTGTAAGTATACATATATATATATGTGATAAGTACATAAACACATGCATGCGTATATAGATAGACAGACGGACATACGAATGAATTGAAAGAACGTTACGTTTATTACGATGCATATTTAAGATATGTATGTATGTATATATGTATATATGATAATTGATTAATATCATATTTTATTCGATCTTTGAATTAATTCTGACGATGAATCGAGACACAATATGATAGTAACGATAACAAGTAACATATGTTATAATATCGTTTGAAAAATTGATTGGTAATTTTTAATATATAAATAAATTATATTTGGATAATAATAATTAATTTTATAAATATTAATATTTATATTTTAATATATATGTATAAAAAATATTTAAATATATAATATTTTTTATATATAATTAAATAAATATATAATTATTTTAATTATATAATATTATATATATAAAAAATATATTACAAATAAAATAAATCTATATATACATATATATAAATAATATAATTATAAATAATATAATTTATATATATATTATATATTATAAATTTAATATTTTTTTATATTTTAATATATAATTATATTATTATTATACTATAATTAATATATAATAGTATAATTATAATTTAATTATAATTATATTATAATAATATTATTTCTAATATTATATTTATTTATATATATAAAATAGACCAATGAATATTTTGCAAAATTGTTGTCAAATTAATATATAATTTTGTTTGATGACGTATTAATGAATTTTAAAAAAGTAGAATAGAATAGAATAAAATATAAAATAATAGATCGTGAAATAACGGAGCACGATTTTATTATTATTATTTAATAATCTATATAGAGTATTTCCCGTCATTTTAGGTCACAGTAAAACCTAATCGAACTAACTTTACGGTCATGATCGTAGAAAACGTGTATTGTGTTTCGTGTTTTCTATATGGCATGTAAGCTTTCAAAAGAATAAAGATATGGCATATAAAGGCCAAAGAGAAAGAGAGAGAGAGAGAGAGAGAAAGAGAGAGAGAGATAGAGAAGAAAATAAACTTACTGGTTCTGTGAGGTAAGACTCCCACAATTCCCTGAGATCGCTGCTTCCCACATCGTAGAATTCCATGATGGCTTGTTATCTTCTTTTTATTCGCTGATCTTTCTTCGATCTGCGTTGTCTATCTTTGTGTTGTCCTCAATCAATCTTTTACATACTTGAATGATCATTTACACCGTCTGGAATCTCAAACACCGGTACACATCCTGGATTTTTTTCTTTTCTTTTAAATGACACAGATACTTCTTTTTTTTCTCTATGGTAGTTGTGTGTTGTATCTGTAAATTAACGAAGAAAAGAAAAAAGATAATTTAAAGATAACGTTTTAAGAATTTAATAAAATATTTTTCATAGGACACACACACACATGTACGTACGTGTATGTATTTATATCTTAAAGATAAAAATACGATTTATCTTGAATTTATTTTATCGAACCATGTTTTAAGATATATCGAATGATTAGGAAAAAAGAAATAGAAATTCTTAAATGATTGTTAAGATAACCGTTTGAAAGATAAAAATAAAAAAAAAGAAAATATCTCTCGTAAAATTGTACGTGATCGTAAAAATATAAATAATGACTGACTGAGCACATAAAATTTAATTATACGGATTAACATTTCATTTATTTTTAATCAATCAGCAATACAACATAACAACATAATCTCAAACATCTACTGTAATATAATTAATTACTAACAAAATGTTAATTAATAAAAATACGAATAAACGTATCAATGTTAATTATGAATTAATTTATGTGACATACTAAAGTGAAAATGAAAGTAAATTTTATTACGAATGATATATTTATTCATGAAGTTATAATATTTTTCAATGATATTTAAAACGAACGTTTTTCTCGTGTTGTATTATAATAACAAGCAATACGTCGAGACAAATCGTAACGCGTTGTAACGAGATCAATGGGTATGTATTTTATGGGTTAAGTACGACACGATGCATGTTCGATCCGTTGAAGAATAAACTAGAGAGAAGAATAATAGAAGAAATAGAGTGGGGAGTGTGTTCACACAACATGGAAAACGTAAAACGAACAGAGAACGGTAGTCTAAGTTTTACAATATATATGAAATTATGTTATATATATAATATAATATAAATCTAATTAATTTAATAATTAAATAATAAATATAATAAAATTTATATATATATTGTTTTATATAAGGATGAATCATATTGTATAAAATTAAAAAAATTATTGTATAAAATTAAAAAAAAAAATGAACGAAACAAGAAAGTTCCTTCCTTAAGCTAATAAACTTTAATTGTAAAATAATCTGTACAGGTTGGCAAACAAAAATTAGGTACCTAGGATATTTGGGTACATATTTCATTTATTTCTCCCTAATTTTGTTTATCTATAAACAACCGAAAAAAATAAAAAGTAATGGGGTTAGATACATAAAAAACCTATAATAATCTAGTATCCTTTTTTTTCCCTTCTTCGATCTGGCTTAACGGAGATGCGAGCACGACATTTCCTCCCGATAAAACTCGTTTATTATAATCACTGAAGAATGACAAGCGTTCCGTTCCACGTGAGAAACGTTCGTACATATGTACGTTTTACTGGAATATATTTACATATTACATATAGCAAAAAAAAAAAAAACAGAAAAACAATAAAAAACATAATAACCGAATTCATATACATATTAAAATGAATCAAAAGTTCGTGAATTTATTGAATTGAAACGTTACTTTGAAATTGTATAATGAATTGCATTTTGTAAAATTTACTTCAAAAATATTAAAAACCAAAAAAATGCAAGAGCTTTTGATTCATCCTAATATAAAACAACCCAATCCTTAAATTATTATCTCCAGGAATGTATGCAAATATATAAATAGATTAAATATCGAATGTTTCTTTACGCTTATGTTACCTCCCCCCAAATATAATATTCTATGTATAAAGAGAGTGCACTTGTTGAAGCACTCACTACGCGGATAGGTGCGCGTTCATCCGTTCTGAGCAGAGAAAAAGGTCAACGTGCGAGAGCCGTGGACAGTGACCGAGGTGTATGCGCAAGAGAAGACGATTCGTTCTTGGCATATCGACGAGAAACTGAGCTCTCTTATTCTTCTCTCAACTATAACGGTGAACATAAATATATATACCTTCTTCAATAGAACATAATTAAATATTCTATTGATTTTATTTTTTCTTAGAAATATCTTTTCTATGATTTATCACGCATAATATATACATATATAACATATCAAGTTAATTTTGATAATCGTAATAACACAAGACGACACATTATTTACTGTTAACACCTTGGTACCGGAACATAACGGACCACCACTACTACGTCTTATCAACATCGTTAAGTTATCTCACGTTGTGATACTTAAAAAAACTTGTATTATATATATATACGAGAAATATAATCGCGTTTCGAATCGGTCCTCTACAATATCATCACATACACATATATATACATATGTGGTATACGTGTTCGCACGAGTAACATCAAAGAGAAACATATATATATATATATTCAAAGTAACATCATCAAATTCCCGGCTGGATTTCTGACCAGAGATTGTGAGAGGAGGAAGGAAAAGTAAAAGAGGTGGGAGGTGATAATATGAAAGGGTGGTACGGGCAGATTCGCATCGAACACGATACCACCAGATGGTACATGCATGCATGTTTTAAACGATCTATTCCATCTCTCTCTCACTCTCTTTCTCTCTCTCTCTCTCTCTCTTTTCATCTATCTATCTATCATTCTCTCTTTCTCTCTCTTTTACTCATTTCCAATCTATCTTTTATTCACTCGGATACAGAGATTTCGCGGGTGTGTGCGCGCGTGCGCGCACGTGGGGACACGTGCGGAATAACACACGACAGTCACAGACGGTTACACCACCTTTCACTATTTAACTATTTTTTACTAAATTTTATTATTATTATCTATTATATATATATATATATATATATATATATATATATATATATATATATTATTTATAACACGTAAAAAGCAAAAAAAAAAATGATTTTTCGTGCAACATTTTTTACTCACCGAAAAAAATACTTTGCTTAAGATGTAAAAATCCACTTGTTAAATTTGTTGTGTTGTTTTTTTTCTTCTTTTTTTTTTTTAATATCAATATGTTGTACGAATCATCCAGATGGGGAGAAAGAGGAGGAGGAGGTTACGCGAGAGAGAACACACACACGGGGAGGAAAGGTTTGAAGAACGATAAGATGGGAAAGACCGAAGTCGATCGAAAGGACGAAGGCGCCGGTCTGTTTTTCCCCGAGGAGGAGAAGGAGGAGGAGGAGGAGGAGGAGGAGGAGAAGAAGGGGAAGCTGCGAAACTAATAGCGCTTTAGAGGTGAGGTGAAAAGGGTAAGAGAGAAAGGGGGGAAAGACAGGAGGCAACAGGAGCCAATCAGGGTGTAGGAGGAAGGGTGGGAGGAACGGGGGTGATGATAACGAATGGTAGAAAGCGGGTGAATTTTCACGTAGAGGAGAGGTTGCGCGAAACACACGGATATATTATGATCGATCGATCCTCGTCGTGCGTGGTGGTGTCGCTCTTCGGAATCGGCGCGCCGCGAATGATCCGTTCCTTCTGGTAAAAGACGGCTCCAATTGGATGCGGAATTTCTACTTAATCTTTTTCTTTCTATCTCTCTCTCCTTCTCCTTCTCTTTAATCTTTATTATCTTCGTTCTCCTCTTATATGTTCCTCTTTTTTTAAAACTTGCCTAAAGCAATATATCTATATATATGTGTATATGTATATGTATATATATATATACAGGGAAAAAAAAGTAAAGTGAAGTTTAAGAAGAAGACACGCGTTTTTAGTTTTTAACCGATGGCGTAGTACTACCACCGTTCCTGAGTAACGTCAAGAGACTAAAACTCTTGCTATGAACGAGAAAGAGGATTGGCAAAGGGGGAGGGTGAGAGGATAAGGGCGAAGAACACGGACGCACCCGCCTCCTCCACGTACTTTGCCGCCGCGAGTGCGCTTCTAAGACCGCGCACGTGCTGCCTGAATCACTGTATCACAACGACTCGAGTTAATCCGACCAATAGCGTACGACCACCTGTTAGATGTTTCCTATGGCGCAACGAGTTCAACTATATCGACCAATAAACGCACGGCTTTTATTTTACTCTTAACAAATCGTTATGGACTTTAAGCAGACTTTCTTTTGTTTTACTTGCTTTTTTCTTTTTAAAATGAGAAATGAAATTCGCGCGGGCGGTATATTTTTTTCTTTTTTTTTTTACATTGTTAATAATAATATAAATAATATATATAGATCTTTCGAAATTTTTCTATTTCTTTTTCTTTTAATGACACTTTAATTGATAATAAAGTAAGATGAATTTAATAGTAGAATATATTTAGTTCGTCCCGAAAGTTTCTTCTTTTTTTATTTTTTTGTTTAAATAATTTTACGCACACAATATTTTTTTTTATGTTGAATAATATACAGTAAAGAAAAAAATAATATAATCTTATTTAATTTTTATTTATAATATTAATAATTTTTTTTATAATTATTTATAATTAATTTATAATTAATTTATAATTAATATATTATTATAATTAATAAATAAAAAAATAAAAAAAACAATTTTGAAATTATTTAATAAAATAACATAAAAAATATTAAGCATACAATATTGTATAACTTATCACGAAGTAAAAGGAAGAAATTTTCAGGACGATCTAATTATTTGTTCATTGTTAATAATAACTTTCTCTAATTCATTTCTCTTGATAATAATATACATTGTAATCTATTTTACGCGATCGATTCATTGTGAAAAACATATATTGCATGCTGGTAAAGAGTCAAGATTAAAGATTTATGCGGGTATTAGTCATTTTGTCGCGTGTTAAATTTTAATGTATGCGGGTATATATATATATATGTACCATTTATACGGGCGTATCTATTAGAAATTTTGTTAAAATCAATTTTTTTGTCAACGTGATCGTTACAGATTTATAAATAACAAAAGACGTGCGCTGATTAACGTAAGTCGTTCGTTTACATTGATTCATCAATTATTAATTGTTCTAATTCGAAGCAAAATGATATGAAATATCTTATAAATTTATAAAAGATAAATATTATAGATACATATTTGTTTGTTTTATTTTTTTTATATAAGGATTCTTCTCTATCAAATATATAATATTGAATCATCCCTGTGTTCATAAAATTCATTTGCGAATTATTTATCTTACGTTGAGGTATCGTGTTATCTCAAATGATAATCACTTTATCTTTCTTATCGCAAAAAATGATATCAATTTTCTTAGAAGATACTACATATTTTTGTAAAAAAAATAAAAAGACCAAAAATCTTTCATAATTATTACAATAGTATTCTATTTAAATGAAACTTTTAAAAATCGTTTAAGGAATATTGATGATTACATCAGATGCATTTTTTTCAAATTAACTTTAAACTTCCTCATGATGTAAGATTTTTCTTTTGATACGATCAAATGTGGAAAAAAAATAAAATAAAAAAGAAAAACATAGGACATCGTCAAAGTGAGCAATCAAACTTATATAATGACCTATGAATAGAATAAATTGTAAAATTTTCTGATTATACATTGCTCAAGAACATTTTTTTTTATCACGGATATTAAATTTCCCCACTAGGATTTAATTGTATTAGACATTATATTCTAATGTTACATATTTAATAGAATGAAAAGATTTTTCTTTCATGCAGTTAGTTTACTTCATTTTTTTTTGTTGTTGTTCTATACAATCGTTCATATAATTTTTTGTATGCGTACGTGAAATTATTTTTTTTTATTACATGCTCCTTACACATTTACATCGTGCAACTATTGTAACATTCGTACAATTAAAAGAAATGTTACAGTTTATCGATTTCGAAGCTATTCTATTCATCAAGTTTTTTTTTCAAATATGTATATATATATGTTTATATATATATATATTATTCTTTTATCAGGTACAATACAAGGCTGAACAAACCGTGATTGTGATTTTGTTCCGATTAAAATTGAACGTAAATCTTAATCGTACATACGAAACATGCTTTTGATTTTTTTTGTTTATATAATTTTGGTAATTTTTTTTTTATTAAGCAATACGTTTTCTAAAGATCATGAAATTTACTTAAAGTTACTAAAATCGAATAACATTGCATGCCTAAAATCCTAATTTCGATTGAAATCATTTTCGAAACAGTGCTTGATGCCATCATACTCAATTAAAATATAATATGTATATGTTTTTTTCTGTTGAATAATATAATGAATATTTTTTCAATAATAAAATATATGTATATATATATAGATCGTTTTTATAGCATATGCATAACATTTTGTTAGGATTATAAAGAATATATGAATAATCTATACCCAGAATTCCCATTGATTATAAAAATATGGGTTTCTAATAAACATTCAAATGTAATATATAACAATGTAAAAAGTAAAAAATATAAGTAAAATAAAGTATGCATAAAGATTACAAATAATAGATAATCTTGTAAAAGATAAAAAAAAATTATTTAATTCTCTTTCTTTAAAGCGGATTGTAATAATGCGTTCCGCATCGATATTACCAATTTTTCAAGTTCCTCAACTTTCATTTTTAATATTTTATTATCCTTTTCAAGTTCTAATGCTCTTATTGCCATTTCTGTTTCTTTAGCTTTTTTATTCATTCGTGATTTTCTTGAAGCTTCGTTATTTTTTTCCCTAGATTCTCTGTAATTAAAATGATCTACTACTCGACTATCTGAACTACTGGAATCATCGATAGATAATTTTCGTTTTTCCCGTTTAACGTTTGAATATTTTTTCTTCTCTACTTTGTTAGTGTTTGTTATCGTCCTGGTTCTTTCGGATCTTCGTGATGTAACTGAGAAAGTAGTAGCAGTAGTATCGGACGATGATGTTATCGTTGAAGTTGTTGATCGTGTTTTTCGACGAACTTTATCGACTTCCATATCCACCTTAACCGCTTTCTCAGTATTATTTTGTGAAACTGATGGTAATTGTTCTATGGGCGATCTTGAATTGAATATTGTTGATGTGTCTGTGGATGTGCTACCCCCTCCTGGTGAATGTGGTTCATCCTATAAATTAACAACAAATTCATTATTTCACACGATATATTTAATATTTCTTTCTTAATATTATCATTCAAATTTCAAAATATATAAACTCACTTCATAAAGATATGAAAGTAAATCAAATGTTCCTGATCCGCTAGTTTGAACTGTATTCAACATATCCCATGTTTCCGATTGATTATTTTCAGTTGATTCAAATGTATTTTGGCAAGCATCATCCAAATCAAGATCGTCTATACGTTGTTGTGAATGAAATGATGATACATTAACATTAGAAGAAGTGTTCATCTTGCTATTACTAGCACTGGTACATGCTTTGGGTAATTTTAATAATGTATTATTTGATTCCTTATATTCTGCTTCGTCGAGTTGTTTTTTATAGCTAAAAGAAGAGTTTGATGAAGGTAACAAAGGTTGATATTTGTCACCTGGAATCTCTGTTTCATCAAACAAATTCATTTTTAATCTCCCCTTATCTTCGTTTATCCCCTTCGTAGCGTTTTCTGATACCCCCTTTCCCAAATTCGAAACGCTCTTACCCTCGTATTTAGTACCTGAACAAAAGATGAATTGTATTTCAATATTAATAAGACTAATTAAACGAGAAGAGTCATCTAGCTATCATCAACTTACCTGATAGTTTAAAAGGAACCAATTCACCTATAGGAAAATCGCATGGAGTCTGGAATTGATCCATGCACCAACCGCTTAAATCCTGAAAGTTCTCCTCCCACTCGGGGAATGTTGTAACACTGTCTTCTTCCATTAATATGTTTGTTTTGGTTTGTGGAAAAATCCAGGGCTCCTTGAGCAGATCTGATTCCATTGTTGGGCTTAATAAAGGAATAGTTTCCACCTTTGTAAGGGTTACAACTTCTTCCTCCAGTGGCCGCGATCTCACGCCACGAGAAACAGATGATGGCTGCGGCAGACGGCTGCATGGCTTAGGAACCTACAATTTCATTTGTACCATAGAATACTATGAACTTGTAGGAATCCATTAAAAGTGTCTAATCTCCATCCAATACCTCTTTCCATATATAAGACCCAAATGCACCAAGAAAATACCACTTACGTTATTTGCGCCTCCTTCCTCAAATGAAATGTTGCTGGTTGTTTGAGTTTCGAAGATAGGAGGGATTTTTAAAGCCTAAAACAAAATTTATTATATATATTAGGAGAAGTATGATTAATATCAGCTAATGATAAAATTATTATTTAACGTTTATATAATCAGTCTATTATTTTTATCTATCCAGCAAAAAAAAATGAAAAATCATACAATTATTAGCGCAATGCAGTCACTCCGAGATATTAATCATTATAATAATAATAATAATAATAATAATAATAATAATAATAATAATAATAATAATTACAACATAAAGACTCTTAGGGATATCAGAAAATCCTATTTGATTCTTATCAGCAAGTCAAATGAACAATTTCTATGGAATACTTGATTATCAGTGTTATCAAAGAAATTATCAAAAGATTGTTCGTTTTATCGCATTACGATCAATAATATCGACGTGTTTTTCACTACTTTCTAGACAAATATGATAAAATAATAATAATAATAATAATGTAAAAAAAAACAACGACATAAATGTTAAATGCGACAATGCACGTATGTTTTGTTCAACGAACACGGTCGATAGGATAGAACGAAGTATAATAAATGTTTTTTCGAACGTAAGAGAAAGATTTTCAAAATAAGAATTTTTCATCGAGAATGTTAATTCATCCTATTAGACAAAAAAAAAAATAATAAAAAAAATGTTTTTTTTTTTTAAATACGTGGTTATCTAAAGTAAGTAATGTTGTTACGTAATTGAAAGCGCCGACATGTGACTACGCTTTCAAGAGACACACGTTACATCATGTTTCTCTGCCGCCTCAAATCGATAAGCCAAGAGAAAAAGGGGGGAAAAATAAATTTTCCACTGGCTTCGATATAAAAAAAGAAAAAGTAACGTGACAAAATAAATAATTGTTCGAGAAAGTTTTTTTCAATTAAATTTTAAACAATTAAAGAATAATAAACTTTTTTTTTCGATAGAACGTAGAACGATGTTGTTTTAGTATATTACAATGACGCATCATTGTAGTCCGATCGATTAACGAAAGAAGGTAAGCAAGTACTTAAATAAAGAACTATATATATAGTTATATAGTTAATATATATATATATATATGTATAAAAGCCACTACGTCGCAAAAGATCGTTTACTTTCGAGAAGTATCGAAATTATCGAATTAAATGGTAAGATAGATGAATACTACTGTGCGCCGTTATATAACATGTTTTTGCGTAGCTTTAGGAACGTAAGAAAAAAAATGAGAACTAAAGTTAAAACGTAATTGAAAAGAAAAAGAAGACAACAACAAACTCACCCTCCTGGAGACGATAAACGTAGCTGCGCCTTCCACTTAGAGGAATGTAAAAAAATAAGATTGAATTTTAATAATGTCCACAAGTGGTAGTAGTACGTATGGTTCGTATTCGTACGATGTAAAGAAAATATTTTTTGTTAATATCTTCTAAGGGTTTTTTTTTTAATATTTTCTTCTTTTTATCTTCTTCAAATCGATATTGCACGTAAATATTTATATATTTTTTTTTTATTAATTAAAGAAATTTTTTTTGAATTAAATATCAACAACAATTCCGTATTTTGTTTTATAGTGAGACAAGAGAACGTTTCTCTTTAATCTACCTTCACGAAATGCGGCTGGCCAGTGCCACATCTGAGATTCTAAAGACCCAACTCATACTACCACGTCACAAAAATGGCGCTACGCGCGCTCTCTCTGACGGTTTACCGTTTAACTACGTCATCATTGACCAATGATAACCTTTGTGATCACACCGCTAACCAATCGAAACGTTTAAGGGATACCACCTACGGGGGAAATTGACACGTCATTCTTGGAATACGATGATGCGAAATATCGACGCGATAATTTTCTATTTTTCTCTTTTTCTTTTTCATTTACGCACCGTAACGACTTATCACGTGTTTATGCTAATAAATGTTCATTTTTTCTATCTTTCTTTTTTTTTTTAACTTTCTCTCTATCTATCTATTTCTTTTTTTTCACTTTCTTCTTATTTCTTCTCGTAACATTATCATTTTCTTTTTGATTTATGTTCGTTAGTTTTAGTCCTCCACTTACTTACCATTCTAAAACGTTTTATTGCTGTATTTTTGAAAGGAAAATTTTTTTTGTTCTTTTACAGTATTGATAAATTTTCAACTTTCATCACTTTATATCTCGTTCTTTTTCTTTTTTTTATATTTTCAATACGCGTCAACTTCAACATTCCATTTTTATTTGAATTCCATCGACTGAGTTATTTATTTCGAAGAATTAAATTTAGGTTAGGATGATTTACGTTTAGAAAACAATGAATGTATTTAAGGAAAAAGAACTATATATATATATTATTCGTATCCTGCTATTTGTTTGTTATTGTTTGAAGTTTTCGTAATTGCTATGTATACA
This sequence comes from Polistes dominula, assembly GCF_049000335.1. Lineage (NCBI taxonomy): Eukaryota > Metazoa > Arthropoda > Insecta > Hymenoptera > Vespidae > Polistes > Polistes dominula. The sequence continues at coordinate 2,271,256 of NW_028301116.1, read as the reverse complement.
TAATATACCTACTTCAAATCGACGGATATACTACGTTAAATTATTTCATTACTACGTAGTTCAACTGTTCTTGTGAAATAATAAAACCAAAATTTAGGAAATAATTTCTTTCGAATAAAATTAAATTTGCCAGTAATATTTACTTTGATTTAACATAAAATAAAATTTTTTTCAAAAATGTAATGTATAAATGTATTATATATATATATATATATATGTATAAAAAGAATGTATACCTAAATTTAGAGAGAAAGTATAGAATTTGATCGAAATAGTACTCTTTCGTAATCTTCTATAAACAAGTTTGTATGTTAAAGACTTTAGAAATGAATAAACAGCATAATTTAAATTATGAAGATCGACTAAAGGTATGCGAGAATTTGGTAACCAAAAAAACCCAGACTGAACGATCCGTGAGAAAGAATGTGATGAGGAAAAAAAATGATAATGACTCACGTATTGGTACAATCTGGTTTTGCTTCCAGAGAATATTTTCTAAGGGTGATTTTTGAAAAATAATTATTCGATATATTCTTTTTAGTTTCTTATTGCTATTATGACTGAAAATTATGAAAATGCTATGAAAATTGGCACAACAGGTAAAATTTTATTCATGCACTTAACCTTTAAGTTTTGATATTATTTATTTAGAGATAATTAATGATACTTATCTAATAATTAGATTGAATGTGATTAATATACTCAAAATATATTTTTTTTGATTATACAGTTTTAAAACAGAACCCAAATGATCTAAGGGTATCAAAAATTTTATCTGCTGTTAAAGATAAAATCGGTAAGTGTTATATCAAATTTCTATGAAAAAGTAAAAGTATTTTTATACAAATTTATTTCATAAAAGCTATAATTACGTTATATCATTTCAAGTTATAGTCAAATTATCAAAATAATTATAAGATTATAATTGTGTTAATTTTTATATCATAATTATAAGAAAAATAGGCTACGTGACTATAAAATTTTTAATCACTATGATAAAGTATACTATTTATACACTGTATAATTATTTTCTTAATATAATTACTTTTTTTTTGTTCGTTTAATTTCGTAAAAATATTCATCTAATCTTATCATCCGTATGCGTATTTCGTCGGACTATAAAATTATCGATCGTGTATATGTGTATATATACAGTAACTAACAAAAATATTGGCACGGACTAAATTTTCCTATAATCATACTTTACGAAATTATAAGTACGAGAGATTCTCAATTTTATTTTATTTTATTTTTGTCAAATATCTCTCAAAACAATCTAAAATTTAAGTATATTACAAATCACGGAAAATAAATTGATAAAAAAACCTATCAAAAAATAACAACATGACTCGTATTTAATTAAAAAATAATTTCAACTATTAAAAGGTCATATTTATTTAATCTCTGTGATTTTTAATGTATTTAAACATTAAATTTGGATGATTTACTTAATCAAAAATATTAATTAAAAAATCGTAATTTTATTTTTAATAAATTACAAGAAAATCTAATTCGTGCCAATACTTTTGTTCGATACTGTATACATAGAGACATATGTATATATATATAGCTATATCTTTTCGTGATTTCAAGTACCATTTTTTCCGAGAATCACCGTTGTATGTTAGTTCGTGATTATATAAAACACACACACTCTTACACATAAACCCATGCGCCAGAATGTTTAAGGTAAACATACACAAGTATGATATATACTTGTATGTGTTAATATGTGTAGGCGTGTCTAGAGAATCGGTTGAGAAGAAACGACTTATGACGTTTCTGTTAATTTCGTATGCGTCGAACATGTTATATTTCTATTGTTAGCAGTAAACAGTCTGGCAGAGTCTGTCGCCAGTGATTCGGATGAAGATATTATTTCCAATGAAGTAAATATGCAAATAAATATCGACACGAACGATCTTGATTTTGATATGAATGATGAAAAGAAGAATTCAATTGATACAAAGCAGAATTATCAGAAATTAAAATCGGTACCATCATCATCGCAAAATTTGTCTGATTGTATTAAAAAATATCTTCTATCTCGTATCGGTATGGAAAAGAAATCAGAAAGTTTTGTATTTCAAGAAAAAATGTATCGAGTAATACCTATGAAAATAAATAGAAATTAAAATATTATTTTTAACTCTTATCTCAGCGTTTATTAAGAAAATGCTACTCATGTTTGTATAACAACATTATATAATAATTTCCCTAGACTCGTGTTAATTTGATTATAAATTATGACTACTTGTATTAAATTTAATGTTTCGTTATTTATACATACATACCTATAAGTGTGGGAACGTATATACGTATATACAACGTATGAATATATAATAACTTTTCAAGTGGTTGTATGTTAGTATTGAAGATACACTAGGTAGAAAAAAAACGTCACAAAAAAACATACAAAATCGTATAATTAACAATTTAATTTTTGAAAGTCTACATTATTCAGTTTATGGTACACGTTATATCCTATTCAAATTGAACAGGATGATAATTAAACTTATTTTATATTTTATGAGTGATTATGATTGATTTTTTATTCTTTTTCTTTTTTTTGTTAAATACACATAAAAATACATGAACAAATAAACAAGACGTGAGGTTTGTCATTTAAAATGAATTTCTTAGATATTTTATATAACAATTCTCGTTCGTTTTGTTCCTGTATTTTTTTAAATTGAAAGAAACAAAAAAAACTTCTCTTCTTCATTGAACACACACACTTCGTTATACAACGTTCGAACGTTTTTTTTTTTCTTTTTTTTTTCGATTAATGAATAATAATAATAATAATATAAGGTAGTATGCTTAGGTATCTATTATATTACAACGTAATACATTATTTATAATAACAAAATATATAAATTCACTTATATTTATAATGACAGTTTAACATTACAAATACACACACTCTCTCTTTCTCTCTCGTTCGCACCATTTTACTCAAAATATAGGAGTTAATCAAGAGTGTGGGTGTATGTTATGTTCGCGCGTGCTTCTTACTTATCATCTAATTGGTATTAAATTACAAAAATTACAATCTCTTTTTTTTACGTAGTCTCTTTGTTTCATTTTCATTTATTATTAACTCGTGCGACTTATCTTTTAACGCGAGAGAAAAATAAAAAAAAAATGATTAATCGATGGTTGGTGATTGATGACGATGCCGAAACAACGATCGTTCAAATTAATAATCGTCGTTTCGGGATCCCGATTAATTTCAATTCTTTCCCTTTCCTCTTCCCCCTCACCGTAAATCAAATACGCACTTTTAATAGTAATGTCACACAAGTGTTGTTATACTTTTTTTATCCACATGGGTCATGTTATTTAAATAAAACAGAAATACGATCATTTTTCTTCTTCTTCTTTTTCTTCTTTTGTGTCATGGATGAATACACCGATGATACAACCCGTGGGAATCACTCGTTGCAAATATGTCGATAGATGATCGTTCTTTCCTTTTGTTTTTTTTTTTCATTTTAATAATTTTATCCCCGTTTAGTTTAATTTTCGTCCTAGGTAGGAAGATAATAAATATAATTAACGTGACCCATATTATAGACATCCGAGTTAATAACTTGTTTCCCTTCTCCAGTCTTCCGGGGACCGTGTGTTAGTGTGCATTAACTTGAACATTTTTTTTCTTTGTAAAATTTGTTGTTCATTATGTTTTTTTTTGTTCTTTTTTTCTTTCTCTTTTTCTCTCTTTTTCTTTCTCTTACTTTCTCTCACCGTGTGGGACAGGGACGACGACTCACTGACCTTCGCTGTCACTATCACTCTTGTCTGGAAAATAAATGTTCCTTCGTCACTAATGTTAAACATGGCAAATATCTCTGTTGATTTGGCCGAGCTAGAATTTGCGTAGAGTAGATTTTTTTTTTTATTTTTTTTTTATTTTATTTTTTTTTATTTTTTCGAGTGAGCTTAGCTCTTCAGTGCGGTAGGATGAGAGAAATGATCCCTTTTTTGTTATTATTATTATTATTATTATTATTATTATTATTATTTTGGTCTAGTAATATAAGTATTGCAATATTTCGGCTTTTTTTTTTATAACGCTAATTATTAGTGACAAAAGTTAAGTGGTCGATCCGCCAGTATGTTGAATTATTTTATTTTATATATATATATATTGTATATATATATATGTATGTGGATTTATATATATTATATATGTTTTAATTTTGTATTTTATTTTATTTGTTTTATATATATATATATATATACTTTTCTGCGACCAACGAACCCCTGATGTCCATTTTTTTTTTATTTCAAATTGGTTCAATGTGTATCTGCATTCAAACTTGTACCTTTCTTCCCTGGATACGCGTGACGCTTCAGCCTATCGTACAGATCATCCTTCGTGCCGTATATACTTGCATTTGAACGAGCTAGACTGTTCATCTTTCCCCCATTGTGTAGACTTTCTGTAAATAAATAATACAAATATTAAGTATATCATATTAAATAAAAATATATGGGTTGGCAATTAAGTGATTGCGGATTTTATCGATAGATGACTTTTTAACCCTTAACGCTCCGACGGTAATTTGTGGTTATCTACCAGCAACTCCAACTTGTTCTACAATTGGAATAAAGTGCTGTACATCGGTGGTGTCTGGGAGGCACACTTGGAGTAGAACGCTGCTCGTTGATGGTGCCTAGGAGGCACACTTGGAGCGTTAAGGGTTAAAATCAGCAATGATTTAGTTGCCAGCCCAATATAATAAATGTATTAACATTTTAATGGCCGCACGTGTACGAAGTCAAATGTCACCATGGGCCGGTAATATTTTTAAAGAAATAATTTTAAAAAAACTTTATTAAATTCAACAACAATTTAGCAATGAATTTAATTTTATATAATTTTAGATATATAAAGTTATAAATGAATATCAATAAAAGTTGTTTTCCTCTAGCTATCACACACACATGTTGAATGAGCAGCCATTAAAGTGTTAATCTAATACATACTGACCTTTCATATAAGTTTCGTTATAAAAATTAGGCATTTCCCAGCCATCTTCTTCATCATCATAGTAATGTGCATAAGTGCTGTGATGAGACGGTGCTATAGATTCAGCATAAGGTGTTGGTGCACCGTAATAGAAGTTTACTTGTGAACCATTTTGATCGGTTGCTGGAGTTAACATTTTCTTAGGTTCCTTTTTACGTGATGCTCTATAAAAAATATTTCTCGTAAGACGATAATTATAATAATACAAATTGTTTATTATTTATTATTAATTTATAAACTGACCTAACACATATCATCCAGACCAATAGAACAACGAAGATTATGAGAATAACTCCTCCTGCTATACCACCGGTAATATAGAAGAATTCCGATTTTTCAGTGCAATGTTTGCCAGTGAAACTACCACTACACCTGCAAGATGGTTGTCCTCTGGAATCTTTCACACATAGACCCTCGTTGTCGCAATATCCCATACAAACATCTGTACATTCCGTTCCGGTACCGTTATATCCAGGTTTACATTCACATTTGAAGTCACTTGTTTCTGGTATGAGTAAACAATATGCATTGGCGTCGCAATGCATTTCTTCGCCACTGGTTTCACATGGGTTCGTGCAATCGAATTTGCTGGTCTGTAATAAATCGTATTGGTATTGTGTAAATGACTTAATTGGTTTGCATAAATCCATTTTAAATTTAAATTTATATTAATTGATACTCACTGCTGCTGGTCCTTTGGTACTGGTATTAGGTGGACAAGGTATACAGAAGGTTTGTTGAGGTTCCGATTGATAAGTGCCTTTTTTACATTGTACACATTCATTAAGTGTACCATTCAAATGAGTACCAGGTTCACAAACTGGTAAAGAACATTCTTCAATAGCTGCCGATCCTACATTCGGGGTTGTTCTACCAACTGGACAAGCTTGGCAAGATGCTTGAACACCTTGCGTTCGATAGGTACCTCTTGGACAGGGTTCACATTTGCCTTCAACAGCTAACTGTTGTCCTGAACCACATTCGTCTCTGCATTCCTCACGAGAAACAGCTTCTGCTGTCCTGGTAGTTTTTCCAAGACCACATAGCAAACAAGAGAAACTACCCTCGTTAGGTTGATAAAATCCGTGTCCACAGCTACGACACAAACCGGCGGCATCGTCGTAATATTTTCCAGCTGGGCATCTTTCTTTACAATCTGCAGCACTTCGTGCACCAACTCCAACAGTTACGCTAGGTCTACCAGCAATTACAGGACATGAACTACATTTTGTTCGGCCGGATTCACTTTGATAGGTGCCGACGGGACAGGAAACACAACGTTGAGTTTCTTCTTCGTAATAGGTGCCCACTGCGCACGGTACTGTACACAGAGCAAAGTAGTATTGTTTAGAAGAATAATTAACAAATTGATAAGGATTTTATTTCAAAATATAATAATAATAATAATAATAATAATAATAAATTTATTTACCACAATCGGGTGCCATTACAACTTGACCAACTGGACAAGCATAATCGGACTTCAATGTCAATGATGCTGGGTCTGGTACCGTGTTAGGTAAAATGTCGTGTACGTCAAATTGATCTTCCTCGAGTATAAGTTTTTCAAGTAAGGATTGTACAGTAGCTCGTTCATTAGAATTGGCATTCAGTATGGGATCGCTACAAATAAAGGAGTGGAATGTTATTGATCGATACGTTGCTTGAATGAAGTCACATAAAACGGGTATAGCAACAGGCATAAAGGGTAATATGTATGCGCCAATATATACAGCCGTTATTGTTTTCAGGCGATCGTTCGTTTAAACAAAACGAACAACTCTTGGTTAAACTCATCTCACGGGATAAGCGTGCCTCAAGCTAACCTGCCATTAGTGACGATTAATTACAATTATTATCCTACGTTTAATTAGAAAATTCGATGACATTCTGAAATTTGTATAAATTTGTTATTTTAAAATATACATGTATACATATTCATATTATTTATATATATATAAAAGTAATAGGGAAATTTCGGTGCAGATTTGTCTATTATTTAAATGACTATCGAAAAAATGGTTGGAAATAGAAAAGTGTAATTATAATACTACTATCTATTGTATCACCTATTGAAAAAATAGTTTTTTATTTATTTTAAATAGATTCCTAAAAATAAATTATATTCTAATAAAATTTATCTTTTATCGTGTTCTCTAATTCATTATCATGCAATCGTAAATGTTATCGTAAGATAATATTATAATTATTAATTAAAAAAAGTATCCATAAAAAAAAGAAAATAAACTATTATATTATAATTATGTAGGTATAGTTTACATAACATTATAGAAATTAATTCATCTAATGTATAGTAGCCTCGTATCCTTGGATTATATAAAAGTATATAACTTTGTTAGAAGTATCGGGTTATATCATTATTATACTTATATATTAAATTTCATTTTTAGCGTAATATGATTCTACATCGGGGAAAACAATAGTTTTGCCATAGGTCAGTTAGTAACAACGTGCAAACCCGTTTTTTTTATGCTTTGCATTTTATCTATTATAATATGTTTATAAATCCTTCATCCTTGGTACCTTCTTGACCATGCACCGTGTTAAATCGCTATATATGCGTGTGTAAATGAATCTGCAATAATTGTTGTTGTTGTTTTTGTTGTTGTATTTTTTTCTTTTTGTTTGTTCTGTATTTGGGTTTGTTTTGTATTTTTTAATTTTTTAAGAATGAGAACGAATTATTAGAAATGATATTATCGTGTTTTGTTGGCATTCTGTCATTATATATGACACAATTCGTATATAAAATTCATACGAATTGAACTATCCTTACTTTATCGCTGGGAACGAGATCTCCACCTCATAGGTATCGCTTCCTTGGCGTGCCTGTCTCGTTCTATGATGTAACAAGTAACAAATGCTCAGTACTAATTTATCTAAATCTATACTTGGGTTTAAAAATATACAAAAAGATAAAGAAATAGATAGATAGAAAAAGAAAACCTACGGTTTATTAATCTTTAAAATACTTGATACGTTCATTCGTATCTTGAATTTAGTTCTAAATGAATTTTTTTATCTCAATATTTCACACGAATGAATGAAATTAGATTACACAAGTGTTTTCAACTTACGGTTCTGCTGGTACGACAGCTGAAATTATGTACATTCCACCATCTTCCTCGCTAGCTTCTCTTGTTGTTCTTATTCGGTGGTCACACTGAACGTCGATGTTCAAATCCTTGCACTCGCGTGTACCTAATAATTATTATAAATTTTATTTGTTATTAAGTATTTTAAAAATAATTAATAGTTTGTTCGAAAAGTTCACGTTGATTGTTTTACATTTATAATTGAACATCAAATGTCTCTCATTTCAATAAATGCACATAATTGTAAATGTACATGCATGATTTTTTGAAACAACATTGAACATGTTTTTTAAACAACATGAATTACCTTCGTAAGAATAAGAACAGAAATTCCAATCCCTATTGAGAGAATTGACAGCATTTCGGACCTTTTGTTTGAGAACACCTTGACCAGCTTCGTTACACAAAACTGAAGTAGGGAAGTTCATTTTTATTCTGAACACACGTTGTGCCGGGGTTGAACCTTAAACAAAAAAAAATTGTATAAGATATTACATAAATAAGTTTGAAATGTAAATTGATAATTTAAACGTAAATAATAGAAACATAAATCTTACTTGTACATGCAGGGTAAATTAATGGTAAATTAGGATCGTGAGTTGGTCTCCAGAATCCTTCAGCTCCGCAAGTGTAAAATTTAGGAACCTCTTGTGAAAATCGTAATCCTTGATTACATGAAATTTCACAAACTTTGAATTGACCACCGGAACCCCAATCTTTGCATTGTTGAGTTCCTCCAATTGGATCAGCAAGTTCGGGACAAAAATCGGCTATTTAAAAAAGAAACCAAACACAATTATTAAAATATAAAATATAAATAAATAAATAAATGTAAATATACCAAGAACAAAAATATGAAAACTTACATAATACATAAACTTTGAAATTGCAACTGGCAGAGTTTCCGGCTTGGTCATAAGCCACATAACTGATATCATAAGTACCCCATAACAAAGTTTGCCCAGATCTATGACCACTTCGTTCTTGAACCTTAACGATACCAACATTGTCACTGAAACGAGGTTCATCCCAAGTAACAATGGAAGAACCATTTTTAGCGATAACCCAAAGATCACCAGGACAATGTTCAACTTTAGGTGGAATCTTATCAGCTTCCAATTGTTGGCATTTGTTACCACCATAACCAGGTGGGCATACTCTTTGTCCACAATGTGATGGAACTACACGTTCAACCCCACCAACTGTTTCATCGTATCCTGCCCAGGTCAAAACTAATCCTTGATAAAGAACCGGTTCTGTTCTACAATCTCTGACTTGTTTTTGTATCTCATTCGTTACGTGTAAAGCACGATTCCAAATTTGTACTTTCGTCAAGTGTCCTTGGAAACCAGATTCCGTGTATCCTTTCGGATTTTCACTTTGAGGTTTACCCAATATGGCCCAAGCACTGGTAATATTGATAAATTAAAATAATATTTAAAAAAATTTCATAATTAAAGTCACGTTTAATGTTGTTAAGTTAAATAATGTTTAAAAAAAATTACTTACTATGCTGGAAGAGATCTACCACTACCATATCCTTCTGTTTTGCTAGCAATTAAACCTTCCGTAATTAATACGAGTTCACCACCATTTTCTCCATTCCAGACAACAGCAACGTGATGCCATTGACCATCATTGATAGTTGCATATTCTCTGAATGGTAAATAGACATCTTGTATATCATGGAAGAGTGATACTTGAACACCATTACTATGTGCTTGTACCATTGTTCGACGATTTGTTGGTACATGTGGTGAACTGAAATTAAATTATGTCATCAAATATTTCATTTATATTTAATTAGATTTTGGATGTTAAATGTTGCCCCAAAAATCTTACCTTACGGCATAAAGGGTGAAGAAAGTACCAGCCTCATCTTTTTGAGTAAATTGTACCCACATGGCTACTGTCAAACTCTTTCTTGTTCCAGTAAAGAATGGAATAATTTGTGATGCACTGCTACGTCCCGGATCACCGAAGTATAAATCATAATCAACTTGAATAGCTGTAATAATTAATTATTGACAATATAAATAACAGTAAAAAAACAATAAACATATTAGTATCCCTTAGTATAAAAAATTAAACACAACTTACATTTCCTACAATCGTCTCCGGTTAAATTAAATGGACATTGACAGAAGAATTTTCCAGTTAAATCAATGCACGTTGCAGAAGGTGGACAAGAATTGTCTTTGCAATCAATAATATCATCTTCGCATGTTTTACCTGTCAATTAAAATAAAATTTAACTAGACTGATCAATGCACACACACACACACACACACACACACACACACACACACACACACACACACACACACACACACACACACACACACACAAAATTATTTAAATATTTAAATTTGATTACCAGTGTAGCCTGGTGGACAAATGCAAGTAAAACCAGGACCATCATCGATACAAGTTGCTCCATTTTTACATGCACCAGCTTGACAAGCATCGTACTCATACTGACAACCAATACCGGTATAGTCATCAGGACAAGTGCAGTTAAGTCCAGAACCAAAATCTTGACAACGTCCATGATGCATACAAGGATTACCTATGCAACGTTCAGGTGCAGTTTCGCATTGTTTACCGTCAGTTCCAGAAGGACAGCTGTTAATAAAATATTTTAAAAAATAATAGATATTATAATATAAATTTAAAAATTGTTGGTTTTATATTCATTAAAATTCAGTCAAACTTACACGCAGAAGTAATCCAAGAAAAGATCAACGCAAGCTGCATCGTTTTGACATGGATGATTTTGACACATTCCAATATCGATCTCGCAATGAACACCAGACCAACCTTCAAGGCACATACATTTGAAGCCTGAAACTTCATCTCTGCAAGTAGCACCATTTAAACATGGATCGGAAGCACAATCGTTGATATTGACTTCACAAGCTGATCCGGTATAACCCTCACGACACTGACAAACAAAAGTGTTGTCCAAATCCACACAACGTTCTGTTCCAACAGGATTGCAAGGATCACTTTGGCATTCATCGATCTCAGCTTCGCATTGAAGTCCAACGAAACCAGGTCTACATTTGCAAACGAAACCTTCGAGCTGATCGATACACGTTGCACCATTTTGACATGGTTCCGAAGCACAATCATCGATTGTATGTTGGCATTGTTTACCAGTGTATCCTGGCTCGCAAGTGCAAGTATAGCCATCTACCTGATCAAGGCATTGTCCGTTGTTACGACAAGGTTTACCAGAACATTCGTTGATGTTTATTTCACAAGCTGCACCAGTCCATCCTGGATCACAGATACATTCATGACTGAACAATTTGTCAACACATATACCATTGAGACAAGGATTTCCAGAACATAGATCGATCTTTTCGTGACAACGTTTGCCAGTAAATCCAGGTGGACAATTACAACTGAAATCAGCCACGAGATCGGTGCAATTGGCGCCAAGCAGGCAAGGTCTTTCAGCGCAATCATCCGTATTGATTTCACAGCTTTGACCTTCCCAACCTGGTAAGCACTCGCATTTATATCGACCTTGTTGTAATGCTACACAAGATGCACCATTGTTACATGGATTCCCGCTAGCCGTACATGGATTAATCTACAATGTGAAAAGAAAGTTTTTCTAACAACCATATTTAAAACATAATATGATAAATTATTAGGACAAAGAATTAAATCAATTACCGTTATGTCGCAATCAACTCCAGTATAACCAGATCTGCAAAGACAGGTGTAATTATTGAATCCAGGTTCATCTTTACACATAGCTCTCTCAGGACAAGTATCGTTACTGCAGTCGGATTTTTCTTCTTGACAATTAATACCAGAGTATCCATTAGCACATTGACATCTGTAACCTTGAGGTAGATCGATACACGTGGCACCATTGTAACAAGGTTGTGAAGCACACTCGTCGATATCGATTTCGCAACGTCTTCCAGAGAAACCAGCTGGACATATACATTGAACACCATGTCCCATAGGCACGCAAAGCCCACCATGTTGACACACGCTATCCGTACACTGCACTGGCTTGCATTCTTCTCGACCCACTGAACCAGCTCCATCGGTATACATATTTGTAGGACATTCTATGCATGTTGTTGCTCCGTGCTGAGGTTGGAAAAAGTCTTTTGGACATTGAGCACATGGTGCTAATCCTGTATCCGAATACATGCCAGGAGAACATTTGTTACGACAACGATCACGACCTGGTGCTGCTGGTTGATAAGTAAATGTACCAGCAGGGCAAGTTTGACAATCTCTGTATCCACCTATTGGTGGTTCACCGGTGTAACTATTTCTAGGACACTCTAAACATGGGACCAGACCAGTTGGTGAATATGTACCATATCCACATACTGGAACACAGTCATCAATACTCTTGGAACCTTCTTCTCTTGTATATGTTCCGAAAGGACAACGTAAACATGAACCTTGACGATCACTATTCTGATAGAAACCTTTTTGACAGGATGTACATTGTTTCTGTTTTTCACCAGCGAAAGTACCAGCCGGACAATGAACTATAATATTGAATTATTCAAGATTATTTTTTGTTACATAATCATTTAATTATTTAAATTTGATCTAATTAATACTCACGACATCGAGGAACATCGTTCGTGTCCATGTTCAGTACTTCGCCAATGCTACAAGTAAATCCTTGTGTGATGGATGATTTTAAGGCACGTAATGGTGGACATTGATTTCCGATAGATGAAACATTAAGCAGAGATTCTATTACATTACTTGTATATGGTAGAGAAAGATCGAATATTAATCTTATGGTAGAACCACATAGATCGTATACTTGCGGTTGACGAATAGCAGGAACGATCACCAAAACAAAGTCCATCTATGTTTAACAAAAAAAAATGTTTTCTGTCATAACTCTGATCAATTGGATCATAATTCAATTCTGATAATGTTAACCTACTTGTAAAACATTTTCTTCCAATAAGAAAGGCATTGATCTAACAAACGATACATTCATATTGACAGTGCTAGCAGAACAGCGTTGCGTTAAGGCAGTATTTAGGTTCATATAATATTGTGTCATTAGATCTTGGTATTGTGGCAGACAAGAACGTGAGACTGCACCATTAGCTCGATAAGTTACTGATGCGACCACGTGATAATCAGCTTGTTGAGTATCTACAAACATGATAAATAAATATGTTAGAAAAATCGATTGATACTTTCAAAATTTGACAAGAAAAAAACAAGATCAAATATTTACTTTCTGATACACAGTCTGGAACAACTGAAGTTGGAGACCAGTGTTTGTTAATGTCACAAACGAAGGTCTTTACTGGTGCACCATCGGTAAATCTATAACCATTTTTGCAAGTTGCAATGCACTGCAAGCCTTTATCACCTGGGACACATTTTAAACCACCATTAGCTGGGGATTTTAATTCCCAATCGACACAAGGTGTTGCCTGTACGGATACTTGGAAATGACATGAGGCACGATTGCCACTAGAATCTGTTGCATATACTGTAACGTTTTCAAAACCACCGATTGGTATTACAGCTCGTTCTGGTACAAAAGTAACCCTGACTGGACCTGACGCATCAGTAACATTTATACGTCTTCGTGTTTCATTGAAGTTTACTGAATAACTTTCTTGTCTGTCTACGAGTTCGATCACATAACTTTGAGGACAACTTAGTTTGGGTGGTGTCAAATCTATAACAAACAACAAATTAGTCAACACGTAAATAATATTTGAAATAATGTAACATTCACAAAAATCATTGACTAACCTGGTACAGTTATGTTAATTTCGCAAATAGCAACATTTCCATCGTAATCAAATGCTACGTATTTCACAACGGTGTCTTCGAATACACGAATGGGTGTTTTAAAACTTTGTGGTTTAACTTCCAATCGTGCAATACTACCACTGTTGTCTATGGCAATAGGTTGAGTGAAGTTTACTGGTAATAAACCACCATCGGTACCCTTTTGAACAACAATAGGTTGTTGAGGACAGTTCTGGAAAACTGGTGGTTCGTTATCAACACACGGGGAGAAACCATAATCATAACCTAATAGAGGTTCAACTACTGGTTCCTCGCATCCCATAAGTTCGAATTTAAGACAAGCGTTATCCATGTAACTGACGATACCAAGTATCACGAAACGAGCTTGCACGTATTTTGGTAAAGTAATCATAGCCAGTTCACCATAGTTTCCAGGATCACGCATGGTAAGATTGAAATTGGGGAAATAAACAACGTAATTTTCGCTCTCAGCTTGTTTATAGAAGAAACGTATTTCCGTGGGTCTACCAACGATATCATTGGTCACCACACCTTTGACTAGAATTGCCTTAACTCTGTAAACTTGTCCAAGATCAACGTTAACGTAAGTAAAGGCTTCCTGTTTGCCGCACCATCCAGTAACGGAATTCAATCGAATGTTTCTAGCTTCGTAATTTGGTCTTTCTGATGTTGCATTGATAGCTGAATCAGGTATACGTCCAGAAGTTAGACCAAGAGGTTTGACTACTCGACATTCTGGTTCTCGTACGCAAACGATTGGTCTTGGATTTATCAAAATGTATCCTGGTCTGCTGCATCCAAATTGAACTTCCGAGCCTTGCTCATAACTTCGAGCTATTTGATGACCGTCACTTGGTCTTCCAGGATCTTCACAAACAGGACCTTCGCAACGTAAATTACCAAAGTCCCAAACCCCATTCGCTTGACAACGTACAACGTTGTCATGACGATTAGTTTGTCCAGCTAATTTGAACGTATCTTGACAACCAAAGAAGAAAGATGATTGATACTTCGTATCAATGTATTGACCATATTCAGCACCGGGTGTTGGCAATGGTTTGCCACAATCAGCACGTGGACAAGCCGGTTGCAAACCGGACAGCCAATAATCTGGCAAACCTGGCTTTGGATCGTAAACGCATTGACGAAAACCAGACGTCGCAGTATTTCGCAAATAACGTCCATTGCTGCCGCATTTTAATGTTACGTTTTGTTTGAACGGAACCAAAACGCTTGTTTCATCGGTACGAATCACCGAAAGTCCCTCGTTTTTGTCATCCGGTAGAGAAACACATTTGGCATCTATTAACAAAATCCACATGCAATTAGAAACAAGAATTATAATATATTTTACAGAAACAAATGTTCTAGAAACAAATTAGTATTACTTACATTGACATTCGGGAGTAGTACCGTTCCAAATTCCACTGGAAGTACAAATTACAGCTGTAGAACCAGCTAAAACGTAACCAAAGTTACATTGGAATCTAACCACGTCACCAAAATGATGTTGATTCTATAAACAAACATATGAATATATCTAGATATGATCGTAATTGTACGAAATCATTAAAATGATAATAATTTTCAGGTTTTCAAATTAATATCTTACTTTGGTTGACAAAATTTTCCCATTATCTGGTGCAGTTAACGCAGGACACATTACAGGTACACAAGTTTTGTTTCTTTGATACAAATCCCCATCCCTTTCACCAGTTTCAGATTTTTCAATATTAAATCCTGCGGTACCGTTACCTTTATAAAGTTCAAAACCCGTATTGCACATGCACGAGTAACTACCAGGATTGTTGATACATTTTTGATGACAGCCACCATTTCTCGTGGCGCATTCATTAATATCGGTACATTCCAATCGTGTGCATCCCATTATTTCTAATTTCATACAAGGTGCACCAACGTAATCTTGCATCCTAAATTTGATGTAACGTGCCTCGATCGGTACCGGTAAGTTCAGTACAGATAGAGTTGGTTCCAAAATTCGGAATTCAACTGGCGTACCATCGGGATTAGTATAATCTTTGAAAGTATCTGTTAGATCATCCGTGTATTGAATACGTACTGCTGACGTGAACGCAATATTACCATCGACTCTAGCAACAACTTGTGTACGAAAACCACGAATAATAGTTGGTGCTTTCATATCGATCATTACCCAATTTGCACCGGGTTCAACGTTGTTACCACACCATCCGTCACCATTGTTTAAACGTACACCCTATAAAACAAGAACTTTCTTTTTTATAACTGTATACGAATATAAAGATAAATAAAAACTGGGTAAACGTGACTCACAGTTTTCGTGTAACCATTTTCGGAGCTGGAAACGGTGATAGATTCATCAGGAATACCACCATTTATTAAACCAAGATCACCTATTGGACGACACTCCATGGTTGGAGCGAATCCTGGTTTGCACTTGCAAGTGAATGCACCAGGATTATTAATGCATTCTGTTGAAGCTAAATCGCATTGACTGGTTGCACACTCGTTTATGTCTATCAAACAAAAAATAATCGATTATTTTATTTAATTACTTTTTGTATATAAACAAAAATTAGTTTTATTTTTAATTACCTTCGCAAGTTGGAACATTGTCGAACAATTGATTAGGGCCACATTGAATGATGTTCGTTCCAGTAAGTTTGTAACCTCTGTTACATTGTACCCTAGCTTCATCGTTAAAATAATATTCCCTAGTTGGGTCGACGACATAACCGTTCTTTATTGTTGGTAATAACGGACACTTTGCACCTAATGAGAATAAATGTATAAATAATTAGTTAAGTGATCGTTTAAAAATACATTTTATCGTTAATGAGTCAACTCACGAGAACATGTTGGAACTTCGTCGGACCATGTACCGTTGCTCATACAAAGTATCACAGGATGACCACTTCTAACGTAACCAGGTTCACATTCGAATCTGACAATAGTACCGTAACTACGACCACCACCGTTAAGAATCGTAATATTTGAATGTGGTGCTTCTGGAAGTGGTGCACACTGAGATGCTGGAAAATAAATATCAGATGTTTAGATGTTTGATTTTATGAAATAAAATTTTAAGTACATTTTTTCAACTTACCCAAACAAGATGGTTTCTTTTCCCATCTACCATCGGCTAAACAAGAAATTTTTTCCGTAGGTCTACCAGATGGGAATGCAAATCCAGCGTAACATTGATAAGTAGCTAATCCTTTATAAGTAACATTTGAAGAACCAATTGAAAATCCATTATCTATTTGAGGAACAGGACCACAATATACTTCCTGACATTTTGGTATATAAGTGACCGACCAATTTCCACCTGGTAAACATTCCGTGATAATTTTTGACTTTCCCGTTGCAAATTCTTGTCCTAATGGGCAAGAAAATGTTACTATTGTTCCAAAAGCTGTGTCCCGACTCGATGCAAGTGCACCCTCGCCAGGTAACAATGCAGGACAGTCTAAAGAAATAAAATATTTATTTGTTATATTTTGATAAACATTTATTTTGAAAAATGCTTATAAATAATTGTAAATTTACCTGCTGAAAAAGCAGCTTGCCAACCGGTACTGCTGTGTAAAGCATCAGAAGCAAATCTAACTAACATTTCTCCACTTTCAGCGGTTAGGGTTATTTTTGGTCGAGTATTAGAAGTAAAACCATTTCCTGGATGTAATCTTAATCCATTTGTATTTAGACCATCGTATATCTACAAAATTTAAACATCAAACATATAAACATGTTCACATGTAAAAAACATATAATTATTATTATTTAATATATCAATCATACTTGTACAAAATCAGTCTTGTGAACGTTAAAGTTGACGAACTTCAAAGAAAGCGGTCCACCGTTAGGATTTTTTACTTTGTATAAACATTCTTGATTATTAGGGTAATCGTTTAAACCATATGACGGTGATTGAACTGTTCCATTTTTCGCAATAATAGTTGCTTTACATCCTTGAGTATATAAAATACTAAAACCACGTCTAGAATCACCAAGACTAGTTTTGAAATAAAGATAAAGATTGTTGCTGGTAGACATGATAACTGTTGGATTATCCTCAGATTTTCCAGTTAGGCGTGCTATTGGACGACTCATTGGTGAATCTCCATCTCTTATCAGAATATAATCACGATTCATTTCTAAATCCAAATCTTCGATCTGAACAATCAAATACAATATTAATTTGTTTCAAATTGAAGCTGGAATGTGTGTGTGAAATATTTGAGATTGTTGACATACCTCAAGAGACATTATCCTACCAGGTTGAGCTTGCAGGATATATAAACATTCCAATCCACCAGGATAATTTTGCGGATAACCTGGCGATGTTAATACTTGTCCTTGAGGAGTAGCACGAAGTATACCACCGCACATTTGCGGCTCGGTTTTCCAAGAAGCACGGAATCCTTTTCTTTCAACCGAAGCATCGGTACTGAATTTAATGATCATAAAGTTCGAGGCCGAAACGAACAACTTGTTGCTTAGTTCTTGCTTTCCTGATAGGGTTGCTAGATTTACCGATTTATCTTCGGTTCTACCACCAACCAATATCTGTACTATATCGAAACTCTTTTCCGTTTCGAATTCTTGGAACTGTAAATTACAGGAAATTATCATTCGTAGAAATTGTTAGATTCGATTTAAAATTTTTTTGAAGTTTCTAAACTAACAAAATAGTTTATTTTAATTTTATGCATTTAAACGATTAACAAGCTTTCACGAGTTATCATTGAAAAGTAAATAAGAAATATACTTTAAAGATGTAAACGAAAGCCTATTCAGAAAGCGGATCAATTTGATTTGACATGGGTATTTGATTCTAGGCTAATCGTGTCTTTTACAATTAATTTGTTTTTTTTTTTAATTCTTTCATCTATTTATTATTCATAGTTTGTATTCTAAGATAAGATCTGAGTATTTACATTTTTTTTTACAAAATGACATCTATCTTTTTTTGTATTTTGTAAATAAGAAAAATAATATTTGGGTTATATAACTAACCTGTAACAGAATGTTGTGACCTTGGGGACCTTCCAAAGTCCATTTGCAATTTGCCAATGGTGCGTATTTGTGAGGATAATTAGGACTTTCAACAACGTCACCGCTACTGGCCATGTAAAATTGACAATTAACCGGACAATCGATTTCATCCGAGTAATCACCACAGTCATCTTGTTTGTCACACTTGAAAGCAGCGTTCACGCATTTACCGTTCGAACAGTGAAAAGAACCTATTTAAATTATAAAAAGATTTCTTTTTAAAATGATCATTTCAAATAATAATAATAAATGTATGCTTTTTAAACAAATTTATTTATTACGCGACATGTTTGTTTTGTTTTTTTAATCGTTTCGGTAAAACAACATCTAGGATAATTGAAATTATTTGAGAATGTATTGTATATAATATCTAAAAAAAATTACATTAATTAACGAAATGTAATAAGTTTTACGATTGTAATTAAAAGAACCAGAAACGTTTAATTGAATTTGACATTTTTAACGTAAAATATTATTATGTTCTACATTTATTAACTTCCGTAATTCCGGAAAAAATGAAATTACATTTATACGACGTAAAATAAGAAACAATAATAAGATAATTATATTTTGAAGGTACATACCTGCTGGACAAGCTGATGATCGGCACATGAAAGGAAGAAGAGATTCGCAGGTTGTTAATTCCCAAGTTTGACGATCGTCCGTCAAAGCAACGTCAACGCATTCTCCCGATTGAGGATTTGGTTGCCTTGATGCCCAGAAACCTAAATTTTTACAAAATATTTTCATTAGGTAAATTGTTTTATTTATTTGAATTTTATATTTTATGTTTATTAGTTTTATTTTAATAGTATTGAATAAGTGTTAGTAGAAGAATAACTCGAACCCTTAAAAAGAGAGAGTATAAAGAAATAATATTCTATATTTACAGTGATTAGCAAAATTCACCCTATATACATTAAACATATATATATATATATATATATAGGATATTTTTTTATACAGTCGTTTCTAAAAATATTTATTAATATTTTTACATATTTATATACGTTTTTATAGAGATATATTTTTATAAATACATTTGCCAATATTTTTTGTTTAGAAAAATTTAGCAAATATTTTTGGTGTAGAAACATTTTGCAAATATTTTTTTATTAGCAAATTGTTTAAAATATATTTCGTACGATCGATAAAGCAAATAATTTCCAAAAATTTTTTTATTACAGCTATTTAGTGTTTAAAAACAAACAAATTAAGTAAATTGGATAAATGACGAAACCTGTAAAAATTGTTCTGGTTATTTGATAGAAAGGGTAACAATAACAACAACAATAACAACGGTGAACGAGTGAAACTCGAACGAGGAAATAGTAGAATCTTGTATACCTGTACGCGGACGTAAAACGGAGATGTCTGGGCATTGTTGTGGGAAAAGTGTGTCTTCGTGCCGCGTGCGAGTTCCGCGTTTGCGCGACCTCGATACAAAACCTGCCCTCGTCTATAAACGTTTCGCTTCTCTTCAACATTTTGCTCCTAATTTTCCGTAAAGGGGACCTTCCCTTCCCCCCCCTCCCCTCCTCCCCCCGAGTATATGACCGAGTAAAGAAAAATTACAATATTTTTTTTACCGCCCTTCCTCTTTTCTCAGGTTTTATTCTCATTAATTGAACGACGATTCAATCCTATTTCGAGATTATTTCAAATTATAAAATTATTATTAAATAATATTAATAATTTATTATTATATAAAAAATAATAGATTAAAATATTATATTTTATATTATATAAAATTAATTAAAATATTTATATTCATTAAAATTAACTAAAATATTTATATTATATCAAAAATAATATATTAAAAAATATAATATTTTATATATAATATATTATATATAATAATATATAAAATATATAAAATTATATATTAAAAAAATATTTTATTATATAATAAATTATTATTATTATTATTATTTTACTTTTTAAATCTCGTAGTAAATATAATTTTATTTATTTAGTTAATAGGTCTAATATAAATTCGTTTAAAATATTAAATATATATATATAATTTTTTTTAACTACGTTTAGTGGAATTAGGATAATTTGAAACACAGTGTTCGTTTAGTCTAATTAACGTTTAAAAATTATTTCCTGCTAGAAGTTTAATAAAGATAAAAAATTTTGAACGAATTACTGTAAAAAGGGGCTTTGAAGATAACCGAATAAAAAAAAATTATAATATTCGTTTATCTGATTTTTATCAATAAAATTTTATATTGATTATGTCAAATTACTAAAGTAAATTATGAAATTCCTTTTCTTTCATCTTGTAACAAATAATTACATAAACCTCATTAAACATTTTATTCATTCTGTGTGTACAACCAGGTTGACATATTTATTTAATGATATTAATTATTTTTTTTTTCTAAATGGCTTTGCTAGTTAAGATAACTCGAAACACAAAATTATATCGTTTAAATCATAATTAACTGTAGGAAATAATTTCCTGGTAGAAGTTTTTAAGGAGATAAAAGATTTTTGAACAAACCAGCGTATTGTGAGACTAGCATTCCTGCGGCCGATTCGAGCGTGTTAGTTCGCAAATCGTCCAACGAGGCGAGTCCTAACCAGTAACGGTCCAAATGCCGGCCGACCATACTTGCAGTCATGTTGTTTTCGCTATAACTTTCCACCACCATCAACTCACTTCCGTACCTGTAAAATTTTACACGTAAAATCATTTCTTCTTTTTTCTTATTAACAATATACCTTACTTTCAAATAGGAAAATTAAAAGAAAAACAACAACAACAACAATAATAACTATTATTATATAATAGTTTTTATTTTATATTATTTTTATATTATATTTATTAAATATAATAATAATAATTATTATTATTATAAATATAGAGAGAGACAAAAATACAAATATATATTTTACAAATATTTTAATTCGATAATTTATGAGGTGTACACGTGAAATTGTAGTATTTTTGTTTTCTTATTAACCCCATAACACACAATTTCTTTTTTTAAATACCAGCCAAAAAATCAATTTTTTTATTGTAAAAAAACACAATTTAGAACATTGTCTTAGCAAAAAAATTTTAAAAATACAAAATTAATCAAAACTTTTGCAGCATAGAATACAACACCCGTAGAGTTAACTCTAACGTGCAACTTAAGGGGTTAACAATATTATTTCCTTAAAAATAGGAAAGAGAAAAGCAAATAGAAAAACAAAAATAATAATAATAATAAATAGAAAGAGAGAGAGAGAGAGAAAGAGAGAGAGAAAGAAAGAAATAATTTACAAATATGTTAATTCGATAATTTACGAGGTTCCAATTGGTGTTCATGGTTCGCTCACCTTCTGCATAGTTCCGCCGCTTTTTCCCAGGAATGCCTGATGTTGAAGAACTTGTAACAGTGTATACCTCGTAATTCCCATCCTGCGTAATATAAGGAAAGACATTAAAGTACATTTTCTTTGTTAAAGTGTAACGAGCGGATTACAAAACAAAGAACCCGGTAAATTCGTGCAACCATTCATGCGAGATAAACGATCGAAATGTATGTATACATATATGTAGTAGTTCCTTCCTTTTCTAATTTTTTTTTTTTTTTTTTTTTTTAGAAAAGACAATAATTAAAATTGAACGTAATTTATTTTGAGAACAAGAGCTAAAGTTCATTTTCGTAATTATAATTCACATAACATGTATACATTGTACACTGTTAGAAACTAAATCAAAATTTGAAAAAGCCAGTTGTGAATTGGAGATTGCGTCATTTCCCCCTGATCGATTTTCATACTGTAAAATCAATACAACTAGAATGTTCGTAGAGTAACTCATTACAGTAACATAGTTGTGAATATGGTAATTATAGAACATGTTACAAATTATTCGTACCTATTTTCAAAGTAACAAATATTTGATGAGAGATTTACTTTATATCGTATTCGCTTATATAAATAATTTGTAATTTATTTTTCTTCCTTTTATATTTTTAATTTTTAATTATTTAATTCTTATATAATATATAATTAATAATAATATAATTATAAATAATAATATATTATTTATAATTATTATATAATAATTTTTATTTAATTAATATTATATAAATTAATTAAAATAAATAAAAATAAATATATAATTTATATTATATATAATTATATTATATATAATTATATTATATATATAATTAATATTATACACATATTATTGTAAATAATATAAATATAATTTCATATATAATATATATATAATATATAATTAATAATATAATTAATATAATAATTATTTAATTCTTATGCATATATTATTATTATTATTATTATTATTATTATTTATTATTTATATATTATTATTTATTTATATAAAATATTTCCTCTGTTTATATTTTCTTTTTTATTAAAACACGTGAGTATAAAATTGTCATTGCGTTTACGTAGGAAAAAAAGTGAGCACGTGTGTATGTGTGTGTGTGTGTGTGTGTGTATGTGTGTGTGTGTGTGTGTGTGTGTATCGTCAAAATCGTAGTAAAAATATAGGAAAGCAGGTTAACTATTGACCCGTATGAACAGTGACGGACATCAACGACCTCGATCGTTTTTAGTGCACGCACTCATATGTGTGTATACACAACACACAAACACGTATATATAAAAGTGTGTATATAAAAGTCGCGTTGTCCTGATAGCTTGGTAGACGAACTTTTACTTTGCGAAAGGAGATCGTCAAGAATCGAACACTCAAGATCGATTCAATGAGTATTATATGATAACATTTACATTTGATTTCTTTTTTATTTTATAAATTACAAATTATATTTGTGTTTATATTATCAGACTATATATATATAACATTGTGTAATATATATTAACATAAATATGTATTTATATATTATAATAATTTTATATATTATTATAATATATTAATATTATTATATATTTGGTTTATTTATTTTAAATATATATATATATATATATATATATATATATATATAATAAGATATTGATTTTTTTATTTATATGAAATATATTATGAATATTATTATATAATGTATATTATATATTATTTAATGAGTATTATATTCATAACATATATTATTAATATATGTATATATATATATAATATATATTATGAATATATATATATAATATATATTATGAATATTATTATTATAAATATACCGATGGTAGCTACGTCATGAAGTACTTATAATAAAACAATATAATATTTTTCATATTATAATGAATCCTTCGATATCGTTGCAATTCTCTTGTTGGATGGAGTCAATCGCGGCCTTCCTTTCTTTTAAAAGGTCAAACGGTTATGCTTCGACAAAGTTATTCCTTCTCCTACATATATTAACATTTCTTGTTCGTAGATGCATACCACAAGAACAACACGCACACAGGTATTCAATGTTTATAACTATTGGTCATAAAATGAGAATAATCAAGTTGTAAATAATGTTTTCAAAAAAGTAAATCATATTTTCTAATTTTCAGTTTGTAAAATTCGTTTAATATAAATAAACATGAAATATTCGTGAAGTTATATAATAAATAAACTAAATTTGAACTATATAATTATCATTTTATAATAATTTTACATTTAACATTTTTAACTATAAAAAAAAGTATTGTATAATTATGAACAAGTTCTTTTAAAATTCTTTTAAGTGAACAATTGTGCTATCCTAGTATCATTTATCAAATATTTAAAAATTTATTGAAATGATTTTAAACAATACACTTCTGTGTGTGTATTCACTTTTACAAAAATATTTCTTAAACATATAGGAAGTACTATTACTACTACCATGCTTTTTTTTTTATTTCTTTTCATCTTTACTTTTCTTAGTAATAATCGTTATAAGAGAATAATGAAACCCTTTGATTATGAAGAAGAGCACGTTTCTAAGAAACAACTCTATGACTTCGTGATGAAGCGTTAACAGGAGGAAATGAGTTATAGTAAAGCGTAAGAAATGTAGGAAGGAACGCGTCACCGGATGTTCTACATTTTGGAATCCCGTTTGATGATATACATATACACATACCTATATAGATACGTATACACTTTATATATATATATATAAACGAAAAAATATTCATTCATCCATTAATACATACGTATATGTATCATCAATTACAATATAATATATTATATACTTGCATAAACATTTATATATAATATAAAATTTGTATGCATGTATATATAATTTTATATTTAATTAAATTTTATGTTTAATTTGAATTTTATTTTATTTAAATATGCTATTTAATTTTATAATTATTAAATTTTATTTAATTAAATATATTCTGTTTAATTTTATAATATATATATATATATATATAGAATAATAAATATATTAATTAAATTTTATTAAACACAAAATTATACATACACACAAATGTCACATATATATGTTACATATATAAATATTTGTTATATAAAAAGACATACATACATACACTATTGTATTCATACATATATTATATACGTGTGGTACAAATACTCATTAATATTTGTATATATAAAGTCATACATACGTACACTATTTTATACATACTACACATACAGATGATATATATATGTATTTATAAGTCATTGAAAGAGGTGAATAACTGTGGTATGAACGAATCAGCCTGGTGTATTTTTAGGATCAGTTGGTTGAACGCAATGTAAGCGAGAAGAACGGAGTACAGGAGAAGAAAGAAGAAAAATAGGAGGGGGTGGAAAGGGAGGATGAGGGAGGAAGGAGAAGGAGGATTCACGGTTTAGGAATGCCGTCCTCGTTCTCTCCTTTCTTCCTACCTTCTGGATCTCTACCTGGTCCACGACGTCAACACAACATCGAGACTTTTCTCAAAGTATAGTTCAAACTCTTTTACAAATATTTAATTCTAAAATTCTAAGGTATTTTTTTCTTTCTTTAAATCTGTTTACTTATACATATATATATATATATATATATATATATATATATATATATATATATATATATTATTTTTATGTTATTGTAATTATAAAAAATTATCTAAAAAGTTGTAAATTTTAATTTTTTATTATATCAATTAACATTGTAATTTTAAATGATTTATAATACTGAATTATAATATTATAAATTATCAATTATATAATATTATAATATTAATAAGATAAGATAAGATAAGATAAGATAAGATAAGATAATTAATAATATTATAAATTATCAATTATATAATATTATAATTGATAATATACTTTTAAAATGATCGATTATTGTTGTGCTTCTTTTTTAATTATTTTTTTTTATTTTTAATATTTGATATTTTTTATTTTTATTATTTATTTACTTAATAATTTTATTTGTCAAGGATGATCTAACGATAAAATAACTTTCTTTGAACTATATGATTATTAATGATATTATTAATATTATTATTATTCTTATTAAGTCTTTGAATCTTTGTAAAGTGATCTCATAAATTTGACTATCAATTTTCTTTTATAATACTATATATATTGTATATATAATAATCAATCATTACTTTCTTCTTAGAAAATTCATTCACTTAAAAGATTTTCTAATCCGTTTTATTTAGAATTTCTTTGATCATTGCATACCATTTAATTTTATATCTTTACGAATGATCAACTACAGATTCCTCGAGGCTGTCACATAGAAAGTAAAAGTTTCTTAAACGAGAGAGTCAAAGCAACCAAGAAAAGCAATGATGCCAATCGTTATTCGAATAATTTCAACAGTGTTGAATTTTCTAATATTCAAGATCTCACTTGTTTATATTAAATAGTTATTTCAAACTTTCTTTCACGTCATCTCATCTTTAAATTGTATTTTCGAAAACCAGAGACAAAAAGAAACCAAAATAAATTCTGTACACGATAAATCAAAATCATTTTTTTTATTATCGTAGTCAAATAAATTAAAAAATAAAATATTATTAAATAATAAAGTTACTAGATCTTTATTAAATTTACAAACTAACACGTTTTTGATGTCTAAATTGTAGTATCTTAAATTATCAATGAAAAAGACAAATCATTTCTACACCTGTTCTTTTTGTCTACCTGTTAAGTTATGTGTGTTATGTACATGTACCACAGGTGTGACCTTTCACAAAACTGAACAAGGAGGATTTCTCTTTCTTTCTTTCAGAGAGAAAGAGATAAATATTTTCGAAGGAACGTTTAAAATGGTACAGCAGTTTTACGAGGTAAGATATTCTTTCTATTATCTGACTTCTAACTTACCATTTGGACAAGTGAAGACGTTCGTTGTAGGAACCTGTAACAAAACCACAGAAAATATGTTTTAGTTAATTGTACATGTCCTTTCAAAAAATGTCATTTAATAATCTCACATTTAATATTTTTTTTTTAATCAAATACGCGATAAGAATTTTATTAAATTTTTATAATAATTTTTATATAAATTAAAATAATAATAATAATAACAATTTTATTTAATAATAATAAATTTAATATAATTAATTGATTTATTATTTATATATTAATTATATATATTAAATTAATTATTTATATTATATTTTAATATAATATTAAATAATAAATATAATAAAAATTTTTATATTAACTTTAACTATTTAAACTATTTATTAACTATTATTAACTATTGATTTAATTTTTAAATTATATAAACATAATTAAATATATAAACATAATAAAAATATTTATATTATATAAACATTATTATAAATAACTCATTTATTACAAATGTGTAAAATTTAATTTCAGGTTTCTACGATTTTTGCTACTTTGCTACTTTGTTTTGTTTTCTTCCTTTTTTAGGTTTTTTTCGAACAGAAACATTACTTCTCACGTTACGATTAGATGTATAATTACATGTTATATATATACATATATATATATATATATATATATATATATATATATAATTATTACAGAACCAAAAATATGAAAGCAGTAGAATAATTCGTACAATGCGAATTCCCACGAATAGTCCCACGAGAAAGTTACTATAGTAAGAAAACTAAAATAATGACAAAATAAAAAAAAGGAGAATATCACGAAATTACTCTCGCTCCATTGTAACATGTGATCATTATAAACAATCCGATTACGTATCATACAATTAACTTTACTCACATGTTACTTGGGCCAAAAGTAACAATAATTCAACAACGGTATAAAAATTCTATTTGTACCTTAACGATAATTATAAACAAAACGATGCTTATACATTACCATAATAATTTAATAATACGAATTATTTTAAACAATCGTACATTTTTTTTATTTCTATTTTGTTGTTGTTTCTAATTCTACCCTTCCCAACTTTTCTCACCTACGCATTTGATATCAACCGGTTTTCTCAAACAACTTGCCCATTTTGATCAACTAACACTTCCTATAGTTGCAAATATGTTGCAAGAACATACATGTGTTGTGACATTGTGTATTAAAGAGAGTCAAAGCTTAATTCCATGTATATGTATAAGTATATACGCATGCGTGCGCGAATGCGTGCATGCCTATCCTGAAATTCACTTTCACCTCGGTCTCTCAGTATTATACACCACATTAAATGTGTGTAAGTGTGTGTGTGTGTGTGTGTGTGTGTGTATGGTACTTAATGGAAACTGGCAAACACTGAAACTTCCACGGAACACCTAAATAAGAATTATTTCGTATTCCGTGGTTTTAATTTCCCAAGGATATTTCTCGTATGAAGGAAAGGGAAATAGAAATAGAAAAAGAAATAGGAAATGGAAAAGTAGTATTAGAAAATAGAAAGAAATGAGTAAAAAGGAAATATCAACAATGATAGAAAAAATAAATGAAGAAAGAGAGAGGAGTAGGTTTTGGGAAGGGTGGTTAGATAAACAGTTTAGAAAAAAAAATAGAAAAGAATAGATAGAAAAAAATAATGATACAAAGAAATAGAAAAATGTGACAATAAAAAACGTAGATAAACTAAGAAAAAAAAAAGAAAAGAAAAAAATGGTATTAAAATACAACGAATTTTGCGATAGTTAGAAATAAATTTAAGTTCGAAAAAAAGTTGTTATAACATTGCAATATTATATTTTTATTGAGTAAAAGATATTTTATTTAATGTAATATTAAATAATTCGAAGCTTTATAGATTGATTAAATTAATTATAAAATTTTAAATAATTAAAATATATAATTATTTTATATTATATTATATTATATTTATAATATAACATTTAATATAAAATAATTTTTTTAAATATAAAATTAATATAAAATATAAAATTTTATAATTTATATTAATATATAAATTATTATATTAATAATATTAGTATATATTTATATTATTATATAAATTGAAATATAAAATTAATATAAAATTAAAATATAAAAAATTTTATAATTTATAATGTATAAGATTAATATATAATATATTAAATTTAATATATATATATATATATATATATATATAATATATTTTATTTTACATTTATAAATATATATAATAATTGTAATAACTAATTATAAAACAACAATTTTTATTTTCTTACTAGACAAATTATTACTCGTTGTTTTTTTGTTTTTGTTTTTGTTGCAAAGAAAAAGGTGAAAAAATAATAATAAATTAATAAGAAAAATTGATAAAAAATTATAGAAAAAAATAAATAATAGAAAATATGATAAAACTATTCGAATGTTTCTGTCCCTCTCATTCTCTCTCTCTCTTTCCTTTCATGAAGCATAAAATAAGAAGATAAAAGTAGACACCTACATACTTTCCGTTCTTCTTCGGTGTTCGCCAACACGAACGCGTACTTTTATCCGTCGCATCGAGACCGGACCCGTTATTCGTCACCGTTATGCCATCCGCGCGTAACAGCAACGCGACTCGAAATCGAATTCAATACTAACCGATTTCATCGATCCTCCTCTTTCTCCTTCTTTCAACCCCCTTTTTATTTTTATTTTTTTCATATTTTTCTTTCCCGTTTTTTTCACAGATTTTTTTCCATGAATGAACAAAAACACATAATGCAATAGAAAAGTATTTTACATCTGTGTCATTGTTAAATTTAATTAAATTTATATAAAAAACTATAATGAAAAAAATTGTATTTAAAATGTATCAAATATTTATGATATAAATAATAAAAAAAGAGTTAAATATAATTAATAATAAAATTAAAAATAATTAATTATTAATTAACAAAAAATTAATAATTATATATTAATTAAAACAAATTTATTAAAATAAAATGAAAAATAATGAATTATTTTATTTGATTAATTTGACGAATTTTTTAATTATTTTATTTGACGAATAATTTGAATTATTCAATGTTACTTGTTTGTTAATATTTGTTAATTAAATGATTCTATTTTTAATTAGACAAATTATTATTTTTTGACATTGGACAAGAACACAGCCATGGTTCATTAACCCATGACGAATCATACCTAAAGAAAGAACGTGTTAAATAATTGAATTCTATCATTTTCTTTTTCGTAAGGAGACGATGATTGATATGCAGTTGTCGTTTAAAAAAACTATCTACGACTTGTCGTGCATTGGTAAATGTCGCGTGACCTTGTTTCCTGAATGATTTATAAGAAAAATAGGTAAGGATAGTAATTTTATTCGATTACTCTAATGATATTATATTATTACAGAAATGAACGAATAAAAAATATTCTACAAATCCTATTATATTTCATTTTTCTTATTGATCATTCTAAATTGTTAGGTTAGGAATTTCGAAATACTACAAAAATATTCTTCCGATTGATTGATAAAATGTTTAAAGAAACTACTACCCTAATTTTACAATTCTAATATGTCATAGTATGTATATAATTATTCTATTATATATTTTAATTAATTAAACTCACCTGAGACGCCGTGAGCCGTACATGGCACAAGAGGGAGGCGACCAGTATGGCCGCCAGTTCTCTTATCAGCATATTTCTGAAACAATAATAAAAAACAAATTATTGAAACGTTAAAAATTTCATTTTAATCTTAAAATCTCTTTATTAGGAATATTATTACCGTTGTACACATGCGTAACATTCGGAAAGTCATATAAACAACATTTAATATAAGAACTCTCATAGATGTCAACGATTCAGTTTGAAGGTGAATCTCGTAGAGGACGGTACTCCGATCATATAATTCGAGCTTTTAGACAACATTAGACACTTGTATCGATTATTTAATAATTATTTTAATATCCTAACACATTCTTCTTACATTACAGGACAATTTAACCTACGAAATCATCACTGTGCATGAGTGATGAAATTATTTCATTAGAATGAACAAAATGTTAAAGTAAGAACGTTTTAATCGTAATTGCTATTATTTTTACAATTATTTAAATTAATTAAATGCACTTATTACAATTAATTTATCCATTATTTTCCAATAATAATATTTTTCTTTGTTTAAATGTTATCCTAACCTCTTCATGCATTTGACCACATATGTGGACGTTTAGTTTTTTATAATTATAGTTAATGTCAATAATAAGTAGAACAAAAATCAAAAAAGTAAACCTTTTTTTGATTTTGCATTTGTAATGGTTTTTTTCGATGTACAGTTATAAAAAAAGAAAAAACATTAACTTATTTTTATCTCACCATCAAAAAATCGTCCTTGAAGAGGTTAGAAATTTATTTTTAAATTAAATTTATAATAAAAAAAGAATCAAAAAGGGTATAAAATTTCTTAAAAATGAAAATGTGTGCACTAATAATTATTTTAACTCTGTTAATTTTTATTTTTAATTTTACGGTAAAATAATACGTTGTAAGGATCATCGATGTATTTTTATAGTTCTTGGAATTTTAAATGATAAATCAGAATTAATATTGATAAAAAAAACATACAAAGTATCGTTGAGTTACAAAAATTGAAAGTATGCGGAAGGTATCTTCGTAGCAATTCACCGAGTATAGAATATATACATATATATATAAATACTCGTAAAATTCCTTACGGTTTCTGCAGTTCGATCGTTTCCCTCCTCTTCCCTCCTTCTATCCTGTCACCCTGTATAACGCATATTAAAATTTATCCCCGTCTTTGACCCTTTCGTTGTTCATCGATAATATTCTTTTTAATATTCATCTTGAATAAAATTTTGTAACGTCGAACAAATATTCTATGTTTTTTAATATTAATGATTGCAATTTAAAAAAGAAATTATTAATCATGGTTTATGAAATTTGATCAAAAGATTAACCTTGATTGATGTGTTATTTATTATAATTATAATATATATTATAACATAATATATATTATCAATTATAATTAATTATAATATTAATTATATATATTATTAATAACATAATATATTATTATAATTATTATTATTATTAATTATATTAATATTTATGTTATTATTAATTTGTCAAATTTTATTTTGTTAACTTGATACATTGATCCTATACTTACATTTATACAAATATAAATATAAATATAAATATATATATGTAAATATAATGTAAATATAAATGTAAATATATATATTAAATACATTTGTGATATAAAATTATTAAACATAAATGAATAAAACAATAAATATAATATGTTTGATTAATTTTTGTGGATCTGTTGATAATAAGATAAAATGAATCTTGAAAATCAACCCTTTTGAGTAAGTCAAGTCTTGAGTAAATCAAATTTTGTTTAAATCAAGTTTTGAGTTGAGAAGTTAACAAAGTAAATAACGACCACCCAGAATGTAACGTGATGTAACGGTATTGTTGAAGTTAATCGAAAGACGTTGTTGTATCCTATAAAAGACATATGGCTATCAGGCGTACATCCGGCGGAAAACATGGCATCAAACCTTGCACCTGACCATATTATACCTGTGATAATACTTTACTTTTTTTTTCGCAGACATTTTACAAACACAAACTCGCAAGTTTAATTTACAACTAGATATAAAGATAATTTTATGATTTAAATAAATACTTATGTGATTTTGTTGTTGGTAAAAAAAAAAACTTACAAGAAAATGTGTTCATATAAGATAATTGTATATTCTTTTCTTGAAAAATTGAAAAATACACTGTTCAACACTTCGTGAATAAAGTAAGACTGCGTAACGACTTTGTCAAAGGAAATGACGTACCTAACGAAATACAAATGGCGTTTAAATAGAACAAAAGTCGGTCACGTATTTATCACGTATACATATATATCATTTCTTCTTTTTTTTTTCTAAAGAAAATTATAAAGCTTCAACTAGATACGAAAGAAATTTTTGCAAATTTTAACGGTAAACAAAAGTTAAATAATAATTCTATTATTAAATAAGTTAAAGTTAGTTTTATTAAAAATTAAAAATTTTATTCGAATGAATAATATTTTTACTATTTTTTAATCTTCTAAATTTTTTGTAAACACATCGTGCTACTTGTTGAAATATTTTAATTTTAATTATTTTAATACAATACTTTAATTTTATGTCATTCGTGAACCCACTTTTATTGCATCTTGAATAGGATTTTAAGGTTTCTTTTGTTTTAAAATAAAAATTATTTAACAAACATTTCAAATGATTCTAAAAGATGTACATGACATGTCTTTTAATTTTAATAAAAAAAAAAAAATGATCTCATCGAATTAATCGAATATTTTCGTTACATTCAACATACTTTCCGAAAGTGGATCTTTTATGATTGTAATTTACCGTTATATGTACACGTTCCGTTTCATTAACGATTGAGAATCGATCATCTTTTCTTTTTTAATTCGAAGAAAAGTTTTTAGAAATTTTTACGAACAATTATATAGAAACTTACAAGCCCTTTTGTATAAAATAGAAGAAAAAGAAAGAAAGAAATCTAGTAATCATTTTCCTCTTTGCGTGTTTAAATGAAATTTAGTTTCGCTTAGTGAACAATTTTCCTTCCAACGGTTAGAAAATGATTTTCCACTTAAAATGGATCTATTCATGAAGTTCTCAACAATAAAAACATAACTAGAAATAAATTTCTACTTCATATTTTAAAATATGACGTTGTTTTATAGATAAAGGTTAGATTATGTTCAAATGTTTCGCACATTCACCAAAATCTATGGCTAACAGATGGCACTGGACTTACATGTACCTTTTTCTTCTTTTTTTAAATTAACTAATTATTTTATAAATAAATTAATGTAATAAAAACCTAGCTGTATGTGAATGCAACGTTGTGTCAAAATTTTAAAAACAATCGGTAAAGTATTTTTGAAGATTCACGTGCATTCTTATAAAAATATAATTCGTTTCAATTATAAAAATAAAATTTTTACAATTAAATTGAACAAAAAAGAAAGTCTAAAAATTTTGAAGATTATTGACCTGATCAATATTAATACGTAACTATAATTATTGTAATTTATTTTCATTCGATTATGTAAGGTTATAAAATGGATACCATTGTAATAAAAAAAAAAACTGAGACATCTCATCATGAATATAAAACTGCATAATATTAAATTTCACTTCTGGATGCAGATCATCGCTACCAGACAACAGACACTACTGTGTTGATAATAAATTGAAATACGAAGAAGGATACACACGATTCTAAGGTCATCTCGTTTTTTGTGGTTTTGTAAGTAACGTAAAAGTATATGTGTGTACGTGTGATACTTCAAACTTATATTACATTACTACCATTACATTTCTTTGTCTTTAAATAAATATATACATATAACAAATACTAACATTAAATACTTATACATTTTCATAAAAATATTTATGTAAGAATATGTTCAAACATAATTAATTTTTAAACAGATTTGTTTTAAGAAACTTTATCAATTTTTATCAGAAAGATTATTTATTTGTTTAATCACACACATTTTTCTTTTTATTTAAATACGTTATATTAATGACGATGAAAGGTAAATGTGTTTAATGTTGGAATTTATTTGTTTATAATTTACAAAGGATAAAAATAAGCAAACACGTTATGTTCAACCATTTGTTCACGTCTATCAGTCACACAGTCTTCGTCTTCACTAGAGCATGACGTTTCCCACAGTATTACAGTCAATCATCTTATTACATTAAGAATTCTATTTGATTGATTCAATTTAAACACAAGAAAATTAAATTCTTTCCTAGCTTAACTATGTATTATTATATTAAATAATTTTCTAATGTAATTTCGAATATTGATTACTTCAAAATTAATTATTATATTAATATTGTATATTATATATAATTAATTATTAATTAATATTATTTTGGAATAATTAATATTTAAATACTAACCCCATAAATATTAATTATTAATTTAAAAACATTGTTAATTCATACTACTAAAAATAGAAATAAAATGTGTATTATTTTTGCTAACATAATAATATTTAATAATATTGACAATCTATTAAATATAATTATGATAGTAATAATAATAAAAAATAAAATGATACTGATTGATTTTATTTAAACAAATAAAATGTAAAATTTGTTAGTGTGTGTAGAATACATTGGTATTCTTATCACGTTGACGTTATTATTTCGATAACTGGAACCCGTTTGACAATGAGTGACATGATGCATACATGGTATCTTTACAAACTGCATATTTAAATGCTACGTAGATCTTCGTTAAAAATTGTAGATAAATATTACGTCTGTAACATCACCAAATTCGTCGACAAACGGAAATCCATGTATGACCAACAGGAAATCGTGATCGGATGATATCAAGCGGTACTTCTATTTTCGTTCGTTAAAAAACTCAACTTAGTTTCTTGCCAATTTTTTTTTTAATCAAAATGCATTTTACAAGTACTTGAATTCAATAAAAATATCTGCAAATATCTTGTCAATTATTCATCATATTCAATATTTAAATAATTAAATAATTACAATTTTAATAAATTGATTAATACATGGATGATCTAACAATAATAAATTATATCAGAAAATTTATAAGCATTTTATAAATTATTTTTGAGACAATAATCAATGCTACATAATTAATAATACATAATAATTATATATAAAAACAATTGTATTCTGAAATTTAATTAATTTTGAAGTAATCAATATTTGAAATTAAATTAGGAAATTATTTAATATAATAATACTATTATATATTAATTATTATATATAATTATATATACTTAATAAATATATATAATATTATATTATATTATTTAATATATAATATTAATTAATTAAATTTTAGATAAATTTATGCAATACTCTCTCTCTCTCTCTTTCTCTCTCATACGATTATATAATATATAATTATCTAATATATAATCGTATGAGTGTATTGTTAGCCTTTTTTACGTTCACAAAGAAGTACAGATGAAAATGATAAAAGAACAGCATTCATGTTGCTTACTGCAAGGAAGAGGATGAAGAAGAATTTTGCAAGGATCAGAGTAGTAGGATTGCGGATTTTACTTGTGGGTGCAAGCTTAAAGAATAGGTCGTGGGAAATGTACGGTAAAGGAAGTTCGAGCAAGAACTTGTCTTTGTGCGTTTGCAAATAGCTAAAGAGTAAAGTTCCCCCTTTTACCATTTCATTCGTTTACCATTTAACGTAATATCGTAAACGTTCATCAAAGAATTCTCAACGTGTTGTCCACGTGCGTACAACAATTTCACCTGCTTTTTCTTTTCTTTCTTTTCTTTTTATTCTCGTAATCTTACTTCGAATTAATTCATGTGCAAGTTAAAAATAATTCATATGATTTACTTTTTTTCCATATGATTTTTCAATGATGTAATAATCATATATATATATACTACATAAGTCTCTATATAATATATATATTTTAATAATAATAATAATAAAAAAATAAAAGCAGGTATGAATATTGACGTAATATTATTGATGTAATGTTTTTCATTACATTTCAAGCATAAAACTTATTATTTACTAGAAACTTTCTTGTATCGAATTATGAGATAGGTGCATCGTTCAAATGACGTTATTTGAAAATAATGTGAACTCACGTTTATAAGAAAAAGTGAAGAATAATAAGAGAAATATTCAAATAATAATAATAATTTAAATAATACTTTAGAACATTGGTATTTCAATATGAATCATACGAATAAATTAAATTCTTAGCTAAGTAAGAAGATATTTCTTCCTATATGAAAATTCTATGTATAATGAGTTATATTTAATTGATTTACGAGAGTTGAAATTAATAATAATTATTTAAAACAATCAATTTTTGATTCCAACGATTATTTTTGTTTTTGAAGTTTATTTGATTTCAACGATTATTTGTTTTTTTCAAGTTTATTATCATATTTTGAACACGCATATTGTATCGTAAGAATTTCAAAAAATAATAACAAATAAATATTTAACAATTTTTGATATTATCGATTGATAAATGTTACGAGTTAAAACTAACGTTAGTCAATCGTTCGACTTGAATAACATTGAAATTATCTTGGGAATCATGAAATTCCGTTAGCAAAAGCCATTAGCAATATATTATGGTGTATAATATAGTTGAAGGAACGTCCCGCTTTCGAATAAACGTATTATGTAATTACACGCTCTATCGTAATGCACATGTTCTATAACTGAATTTTATTTACAATTAAAGTACAATAATATTATAACTTTTATAGTAAATTAAACCTATCCGATATAATTAATTAATTTCGATCAAATTTTAACTATCTCATTTGTAATATTCTTGTAAATAATTATTATTTAACACGTAACTCATTTTAATTCTCGAATGATAATAATATATAATTAATTTATTATTACACTATTATTTTTCATTATTAGGATTAAAATCAAAGTTTCGTGCGTTTATTTCGTGTTGTGTTTCAAATAATGCAATTGTTTCTTATAAAAAATTGACTATAAAAATTTTTATTTAAAAGTGCACGAAATTTTTGGTTCATTCTAATACTACTATTGTTTAATTATTATTTGATTAAATAATAATTAATATACTCTATTAATTATAAATATATTTATTATTTATTAATCATATAGATATTATTATAAAATAAATATATTATTTAATTATATTATTTAACATGTAACACATTTTAATTCTCGAATGATAATAATATCTAATTATAATGATTTTACATTATTTATTACAATTAAAATCAGTTTCGTGCTTTTATTATATTATTTCAAATAATGCAATTTGTTTTTATAAAGTTGACTTTACAAATTTTAATTAAAAAATACATAAAACTTTTGTTTCACCCAAATACTACAATAGTTTAATTAAATCTTTTTATTATTCGATAAAGTAAATAAATCCACGTGTTGGTGACACAGAAGAAAGATTTTCACGTTTTATGGGGGGGGTTCGTTGACCGATAAAACACATCGTACTGCTGGCACACCACTACCACCTTCTAAGCACCAAGAAACATGATGTTGTTCGCTTCCACGCGCAAGGAAAGTGCAACAACGTTGAACACCAACTCGGAGAAGACGAAGTAAACGCTCGAACAAAATTACGAAGCTGCGCCTAAGCGAATAGCAAGCATACCTATGTACACGATATATACACTACTCTGTTCTTTCTCTTTTTATATCTTTTTTTCTTTCTCTTTTTCTTAATACCCATAGCATACAGGGCGTGGCTGCTGTATGTGTGTTGCCTGGATCAAGAAAATATATTAGAACAACATACTGTTGGCTTCCTATGTTTCATTTTCAATTTTCTTTACGGTTGCTACACAATTATTATTATTATTATCAGGTATATTTATCTAACGCACCTGTACGTACGTGTATGCTTTCTTCTTTTTTTTTCATCATTATTTGTAAGTATTTTGCATACATTTATAACATCAATTGATTACATTATTATTTTCTGTTTTTTTTTTTTTTTTTTTTTTTATAAACGGCAGTAAATAATCATGCGTTTTTATTCAACGTCCTTGAAGAAATAATTTTGCATTTTAAAAAATGATCATAAATAATGTTAATTACTTTCAGTTATTAGTATCAGTTATATGATTGAAATGTTATACAAGTTGTAATGGTTTACCTTTAATCAAGATACCAACCCTAAACTCCTATTTAAACCATGAATTTAAAGGTCGTAATTAATACTGTATCACCTGTGAACTTTCTTACATTAATTAAATCAACTTTTAGTTAGGTTTAGTTCACCCCTTAGAAATTATGTTACTTCTATTTGTTAACTAGTTTAAAGTATGATTAATAATTTTGAAGATTTGTTTTCTATCGGACTATCAATATTTGAATATTTCAATTTGGTTAGATTGTAAAACTAAGAAGATACCATCCCTACCTACACGAAAGAACCTACCACCTGACGAAACATTCATTCTTACGTACTATATATATAGTTGTACTATCTCAACATCCTACCTACAGATCCACCTACCTACCTATCAACCTACCTAACTCAACCTACCAGTTCTACGCTATACGAATTAGATCCGGTATAGTATTTAACTTTCAAAAGATCCTCACGCAAGAACAGGTTTTATCAAAGATCTTCTTACGTTCTTACGAAAAATATTTGAAAAGATTATTTTTATATTGTAATTAAATATTTGGATGAACAAAAAGAAAGAAAGAAGTATAAATATTTCAGTATTATCGTTGGGTAAAGTATTTAAATGTTATTTCCAATAAAACAAAATAAACACCCTCCCCATTCATCCTCGATTAATTAATATCACTGATTAGATCGTTAAATAATTGTAAAATAAAATTAGGAATAAATAAAATGAAATATTTAGTTAAAATCTATGACAACTATTATATTAGAAAATATTGGATATTTAAATTATTATTTATATTTACATAAATAATATTATTATATAATATCAATATAATATTATATAAATATTAAATAAATATTATATTTAAATATTTATTTTTAATATTTGTATAATATTATATTATATTAATTTATATTAATATAATTTATAATAATTATTATTATTATTATAATTATATTAATACAATATTTATATAAATAATATCAACATTTAAATTATTGAATAACCCATAATTTATATTCCTAATTTTTCGTTGTATTTTTAATTACACAGGTTTTAGATGAAACCTGTTGTCACTAAGTATAGTAAGATACAAAATGAATTATTAAAAAATTCATAAAAAATGCAGTAATACGTTAACTAAATAACGGCGGGAAAGAAGGGATCGACTTTAACGATCAGCAGGAAACCAACAGTCACGCTTGCGATGGCACATCGCCTCAACACGAAAGAAGATCCCTTGGTATCCTATTTTCCTTTTTTTTTTTCTTTCTTTCTGTTCTCATTCTTTATTCCTACGAGATGCAGTCACGCGTTCGACAAAATTCTAAAGATACGAGTATATTATACATATATACGTAATACGTATACATATATATATATAGAAATGGTCTGTCATGCACGTGTAACACAAAGAAATACACGTATACAAACACACATTTTTATATTTTATTTAATTTTATTAATAAAACTTACGTTTGTATTCTCCTCTACGTTCCACGAGACGATCTATTCCCTGGGTACATGTACAATACATACACACCAAGTTGGATCCTTTCTATGGAATCCACTCGACGAATCGAGTCACTGCACTAAGGTAAGTCTCTTTCCTTTTTTGTTTTCTCTCTTTCTGATATATTCCGTGGTCAGAGCGAAAATTATTCAAGGTTGTTTGGTGAAAACGATAAAGGACCTCCTCGAGGTTGTTTCACGAAGTTACACCCTTTTTCTCGTATCGATCAAGGTAATAAACGTAAATAGAAAGTATCAATTCTTACACGATGAAATTAATTGTAAAATGTCTTTGGAAATAAAATAATCAAAAATTCGATGAAAACAAATAGTATGTATGTAAATGTGAAAAGATTTTATAATCACAATTCTAAATAAATATAAATAATAATAATAATAATTAGTGATGATAATAAAATAAAGTAAATAGAATAGAAAGAAAGAAAGGGTGTGTTTTTGTTGTTTTTTTTTTTTTTTTTTGAATAAATTCAGGGTCACGGAGCTCCTTTTCTCCGGCCCACCGTTTCGAGACTGAAGAGCTCAC
Organism: Polistes dominula; assembly: GCF_049000335.1. Classification (NCBI taxonomy): domain Eukaryota; kingdom Metazoa; phylum Arthropoda; class Insecta; order Hymenoptera; family Vespidae; genus Polistes; species Polistes dominula. The sequence continues at coordinate 2,230,230 of NW_028301116.1, read as the reverse complement.
TACTAACTCTCTCTTTGAGTCCAGGTGAACGGCGCCGTGAGTTAACCTACCTAAGAGGGAGGCCTTCCTTTACTTCTTCTTCTCTCCTTCATCAAGGAAACGTGAGAGAGAAGGAAGAGAAAGAAAAGAGAGGGACTTGAAGGGAAAAAGGAAAGAGCCGTGAACGTAGGCGAGCATAAAAGGTGGAGAAGACGTTTTATAGTTCGGTTATATTCGTATCTTCGGCCGAAGATTACCGAGACGCACTTAGGCTTTCGATTTCCAATGAGATCTTCTTCTTACTTGTAGATGAAGATGAAGGTAAAGAAAGAATATACAACTTATAATAGACTTCTGTTAATGGATGTGAATGACGAAGTGTTCGATCATGATTTATTATTTTATAAATTTTTTAATTAATGGGGTTTGTTTTTTATGTTTATTAATATGGAATATGTGAATAAGAAGTTATAACCAATGGAATATTTTTTTAAAGATAGGTACAAAGATTTGGTTTACCTTTTTGGTATTTTTTTATTATTTTAATTAATTTGACAATTATAAATAAGATATTATTTTATAAATAATCTAGTTTTATTTTGTATTTATTTATATGGAATAAGGGAATAACAAATTGCAACCAATATTTTTTTAAAGATAGGTACAAAGATTTGGTTTATCTTCTTGGTAATTTGTTTCTTATTATTCTAATTAATTTGACAATTATAAATATTATTATTTTTTAAATATTATTTTATAAATCTCCTAATCAAATTTTCTTTTATATTTATTAATATGAAACAAACGAATAACAAATAATAACCAAAATGTAATTGAAATGGAAATTTCTCTTTTAAAAGATGGACACAATGATTTGTGTTTATCTTTGATATATTTTTTTTTTATTATTTTAATTAATTGAATCGGTTATAAATCAATTACTAGGATTACTTTTATAATTTAATCTAATTATAATCTATTTTTGATTTAAATTCATTTGTTATTAATCAAATATACAATAAAAACAATTGATCAAAAATAAGCGAGACGTGAACGTAGACGTTCTAGCTCTAACTACCGGCAAATTCGGTTTCAATGGGATTTGCAGTCGCTCACGCTAGAAAAGATTCGTGTTATTAAACGAGAGAGAATACAAGGGTAATATAACTTGGTTTCTTCTAGAGCGTCTTATTTGACAAAAGAAAGGAAACGAAAGAGAAATATAAAGATAAAAAAAATCAAGAAAAAAAGAGAGAGAGACGGAAACAATTCTTTATATTGCATAGAAGAAGGTACACGATCTTTCAGAAATCACGATCTTGCTCATCAAATTATAGTATTTTTAGATACTGTAGATGATAATTTAACGTTTATTTAAAACCAAAAAAAAAATACAAAAATAAAAAAGAAAATGCTAAACTCCGTAGAAAAATAGAAACGCATCATAGATGAATGTCCGATTAGTATTGCAATAATCATGAATAACATCTTACATAACGTTCCATAAATAAACTACTTAACATTAATGATTTTTGCAAAAAAAAAAAAAAAGAAAAGAGAGGGAGTATTTGTTATCAGAATGAATTTGATTATCAAACGATTTTTTATAAATAAAATACGTTCACTTTTAAAATGATTGTAAGTAGGCGTACAAGCTTTGAGAGACATCAATGCTCGAATAAGAAAGGTCGTTGAGCGAGATCATTGCAGTTGTTGTTCTATATTACTCTTGGTAAGTCGATGGATGGCATAGTGGATTTCTTTTTCTTGGTAACTTGAATGAAAGCCGTAATTGGACCGGAGATGTGCCACGAAACGATTTTGTTTAATAAGGTATACGATTGTGGGGGTGGTGTGGTGGTGGTTGGCGTGGTTTCAGACGGACAGACATATATATAGAAGCTTTTATTGAATAAAAGAAATGTTTATTATAATATAACAAAGACTTAAAGACCGAAAGCAAAATAAGTAACCGTAACTACACTCGTTTAACACTCACTCGTCACACCGAATCAAGAAGGGCCGAGGATCGCCCTCTTCACCGCGTTTATATATGCATTCACCCCACCAATGGTCCCGATCACTTCCGTTAATCATTCTAGAAATCTCCAGACTATTCCCAATCGGTCAAACAAAAGACTTCTTCCCGATTTCCGGCTCGGGAACATTCGAGAGATTTCGGAGTGTTTACAAACGATGGTGCCAGCCGATATCGTACGCTTTTCTTTCTTGTCACATGCACTCGTATCCATATCGCTACAAATCCTTCATCAACCACTTCCATGTATACCATACACTCGCACTCTTATATATATATAACTGAGTGACTAAATACCAGTTTTCCTACAGCTCGGCCATACTGACATTTTTGGTCGCCCCCGACCAACGGAATATTCACACAAACAAACACTCACTCACAAGTTTTACTTATTAAACTAACATAAAAAATAAGACGTAACGCATAAACTATCATGAGACATAAGGCATAATATAAGATAAGATATGACGCATATTGAATTTATATTTAAATTTACGGATTTCCTTATTTCTATCGTGGACGAATATATCGTTTCATCTGATCAGGGCCCACAGTGCCTGTATATGGCATTTGTGTTACCTGAAACCCATCAATGTCCCCGACGATGTACCGGTCCATATCTAACACTTTTTTTACTTCATATGGTCCCTTGTATTTGGGGATTAGTTTTTTGTTTATACCGATGGTAGTATCTACGTTTTTTATCATCACCAAGTCTCCGACATAATACGAGACGGGTCTCTTTCGTCTCTTATTATAATAGCGCTCGTTCGAGTGCTGATCCTCCGAAATTCTCTCTGACGCTTTGTCTCGAATGGCTACTAGATCTCGGTTTTCCTCATTACGTCGGTTTAACGCTAACCTTATGTTATCGTTTATTTCCCCGAGTTGGTCCACGCCGAATAACAATCTACTGGGGGTCTCACCCGTTGAACGACAAACCGTGTTATTCAAAGCAAATTCTACCTTATCGATTACACAATTCCATTTTTCTGTAGACTCGCACAATTTCCCTAACATGGGAGTAATAACACGATTAAATCGTTCCACCTGACCGTTTGCGCGAGGCGTACCCACCGCAACAAGTACATGGTCGAACATTTCTTTTTCCGCGAATTCTTTAAACAACTCGGAGGTAAACGCCGTTCCCCGATCGCTTATTATGCGTCTTGGCTTACTATATGCAGAGAAGTATGTTTTCAAATGCCTGACGACCTCCTGAGCCGTTGTCGTCTTACACGGATATAATTTTATGAATTTCGTGAACGCATCAACAATGGACAAAAGGTATCGATATCCTTGTTTAGTCTTCTCCAGCGGACCATAGTGGTCAACATGAACCGTACGGAACGGAAGTTTATCCTTTTCCAAAGAATGTAAATATCCTTCGTTTTTGCCGCTAACCGGAGAAAACTCAATACACTTAAGACAATTTCTAATGTATTCCTTTACCTTCTCTGTCATATTCGGAAACCAATACACTTTTGTGATATGCTCAATTACCTTATTAATCCCTACGTGACCCAAATCGTCATGACATGTTCGCATAACGCTACATTCCATTGAAGCCGGTACATAAAACAGAAGTCCTTTCGACTTATCCTTCCGATAGACGAGACCATCGCGCAACTCGTAAAACTTATCTTCGTTTTTTTCTAAGGCTTCTCGGATTTCCCGTATCTTATCGTCGCGCTCCTGACTAATAGATAACGTTTGTTCGAAAGTATTTCCTTCTATAACTAAAATTTCGTGACATCGACTTAACGCATCGACGTGTGCCATACGTTTCCCCGGCCGATGCTGTATCTCATAGTCGTAATCTTCCAAAAACAAAGCCCACCGTGAAATTCGAGGGTTCACGTGGCGTTTGCTGAGTGTAAGCCTAAAACTATCACAATCGGTAATTATTTTGAATTTTATCCCGAATAGATAAGTATGGAAACGTTTAATGGCGTAGATAGCTGACAAACATTCGAGTTCAAAACTATGATATTTCGACTCGGCAGAGCTGGTGCGCTTACTGAAATATGACACGGGTTGGAACTTCCCGTCCTTTTGTTTCTGTAACAGGATAGCACCAAATCCCGCAGTACTTGCATCGCAATGCAATTCCGTCTCAAGAATCGGTGAATAAACCGCCAATATCGGTTGCGACGCCAACAGATTTTTTAACATTTCGAACACTTCTTGTTCCTTAGAACCAAAATGATAATTCTTATCAGATTTTATTATATCGTACAATGGTTTTGCCCTTATCGAAAACGCTGGTATAAACCGCCGGAAATAACTGGCCAGACAGACGAACCTGTGTAACTCTTTTACATTACGCGGCACAGGATAATTCACTACAGACTTCACGTTTTCGTCGCTCGGCCGAATACCATCCTCATTCACCTGATATCCCAGATACGTTATCTCGTTATAAGCGAAGTAACATTTATCAAGCCGGAACCGCAGAGAAAATCGCGCGGCTATTCGGAAAACCTCACGCAATATTTTAAGATGTTCTTCCATGCTATATGTCGCAATTAATATGTCGTCGAGGTACAAAAGAACCCTATCTTTTCTAATTAGTTCATCAAAACAATTAGATACGAATCTCTGAAATACTCGTGGTGCATTTGTTAAGCCAAATGGCATTCGCAGGTATTCATACTGACCGAAAGGTGTTACGAAAGAGGTATATTTTATCGACGATTCGGCTATTTTAACATGATGGAAACCGTCCTTCAGATCTAATGTTGTATAATATCTTTTGTTTTTCAATCTATCCAAATTGTCGTCGATCACCGGCGTAGGAAAGTTATCTCTAATAGTTATTTTATTTAGCTCGCGGTAATCAACGCAAAGTCTGAGCTCACCATTCTTCTTACGAACTAATACAATCGGACTGGCATACGGTGACTTACTGGGCCTAATAATACCGTCGGCCATTAACTTATCCAGAATTACGCGCAGTTTCTCCTTATCGGCGTAAGCTAATCGTCTCGGCCGGAAAAAGATCGGTTGTTCGTGTTTCAAAGATATTACCATCTCACACCCATGTTCCTCTTCAACGACACCCGAATTTAGTTTTGACTTATATTCCGTATCATACAACTCTTTAACTTCCTTTTTCTCGTCAGAAAGGATATTAGGGTTAATTTGTAACGTCTCGTTTACTTTGACTGGTTCATCTAAGTAATCAATATTCAATATTTCATTACCAAAGCAATTATTCTCGTTTCTTAAAGACTCGGAATTGGTTTTTATAATTTGGACGTCTTGACCTAATAAAATTTTTACCGTCGGATTTGTAGAAAAATCTCTTCCAAGTAACACGGCGTGACTCATGGTGTTGTCCGGCACAACAAAAAAATTCATTTTCATCTCTACCTCACAGATATTAATATCTATTTCGAAATTACCTAAAATTTGTAGCTTGGAACCGTTTATTCCATAAAGATCATGATTTCCTTTTACCGCAGATAAACTTACATTATTCGGTGCATAGGTTTGCTTGATCATACTTATAGGTGATCCAGAATCAACTATAGCGCAAAACTTATATCTACAGATATCACCATTTTCGTCTGCTGTGGTAAACGTTAAAGGTACCGTGTACGGGGGATATAGTGCTGGCCCCTGTACCAAATTCATTGAATCTGAAGAAGGTGTGGACGTGTGTGATACTGATGTAGTAGGCGCATCGGGTTTCCTCCTCTTCTCCGGACAGTCCTTAAGATGATGATTGGCTGATCCGCAGCAATAACAGAACCCCTTCGATGTTCTTGGTTTCCTACATTGCGGAAGAGTATGACCCACCTCCCCGCAATTATAGCATTTTCTGATTGCCCGTGTTGTCGTCGACCCCTTCGTCGATGGGTTCGGATGAACAACCGCTTTCGCTGCCTTCACGTCCCTTACGTAATATTCCTGTGACCTTTTCGGTCGCAGATTAATTTTTTCAAAAGCTTCGTTTAAGTCAGACGTTGACTTAAAACGGGCCATACGTGCCTGATCCTGAAGTCGTGGGTCTGGTATCCCATCGACAATGTAGTCGATTATCTCTTCCTCGGGTATCGGAACACGATTAGCGAATATAATTTTCTCATGTAAATAGCTACTGAAGGATTCGTTTGGATGCCATATTCGTGCTTCAAATTCTCTTCTCAAGGTCAGTTTACTTTGACGATTATTATACATTGTTCTCATCCGTTGAAGAAGATCTTCCACACTTAAACTGATGTGTTCTGGTTTTGAATGAAACCAATTCAGAGCTGATCCTTTTAATTTTGAACTGATAACAATCTTTGTGCTGTTATCGTCCAGACTATAGGTACTACGTACTAAATTCAATTGTTGTTCCCATTTCCAAAATGAATGGTCGGACCCATCGAATTCGCACAGCAACTCACTGATACTTCTCAAGTTGACATTACTCGGTGTATTACTTACTCGGTTTAAACTTTCAATGCTAGAAGTAGTTGCTGATTGTATGGCTTGTTCTCTTCTTACCAATTCTAATTCCTTTCTAAGTAGATCTCTTTCTTTTCTTATCAGTTCAAGATCTGGAGAAACATTACCGTCTCCAACACGTGGAGCCCCAACAGCAACCGTCGGCTCGTCACGTCCCGTCGAACCGTCTTCTTGAACCGGATTATTCAACTCCTTTTCCAGATACTGCCATATTTCTGGCTCCGTTTCGGTCAACCTACTAATTAATTCATTCTTGTTTCCGACAGTAGGCAAATTTCTTACGCGTAATGCCTCCTTCAATTGGCAAACGGTGTAAGAGCTTGGTTCCTTAGCAGACATTATGATAGTTTCTGTTTTTGATGATAATTCCTCAAACCCGATATGATATTATTTTCTACACACAGCGGACAGAATTTCGCATATACGGCGGACAGAACAGACTTCGCGTAAACGAACAGAGATATTCCGCGCAACGGACAGAAAAGATTTCGTATCTAACGAACAGAGATTTCCGCGCAACGGACAGAAGACTTCGTATACGACGAACAGAGATTTCCGCACAGCGAACAGAAGAACAGAATTGTATCACTTTCCAAAAAAATCGCGTATTCACTTCGACACAGATCCCACTATTTCTTTAATCCCACTTCTGAACTGTGGGGGTGGTGTGGTGGTGGTTGGCGTGGTTTCAGACGGACAGACATATATATAGAAGCTTTTATTGAATAAAAGAAATGTTTATTATAATATAACAAAGACTTAAAGACCGAAAGCAAAATAAGTAACCGTAACTACACTCGTTTAACACTCACTCGTCACACCGAATCAAGAAGGGCCGAGGATCGCCCTCTTCACCGCGTTTATATATGCATTCACCCCACCAATGGTCCCGATCACTTCCGTTAATCATTCTAGAAATCTCCAGACTATTCCCAATCGGTCAAACAAAAGACTTCTTCCCGATTTCCGGCTCGGGAACATTCGAGAGATTTCGGAGTGTTTACAAACGATGGTGCCAGCCGATATCGTACGCTTTTCTTTCTTGTCACATGCACTCGTATCCATATCGCTACAAATCCTTCATCAACCACTTCCATGTATACCATACACTCGCACTCTTATATATATATAACTGAGTGACTAAATACCAGTTTTCCTACACGATTTTATATGCTATCTCTTTTTTTCTCTTACCTAATAAGAAGAGAAAGAATGGGGAAGAACTAAATAATTGGAAATATTTATTTATGTTAAAAATTTAAGATAATCTTTGGAAAATATTCAATTGAAGGAATATTAAAATAGGTGTCATCTCGAATTGTTTAAGAAAAATCAAAACTAACAACACATTCCAGATAATAAACCAATAATATTAGAACAAAAAGGGAATATGATCGGAAAGTTAGAAAGTTTCACGTAATATTTTATTAATATACAAAAATTGATCATTACTTTTTGTACTTTAAATTTTATACGACATGTTTTGTTTGGTCTAAAGTATAAACATTTAACTCATATCTAAGAAAGTTAATAAGTAAAAGTTTGATTTAAATTAGATTATATTAATAAGTGAAACTAGTTTTGAAGTTGATACAGTTGAAACAAATTTTATTATTTATATTTAATACATTACAATATTTATTCATACGATTTAAGTAACATTAAATCATATTAATATAATAAAATAAATAAATATTATTGAGAGTACATTGTTTAATAAAATGAATGGTAGAAATGATTGACATAAGCTTATAGTTGACCGATAAAAATGCATTGATGTTTAACTAAGAGCATTCCGTTAACATCTTATCGGGTCTGTTGCTCTTGGGAGGCGTTCAACCCGGCAACTCGTTCGTCGCACGCGAGAACCTTCTCCATTGCAGAATAAAACGAAAGATAGAAAGAAAGAAAACGACTCTTCTGTGTTACACGTTGGTGTTCATAAATAAAACGGAACTATCATCCTTAGCTTGCTCACCAAGCCAGAAAATCTCGAAACCGCGATATTACGCCGACGCAGTGTTGTTGCAATCAAAATTGGTTTCGCTAAAGGACGTGAAAATATACCTTCGAGACTTTTATCACGATTTAACTTTTGTATTTTCCATTTTACCGTAAGTGATATCGTTAATACAACACACTTACGTATATATATATATATATATGTATTATGTGTGTAGGTATGCACATTATGCTAATGATCTCTTTGACTCGACCCATATTTAAGTGAAATGTTTAAATGCAATTAATTAGTAAGTAGAAAAGGAACATCCGATTCTTATGTGATTTTTATATCATCGAACAATACTTTTTTTTTAATTAATAAACTAATAAAATTTACATATAATAAAGTATCTGATTGCATCTACAATCGTATCTTATTATATCATTTTTAATTATTTTCATAATATTATATAAATTATTGTATTAAAAAAATAATTTTTATATACAATAAAGTTATATAATATAATTTTTATTATTAAATACAATTTATATTCATCAAAAGTTACGTACAATAATTTATAATATAAAACACAATAATTAATTATTGTGAGTGATATTTGATGATAAGTAAAATTTTGAATCATTCATTGATACATTATCATTACAAATATTTGTCTTTGAAGAATTTCGAATTTTGACTCTTTCATATAAATGACCTTGAGAGAAGAACTACTTGCCCAATTTCATAAAGAAGGAACTAGCACCTACTTATACTTTACCAAATACCGAACACGTAGCACCATTTGATTACCATACTTTCGCGACTTTCTTTCTTCCGAAGGTACATAAAAGAACAAGATAATCGGGTTCCTAAAGTAGTATTTTCTAAGTAAACGATAAAAACGTGACTTTCTGGTGTTTTAGAATTACATTAGTCACGAAGATATATAAAATTCATAGTATTGTTCGATTAATAGTATTTTTTATTATTTCCTTGTAGAAAACTAATTACTGATAATGAAAATTAAAAAGCCATAGCAAAATAATAAAATAAAATAAAATAAAAGATAGCAAATCATATTAATGATAACAAAAATGATTTGAGTATTATACAATAACGATTAGGCAAAGTTTTGGCAGGGTATCGACCTGGATGAACCGTTCGAGAAGCTTTCGTCCAAAGAACGCGACGAATACAGGTGTATATGTGTCTTACCGTAATATGTATCGGTATTACGTGCCATCGGCGTAGAAAGATCTTTTTCCACGAAAAGAATTAACCTTGTAAAATCAATTGAAACATTATTTTTTTTAACGAGAACTTTCTTATTTCTTATACAACTATATTAGGATAATTTGAGAATAATTTTGTATTTATATTTGATACATAATTTATTATTATTATTATTATTATTATTATTATTATTATTTTCTAGATTGAGTTATGTCTCATTCGTGTCATGCATTTCTTTCATGGTTAAATTTATAATGACATATTAGAGGTAACATTTGACATGGTGAGATTATTGTCTCAATTCATTTGACACAAATATTTTCTGTTATTTTTTTTTTCCTTTTATATATTTGTTTTGTATTTTATGTAAATGTTTTATTTTATTGTGAAAAATTTATGTTATAATTTATATTAAATGTAATTGTAATTATATTATATATAATATATTATATATACCATATACTAAATAATATATTATACTATATTATATATATAGATATATAATTATATCTTATATATGATATATAGTATAATTACTATATTATATTACTACTGTAGTAATAAAATTAGTATTTTTTTACAACATATTATATTATTAATATAGTAATATAATAATATAATATAAAAATATAAATTATATTATATATAAATTAATTATTTAACAAATTTCAATCATTGCATATAAACTAACTATTAAATATGCTTAGAAAAAAAAGATAAAATATAAGATGGGACACATAAGTTACCAATTTGAAAAAGAAAAAAGTACACATCATTACAAATAAATATATATTACAATATTTAAATATGTAAATAATTGTTTACTTCGATCATATACCAAATAGAAAAATAATTAAATTTAATTAACCACAAGTAAAAAAATACAATTTCATTATGTATGATAATTAATATAAAAAATTAATTTCAATTACCATTTATATAACAACAACAATAACAACAAATATAACGAATATTTTGTTATCAGTAACATCTAGAAAAAAAGAAAAACATCTCATTAGTTAAAATGTTTGTATTGTAAATGTTTCTCATATGTTCAAATGTAAATTTCTAATTAAATCAAAAACATTGTTTCTCATCTTCCTTTTCTTTCTTTTTTTTTTTTTTTTTTTTTTTTACTTAAACTAAAAGAATGATTGAACTGAAAGTTATTCTGTTTAGAGTAGCACTTGGTGTACCACGCCAGTGAGTAAGAACGTGCAACATGCAACAAGTACTACCAACCACCTCCTTCTTTCTCTCCTCCTCCTCCTCCTTCTCCTCCTTTTTCTCCTGTAGTTCGTTTTCCTCTCTATCACTCCTTCTTACCGTGTCCTACAAAACTCGAAGCGAATTAACGGCCGAGGTATTTACATCGTCCTCTTTTACTCCCGTATACACGCGCTTTGTAAGTACGTATACATGTAAATATATATGTGTGTGTATATACCTACGTACGTGCCAAGTTTTGCCATGGAATGCGAGAAGTCCGGTGCGTTGGTAAAACCGGCGATTTAAAAAGTACCCATCGTCCTTGCTTACCTTTTCTCACTCACTATCTCTTCAAAGGACGTTTGGAATTCTGTTACTTTTTTTTTTTTATTTTATTTTTTTTTATTATTCATTTTTAATATTTCTATTTTCTATTTCAATTTTATTTTTTTTTTATTCATTTACATATACATAAAAAATGAAGAATTAAATTAAACGTAATCTCGCTTGAAAAATTTTCATAAATTAATTAATCTTTATTTATTTTATTTTTTTGGTTTTTTTTTTTATTTCTTTCATACAAATGTATTTTTCGTTTTACCATTTTTTAATCGTCGTACAAATTTATTTTTGTATTTATTGGAAATATGATTGATTTGTTTCAATCAAACATTTAGGTAAAGGAAAGAGAAAAGAAGGAGGTGTGGAGAGTAATGAAAAATTTGTAAAAAAGTAAAAAAGAATGTATAAATGCTAGGTACGTAGGTGTGGCATAAGGTATATGTATATATATCTATATAGTATATATATAAGAATGTTGCAGCTGACTCTAATCAAGGAACGCGAGGAATGAGCACATAGTTCAGTCAATGCTACCTAACTGTAAACGTACTGAATCCAGTTAATCATACTTAGTATGACGTTCAGAAATAGTTTTTTTTTGTTTCTCTTATTTTAGATATCGAGTAACGTGATTATATAAAAATAATATATAACAAAGATAATTAAAAATAATTTTTAAAATCATCTCATTTATGATATTTCTTGGTTCTTAATATGATCGATATTTTTTGCAAATATAAAAGAATAATTTGAGAAAATTAAGATGTGAATATTAATTTAATGAATTGTTTATAAATTTGACATTTCGTATAAAAAAAAAATATGTAAATTTAATACTAAACTTAAGGGGTTATATACAGTTAGAATTTTCAAAAAATCGATTTTTTTTTAATTTTATTTTCTTAATGTACATATATTTAAGAATACACACAGAAAATTTCATATCGTTTTATTACATTACTCGAAAACGGCTAAACCGATTAGTCTCAAATTTTAACACGACCTTCTTAAATATATTTTTTAGTAATTAATCGAAGATTTTTTCTCTCCGATAGATATTTTTTTTTTTTATAAACAATTTAAGGCCGAAATTTCAGTGAAGAATCGATTTTTTTTTTTTTTTTGAGAAACGGCCATTTTGTCAAAAAATTTTATTTTGCTTATTCCTTCGATTAATTACTAGATTTAACATTATTTTAACGAAATCTGTTTGGTTTTTTAATTTAAGATGATCCAGTTCCGAGATATAGTGGTCACCGCAAAACGTCTTTTTTGAGAGGAGCTCCTGGAGATCAGCTGTAGCTCTTTTTCAAATAAATATTTTTACTAGTACTAAGTCTTAAAATACAGTTAAAAGATACCATAATATGTGTATAAATTTTTGGATCAATAAATTTAAAAGATTTCTCAGAAAAAATTCTGGAAAATTCACTTTTTTTCGGCCGTCTAACTGTATATAACCCCTTAAAGATAGTTTATATATATTTATTTATACCATGATTGATCACATGAAGAGTAGTCTTGAATAAAATTTATATTATATATATAATATAATAAATAATAATATTGCATTATTTATATATAATTTGATAATAGATAGAATATAATTATAATTATAATAATCATAAAGTACTAATATTCGATCAATCATGGTATACATATAACCGTGTAATATTATATATAAAATATATATAATAATTAATATAAAATATATAATATTACGCATTACATATTATATATAATATTAATATTTATTAGTAATTATAATATTTATATTATATATAGAATACAATTTAAATATACATCATAAAAGTATAATAAAAATGAAATATGACGTGATTTTCTATGATTACACGTTGTCCCAGTTTGTTAATTTAGTCGAGTCAAGAGTTCTATAATAAAAAAATTTCAACCACCTATTGTGTACACTTTGGTATGTGTATCTCTATGTATGTGTATCTAAGTTTTTTGTATATTCCACGTACGTATATTGAATTGAAGTAAAAGTGCGAGAAAAATTTTAAAGAGTAGGTGACAAAACCGAGTCAGGGGGGAGTAGCTAATAGTAAATAGTAAGGAATAGTAAAACAAAATTGAGTATAGCTGGGTAACTGTGCGAAGGATACTATAGTCGAATGATGCCAATGGAGGCCGACAATCTCTAACAGGCAGGAAACTGCTGTATGTAACGGTACACTCGGACCCTGACTACTTCGTAGCGATGCAAAAGCCACCACCACCTCCTCCTCCTCCTCCTTCTCCTCGCATCGTCGATCGTTTCACGTCGTCGGTAAATATAGGCAAACGTTTTCTTCGTCTTTTACCAACTAACCTCCCATCACCCCCTCCCCTAAACCCCCCTCAACCCACCACTTCTTACTCTCTTCCTTCAATCTCACCTTGGAAAGTTTCTTTTCATCGAACTCAGTCAGTCGTTATCCGTTATCGTTATCCTAACATCATTATTCGATGATTAATCCTAGATTTTCTTTTTCTTATTCTTTCTTCATACTTTGATTTGATACAATTGTTATAAATAATAAAAGTATTTTATATTTTGACCAATACAGTTTATTTTGTAAACTGTGTATGTATGTTCATTTGATAGTTTCTTTTTAAATTAGATATCACACATATAAATTTTGCAAATTTTATTTAGAGTAAACTATTTCACTTCTTTTTTTATTTGCAATTAGTTTAATATTTGATATAGAGAAATTATTTTTTATTTAGAAAAAAAAAGAAAAAAACTTAATTTTTATAAGTTTCGCTTGAAAATAGTTTTTTATTTAGAATAGAATTAAATTTAGAATTTTTTTTTATTTGTAACTAGTTTTAATATTTGATATATAGAAATTATTTTTTATTTACAAAAAAATAAAAATTATTAAACTTAATTTTCGTCAATTTCCCTTGAAACAAGATTTTAATTTAAAATAGAATTTAATTTACAATAAACTTTTTCCCTTTTTTGGTTATTTGTCATTAATTTTAATATTTGATATATAGCAATTATTTCTTATTGAAAACAAAAATAAACTAAATTTTAGTAAATTTTCCTTGAAACAAAATTCTTCACAATTCTTTCATCAGATTATACATATATTATATACATACTTTTATATAAGCATATTCAAATGTAATTAATTGAAAGATCCATGTACGATAACTAGATCCATTGTAACTTCATTATTCTTTTCTCCCTTCGTCCATGAAACTTCCTACAAGTATTATTTTTTTTTTCATATGTTATCTAAACGAAACCACATCATAATCATCATCCTCATCCTTAGAACCATAAACGTCATTTTCGTCTTAACGTTGATGAATCATTGAGTACGTAATAACTCAGGATATAAAACAGGATAGTGGTTGATGGAAAGGATGAGGTGAGAGTAGGGGGAGGGGGGGTGCATCCGTATTGTTTTGCCAATAGAAAACATCTGGAAGATACACCATAAAGGTATGCGCTGATGTAATATGGGTAATGCATAATGAGGAAACTTTGTACATTCCTTCCACCAACTATACTCGTTCTCTCGTCTTTTAACCATGAAAGAGAAAGATTTCTCTCTCTCTCTCTCTCTCTCTCTCTTTCTAGGTTGTTCGTGTCTTTTAGCCCATAAGCTTGCCTTTCCCCTTCTACTTTTTTCCACATCGGCCACCATATTTGTTTTCCATATTGGTAAGCACGTGCATAGTTACCTGTGTAACCACACATGCTTCTGTGAACGCGAAAAAGATACGAGAAACTCGATAGAAAGATTCAATTTTCCTATGTTTTTTTTTTAGATAGTTGGTTGGGTTTTTGTTTTTTTAGTAATTTCAAAGTCTATGAAATTGTTACTTTCTATATGTATATAGGTTATGTTTACTCTTTATATTTATTTCTTCATTTTTATTTAATAGTAAGATTAACAGAATTAAGTATATATAGTATAATACATTAAGTATATGTAGTACAAAACAGAGTTAAGTATATATATGTAGTTTATGTATTTTACTCTCTCTTTTCCTTTTTTTGTATTTTTAATATTTATACATTATTGTATAAAATTAATTTTAATAATTGTTTTATTCTATTGAATTTTTATCATATTCGTTGAGTCGCGAGACTTGTGCATTATTTTATTTTTTATTTTTATACAAATTTATAAAATTGTTATTCATTGCAAATGTTATCTTTATATTTTATATTATACATTTTTTAATTTTATAGCATTGGATTTTGTAATTTTTTAAGATTTTTACAACAATGGAATACTTTAATCAATAAATTCCATGCTATGCAACAAATGTTCTACATCATCGTACAATGATGCTAAATTTTGAATGTTAATATTTTTAAAAATTGTTATACATAAACAATATTTTATTACAACACTAGGTATATTGCATGAACAGTATTTTAATTTTCTACCAAAAAATACTTTCAAAATTCGTTCGTACACTCAACCTTTGTCCTCATAATTCGCATACCTTTATTTTTTTTACCACTAAATTATGAACTATCAAAAAAAACCGATACTTTCGATCAATTCTATGATCTTGCAAAAGATTATAGTTAATTTTAAATAATTTTTTCTTGCTATTTTAATAGATCATCCTATCTGAAAAGAATTCATTGCACGTTACTGTTACTTCTGACAGTTACGATAGAATACTGACGGCAAAAACGAACTTACTTTATATAGACAGATCGAATAGAATAAATTTTTAAAGGTAAGAGAGAGGGGAATATAAAGAGAGAAAAAGAGAAAGAGAAAGAGAGAGAGAGAATAGGAGAGGGGATAAAACGTGAGAGAGAGAATAAGTATTTATAAGAGTGTATAGCGAAAAGCGGGATAAACGTGGATCAACGGTACTTCTTGGAAGAAAATTATACGAACCCAGTGCCGATTATACCATCGACGGTGCCTTGTACAATTAACAAGGTTCTAACATATTATTATTATTTTTTTTTTTTTATTGTATATATAATATACCTATATCTTGAAATTAATTAAATAATCACATCTGATTAGTCTGATGAACTTTATTAACCCTTTGAGTGCTGAATACTTTTAACTAAAATGTTCATAAATAAAAATTTAATTTAATAATAAAATTTATTATTAACTAAATTATTATTAACTAAAATTTATTACATCAAAAATAATAAATTATATTTAATAATTAAAGTTTTTGTTTCTGAATATAATTTAATTAATTAATATAAACATTACATTGTCTTACATTAATATTAACAAACACGTATATGTGTTGACAGACCACTCTGGTAATTTTTACCAAACGCAAATATGTCCATAGCACAGAGTTAAAGGTAGAAGAATTAATTAAACTTTTTATATATTTTTTTCCATATAATTCATTAAGAAATGTTAGAAATATTTATCATTAACAAAACAATTATTAATATATATTTAAATATCCAATAAATAATAAAATGAACAAATGAGATTATATCAAAAAATTATTACAAGTTGATATGTTATAAAATTTTATTACGAATTACAAGAAACAAATGCACGATGACAAATTTTTTGTGACGAATTAGACAATTCTATTAAAGGTTTATCAGATCTCATTGCGTACCATGTTTGATAATTTATCCTAACAATATAAAAATCATCGTAAATTGGAATCATAGGTAAGGTATCGTTTTGTATCGGTGCTAGTGTACCGGATCCGTAACCTAATGATTCACAGATCTTTGATGCATCCTCGTTAGTGGTTATTGGATTTGGATAACACAACGAATGCCAGACACCAAAATTTCTCTCAATTACTTCTCCAATATCAGGTCTGATAAATAAATATTTTGTTTAATTAAAAATTAATAGATTAATAATAATTCATATTCATAAATAAAAATGAAACAATTGGTAGTACTCACGTATCTTCCTTAAATGGTTTTATTGTTTTGCATATTCTTTCATCTTCATTACCAGGACAATCCTTTTGTTCGTCGCATACAAATTCTTGTGGTATACATATTTCAGTTCCATTTGGTCTATAAATATATTATTATTATTATACCAATTGTTAACAAATATTTTTATATAAAATAAAAAAATAATAAATTAAATACAAATATAATTGTATAATAATAATTGAATTAATATATATATTTGAAGGATTAATATTTTATAATAAGTAATTATTACAATCGTTAAAAAATATTATACATATATAGAAAAAATATATATAGAAATATACATGATATATATATAAAAGAGATATATATAAAAATATATATAAAAAAATAAATTAAATAAATACAATTATAATTATCTAATAATAATAATAATAATAATAATAGAATTAATATATTATATTATATTGTTCAAAAATATTATACATATAATAATATATATAGACAAATATATAGAAAAGAAAATAAATTAAATAAATACACAAAAATAATTATATAATAATAATAATAAAATTAATATATAATATTGAAACGATTAATATTTTATTAATAAAAATAAAATATTATTTAACAATGTTCACTTACCCAGGACATCTGAAACTGTTATCATTGCAGGGACATATCATAGGTGATTCGTCGGATTTATCCAAACAATTTCGTCTACCATCGCAAAGACGTTTCGGCGTTGTCAATTTCAAAAAACTCGCACAATTGCAATTCGCCATTTCGTCACTACCGTCAATGCAATCGATTTTTCCATCACAAAAGTGTTTTTTATTTATACACTCACCGTTTTCACAACGTAACTGTGATACAGTGCATTCTGTATAACAAAAAAATAATAATAATAATTATACGTATTGTAAAATGATAGATCAATTTAAAGAATATTAAATGATGACGTACTGTTAACATTTGAATCTTTTTGACGTGATTCTCTTGATACTAAACAATTTTTAAGTATCTCATCGGAACCATCTCGACAATCTCGAATTCCATTACATGCTCGGTACCATGGAACGCATTCACCAATTTTACAACGAAAACCATCACATACAGCTTCTTCGTATGTTTGTATTTTCTCCTCTGAAATATAATCAAATAAAATAAACAATATTAAATAAATTTGTAACTATAGTTTATATCGAATTGAAAGTATAATACAAATTTTACCCATAGCTTGAGTAAGATATGCATTTAGGAAATCGATGCTTGGCAAAGTTTGAACTTGTTGAAATGTGCAAGGTGCATTTTTTTCTTCAAACACTGCAGATGGATACCAGCCTTTAGCTCCACGACAAAATACTACACCGTTCCAATTGTTTGGCGTGTAATTTTGCTGAAAAATATATGCATTAATTCGTTGTTATGTAAATACAAAAAATTGACAATAGTTTAATACATTTGTTGGTTAATTACAACAGTTAATTGATTGGCAATGTGTCAGAAAACTGAAATAATAGATTTTTCTTTTTTATATTCTTCTAATGCAAATAATTTTAATTAATAATAAACTAATCAAATCGATTGATCAAATATATTCATAATTATCTGTACATTTTGTTATTTTATTTATAAAACTTACTTTGCAAAAATTATTCAGTGTACTGACAAAACAACGTTGACACTTTTGACAATTTTTCAATACCGGTTTTAAAGTAATCGAATGTATTGTAAAATCATCATCTGTTCCTACAGCTACGCAATAATCCTTACTACTTGGTGGATAAATTCTAAAAAAAAAATAAAAAACATAATAAGATTTATTAATGTAATATTTTTATAATAATATTATGTACGTACTTTTTTTCAAGGAACAGTGCTTGCACATGACGCGTCATATTGACTGATGTTTTCAAATGAATAAGAGATGCACCAGTATCGTTTAATACTTTGATACTATCTACTACCGACATTTGTTGATGTGGTCCATCCACATAAATAAATGATGGGGAATAACCCAATAATGCTATCGTATAATTTTCTGATAATCTACAATATTAATTTTTGTATAAAATTTTAATTTTTGTACTAGCAGGTAATATTAATTATACAGATTTATCAAACATATATATATATATATTTTTTTTATTTATATTTTATTATATTAATATATATTATTTATGTTTAATTATATTTATATTTATATTTATATTTAATTATATTAATATTTTAATAATTATATTAATATTTATATATTCTAATATAATTTATATAATTTTATATAGTTAATATTAATTAGAATTTTATAAATAAAATATTATTATATACAGAGTAATCAATACAAAACAAAAAACTTACTTGATGTTCTTGGTACATGCTGAACTGGATAGTAGCCAATTAGTGTCTAAAAGAATTGCTGAACAACGATAACTACCATCAACAAATATCGTAGCTAACCACGGCCAGATAAAAGTACGATTTCCGGTTACTGGATCGATAATCGTATGTACATTTATGTTAGTATTTGGAACCGGTCTGCAACCTATGTTAAAACCTTGACAAGTTGGTAGAACTTTGCTAGGAGCGTGGTACACCGGCATAGGCCAGTAATAAGATTCGTCAGTTCCGTTTATGATTTTTGTATCAATACCAATTTCAAATACCGTAACTTCTTCGATTTTATCATATTTCCTATGATAAAAAAAAATTATTTAAAATCAACATTGGTATATTTAAATCATCGTTTATTTTTCACATTGTTTTTATTATACTTACGTAAATCCCAAATATTTGCACGTATTGTCAGCAATAAGTATAGAAGTTGACAGATTTTGAGTTTTTACAGGATTATGACAAGAAGGATACCATGTTCCATATTGAATTCTGGTAAGAACACCCTTGACGTTTAAAATTGGTATCCCGTCATTATCCAAATTCACAAACTTTCCATTACTCAATGTTACTAAAAAATTTTACATTAATTTTTAATTAAAATTATTGTTTTTTTTTTTTTAATTGATACTTACAACAATCCGATTCATCTTCTTTCAAAGGACAATCGAATTTCATATCACATTTTTTAGACATTGGTATACAAGTTTTACTTCTACTACAAAGAAATTCATCATCTGTACATATATCTGAAAAATTATTATTTTGTTGACTACAGAATTAATGTAAAATGTAACAAAAAAGAAAAAGAATTTTACTGCAATTATTTTCGTCGGTTTTATCTTGACAATCTATGTATCCATTACAGATTGCTTGTGGTTGATACAAAGATAAAATATCTTTACATGTACAATTGACTTCATCTGTTCCATCCTCGCAATCGATAATTTTGTCACATCGTTTACTTATATGTATGTTTTGAAGTAATCTGTAAATAGTATTTTATATTTTTTTTAAAGTTTTCTATAAATATAAAATGTTACGCCTGCAAATATACAACACTTTTTACTTCGTTGGTAATGTATCGACAACGACTGCCATCTATCGGTAACAAATATACATTAGGAATGAAAACCTAATTCAATGAACGTTAGAAGAGGATTTCTAACTGTGTGTACGGTGTTGCCTATTTACAGGCGTAATATTTATAATAAAATGTTAAACGATTTTGACAAATATTAAATAAATTTTTTAATAATAATTGATAAAAATTTATCGAATAATTTCGTTGTATTCGTAAAAATAATAAAATATAAAAAAATCTAGTTTTATAATACAACTTTATACAGAATATTTTCTAATGTGTAGGGGATCCACTTTAAGAGTGGACAAGAGGATACAAAATAATGAAAAAAGTTTATATAAACATGTGTAATATTTGACCTAGTTTCAATGTTATAGAACCTTTTCTGTGTTTCAATAATCCTTGACAGTTTATCACTTCATAAAAAATGATCGAAATGTTCACCCTCCAGGAGTAGGTTGTATCCAAGCTTACAGTTATTGTGAACTTTTTTCATTATTTTTATGTTCCCCTTCTGTATCCATTTCACGAATGGATTCCACCTATTATGAAACGTTTTTCATATATATGTATATGTACATATTTTGCATACTTACACTTGGCAGGTGAATACATAAGAAGCAAAATTTTCTATTGTAGGCAAAGTAGAAGTTTGTTCTGAAGTATCTGGAGATGTTATCAATGACGATGATTCAATATTTTCTGTAGTTGATGCACCTTCTACAAACAATCAAATTAATAAACATTAACTTATATTTTTAGAATATTAATAATTAAATTTACTAAATTAATTATTCAATATTTAATTATTTTATTATAAATTTTTAATTAATTCAATTTAATTTTATATTAAATATTTAATTATTTTATTATAATTTTTTAATTAATTCAATTTAATTTTATATTAAATATTTAATTATTTTATTACAAATTTTTAATTAATTTGATTTAATTTTATTTTTATTTCGAATATAATGTAATTTTTACCTGTAAATAAACTTTCAATTATAGTTTCATTATATATTGATTTAGCAGTAACAATAATAACATCCTCGTTGTTTATAATATATTTATCAGTTTTGTTATTAGACATTTTGAATAATTTCGAATCCAGCCAAAAATTACAATTTTCTTCATCCTCTCCATTCAAACAATTTATCTTTTGATCACATTGTTGATTACTCGGTAAACATTTTCCATCGTTACAACTAAAACCTGGACATTTGGCTAAAGGAATACCGCTAATACGATTCGTCATTCTTCCTTCTACATAATCAAAATGAATTGAAATTAATAACCATATATTGTTACACAATTAATTATGTATAGAACTATAATATAACAAATTTACCAGAAATGTCTTTGATCCAATTAAGGAAGTAAGAAACTTTGGCATAAATACCAGGTTTTCCTGGACGAGCGCAACCTTCACCATGACTAACTATACCAGCTACGTAATAAGATAAATCCATCTTTGGATTCCTAAAATAAATTCAATATTTCTAATTTGCATATTGAAATAGAATTTTTGTATTTTTCATATGAGAATAATATTTGATCATACCTGCACAATAAAGGACCACCACTGTCTCCTTGACAAGCATCTCGACCACCCATTGGATACCCAGCACAGATCTCAGTTATGCTATCAAATATCGTATCAGAACAATTCGACAAAATTGGTACTCCAACTTCTCTCAATTGATCAGCTTTAAATACAAAATAAAAATTGATTAATCATTTCGTCAATATTTTTATATATCACAGTAATATAATAATTTAAAATAAATTTTATTAAAAATGTCTTACCATCAGGACCATCTTCTATCAAAGCACCCCAACCCAATACAACACACATGGTATCAATCGATGGTACTTGATTCCAAATCGAACCCGATATTTTTTCTTCTGGAAGACATGCTGGTCTTACCCATCGATTAAAACGTAATGGTTTATCTAACATTATCAATCCAATATCGTTTCTCATTAGGTTAGGATCATAATCAGGGTGTATAATAATATTCTTGGCTATTCTATTTTGAGTCATTGGTGAAAATGATGAACGTCGTAATATTCCAGCTTGTATTTCGTAATAATGTTTAGCCCTATAAAAACAAAAACAAAATTAAAAACAAATGTTTAAAATTAACATTATTAAATTATTCGAAAGATTTTCAGAACAACAAACAAAAATAATTATTAATATTTAGAAATCTTACTGAACGAGACAATGAGCAGCAGTTAATATCCAATATTCGTTTAGGATGATACCACCACAATGAAAATTGCCATCCCTATACATTGCAATCAAATATGGCCAAGCTTCCGGTACACTGGTACGACCACCAACAATTCCTAAAATCGTATCTTCTTCCGTAAATTCTTTAAAATTAGTTGATAATTTTTTTTCTTCCATATTAACGTTATTTTTTGTTCTGTATTGTTCAGAAACATGTGATTGGTCATTTTGAGTAGCATCGCAAGAATATGATGGACATTTGACGTATATTGAATTAATAGAAGAATTAATTATTTTAATTTCGTTATTTATCATTGTCAAAAAGGTTCCTTGATAATTGTTACGATTAATATTTTTGATTTCAAGTTCTGGTTTATCGCTATAATCAAAAAATAAAGTATAAATGTATAATATATAGTTATTTAATTAATGAAAAAATCATTTTAAATTTGTATCTAATAGAACTTACATGTTTCTCAATTTTAATTCATTTCTACAAGCTTCTTCAGCAAATGACATTTCTTTCGATACTACGGGGTACCATGTGCCTTTGTAATTTTTATGCAAATAACCTTCGGTATAACTTACTACGTTAACCTGAAATAATAATTAATTAATAATTAAAAACATTTTTATTTTCCAAAACAAATTCTATGATCAATGAAAAAATAATAAAGATTAAAAAAACTATACATTCATATTATTAATAAACGTTGGTAATATCAAATTACAATCCTCTTCATCTTTTCCATTTAAACAATTCGTAGTACCGTCACAACGTTTATCAATTGGTATACATCTTGAAAGTATATTTCCATATCCAGTATTATAACAACTGAAATAATCCTTTGGACAATCTAAATATTTAATGAAATAACGTTAATATTAAAACTTGAAAATATAACTTGTGTATAATCTTAATTAAAAAACTTTGTCATAAATACCAGAA
Organism: Polistes dominula; assembly: GCF_049000335.1. Taxonomy (NCBI): domain Eukaryota; kingdom Metazoa; phylum Arthropoda; class Insecta; order Hymenoptera; family Vespidae; genus Polistes; species Polistes dominula. The sequence continues at coordinate 2,206,485 of NW_028301116.1, read as the reverse complement.
CAATTCATTTCATCTTCACCGTAAGGACAATCAACGTATCCATCGCATAATCGATCTTTCATTATTCTATCCGTACAACTGCAATATTTCTCGTCACTACCGTCACTACAATCAATTTCACCGTTGCATAATGTAAAATTCAAAATACATTGATTATTTGATAAACATAAATACGTATTTGCAGGACATGTTTTTCGACGTTCTGTTTTAACAAAATATTATTATTATTATTAGTATTTAATATATAATATTTATTTTAAATAATAACAAAAACCACATTTTTTTACCAGTTTGATCTTTATTTATTACACTCTTTTCTGTATTTCTTACATCTGAATCTTCTTCACTATTTTCAGAATAAGATGACGGAGGTTGTGGAAAATTCGTGCAATAATATGGTAATTTTTTACCAGATACATTTGTAGAACCTTCCGAACTTGGTACAGGTAACCAAGAAATAATATTATCAGGTGGAAGAACTTGAACATTTTCTGCTTGAATTTTTAAATAATTTGGTGGTAATCCATAAAAACATGTTGGATATGGCATCCAATTATAAGCTGGTTTTCCATCAAATTGACTAGTTTGTTGTGTAATTGCGACATTAGGTAAAATTATATGTGCAGATGAAAATTTTGTATCAGAATTCTTTGATTGGTCGTTTTTAATTGTATCAGTTGGTTTGTTAGTTAATGTCGTTAAAAAATGATCACTCGTTTGATCCAAATTATCTCTTTTAGTTTGTACAAAAAATGATTTTATTATTGGTTCTGGCTTTATATTCATCATTGTGATATCATTGGCTTCCTTTTGTTCATTTCCATCAACCGATTTGAAATTATCATTTATTACTTCCATTAAATCATTTCTACCTTCTAATAAATTAATAATTATTTGAAAATTTTTATATTCATCATTTTGTAAACCTGAATCGTTGTCTTCGTCATTCATCGAAGTATCCTCGTCAATTTCATTTACAATATTTTTACATTCCATACATCTTAGTATCTCTAAAAGCTTAGAATTTCTTTTTTCCTTATCGCTAATATCAAAACCTAAATATTGTGACAATGGTATGGAAATTTGTTCGTTGTTAGAAAGAATTTCTAAAAATTGGTTTACCGATTGCAACATCGTTTCGCAATTACTTGCAGTTTCTTGACAACTTTTCAACGATACGTTGGTTTCACGTTTCGTACGATTTTTAATTAAATCGTCAGGAAAAAAGGAATATAACATTTTTAATGTTTCCTCATCAACATCTTTCAATTCAAAATCGGTAGTTTGATTTTCATTATTTCTTTCGGGAATAATCTTATACGATATTTCTGTTTTATCGATGGAGTAATCATCTAAAATATCAATACACTTGGAAAATATTTTCTATTTACAAATATTTCGATGCGTTCAATATTTTATTTAATAAAAAAATAAAACAATAAATCATACCTTGTTCTAATGACGAGGAGAAATAAATTATCGAAGCTACAAGAAACGTGATAAAAATCATGAAAGAAAGTGCAGCAAAGAAATTTGTTTGAGAACGTTTTATCGTGTTCAAATATTTAAAAGGAACGTAAATGTATCGATTCGTTCCATCTATAATTTCGTAATAAAAAGTTCATTAAGTAGACATTAATAATTTTTCTTTTTTAAATAAAAAATTTAACTTACCTTTTGCTGAGGTTATTGTAAGACTTTCGCAACAATATGGCTGATCTTTTGGAACAAATTGTAATTTTGAAGATAACAATTGCCAATCGATTGATATCGATTGTAATTTTGAAATTGATGTTTCGGGTTTATCACTTTCATCCATTTTTATAAAAAAAAAAAAAACACTATGAAATGTTTAAAATCGTTCAAAATGTTTAATTATGATATTCAATTTCTGACAACCAAAAAAAAAAAGGAAAAACTTCAAATGGTTGAGTTGATCCTTTCGTTCGATGTTCTTAAAACTGAATAAAGAAAAATTACACAAAGCAAATCTATTTGAAACTTATATAAACATGACTCAGCAATGAAATTTTATATTATTTCAAAATTCGATTGCGTGTTAATGACTGACCCGATTTTGCACGCATTTTTCTTAACAATTTTTCTCGCTGATTTTGCAAAAAAATAAGTAGGTGAAAATATTTATGTGTAAAATTAATAAATACTTGACACTATGAAATTTTTCAACAAATTTTTAACTATTGCAAACAATTGGTTTGTTTATGGGTAAATATTTTTTCGATGTACGTAAATTTACACTCATCATGTTTGAAATTTTGATAATTTTTCATAATTTGTACATTCATATGTATTTTTATATATAAATTTATAGTTCTGTGTTTTATGATAATAGTTAAAATACTTTTATTAATGATATGCATAGAATAAGAACAATAAAACATACAATGCAATTGAAGTTTTTAATTTCACAATAATTCATACGAATTATGACATTCATGTTTAAATGATTAACTGCATGTTTCATTTTTCCAATTTCCTATGGAATGTGCAGACCAATCGATTACTCATTTCTTGACATAGATTTTGTTTGATGAAATTAACACACACAATAATGTTTATTATGACAAAATGAAAAACGGAAATAAAGCAAAATAAAATACATATGTTGATTTATTTAAATAGAAAACAAATTATTAAAATATTATACGAAAATTATATTTTCTTATTTTTTAAATTTATGCAATAGTATTTTATCTCAAACAATGAAAACAAAAAAGAAAGAAGAAAAAAAATCAGTTGAAGTCATATAAATATACAGAAAAAGTGAATGAATGAATGGCCATTAAAGATGGCGCTTCATTATATTACCGACGGAGTAATGAAATATTGTTTTAAATATCAAACACAATATTTGATATTTTTGTATATATCATATATAATTAAGAATAATTTATTGTTAAACAATAATAAATAATTTAATGATATTATTTGTTTAATTAACTTTAACTAAACTTATATAAACATTGCGTTATATAAATATTAATTATATATATTTATAATAACATTTCCTGTATAAGATTCTATAATCGATCGTCACGTATGCACCTGCATTACGTTACACGTTGTTTATAAATGTTAGAGCGGAATAATCCATTGTATTTTAATATTTCCGGTATGAAGATTATAAAATTTGTTAGAGAGAGAAAGATAGAGAGAGAGAGAGAGAGAGAGAGAGAGAGAGAGAGAGTAGGATGATCGCGAACGTACGATAACCTTCATAGTCTGCAATAGTATTTCATTTGAAGGTTAGGTATTCTTTGAAAGGAATACGATTTACATTTATTATTATCAAATGTAGTATATATATATATAATTTGTAGTCCAGTTTAATACTATTTTCAAACATCCATTTTCAATTTTTATTATTTAAATTATTAAAAATAATCTTGCATAATATATTTTGACTTTAAAATTAAATTAAAATATTACGAGTATTGTATTATAAAATGAATTTTATCGAAAATATTTTTAATTCATTCAATTCTATTAGAATTTTTTGTTTTGTATAATAAAATATGTTTATAAAAAATATTTTTAAATTATAAATATATTATAATATTTATAATAATTATAGAATTACAATATTATAATATTGTAATTATATAATATTATAATATTTAGTTTAATATTATATTTATTTAATATTATATTAAATTTATAATTATAATATTTATAATAATTTATTATTTATACTTTTTTTTTATAATCTCCTCCTCAAGAAAATAGAAATTTCCTTTTGTTAATTTATTATATGATAATTGAGAAGTACTATGTCAATAAGAAAAGAAAAAGTATCGTTTTACAATCTCAATTTAAAATTCGATTATCGAGAATAGGCGTTCAATACGATAAATCGGTTAAACGATAAATCGTGAGAACACGTCCACGTCAGTTTGGATTATCGTTTATTCAAATCGTCGATGGTCTCTGCGAGAGAAAATATTACGTGTGTTTAAATTTGCTTTTTGTACTCTTCTACGAAAGAAAGAAAACAAAAATCATGTGAAAATTAAGAAGAAATATCTAATAAACTAAATTGTTACAACTCGATATAAAATTTAAAATAATATTCATTAATCAGTTAATAAAAAATAATTCTTATAATATTAATCGAAATGTTATTGAAGTTTGAATAAATAAAATTAAAATTTGATTCATCATTAATAACAAATGGGATATTTCGGAAATGCAAAAGTTAATACTGTCGTTTCATTTTTCGTTTTTATAAAATTTGGTGAATCAATTCATTAATAAAAGTGAATTAAAAAAAATATAATTATATTCTAACATAATATTTTTATGTTATTAAAGTTTGAATAAATATAATTACAATTTTATTAATCATTAATAACAAATGGAATATTTCGGAAATGCAAAAGTTAATACTGTCGTTTCATTTTTCGTTTTTATAAAATTTGGTGGATCAATTTATGAATAAAAGTGAATTAAAAAAAATATACTTATATTCTATCATAATATTCTTGTTATTGAAGTTTGAATAAATATAATTACAATTTTATTAATCATTAATAACAAATGGGATGTTTCAAATATGCAAAAGTTAATATAAAATCATTTCGTGTTTTCATTTTTATAAAATTTGGTCAGTCAATTTATTAATAAAAATAAATTAATAAAATATAATTATATTCTAACATAATATTTTTATTTAAAAACAAATAAATCATATACGTGAAATATATGAAATATGAGTTTGTGTTAAATAAGTATAAAGTAAAATTATTATGCCGAATAAAATAAAAAAAGAAAAAGAGAAAGGAAAAATAGAATAAACTGATTGTGTATTATATAGTGACGAATGTTTGTTACGCAATGTTGATTCTTTTACTTTCTCTCGAAAGAGTATGATCAAAGAATAGAACTACTAGCATGAACGTTAGTCTGAGTTCGATAGTCTTTCTAACATGTCACGTTAAAGAATAAATCAATAAATTTTTGTTACAATCCACATTAAATAGTAGATTTAAATATTTATGTGTATATATTACATATTGCAAATAATTTTTAATGAATTATAATTGATTATATTTTTTTAGGTCATGTCTATAAAATTTGTGAAAGTATAATATTACTACAAATCAATTTTATTTCTTTTTCAAATTATGTGTGTTTCTATCAAATTATTCATGTTGAATAAAGGTTATGGAAAATTGGCCTCTGACGTAATTCGTAATACTTCGTTGTAAATGCCATTCAATTTTCGTAAGTGAGTTTTTTTTTCTCTTACGAAGAAAATGGTGAAAGTTAAGTTTGAAATAATTTGTTTTATATATAAAAGTGTGAACATGTGATATTGTGATTAATAATAATTTATGTGATTTGTAATTGAAAAATGATGATTTGACATTGAATTAAATTAGACTTTAAAATATGTTCGCAAATCGGTGTGTATAATAAAAAAAAAAAACGAATAGATATTATATACAGTTACAGTTTTCAAAATTAATATTAATGATATCACGAAATGATTTAAACTAATTTATTTATTTTTCTTATCTACAAAATATTTAATAAAAAGTAATTGATTTTAAAATACATAGATTGATAAATAATATCGAATGACGATGAATTCGATTATCGAATTTTTTCAATTACCTTAATAGAACATTTTTGATGATGTATAAATTATCAAAAATTATTTGAATAATTTTAATCAATTCAAAACTTCATTTGTATTTCAAGTCATGTTTACCTTCTAGTGAAATTAATGGACTGGAAGAAGATTGAAAGAAATCAACATGTAATGGACCTTGGCATTGGTTAAAACAGGAAATTCATTTTAATCTTCTTTTCAAAATTGATGTTTACGAAATCTTTGACATTTCAAATGAATTATTTTTAAAGACACATCATACGAATAAAATCATGTTAATGATTTCTATTAATATTCGATGTATTCAACCAAATCTTTTGGTAAGTAACAAACAAGTTTTGATATCAAAAATATTTTAGTTCCGTTTCAATACCGGTATACACATACATATATATATCACACTATTGTAAATCTGTAGACAAAAAAATATTACTTATTTTTCTTCGTTTTAAAGCTTATCTAATCTCACATGTGAGAGAGAAAGAGAATGAGATAGAATTTCTTTATTGATTCAAGGGATTAAATAACATTTCATTCGGAAACTATGAAAAAAAAATAAAATAAAAGAAACGTGAGAAATATTCTATTTCTATCCTTTGTAAATAGATTTTCTGATAATAGTATTGTACTATAGAAAAATATTTTTCTTTTATATTTGTAATCAAATTTTTAATCTTAAACTTTAACAATACTTGTGAAAATAAATTCGAATAAAACGTAGGATTTATTTTAAAACGATCTAAATTAAAATTGTAACAATTTTATGTTGTATATATACGTGTATAATGTATATATGGTGTAGGGAGTTATAATCGGAGTTTTCTTTTGATCTATCGTCTTTAAATGTTCTCAGAAACAACTGATACTGAATGAGTTGAACAATTAGGAGCAATAAAATGTTTTTCACCCATAACGTTTGATAGTTTCGATAACGTTAAATATGAGAATTAATTCATTATAGTTTTATTATTATTATTTATTAACTATTAAAAAAAATTGATAATTATTGTTAACTAGTTCATGATAATAGTTCGTGTAAGTATTTTTTTTATTTTAAAATGTATGTAGGTCTTTGTTAGTTTAATTTACAAACCAATGTTTATAGTAAAGAGGAATTAATTGCATCCATTCTACCATTAGTATGTGCTAGAATAGTTCTATTGAAATAGGTTTACTATATAGATTAAATGTTGCGTTAATGTGTGCTTTATGTTCATAGATATTACTAGCATAGATTATTATAACGAATGCATTGATGTAAAATTAATTATTCAATTATGTATTGCAATTTTTTTTGTTTCTTCTTCATCGTCGTACATCATCTTAGTTTACACTAGATTTATTTTTAAATTATAATGTTTGATTCAATAGTAAATGAGACCGTTAATTATAGTTGTACAATTATAATTCATAGTGATAATAATAATATTAATAAAATGAAGGAAAGATATAGAATGGAAACATGAATGTATGTCAAGCTAATGCACAAATACAATATAACACAGTGCATTATTCTGACTCATATCAAATAGAATAAGCTTTGTCTAGAAGCATTATTCATATACTGCAAAATAGCTTTGAATCAACCTAAACAAGCATTCCACAGTTGATCAATGGCTCTAATCTCTTGAAATTACTCTAATCGTATAATATATCATAAATTTGTAGAAGATATTTACTATTGAAATTTCCTTTAAAAAACCTTTTTACAATTCTTCGACCAATGTTCAAAATATTTCTTCCAATTAATTTAAATTCTTAATACTATTTATTAAATATGATATATATATATATATATATATATATATAATATGTAATTAAATAATTAAATATAAATATAATATAAATAATAATAATAATAATAATAATAATAATAATAAATATAAATATAATATGTACAATATATTTATTATAAAAATAAATTATAAAATGTAATATATATAATAAATAAATATTGTATATATTATATTATATTTTAATTATTTTATAGTTATTATATTTATTATTATATTATTATAATATTTTATATTTATTATTGTTATATTAATGTATATAATAATATTATATATATATTGTATTTTAAATAAATTATAAAATATAATTAAATAATTTTTAAAATATAATATTTATAATAATATTTATTTCTATATTAATATATAAAAATTTAACGTGTGATAGTTAACCTTTAACGTGATAGTTTTGATAACGTTATATATAAGAATTAATTAATTATCGTTTTCTTTTATTATTCTTCAATGTTACATTATTATTTGTTAACGATTAAAACAAATTGATAATTATTGTTAACTCGTGAACAAATTCCTTTCAATTAATTTAATTTCTTAATAAAACATTTAATTAATATATATAAAAGAAAAATTTCTGAGACGTGAGTTCATAGATTCGAAATACCGCCTTTGAAAATTCTTCGACCACTTGACCTAGTGGCCAATTGCACCGGAGATGTAAGAGGAGAATTATCATCTTAACCAATCACGTTCTCGAACGAGAATACAGACCACCTGTCGCTTGACTCACGTGGTCTACGACACGTTGTCCTTGTCTTGCTCGTTTCAATGAATGGGCCAGACTATGGTCAGAAAAAGAGAAAGAAAGAATGAGAAGAAAGGAGAAGAGAAGAAGAAAGAAAAAAACCAAGAGATAAAGAAAAAGTGAAAGAAATGTTTTATGAACAAAGTGTCTGTAACTGAATCTAGTATTTAAGGTTAAAAAGAGATAAATAATGGAAAAAACACTTCAAAAGGGAACAGAAAAAAGAAAAATGGGAAAAAAAGGGAAAATAACACCGAGGAGGTCACTAACTGATGTGAGAAGGATCACAAGAGAGGGGTTAGGGAGGGGAGAAGAGAATAGCCATAGAATCGTTTCCGTTTCCCCTTCTCGATACACATCGCAGTATGTGAACCGAGGAACATTTGACGCTCACGTAGTGTCATGAGCAGTTGTTAAAAGAACACTATCACGGGATTCTATTATTGCGTGTTGTTCTTTTATTCTTTGTTCATCAAACTACGTTACAATTTGAGTGATTATAAAATTAATTTTTAATTTATACTTCATTATTACTTTTTTTAATTCGATCAGATTTTTCAAGAAACGGATATCGACAATATGCATCGCTGATTGGACGTAAGGATTATCGATTTCGAATTGACCAATGAAAAAGGATGGTGAGTTTTCTTTTATTCTTCTTAAAAGATGATAGGAAACATTTTATTTTATTTTTTTAATGTTTTTTGGTCATAAATAATATAATTATTGTTCGTTGTAATGCGTGTTTGATTCTTATCGATTAAATTTCATGTTTTATATGAAATTTAAGGTTAAAATCTCATATGCGAACAAGTTTCGCGCTCATTTTAATCAAAAACTGAAAGCTTTCTTTTAATTGGTCAGATAACTGGTGAAACAATCTCTCGAGTATTATGTGTATATGTATATAAACTGAAATTTAGCGACTGAAAGTCTCACTCTGTTTGAGTTGGACCTTCCTCTCGTGTAAGTTTATTCTTTTATTATTACAATTCGGAGAATAGTGTAATTGTATTAATATTTGTTATTATTTAAATTTTTAATTTTCATTTTATTTATTTTATTCGAAATTATTTTATTAATTTTATTTGAAATTATTCTACTAATTTTATTTGAAATTATTTTATTAATTTTATTATTATTATAAAATTTATTACAATATTATAAATATTTTTAATTATTTTTATTAGAAAATTTTTTTTCTAATAAAAAAATATTTTTTAAATATTTAAATTAAATTAGTTACATTTTAAATTAAATTAAATTAAATTAAATTAGTTTTATTATTTTAAAATTGTATACTTTTTATCAGTAGAATTATTTTCTATATTTTTTGAAGGGTGGGATTTCGTTTGTATTTGTTTTAATTATTTATATAAATTATTAATAATCCTATTAAATAAATAAAAAAAAATAATTTAAAAATTGTAATTTAAATAGCAAAAACAAAATTAAACAAAATTTTTCGTATCGTCTTGACTATATTTTTCATGCACACTTTATTATCGTACAATTAGTATTTATTTCATAACATTTGTTAATTAATACTAATTATCTTTATATAACTTTCTATCAAATTTATAGATGAATGTTATTATTTTTACTAAAATATGATTATGGATTACGTTTATCTAACAATTACGTAAAATGTTATCTTGAATACAAATATTGTTGATAATAATTAAAAACATGAAAAAAAATCGTAAAACATTTGTTTCTTTACATAGAATAATATAAATGCTAAATCTTCCTATTACTCATTATTTCAGTGTGTGTCATTCATTTGCAGCAATACGTATGTTACATTCAATATTAATTAAATAGTAATTTTTATTAAATCAATAGTCAATAGTAGTAATATTTAATCAATAATTATTATTTTTAATTAATTAATTTAATTAATTAAATATCATATCATTTTAAATAAATATTATTATTAAATTATATTATTTATAATGTTATATCTGTGTGTGTGCATACAAATATACACATTTATAGTCTAATACAAAAATTTGATCGTGAAAGAGTGAAAATATTTTGCAAAGATTTATGTAATTACTTATAGTAAAAGAGTGAAAGTTAAAAATTCTTTAACACGCATACGAACTTCACTTAACAGATGGTTTATGGTTTAAAGCATTGAAGAAATCATTCGTGATTTTTTAAGTATGTAATATCTTATTTATTCCTCCGGTACACTTATCTATTTATAAATCTTATCTATTACAAATCTTATCTGACATTTTCGATTAAGATTAAAATAGATGAAAATCGAAATAATTATTTAATTGATAAGAGTTCAATTGATCGGAATAAAAAACGTAAACAGGAAATTTCAACTTTTGATATAATTTTAATGATGAATTATATTTAATTACAGTTTGAAAAGGTTAGAAGTACAGCAAGCTGAATGGATACGAAGAGATTACAATTAAATGATTTATCCGCACTATGGATCGTCTTTATTTTATTTATCATAACTCCAAGCTGTCATGCATCTTACAGCATCGGAGTTGGCATAGCCGATTCAACCGGTCCATCGGCAGAAATCGTATTCGTAAGTAAACCCATGATTTCTAGTTCTAAGAACAAAAGCTTTACAATAAAATAAGGAAAAACTTTACACACAATTGAAATACGAAAAATTTTTAATTAAAAAAAAAAAACAACAAAAATTAAAATAAACAAAATACTGAAGTATTACGTAAAGTTTATTTGCAAAAAAATAAAATAATTTAAAAAAATTTAACAATAAAATAAAGAAAAAACATTACATACAATTGAAATACGAAAAATTTTTAATTAAAAAAAAAAAAAAAAAAAATTAAAATAAACAAAATACTGAAATATTACGTAAAGTTTATTTTTAAAAAAGTAAAACAATTTTAAAAAATTTAACAAAAAAAAAACAACTAACAATCGAAATAGAAAAAATTAAATGAAAAATATACCACTGTAAATTATATGACAGTGTATTAAATTACATTAAATATACGAATTATTTATGTAATAATAATAAAATTATTCCTAAATAGGTTTTTTTGATAAATTTATTTATTTAGGTCACTGTTACAAATTATTAATACAAATATACACTTCTATCAATTGTTTCTTTTGTTTTCTTTAGATGGGATATGCAAAGATGGATCAAAAAGGATCAGGTATTCATCTTCGAACCTTTTCACGTGCATTCATCATCGACGACGGTGAGGAGAGGTTTGTTTTTGTCAGTGTCGATAGTTCTATGGTTGGATATGAAGTTCGAAAAGCGGTATGTATACAGAAAGATTACGTTTTTTTTCTTTTTTTGTTTTTTTAGTGACGTTATCTTGTCAGAAATTATAAATAGGTATCGTATGTAACGTGTAGTAAACATGTTAGGTGTAATACAGGAAATTCCACTTGATACAAAAATAAAAATAAAACTTAGAAATTAGAATATTTGCATTAGCGATAAAAAAACTAAAAGTACATCGTAAACAAAAGTAAAAATATTGTTAACGATAAAAATAACAATGTTGATTATCGGTTAACATAAATTTTGTATTTTTATTATATATAATTAAAATAATGATCGTAATATTTTAATACTAGTGTTATAACAATTTTTGTATTTAAAAATTTTAAGAATATTTTAACACATTGTCATGTGTATATTTAATTATAATTAATTATTTTAAAACTATTTATTTTTTATATTTGTTTTTTATTGTAGGTACTAAAGAAATTGCAATTTCTATTTTTATTATATATAAAATTTTATTTATGATTATAATAATCGTAATATTTTAATACTACGTGTTATAAAAATTTTAATTTAAAGATTTAAAGATTTAAAGAATATTTTAACACACTGTCATGTTAATATATTTATTTATATTTAATTATTATAAAACTATCTCTATTTTTTATTTTTACTTTTTTTTTATTTTAGGTACTAAAAAAATTGCATTCGCAATATGATAATTTGTATACGGAGAAAAACGTGATGATCAGCGGTACGCATACACATTCTAGTCCAGGTGGTTTCATGATGGACGTACTTTTTGACCTTACCACGTATGGATTCTCCAAGGAAACTTTCAATGCCATTGTAAATGGTATAACAAATGTATGTAGATATGTAACTTTATCATTGACAACTAAAAAAAACATTTACTATTTAAAATCAAACAGTGATGGAAGATCAATGATCTATCACAACCTTGACATTTGATTTAGTATTACGCGTGTATTACATTAATTTGTATAAATTAATTCTATTTTAATTTATTTCCGGAACGATTCGATTAATTTTTATAAATTATTATATTCATTTTTGTAAATTTACAAATATAATTCATAACAAATCGATAACATTATAATATTATTATTAATTTTGTTTTATAATATTATCAAAATATTTGCCACTCGAGTATCATATTAATTTATATTAATTAAATAATTAAAAATAAATTTAACAATTTTAAATAAAAAATTATTAAATTATTAAAAATATAATTCATTAATTTTGCAAATTAATATATTGTAATATTCTTATTATTTTTGTTTTATAATATCATCAAAGTATTTGCACTCGAGTATTATATTAAATAATAAAAACTAATTAATTAATTTTACAAATTATTATAATATTATTATATTAACCCATTAACTGTCACGATCCCCATGTGGGGATTTTGGAATTTTACGTACACCACTCGGTTTTATGTGGACTTTATGGAAAAATAGCATAATAATAGCTATTATCTATATATATAGAAATAAAAAATAATTTGGCAGTTAATGGGTTAATTTTGTTTAATAATATTTTTAGAGTATTCAACGTGCTCACGATGCTGTTGTACCTGGAAGAATTTTTATTACCCAAGGTGAAATTTTCGATGCAAATATTAACAGAAGTCCACTCGCATATCTAAATAATCCAAAAGATGAAAGGGATAAGTAAGTTTACAAATTAATTTATTGTCTATAAGATTTTTCTCTTATTAATAAAAAAAAATGCAATAAAAAACATTTTATTTGAATAAAAAAATGAAAAAAACTAGTTTGACATTTAAGAAAGATATTACCATAAATTCGTACCACATTTTTACATTTTATTCTTCAACCAGACAAATTTAAAATCAATCAGTTTTTGATTACTAACTAATATGTGACGTCATCAATACCTTAAAGATTTACGTCTTAATATCTTTTTTAGATACGATCATAATGTTGATACAACGATGACACAAATGCAGTTTATTGGTGCTGATAACAGACCTTTGGGTGTCATCAATTGGTTTGCAGTTCATCCAACTAGTATGAATAATACTAATCATTTAATATCAAGTGATAATGTGGGCTATGCATCTGTACTTTTTGAAAAAATGATGAATAAAGATTCTTTGATTGGCAAGGTAAGAAAGTATGAACTTTTATGGAATTTATAATTCAAAATTTTTTCAAAATCTTGAATGAATCAATGAAACTTGAATTCTTTTTCTTTTTTTTATTAATAGATATAATTTGTATTAATTGAATTAGGTATACATATATATATAATACTTATATAATTTTTAATTAATTAATATTTAATACATTTTTGTTAATTAATATTTATACAATTTAATATATATTATATATTATAAATTATAAATAATTTATATTAATTGAATTAGGGTCCATTTGTGGCATCCTTTGCATCAACGAACTTGGGTGACGTTTCACCAAATACTCGTGGTCCAAAATGTGAATTTTCTGGATTGAATTGTACTGAACAATCAACATGTCCAGGAAAAAAAGAAATGTGTTTTGCATCAGGACCTGGCAAGGATATGTTTGAAAGTACCAGTATTATAGCAACAAAACTATTCAATAAGGCTACGGTGAGTATTCATTATTTTTAATTATATATTATTATTATTATATTTAAATTTTAAATCATTTTTTTCATAATAAAAATAATATTTGATTGGCATTAATAAGTCTAGTTAAATTATGCACTTTTTTTCATCATTTTTTTTTAATCATTTATTTTTACATCGCAGTATTACGTACATATATATGTATATGTGTGCAAACGTGTATATATTAACATATACACAAGATACAAAATAAATACATTTAAAGAGAATAATTATTGAAATATTATTAATTATAGTATCGTTAACAAAAAGAATATAAATAAATGTATTTATTGTTAATGAGATAATAAATGATATAGAAAAGTTTATAATATGTAAAACAAGCACCACATTTCAGTTAAAAGCTGAGAAGAATGATGATTGAATAGGTAAAGGTGAGTAAAAATGAAGTTAATTGTAAGAACAAGATATTCAGAACAGATATTCATAAACAATATTTAGATCTTTAGTATAAACGTTATTTGTTTAATAATATATTTTTATTGATTGTTCAAATTATGAACAATTTTTTGTATAAAAGTAAATTAAATTTAATTATATATGCATTATTACAAAATGACTAGACGTGTTACGAGAAATATTTGTGATAGCTCACCTTGAATTACACGTTGTTGATTGGTCAATTGTTAAATGTTGAAAGATAAATTTTTTACATTTTATAATTGAACTTTTTCTAGACCCTTTTAATAGTTTTCTTCGTTTTTTTGTTAATGCAGGTAATTCTAGAAGAACCCCTAAGGTTTCTTATATTCTTTCAAAAGATTCGTTTCATATTTTTCTCATATTTTTTTTTCTTTGACAAAAAGATAGAAGGTTGCCTAAAACATCTTGGAAAAATAAAATGTAGCTAAGTTCTTTTTTTCTACATTATAAAACCTTTTTATACGTTGAAGTTCGATAAACAGGGGATTAGGATTTCTTCTTTTTTTTCTATTCGAAAAGAAAAACGCAATGAAAGAATTAGTGAGAAGGAATCAGCCACACTTGAGAACAGAATATTCCCTTTTCGTTCTATTGGTTGGTGTCTGGGTTTTCTTTTAAAGAGAATGTTCCTAAAGGATATCGCACTTAGATTTTGAATTCATTTTATTCATTACTTGCATTTAAGAATTTTTTGGTTAAATATTTGTGAGATTAAAAAGGTGAAGAATTTTATATTTTTTGTTTTTTTTTTGTTTAAAATATTCAATTTCTTTCATTAAATTCCAAATTTTTAGCACACTCTTTGTAAAAAAAAATTTATTTGATCATTTATTTTATCATAAAAAATTTTGTAGATCATTAATTAAATTTATTTGATATTTATTTAATCATTTGATAATGTATTTATTTATTTAACATTTTTTTTTTTTTTTTTTAATTTTGGATTACAAATTTCGATAAATGAAAATCAAATCAACTTCGATATTTCAATCGAAACATTAATCCAATTCTGTAATTGTGGTATTGTTTTTTAAGATTATTTTATAATAACTTTATTAAACAATTCTCGTTAAAACTTTCTTCCTTCTCGTCGTTGAAAATTTAATTTAATTTAATTGACTTTACCACAACTATAAGATGGACAATTAAAGATGATACCCACTACGAAATATTATGATTTCAAACGAAAGCGAAAGTTCTTTTTTTTTTTTTACCTCTTTACATTTTATTTTCATTTACGAAGAAATGATTATAATCACATTCACATTATACACACGACAAGCGGAAGATAGGAATCATGTGAGTTGAGCAACCGTTTCTACATTTATGGGAGGACTTTTATATCTACCCTGTAGAATATTATAATATTTGAGAAAAAAATATATTCTTTTTTTTTTTTTCTTTAAATGAATCCACACGCAAACACAAACAATTTTATTTATTATAATTTTATTCATTTGTGAAATTATTTGGAACAAAAAATTTGACAAATGTTTTATTACTTTGGTTCGTTTTATTTTTCGAAAACATTGCTATTCGATATTTACAAAAAAAAAGAAGGGGAAAAAATTTGAACATGGAAGGATAAATTTTTTCTCACTCGAGTGGAATTTAAATATCTTCTTTATGCGTCATAACGCAATTTTTATTTACATTAAATCATTCATTCGGCTGTAAGTTAACGGCTCTTTACGAGAACATATTTATTTTTATTTTTAACGACTCCGTTTCTCATAGTTTCTATCAAGGTTATTTCAAAACTTATTTATAAGAACACTTGTTCCAACTTTTATAGGTTTATGTTAGATCTACAGTATCAAACAAAAGTATTTGCAACAAATAAAATTATTCTTATCACAATTAAATCTTTGCTAAAAGTACGATTATTTTTTTTAATAATTTATTGACAAAAAATGTCTCTTTAATTAATAATTGAATTATGAATAAATGAAATGAATTTACAATAAAAAAAACTTTATAAGGGTTCCGTATATTATTTAAAAATTGTTATTAATTTATAAACATTTATTGAGTTTTTAATAAATTTCAAATTCGTTGATGGATCAAAAATAACCAAACAATCGTATCTATTAAAAAATTTACCATTAACAATAATTACACACGAATTTTGTAGTATATACCAATACTTTTGTCTAATACTGTATATAATATGCATTTTTTTGTACACATATATACATATATAGTATTTTCTTTCCTTATCTAGGATGTAAAAAAAAAACTCTTTTCGGTTTCACGCTAGATTCGTTCTACCGTACCAACAGCGTCAAATCTCTTTGATTCCAACTTTATTTCCGCTCGAATAACGAAATCAAAATCTCTTTTCTAGAGGGAATTCTTTCGCGACGAAAGCAATGGCTTTTCTATCTCAATGTTAGATACTTTTACGAAGTAAATACCTATGTCGGTTCTATCGATACCGTGAAAATACGATACAAGTGCACAAGAGAGCAAAAAAATAACGAGTTTTCTCGGGGGAAGTTAATGACCTGACGCTTTCTAGAATCCGATTGAAAAAGTCGCATTTTTTCGATTTTTATTTTTTTTCTATTTTTTTATTTTCTTTTTTTTTTCATTATACCAAATGTCATCGAGTATGCTACGATTTAATTTCATTTAAAAGTACTCATTATTCGTATATCTTTTCCAATAGTATTTTTTATAATATAAACACATTTTCTTATAATTATTTAAATATATAATATCATAATTATTAAATTAAATTCATTTAATGAAAGCATGATTATGTAAAATTGTTTGAAAGGAAGGGTTAATTTCTTAGGGATGATTTTTAACTACTATATCCTATAAAATCATTTCATATTGGGTTAATAAATGAAAAAATAGGCGATATAATATTTCTATATAAATATATAATTTAATCTTTTATTCGGCATGAGAAAATTACTTTCGTATGATCTTACATTAATATTTGATCATATCAGACGGATAGTTTAAACGCTCGTTACATTTACAACATTACACGAGGAGAACTCTACTCGAGTAGTCAATATGGCGGACGCCCGTTAAAACATTTGGCGCGAATTGAGGTACATTCAAAACAGAAAGAAGAAAAAAAGAGAAAAAGAGTGAGAAAAAGAGAGAAAGAAATGGAAAATAGAACAAATTAAAGAAAATTATGTAATGTTTTGTTTCCTTACAAGGACATTGCGGACTGTGAATAAAATTAAATAAACAATATTTTAATTAATCGTCTAAAAATAATAATAATCACCGTATCTAATCGTAATGATTGTAATATGCTGGCGATGAAACGTATTTAGCAATTGGTACGGGTTTAGGATGAATAGCTGGTCCAACCTTTTTAACTATAGCATTGAATCCATTATGATCGTCTGCAGTATACTCGACGATTCGTACACTTCCATCGGGCTCGTTGACGCTGTAAGAACCGTGAACTACATCACCGTCACGGACTTCGTGTTGGGTCTTTACATCGCCAGTGTGAGGATCGTGTACACCATAGTTGAAGGTGTATTTAGGGTGCGACTGAAACGAAACGTGTTTGCGTAAGATCAATGTTGTTGCACTGGGTGCGCCCCAACAACTTCGAAGATCAAACGATCGACTTTTATTTGGTTTTTTCTTTTTTTATCATTTCAGGTTTTATCTTTTATAAAATCACGAAACTTTTTGACAAATAATAAGATTCCTTTCACATATAAATAAATCATTTTTCATGAATTTTAAATTCGTATAGAATACAGATTAAACTTACGGTTAATTATTTTTAATTTTTTTTTTCAAAAGATTAATTGTATCATAATTAATTGACTTACACGAGTATTAAGAGATTCAACCTCGAACTTAGTAATTTATAATTTTAACATTAAGTTGATCTAATCATTTAAGTGAGATTAAATACAATGAGAACGTATGTATTTAAAAAAAAAAAAAAATAAAGAATGAAACGTATGAATGAAAATGTCGTGAGAAAAAAGTGATATTTTCAGTGTGTGTTGCACGTATGTGTGTAACATAAAAAGCCAAAGAAGCATCTCTACTTGTGTTGTTGTTATTATTACTCTCTTGAAACTATAGTAAGTTCGTTCGGTAACATTCGCCAACGATATTTCGCTACTGGTATTCAATTAACATCGCGAGAAAGCGACGACAATGGGCGTCGCGAAACGTCGTCAACGTTAGAAATGAGATGCAACATGGAAAACAGAGAGAAGTTAGTTACAAAACAGAGATATAGTAGTCAACCTGCCTAAGTTCTCTTTTTTCTTTTCTTTATTTCTTTTTTCTTTTTTACGTGTGTGAGTTCTTACGGTGAAACACAGTGGGAGTCTCTATTTACCATATGTGAAAATAACGTGCGTTTTTTTAAAAAGGAACACGCAACATGACACGTTATAAAACCTGATTCTTTTTAACTTCTTTCATTTCGTAAAAAAAAGAACAAAAATGGGGAGCAACTAATAAGCGTGTCGTACGTGATTTTTGTTTTTTGGGGAAATTTTCACTTTTTGCGATATTTTTATTTTGTTGGGAAACCAATCTTTAATTGGGATTATGTTAATTTTATGAAAGTAGCTTTTCTTTTTCTTTTTCGCTAATATTTTATGCAAAAATGTTACACTCGATCGTTTACTGATTATATAATAATGAAATATTGATTACTTTCTCCTACCTCATCTCTCATTTTAAAAAATCAATTATTTCAAAGACGAGTTTGAAGAATATCTTATGCAAATTTTAATGAAAGAAATTTTCATTAAATTCGATAATAATGAACCTAGAATGTAAATAATTATTTAGCTATTATTTTACGGGGGTTACGAAGAGAAGTTGGGAAGAGAAAAATAAAATATTAAAAAATAAATAAAATAAAAGTAAATATTTTTTTGAATTGTGATATAAAAATATTTTCAATATAATCTCGTATTATGATTCTCAATGATTCGACAATATTTAATTGACGGAAGTAAAGATAAAAACAACTTACGTAATAGTCGTGGTCCTTGTCGGCGTGATGCTGTTTGTAGGAATGGAAAGTATGATCGAAGGATGAATCGGCGTGTAACGGTGCGGCCGAGACCGCGTGCACCGGAACTGCAATAGTTGGTAGAACAGCGTGTCCCTCGTAATCCGAAGATCCAGCATATCCCCCATCGAGGCCTTCGTAATCACTATAAGAAACCGTGTGACCGGTTGCTGTTCCTCCGTTGTAACCACTTACGAGAATCCCTTCGCACCACGCAAACATGGCACAGACCAGGTACAAAATCTACGAAAAATATTTTTAAAAAAAGAAAAGAGAAGAAAAGAAAGAACAAAATAAACAACAATACAAAATGTGTCATTCATCATTTTAAAATGATAAGAAATATAATATAATTGTGGAATAATTAAAATTTCTACGGTTTTTAACTTTGTGGTATATTACAATCTTAGATGTGAAAGTAAGTTTGTTATATTTAATTAACAATAAGGAAAATATTTTTACGAAATTTATATATATATATATTTCTTGGTTTTGTCAAATTACATTAAATGCACGCATATGCATTTCATACGAGTTAATTTTCTATTATTATATTTTTATTTAAAAAAAATAAACATGCACGTTTATAATTTTAATTAGAAATACAAATATATATTTTAAATGTTAATAAATTAATTATATCGATAAATGCATTACGTACCAATGTAAATAATACGTATACATTTCTTACGTAGTTATACTACTATCATCATCATCATTATTATTATTATTATTATAATTATTTGTCTTAATCAATCTGGGAATCTTTTTTTAAAAAAAAAAAAGATCATTTTCTTTTTTCTTTCTACGAATGATCAACGATAAGATATTTATCGATCCGTGAAAAAGAGCCCCGCACGTACATAAAACGATAAAAACAACACACATCGTCTCTCTCTTTCTCTCTCTCTTTCTATGCTGTTGGAATCTAACAACGGAAGGAAAAGGAAAAGGAAAGGGTAAAGAAGGGAAGGGAAGGGAAAAGTTTCATAAATTTCATAGTATCTCTTCGCAGCAAGTTGTTTCAAACTATGCATCAAATATTCTCCTTGAGAAGTCTATTTACGTTGAGGCATCAGTTTATCCATTTCCCACTTTTGATTTATTCGCCCGTTCCCTTAAGATTTCGCATAAAGAAAACTTCTTTATTTCGTTATTTCAAAAAAATAAAATAAATCTAAAATATATCTTTTCATATTCTGACGTTGAATCAAAACTAAATACGTAGTCTCTTAACTCGAACTTTTCTATATTCTTTTTTTTTAAATCCCTTTTTTGGATTATTTTCCTAGCGTGAAAATGGAGTAGTAATACTTGAATTATCAAGAAAAGAAGAAATGTCATTTCCTGTTCACGTGAGACACGTTTATACACCTTTAATCAAACTCAAAGTTTGACACGAATTCCTTTTTTTTCTTGGAAAAAAATTTAAAACTATCTTTCCAGTTTACTTTTTTTCTGACTGTCTATCTCTATCTCTTTCTTTTTCATTTTTTTATTTTAAAAATTATAGGAAATCTGTTTAAACGATTTTTCAAGAACGGTGTCAAAACCATGTGCACTTTGATTTAAAACAAGACGATTTATTGCTTAGTAATTTTTTTTTTATTCTTTCACTCGTAGCAATAATAATTATTGTTTCGTATGTATAAATGATGTGTACATGTATAAAATACAATCGAAAAGTATATACTACGAGAAAGATATATCGGTGAGAAAGATTTGTTACGAAGACTTTCCTTTTGAACTATTCGTTTGAAATTCAAATGGTTAAAGTGCCTTCTAAACCATCTTTCTCTTTTTATTTCTTTCTTTCTTTCTTTCTACTGTCATATTATACATTCTTCTTTACATTTCTATCTCATAAACTGAGCTCATAATCACACGTACTACGTTACCATATATATGTATACGTATGCATTATGGAGAAATGAAATTAGTAGAAGTAATGAAAGAAACACCTGATTCAAAATTCAGATTGGATAAAATGTTATTAAAAAAGAAAAAAATAAAAGAAATAAAAAAACATATGAAATTAATTACACGACGTATGAACTTTTTGTTGCAAACAGATTTAAAATGAAAAAAATAATATACGATTTAATATTATATTCTTAAATATAATTTATTGGTGTTGAAAAGATGAAATGAGAAAGATGGTGGTGTAAAAATGAAAAAAAAAAATGAAGAAAAGAAAGGTACACACGTGTGTATAGTAAAGAAACATAACATCCGTGTAACAATTTTTCATTCTCAAATATATCTAATATGATTTGTATGAAAAAGAGAGTGAGAGAGAAAGAAAAAGGAAGGAGTATTACATGAGTGAAAGACGAGGGTTGAAATGACTATTGGCAAGAACAAAACGAGGGTTCCAAGTTTTTAAATAATTTGTGTCTTTTGTCACCCATAAGTGATACACATTAACAAAAACATATCTTGAAAAACGTAGTAATAAAAATTTATATAAAAAAAAAAAAAAAACTAGTTTTAGAAGAAACAAAAAAAAATAATTATACAATAATTGATCTTAATTTGTAATTAAAAAAAGAAAAAATAGAGTAACAAAAGTAATTTTTTTAGAATAAAAATTGATAAGTATATGAAACACATATATATATATATATATATATATATATATATATATATTTATTATAAAAATTATTTTATAATAAAAATATTTTATTATTAGATCAATTGCCATAATTACAGACACACGTTAAAATATTTATTTAAAAAAAAATATATATAAATTTTATATATTAAATTTATATTTTAATATAAATATTTATGTATTATAAAAAATAGATAAATATTATATTAAATTTATATTTTAATATAAAATTAATTTATTTATATTAAAAAAAATAATAAACAAATAAAAATCGTATATAGTTGTATATTAGTAAAAAACAAATTAACTAATAAATCATATATACAGTTGTATATTAGTGAAAAAAAAAAGAAAAAAAAATGACAAGGAATAATATAATGAAATTTGTTTCATACCTTAAACATGATGGCGTTTTCTTTTCACAAAAGAACAACAATAAAAAAAATGTTTTCTATCTTAGGTTATTTTATGCGAGAGTACACGAAGTCACTGATAGCATTATTCTCGAACCGATGGGCTTATATCCATCTCCCACCAACCATGCTTTCGTTCCGGGCAAAAGCTCTTCTACGAACCTCCTCGTTTTACACTCCCTTCCTCTTCATGTATTTTCTCTCTCTTTCTCTCTCTCACACATACACACAAACAGACTCTATCTATCTCTTACTTGCAATCGCAGCCCCTTCTTTTTCATTTTTTTATTTTTTTATTTTTCTTACCTCTGTTAGGTTGAACGTTTAGTGGGCACGTGCTACACGTAACCCAAACGCGATGAACCATCGGTGGTCTACGTAAAAACTTCTTCCTTTTTTTTAATTTTTTTTTTTTTTGAACGTGAACGATTCTTTGAGTATTTTTTTGTTTTGTTTTTAAATCTTTTTGTTTTTATTTTTATTTTAATTTTAATTTTTTTCTATTTTTATGGAAATTTGTTTCGTTTCTATTCTGGGATGTGAAGAGGTGGGTAGAAGGTAGAGGGGGTAAAAGAAAAAGTTTAAAAATGTAATACACAATACAACCAATGAAAAAATTTTGAAAAACAAAAATTAAATAATTATAAACATATTTATAATAATTTAAAAATATTACACACACACACACAATCTTAAAATTGTAAATGTTACAATCTTAAATTACTTGTAAATATTATAATATTTGTTTTTTTTTTTAATAATTTATTAATTAATTACGATTTACATAATATAAGAAATTCTATGGGTTTAATAGGAAAAATAAAAGAAAGTAAAGATAACATTAAACAATGAAGAACATCATAGACGAGAATATTTTCACTTATCAGTAACAAATTCAAATTAACAAAAATCTCATTCGACGATCTAATTTCGTAATTTGGTTTTAATCGAAAGACAAAAGAACATTTCTCATTTTCGGTTGGTAATCATGTTTTAAATGTATTACCTTAATTTCATAAACTAAAAAAATAAACTAAGTTTCTACCTATAAATAACACGTAACCCTCCATTTTAAACGAATCCAACAGGAAGAAAGAGAAAGAGATGAGATTTAACTATATATATGAACAGGAAGTATAACTTAAGTTTTAAAATGCTATTGGCCAATACTTTCGACTAACTACATACATTCATGAGTGTTTTGAGTTGGCCGAAAGTTGAATCACTCGTTTCATTTGTATTTTAAAAAGATTCTCGTTATCAACACTATACGTTATACAACTGAATGAATTTTGTAATATTATTTTCTTTTTTACACAAATTTTGAAGCATGGGAAAAGTAGTCGACGAGTTTGAGAATATTTTTTTTTTTTTCGAACGTAACAGTCACAATTATATTCCCACTTTTTATTAAATGGTTACGAGTATTAGTATTAGCAGTAGTAGTGGTGGTTTTTATTAAAGGAATGACATTGCTATGAGAATCCTGTAATTGAACGTTACTCACTCTCCCCCATACGAGTTTTACGTTTCCTTGGACGATTTCGTTAACTTAAAAGAAATATTACAAACTTTCTTTCAACGTTAGCTACGATAAAATATTTCTTTCTTTTTTTTGTTTCTTCTTCTATTTATTTTTATTATTATTCACTCTTACGCAGTTACTTATTATCCGTTTGCGTTCTTACGTCCTGTGTGTAGGGGCAATCATGTTTCATAAGGTATACAATTCACTCGTGCACTACTCCACCGAGTTAGTTTCAATTTCGTCAACTTTTTATTATTCCTTCCTTTTATTCAATCCTTGCATAAATATAATAAACACATATATATTTATATATGAATGTGTTGTTCAAGAAAATAAGATTTAATAAATTCTATTTCATTTTTCTTCCTATACCTCTCCTTCCTTTTAATATACATACATATACATATAATTTATAACAAAAATATAATATTATATATATTCTTTTATGAATTAATTTTTTACTAATTTATTTTTTATTATTTTTATTTTATTTCATATTTAATTTATTATTTTGTTTTATTTTATTTTAATTTATATTTATATTTATTCTTTTTATTTTAAATTAATTTTTTATAAATAAATGAAGGATATTATATTTTTTTTTGTATATTAAAATACATAATATTATATCTCTTTTTATATTAAAATATATAATATTATATATATAATATTTTAGATAATATTTTATATATACATAATTAATATTATATTATATATATTATATTTTTATTAACATTTTTAAATATATAATATAATAAATTTTAATATTAAAAATATCATAAACTTTTTTATAATATATTATAACAAGACTTAAATAATTAAAAACCTATTTTTCACTATTTAGAAATATCATAATCTTTTTTTGTTTTTAATAATTTATTAATTCATTACATCTATATACATCATTTCTTTTCATATACACACATACATATATATCGATCCACTTTAGTTAACTAAAAATTATGATAATATAATTTCATTCCAAGTCCTCATGACCTTAGAAAAAAAAAATAGGAAAGAAAATTCAATTGTCTGATAGTGGAAAGTAGCTTTTCATCGAGTAGAGAATATCTAGAACGAAAGAAGATGTGAATAGAATGAAAGATAGACAAATGAAAGAAGAACAAGATATAGATCCCTTACTTAGTTTTTTTCTATTTGCTAAAAGGAAACCTTATTATAATATTTTTTTTTTTATATTAATCAAACTATTCTCACTAATAACTAATAACTGTCTTGCCACTTTTTTATAAAATTAATTCGTTTCATTATTTCACGTTAATTCAATGACTATTCCAAATTTGATCTTACCCATAATGATTATTATTTATTTTTTGTTTATAAAATTAATGAAAAATCATTAAAATTAAATATTCGATGAAATTATGCAACTACAAACTTATTGTTTTTTAAAATTGTAAGATTGTAATAATTTTTCTTTAAAACAGGCATCTCCAAATTCGATTTGAACTATGATGATTATTATTTATTTTTTGTTTATAAAATTAATGAAAAATCACGAACGTTAAATATTCGATGAAATTATGCAACTACAAACACATTGTTTTTTAACATTGTAAGGTTGTAATAATTTTTCTTTAAAACAAGCATCTTCAAATTAGATCTTATCCATGATATATTTTATTAATTTTTTATATATAAAATTAATAAAAAAATCATGAACGTTAATATTCAATGAAATTATGCAACTACGAACTAGTTATTCGTTTTAAAATTGTAAGATTGTAATTTTCTTTCAAAACAGACATCTCATTTCGTCAGTTCACCTAACAATTTGCATTCTTACGTTATAATAATGCAAAAGGAAGTAGATTTGCTTTCATAACTGATTCAAAATTGGTTAAGTATCAAAAGGTATGGAAAAAAAAACAAAAGGTAATAGAAATAACACCAGGTATATATGTGTTCTTATTTAATGACTACTTCGCACTATCTTTTTATGGATATTATCTCGTTAACTATACCCAACCCAGTAGAGAGACGACGACGGCAATGTCCTTGCATGATGAAGATCGAATATAATAACAGTTTCCACGTTCACTCTGACTTCTCGTTTTACAAGGAAAAGATTCATCCTACCGTTTAAAACCCATACCTGTGTTGTTGTTGTATTGTCTCTTAGAATCTTGTAAACGATTTACAAGGAAAAGTATATTTTTTAATAGTATATGTATGATATTTTTTTATTATATGTATGTATGTATGTATGTGTAATACTCGTACACATTTTTATCATTCAAGTCTTTACTTTCGAAGTAACCACGAGTTAAAGCATACGAGGTTTATATAAATGAAACACCTATTGAGATTTCATTTTGTTTAATTGTAAATGAGTTTTATTTGTTTTATTATTTAATAAATTTTAATTAGATAATTAATATATGATATTATTGTTTATTTATTTATATATTTGTTATTATATATAATAAATATTATTTGTTTTATTATTTAATAGATTTAATTAGATATTTGTTATATATATTAAATATTATTTATAATTTTTATATATATTAAATATATTTTATATAATATATAAATTAAATGTGTGTGTGTGTATATTTTATATATTATTATATGTATATATTATTTAACAGGAGCATTATATTTTGTTTATCTGATATTTTATTAGACTACATTAAACAATTGATAAAATTTTTTGATGAAGCGGGATTTGAGAACTCGGGAACATACGATCAACTGGATTGACATTACTTGATGGTGTGTTTCCTCACTGAGCCATACGAACATATCATATTTATATTATTATATCTTATTGATAATTTTATTGATAATTACTATCACCTTTTTTCCATTTATTTTTTTGATTAAACGAAGTTCCAAATTTCTATGAAATAATTAAAATTATTTTATAGTTAAAAGTTTGTAATTTGTTATAAAAAATATTCTACTTTTTCTTTCACATTTACACCCTCCATATAAATATTCATATCTACATATATTTCACTTTTACTTTTCATTTCTTACTTTTACTGATAAATGAAAGAGAAACAAAAATATATTCTAACGTGTTCTTCGAAAGATTTAAATAAAAATAGAACAGTCTTATAAATATTAATCATTATACGTGAATTTTCTGAACTCGTAGTCTCTCGTGAAAGTGTTTTTATTGTCCAAGCATTGGCCGGAAGATCAGAGAGGTAGTAAATGTGTATACTAAATAAGTACATACATGTAACACGTACATATATATCCCTACATATATTTTCAATTTCGTGAACGAAATTGCTTTTGTTTTCTTTTTATTTTATTTTTATTTTTATATATTTTTTTTTTCTTTATATTTTGTTACTTCGATAAAAGTAAATATATCGATGATCGATTTCTGAACGAATTTCCGCGGGGCCGTGAAAGCTACGAACAATATCTGAATCCACGAGATGTATCGAATGTTTCCGTATCACGTTTGCTATTAAACATATATATATATATATATGTGTGTATGTATGTGTGTGTGTGTGTGTGTATGTACTCTCAATCATTTCCAATGTATACATATATATATATATAGAAGTAGGTGTTGCGGTATTTCACGAAGAAACCACGTTCGTGGTGTTTCGTTACATGGGGGATTGACTTGGAAAAAAAGACAATAACAACAACACAACAAAATGAAAGCCTTTACGTATGCTTTTATCATCAATGTCAATGTCCCCTACGACATAACAACGTCATACCCATTTACTTAGGAAGTACACTTTCATCTAATAATAAATGTAAGATTTTATTGTTATAAACGTTTTATTTTTAAAGTAATTTTTATTTTTCGTTCGATGAATTTACATTCGAAATATTTTCCATATTTAAAAATTGTTATAATAATTTTGATAAAATAAATAACACATTAAAATATAATATTAAAATATTGAAATATTTCCAAGTTTAATTATAGTTTTATTTTTTTATTTTTACATACTTTTCGTGATGTGAGTTTTTGAATAATTCAAAACCTAAATAAAATGAATAAATTTTTCTCTTTTTTTTTTTTTTTAATTAGATATTCGAAGTTTACATATTGTTAGGGGAGATTAATTATTTTTTTTTTTTTGAAGATAATTTAAAAAAAAAACTATACACTGTATAAGATAAAAATTATTGAAATATTTTTCTATTAAAATTAAACTTGATTTTATAATAATTTAAAAATAAATTAGAAAATTTTTGTATCAAAATTTTATTTGTTACACAACCGATCGATATAAATTTTCTTTTCTTCATCATTTTCTTTGAAGAAAGAATTTCTTTTAAAAGTCGTCCATACTGTTACGATTCTAACAACCGTGAAAGGTTGCCTCGTGACCGTAATAGAAAAGAAGGAGGGATCACAGTCACAGATATAGTTACATATCGATAAAAGTAACGTGACATGTGTGTTGAAAACTATGTGCAGGGTTACTTACGGTATTTAGTATGTATGGCAAACTACACCATAACTGCGCCAACTCTAATACACATACAAACACACACAAATCTATATAAACATGCATCGTACTAACATTATGAAACTTATGGAAAGTTTTATACTGCACTCCCACGCTGCATTCGACAACATCTGACAAACAAATAATCTAATCCTCTTTCTCTTATTCTTGTTTTTTTTTTTTTAAATCCTTCCTATAAAATATTCTAATTCGCAGAACCCTAAAAATCTACTGTATAATAATAATAATACATCAAATACTTTTTAAACATAAAATCAAGAGCACGTTTTCAAATTTAGCTCGTTTTAACCAGTTAATAAAGTTTGACGAATATACCCGTCATGAAGAAGTAACAGAATTTTGTGTAGACTAGTATACTCGTCGTGTGTAAAAATTAATGACCATTAGCTATTTAAATTTTAATTTTTGTAAAAAACATTGAACATAATCTCAAATTTTAAGATTAGTAAGAAGAAATTTAAGATTTGTCAATTACTATTTGTTTTTTATTTTTAGAATTTATTTTATCTTCATAAATGAGCAATTGTAACCTCAAAACTTGTCATTAGGTCGATTTTAGCGGCACACAGCGGTGCTCACTTTCAAAATGGAGCATCACAGTAAACTGGTTAACTAAGATTTAAAAATTGTTGATTATGAATCAACTTACAATTAGATAAACCGATTAAAAATATTGGAAAAATAATTATAGTACTATTTAATCAATTATTAGATAAAGAACTATATAATAATAATAATATATGAAATATTTTTTAAACATAACCTCAACATTACATTTTCTTATCGTATTATAATTAAAATATTATTGATTTTAATGTAAATCTCATTACTAAGATCGTTGATTATGAATCAACTTAGATAAACCGATTAAAAATGTTAGAAAAACAATTATAGTACTATTTAATCAATTTTTAGATAAAGATACGTTTATTATAAACGTTTTACAGTACTTAGAAGTTATATCGGTGTGTAGTAACGTTTAACGGAAGCAAATATGCGTGTAATATCGTCCCCTCTTGTTGTTTGTTATTTTTTTTTTTATCATTCTCTCTCTCTCTCTCTCTCTCTCTTTCTCGTATGTCTTAAAAATTGTATTTATCTTCGTTGCACTAACGTCGATTGAATTACACAATGCATTGTTTAATGTTGTAATTTCAATACAATCGTGTGAAAATAATAGTCATTCAAGAGAGAGAGAGAAAAAAATAAAGAAAGAGAGAGAAAGAGAGAGAGAGAGAGATGAAATAGAAGGAAGGAAAAATAGAAGTAGAAGAAGAAAAAATAGAAGTAGAAGAAGAAAAAATAGAAGAAGAAGAAGAAGAAGAAGAAATGTTTCGACGTATCCTTGGCACGGGCCGATTGAACGACACGAACCGTGACTTTTTATTCTTTTTTTTTTTTTAATTCTTTTTTTCTACTCTAGTACTTTGCTTATAGTGTGTGAAGCGACGAAGGCTTTGCTTAACCGAGGCCGCCAACTCTTTTTCTATTTTGCCGTTTAGTTTAGTTTAACATAAAGTCAGTGTCGAGTATTTTTCTGTTTTTTTCCTTTTTCTTGTTCTACATTTCTTTCTTTCTTTCTTTTTTTTTACTCGAGAATATTTAAAGGTGGATGAATTTTAAAATTCCTTGACATTTTTTGGGGATATTTGAACATTTTTATATAACATTTATTTTGTTATCTTTAAAAAAATTTTATTGAATGTTTTTTTCTTTTTTTTATTGACTCTACTAACACCATTAATTATTTTAAATATTTCATAACATTTATTTTTATTACATATGTAATGAATTTCTTAATTTTTTTCTTGGTAAAATTAATATTATTTTATTTTTTAAATTATTTAAAATATTTTATAATATTTACTATCCGAATATTTACTACTAATGTTTTTAACGAATTGTTTTATATTTATATTTATATTGTTTAATCTAAATTATTGATATGTATAGTATATTTATTAAAATAGTTTTCTTGGTAAAATTGATATTTTTTTTTTATTTTGAATTATTAAAAATATTTTATAATATTTACTATCCGAATATTTACTACTTATTTTTTTTTTTGATAAATTATTTTATATTTATATTTATATTGTTTAATCTAAATTATTGATATGTATAATATATTTATTATAATAGTTTTCTTGGTAAAATTGATATTATTTTTTTTATTTTAAATTATTTAAAATATTTTATAATATTTAATATCCGAATATTTACTATTATTTATGTTTTTGACGAATTATTTTATATTTATTGTAATAGGTTAGTTTCATCAAGTTAGTTATCTCGATTTAAATCTCACGTTTCAACCAGTTCTCCTTCGTCTTCTTTTACTGCTACTTTTTAAAACTCGTTATTTTGTCGAAGCGTGAGAAACGAAGTAGTACATAATCGATCGTTCGATAGATCATGACACTTCGTTTTACTACTACTCATCGTTGATTTCATTGATCTCGAGAGCACGTAGAATAAATATGATTCATTGATTCGTGTCACGTATATACACGGTATGTCTTCAATCATACCGTTAGCATTTTTCTATATATCTATATATATCATCGATAATATTTGTTTCCTATTTAAAAAATACATTTAATAATAATAAAAAAATTTATTTCAAATGCAAACAAGCAAACAAACAAACAAAAAGATTAAAATAAAGTTTTACATTAATAATATAATATAATATAATAATTATTATATATATTATAATATATTTTATGTAATTTTTATATTATATAAAAATAATCTAATTAAATTATTTTATACAATATTTTAATAATATAAATTTAATTATATAATATATTATATCATATAATTATTATATTATTTCTATAATATAACATATACATTTTTAATTTTAATTCTTATATATATATGTAATTATATTTGTAAGTTAAATATAACTATAATAATATATTTATATATATTTATAAATAATTATATTTAATTCTAAAAAACAATTATTTTACGTTTATAATATAATAACGTAATATATATATATATATATAATTAATATATTACGTAATAATATACGTAAATATAAATATAATAACGTAATATTTATAAACGATCAGAGACGAATAGGTAAATAAAGTATTAAACCAACTCTCATTCGATTTTAACGTCATTAAGGTTTGCAGCACGAGGTCATCATAATAATTCTCGCGAGAATATTGGATCATTTATTCTATTCCTTTCAATCTGTTGTAAAAGTTGATTGTTTTTAAAGAACCATTCGTTCATTTTGTGATTCTTCAAGTTAAAGGTGTGGTTTGTTTTCCCGGAAGGGGCAAGGTAAGAAAATGAAAGATAGAAAAATGAATCACAAAACTATTTCATTTTTGTCATCCTCTAAGTATTATATTTTTATCGTTCAATGAAGCAACATAACCACAAATACACACCCACACGTATACACCTATAGAAACACAAATACAATTTAAGTTATATTTACCTGTAAATATTTCAACATTTTTAATGAGACACGTTGATTATGCTATGCGCTAACAAGCTGCTTACTAATCATTCTTTTGTAAATCAATGTGTACACACACATACACATATTTATATACATAGAAATGCATAGGATAGATATATCTATAAAACAAAACAAAAAAATTGTAATATAAGTCTGAAGATATTTCGAATAATTAGAGTAATCCATTAATTTCATTTTGCACATCGCCTACCACTATCTTCGATCTTCATTTTCTTTCCCTTTCTTTTCTCATTTCCCTAGTTTTTTTTTTTTCCTTTATTTTATTCTTTCCAGCTCGTTATTTCTCGTATGCTTTCTTTATTAAAAAAATTGCGTTTCTACTATGGATAGGACTGGGAGAGAGAGGGAGGGGATATCTGATGTGCGTTAAATGAAAATAATGTAAAATTGGTCGTTAAATATTCCATGTAATTGAAACTATAATGAAAATCATAACAAATAAAAAATACAAACAAAAAAATGGATTTATATCTGACATTTATAATATTACTTTATAAATGCGATGTATATAAATAACAACGAATTAAATTGTTACATACTCGTCAAAGAGATTATTAAACGAAATATCGAATAAATTTTGTAAAAATTAAAATAATTATTTAATTTTATAATTTTTCTTAATATAATTATGTTTTTTTTAGAATTAAGTATAATTATTACCACCCCTAGTTATTATATAAATATATATAAATATAATATTATAGTTATATTTAATTTATAAATATAATTATTTAATTATATATTATAATTATTTATATGTTCTAAATTATAATTTTAATTATTTATATATTCTAAAGTATAATTATAATTATTTATAATTAAATAATTACTGCAAAAATGCAATAATTTGATCGTATTATATATTTATTATGTTTAGAAATTGATTCGATATGGGGGTTAAATTTTGAACTCTTTTTAAATAAGAAAAGAATGAAATATCACCGTGACAATTCGATAAAATCAATTGTGATGGTAGTAAAAGAAAAAGAGTGAGAGGAAAAATAGAGAAGAGGAAGTATAAACGACATAGGAATGAACAAATAAATAAACAGAGAGACAAGGAGACAGAGAGAGATGAGTATACAGATAGACAGAGACAAACAAACAAGGGAATGAAGTAAAATGAGGGGAGTAGGAATTGTGAGGGAATGAGAGGAAAGGAATAAATAAATAAAACGAAAGAGAGATAGATAGATTAGACGGTTTTTAGACAGAGACAAACAGTTAAGGTAAAGAATAAGAGTGAGAGAGAGAGAAAGAGAAAAATAGATTGGAGTAAATATATGAAAGAAAATCTACGCATTTAAAGTAAAACAAAATAAAAAAGAAAAGAATTATAAATGATTGCAGAAGAAAAGAAAAAAAAGGAAAGATTAAAAAATAGAGACTGATGATATTTTAATATATTCAGACATTATTAAATTTATTTTAGAATTTTTTAATTAATATTTTCTATTTGATATTTAAATCCTTTGTTCTATTCGTAAAGACTTTACGATCGTAATAATAATTATAAATGTAATATTACTATTATTATTTTTCTATAAAAACTGTATTTTATTTAAACGAGTATTTATTATCATCTGTATTTGATTGTAAAAAAAATCAAAATCGATAAAACACCAAAATGACTTTGTGAATGAATAGAATCGTTCTCACGAAAGAAGAATTTCTTGAAGTTTCATCTAAACTTGAATTGCATAAATCAGATCAACGTGAGTTTAAAGACAACCAATTGCACTCTCATGAACAAATTTTCGTCTCACGATGGTAAGAAAATAAACGATAAAAGTTAGAAATGGAGGATTATACGTTTTGATATTAGCTTGAAAGCCGCCTTGTGCAAGGGGTCGATTAGCATAGGGTGGATGGTGGCCGTAATTCTCGAGAAAATGGTCTACTAAAGTGGGGGATAAGATGAACATTAGTAAGAAAGAGAAGGAGAGAAAGAGAGAGAGAGAGAGAAATAAAAATGGAACGAGTCACCACTCAACTAACGATCTGACGTATTTACACGTTCCTGTTCCCACGTCTTAAAGCAGGACATTGCAATCGTGTATAGCACCTCTGCCATCATTACAAATCGTATCTCAAGATCTATACTAAGTTCATACTACTCAGCTTCCGCGATTAAAAATATTTATTACCAAGTTTTCTTTTTTATTTTTATCTCGTTATTAAAATTTTAAATCTACCAATACCATATATTACTTTGTAACAAATTGCAAATAAATATAATTACATAATTAAACATACAAATATAAGAAATAAGAAAATAATGAATTTCAGAGTAGTAAATACAAATTCTAATTGTTTTGTGTTAATTTTTATTATCCTTTGCTATCAATATTTCAAAATGTTGAAATCTAAAACGAAAACGACATTAATACGACGCAAACCGGTATATACTTTAACAAGTCCACCCACTTATTCTAATTTTTTTTTCTTTTCCTTCATCCTTTCTACCAGTGAAATGGTCGAGAAAGGGTTACGAAATCATCACGTAACTGCGATAGTTCGTTGGAAATTTCGTACGTACGCTATGAATACGAAAGAAGATAGAAGAATATCGGGAAGTGATGTGATTGAGTGGCAAAAGGAGAAAGAAAAAGAGAGAAAACAAACAAACAAACAAACAAACTTAAAAAAAGAAAGAAAGAAATAATGGAAGTGTGGTTTTTCTTCCTCTTGTCAACTACGAAGAGACAACTAACTATGGTTATTCAATTGAAATAGTAATAGTAGTTGCATAGTCGTGTTAGTGTTTGTCGTTGGTTTCACTTCTTACGATGTACTTTTAAAAGTGTTTAGTTGTGTTTGTTTCTTGCACGAATTCGAACTAGGGAGCAGCCATACCATTCATTAAATATTCACAACCTCGTACGTTACACACGCTTCCTTTCTTAACCAGCTTTGAATAACAAGTATACAACATCATCATCTTCAGCTTGCACACTTCTCTCTTTTCTAATCTCTTGGCTATATCTAACGAAAATTATTGGCAGCAAGTAGGCTTCTTCCTTCCACGTTTTCACTAAAAATTTATGCGATAGTTTCAAACGTTACTATAGTATTACCAATCTTTTTTTTTTTTCTTTTTTTTTACGTGAAATTTAAATTCATTTTATATAACGATTTTTCTCAATGAAATATATATATTTAATTTTTTTTTCTTTTATTTTTACTTAGGTTCAATGTAATAGGTTTCTTATTTTTTAATTTTATTTTTAACATTAATTTAATGTCATATTCAACATTCCTACATAAATTGATAATTTGTTCAAAAAAAAAACATTTATAATCAAGTTTAATTAATTGTTATATAAAAATGTCATAAATATACATAATAATAATATAAAACTTTCAATTTTTATAATAATCAATAAATACAAATTTACGTTTTAATATTTTAGTTTTTATTATTAAGAAAAAGAAATCAAATAGAATTAAAAACACATTAATGCGAATTAAATTATTCTGATTATTCTGAAATAAGTAAATATACCTATATATATTTTTTTCGTCTCATTGGCATATCGTATTACAAAATAAAAAAAATAAAAAAAACTTTATCGATCGTTCGCATTTTTAGTGTGTTGTGGTATTTCGTAGTATTCGTTAAATTTCTCCCTCCATTGTAACTTTGAAAAACCGAAAAGCAGTTTATTTTTGGTCCCTAAAACGTGTTCTCTAAATTTCTAATAGGGTCGTGCGAAAACTCGGAATTCTCAATTTATATATATATATAGTATATCGAGGGTAGAAAATTTGCGGAATGGTATATAACTTCAACTAAACTCTTAAAGTACCACTTGAAAAAGCATGTTACTCGGAAAAATTTTACCCTAGCACAGGTGTGTAAACTCGATATCATCGAGTACTTACCAAAAAGTTTAACTATATTAATTATCAACAAAAAATTGACAAATTATTCCATGTAAAATAATATTAAAAATAACCCAATTATATTATTATTATTATTATTATGTTATATCATTTTTTTAATTATCTTAAATCTTTTTGAACATCCATTAGATCGATTAAAATAAAAAAAAACTCAACAAAGTGTTGTAATTTACATTTAATAATAACAAAGTGAGTATATCACAATGAAATCATCTCGTTCACACGCGTATACCTTTAATTAATTCATTACGCATTTACTATAACTCTCTCTTTGTAACTTTTCTTCCGTTCGACATTGAACTATTTTACTATTTCTATCGATACTATTCAATCCTGTTACGCTTCTGCAATTTTCTTCGTCATTGAAGGACGTAGTTATTACATTACGCGTTAATCCTTCAAGTTAATGTCGTAAAGCTGGTTTCCGTGATGAAGCTATCTGTGAGAAAATTCAATCGATAGATCGCACTTTTTTTTTATTTCTTTCAATCTCTAATATATATAAATTTTGTAATATTTAATAATAGTAACAATAGTAATAATAATAATAATAATAATAATAATAATAATAATATATAAATATGTTATTAATATTTATAATATATTTTATTTATAATTATTTTATAATTATTTTATAATTATATTAATTATATAATTATTATTAATTATATATAAAAATTATAATATTATTTATAACTATTAATATAAATAGTAATATATATATATATATATATATATACACAAAAGTTCTATACATATTTATACGTATATGAAAAAAGATTCGTTACGGTGATCGCTACGAATACGTTTACTTCCTGTTAATCAAAATTATACTACTCTTAAGAATAATTAAAACTAAGGAAGAAGAAAAAAAGTAAGAATACGTGGACCAAGATTTCACCAAGGGTTTCTCAAGCGTAACTTTTTACATTAGTGTGTTACATTGAAGATTTATTATTCGTATACTAGCTTCAAGATCCCATTGGTGTAATTTGTTTGTTAATGACGTTAAAATTGTATACCATAGACTATCTAAGATGTTCATATTGTAAGGGATTAGTAATCGAATTATTTCCCTTGGGCGATACTGGTGGTGTACGTGTCTTGTTTTGCAAATATATATAACCTTTCACCTTTCACCGATATGATCCACGAATTTTAATAAACCTATTTATACTGAAAACTTATTCATATGACTCTGTTCTAACACAGTTTATATTCTTCCTTTCATGTTTTTTTATCATAAATAAATATTTTTGTTTTTTCTTTCTTTTTGTTGTTTTCAGTATTATTTATATCTTTTACTTAACATTAAATTAAATCATTAGATTTATGAAATTTGAACAAATGCGTCAGTCAATCTTTTATTTATGAACCATATTCTGTATGGTATTTGGTAAAATCAAAATGTAACTCATTTATATTTATTTTATTTTTATCTGAAAAGAGAAAACAAATATTTTAAATTAATAAAATAGAATGAAACATTTACATTATCTATAAATTGTTAAATATATATTTGTGTGTGTGTGTGTATGCATGTATGTATGTAAATAAACTCGTAAAATGTTATAATATTTAAATTTATAATTGTATACAACTTTGTAATTTTTTGAGGTAACAATCATCATCATAATCAGGCATAAATAATATAATAAAAATATTACAACGAAATGTTATAAATCATTTTTAAATTACATTACATGTTTAAAATGCAATTGTCTTTTTTTTTTTTATAAAAATGAAACTTATTTATCTGTATAAATTTATGAACACGTCTGAGAGTTCTTAGATTCCGACGACGTAATATTTTTCTTCGACATCATGGTCGTTCATTTTAATTTCGTACGAATCCATATTATTATACCTAAGTGAAAAATATGATAAATGATTTGAGTGTATTATAAAAAAAATTCTAATATTTTTTCTTTTTTTTTTTCAAGAACATTAAAATTCACGTAAAGAAAGTGTAAATCAAAATTACTTTGATATTTTCAAACGAAATTTTATTTTCTTTCTATACGATCATTGTGAACTTTTATTGATATGTTAATTATTTAAAAAAAAAAAACAACATTAGATGGTTTGTTAATATAAATTTTATTAATGAAACTTCTCCAAAAAGAAATCAGCAAAAACGTCTGAATGATATTTCGTTTTTAAAGTCTTAACCCCCACTTGTTGTTACTCCTACTCGTTACTACAGAAACGAAAATTAGATTACTTAGGGAAAGTAATTAGTACTAATCAATAACCAACATCGATCACTATTCTGTCGTAGGTAGTTAAAAATGAACTAGTAATGTTTAACATTAAATTCATTCACACACAAAAAAATACAAAAACAATAAAGAAAAATATAAACTATGAATTATTTCAATATAATATTTAAATTTTAGTTTATAACTCATTCATAATTATCATATGCTAGTTTTTTATTTCCATTAACATAATAAATCTATAAAACTTTTAAATCATTTATTATATTCTCGTTATAAAGAATAATTTAATTTTCTATAAATTTCTAATTCGTTAAAAATTGTTTAAAAATATTTTTGCTTATTATATTTTTCCATTAGATTATTTTTTTAGTATATTTTATAATTAATTTTAATAATTAATATTTATTATATTTTTCCATTAGATTATTTTTTTATTATAGTTTATAATTAATGTTTTTAATATTATTATTTATTATATTTATTTATTATTATTTTTTTATTATATTTATATAATATTATATTTTATTATATTACATATTTTTATTATATTTTCCATATTATAATTTTTTGTTATTGTATATTTTCCATATTATTATTTTTATTATTATATTTATTTATTATTATTTTTTACTATTACTTTTGCATAGATTTCTAAAATTAATTAAGAATTTTTTAATATTCTTACATTTTATTTTTTTCCATTAGATTATTATTTTTATTATTACTTGAATATTGGCATATTTGACAAATATTTAATTAAATTTTTTCTTCCTCTTATTAGTACTTTACAATATACTTACAATATTTTTTATTAATAAAGTTTCGAATAAAGTTTTGTCATATTGCAAGTAACGTTGAATTATCTTACAAATCTCTGACTTCATCTCGTCAGTATATCGTCGTCGTAAAAGTTTATAATGATCTGTCTCTTAAGACGTGCAAAAAACACTTAATGTGGTCGTGCAAGGGAAAGTGGTGTATCGTATCTGTCTCTCTCTCTCTCTCTCTCTCTCTCTCTCTCTCTCTCTCTCTTTCTCTCTGTCTGTATTTACTTATATCTATCTCTTTTCAAAGTGGCGGTCGGATCTCTTCCAACACGATCTTTACTTAGGTCACTTTCCCTCGGGTGTTGTGAACTTCGTTGGAAATGGTATCGATAGACCAATTCTCATGAGACCACGAAAATTTCCAGTTTTGCTATGAAGACTCCTTTAGTCCTCCTCCTACGATACAACCAATTGAACGTAGATGATTTTCCTCGCTATTTGATTATTGTACAAATAAAAAAATAGAATATATCTTTCGTTTATTCCATTCACGTAATTTTTATATCAAATTTTATTTCAAATCTTTCATACTGTTCAAATTTCTTCGAACACACTTTGTAAACTTAATCATCAATTTTATTGGTTGAATTATTTCTACTCTCTATTAATTTCATTTTGGTTGCCATTTAATACTAAAATAATACAGTGTAAGGATTGTATATAAAAATAAATTTTGAATACGAAGAATAATGATAGAATATAAAATTACACTTAAAATAATTTAATAAATTGTAAAATATTAATTTGTTTATTTTATTATAAATTTGTAATTTATTTAAAAACAGGTATAAAGAAAAAAAGAACAAAAATATTTTAATAAATTCTATATAAATTAATTTAATTGTTTGTTATCAATTATTAGTAAAATTATTATATTAATATATATACATAAATACAATATTATATTAATATTGTATAATATAATATATTCATATAATATAATATAAAATATTATTTATTATATATAAATATTATATAATATATTTTATTTTTTAATATTACAATATTATATTTAATATAATACAATATAATATATTTATTTTAATATAAATACAATGTAAAAATAAATTTTTATAATATAGAACAATGATAGAATATAAAAGTACATTTAAAATCTTAAAACACAAAATAATAAATTATAAAACATTGATTAGTATAATTTTGTTATAAATCATATCGTAATTTATTTAAAAACATTTATAAAGAAAAGAAGACAAATATTTATAAAAAGACATAATATATTGACATTGTTTTTATATAATAAAATAGATACTAACATAAAAAAATGATCCGATCACCGATCATTGATTATACAATATTTCTCGATACGATCAAAAAATAATTCTTAAATGGTTGGTAAAATGCTGAGTAATTCGGAAAGAAACCATGTTTTTTTTTCTGGTATAAAACATCCCCTTGAAATAAGAAGAAACTTTTACGTTTTTCTTTTATAAGCATAGTCAGGCTTTAGTTTGACAAGCTATGGGTCGAAGTTCCAACTAGGTGGGTTAGAAGTGTCTACACCTACATATATATATATATATATATATATATGTGTGTGTGTGTGTATGTGTGTGTGTATGTGTGTGTGTATGTGTGTGTGTATGTAAGTTTCACGAAGGGTAAATGTGTCAAGCATTGAATCCTTTATCATGCTAATCCTCCATTTCTCTGGAAAATTCTTCGAGCTGTATAACGTTATACATTATGAGCTTGATTCCTTCGTTACGGATGAGAAATACTCGAAAGTATGTTAATTACAAAGCCATTGCGTTTCGAAGCTTCTGATTCGTCGATTTCAGATTTCATTGTCAGATCAACATCCGTTTAACAAAGTTTCTTTCATAAGTGTTTCAATTTTTCAGAATTATTAAATTAATGAAAACAATACTATAATAATATGTATAAGCATCTAAATAAATAATATTAACAATAATAATAATAATAATAATAATAATAGTATAAAGATGAAGATGATAATGATATTGTGTTAATTAAATTAATATTAAAATAATATTATTAAAATATATTTATATATTGTATACAATATTTTTATATATAAATTATTGTATATAATTATACATAAATATAATTATATAATAATAAAAATAACTATAAAATAAATAATTTAATGGAAAAAAGATAATATGTAAAAATATTTAAAATTATAATTATATATAATTTATATACATTAATTTTTATATAAAATATATTTATACATATATTAATATAATATTAAAAAATAATAATAAAATATTTGGTAAATATATGATGTTATAATTATAAATGTGATGATCGTGATTAGAATTAGAATAAAATTATAATAATGATACTAATGTTAGTCTATGTGATGAAACCTAACATTAACCAAAGATCGAAACTTATGAAACTTGTCAGACAAGTTTAAAAAAAAACCACAATTGTGTTCTAGTTTTTTTTACCTTGTAATGTTCCAACGATCACAAATTTCT
The DNA here is from genome assembly GCF_049000335.1 of Polistes dominula. NCBI lineage: Eukaryota > Metazoa > Arthropoda > Insecta > Hymenoptera > Vespidae > Polistes > Polistes dominula. The sequence continues at coordinate 2,164,966 of NW_028301116.1, read as the reverse complement.
AACACACACTTATCCGGTATATGTTACACAAGAATTATGCTAGTAACTCATTATAAAACCTATGTTTTTGAATCATTATACTTTAAGTTACTTTGAAATTATTGTATCGTTTATATAGTTGAGTAAACTATAGAGAATTACCATGTAATATGTGTAATACATGTAATATTTTTTAATGAATTAATAAATAATAAATATTAATATTAAAGTTACATGAATCTTAATAGAAAAATAGGTCAAAAACAAATATTATTATACATATAATTGTTTTATAATATCGATATGAATCATATATAAAATAAATCAATTATATTATTATTATTGATAATATATTATCAATTATTTATTATTATTATTATTACTATATATAATAATATTATATATTATATATTAAATTATAATATTATATATTAAAATATATATGCAATAATTATTATATATATAATAAATGTAATACAGTAATATAATAATTATAAAATAAAATATATAAAATAATGCTTTAATTCAAAATGTTTTATAATAAAAAATGAAAGAAACTATTAAGAAATTGTAAAAATAATAATTGTTCGTTTGTTTATTACAGGATCTTTGGAAGAATGGTCGTCAAAAGGAAGTAATCGGTCCGATACGTGTTGTACATCAATATGTTGATATGCCTACAGAATCTGCTACATTTTATAATAAAACTACAGGACAATTCGAAAAAGTAATAAAATTTTTTTATTTATTAGAACAATTAGAATACTTCTTACAATTAATAATTAAATAATTCATAATAATTTAATCAAAATTTTTACTATAGGTCAAAAAGAAACAAAAAATTAACTTTCATTTCTCCAGTCATTTTAATTCAATAGTAAAACAATATATTTATATAAAAAACAATTACACGGTTAACCAAATATTTTTTTGTCATTTAAACCGTTCGATACAAAATTTTGTTTCATTTGTGAAATCGTTTTATCAATTTTTATAGCCATTTATTTATACATGACAAACATTCAATTTAATCTACCGTTATTGTATTTTTCAATCATTTATTTTTTTTTTTTAATAAACGAACGTATCCATTTACATTCGCGATCGCGTGTCTTGCTAAACGATATTGTTTCAAAATTTTCCTGTAAAACCTTTCTCGCGATTCATCGATCGGAACATAAAATATATATATATATATACTATAAACATATATGTACATATGAATTGCATATTAACAATGATATCGATAAAACTGTACGTGTTTCTTAATCCTGTGAAAATTTCAATTTATGTAGAATTATAGCGTTTGCCGAGTCGATGATCTCAGATTACATAAAATCATTATACTTCACCATAACAAACACAAGTATAATAGTATTATTAATTTGTGAGATAATTGTTATACCAATGAGTAATTTTTTTTCTAACGTTTGAACTAAATAAGAATTCATATTTTTATTACCAATATTGTATTCAGAGCAAAACGAGGGATACGAATAAATTCTTAAGAAAGAACAAACGAATAAACATAAATAAATAAATAAATGTAACTAACAAGTCTCTTGATTATATAAAAAAATGTGTAATGTATAAATGTATAAAAAAATTAACAGACTTATATACACAATATTTTTGTTATTTTAGGTACATGGTTGTTTACCAGCAATGGGTTATAGTTTTGCCGCTGGTACAACTGACGGGCCAGGATCATTTTCTTTTCAACAAGGAACCACGACTTCCAATCCATTTTGGAACGCAGTACGAAATTTTTTAGCTGCCCCTACGGACGAAGATATTCGTTGTCACAGTCCTAAACCCATTTTACTTGCAACGGGTCGAGTAAGTATAATATACAAATGATAAACTGATTTAATATATATTTTATTTAATTATATATAATTTAATAAATATATTATATAAATACTAATTTAATATATAAATTAAATTATATTTTTTTATATATAAATTTTTTGTATATTAATTTAAATAAATTAATATATATATATATATATATATATATATATATATATATATTAATAATTATTTTTTATTAATAATTAAATAAAATTTATATAATTTAATTTATATTATAATTTATATTATTAATATAATATTTTGTTTATATTTTTAATATATATTTTATTTAAATATATGTATATATATAATGTTTTATTTAATTTTATATATATATATTTTATTTTAGTTTATTTAATATATTTTTTATTTTATTATATATATATATATATATATATATATATATAAATCTAATAATAGTATTCAATAAAATAATGAAAAATCATTCTATTTATAAGAACAATAACCCTCATTCTTAAGATCTTTGGGGGTGTATGTGATTTCTGATTTTTTTTTTTTATCATTTCTTTATATTTTCCTTTCTTTTTATTTTTCTTCTCTATATAACACATTAATCTTGTTTGCCCTAAGATGAAGTTCCCTTACCAGTGGCAACCGAGAATCGTTTCGACTCAGGTCGCTTTTATTGGAAATGTTATTATCGCTGGAGTACCAGGTGAATTCACGACAATGTCTGGAAGAAGACTAAGAGAGGCTATCAAAACTGCTACAAATAGTGTCACATACGACGAAGATTACACAGTGATAATCGCAGGTCTTTGTAATACTTACAGTGATTACATTACCACTCCTGAGGAATACCAAGTACGTCTACTTCATTTTTTTTCTTTTTTTTTTTGTAAAACGTGCATTTTTTTTAACATCATTTTGAATTGGTCAATTAAGATCGTGAGATAAAGATATTTTCTTATCTTTTCATTTAGAATGCTGATTAATAATTCTAATTGTTTATAATTTAACAGGAAATGAGAATTATTATCGTATCAAAAATATTAAATATATTTGTTTTTATCATTTTATCATTTTATCATTATAAAGTGTTGTACTTTATTGATATTTTTTAGATTCAAAGGTACGAAGGTGCATCAACTATATTCGGTCCACATACACTAACTATTTATCTTAAATTATATCAAAATCTTGTAATGTCTGCTATTCAAGTAAGTAATTGGTAAAAAAATTATATATTATGTTTTATTTATACATACATTTATATGTATATATTATAATATTTAAATATATTATTATTAATAAAATATTTTATATATATTATTATTATAATTATAATAACAAATTATAATATAAATAATTATATAATTAATTAATTATAATTTAATATTTTATAATTATTATATATTATAGTAATATTATATATAATATTAGTTTATTTTTATATTAATATTAGTTTAATTAGTATAATTAAACTTATGATGAATATAATTAAATAATAATTTAGTATAATATTAATATTATTATTAGTTTATTTGAATTTTATCCAATTATTATAAATCTTTTTTTTTCTTATGACTTATCGTATTCCAAATGAAATTTGATATAATTATATTTGGTCCGAAAGAAAAATAAAAATCAATAATATTATTCGCAGAAGAAAGAAGTTAATCCGGGTCCAAGCCCTCAGTATTTGAGCTCGAAAAAAATGATCAGCTTTATCACACCGGTTCTGTTCGATGCGACAAACTGGGGATACAATTTTGGCGATTGTGTGGAACAACCGAATTCTGTCGTTTATCCTGGAGATATCGTCAAAGTGTCATTTGTGAGTAACAAGTTGGAAATGTTATTTTTCTTTTTCTTTATTTCTATAGCGATCATTTTTGAGACAACAACCAAAAAATATGATAACGTTCTTCGAATGAGAAGTTGCGATAAGGAAAAAAATAGAAATGTTATCGAATCGTTGTAATCAATTTAAAAAAAAAATAAAATAAAATAAAAAGAAACAAAACATTTTATATAAATCATAAATTACAAAACATTCAATCGTATTGAATTCATATTGTCAATACTGTTATCATTTCGTATTATTAAACATATCATACGATTGTTATGAAAATGAATGAATAAATGTTAACATATATATACTCTTTTTAAATGATATAAATGAAATATAATTCACATTTGCATATTATCGCTTAAAATGTAATAATTTCTCGTATTTTCGATGAGCGTATCAAATGAGATGATAAAATCGATAGAATAATAATGTTTATAAACGTGAATCGTTTATTGTTTATATTTCAACGTTTGATCTAATTTTCATTTTGCAGATCTCGGGACATCCACGAAATAACCTAATGACGGATAAAACGTATTTGACAATCGAACGATTATTAACAAATAACAATACTTGGATTACTATTGCTACGGATGCTAACTGGGAAACAAAGTATGAGTTTTATATATTTATTATATATTATATATTTCTATTATTTATTTTTTATATTTATTACATATTTAATAATATATTATTATTATTATTTTTTTGTGATTGTAGATTTGAATGGGTCAGAAAATCTGTTGTCCTTGGTTCAAGCCAGGTTTACGTTACCTGGGAAATTCCAGAAAATGTTAAACTTGGTGAATATCGTATCAAACATTTTGGATATTATCGTTACATTTTAGGAGGAATTTACCCTTATCAAGGAACCACTAATACCTTCAAAGTAAGTAAATTACCTTATAATAATAATAATAATAATAATAATAATAATAATAATAATTTAGAAGTATGATTAATGAATTGACAGATTAATTTATTTTTGTTTTCTCTTTGATTGATTTTTATTTCTTTCTTTATTTATTTTTTAGGTGGTCCAACCTGATCCTAATATGTGTCGAAAAAAAAATACCTAGATATCATCAATTTGCCACGTAACATTTGTTATAATCATTGAACAAATTAAACGAATTACGCTTAATTATCTTGTCTACGAATTCTATATATATATATATATATATATATATATATATATATATATATATATATATATATGAACAATATTTACTTATTGTGTGGGCATTTGTAAATTTTCGAAATAACTTTCGATAATAATAAATTAATTATTTTATCTTTTTTTTTGTTAAGAAATTGATTTAAAGAAGATAATAATTGAACAAAAAATAAACGAATTTATATTAAATATATATAGATGTATAATTTTTTGTCCTTTTTCTATAAAAAAAAATTATTTGAAATATAATACATTTTCAAAAGAGTAAGCAAAACAGGTAAGAACAAAAAAAAAACAAAAAAAGGAAGAAAGAAATTTAAAATGAATAAGAAAAATAAGACAAGAGTGGATTACACGCGATTAAAAAGGAAAAAGCTTTCTCGTAATTCATTTGAATAATATTTCCAAGTTTTCTTATCTCCAAGATAAATTTATTTTAATCCACAGAAGAAAATCTTTTGATCGTTGTAGAAAAGTTTGATTTAATTTTCATTGCGATAAATATTTTTCCCTTTTTTTTTTATTTCTCAATATTGATGTAAGAATATCAGAAATTGCTGATATGATTGATGATTTTTTTCTATTTTTATTTTTTTGCTGTTGTAACATTTATTACAATTTAATATGAATTTTTATGAAACATATTTTAAATGGGTAAATAAATAATTATATTAAATATACATGTAATATATATATACACAACTTTGTATATTAATTATGCAAATTATGCAAATTATGTGAATTATCGGTGAAAAGCTTATCGTTGCTTGATTACGTTAACCTACATGTGTGGATATGTTATATTATATAATTATACTATCCTTTCTTGTCATTTATTTATTTATATATATTTATTTATTTATTTATTATTTTTGTATATATTATCTTATCATAATGTTCTTTATTTGTTGTCCGGTCTTAAAACGTAATTTAAATTTAGTTATTGCTTTTTAAAAGTTAGCATCGTTATTTTATTTTGTTGGAAATTGTTTGTTAGATTTGATAAAAGTTTACTACTAGAAAAAAAAAAAAAGAAAAAACAATGTTACGGAGAAATATATAAATATAGAAAAGAAGAGAAGATAAATAATAAGGATATCTCTCGTTGAAAACCCAATGGGTTTTTATACTTATGGTTTCCTGCAACGTTTTAGGTCTTTCACTCATGTATTCACACGTGAGTTTGTATTTAAGTAAATCTAGGTTTTCGTGAAAAGGAATCCACTGAACATTATACATATACATATATATAAAATTACAATGTATGTGTGTCATATAGAAAACAACATTCAAAAACATCATACGAGATGACTATAAAGTAGTCACAGATGTTTATTAAAATTCTGTGAAAATACGATCGCGAATAACGTCACATACACACACACAATCTTGGCTATTTTTAAAATATATATATATATAATAGAAAAAAGAAAAAAATATTCTTAGCTGAGACAAATCCATTTTTATCAATTAATTTATGACAGTTGCCTTGTGTTTCTGCCAATTTAGTAGAAAAGATTAATTGTTACTTCGAATTTTTGGAAACCAAAAAAAAAACAAAAGGAAAACTAACTACAATGAGTTTTACCATTTATTTTTATTTTTTATTATTGTTCTTTAGGATAACAAAAGTTTATATATATATATATATATATATATATATATATATATATATTTAAAAATATATATTATTAAAATTTTATTTTAATTTTTATTAAATTTTATTTATTTTTATTATTTTTATATTTATTTTTTAAATTTTATTTTATAGAATTTTAAATAATTATAAATAATATTAATTCTATATATATTTTAGATTATTTCTTCTAGAAATATTCTTTTATTCTAGAAGAATAATTCTTTTATTTTAGAAATATATAATTAATATTAAATCGTATCAAACTAACATTAAGTTAATGAATACTATAACTAAATTATTCAAACGTCTTTTCGAAAAGAAAAAAAGAAAAAAGAAAAAAGAAGAAAAATTTCAAATTTGGTTAAACTTCAACTTGCAATAATAATCTTGACCGTCCCCCATGATTCAAAAGTTTCCATCGTTATTTTAATTACATCAGGTATCCAAGGTGACACGAATTTATTACTTCATTTGCACACAAACGGTATGAAAATCTCTTTTTTTTTTTTTTTGCATTAATTAATTTCCTTTTATCGTCTCAAATACAAAATTTCTTTCTTTCTTTTTAATATAAAATACTAAAAAAAAAATTCACACAAATTTTCAAAATCCAAAGTTTCATTGAAACGTCGTCTCAGATAAAAAAGACCTCATAGATAAAATTTTATTGGAACTAAGTTATAATTTTATTTAATAGTATAAAAAAAATTGAGAAACTTTTTATGAAAAGAAATTCCCCATTTTGTTAACCAGAAATATTTACATGATTTTTGTTTATATCTTTCCATATTGTTCATGATAAAAAAGAAAATATAAATGGACGAAATATTCTTATCCTTTTATATATAGATGTGTGTGTGTGATATTTTTTTTTATATTTTCTTATACAACAACACCTGACATTTATTATCTCGATATCTTTATAGGTAAGTTTATATTCACTTTTATATCCATTATTCTGATTCGATGAATCTTTGAAAAGGCTTAAAATGTTTTTTTTTTATCATCGTTTTCTAGTCCTCGTCATTTCAAAAATATTTTTTGATACTTTATCTTTTTTTGCTTGTTTAGTAAGCTCATCTAAATATACCATATTGATAATATTTAGACAGTTATAGATGATATAAGATGGTATCACATCTCGAAATAGAAATGATGATTAAATTCGACCCTTCATCTTACGTTGTTTTATTCATTCCTTCCCAAAAAAAGACTCATCCACAAATAAAATAAAGAAAAAACCAGCAAATTAGAAAAAACTGAACAAATCTATTCTGAGAACTATCCAATATAGTAGTTTCGCAACTTTAAATGTCTTTATTTTATTTTAGCGAGTAGGAAAAGCACGTGACTCTCTCGAACACGTGCTACTCACACTGATTTGTGTTTACATATGAACGAATTTAATCAACCAATCGAATGTTACAAAACCCATCGTACGTGTAAATTCAATAACTCTATTAAGAAATTAATTTATGAATTAAGAAAGGTAATAATAAATTATTTTTTATATTATATATTATAATGGAATAATAATATTTTAAATAAATATTATTTTTTTTAATGTTCACATTAAATTATTTATTATAATTAATTAATATCACATTAAAAATATAAATTTTTTTAAAATTATTCTTAGATACTTTTGTTTTTTTTTTTGTAATATCAATTAGTCAGTAAATTTTATTATTTTATTATAATAAATTTCAATTTACAACTTATTAACATATTTTAATTATGAATCGATTTGATGTCCGCGTAGAAAATGATTAATGGCTCTTAAACATTGTTTAATATTAAGAATTTAATTCAAATATATTAAATTTCTTCTAATTAATAAAATTTATTTCATTCATAAATACATTTGTTCATTTTATTGTAAGACATTAATTTGATATAAGAAGACATTTGATTATAAATCAATGCAACATATTCTGCATCTATCTCAATGATTTATTTATTTATTTAGTTATTATTATTATTACACTAATATCTGTCTATTTAAATCCACATATAAGATATCGTATTATGGTCGTTCAAGTGCACGAAATCCAATTTACAAAGTGTCAACTAAGTTTTAACCAATACTGATACAATTCTATCACTAAAGTTTCATTATTTAGCTGAGGAAAGATTAAGAAAGATTTGGGACCCTTTTCTGAAAACTTTTTAATCTATCAATCTTTCCTAAACAATAATTGTCATATATAAAAAAAAATAAAAGCTTTCTTCTTTACAAAATTCAAAAATGACAATAAAGTGTCCATCCCACTAAAGTACTTTATATATTCACAAATTTAAAATATAATAGTAAAAAAAAAAAAATTAAAATTAAAAGAAATCAGACAAGAAAGTTAAGAATGCAATTTGATTTTACAATTCAGTGATCTTAAACATTTGAATTATTGGATCAAAAGAAAAAAAATATAAATAATAATAATAATAATAATAATAATAATAATAATAATAATAATTTCGAAGAGTATATAAAAAAATAATTGGATATATAATAATAGTTGCATACATTATTAAATATATTATTAAATATATTAATAATAAAATATTGTAATGTATTGTATTGTATTACAAATTATTATATACAATTATATATAATTATGTACAATAATATACAATTTATCGATATTATATATTTATTTTTATTTTTATTTTTATTTATATATATTTATTTTTTGTATGTTTATTATTATTATTATTATTATTATTATTATTATTATTATTATTATTATTATTATTATTATTATTATTATTATATATTTATTATATGTTTTATTATATACTTTTATTCCATATTATATTTCCACAAAATAAAATATATTTAAACTTCGTATTGGACTTGAAATTGGTCAGGTAAAAAAACAAATCAGAACATAATATTTGTTTTGATCCTCTTATTAAATTAATTAATACGTTAATCGTATTTAGGTTTTGGTCATTGGGCCCGAATAAGTCATAGGACCCATATTAACCACGGATTAAATAGTACTCTGATTTATTACAGATAATTGTAATACCCTCTTCTTCGCGGAGGAAAAATCAGGTGGTGCAGGAGGTGGTGGAAGAAGAGGTGGAAAAAGAGGAGGAGGTGGAGGTGGATGGTCAGAGACGACGCAGAAAGTGCCGGCCGGTATTTCCTCCTCTTCACGGTTGTGTTTGAATGTCTCACATCAGTCGCGATTCGTGCGGCACTCAAGACGGGTTCGCGTGTGTGTGAGTGCGCGTTAATATTTTAATAACTATAATTATACTTTTTTTGTTTTTTTTTGCCTTACCTTTCCACCCTCGATATTTCTTCTTTAATATTTCACTCTGTCTTTTTTTTTTTTATTATTATTATTTATTATTCTCACGGACCCCATTCTAATTTCATCTGAAGAAAATCAAGTTTTTTGCTTTATATGTGAACAAAAAATATATTTGTTACATAGAATTGTGTATAGAATTTTTTTGGGGGTCTCTTGGGAAAAGGGGAGGGTACACAAAAAATATTTTCATTGGTTTTCAAATTTATTGTCTTTTTTCTTTTTTTTTTTTTGTATTTGTTTTTTCGTTTGGTTTGGAACAAATTGTAAAAGTTCCCCTTTTTTATTTTTTATTTTGCTAACCCCTATTATTGTTTATATTGTTCCCTCACACAATAAAATAATTTTATATAAGTATATATATTTTATAATAAAATTATAATCCTTTTTTTTTGTTATTTGTACTACTTTATCTTCTTCACGAGTGTCATTCTCGAGGTATCACGTGGATATCAAAATCAACTTACAAAAGGGGAGGAAAAAGAAAAAGAAAAGAAAAAAAGAAAAGAAACGATCTCTTTTTCGTAAACCTCCTACGTATTCTTACCAATGTCATGTGGGTGCAAAATCAATCAAGAGTCAGCAGAAGAAAAATAGCCAAAAAAAATCCTCTCAACTCTTCTTCGAGATCTTAAATAACACAAAAAGCCATACGTTTATTTTCGAACGTACGAACGAAAACAAAAAAATCATAAGTGAAATTAAACGTTTATTTCGATCGATTACAAAAGTTTTAAATAAAGATCCAAAAAAAGCATATATATATACAAAGTGAAAAAAGAAAGAAATCTGGATCAAAGAATGTTAATGGAAGAAAAATCTGAGATAAAAATCAAACATCAATTAGATAAGTTATGATCTTAAAGAAAAGAAGATAATAAAAAAAATAATAAATCATGGATAATACACTGTCATCCAGTTTAGTAGCACCAACAAGTGCATTTTATTCAACGAATTATGATAATATTCTTCCCCAATTGAACTGTGGTGATTCGTGTTATCATAATCATACTACAAGTATATTAAACGAAGAAAATTCACCTACCGTAATAAGAAGGGATTCATTGTATATAGTAATACCCGTAACCATAATCTATGCATCTATATTCATAAGTGGTACTATAGGTAACATAAGCACGTGTATAGTTATTGCACGCAACAAGTCGATGCACACTGCAACGAATTATTATCTTTTTAGTTTAGCAATATCGGACTTGTTGCTTTTAATATCCGGTTTACCGGCCGAAATGTATTTGGTATGGTGTAAATATTCTTATATATTTGGGGAAGGTTTTTGTGTTATACGTGGATTGGCTGCTGAAACTTCAACAAATGCATCAGTTTTAACGATCACTGCATTTACTGTTGAAAGATATGTTGCAATTTGTCATCCATTTTTGTCACAGACAATGTCAAAATTATCACGTGCAGTTAAATTAATCCTAGTTATATGGTTAGTTGGATTGTCATTCGCTTTACCACAGGCATTACAATTTGGTGTTGTTAATCCTAATCAAGATATCGTTATGTGTACGGTGAAACGAGTTATAATAAAACATTCATTTGAGATGTCAACTTTCTTATTCTTCATAGTACCAATGAGTCTTATTACTGTACTGTACGTTCTTATTGGTCTTAAATTAAGAAAATCTAATATGATGAAGAGAAAACCTGAAAATGGTGGTGGAGAATCTCAACGAAGTTGTAAACATCATCCTGGCAGAAATTCGAAGAAAGTTCTAAAAATGCTCGGTAAGTTTCTTTTCTTTTATTTCATATTTTTTAATCCTCTCATTAAAAAAATTACGCATAACGTTAAACTTATAAAAGAAAATATAGTATAAATATATATATATATATAATAAAAACTTATATTTATTATATAAAATTTTAAATAAAAATTAAATACAAATTTATATTATAATATAATAAAATTAAATAAAATATTATATTATATTATATACATTTTTATATATTAAATTGTATATATAATATAATTTTTTATAAATAAAATATATTATAATATATTTTATAAAAATTATATAATATCCAAAAATTATTTTATATACATAAAATTTTAAATAAAAATTAATTAAAATATTATATTATATATATATATATATATGTATAACATTTTATTACTAAATTTTATTAGTAAATTTTTAATTATTTTATTAATAAAAAAATAAGTTCAATAATATTTCTAAATTATAAACTTGTTAAAATAATACATTTTTTTTCTTCAAATATGATATTAAATTTGCAAGCTTTTGAATCATCACGAAATATCACTGATAATAAATGATACAAAATTTTTATTTATTTGCTTGAAGGGTCGAGATATTTTACATTCAATTTTACATAAATATTTATTGATGTAAATTATTAAAATGATTTTAATAATCTCGACGTATAACTCGATATCGAACAAGTTCAATGTTATCTTTCACGTGTAACAACCACAAATTCACGATTACTTTTTTATATCTTCAAAGTTTGTTTATTTATTTTTTTGCATTCTCGAGTTTCCTTTTTTTTTTGTAAACAAGAAATTTTAATTACGCATAAAAAACGATATAAAGATAGGTTTGTAACGATACGCTAAGGAATTCACTTGTCTCTCTCTCTCTCTCTCTCACTCTCTCTCTCTCATTCTTGTTTTATTTATTTTAATCAATCTCCAAAAGCAATAAACGAGACTCGTTTTGATTGCTTTGCATTTATTAAACTACTAACAATAAGGTTAAGAAGATAAAAATTTATTATCTTTAGTTTAGCCAACAAAAGTAATTTAGTATACAATAATTTTCTTTTCGAAAGGCCAACGCGTTCGTTCGAATTTTTTTTTTTTGAGATAAATTTAAGTTATTCGAAAATATTGATTTCACTCTCTCTCTGTCTCTCTTTTTAACACTTGACTGTCAGGTTGATTATTTTCAAAATCATCGATAAATATTACTCAAATATTAATGCATTATTTAAAAAAAAAAAACCTTTTCTCTAAAATTAGCTTACATTAGTGAAATTCAACTAAATTCAAAATATATTTCTCGATGATGTGAAATAAAAACAAACAAAAAAGTATAGCAATGAATAATATTGTATCTTTTTATCTAGAAACAATTATGACAATTATTTTATATATATATATAGCTTTATTTAATGTCGCATCAACATTCGAGGATTATTAGCAACATAAGAGTTATACATTATACTTTATTATACATACTAATTTGCTTAAGATATTTTAGTATATTTATTATACAGGTATCCCTCCAACACCACGATTTCTCCTAACACGATTCCGCTATAACACGATTCACAAATTGCGGCAAATCCTCCAACTACACGGTATCTAATTACACGGTTTCGCTAGAAAACGATTAATAATTTCGGGAACCCTCCTACAACACGGCATCCTAAAAACGGTTTTCTTTCAAAGAACCTTTTTACAACATTGAACTTCTACAGCCGCGGCGAGGCTTACCGTCTTAAAGATACAGTGTTGCGAAAAGTATTTCTTTTCATCTCCATGGCCTGAAAACAAAAATGTCTCACGCTATTGTGAATTAAAAACATCTACGTTAAATGCGTGTTGGAAGAAGATATGGATCTCTTCAATTAAAATAGAAAACGTGCGTGAATCGTCACAAAATGAGATTGGTAGCATATTAGAACTTGCTAAATCAATCGGAGGCGAAAGTTTTGTGGATATGGCTATTGTGGACGTTCAAGGTTTATTAGTAGAAGAAGAAGTTGACGAAGCGGATTTGATGGAAATGGTATCCGAAACTGTAAATCAAATTGATCCTGGGGACACTAGCACTGATGAAGTTTGTGCTGTTAATAGGTTAACATTAAAAATATTACAAGAAGCCCGAAACTTAGCTGAAAATCTCGAGTCATTTTTCTTAAATGCAGATCTTTCCACATAAAGGAGCCGAAAATTCAAAAGGGAGCATCAAAACTGTCTAACTCCATACCGATAAATTTACAATGACCTGGTAATAAACAACAAGCAAAGTAAAAAACAAATTTTTTTAAAGAGGGAAGAAAACGCAAGAACTTTAATTGAAGAAAAACGTCCTGAAAGTGAAGGCGATATCATTCCATCGAAAAAGCGTTTTCGGTCGATTAAATTGAGTAGTGACGACGAAGAAATAAATTAAATTAAAGTTACTTTAAATTAGGATAATATTTTTTGTTTTGTATTGTTCACATACATTTATATTTTTAATAAAAATTAAGTTGTTTATTTAAAAAAGAAAAAAAAACATTTGTTTTGAAAAAGTTTTCAGAACGTAACCCTCCCTTTTGCATTGGCTTCTAAGTCTCAAACAACACGGTTTCAAATAACACGGCATTTTCTAGGAATCTATCTACCGTATTGTTGAAGGGAGACCTGTAGTTGTTTTGAATTTAGGTTGTCTTTAATGGTGGATTGAATAGAGAATTTCATGACAATTATTGTATAACTATATTTTAATAATTTTAATGTGTTCATCATTGTTATCATCAATTGTTGAATGAACATACATTTATGAAATTATAAAATAATCAATGAAAACAAGTATAGCAATGAACAATCTTGTAGTTTTATGTCTAAAAACAATTATGACAATTATTAATGCGTATTATTGTTATTATAAATTATTGATTGAACAAACATTTATGAAAATATGAAAATAATCAATGAAAATCTGAATCTCTAAATTTATGTTTGTCATCAAACGATAAATTGTCTTCCCCGATAACTCATCTCAATTTCATCCTCCTGGAATTTGCTTGTAATTGTTAGTACGTACTCAACGTACATGAATTGGCTTGCTCGTTAGTGGTTAGCTTTAATTAATATATAAATCATCCTAATCAAATAGAACACAATAAGAATTCAAATAGATCGTTTAGTATGTCTCGGATTTAAAATTGATTAATTTAAAGTTTGATTTATATATTTGTGTGTACAACATGTTTGTAATTTACTTATATCATTTATGCTTGCTTATATAAATTATTATTAATATTGTTATTAAATAATAGTAGAATTTATTTCGATAAATTGAGTAAAAAGTTATTTGTTTATTTACGTTTTATTTTGGCAATTTAATATCTCGAAAATTTCATTCCCTTTTTACGAGAAGTGCAATAATATCCAGCAATTATTGCGTAACATTCAAAATAAATTTGTAATAGTAATAATAATAATAATAATGATAATAATAATAATAATAATAATAATAATAATAATAATAATTATAATAATAATAATAATAATAATAATAACCAGTGCCACCACATAACCAAAATTTATTCAACTCGGCCAGATTCTCGATCGATGCTTTCGAAGTTACGAAACTGACGGATAAAAGGAAAGTATATTTGCGAGGATTTCGAATAAACCGGAAAAAGGAAAGGAAGATATTTGTACGCTTTTTTATTTCTTGTTTACTTATGTTACAAACGTACGTGTAAATAATGAAATACGAAAATATTTTTGTTCAATCTCTTTTTTTCTTTTTATTTTACTTTCTTTTTTTTAGGATGAAAACTATACCAGAGACCCACACACACACATATACGTGTCGATTATTATTGACAATGAAATGTGTCAATGTTTATTTTTTAATATCATTTCGATTAAATATAGTTTAGTAGTTCAATTTTTTATATATTTAATAATTATATATTAATTGTTAAATATAATATATTATATAATTCAATTTATTAATAATTATATATATAATATTGGATACAATTGCAATATATTGCAATATATAATATATAATATTAACTATTAAATTTAATATATAGCGTTAATATATAATATATAAATAATTTAATTATTAAATATATATTTACAATAATAATAAATAATAAATATTAATATATTTAATAATATATATATATATATATATATTACATATTTAATAACAAAATTTTAAATTATATATTAAAATAATTATTTCTATATAATAATAATAATAATCAATCGATTGAAATCAATAGAAAATTAGTTTTTATTTTTGCAAGATTAAAAAGCACCGGTTAAAGGTCAAAGATCGTATTTTTATTCTTCATAAAGATAGTATGTTCGTAAAAGACAATGACCGAACTAAATAAGTTTCAATGGTAAAATTATTAACTATGTTGTGTAGTATGTTCGTTGTCAAAGACAATCAGATGGAGACAAGATAAAGGAGTTAAATGATTTCACCTTCTCCACTTTTACCCTACGCACATAATAGATAGTAATTGTGAACGAAGTTTCACACATGCTTTTATAATTCATATATACACACACATATGAACAGATACTTGCAGAAACATTTATCTATTGTTAAAAGAACTTGTTTAGGCCGCTAATGTGTTCGTAATATCGATTAGTTTACTCCTACGACTCACCTTTTCTACGGATGAGAATGCAATGAGAATTAAATGGGTAAAGTTCTTTAGAAATTAACCTGTCTATTCGATCACATGACCCTTTATCTTGATCCATTGACACGATTTTATTCGATTAAATGACGTAATCAAGTTCATCGATTAAAACTAATAGTCCTTAATATGAGAAATTCTTACATACATACATGATATTACACATATATGTATATTATAATATGTGTTCACGTTAATATGATATAATTCTATAAAGATATGATTATTAAAAATTCATTAGATATATTACAATATATTTTAATATCTTAGATGTAATAAATATTTTGTAATATTTACTGGAAATTGATTATTCAATTGAATGTTCACGTTAATATGATATAATTCTATAAAGATATGATTATTAAAAATTCATTAGATATATTACAATATATTTTAATATCTTAGATGTAATAAATATTTTGTAATATTTACTGAAAATTGATTATTCAATTGAATATTGATTAGTATATATGACTCTATTTATGATTTAGTATCATATAATTTATAATTGATGAGTTTGAAGAAAGTGAATACAAAATACTATATAGTATAATAGGTTTACATATAATAATATACCTATATAGAATATATAGGTTATATTAGATATATATAATATCCTATATATAATATATGTTATATTGGGATTATAATAATTTATATATAATATATGTTATATATATTTATTTTGATCAAAAATACAGTGAAAAATATAACCAATGTAAAATATAACCAATCCTAATACATTTAATGATATTAAAAAATTGTGAATACATGAAGGGTTTTTAACCCTCTTTTGAAAAAAGAATTTAGAACGTTGATTTTTGCATTCAATATTTTTACATTGGCAACCCTAGTAGACTTAGTTAGTCGATGAAGTGTAAATACAGAGAAAATGTAAATATTGTAACAGAATGGTCGACATCGATCGGTCAAAGTTTTCTAACATGATCGCGATCTCTTATGATTAGTAAGTACCACGTCATGTATATTAGAAAAAAAAATAAATAAATATTATATTCGAAAATGTTACATGTTAAACATAAAATGCACATTGATATTAATTTTTTAATTCTTACAATTTCATTTACGTTCTTCTTCTTCTTCTTTTTAGTAAGAAAACTTATAGTACGTCTCAAAGTTACGAAACAGAGTTACGTACTGTAGTAATATCGATAAATATAATAAGATATTAAAAATGCATACTGTAAATAATATTTTACTCATTAAAAGTTCTTCTCAAATTACAGGATAAAAAAATAACATGCAAAAGAAAATTAAAGTAAAAATAAACAACTCTGAAAGTGTATCATCATTTTGATATTTATTTATATTACTTTTATTATTATATTTTATTATATATTATATTTATTTATATTATTTTATTATTATTTATTATAATATTTTATTATAATTTTATTTATATAACTGATAAATAATGTTACAAGTTTTTATATTTTATATAGACAATTATTAAAATATTTATATCATATAATTTTTTGTTTAATAATCAATCGTTTATAAATAATTAAAACTTAATAATAAGTAATTAATAAAAACTTAATAAAAAGTTGACATATTATTAATAATGTAATTTTTACTAAAATGTATTTTATCATTGTTTATTTAATTTTTTAAATACCTTTAAGACTGTATACGTGTTCCATATTACTTAATGCAACTTACAAAAAGTGCATATTTACACACTATACAAAGAAAGTAAATTAAATATAATTAATCATTTTTTTAAATAAAATAAAACCTAAATAAAATATTTAATATAAAAAAATATTACAAATGAGATTATAATAAATATTACAAATATATTTAAATAATATTATACCATAAAGATAATCAAAAACATATACCAAAAGAAATATGATTTATCTGATAAACAAAAAATTTACGATACACATTTATATGTAAATATAAAATATAAAAGCGTATTTTATAATCTTATCAGAAAAACTTTCGAATAATATTAATATTAATAATAATAATAATAATTGTATTTTAAATGTCGCTATTGAAATTTATTGCTTTGCTTTCCCTTCAGTAAGAATTGGCATTCATATGAGTCAAGAAATCTAACATAAGAAAAAGAAGAGGGTTCAGTTAACGAAAAAAGAGAAAAAGGTATAGAAGGAAGAAAAGAATGTTGGTTACGTTGATAGAAAAAGGAAAACCAAGAAAGGAAAGAAAGAAAAATGTTGGTCCTTTGATATGTTGGAGAATCAATGTGCTATTACACGTTCGGGGGTGGGTTAGACATGTGGTGAACGGTAAAAGAAATAAAAAGAAAGAAAAAAATTGAGGGATAAAATAAAACGTTTTATCCGGAACAATTGTTAGCGATATTTTTTTTTATTTTATTTTTTTTAACATAGCTTGAAAAGCTTGAATACCATTCAGAAATTGATTTTTTATTACTATTTTAAGCTATTTTATATCGCGTTCGGTTTCTTTCTTTTTTTTTTACTTTTTTTTTTTAATAATAAAAATGTATTTTATTGTATTTCAATAAAGTGCTATATATATAGCATATGCACTTATACTAACAAGGTATATTCATGTTTCACGTTGTATAAACTTCTATTTAAAATATATTTTTTAATAGAAAATTAAATAGAAATATTTGATTATAAATTATAAGTAAACAAATTATAATTAACTATATATAATACTATTACTATTATATAATAAACTAAAATTATAATAGAAATTATAATATTATCAATATATACATATTTCATTTTAAATTATAATTAAATTATAATATTATTAAATTATAATTAAATATATAATATTATTAATATATATAAAACAATAATATTACAATTTTAATATTAGTATTTATTATTAATAGAAGTATTAAATATATTAAATAGAAAATTAAATATAAAAATATTTTGTTCCATCTTTAATTCTAACTCTATAAGATTTACTATATTATTTATGAAATAGGTTTTATATTAAAAATTCCATTATCAGTTATAAATTAATTTTCTATTTTATTATTATATCAAATAACACATTAAATTTAATATATTGTATCAAATTGAAATACACAATTTCCATAGATTTACATACAATATGATTATTTTTCCATTTAATCGATTAACACGTAACAAAGATAATAATCACGATTATTAATAAAAAAAAAATACTTGGAAAATAAAAAAAAATGAAGCAGCTATTATTTTTACTAACATAAAAAATAAATATATCTTTACGTAACTATATATCTGCCAAAGAAATTAAGAATCATGAAGATGATATAAATGCATTGAAGATCTCGTTCGAGTTTTTTTTTCGTCTTATCTTTCTTTCTTCTTTTCTTTTTTGTGTCTAAGTAGATACACGAAGTGCATAAAAATTAATTGCTTCGAGTTGAAGAGAGAAAAAAAAATTGATTTAGTACTAGAAGAAAATGGGTAGAAGCGATTCTATGAACGCGATAATGTGCTATTATTATTACAGTCATTATAATATATACTTCTGGCTTTTGTTAAAGAATCACCTAGAAATCTTTCATATTATTTTATTTCACTTATTGTTATATTTCAATATTTAACATTTAATATGTATATGTACATATATACATATACACAGTTTTTTCATTAGTGAATAAATGGAACATTTCATTGAATATTATTATCGAATAAAAAACAAGTACTATCTTTTTATTACTTATGTATCAATGTTTGTCTAATTAATCATAACCTTTGTTAT
Source organism: Polistes dominula (assembly GCF_049000335.1). Taxonomy (NCBI): domain Eukaryota; kingdom Metazoa; phylum Arthropoda; class Insecta; order Hymenoptera; family Vespidae; genus Polistes; species Polistes dominula. The sequence goes on along the minus strand of NW_028301116.1, from coordinate 2,145,017 downwards.
CAAATTGTAAATAAAATTAAATTATAGTCTTGTCATATTGTTATGTAGTGTAATTAAAGATGATAGATAAACAAAACTAATAAATAAATAATTAAATAAATAATTAAATAAATAAATAAATAAGTAAATATATATAGATAGAAGAGATAGATAGATAAGTAAATATATATAATATAAAATATATTAATTATAATATTTATATTATATTAAATTTTAATTTGTAATTAATAATATTTAATTTATATATATATATATATATAACTATTTACATATATTTTTTTTATATATTTAACTATAATTTTATAATATTACAATTTAATTATTATTTAAAATTAAATATTTCTATTAAATATATATATAAATAACAAATAAATATACATATATATATATATAATATAAAATATAATATAAATTATAATATTTATATTATATTAAATTTTAATTTATAATTATTAAATATTTAATTTATATATATATATATATATATATATATATATATATATATATATATTTTTTTAAATATACAATATATATAATTTATTAATTTATAATACTGAATTTTAAATTATAATAAAATTAATAATATATATTATATATATTGCAATTGTTATTTTTAAAAAGATTATAAATTAAAAGGAAGCTATAAATTATTATAGTAAAATTCTTTTTTTAAATATTATACTGCATCTATAAATTTACAAATACAAGTATTTTTAAATAAAATACACCCACTCTATAAAAAAAATATATAAAAATAAATATATATAATATATATATTTTTTTATATTATATATTTTTTATATATTTTTATAGATTTTATATTATATAATAAGATGGTAAGTGTGTTATCGTTGTGATAAATTTTTAGAAGGAATTAATTCTTATGTAACATATGCATAACAAAAATCAATATATAACCATATAGTATGCTATTTATCGTACGAATATATAAAAAGAATAAAATAATAAAAAAAGTCGGTTAAAAGAAAGTAACTTAACTTAAATACATAAATTAATTCAAAGTCACGATCACTTTCTCATTTTATTGTAAACACAACGTTGTCACAAAGTATTTGTATTTTCATCTAAATCCATCATTCAAGTTTTGATCGAGATTTAATGTAACTTTAGTTTATAACTCTTTGATCATTCATTAAATTCAGGAAATACGTATAACGTTTCATTGACACATACGTAATTACTATTACATATATGTATGATATACGCGTGGATATTTTGTTGGAATAATCTAATTTGTTATTTACTTTAACGATAATCGAACGAGACAATCTACCAATTACGTTCGAAAATTACTTTTATTTCAATTAGACGATTTAATTGCCACGTATCGTGTATCACAATAGAAAGAAACAGAAATAAAATGAAAGAAAAAAAATAACGATTTACTTTGCAATAAAAAATTATTGTTTCAATCAATAAAAATATACAATAAATAATTTTATTATTTAATTTTTAATAAATTACATATTAAAATAACTATATGAATTAAATTAAATTTATTATTTAATTTTATTAACTTTTTATGAATGAATATTGCAACATTGTAAACCAAATAAAAAAAAGTTTCAACCTAAGAATAAAAACACTTCAGATAATATAAATCATGTTCATAAAATATTATTGCATATAATTTTACACTGCATAATTTCACTTTGCATACAAAAAAATTTATTCGAAGAATTAACAAAAAAAAATTACAATAATAAAAAACATTCTTGCCTCGTAATGTGTTATTAATTTAACAATGAGATAGATAATATAGAAAATTCAACAAAAAAAATATGATATAAACTAAAAACAAAAATATGTTTTGAATATTTAAGTATCATTCGAATGATATAAATATTTATCTACAATTTTAAAATAAATTTTTGCTCTGTAGAAAAATTCAACAAATTTGTAATTTAAAATAATTTTTTTTTGGTAAGACACAAATAAATCAACACAAATAAACAAAATATCATATATATATATATATATGTATATATTATAAAAAAATTATTTATTGCAGTGTTAACGATACTATACAATATCTTATATATATTGGTATTTGAAATATCGGATTTAATTGAATGCTAAAATTTTCATCGAACCAACGTGGAAATTTTTCTTCGAAGTAAACTTTTGAATTCCACTTCAGAGCCAATTGTTAAACGTGAATTGGCTATATGCAAGTACATGCATATTCATCAAATACACGTTCACATAATCGAATAATGTCGAAGAAGTCGATTTACAAGTTTGGTGTATAATATTTATCGAATCATCGTGTTAAAACTTTAAATGGAATCGTTGTTTTTATTTTTGTGCCATTTTACGCGTAAATAATCGATACATTTTTTCTTTTTTTTTCTTCTTTTTCTTTTCGTTTATTAGTATTCTTTACTTCGTCGCATTTTTCAAGCCACATTGCAAAAAAAGTTAATAAAAAAGTTTTTGCCATTCAAACTTTGATTTGGAGAGTATATTATCAGTTAATTAGCATTAAAAAACATATGTTATTTACTTAATTAGCTTACCATTGTCATTTATTTTTTAAATCGTTACTTTCTACGATTTAACTTCAAGTGCACAGAAGTGTTCAAAAGAAAATAATAATTAATATTTAATTATTAATTTGTATATCTATTAAAGGCTATGATTTGAAAAAAAAAAAAGAAGGCAAAAAAATATTATAATACTAGTAGTAGTTTATAGTAAATAAATAATTATAAATTTATATATAATAAAATAAAAGAAATTTATATATATTTATGATTAATAAATTTATATATTATAAATTTGTATATTATAAATTTATATTTTCAAAAATTTGTATGTTATAAATTTATATTTTAATAAATTTATATTTTAATAAAAATATTAATAAATTTTTATTTTTTTATTATTTTATTTTATTTATTTAATAATAAAATTATTAAATATTTAAAAAAAATTAATTTGTATTTTTTAAACCTTATAAAAATTTTTTAATAAATATTTATAATAATTTATTTATATATGTATCAACTACTCTCGATTACATATTTATATATATATAAATCCTATTTCTGTTTTTATCATGTATATTTTTTTTCACCCTTTTGCAAAACATGTGGTAATTAAAAAAAACATTGGAATTGTTAGAAATATAAAAAATGTTGTTAACGATATAAATATAATCAATAAACGCAAAGGTCGCTAAAGTACAATATTTTTTTCTTATATATTTTATATATACATGTTCTTTTTCTATTTTTTACAAAAAAAAACTTCGATATTTATTGTTGTTATCGTCTGGTAAAATAGAAAAGTGAAAAACAATATAATTTTCTTGAAATAGATATCACTTCTTATATAAAAATGTAAACACATTCAAGTGCATATATATGCATATACATATACACATATATATATAACTATAATTCGAAATGTCGATTTGCATAACACGTTGTATCGACCTAGTTATGAGAATGGTTGTAAATAATGGGACATCAAAAGAATAAAAAATACAGTGAACAAAAAAAAGTGTTAACGTTTGATAAAAAGTTAATGACAATTTGAAATTTTTGTACTGAATTTTTGCATTGAAGATTTGAAGATGAACGTGCGCTACGTGTGATCCTCATTTTTAATGAAACGAACGAATAAAAGCTTTGTTTTTTCCTTTACGAAACCACATTGGGAAGAAACGGATTAAAGATAAAAATTCATATTAAAAAAAAGGTTCATGATTTATTTACTTTTTTGTTCATGTTGCAATCTGTACACCTAATAATCCATTTGGAGTCATTTTATTTTTCACGATATCATATAAGTATCAAGTCGAAAAACAGACTACACATATACGAATGGACAAGAGGATAACACCTTTTTAAAAAAAATAAAAAAGCATATGGGGAATAAAAATTTTTCTTATATTTGTTTTTTGTTGTTTTTTTTCTTGTCAAGGATTATTTGTATAATATTCAGTCGGATTTTGCATGTAATATAAATGTAATGTATTAATATTTATAAAAAAAAAAATCCACACTATTAGAATTATATACATATAAATTTTACTATTTATTATTAAATTATATTATATATATATTAGGGTGGGTCAAAAAAATCAATTATTTTTTTTTACAAGTGCCACGGAAAAATTGGTTCCTAGACACTTTAAAACAATTCTCACCAAATATGAGCTCTTAATTTTAATAGGAAGATCCTCCGCATCGCAGTTTTTTATTTTTTTCTCAGTCCAATAGAATAAAATTCACATTTCATCATTAATTGATTGTACAGAAAAATGTTCTGGACGAATTTTGTAGGAAATTTAATGCTCTACAAGAAAGGTATCTTATATTTTTTCGGTAAACCTCATCATTTGAATGATATTGAAGATTTAAGTTTGATTATTTTAAGACAAATTTCCTTTTTTTTAAATGAATTTTATAACTCGACAATAAATGACTATTATAAAATGCGCAATACAAATTTTTGTAGGAAATTAACTGCTCTATAAAAATGGTGTCTTATGTTTTGGCGATTAAATTAAGCGTTCAAAAGATATTCAGAGACAAAAATCAGTACACATAAAAGTTTGATGATGAATCATCATGATATTGTATTCATTCATTATATATATATATATATATATATATATATATATATATATATATATATATATATATATATATTCAGTATATATTATCCACTATATATATATATATATGTATATTCTAAGAACGAAATAATTTTTAGTCAACCTCTGGTCCATGTGCATTTCATCTTCAAAAAAAATATTGCATTATTCTACACGTGGTCAGGACCACTACTCCTTTTTCTTCGTGGTAATGCATGAAATTCTTTGTTTTTTTTTCTTCTTTTTTGTTTTTTTTTAACTATTTTTGTTTTTGTTTTTAAGAGAATGGAAAAAAACCTTCGGTACAATGTTATTATGCATAAGTATGTAAAAAAAAAAAGAAATCATATCTTGGAAATTTTTGTAACGTCGAGCTTTTAAAATAAATAATATAATTTTTGTTTAGCGAGAAGCATCCGAAAACAGCATTTGGCGACAAAAAAATGTTATAGCACGAATATAAATGATATAAACATGGCTCGACATCAAGAAGTATGTGAATATTCAAGTCACGAATAAAATGCTCTCTGGTCATATAATTTTATTTCTTTTTTTTTTTTTTTGTATTCTTTTTTAATTTTCATTTCCTCTTTTTCTCCGCTTAAACGTTGAACCAAACTTCGTTCGTAAGAAAACTATTGCAGTTTCCTTTTTTATTTCTTTTTTCCCAGTTGAAAAATTATTTTTGGATTTAATCGTAACATAATGTTTCATAACTTAAACACAATTCCCTAGTAGCACAAAATATTGAAAAATATTGAATACATGTGTATTTAATATTAAAAAGACATTAAAAATCTTCTTTTAATATTAAATACACAGTATTCAAAATTTTTCAATATTTTGTGCTACTAGGGTTATTTATATGCATACAGTATATATATAGATATATATAGATATATTAATATACTAATAATATAATAATACTTTAATAAATAATATACTAGCCCGAAGTAATGTGCACAACAGTCCCGGGCTGGTTCGGGGACAGACTAAGACTAACTAAATTCTTGACTTATTCATAAAATATATATATTATTTATAATATAAAAATATGTATAAAAGTAAGTGCATACGTTATATATATATCCATCTGAGTCCCAGGAGGTATTGAAAAACACTGTCGAATTTTTCGTAAAAAGCGCGATCGCGTTTTCTCTAAATGAGAACAAAATGTGCTGGCATTTCTCGACATAAAATCTCAACAGCGCGATCGCCCTGCTTAGGACTCAAACGGATATAACGCATATAATGTATGCACTTTTATAAAGAAAAGTATGTGAAAACTATACGTAAAAATATTCTACAATATTTAATTACCATAGAAATCCGACGTGTATTATCTTAATCACTGTTCGAACGTTACTACTGAGTTTTTGTAAACAAACAGTCTTCATAGTAGTAACAAAAGAATACTAATACAGTGTTCTTAGAAAAAGTCATATCATTTGTTTATGTTTAGTAAGAACGTTCGTTGGCCGATGTATTAAGTATTATCAATGTGTGTTCTTCACTAGAGAGATTGTTTACGATTCAATCTCATTGAAGGAACGTTAATATTTTACGTATGTACGTATATGTTAATATATAAATGTTAAATAATCAATTGTATTTTAAAGAATTAAACATATGTATAATACGATCATTAATAAATGTTTTTTTTATAGAATTCGAATATAATTATATTGTAATATTACAATTATATAAATACGTATACGTTTATTATTAAAAAAATAAAAAATGTGATATTCCTAGATAAAAAGATAAAAAAATAAATAAATAATATACTAATATTTTATTATTCTTTATTTTATATATTACAAATATTAAATATTTTATATTATTAATTAAATATATAATATAATATATTATATATAAAGTTACATATTATATAAAATTTTATTTATATATTATATAAAATAATTTATAAATATTATAAATAAAATATTTAATAATATTAATATATAAAAATATAATTCTTTAATATATAGTAATTTAATATATATATTACACTTATAATAATAAATATAATAGCACAGTTAAAAATATAGTAATTTTCCATATTATATATTTTATTATAAATAAAATTCTATATTATAAATTAAATATTTAATAATATTAAAATATACAATATTATATATAAATTAAAAAATTATATATTATATATTATAAAAGAAAACTTATGTTTAATATAATATTAATTTATTCTACTCTATTTTAATTATTAATAAAAATCGATTTTATTAACATTCAAAATAATAAAAATATTAAAGTAAACACAAGTAAACAAATTTGTCAATATCACTATTTTTGTTTTTCAAAAGTTTCCAATACCTTCGTGTACCAGTTTATTTTTACGGTAGAATTATTTGCACACATACGTTTTTCTGTCAAAAAAAAGAAAAAGATGTGATAGAGAATGTAAAGAAACATATTAAAAAGATAGAGAAAGACAGAGAGAGAGAGAGAGAGAGAGAGAGAACAGACAGATAAAATATAAAAAACATACGAATAGTTCAATTTCATATCGACTTTGGATCAGAAAAGTTGAACGAGTTGAATTAAACTGAGAGCTCGATTTCCACATCGGAAATGCGAGTATCGTTTGGGGGTATGGGAGTACACAGCAGGTAGGATGAGGTCAAGAAGAGGTCAGCCTTGATTCAAGTGGCCGGCGAAAAAGAGGCAGAATAATAAATGAAAGAAAAAAAAAATAAAGGGAAAAAGAAGTACGATCGCGATAAGAATTTTTGTTTCGGAAATTACAACGAGAAAGAAAAGTAGCAGTGAATAAAAATTCGCTAAGAACTATATCATTTTTATTTTTTTTTTTTTTTTTTTTTTTTTATAACTTTGGTAATAAATAGTAAAGTAAATTTACTTAAGAGATGTAATACTATTTTTTTTATCTATCATTTTTTACATTAATAATACGATTAGATTGGAAATTAATGTAATTGTATAAATAATCGATTTTAAATAGAAAATATTTGATTTATTTCAGGCAAAAATAATTTCAAATGAAAATTAAATATTCAAATTATTTTTTTGTTGCATCGAAAATTAATGTAATTGCATAAATAAATTATCGATATTAAAAAATAAATAAATATTTGATTTATTTCATGCAGAAATAATTTCAAATGAAAATTAAATATTCAAATTATTTTTTTTTCGTGTTGAATTTTTTTTCGTAAACAAAACAACATAAATATTGTATATCGTATATATATATATATATATATATATATATATATAATATTAAATATATAAAATATTAAACATATATATATATATATGTTTAAAAGAATAGTAAACATAATTTGCTATGCATCATCGGTAATGACCCTAAGTGCATTGTCGATGAATGAAACAAACAAACTTTTAATAAAGATTGAATATCAAAAAGATTGTACAAGAATAAAATCAAGTTGTTACGTTCCTTACCTTTAGAAATAATTCCTTCCTTGACACTTGATATTTAATATCATTAATTTAATCTTGTTGACGACGTCAGTTTGTTGTCTGTCTCTTACATGAACAATAAGGTTTGTTTACAACAAAAATCTCTGGTATATAGATTTTTTAAAAGATTTCGTAATGTGTTGTAGAAAAAAAAAGAAAGGAAAAAAAAAGAAATAAGAAAAGAAAAAAACATTGGAGACGAATAAGGATAGGTAAAGCCAGTATAACGGATTACCCCATTTGATTTATTGATTACATCAAATGTCTTTCAAATAGTTACTGATTTATTCCAACCGTTTGTAATTCAAAACTAAAGAAAAACAAATATTTTTGTTAATAAAATCCCATTTGACATATGAAATACATCTTGGATATATTTTTGTCATATAAATATATATTTAATTAAATATATTTTAAGTATATTAATTAAATTATATTAAAAATATATTTATGTAATTATTTAATTTTAATTTTTTTTAAATTAATAATATTTAATTTATAATATTTTATAAATTATATAATTTATGAAATTAATTATTAATATTATCTCTAATATTAATTTAAGTTTAAAAATATTTAATTTACATTTATTAATATAAATTAAATTATATATTATATTTAACTTAATTATATATTATTATTATTATTATTATTATTATTATTATTATTATTATTTATATATTTAATTATTAATTAGTAATTATATGTAATAATACAATTTATATATATGCCTATAATATTTTCGTCGTACAAAAAAATATTTATATCTTTGAAACCATATAAAAAAGGTTTTTATTTTATAATTAAAAAAATTAAATTTGCTTGAATACAGGTGCGCTTATAAATCAAATATTAAAAAAAATATATAATTATATATGAAGTTACAGTGACTGGCATAAATATATTTCGACAGCATCTAAATTCGAATAATCATTCCCATATATATATATATATATATGTGTGTGTCTGTCATTTATAAAAATAATGACTTTTCTTTACTTTAATAAGTTAGAACATTTGTTTCAGCTACTACGAATATAACATTTATTTATATTACATTCAATTTTAACAAATCGTAAAATATTCCATTAATTGCATTTTAGATGATTATTCTTACATAATTAAAAAAACTTAAATAAAGAGATCATTATTTTCATAAATAATAAAGATGCATATAACAACCATAATTCTTTGGATTGCGTCGTGTCTGAATATTTTATGCCAGTCACTGTATACATTTACATTTTATTCAATATCAAGTATGAAACATTATTTATAAGAATAATTACTGTAACTTATCTCAAAAAATTGTTATGTAAATTTTCTATTATTCGTAAAGCTTAAATAAATTTAAATTAAGTCGAGGTATAAATTAAATATAATCTTTTTTTTATTTTTTATTAAAAAACCCATTGCATTTCATATTACATACATACATATATACATACAATATGAAAAAAAGTTGTAAAAAAACGAATTGAAAAGGAAACAAAGAAAAAACTTCGACGTAGAATATTTTTCTTCGTAAACCCATATCGATTGGTAATATTTTATGTACAAAAATAAAAAAAAACCCACACACAAAAAAAATTAAGATTTATCTCTCTTTTGACTAAAGGCAGGAAAAAGAAAGAAAAAAAAATACTTAACATTATTTTCTAAGAGTGTATTTTATTTTGCATGATTATAGTTGCGGTAGTCGTCGCATTCTTCATCTGTTGGGCGCCATTTCACGTTCAACGATTGATCGCCATTTATGGTACCAATAGCGACGATCACTTCACGTCCTACAGTAAATGGGTAGAATCCCTTAATCTGTTGATGACCTATGTGTCTGGAGTTCTTTATTATGTCTCCACTACCATCAATCCGATTCTTTACAACATCATGTCGAATAAATTTCGTGTGGCTTTTATGGTGAGTAGTTAAAAAGATAACCTCACACAAGATAAACTTCATTGAATTTTTTTCTACATTTTTTTCGATAGATAGAATATTTAAAATGATTGGTTGGAATTAATTTTAGATTGATTCTATTTTTTTTTTTTTTAAATAAAAACTTATAGGTACATTGTTATTCAATTTTGTTTAGGCATTCATTTTGATTTTTTAAACGAGTTGCAATAAAAAATATTTCAAAAATAAATGGTGGATCGAAGACAGGATTATTATTATTATTATTATTATTATTATTATTATTTTTTACAGGATATACACTTTTGTATTAGATCAAAGTTTGTCTTTTTTCTTAACCTAATTTGGTGAGACCAAACCTAATCTAAATTGAATGATATCAAACATAGAAACTGTAGGGAATAAATGTGATATAAATTATTTAATAAAACAAGATAGAAAGAAAGACAAAAAAAATATTTCAAAATTGAAATTTTTATATATATAGTTATGTATAATTAAGTATAATTGTTATGTATATATATATATATATATATATATATATATATATATATATATATATATATATATATATTAGTGTAATTTTAATAACATAATCGTGATCGAGTAGTTGTAATATTTTTGTTTTTCTATTGCATCTATTAGAATATTATTCGAAATTTGAATACGTAATGCGTAAATCGGAATATCAAATTTAAAAATGTATACTGGAGAAAAGTTTGAAGACATGTTCCGAACGTGTGCATAAGTATAATACACGATGATTTACATATTGTCGAAACTGAAGAATAAATAAAACTTTTCTCTCCCTCTCTTTCTCTTTCTCTCTCGTGTTCTTATTTGCAATAAATCTTATTTTATACGTTATCGATAGAATTTAATGATTTTGTCGCGATTTATGACAATATATGGAAATATTTATACGACCTTTAAAACGAAAATGTATTTGTACGTATATATATATGTGTATGGAATTTCAAATAGGTGAATTTGTATACACATATACATAGGAGCAAAGATTTTTCCTGAACTTTTTCCAAATTTGACACCTAGCCATGAAACAGACGTTAACACACATTTATATATGTATAATACATATATGTATTTCATATATTTACGTGAGAAAATATATAAGATTAAAGTTTTTTTCTTACATCTTCAATGCTTCGTTCTTTTTTCTTCTCTTCTTATTTGTTTCTATTTTTTTGTAACGAAGTCTTACTTTAATTTACATATAACTGAAAGTGAGTTGGTGCAAATGATAAAAATTATATTTAAAAAAAATATTTAAGTGATAGAAAAAAAAACAAGATTTATAGATTATTATTCGAACTTATTTAACTGAAAAAAAAGAATAGAACTAAACAAAAAAAAATTTAATTAATATATTCGTATACCAAACTTGCAAAATGTAAAAATAAATTAATACTCGTATAAATATATATATATATATATTTTTTTTTTTTTTTTTTTTTTTTAATGAAATTTTTAGCAAAGTGAACTTTTAATATTATATTTTAATTTAATATTATAATTTAATATTTGTGTTTAATATTTAATTTTATTTCGTGGAAAACAATTACAAATTAGGGTGAAAAATATTCGTCAAACGAATAATCGTGGAAAAATACATTTTTCTATTTTTTTTTTTCTATTTCCTTTTTATTCGGAAGAATACTTCGCAAATAGAAAATTAGATTGATATTACTTACTTTTCTAGAAGGAACTAACTAAAAAGATATTCGAACCTTGGAAAACCGAGTATTAACGAACTTGATATGGAAATAAGATCGTACGTGCTAAGAAATTTCTTTCATCCCCTATTCGTTTTAAAACTAAAAAATATATCGATGAAAATTAATTTAAAAAAAAATGAAAGTTACAGAGAAATATTCGATTAATAAAAAAAAATTAAATAAATATTTATTTGATCAATACAAAAAATTAATTAAATAATTACTATTATTTCTAATAATTACGATCACATTATTCTTATTTGTCCAATCGCATTTTTTTTACTTTTAACAATTTAATAAAAATCTAATACATCCACAATAACATTTTAAAAATTGAAAACCAATCACTCTACTTTTTCTTTTTGTTATTCAATATTGCAAAAGTTCATAGTTCAATATACATAATAAAAGAACGAAAAAAAAACGTTTCGATTTGGGTGTCCTTGAACAACGCACAAGATCCGTTCAGGTAAAAAAAAAAAAAAATATAAAAAACAGACAAATGGTTTCTTTCTTTATCAGATGATCTTAGGCCAAAAATGGATAGAGATCGAACCTACTCAAAAAAATATGATTGAAAATGAGAGACAGAGAGAGAGAGAGAGAGAGAGAATTATGAATAAAGAAAGAGATATATGTACTTGGATAAAGAATAGAAACGAGAGAGAAGGACAATGGTAAAACTTCCAAGATGTAGTCACGTACGCATCATGTTGAATAAATTGAAGATCATATTTTAGAGTATAACTTTAGAGTAAGTTAATATTCCTCAGAGAAAACCCCTTTCTTAATGTATCTATCATAATATCATTAACCCTTTAGCTAGTGGCCGTGACAGTACGATGGTATATCTACTTTCTTATGCCATATAAATGAAAAGTAACTAGATAAAATATTATTTTTGACAAAAAAATAGAAGAAACGTTCTACCAAAAAGAATAATAAACAATTTTGCCATTATTTATGTGCATAATTTTATTCTAACAATAACAAACATAAATAAGAATAATGTGTTGAAAAATATTACTTTAGATAAGAATAACTTTTAATAGTAATTTAGGAATTTTATGAATATTTCCAAAATATTTAATAAAACTAATGACAAATAAAATAATATTAATTTATTTTTGATGTATATTATAGGAAACATTATCGAGAAGCTGCAGGATGTCTGGTCTTCGACAAAATCAACGTTTTTATTCGAGTTTATCTCGTTCACAACAAAGGACAATTGGTTCGAGAACTGCAGCAACAGCTGGAACAGGTATGGTACAGGATAGTACAGAATGTTCTGGAAATTCTGCAAGAGATGATAGTCCACGTCGTTCATTTAAATCATCATCTGTTGCTACTACTGCTACTACATTAGAAAGACCTTCGAAACAAACGACGGGTTTCAACGTAAACGAAAAAACAAAACGTGACACGAGAGATATAAAAATGACCAGAATCGAAGAAAGATTTTCATCAGAAAATAAATCAACCGACGAACGATCTAACAACGAACTTAGGTGGCCTGAATCAACGAGATATACCACTCTCAAGGTCACCGATATTGATGGTCAAGATAAAAGATGGCGACGTTTTTTTAAATGGTTACCCGGATTAAAACATCTCAAATTTCCACGAAGAACCACGACTTATTCATTGTCATCGAACGATGATGATAATAATATGTCGAACGTCATTAATACAAATCGACAATGCGAATTTTCAATGACTTTGTGGAATATACGCGAAGGCAACGAGCATGATCGCGTTAGAACGTAAATAATAATTAAATATACGTTAAGAAAAGAACAGAAAAAAAACAAACACAAAAAAAAGTGCTCATTCATTTTATCCGAGGGATTCCTGTTTTATCGATAGAGCGAAATCACAAATTTTCAATACGTATCTCATTAATAATAAATACCTGTAATTAATAATATCTCGATAATATTCTTCTTGTTTTTTTGTTTTATTTCTTTTCTTTTTCATAAAGAAAAAGAAGACTTGAAAAAGATAATGAACTTTAATCAGTGCGCGAGTGTCAATTTCAAGTTTAATAATATGTACAATATTATTCAAATAAAGTATTACAAGCTGTTGTTGTTTTTTTTTTTATAAACTAATTAAGATAACGATTTCAATTTTACGATAATTAAATGGCATAAGAGGTGAATAATGATAATATACAATACATTTTATGAAATAACTTTTAAAGAGGAAAATATAAGAGAAAATGCACGATATAATAATAATAATAATAATAATAATAATAATAATAATAACAGTTAACTCGATTCAAACAAAAAGTTAATACTACGTTTTATGAAAATAAAATCTGGGGAATCACCGTATCCATTTAATTACTGTAAAACTGAACTAGATATTAAACTAAAACAACAGTACGTAATACTTTATTTGATCCATACATAATTGTATATATATATATGTATGATTAATTATTGATATCACTGAAAATAAATTAATCGTACAAATTGTTTATAACAAAAATATTGTAAATGAAAAATGATTAAAATGACAATTACTCACTGTGATAGTTAGAAAATATGTGAGAAAGATTTATCGTTAGGATTAGGAATATTATTAATGTAAAGATAACAAAAAGAAATCAAATTAAATATTGTGAAGAAGAATTGTTAAATTAATAACACACGAAATAATTTTCAAAAACTTTAGTTTTATGTGAGCTTTTTATAAATAAATTTTATCGAGTTTAAATATTCAATAGAATCGCATCATCGTCCTAAAGACTGAGCATTCTCGAATTATAAAAAAAAAAAAACAATAACGTGTAATAAACGTAATTTAATAAATAAATAAGGGAGTGGGAACGCAACATTATAAACCTTTATAATTTTTTTTTTTTTTTTTTAACTAACTAGGGAAGAAAAATCGATCGGCTTAAAAAAAGCCTAACACAACCCTTCGTATTTTTTTCTCTCCACAGTTAGTTTTCATTTTTAACTCTAACATTTAACGCTAAGTGTTATGATGTATATGTTATTATTTTTATAAATAAAAAAAAATTAGTTGTAAGCATTATACTATAAATATAATAATTATAATTATTTTTGTTTTTCTTTCCTTGCCAATAAGAATGATGTATCTCTCTATTTTTTTTTTTTTTTTTTTACTGTATTCGTTTGTATATTGTAAATAATCAATGATTAAATAAAAAACGAATTTTTATATAAAATTATTGTTAAATAAGGATTTGAAATAATCGTACGCTTAGAAGAATATTGTTACAATTTCATATAAAAAAAATTGTCAAAATTAAGTTCTAAAAATATTGAATTATTAGATAATTATTTTGCAATTTTCAAATTACGAACATTTAAATATAATAAAATTTATGAAATTGTTCACTGTTAAAACTCGTAACAAAAGTTGTGACAATATTCTTCTATGCTGTATAAATTGTATAAAAATGAATATTTTTAATGTAAATATAAATATTATTGTATGTTAAGAAATTCTACATCTTCTTCCCTCGTCGGATGTATTTTAAAAACAGAGAGAAAGAAAGAAAGAAAAAAAAAGAAAATAGAAACACATGTCGTTTTACACAAATACACTGAGGTAAAGAATATGTCAAGGATAACAAAAAAAGATAATTACGTTAATTAATAAGCGCACGTGTATCATTTATCATACTACAAAAAAACTACACCATATGATGCTTAACAACAAATCGATTATGTTGGTCATGGTGTTGCTAAAAACAAATATGCAAAGAAAAAAAAAGGAAAATTAACCCCCCCCCCCAAAAGAAAAAAAACTGCAAAATAAATTATCTTTTCTTAGCATTACAATAAAAAAAAAAAAAGTTTATATATGTGATAATGAGTTCTGAAAAAAAAACATATATATATATATATATATATATTATTTTTTATTTTTTATTTTTATTTTTATTTTTATGTAAGATTGAGAGAAACAATTTTTGTTGTTTTCATTTTGTGTGAAACTAACAGATAAAATTTCTTTTTTTTTTATACCTGAATATATAATAATTCATAACAAAAGTGATAAATAAAGACATATTTCATCAAATGAACAAAAGTATCATTCATTTGGTACTTTTTCTTTATACGAATATATATATATACATACATATATATACATACACGTATACATATATATATATTTATATATATATTTATTTATTATATTATATTATATATATATAAATATATATAATTATTTATATATTCATTGACAATAAAGATTAGAAACATTGTGACATATGTATAGGAGATTGTCAGAAGATGCCTGATGGAAACAAGATTTTTTTTTTTTTTTACAACTTATAATGAAAATGATCAAATCTATTTTTGTAAATTTTTTATTAATATTCTATTTTTTTTTATTTTTTTTTTATTATATAAAAACAATTCATTTCAATCAGGCATCGTTTATTTGCTTAAAGCACTGGAGGTTACATAGTGAATTTTGTAAAAATACACTTAGTAAAATGCGCAGCGTTTGCTTTTAAATAAAACAATGATATACAGAGATTTTGAATTATTTGCTATGCTAAATACAACAAAGTTTGAACTCGTATATATCAGAGATTTTAACGAAATATACGAATATATACGGAGACATTGAACGTGCACGAGTTTTAATTAAACCATTTGTTTCTTTTTGTTTATATATATATATATATATAAAGCACAAAGTACAAAGCTTTTTTTTTCTTTTAGCATTGTTGAAGAGATAATGATAAAATAATTTAAAATGAACAAAAAAAACAGAAAAAAGACAGATAAGTACCGATAAACTTTGATACGTCATATTAAATCTCGAACAAAAATTAATATTTTTATGCGTGATGTATTTTTCTTTCTTTTTGCAGATATTGCAAGTAAATTGACTAATAAATGCGATTATGTTTTACCACATATTTAACATGATTAAAATGTGTGATCTTAAATATAATATCTTGTTTTTTATTGTTTTATTTTGTTTTTTAGCGTATTGATTAACGAATACGTCACGTTCGACGACTAAATGCATATAAATACGAAATAACATTGTACCATAAATTTATACATCCAAACGCGATGGTAATATATAGTATACATACACATATGCGTGTGTGCGTAGAAAATAATAATCGGTACGCACGCACCCATATGGAACTAAACTAATGATAAAAAAATTCTTATATATCGATAATATTAATAAGCGTACAGTTCAGTGAATCCATAAATATAGAAACATATATATATACATATATATAAAAATATATAATATATATCTATATATATATATGTATATATGTGTCACGCGAAAAATTGGAATGATTAATTTTATTTTCACATCGATTAAAAATCGCATTTTGAAATTACTTTTACTTACGGTATACTTTCCAGACATTCCTTAATATGCTGCCAAGTTTGGAGACTCTGTAAAAATCAAAATAATAATGTGATCATTCAATAATAAAATTCATATATAAATTTATACATTTGGTTTATATAAATTCAACTTTTACCTTTCTAGCTAGTTTAAATTGTAGAACACAATAAGCTGCCAAGGTTTCTTTTAAATCGACGACCTTTTGATGTTGAAATCTTTCTATATCTACCATAGCTTTGCTGGAAAAGGATCTACGAATATGTTATAAATAATAATTATATATTATTGTATAAATTACAAATTATAGATAAAAAAAAAAAATACGAGAAGAAAATAAAATATATTTATATGTATATAAATATATATGTATATACTTTAAATCCTCATCAACTTGTTTCACCATCTCATTTTGCTGCGTGATTCTATGCTCCAATCGAAGAATTTTTAATTCTCTTACTTCTTCTGTATCAACTGATCCAAAAAGTCTGGACATTAATCCTGCCTTTCCTGTAATCATTTTCATTTATATTACATTCATAAGATATTCAAATATTTTATACAATTTGAATAAAATGTACCTTGTATCACCCTGTCCTTTTGTTCGCATGCAGCTATTAACGCATCTTGAGCTTCATCCCTAGCCACTTGTAAAGCTTCTCTTCTTCTGACGACAGCCTGTAAAGCTGAAGCACCAAAAAGCCATTCTTTCAATTGGTCAGCAATAAGTTCTTCTTCTTCAAGTGTGGTGTCAATCGTAGCTGCTAATGAGTCCAAGTAATGGCCTGATTTCTAAGAAAATATGCTGTAATGCAGTGTGCTTATAACCATCTGATTATTGTTTAGAATAAATTTTCATATTGTAGATGCATGACAGCGTCTGTTTCAAAATTTGAAGAATAATAAAGTATTATATATATATATGTATATACAATATACACAAAATACCTGCAAACCATCTCCCATTTCTTTCTCAATAGCGCTCCATTCGCTGAACACACGACCATAATTCGCATGTAGTTTATATAAACTGTATTGCTTTTCCACAAGACGGGCTCGTACTCTGAGAAGATTGCAAAGGTTGTTCTAAACAAAATAAGATATTAGATACTTTTAGAAATATTATGAAATATTAGAAATGAATTCAAATTTACCTGAAGTTCAATTCCATAATTCTTTAATGTTTCAAATCGTTTATCTGGTTTTCTTAAACGAACAGCTACACTAAGAGCTTTTAACTTAGACTCTGCTAAACGTAAATAACCTGTAAAATAAAAATGAATCATATTTAATATAATAATTAACTGTAAAAGTAATTTTAATAAAATTATTACTTACTTATCTCTTGAATATGTTCCCTCCAGCCTTCCCGTTGTTGTAAAAATCCCATGAAGTGTTCATTTTGAGATAATACAGGATGTGATGCTACTCTTAGTAGGAAATTCTGCACACATAATGTAAGAGAATTTAATTAGAGAATAGAAGATAACAAAATTAGAACGATGAGTATCTTACCTCTAATCCTGCTCTTCGTCGGTCTACAAAATCTGGATCAAATGTATCAGTTGTAACTTTCTGCCATGCGTATAATACTCTTTTCTCTGGTAATGGTGGTAAAACGATATATGGATATGCAATGTCTAAGTACGTTCTTAATAATTCAAAATCAGTATAACGTCTCCATAAAGAACTTGTGATACTTAGAGCACCCTTGAAATTAAGATCTGTAACTCTATAAAAGTATACACCTTTTAACACGCATTGTTCTTGCAGAACACCAGTATTTGTATAATATCAAATACATTTATACATACTTGGTTTCGATAAGGTACACAGTATAGAATTCTCTTAAATTTAATGGTCCATTAGGTCGCTTTTCAGCCTCCACTATTGAAATTTCCATATGATCCAATAAAGAATCCTAAAATAAAAAATACATTCATGTAAACAGTTTTCATTTGTATATAAGAACATTTTAACACATCAATATGATATTAAAATAATAATATGTAATAAACCATTGTTTGAAGAAAATCCAAAGTGTTTTCAAAATAAATATCTTTTTTAAATGAATAAAATGTGAAATAAGTGACTATCGACGAAATCAATATCCTACATATATTACATATATATATACAGTCAATAAACACACGACACGTTTGTATTCTATGTGAAATGAAGGGTAATGAACGTATTGATTTTACCACATAGATTTACTAAAGTTAAATGTAGCACACACATATACATGTTTAAAAATATCTATACGTACCTCTTTAGATGCCTCTGAAGTGCTCATATTTGCGTTAGCTTCGTTACAATAATTACCGTTTTGAAATACGCCTTCCATGACTCCGAACAAGAAATTAAACAGTTCGGTAATAATTGAGGACTCGTCAAACAGCTTTCATATCACTCCGTTTTAGACGCGGTACAGTGCGGGATATGCAGGGACACGTACGTGCAGGCTGACCAAACGTCAAACTGTAAGGGAGTCAAACTTGTGCAACATAAATCTTTAACCTACAACTAAGTTGATAATATTGTAGACAGTGCTGATATCGTCACTGTATCAAAGAATATATATTGTAGAACATTAGAAGTGCAATTTTCGTGTTAAAATTTCATCATAGTTAGCACCGGGACCACCAGTCGGCGGTAGTAGGTAGAATATTGCATTTTGTGATAGTATTGTTCTGTTCTTTGACAGTATTATACTATCATGACATAAAATATTTAGTATCGCCTACTGGTGGTCCCGGTGATAACTAACTTACATTCGTTGACTGTATTTTCCGATTACATTTTCCATCCGAGTTTAAAAATAATTTTTGATTATTTTGATGATAATAAATATTAATTACAGTTTAAAATAGTGTTAATTATTATAAATATTTATAAATATTAAGAAAAATTTAATCGGAAAACCGTTTGGAGGTGTTTTAACTTATTATGTTAGTTCAAGGTTTAAATGTAAGATGGCAGAAAGTTTCGTAAATAATATTGGTAACTGCAATTGATCGGTAAATTATCTACGAGTATGATAGTTTATGAATACTTTTGACTAACTGTGTTACTGTAAAAATACACGTATGCATCCTCTGAGGTAAGTAATATGGATTGTATTTTCTAATTGTAAGAGAATTTATAAACCAAATATAATTTTTAATTTTTTATATATATGTATATGTATATGATAAAATGTTTTAGGTTATTAATCGGTAAGATATTAAAATATATATGAATTATTGCAACAGTAAAATACAGTAGTTTCCTCAAAATGCGAGTCAAATCAAATACTATTATTGTTATTATTATTTACAATAAACGTATCAATTAATTATAGGGAAGAATATAAACACCGAATGAAGCTTTTTCGTTTTTCTCATAATAGCAAAAAAAAAAATATCTCCGACTCTAATGGCGTAAACGATAAAGAAATAAGAAAATATGTTAGCACGGCGTTGGAAAGTTGGCGCTAATTTACCCATCGATCTCCATTAGAAAAGCGGCTTAATTATAGTACAAGCCTCAGTAGGGGAAAATTCCCTATTACTTCATCCCTTACCCGTTCCCATCCATGCTTTGAGTTGAAAGTTCAACTTCATAACCTTGGCAAGGATAGATATAAATCTCAGGACTTTATCCCCCGCGAACCAACCTTTCTCTACGCGCCACGGCCATAATTTGAAAAACTTTCGACGGGACAAAAGTGAAGACTTTCTTTAAAAGTTTAAACTCTCTTCCGTCGGTCCTTTGGGTTTAGACGCGGTGGCCCACCACCACCACCACATTGGAGGAGTGTTTGCACCAGGGTGACACCCCGACAGTATTTTGTTCCCTTTGTCTCCCCCTTCCTATTACTTACATTACAATACCCGCTAGGACTACTTCCTTCGTAATCTTCTTTTTTTCTTATAATTTTTTTCTTTTTATTTTCTTTTCATTTCTCTTTATAGGCCTTTTACTAATCGAGGTACAATACGAGTGATTCTAAAAACGTTTTAGATTATTAGAAAAGGATTAGATAACATTGAACATTTTATCTTCTTTTTATAATCCTTTTACTTCAATTGTACAGCTAATTGATTAATAACAAAAATTTTATTGTGTCATAATTACCTTCACAATAATCCGAAGAGTTTAATTATTTTAATTATTTAATTATTTCTCTTTCCCCACCCCATTATCCTAGAAAAAGAAGATAATTGATTTAAATCAGTTTTATCGCGTTACGAGTACGTAGTATACAATATTATATCTCAACATATATATAGTACATAACACATATCATATGTGTACATATATATGGTAAAAAACATCCATATGAATGATTAATATCTGAAGCGTAAAATGCATAATAAATAAGTGACAAAAGAAAAAGAGGAAGAAAAAACAAGAATATGCGTCGAGGTGAAATGATATTAGGTAGAGAGAGGGGAAATTACACGGAGTGAGATACATAGGGACAAATAAATGGAAAGATAGAGAAAGCAAGAAGGGACAGAGATATTCGCCAATTTAATTAATATTTCGTTTATATGTCGTTTCTCGCGCCTTCGCCACCTCTACCACCCTCCCCCTTTTCCACCCCTTTCGTATCACCACGCTACTACCGCTATCGTCACCAACACTACCGCAACTCTCACACTCTCACCCTCAAATGTATGTACTCGTCTTGTTCAATACAACTATATTGGGATATACAGAAGAGACACAGATTGGGAAAGAGTGAGAGAGAGAGAGAGAGAGAGAGAGAGAGTAAATGCGGACACATCAATGAAACGGAGATTAGTAAGCGACTTGTGCATGAATACATGATATACAAGTTATGTATGTGTTAGTCCGTGTGCTCGCTTGTGTTCACTCTATCGTACGGTTGTATGAGAAGGGTGATCAGGACAATGCTGAATTGTCTGTATTTCAATTTAGCACGCCCATTGTTAGACATTAATATTATCGAGTTTGAAAATTGTTTCGCGTAATCCCTTTTCTGGGGGTTGAATGGAGTCTTCATGTATACATGGACACACAGAGATAAAAAGACATACACATATATATTTAAGTGAAGTAGGATTGATCTCTCGAAAGATAACGCATAATTAATATCTATTCTTGATACTTTATCATTTCTATTTCTATTATAAATTTGTCGTTCATCTTTGGTTAATAAAAATTGTTTTTTTTTGTTTGTTATTATATAAATAGTTAAGGAATTTAATTTTCATTAGATATTTTTGTAAATTTGATATTTTTTACAATTGATTTGGATTATTAATATCCGTGAATGGATATTATTTTTCTTTTTTAAAATTATTTTTCAAATAAAATAAATCAAAATATTTTGTTCTCGCGAAATTTAATTATTTTAATTTGAATAAAGAGAAACTTAAATTTTTAATTACAAAAGAAAAATAGAGGAAACTAAAAAAAAAACAAAAACAAATAAATATTATATATATATATATATATATATATATATATATATATATATATATATAACCAAAAAAAGGATAATAATAAAAAGATCTCAAAAAACGTATATTATCATATTTAATTAAATAAAATTTATAATTGAATTTGAATTCCATAAAATTACATTTCTATTTTTTTCAATTATCTTAAAAAGTATAAATCTTTCAAATGTATTTAAAAAATTGATATATAAAACTAAGAACATTAGAAAATTGAGTATAGATATTCAACAACGAAGGACACGTTTGTGTCGGCACGTACCAATTCACTACGTCAACGGGAGAAAGAGAGAGAGAGAGAGAGAGAGAGAGAGAAAAGAGTTGTGAAAGGGGGAAAGGGGGAGAGAAAGAGAGAGAAAGGTTAGCGCAAGAGGCAGATGGAAAATCCAATATAACCGCACATACGTTTATAGGGTCGATAGGAATATATTGGAACGGATATTGAAATACTTGTTGGTAGTTTGAGTCGAGGGCGAGAAATGCCTTTCTTGATGCCACCTTGATTGCGCCATCGTGGAATTGGTCCGGGATATACAGAATTTGTCGTTAATGAATCGTACAGATTATATAAATCAATGATGAACTATTCTCTCCTACTATTTCCTTTCTTTTTCTTTCTTATTCTTATCGAAGTAAAAAAAAAAAAAAAAACAGGTAAAACCAAGAAGAAGTGAGGTGTTTCATCCCTTTTTTCTTCCTATTTTCTACTAGGATTCCTATCGACAATGAAAAAAAAGTCAAATTAAATGTGTGAGAACTAAAGTAAGCTAAAGGAAAATAATAAAATGAATAAATTTAATTGTAAAGGGTGGGGGAGTAAAAGGAGAGGGTTGGGAAAAAGAGAAAAGGAGAATCATTTGACGATATTTTAAATAAAAACCAATTGATGTAATATACTATATTGATATTATATATTATATTAATATTATCTTTTATTATTATTTTTTAACAAGGATTATTACTTTTAACAAGGATAGAAATTTAAAAAACATCGATAGTAATTAACTTAGAATTGAGTTTATCGAGAGTTTATGATATTAATGTAATTAATTACAAAGAAAATATAATTAAAATAATATTTATATAATAATATAAATTAATATATTATATAAAAATATAATATAAAATAATATATAATAATATTAAAATAATAAAAATTTAAATAATAATTTTAAAATAAAATTAATATAAAATTTTAAATTAGGGTTAAAATAATAATTTTATTATTAATACATTAAAATAATATAATTAAAATAATATATTAATGATAATATCATCAATATTTATGACAAATTTTAATTATTAAATATAATAATAATATAAGATTACCAAAAATATGAGATGAACGAAAAAAATATGTTATATATTACTGGTAGGAAAAGTGAATAGGAAAAAAAAAGAAGTAGTTTTGGGCTTCTGTTGTTAAGAATGATGAAAAGAAGGCACGTAGGCGTTGCTCTCAACACGATTTGCATGGAAATCTTTTAACGTTAAGGCCAAAAGCAATATCTGGCAGATGCATCCGAACGCCTTTCCTTCTCCATGATAATACTTAGCTATATATATAAAAGTGCATATATATAGAAACGGTGAGATAATGTTGGAACGTGTGTCGCTAATAGGTTCAGTCGATTATATTCCTCTAAGGCGAGACTATACCCGTTTTATTCTAACGTTCAGAACGTTGAGAAAGATTCAGAGTGGGGGAAAAGAGTGAGTTAAAGTGAACGAGAAAGAGAGAAAGAGAAAATAAAAATAAAAAAGAAAAGTGGTGGCGTAGCAACTGGAACCCACCCTTATTCTGTTCTCGGTTGCATGGTGGAAAAAGAAATTATGATACCGCATATACTACTTCAACGCTACATTATATATTAATTTTCGTTCCCTTCTTTCCTACTTCACCCTATCGTTTTCACTCTCTCTCTTTCTCTCTCTCTCTCTCTTTTTTCTCTCACACTCACTCACTCACTTGCTCACTCACTATTCTTTTGTCATATTTTAAAAGCAGTTTTCTACACAGCATAAAACTATTCACGGAAACTCGCGCGTAATTCGTCGCCGTTTGCTTACACGAGAGGGTCGTTCAAAAAGTCACGTTCACTCTTGCTGTGTTCCTTATCGGCTAATTTTTCTCTCTATCTTTTTCTCACTCTCACTAATTCACTCATACATTCACTAATTTACTTTCTCTCTCTCTCTCTATTTTTTGTCTCTGTATTTCTTTCTTTCTTTCATTCTATGTTTCAGTGGTACGCACGAATGTCGTTCGAATTACGCGAATATTCTTTTCATGCCACTCTGTGTTACCCTTTGAAAAAAATACAAGTAAAGCTACGTAGAAGAAAATAAAACAAAAAATAGAAGGGAGATTATTGTATTCGAAAGTAAGCGAATTTAAGAATTCATTTTAAAGAGGTACAACACAGACGAATTATTTTTTTTTAATTTGTATATATATATACTTACTTTGATATACAATAAAATATAAAATAAGTATTATGAAATAATAATTAAAAAGATTGTAAAGGGTTTTGTGTGTGTTTTAACGAGAGAAATATGAAGTTATAAATAATGAAATTAAAAAGAACCCTAATAGCACAAAATATTGAAAAATATTGAATACATATGTATTTAATATTAAAAAGAGATTTAATGTCTTTTAGAAAATAATAAGAGAAATAACTAGAAAATAATAAGAGAAATGAAATACAAAAATTGAAAGATATTAATAAGTATACACTTACCTTTTTTTAATCTAAAATATGAAAATATTAAATTGAATAATTAATTAATTTAGAAAGAAGAAAAACGTATGACTCAATATAATATTAATTCATCATTGAGTATCAATATGTTTATTCACTTTTTACGTCCGATCTATACATTTTTCCTTTATGTTCTTGTTCTTGTTGTTGTTTGCTGCTGGTTGACTGCTGCTGCTTCATTTTTTTTTAATTTTTAAATCATTTTTTCATCTTCTTCTTCATCTTCATTTTATTTCTCGTAACATATTTTATTGGTAACTACAAAGTACGACGTGCGTTCTCGAGGCCGTATAGACGGAGAAGTATAATCTAAGTATATTGCAGATACATAATTATGATAGCGCCACTTGTCTCATTCGTAAAACATGTATTTTTTTATGGTATGTATAACGAGTGTTGTACAATGATCGTCAAACTTTTTTCATATTTTATTTTTTAAGTTACATTTTTTTTCCTTTTTTTTTTGTCTTTTTTTTCTTTGAGAAGAAGGAAGGAGTGGGGAGGAACGAATAGGGGTGGGAATCACTTTACCGTATTTTTTATCCATCATTTTTTTTCAAGAATATTATATATATATTTTTTATATTTATATATATAAAATTTTAATATATATATAAAATTTTATATATATATATATATATATATTTTTGTCGATAAACATTTTTTGATGCTTTTCTTTCTTTCTACTATCCAATTACTTCTCTCTCTCTCTCTCTCTCTCTCTTACTCTTTCTATCTTTCACTTATCTCTTTTCATATTTAGCAAATTTTATCGAATATTTTTAGGCTACACGCAAAAACCTTGTACCGTGATCTTGTTACGAGATCTCGGCCCAAAAATTCTAAGGATTAGGGTTTAGAAATAAATGAAAATTGTGATATACATATAACATTTTCTCCGTTCGAATGCTCGCACGTATTCTCTCTCTTTAACTCAATCATTCTTTCTCTTTCATTCATATGCATACATACTATACATACACAAACACACAAAAACATACGGGCAAGTTTGTTGTAACACAATTATACTGTTTCGAACTTTGTAAGAGAGAACGTCGTACTACAAATGCGACAAAAAAAGTCAAATCTCAAGGTTGATCCTTTTTAATGATAAATCAATCGGCAACGAACACACACACACATACTCACACTCATAATTAATTATATTTACAATTGATCTTTTCTGTGAGTCTAGTTTTTTGTTTTCTTTTTTTTTTATATTATATCCAACATACGTATTTATTAAACTTTAATATTACGAATGTGTATGCGTACTTCGGATAACGTAAATACGCATTATCTTTATACATGTATAAAGTATAATAATAATAATAATGATGATAATAATAATAATAATAATAATAATAATAATAATAATAATAATAATAATAATAATAATAATAATAATAATAATCTTTATAACGAACCGAATCTATATATATGTATATAATTATAGTGTACTATTTTTTTCCTTGTTTTTCTCTTTCTCTCTTTCTTTCTCTTTTTTTCTTGATCGTATCTTTCGCGTATCGAAAAATGATTTGCTTTCTCAATCAAATGTGTGATCGATCATTTATTATTATTATTATATTTTTTATTTATTTTGGAAATAAAAGTTTGCATAAAGCATCACGCGCAAGATTTTGTTTATCGTCAATACATTTGTATTTTTTATTTCATTTATTCATGAATTAGTACGAAAACGAATTTGTTGGTTAGTTCGTTCATTTGTTTATTCGTTTGTTCGTTCGTTCGTTTCTCGTAGAAATGACGGCGAGTTTTGACAATTTAGATTTGACAGGAAGTTATAATATTTATCGTTTTATATTCGGGCGGATTGTCATGTGCACATCCAGACGTATTGGGGAAGGGGTGACTTCATTAATGGAAATTCATTCATCATATAATATATATATATACATATATATTAATAAAAATTAATCATAATTAGCTAGGAAAAAATCTAAGAAAATTTCTATTAATATTTTTAACAAAAAAATATTATTTATAATTGAGAAAGTTATACAATTTTGTTATTTTTTCAGTTTCTTCTCTTTTTTTTAAAGTGATAAGAAATAACATCGTATAAAAGTCTTTTTCTCGTTTGTGTAAAAATTTGTAAAATAGAAAATAATATTACAAAATAAAAAAATAAAAATCTTTAATAATAATAATAATAATATTTAATTATAATAAATATTAAATAATAATAATAATTATTATTATTATTAATATTATTGTAATTAATATATTATTTTTATTTATTTATTATTGTTTAATAATATTAATATTATTAATACTATATAGTATTTTAGTAAACTACATAGTAGTATAGTAAAATACTAGTAATATAGTAAAATACTATAATTAATTATAGTATTAATACTATATTAATTAATAGTATAATTACTATTAATAATATTAATATAATATTAATAAATAATATTAATATTAATATAATTATTATTATTATTGTCCAACAAAAAATAAGATATTATTCAAATTAATTTCTTTGTTAAAAAAAAGAATAAAAGAAATTTATAATAATCACACGTTTGTTAATCGCACGTAGATTTATCTTATCGAAATGAAAACTAGTGTATGAGAAACTGTTTCTGACATTGGCACGGATAAAACCAGCTTTTACTACACGCAAAATCTAATCCCTTTGATGTTGAATAGAGAGATCTACTCTGTACGATTTAAAATCAGCTCGCCCGTAAGCAGACCAGTCGATTTCGTTCGCGCGCATTAGGTTCAGTGTCGCGAACAAGTACGAAAAGGGTGGCCACCCCTTTCTCTTTTCTTATAATCTTTATTCACGTCAAACCACGCGTGTCACTTAAAATCTCTGTTTCCTAATCGAACGCGAGAGTAACTTATTATCTTTATTTATTTTTTTTTTAAGTGTTCTAAAACGTAAATCGAAAAATTCAATAGTAAGTTCCATTTTTATTTTAATGTAATTATTATTATTATTACTATGAACATAACAATTTTACTAAAAAATTGATGAGAAAAGAAATCTATATGTATACATATATATTATGTATATAAAAAAATACAAATTCGATGGGGGTGGTTAGGACGTGATTGTTTTTCCTATACAACCGCCATATTGTATCGAGTTCGAACTGGAAGAAAACAATTTGATCTGAGAGAACGATGATAATTCATTGATCGTTTTTGAGATGTTCTTTCTTCTTTGTTTTCTCTTTCAATTTTTATTATAATAGCCTAAGTATAAATCATTCTTCTTGGTAAAAAAAAAATGAAAAAAATGGCGGGTTCGAAATACATGCACTTCGACTACTGCAAATACGACCAAACAGTGGTCCTATCTTGTTCAGGTCACTCGGAATAACTGGTTTTATCACTGGCATCATCCGGTGATGTTTCTCGATAAGCATCACCTGTACCATTTGCATGAATACTTTGATTAGGTGGTTTTATCACGGTTGGTAGATAACCGGTACCAGCGTAAGGTGCTGCAAGAAATCTATGTCTCGTTGATGGTATTGGTGTTGTACAATAAGCACTGCGTGTCGTGTAACCTGCCGAAACTGATGCCGAAGCAGCTGCCGCTGAAGCCAAAGCACCCGCCAATGGTGAGAAAGCTGATTTTGGTTGTAGACTGTCCTCGCATACTAGCACTTCCATCGCCGATACCACGTCACCTAATGGTGGTATACAATTTTTATTTCATTGGGGTGCTTTTATTTTCTTCTTCTTTTTTTTTTCGTTTAACCCCTTAAGGAACAATTTTGACTCAACGTGATACAACGCTGCTCGATTTAACTCGAGCGTGCAACTTAAGGGGTTAATTGGATAACAAAATATTTTTGTCCATTTTTAATACGATTTTCTAATTACTCGTGTTTGAAATAGAAGTTTTATAAATATATTTATGATGGTAATATAGTTGATACAAATAAATGATTAATAATTATATTAATAATATATAAAACACTTTGAATGATAAAATTATTTACGAATAATAAAACTCACCCTTATATCGATGTAAAAGAGCTTCTACGTCGGCTCGACGTCTTCCAGGAAATACGCGAAGTAAAACGTCGACTGGTGACCTTTGTTGTTGCTGCTGTTGCTGCTGCTGTTGCTGAGGTTGTTGTTGTTGTTGCTGTTGTTGTGGCTGTGGTTGTTGCTGTTGAACTTGTATACCACATGGTTGTTGAATATTTTGCATTTGCATTTGCATTTGTATTTCTCGCGGCTCGTGTACATTAGGATGATGTTGATGTTGATAGATTGTAGGTGAACAATAAAGTGAACTAACAGCTGGTCCGTATAATGGTGCATATGTAGGAAAATGTACGGACGTTGCTGCTGCCTGAAACATAGAATAAGGATTTTCCTAACAAAATTTTATTGAAATAATTCAACAGAGATTAAAGGTATAAACAAATTAAAGTTATTTCAATTATTATTTAAAGAGAACATTGATTTTTTTTTCTTTAATTTTATTCAAATCATAAGCAAATTAATTTAGACTATAAAAAATAATTTAATTTAATTTAAACTATATGTAAAATATATATATTTGTAGTTATAAAAATATAAAACAAATAAATATAAATTAAATTAAATTATTCGAATTATAGACAAATTAATTTAAATTAAAAAAAATAATTTAATTTAATTTAAATTATATAAAAAATATATTTTTATATAGTTTTTTATAGTTATAAAAATATAAAATAAATTAAATATATATATATATATATATCACACATAAATAAAAAAAAAGATAATATAAATAATTTAATTGATAGATGATGTTAAGTGAATAAAATGTTTATAATAATTGACATAATCAAAATGAAGAAGACAAAAATTTGATTTAACTCACTGCCAAGGATGCTAATGGCGGACTTGGTCTGGGTTGGACTAGATCGACCGCTTGAGGTGTTTGCTGTGTCTGTGGTGGACTTCCGCTTTTACGCAAGCTTAGGTTCTCTGGTGCTGGTGTACTTTCTCTTTGTGGTGTAAGTGCAGGCGTTAAGGGTGGTGTATGCGTGGGACTCGATGAGCCTGGCTCCGGGCTACCTTCTTCGGAATCGTTTAGGCTGTTTGTACGCATTCTTGCTACTTCAGCGTCTTGACTGCCGACGGGACTGGAAACAACTGTAATACAAAACAAAAATGATTATTATTATTAAAAAATAATAATGAACAAATATAGAAAATATATAATATTATATAAAATAATTATTTTAATTAAATGGTCACAGGTAATAAATAGAATTATTTATATGATTATTAATCACATTATATAAGGTAGTTAAAAAATTTTATATACAGTAAAGATTTTATAAAAAAAATTAATCCTATAGTAGTAGTTTTTATATTAAAAATATATTTATTTTACGAATAATAAAAAAAATAATAAATACTTTTTTTACTTAAAGATGGTAAGATATTATAAAATTATTTTATATTATAATTATATTATAATTATATTACAATATTATAAAAAAATTAAATATTATTATAACATTATAATATTATAAAAAAATATTAATATAATATTATAATATTAATTAATATGATTAAAAATAATATTAAAATTTATAATATAAAATAATATTAAAATTAATAATATAAAATAATAATATTAAATATTATTATAATGTTATAATATTAAAAAAAATATTATATAAAAAGTTATATTACCTATAATTATTAAACTTATTATATAAGATAATAAAAAAATTATACAGTAAAGATGTTATAACAAAATTAACCCCCCTAGCAATAATTTTTATATTAAAACTACATTTACTTTACAATTAATAAAAAAAAATAATAAATAATTTTTTACTTAAAGATCGTAAGACATTAAAATTACATGTAAAAAATAAATAAATAAAAAAATAAAGAAAACAAAGGAAAATGAGGTTGGAGGGGTAGAATAAAGAAGAGGATTAATAAAACCGTATCGGTTGAATGTAACGCGAGAACTATTTCGAAGAGATGTACTGTACCATTTAATATACCATACCTGGAACAAGGATACGACTGACACGACCAATCTAAAACCCTTTTGTACCCAACGGGGTTCTTTTCTTAAGAACGAACAAGGGGGGTAGTAGAGAGTGATGTTGAAAAGACGAATGGGGAGAGGAGGTTATGGGAGTGGACGGGGTTCACCTCGGAAGGTGGGAACACCGAAGGAAGAGGAGTAGCTCAAAACGGGATTTCCTCCACTTGTTAGAGCTTTCGTGAGAGAGGATTGCTACAGTATCAAGGGATTTTGCTATTGGAGGAGGTTGGTAGACGAGATTGGCGCAAACTCGCGTAACCGCCAATCATGCGGCTTCGTCGAGGCCGCGAGAATGGCAGAGAATCATACTACTACATGTGTGCGTGTGTTCATGTGCCTGTGTATTTGTGTGTTTTACGTGAACCCCGAACGTGTACATAAGTGTGTGTGTATGTGTTTTACATGAACGGTGAACGTGTAAATGAGTGAATTTCTCTTTAAAATGGTCTTCGTGTGTGTGTTGGTCGAATTGTCTGGAAAGGGAGGGGAGAGAGACACGTTAGAGGGAAAAAAAGGAAAACCCTTACCTAGGTACCCCCGCCAAACTTTTCACACTCAAATTTTAACGCCGTTCGCGCATCTATTCGTCATGTTTGCGGAATCAAGGGGCTTGGCTCGAAGATAACGCGCCTGCGCACTCACCAATTTCTTCCTTTCTATTCTTTTTTTCTCTTTCACATTTTCTTTTTTGGTTTTCCCCCTTTTTTCTTTGTTTCAACGATGTTGAGGATTTGTTACGTTATTTTTTTATCGTATTTGATTTTTTTATAATTGTATTTAGGATAGAATTTTATTTTATTGCAATTACGTGGATTGAATTTGTGTTAAATATAATATTAATTAATTTTGTATGATAAAAAGTTAGTTAAATTTTTGTTACAGTACTGTTAAGTCCTTCTGAATAATATATTGGGTTGTTCGGAAAGTAATTTCCGAGTTTTGCTTGGAAGTTAAACCCTAGACCTTTCAAGTGGGCAGAAATTGTTGAATTTGATAAATTTATCGATCTCACGTGTTATTATTTATCGGTTTGCATCAATTAATGCCATTATTATGTAAAGAAAAAACTAAATTACTTTCTGAACAACCCAATATATAAATTGTATTACGTTATTAAACTGGGTGTTTTGAATTTATTGCGTTTTTCTAACTGTACTGACGTCATTTAAACAGTAAAAAGATTAAATATATAGCAAGAAGCACATTTAATTGCATTCCTCTTGTATGACCTAGTTTTGCTCTAAACATTTTATTACTTTAATTAAAAAAATAATAAATCCTAAGAGATTATTTCAAGCAATCGTACAAAATGTATTTATAGGTTGTGTAGAAATAATACATACGTGTTTAAAATGAATATAAATAATTGGTGAAAACAAATAAAGGTTTTATTGAGTGGATGGTTAATCGATGAAATAAAATATCGAAAAATATTTATATTAATTAATTTATTTATATTAATAAATAAATAAGAAAATGAAACCACTTACCGAGTGGATGATTGGCCCGTAACTCGCCACCTGAATCTGATTCACGATCGTCTTCGTTTCCCGTATCATCCCCAGTTAATATTGTTCCTTTAGCATGATCGGAAAGTCTCGTTCTTTTTGAACCTAAAAAACAAAACAAAAAAAAACATTCATTATTTACACGAATTTTCTTTTAATAATTTATTAATTAATTTCTTTGCTTTCTAATACAAATGACAATAAAACTGATCATAAGATATATTAAATAAAAATTGTCACACATAAAAGAGTGATAATTAAAATTAACAATAACAATTAGTATTTAAATTTAAAATTTATAAATTAATCTTTGATCATTTATTAGATAAAATATTAATATAAATAATTTGTATTATTTAATAATTATTAAAATAAATTTATGTTGAAATTTGTTTTTGTTTGAACTAACAATTAATCAATTATATTATAATTATCGGAAACACATATACCTTTCGTTAGGGTTTGAATAAAAAAAAAGTAATATATAAATAAAAATTGTTACACTTAAAAATAATAATTACAATTAACAATAAATTAGTATTTAAATTTAAAAATAATCTTTTACCAATAAAACATTATTCGATAAAACATTAATATAAAAATAACAATTAATATTATCAAATAATTTGTAAAATAAATTTGTGTTGAAATATTTTTATTAGTCAATTATTGGAAACACCTTCGTTCAGGGTTTGGATAAAAAAAATAAAATATAGAAAGATATTATTTATGATAAAGTATTACATCTAAAACAGAGTAACTTTCAGTGAAAACGCGAATACGCGGTTTCTCTATCCCTTTTCGTTGATTCCATCCTTATCTTTCTTGGTGTGCTTTCAAAGAGCCCGTTATTCTAAGCATTACCCACTCGAAGGTACATCCTAAGCAAGGGGAGGACACTTTAGTTAAGAAGCTATACCACATTCCGTTTCTATAACAACACTTGAAAGTTAGACGCAACGGCACTCGTAGGAAACTCATTGAACGATTGCTCAATACGATAATCGTATAATGCTTAATCTCAGCTACTAATATCTTACGATTAGTATAATGATTAGTAAGAAATGAATGAAATTAAATAAAATCAAGATATAATTTAACTTTTATCTATTTCAACAATTATCTAGAAATGAATTGTACACGAGTACTGTTAAATAATTAATTGTGTCAATGTTACAAATATATATATATTAATAATTACATTTATGATATTCAAGAAAATATTGTATGTGTGTGTAGAAATAGTAAAGTTGGTATTCACGTTTTGAAAAAAAAAGGAATGTTGATCTCTCCCTATATACCCCATTCATATCTATCCCTGACTATAAATTAACCCCACGCAAGTTCCACCCTTTTGTCCATTGGAAACGGAGACAAAAGACCAAATGCTTAGCAGCTTTGTTACTCTCTCTACCATTCAAAACCTTTCGTTATCATTATATTTATGATAAGAAATGTAAAAAGTTAATTGTTATAAATTACGATTAACATTGTGAAATAATTTTCAATGATCAGTTTAAATAATACAAACATATTGGTATCTAAATACAACGTTAACTATTTTTCACTTAGAATTGTGTGTGTTTTTTTTTTTAGTTTATTTTTGTAATTAAGAAACATTCAAACTTTCATTTAAAATCAATCAAATTATATGATTATATCATACGTATATATATATATATATAATATATTGTAAATATGTATATAATTATTTAAAATAAATACAAAAAAAAGTTAACTAATTACAGGTTTAATTTAATATACACATAGTATAAAATACCAAATTATTTGATTGTATTACACATATATATATATATATTGTAAATATGTATATAATTATTTAAAATAAATGTTAAAAACAAGTTGACTGATAACAGGTTCAATTTCACATGCACACAAACAGACATATATATAGTAAATATAAAATATAATAATAAAGAAAATATTATGCTATCGTTCATAGGTAAAACATTTGAAAAGTAAGTACACAGTGGTTGAAGCAACGAAAAGAAGAAAGGTTAGAGGGTAAGTTTAGAGAGAAAGAGAAAAGAGAGTAGTAAAAGAGAGAAAAAAAAGCTGGCGGCTTAGACTCTAGCTACATTTCATTCCAACCCTCAGGAACGCACTTATCGTACTAATAAACGAACGGTTAAACTTTTTAACGAGCGGTCAGCCGAGTTACGTTTCCACCACCTAACACAGAGAAAAGCCGAGTCTTTCAAGCATTACCCATTTATATAAACTCGATGGCCGTGCACGTGCACAAGTGGCCAGAACAAGTTCGATATTATAGCGTTATTCGCAATGGTTATATCCTTTTCTCTCTCTCACTCACTCTCTTTCTCTATGGTTTTCTCATTTACATTGTCGATGAGTTCATGAGGCGCCACGATTTTGCCAGTCTATACAGCAATTATTTCTAATAAACCAACCCCTTGATAATCCTTGACGTGGTGGTTGTGTTGTTGTTATGGTTGCTATACAACTAAGCTTTAGATTTATTAATACACGGATAATGGGCGATTTACAAATTGATGCCAGTTATCATGGTCACGGTAATGATTAGAGAACAACCCCCATATCGATATAAGTAAGCAATTTTAATATTTTTCTTACTCCCACTCATCCCATTCGAGGAAACATGTGTTACTTTTTTTCATTTAATATTATGTTTGATGTGCAGGCATAAATATGGAATTGGTAATAGAATTATTATTTTTGAATATTATATGAATATTATTTTTGAATATTATATAAATATTATTTTATAACATATCAATAATTATTATTATTTTAAATCAGTGATTCTTTTTAAACTTTTAGAATTTAAATTAAAGAAAAATATTATTCCCGCGACATTATTTGTCATACAATTAATAATAGTATAATATATATTTACTATTAATAATGAACATGAGATTTATCAATCGATTTATGACACTTCGATAAATTCGCATTAACTTGGGCACCGAAGTTTGTCGGGATTAACCATTAAATTCCAAAGTTAAGAGAAAATTCTCCACCATCCAGAGTGTATTTTCTCTTTCATTTCTCTATCTACGTGAAAATGATTTCCAACGTTTCCTATCGTGTGCCATAGCATTCAGATAATGATATTACTCTACGTCAAAGGAAAGGAATGTAATATCGAGGCGTAAATGTAGCTTCTGTATTTGAGACACAGATACATATATACACACATACATATATATACAACACCCACAGATATATAAGAAAGAGAACACATATATAAGAAAGAGAAGAGAATCATTTTGAAGCAGTGTACTGTGTATCCGTCTATTTTGTGCTCGCGTAAGCGTCAAATTTCAACACAGACAAATGCATACTTGTCGTGCCTGCAGAATTATATGCATTTAGAATTCTTATTAAAATGTCGTCCTCGTGTATTAAACCGACACACTACTATATATCGAGGGTAACATAGAAGAAACACAACCCCTCCGCCCCATTTACTATCCTCACTTTCACATATATACACTCTACTTACGTATGTGTATATGTATATGTTGGTGAATTAGGGTCTTGAACTCCCCAATTCAATACAAGAATTACTATACTGATTTGAAGTATCCTATAGGCATCTCTAATACAGAGATAATGAAGTATATGCTAATCGATTAATCAAAGGGTAATTAGTGGTAAATATTTCTATTAATGTTGGAATAATATTTGTTTTAGAAATTTTTAAAGATTGGTAATTTATATATAGAATTTGTTATTTTAATAATTAAAATAGGATAATTAAATATTTGTTATATTGAAAAAGTAAGTGTGTTATTTAAAATTAATATTTTTAACGTAGTAAATTTTATAAAAAACTATTATTAGTAACATATTATTTATATAATATATAAATATATTATTAATATATTTATTTTATTAAATAATTTAATAAAATATTTAATAATAAATATTAAAAATAAAAAAATTAATATATTAATATTTTATATATTATATTAATTATTATAATTATTATATAATTATTATAATTTTAAATATTTATATTTAAATTTAAATATAAATAATTATTATATTTTTAATATTATATAATTTTTTATTATATTAATATATAAATTATAGTAATATTGTAATATTAATTTTACTAAATATAATTAAAATACTATTAAAAATAACCTACAATTTAATATTAAAAAATAAATATTAAATTTAATAATAATTATCGAGTATAAATATAAATAGAAAAAATAAAACTGATTCAAGTAACTTAAAACATTTCTATTTATACTTCATTGAAATGAATAAGATCAATGAACTTTCAAATAGTTCGATATAAAGGTATATATATATATATACGACGTACAGAATGAAGATTGAATGACTCGCCTCCCCTATTTTTTTTCTTTTTGGTCGAGTTAGAGTCTCTTGAGAATTTTCGAAAGAGAAAAGATCATCGGTAGGAGGTAGCAAAGCTTTCTTCTCACGCGAAAAGGTTAAATGCTTTGGGTATTAGGAAATCGAAACGACTGATATGCCTGGTTCATGTTTTTTTTTTCTTTTTAATTCTTTTCGAATCTTTTTCTCTAGTCTTTTTTTTATACCAATGTATACGTGTGTATATATATTTTTATATATATTTATATATATGTGTATATGTATGTGTTTTAGAGTATGTATATATAAAAGGATCATCCTCCTCATCGCCCTCTCAAACGTCTAGCCGTACCTGAAGAAAAAGCGAACCATTATACCATCGCAGGCAGGCAGGGCTTGCCCTTCGGTGAGGGCCAACGCAACGTATCATAAAAGGAAGCACATTATAGTAGTGAACACGAGTGTTTTTCGTCTTTCACTTTTAGAAACGGTACTCCTCTTGTATTTCGAGAAGGGTTCCCCGTTCGTGCAATTTTATTCTGATCTGATTCTCTCCCTCGGGCATACATGCTTGATATAGAAAGAAGAAATTTAACTTTTATCGTTTTTTCTTTTCTTTTTCTTCCCCCGTCTTTCCATTCTTACAAAAAAAAAAAATCTCTTTTTCATTTATTTTCTCTCAATCGTTCTCTTCTCATTCGTTCTTTATTTTCTAACAAAACGTTTCGAGATAAGATGTTACTGACAAAGAGGAAAAAAAGAAAAATACAAAACAAAATATCTATAGGGATTTTTTTTTTTACCAAAATTTCACACGCAAAAATAAGAAAATCTTTCTATAAAGATAAAATAATTTTGTGTCAATTTATCTAAG
Source organism: Polistes dominula (assembly GCF_049000335.1). NCBI lineage: Eukaryota > Metazoa > Arthropoda > Insecta > Hymenoptera > Vespidae > Polistes > Polistes dominula. The sequence goes on along the minus strand of NW_028301116.1, from coordinate 2,106,867 downwards.
ATTAAATTTCATTAATTTTTATCTTACTATTCCAAATTAAAATAATTTAAGTTACTTTCGTGAACCCTTTTGCGTTAATTGATTTATTTTCACACTTAACCTCTTAGACACTGCCAAATCTTGTGCGGAACTATTTTTCTATACGACAGGGTTTAAAGTACAATGATTTGAATTTAATAATAAAATTATAATTTTGTTTTAAAATATATTGCATATACTTTAACCTCAACAATTTATTTTAATAATTAATAATACAATACAGTATGCCAAAGTAAGATGTCATCCATAAAAGCAACTATAATTGCTCGTCGTACCAGAAAATGGCATCCACGAAAACCACTATAATGGCGCGTAGTGTCTAAAGAGGTTAAACCCCAAACTAAGCATGAAACTTAAAAAAAATTAATAACAAAATAATATTCGATTTATTATTGGAAAATGAATGAAATGAATGAAAAATTATTTGATGGAGAAAAATGAAATTTACTTTCCCGATTGGTTGGATAAGCCAAAGAGCGTGGACGTATAATAATAGAGGTACTTCTAAACTCCGAATTTCGTTTGTATAAGAGGGAAGAGAAACAGAGAGAGAAAAAGAGAGATATATATATATATATAGATATACATATACATAGAATAGTAGGGAGAGGAAAGAGGTAGATAAAACGAGAGAGAGAAAGAGAGAGAAAAAGAGAGGAAAAGAGAGAAAGAGAGAGAGAAATAAACGAAAGGCACGATACCAAAGCAATTGACACGAGCGACGAATGAAAATGCGTGCGAATGACGACATCGGCCAGGGGTGGATGACGAGTGTCAACGAAGAAGAGCGTAAGGTACGCCTCGTGTTCTGCGATAAAAGAGAGACAGAGAAAAAAAGAGAAAGATAAAGAAAAAGAGAGAAAGAGAGAGAGAATGAGGGAATAGGAAAGGGTAGGGGGAAGAAGGGGAAGTAAAAGGGAGAGGAAAGAGAGGTTTGAAAGATCAGGTGATCGTGTGAGAGATACGAAGAGTAGCTATAGGTGGATGGAAAATTATAAATCAATCTCACCCCCAACCCCCACCCCCTTCTACTTTCTCCACCCCTATTTCATTCTTCTTCTACTTCTTATTAGTTTTCTTTCTTTTTTTTTTTTGTTGTTGTTGCGTTTATTATTCGTCTTTCATACGTTTTTCTTTTAATTTTGATTTTGGTCTTAAGGGGTAGGAGGGTGGTTTGGTTTAATTAATATTTCTTTAGATATATTTTATTCTAATTTTTTGTTTGTATATGGTAAAACAACCAATTAGGATTGGATACTAATTTACTTTACTAATCTTACAATTTATTTTGAAACGAATTAAATGAAGAAACGAACGGTGTTTTTATTAAGGGTTGGTTTTGTAGGTGGCGATACAAGTGGAAGTAGAGAAATAGAGGAAATAAAAGGAGAGAAAGAGAGAGAGAGAGAGAGAGAGGCTTTTGTAAGGATATCTTTACTTCAAGTGCGTCCTCAAAACTACCGACTAGTCTAGCCATGCAACCATTCCTTTTTAACATAATTTTCTTAAGAATTAGAATATTTCAAGAGTATTTTTATTGTAATTGTTGTTATTTAACGATTAGAAAAAAGTACGATGAAATTTGTAGGAAATTTTGATAATTTGAAACTAATTTTTTCTCTTTTAAAAACTTGTTTCAAAATTAATTAAATTCTTACGGTGATTGGATTTTTCAGGTTTTTCAGGTTTTTCAGGTTTTTCAAAGTTCAATACAAATAACAAAAAGTGTTTGCGATATCTTAATATTATAGGGGGTAGCATAAAAGAAAAATATATATATATTTCTAAAGAAAATAGTTTTCCTTTATTATTTTTATTTTTAATAGAACAAACTTCTTAAAGTTAAATCTTAACTTTTCGTAAGATCCGTTCATTATAATATCAAAAGGATAAAAACTATATATAAGATCTTGGTAAGAAACTTCAACTTGGGAACTTTTCAATCAGACTTTGTATGCCAAACGAACGAAGTAAAAAGAAAAAAAAATTTCAGAAAAAGTAGTAATGTACATAAGAATTTCTAGTTGCATAAGAATTTCTTCAATTTTTTATTTTACAACTGAAGATAACTCGAAACTGAAGTGATCGAAGATATTACAAAATTTCATTTTAATGAGCAAATGTTGTTTGTCTGATCAAAGCAAGTTGAATAGTCAAAAAAAGAATTGACAAAAGAAGAAGAACCTAAAAATGTAGTTGAAAAGTTTTACGATGGATCCAATCAGATGTTTGAACTTTTTCCCCTATATGAATGCTTTAAAATTATTGATGAATTTTGAAACTACTGAAGCTTTTTTAATGAAATTTTTGTTATTTTATGTTTTTTTTTTTCATGGCGATTATTTTGTATTTTTTATTACTAATTTAAGGATTTATTATGTGTATATATTTATAGATTATCTAGGTATTTAGATACTGTAAGTTTTCGAAAGATGCCGTTGTATTACAATTTAATTATTATCTTATTATTTTGTATTTTTTATTATTAACTTTAGGATTAATTATTTATAGGTTATCTAGGTCTTTAGATACTGTGAGTTTTCGAAAGATAGCTCTGTATTACAATTCAATTATTTTACGTTTTTTTCAGATTTATATACGACATAACCTTGCTTTTTATATTTTATCGTGTACAATTATTATTTTAAATATTCCATTCTAATAGTGTTATTATTTTGTGTGTTGTTATAATTTCCTAAATTGTTTAGAAGTTATATTAAAAATCAACATTTTATAACAAAACCACAGCAACACGTAACCGAGCCAATACTATAATTATAAAATCCTATTTAGATAAAATACAATGAACACTCTACTATGGTATAATCTCACATTCAAAATAACAAAAACTAAATTACATATTAAAAAGAAAAATAACACATAGAAATAACCATAAATAATAAGAAAAAATAGGAATAGAAATACATAGATCGAAGTGTTCTCCTGTAACTCATTCTCTCTCTCTATCTCTATCTCTAATTCTTGATCAATGACAGTGGTGTACTCGAAACAAACATAGACAACAGAATGAGAACCTAGAGATATAGTTGGAAAGGACCTACGATCAACGCACTCAGGTGTGTTATACTATATGCTTGTATGTAGAAACACGTACATACATATATCTAATATATATATATATATATATATATATATATATATATATATATATATATAGATATCTATATATACATATACATATAATACATACATTGAAGTACTCGAGGTTCCGTCGGAGCTTGCGTGTCGTTGTGGGTCTACGCCCTAACTTGCGGCATTGCGCATCACCGTACGGTGGTGGAGACAGACGCGGACAATGGAATCATGCGAGTACAATGCCGAATAATTTAGAATGGCATATAGATATCGGGTGCTCTCCAGCCTACGATGGAACTGCATAATAGAGGATAGGAGTAATAGGACACAGCCTGCGGGGTAACTGTGGAGGACACGAAACATCTCTATAAATTAGCCTAAGCCAAGCTTACAATAAGACTAAGCAAGCACGCATAACCACACTTCACAATGATATTTGGCTATCTCTCTCTCTCTTTCACTCACTCACTCTCATACTCATTCTGTATATATATATATGTGTAATTCTGTCTTTTTCTTTCTTTTTCTCTCTTAATCTTCTTTCTTTACGTATAACTCTATCTCTTTTTCTACTACAGGGTGGAAACACCCTCTAGTTTCTTTATTTCATTTTTTTTTTATTCTTGCTTTCATTCTTTCTTTCTTTCATTCGCTCATTCGTTCTTTTCTTTTCTTTTCTATTCTTTTTTTTACGCCCACCCTTTAGCCGCTCTTTTGGAACCCCTCTTTTGCTAGAGGGAGTAATTTGAAATTAATAAATAGTTCTGTTTTCTTTTTTCTTTCGTTTACTGCCTTCCGGATTTATTATTTCCGTTTGGTAAAATGATATTTGGGAAAATTTATAGTATAGTTTTAAACATACATGTTAAGTTTTATAAAAGTTCATTGTGTGTGTGTGTTGTATCACGAAAAATTACAGATTTATAATTAATTAAAAAAAATTATCTTATGAAATAATAAAAATAATATATAATATAAAAATAATAAAAAATTAATAAAAATTAATTAAATATATAATTGAATATGTATATAGGTAATGTAATATATAAAATTAAATTTATAAAAATTATATCTCGTTGAATCATTCAACAAAGTTTATAATTTTGGTATTTTAAAAAAACGGGACGACGAATGAAGAAATTTTATATTAAAATTGAAGTATTTTTAGAATTTCAAAAACGTAATTTAAAGTAGAAAGAAAAAAAATGGATAATTTTTTGTTCTATACCAGAAATTTAAATTTAAAGTATTCGTACATAAAAATTTCTACAAAATCAGATTTAGAATAATTTTTAAAAATGATATACGTATTTTGACCTTGATAAAAAAAAATTACAAGTAAAAATTTCTATAAAGAAAAATATATTCTCTGCTTTTTTTTTCTTCTTCTTCTTCTTTTTCTTCTTCTTTTCGAATCTTATATTCAAGAATTGACAACGAACCGAACACCTTAACGGCGACAGCTGCAGAAAATCGTCGACAATTTTTGTTCAACTTCCTTCTCCCGTCAGCGACTCCTCCTGGGGGAGATCTCCACCCACTGACATAAAATTTTGCAGAAGGATTATCATAAAAAAGGGTCTCAGGATCGATTCGGTTCGCGTTATCAATCTCTTTTCCCTTTTTCCTAGGTATCTTACTTACGACTTTTTCAAGTTTTGTATTCTACAAAAAAAAAAAAAAGAAATCATACGACATAGAAAACTATAAAGACAAAAATTCAAACATTTACTTCACATTATTATTACTATTATTAATAATAATTAATATTAATATAATTTTATTATAATTTCGTATTCTATAAAGAAAAATATCTAAGATTTATTTGATATTATTAATAAATATTATAATATAATTTTTAAAATTTATTTTCTTTTAGTAAAAATAATTGGAATTTAATTTAAATCGTATTAGTATAATAATTAACTTTAATTTGATAAGGTTAAATATATATATATATATATATGTGTGTGTGTATATATTTGTATTGAAAATCTACCCTTCGGATTGAAAAGGGACAATAGGTGACAGTAGCCGTGTCACTTCACAGGAATCATATGACTTCACGATCACGCGGGCTTGACGTATTGATACAGAGAACGACCAAGGGTTGTGTGCGCTTAAGGGCTATAGGAAATGTACGGGGATAGTGAATCATCTCGGACTTATTATCCGTAAGGGTCCTAAAGTATCACTGGTAGCGAAAAATTTTAATCATTTTAACCCTCCAGTTTATCGACTTACCATCAAATATATTTATTCTATTATGTTTAATGATATATAAAATACGAACAAATTTTTATGAAAATTTTTTGCAAACAAAATTCAACTAATATATTTATTAAGACTATATATATATATATATATCATGGACCGGAAATCTTCCGACGGATCTATTTTGTAATATAAAATAGTTTGACGAAAAGTTCCGTCAAGGTGTCGATCGAAATAGTATTAAATCTCCAACTTGAATAACTTGGTTTTACACGCGGTTTAATCCGAAAGAAGAAAAGACCCTTCTGTGTATTCTTTTTTTTCTTTTCTTTCTCTTTTTTTTACCCTGTATCCATGAAAGAGCTTTTCAAAAACACGCAGGTACCTGAACAAGATGATGATTTAAGGTTCGTGCGAAGATGAATCTATTTTTTTGCTCCCTCTGTGATGATCGTTTCGAGTTACTGAAATGTTATCGGATTACCTGGCAACTTTTTTATTTCATCTATTTATAGTTTTGTATTCATTCTTGTCCATTATATATATATATATATATATATATTGCTCTTTTAAAGATGAACACAATTATTCAATTAAGGTCATCGTTTAATTATTTATACGATAATTCAAATTTTACTAAATATTTTTATAATCGAGTTTGACAAAAAGTTAGGTTATATTTATAGAATTTGTTTTTTTTTTTGTACAAAATTGACCCAAACTTTTTTGTTCTGATTGTGAGAAATATTTATATAGTACATATATTATACTAATAAAAAATGAAATATATAATGAAATAAATAATAAATTAAATAAATAATAAATATATATACATAATAATTAATTATCTGAAAAATTATCTTTAATTATCTTAATAAATATTAATTATTTTATAAAAATAATAATAATTTAAATAAACGAAAAAAAGAAAAATTTCTTATATTACAAAAATGTATTAACAAAGTTTAATACTAAAATAATCTATTGTACATTGATAATTCCTATCAATCATTCAGTAACACTTGATACATTCTCATAGTTGTAGGATTCTGATCGAGTATATTGGGTACATTTGTACGTCATAGCAAATTGGATTGACAAAAGTGTATCACTGTCTATTATAAACGATGTGTTCGATCGCTGCAACCGAGGGGGTGCACTGAAAATGCACTCGACGTAACCTGATACGATAATATAAACGTCCAAAATATCTCGTCATAGAGAAGAATGATCGAGATTGAAGTGTGGGCGTTACGAAAGCGATACCCACAGTCGAGAACCAGCGAAGTTTTCCACATCATTAGAGACAATATCCATATAATTCCAAGGTACTACCCCACTAAGAGGGATTCTGAGGTTACGGACCAAACCGGTAATTATCGGCAGCTGTGTCGAGGTACCGTAATTGGAGTAGGATCCAAAAATCCCCTATAGTAAAGGAAACTTCTTTTACTTTTCTTCTTCTTCTTCTTCGTTTTTGTGATAAACGACATCGCGTTTAACCACCGACTAAAACGATTCAAAGTGAACAAAAAAAAGAACGGTATTATTTTACCTCAATTTGTCCCACGTGTCTTTCTCTCTCTCTCTCTCTCTCTCTCTCTCTCTCTCTCTCTCTCTCTTCTTGATGAATAAAAACGATATTTTTTTTTCAATGATCCTTATATGGATTTCAAGGATTCTACTGACAATGACAATATTTTATAAATGCAAAAGAAAGATAGATTTATGAAATATTTTATTTTATTTTATTACATCGACAAGTTTTACCAAGCATCCCACGATATTAATAAATAATACACAAAAAAAAATATAATATCATAGGTCGTAGATGAATCTGAATCCACCGTTTGCATTTGTAAATGAAAAAGGAAGATAGATGTATGAAAAATGAAATTCTATTTTTTTTGACGGTATTTTATTTATTTTATATTATTGACAAATTCTACTTAGAACCTCACAATATTAATAAATAAAATACAAAAAAAATACAATAAATCAATCGTAAATGAAACTGAATCCACTGAGGTTATGTGTAACATTTTTAACATGTTACCAAAAAATTAAACAATTTTAATAATAAACTTTTCAATATGAAATATTCCAATATTTCATCCCTCCAATAAATACATAACATATCGTTATAATTAAATAAAATGATTAACTACATATATATGCATATATATGCAACCCATAAAGGTCAGTATGATTCGAATAAAAGTTCTCCAAACGTAGGGGTTATAAATTTTTGGTTAGCATGAGTTTAAAAACGTAAAAATGTGTACGTCGACGACTCGAGTTTTTCCTTTTTATATTTTTCTTTTTTTTTCACGAGCGGGCTACCTCGAGTACGTTAAAATTCGTTCGTGTAGCTTTAGAAACGAAAAGAAAGGAAACGAAACGAAACGAAACGAAACTAAACGAAACGACGACTACTCCTCGAATCTCACGCAAATTACTAAACTCCATTTCTCCGTGCATTAATTATACCTCGTTCGCAAAAAGCATGTTCGTATCGAGCATACATAATGATCGTTCTCTCTCTCTCTTGCACACACACACACACACACACACACACACACACACACACACACACACGTGAACATACTCGTACACTATTTCTGTGTATGTTTTCTTTTTTTCAATCGTCGATTAGAAAGAACGTCGTTTTTACGGGGGTGGGGAGGGGGGACAGTGCAACTTTTCTCTACATCTCTCTCTCTCTCTCTCTCTCTCTCTCTCTCTTTCTTTCTTTCTTTCTGTTTCTGTATTTGCAAGCGACAGAGCAGAAATCGGCCAACCGATCGGTCGGGTGGTAGTTTGCTTGAACTCAAAAAAATAGAAAATCCTAAGGCCTCTTTTTAGAAGAAGAAGAAGAAGAAAACCAAGTCTTGATGATGATGGTTGTATTCGTGTGTGGGGGTTTGCTGGTTAAACAAAAGCCTCTCATTATCACGTATCAATAAGCCTGTACAATAGCAGCTGCTGGCCGATCTACTTCTCCTCCTCCTACTCCTCCACCACACTTCTTCTTGCTGACTTCGAAAAAGAAAAAGAGAAAGGAAGAAAAAAGGGGAAGAAAGAAATCAGTGCCGGAAAACAGAAATTCCCTTATATTCGAAAAAGGGAGAGAGAAAGAGATGGAAAAATCGTAATAGAAGAAGATGAAGATGAAGATGAAGGTGACGATGAAGATGAAGAAGAGAAAAGAAGAAGGAAAGAAAGAACTACACGACAGAGTGAGAGAAAGAGAGAGATAGAAACAGAACAAGAGAGAAACAGAGAGAGAGAGAGAATGAGTGAGAGAAAAAAACGTTGAGATCCTTGAAGCCAGAGCAACGACAGCAACAGCGAGCAACAGCCCGATCAGTCATTAAATCGACGCGATTCCCTTTTGTTTGTTGGGCGACAGTGCGCGCGGATCGGCAGTAGTGGGAGTTTACGAGTAAGAGTGGGGGATGGGTTAGTGGGATCTAACTCAGGAGTGGGAGAAAGTAAAAAAGAGTGGGGGGAGTAGCAGTAGTAAGGAGTAGGGGGTGCAAGTGAGCGCGCACCAGACATTGCTGTGTTTTCGTTATTGTGCGGCCAAAAAGGGGTGAAAACGAGCGGGAGGGGGTGGGTTAGGTCGGTAGGTAGGTAGTCTACGAGATGGCTAGGGTTGCTGCTTTAAGGGGGTGGGAATGAGGGACACAGAACCGCAAAGAGAAGGAGAAAGAAACGTGGGGGAGGAGGAGGGAAGGGAAGAGAGCGATCGGGCGTAACGTTTTTAATTGTTTCGCACCCAGCCGTCTTTTGTTTCGGCGTTTATGCGTCGTAAACGTTTGCCGTGAACACCAGGAGGGATTGAGGGAAGGGCAGGAAGGGCAGAAGAAGTCGCCCTTTCGCCTTTTCCTTCTATTTTGTCGATTTTATGTATATATGTATTTACTTTTATATATATATATATATATATATATATATATATATATATATATATATATGTATTGAAGTAAAAAAGAAAGAGAGAGGAAGACGAACATGTTATTTACCTATGCATTCGCGCATTTTCGCTTCCCCAAGCTTGGAGTGACTTCGTCGCGAATTTTACGAAACCTTTAACTCCTCGATGGAGAAGAGTCGAGATCTGTAAGTAAGTATAGTATATATATGTATGTATTTGTTATACGTGTGCGCTCGCGCGTATAGGATTGTCCCGAAAGTTAATAGGAACGATATTTCCGAACGATTTTAAACGTTTTCGACAATAATAATTCAGTATCATTCGTTTCTTTTTTTTTTTGTAATAATCACAATTTCTTAAAAATTATTTGGAAGATACTAGGAATATGAAATTTTGTGTATTATTAATGATACCGTATATTCTACTTAATCTCTTTCGATTACTTCTCGTTATACGATACGTATCAAGTGTAACAAACAAGTCACGTCTTTTTTTAACGAAAAGAAAAAAATGTAAGGATGAGAAGCCCCCGTGGTAAGAGGAGCAGCACCAGCAGCAGCAGCATCCTTATTTCGATAGCTTTGGATTTCTTCTTCATGGATTTTATATGGCTTCCTTGGAGTTATATATACACACACACTCACACGCACATATATATATATATATACATTTTTCGAATTCTTAGGAATTCTAAGAGTCGACAAACTTCATACACAGTCCATTTAATATCAGACCATAAACATAACGATCAAGAGAGAAAAAACGGGAAATACGATATACGTTAAAATCTTTGGGAAAAAAAAAGAAAAGAAAAATATCGATACATTATTTAACAAAAAAGAAGAAAAAGAAAAAACCCCTAGTCATCGTCAATTTAGAATTGACGATGAAAGAAGGAAAGAAAGAAAGAAGAATCAGACTGGTAAGAACATAGTCAGACCTTACTCTTCAAGTTCAACTTAGGTAGGGGGTTTTAAGGGGTAGTTCAGGGAGAGGATTCAAGAGTGGGGGGGGGGGAGGGTTTGGATACGCGGCGTGATGTACCGGTAGAAAACGGGGTACTTCTGGTCCATCAATTTGTAGTACTCGAGCGTACATTGGCTCATCATATCCCTGGACTGCCTTCACATAGAAAAGGAGTGTTCCAGATATAGAAAGAGACTTGAATAGACGTGCTACACCCCCCTATGCATACTTCGATAGCAGCCACCAGCAACCACCAACCAACTCTGTCTCTCCCACCCTCCTTGCGACCTATTATGCTTTCGAGATCTATCTGACAATCACAGAATTCCGTATCGAGTGCTGTTTTCTCTCTCCTATCACATTGACACACGGCGTTCGCGACTAGCACCCACAGTACTCAGTCGATAATAATGTGAACGATCGCCGAAGCATGGACGTCGATCGCCACCTCCTACGTCTCCGGCGTTAACGCGTTTAACTACTACCTATATATACATACATATATATATATATATATATATATATATATATATGTACGCAAAAGCATATACGTGTATATATATATAAATATACGTATATGTTTGCGGAGGTGGGAGGTATGTGTATGTGTATATTTATTTCACGTGTATGATAGAACCCAACATTTCGATGATGATAATAACACCGCACTCGAATATCACCGGGGAAATAATATTCAATATATTCGAAATAGAATAATAATTTATTATAGGAAGAACGCGTGCGCGCGCTTTAACCATCCGTCTCTCTGCTCCCCCCTAACCCTCTATCCCTTTACTCTCTTTTTCCCTGTTACCCCTCTCAACTATTAACCCCTCTATCTAACCCTTGTTTTCAGCCGTCACTATTGTTCAAATAAATCGCATGAATTCGTATTGACCATGTGTATTTATTTATTTATTTGTTTATTTATTTGCATTAGAATTTAGTATTAGATATGTTAGTATGTAAGTACACGCGTATCTCTATGGGGAGAAAAGAGGGGGAGAGGAAAGAATTGTTCGTCAAATTGTAATATTAAAACATAAATTAATATAATTATTATAATAATGTACAATTAATTTGATCAAGTTATAACATAAGCTTCTTATTATATAATAATATGTTTTTTTTGTGTCTTGTAAATGCTAAAAATAAAAAAGAAGGTTGAATTATCTAGTTTTTTATTTTATTTTAAATGCAATCCTTGCTTTCGTTTATTCGTAGGTACAAATACACAATCCTTTTTTTTTACTACATACTATAATAATAACCGGGTAAAAAATGAGAGGGTAACAATGGAATAAACGAATAAAACAATGAAAAGAAGAAAGAAATAAAGAGAGAGAGAGAGAGAGAGGGAAACAAATAAATAAAAAAAAAAATTTCAAGCAAAATTTTCTATTGGAATATTCAAGAAGAAGTGTATCTTCGTTTCTTTCATTCTCTTCATACATACATACATATATATTTTCTTTATTTCATTCTTTCAAGAAGAGACGATCTTAGCGTGCACGCGCGCTCGTGCGCAACTACCTACTCGCACTCTCATAGTATTCAAAAAGACGAAACAAAGAACCAGAGTGCGCTCTGGTTTTCGTTAACAATACACACCATGAATAAGAACCAAAGCGTAGGACTATAAAAATATGTTCTCTTTCTCTCTCTCTCTCTCTCGTAGTAGTAGTAGTAGTACTCGAGAAAGAGAAGGAGGAGGCTTTTTTTTTCAAAAGAGAAGCCACGCGTCTGAGAGTAGTAGTAGTAATAGTAGTTGTAGTAGTTGTAATACACGTTCGAAAACGTGCAAAGGGCAAAAGAAAAAGATTTTATTATGTGATCCGTCGTTGTTGAATAGAAACGATCCGTTTCACGAATCGTATCTTACGATTATATTATTGGTATATTATACACGCTTCTGTATACTATTTTTTTACTTATTTTTTAATGTATGTTATATATATGCGTACATCGTACGTATCGAATGTTTTTTATTTTATTTTAATTGTAATTGACGATGATGACATTAAAAATATATGTGTAAAATGATAAGGGTGGGTTAGGGTAGTTTATTCGAGGGAAAATAAAAATTTTTCTACGATTGCTATTATTTACAGATCTAGTATTTTTTATTCTACGTGTGTGTGTGTGTGTGTGAAGAAGCAAATTTTAAAATAATTTATTTAATAATAAAAAGGATATTGTAATTTATCCTTATTCGTTTTTTCTTACATTTGATATTTAATAAATAAAATTAATGGACTTGTAAATTTGACAAACTTTAAATATCATTTACTTAAAGTTTGAAAAATAAATAATATTAAATATAGTAGTAGTAGTAATAGTAGTAGTTACGGACAAAAAAATTTATTTCTTGATATTTTACCTGTTCATCTTCTCTATAATATAAAGTTTGTATATATTTTATTTTGTGGATGCGAAGAACAATTAATCGAATTAATATTAATTATTTTGTTTACTAATTTTTATTGAACTTTAATATGAATGATAATAGGCTAATATAACACGTCTTTAACGTAAAAAAAATAAAATAAATTATCTTTAAACAATAAAAAATTTGTTGAAAATAATTATAAAAGTGTAACTTCGTGTCAATTGAATAAGAAATAATGTAAACTCATATACATACACACGTGGTTAGTAATATTGTATTATTTTACACCACGCATGCAGAGCACGTATTTATGCATACAAAAAAAGTCAAAGTACGACGAAGTCAGCGAAGATTCTCGCCGAAAGAAAGAAAGAAAGAAAGAAGGAAAGAAAGGAAGAAGACGTTAACAGAAGTTTAGTTCAAACACACAAGGAAACGTGCTCTTCCCGTGGCGGTGCACGTGTAAACGTTCGTACCGAGCAGGTACACCTATGCAAACAGGTAAAAGATTCTAACTCAATCGTACACGTTAAAATCTCTTTATATTTTCTTCGGCTACAACTACATGGAGGACATATCGATAATCCTGAATCTTTGCAAATAACGCCATCGGCAAGGCAAGTTTTTAAAATATATATATATATCTATATGTGTATATGTATTCGTGAACGCAAGGTGCACGTGTTTATCTATCATTCCAGCAGTCAAGTAGCAATCGTATTTGCTTCATTAAACTATTGAACGTAGAAAATAACCAAAGAGATAATAGTTATTTGATCAACGATGCAATATAGCATATTTCATAAAGTCCATCAAGAACGATGATCTTTTAAAATATTCTTTTTAAATAATCTATTATTTATAGACAAATATCATTATTAAAAACATACATATATACATATACAAACGAAAAGATATTACGAAAAGATATTATATATATATTCTTTATTTATTAAAAAAATTATTAATCCTATATAATGACAATAATCTTTATATTAGGTTGTCCCAAAAGTTTCTTTCTTTTTAGTAATTCTACAGGTACCATATTTTTTATGTTGAATAATTTAAAGTATAGTAAAATGTAAAATAAAGTAGAATATTATTTTTAGTAAAATATCGTAAAATACAAATAAAAAAATATTATATTACGCATACAATATTGTTCAACTTATTATCAAACAAAGGAAGAAATTTTTGGGACGACCTAATACATAAAAAATTCAGTATTTACATAGTTGGTTTCCCATAGACTCTGAAACTACTGAACCGATTTAATGACATTTTGTTTTATTTTGTGTGATTTTTACCAACTTAAAATATAGGATAATTTTTATCACGATTATTTTGTATTTTTTATTACTAATTTAAGGATTTATTATTTAGAGGTTATCTAAGTCTCTAGGTACTGCTAGTTTTCAATAGATGGAGTTGTATTACAATTCAATTATTTCCTAACCTTGCTTTTTAGATTTTTTCCTGTATTATTTTTTCATGTATTCCATTTTAATTGTGGTATTATTTATGTGTGTTGTTATAATTGACTAAATATAGTTTTAAATTATATTAAATCAACATTTTATAACAAAACCGCCCCAACCCCAAACCTTGACCGAAGCATCCTAGTATATATATATATATATATATATTTTTTTTTTTAAATTAAACCTCGAATAATTGATACATAAATACACAAATACTTTAAACTCTCACACAATTTATATTTGATCTATAAAAAAAAAAGAGACAACCCGCGGTTATTTCAAAGAGATGAGGATCAAAGTAACTAAAGATAAATTTAAGTCTACAGTAGGATAGGGTAAATAAGATCATGATCGATAAAAAAGAAAAAAAAGAAAACAAATTTAAAGTCCAAAAGCATCCTTCTCCTCCTCCTCCTCTTCCTCCTTTTGCTACCAGCATAGTTGAGAATACAGAAAGAGAAAAAGAGAGAGAGAGAGAGAGAGAGAGAGAGAGAGAAATGAGGAGACCACCAAAGTATCGGTGGAGTGGAGTTTCTTGGACACTGGAAGGAGCATCCTCTCCATCCATCCACCCACTCCCTTTCGGTGTTCCCACTCAACCATACGAGATAATGGTCTACGAAAATGGAGAAGGAGATTGAGAGAGAGTGAGAGAAAGAGAGAGAGAGAGAGTGAGATCCTTCGGAATAAACAGCGTAACCCCCGCCGCACGTGTATACTAGAAGGTAACCCTCTGCGTGTTCGCGTACCGTGCAAAAGAGAACAACCAAAGAATAAGTGAGAGAGAGAGAGAGAGAGAGAGAGAAAGAGAGAAAGAGAGAAAAAAAACACACATTCACGACATATCTTCTCTCCCTACTTCGAAGAACTCACTTGGAAATCCAAGTTCTCCGTGTTCTCTTTTTCCCGACGTAACGATTCTCTCTTTCTCTCTCTCTCTCTCTCTCTCTCTTTTTCTCTTTCTCTCACTTCTTGTGCATTTCATGCGTGAAAATCGATGCACCTTAACGGTTAAGCCATCCAAGGAACGCGAAAAAAGTCGATATGTTTATACCTTACAATGGATTCTTATAATAGGGAATGAATGGATAAAGTTTTTTTTTCTTTTTTGTGGTGAACTTTTTTTATTTCTCAAATTATTTTTATTTCTTTATTACGAGATTCACCAAAAGTTCGTGCGTATTTTTAATTATTATTAATAAAACAAAATATATTTTATAAAAACAATTATTCAGTGTGCTCTTCGTAACACAATTTGTGACACTATGAATGTAAGTACTTTTTTTTTTTATTGAAATATTTGATTTTACACAAAACTTATCAAGGCATGGTCAAATTTATACTGTAAGTTTGTTAGAAATATAATTAAGATATAAAATAATATATTATTCGTTTGTTACTTAAAAAAATATATAACATAGTATTATTGTTACTACTCCAATTGGAATTAAATTTTATTCTATATTAAGTTTTTACTTCTGCTTACGTATAGTTTTCGATAGGTTTAGTACTTAAATATTTCGATGGAATTTGTATTAATTAATATTATATAATATTATAATTATATTATTATATAATTTAATTTATATATATATATAATATTAATCGTATTAATTAATATTATAATTAATAATATATTATATAATAAAATTTAAAATATTATATATATATAATAATTATTATAATATAAAAATATTATAATTAATATTATATAATATTAATATATATTTTTTTATATTATTTTATATATTTTAACGTAAATATTAAGAAGAAAATTTTCAAATTTTTGTTAATTAAACAAACGATATTAAATAAATACCAGATCAACAAGATACTATAAATACCTATATATATTATTTCGTAAGAAATAACAGATATGGTTTCAAAAATGAACAGAAAGAAAAAAAAACAGAATACAAATAAGAAGAATTATTATAAAAAAGAGAGATCCTAGTATGATCGCGGAAGATTAAAGATATATACGAATTAACCAGTTTAAACATACGTTTTTACCTACTTACTTTGTGCGTTCGATACCGAATGGTGGCACGCTAGTCACTGTCCTCTTCCACCGACTCAAATATTTACTTTCACTTAACGGCGAATGTTAAAAGAATGCTTCAAATGTAACCAGACACTCTTACGTTGGCTCTCTCAAAATATCACTTCTTCACGTTTTTTTTTCCTCTTGTCCTCCTCCTCCTCCTACTCCTCCACCTCTTCTTTCATCTTTTTTTTTTTCTAAAAGTGTCAACTCTTTTTGACCTATTCGAGATGAACGTGCATACCGTACTAATGTAACCATACCTTTCCTTATTGGATACAATAATCGAATGTGAGGAGTTTTAAAGAATGGGAAATGGAAAATATGAGGAAGATTAAAAAAGAAACGATCAGTTTGAGTAAAATTGAAACATTGAGAAATGTAAAATTTCTGAAGGATGATTAGAATAAATTGGATGCATAAATTTGTATCTTCATCAGCTAAAGTACTATGAAAAATTTCAATAGAAAATGTATTTTGATCAAATACGAAGAAGACTAATTGTAAGTACAAATAATAAGTAATAAGTATTGAAAAGATAATGATCAGTTAGTAAAAAGTTAAGAAGTCAGGAATACTAACCAAAGGATAACCAAAACTTGTTCTTATGTACATACATACAATAGTGTTTACGTCAGTTAAACTTACTATGAAACATTTAAATAAAAAATGTAGTTTGATCAAGTACGAAGAAGACTAAGTACAAATAATAAGTAATAAGTGTTGATCAGTTAGCAGAAAGTTAAGAAGTCCAGGAATACTAACCAAAGGAACTGTACAAAATTTGTTTTTATATACATACCATTGTATTTTCATCAGTTAAACACTGTGAAACATTACGATAGAAATTGTAGTTAGATCCAAGTATGAAGAAGACTATTATAAGTACAAACGATAAGAAATAAGTATTGAAAAGGTAAAGATCAGTTAGCAAAAAGTTAGAAAGTCCAGGAATACTAACCAAAGGAATCGCAAAACTTGTTTTTACATACATACGATTGTGTTTAAGCAAGTTAAACTTATTATGGACATCTAGAAGTGTCTCCAGAAACGGCAGTACACCCTCTTGTGCAAAGCGTAAGAGCTCGATTTCCGTAGCGGTCCTAGTAGAATGGGAGAATCACCGAGTTTCTCTCTTATAGATACCTACAGGAGAGTACAACACAATACAAGTACTTCGAAAAGCTCGTCTTCTCTATCTAACTCTCTCTCTCTCTCTCTCTCTCTTTATTTCTCTTTCTCTCTTGATCTCTGACCTACGAAGAAGAGAAATCGAGAGAGAGAGAGAGAGAGAGAAAGAGAGAGAAGCACAAGCAGCCAACCAGCTAACCAGCCAACCAACGAACCAACCAGCCAGCCAGCCAGCCAAGCAACGAATCAACCAAACCCCGTCATCCCCCGCGGTCGAAGGCACTGGCCCGAGAAATTCAATTACTGCTGAACTTCTCGACTGAAGTCTTGGTTCGGTTCGTACTTTACTGTAAGCATTCTGTTTCGGAGATCGAGTGAAAGACATCTTACGCGCCGTCTCGTCCTAGTGTAGAAAACGTGTATACGTCTTTATAAGTAAATGTATATATATATATATATGTGTGTGTATGTGTATACTTCGTTCGCAAGCCTTAAGCGTCTGCGTGCCCTTATATAAATTGAAATGCGATATATATCGCGCGTAGTCTACTCTTCCTTTCCTTTTCCTTTTCCTTTCCTTTCCTTTTCTCAACTCACCCTATCATCCACCACCACCACCACTACCTCCATCAACAGTCGGAGAATAAGCAAAGGGAAAAGAAAGGAGATACGAGGAAGCAGAAGAAGAAGAAGAAGAAGAAGAAGAAGAAGAAGAAGAAGGAGGAGAGTTAGGGGTAGAGGGTGTAGGGGTGGGGAGGGGAGTGGAGGGGAGGGGGAGAAGTACCACCACGCGATCTCCTCCTACGCTCTTGAGAAGAGCCCTGAGAAAGTGTTCGTACCTTTTAAAACGCGATATTGCGAAAGCAAGGCTAACGGAAACCACCGAGGGCCGCGAAAGAATCTGCCGTTGTCAGAGTCTTTTCTCTTCACCTTCATCTCCTCCTCCCCCTCTTCATCCCACACCCCTAGTTCTAGTCTTCTTCCTTTTCTTTCTTTCTTCCCTTTTACTCTTACTTCTATTTCTACTTTTCTTTCTTACCCTTCCCTCCCAACCCCTCGATGAAATTCTTCCTTCCTTCCTTTCTTTCTCCCTTTCTTTCTCCCTTTCTTACCTTTCCCTTCCTCTCTTTTACCCTTGTTTCTTTCTTAGTTAAAACATGCCGCGAGATAAAGTTTCAAAGAAAGATAGAGATATATTCGTGATAGTACTTTTCATTGAGATCTTCGATCAAGTAGCAATGATCGATGAAGGGGGAGTTAAATTCATGGGGATTTTTGTTAAATGAATTGTTTTTTTTTTATATATAAACTTTTAGGTATAGTTATTTTAATTATAATTATATTCAAACTTATTTATCGAGAATGCAAAAGTAAAACAATTGTACCGTTTTTGTCAAAATTAGTTAATTGGTAATTAATGAATATTTAGTTAATAGTAAGTTAATACCCTTGAAAGACCATTAATTAATTGACGTTTTTAACGAGTGTTTTATAATTCCCATAACTCGTATTTTATTTTATATAAAGTGATTTTTTTTCTTTTTTAATATTATAGCTATCTATCTTCTTTTTTTGGTTTCGTTCATAATAAATTTTGTTTAGAACTCTTATTTTTAATATTCTTTTCTCGTTTGATCAAAATTTTTTTTAAATTTTCTACTTGCATTACATAATTTTTATTGTTTTTGTTTTGCTTTTATGCAAAGTGTTAATAAATTAGTTATAGATTTATTTATCAATTAAATTTGGATTTATAGTTTTAGATCAATCAAAGATAGAAAATAAATTTTTTTTAAATAGATATCAGATTAAATATTGTTGAGTTGTTCAGAATTTGAATATTACATATATATACCCCGTTTTTTTCGTTGTTATCCTTTTCTCATTCTTACCGGCACACGTCTCACAATGCCAAAATGAGAATGGAACGCTAGAACGAATGGTGAAAGAAGGAAGAAGAAGGAAAAAAAATAAAAAAGATATCCGATGGTAATCGCACTCCGGGTGATTGTGGAGTGTACAAGAAAGAGGTCCACAGTGACAAAGAAAATTATGACCGAACATTTTCTTTCTGAGAACTTTAGTCTCTTTCTCTTTCTCTTTCTCTTTTTCTATTTTTCTTTTTTGTTTTTGTTCTTGAAGAACACGATATTTTCTTACAAAGATTATTCGTCTCAATTACACCGCATTTATTCCTAATTAATCCTTTGAATGCTGAATACTTTTACCTAAAATGTTTTGTAGGAACGGAATAGTTTATTATTAATCAGATTCTAATAATAAAATATATATTTAATAATTAAAGTTTTTCTTTCTATGGAATATAATTTAATTAATTAATATAAAAATTACATTTTTTTCTTTTACATTAATTTAACAAACACGTAGATACGTCAAACGACCACAATAGTAATTTTTACTAAACACATATATACGTCCACAAAACACTCAAAGGGTTAATTCAATATAATACTAATTTGTAGTATTAATTTTTTATTTTGTTTTGTTACTGATCAAATTGAATAAAATTAAAAAAATAATACAATTTTCAAATATTTGTGATATCATTCATTAAATATTATTATTTGTGTAAAATATTTTCTAGCTAATTTTCTATACAAATGTCTCATAAAAACAAATACTCTAATTTTTTATAATATTATATAAATTTAAATATAAAAAAAAATACACCAAAAACAATCTTAAAATACGATCGACTAAATTATTAACCAAATTAAATGATAAATCATAAAACAAACCTATTATAAAATAAAATATAATAAACTCGAAATTAAATAAAAACCATCCAACAAAGGAATGTTGACAAATTATTTTATAATAATAATTAGCAACAATTGATATTAAACATTAATGTATTAATAAAAAAAATTGTCCAATCAATCAAATAAACGTTCCTATCATTTGCATTAAAATTTTTACCCCACGACCAATTTTACCCCGTCCATTTTGAAAACCGTGACCGTACAAAAAGTCGCATTATAACTGGCATTCGTTTAAATCGAATCAAATGTACACCAGCATCACCCTGAGAAAGTAATTGAAGCGCGTTGCCCACGAGGGGTAGTAATAGTAGTAGTAGTAGTAGTAGGGTAAGTTGGATTTAAACGGCACGCGTCCTGCCATCTTCGCGGGGGCCAATCGTAAGGCTTCCTTCCTCCCAGAAAATACAGGAACTGGACGGTTAATTTGTACAGATTGGGTTGGTTTCCCCTTCGTCGATGAAAACACCGTTACGATTCAATGGCAAACACACAACTAACTTCCTTCCAATTAAAGGGACCATCCTCTTTCGATCATTACTTCATTTTTTTTTGTATACTCAGAGAAGAAAGGGCTATCGAAAGATTTTTATCGCCATCCAATAATATTTTTCTTTTTATTTCCAATTAATGTTGTTAACACCTTTGATAAACGTATTTACTTTTAAATGATGATCGATATTTTTTCTTTTTTTTTCTTTCCTTTTTTTATAATTCTAAGATTAGTAGTAATATATATATTTTAACGTGGAATAGTGTGCATATTTTAATAAATAAAATAATGATTTATTTTTTTTAGAAAGTTCTTATTACATTGGTGAGATATTTTTTTTTGTAGGTAGAGTTAAAATTTTTTTCTAAAATTTTTTATATTACATTTATATTTATATATTTTGTGTATTTTATATTTATATTTATATTTATATTTTTTATATTTATTCAGATACAAATGAATAATATATATATATCAATTTTTACCCCAACCAACTTCACCCCTTAATTTAATATATATGTATAAAAATATTATTATAGACGGATTATATTTAATAGAATTAAACGTGAATCTTAAAGATTCTTTCATTGAAAGTTTGCAAATAAAAATTGCAGTTTATTTGTATATAAATATGTATATAAGTAACTAATTATTAACACGTTACCCCAACGTGAATTCTCTAGGGGGACACTTCAGATTTACATGCTAATAGACTTTTAACGTGGTAGTATCGATTGATAGCGAAAATGAGAAAAGGGGTTGCCGACGAGCTTTTCGAGTGTTTCTTTCGAAATGAAAACAAAAAAAAACAAAAAAAAATAGAGGAAAAATAAATATGGAAATCCATGGTTCGAACGAGGTATTGAAAAAAATTTTTTTTGACAAATTCATTAAAAAAAAAAATATAAACAATACACAGTCGTGATACCCGATGAGAAAAAAAAAGACAGTTTAGCTTTAACGGACCATTTTGTCGAAGTTTCGTGAAGGAAAAAAAAGGATCGATGAGCAACAAAAAGAGAAGAAGAAGAAGAAGAAGAAGAAGAAGAAGAAGAAGAAGAAAGAAAGAAAGAAAAAAAAAAGAAAAAAAATAAATTGAATTTGCGCGAGCGCGCGTGTGATGCCAACGAGCGAATGTGAATTGAAAGGAGGGTTAAAGGGGAAACCGAATAAAGGAAGTGGGCTATAGTTAAACGACGATGACGTATTCTTTTGGAACACACTATTGCGTGACGTTAATAAAGATGTCCTTGTGTGTTTACCGCGTAGAATGAAGAAATTCAGACAAGTGTTTTAGAAATATATATTTCGGTTTACCCAAAGAAAGAAAACTGTCATTCTTTTCTATTAAATGCCTTTCATACAAAGGTTCACAAAAAAATTATGATTATGATGATTATAACTATGATTATGATTATGACGACAACATTTTTACATTCGTAAATGTTCTATTAATAAAATTACAAATTAAATTAATCGTAAATTGTATCACGAATTAAACAAACTCAACTAACTCCAATAATTACTGAGGTAAGATAAATGAGCTCATTGGTCGCTTAAGTGCATAATTTTAGAACCATTAACACAAATATTTCAGAATTCTAATAACAGAGAGAGAGAGAGAGAGAGAGAGAGAGAGAGAGAGAGAGAGAAAGAGAGATAAATAACTTTCCTAAAACAAAACAAAAAAAATAAAAAAAACCATACAATATAACCAAGACTCCAAAATCAACCTATAACAAATTAATCACCTAAAAATAAATTAGTAAATTAAAATAAGTGAACAACAGATGACAGGTTAAGTTAGATCTTTGAAAACTTAACCTTGACACTGAAAAGCTAAAGAAATAAATACCATACTTAGAAATGTCTTATCTTCATTAGCATAAAATTACTACTACTACTATTACTACTACCAATAAGTACCAGTTACTATAGTAAGTTGAGAATGTCAAGCAATTAAGTTATTAATGTAAAAAAGAACTGCGATAAGAGCAGCAATGAACAAGCGTAGCTGATTTGGAACACAGTGAAATAAAATCAACAACAGCAACAACAGCAACAGCAGCAGCAACCAAAGTCCTGGCACGCGACCGTGCAAGTATACGCATGCGTTTTAAGGCTCGCACGCTTTAGTCTTGGAATATAAGTGCCCCATTAGGAACGTGCGTATATATGCATAAGTAGACCAAGTGGCTAGGGCCATAATGTTAAGTAAATAATGGCCAAACTCGTGGCCTCTTATTATACCACTCAAAGCAAAAGTCGCACTCGTTAGTGACGGCGTTTAATTCTTTCTTTCTCTCTCTCTCTCTCTCTCTCTTTCTTTCTTTATTTTTTTTTCCTTCTCTTTTTCTCTTTCTTTCTTGCAATATACCTCTACATCTACCTCAACCGTTCCTTTATCGAATTCCTTCCAACCTGGAGCTCATTCTCACCCTTCCTCGAGTGCGCACACGCGAGCCTACGCACCTAAGTGACAACTAAGAAAACGAGTGAGAGTATATATATATATATATATATATATATATATATATATATATATATTACCCCCTTTCACCTTTCATAAGTATACCTATGTTGTTATTTTTACTTTTCCTAATTACTTTCGTTAAAAAATTTATATGACATTTTTAATGGTATTATTTAAAATAATTAATTTGGATATTTTTAACTAGTAGGTGTTACATATGTATACGTAAGTATGATGGTAATATACATTGAGTGTTGAATATTAATAGTTTTTTTATCACAAATAGTATCTTTAATTATATTTTATTATTAATTTAAAATAGTTGTTATTATTTATTATTATTACTTAATTTTATTATGTAAAATAATTTTTATTATTAAGTTAAAACAGGATTTGTGAATTGAATGAAATGTAACCTCTTAATATGATATTTAACCTCTAAATTGTTATTTAGAAGTTAGTTTTTTAAATGTAATCGATATATTAGTGCTTCCAATTTTAATATTAAATCAATACACATATAATACTTTTGTATTATAATTCCAAATATAAATTCCAAAACCCCTTTTTAAATATGTATTATCAATGATATAGATACTAAATAAAAAATATTCAACATACTAAGAAAAATAATAAGAAGAAGAACATCGATATCGATTAAAATAATAAAACGATCTAAATTTAAAAAAATGGGTTCGTTATAAATGATGAATTAAAGAAAAAAAAAAGCAAGCATGTCCTTCTAGGTCGTTCGTTGGTCGTCATACAAAATATTCCGTCAATTTAAAAGTACCCATTCGACGAGGATCTTTGAAAGACTTGTCGATGCCACGAGTCTCGTCGTTCTTTTTATTTCAAAAAAAAAAAAAAGAAAAGAAAAGCTCGGGAAAACGATCTGATGTAAGCCTCTACTAACCCCGTAGTAGGTTGTACGCGAGACCCGTCGGGTACACTTATGTGTAATGACTCACAATTGGTACTCCGTTCAGGCGTATAGCTAACCTACAAGCAAATTTACATGGCTGCTACGATATGAGAGTTCGTAGACTCTTAACAAGTAATTGCTTCTAATTCTAACAGAATAGAAAATCCCATAATAATATTCTCCACATTGCACTTTATTATTTACACAATATCGAATAGATGAAAGATTGCACTAACGTTCAATAGTATACGTTTAAATATACGAATATGCTAATAGAAAGCACATAAGATGGTATTGTCCAAATGATTGAAACATTTTTCTATGTTCACATTGTATTAAAACAAAAATAAATAAGAAACAATTCGAAATTGTTCCAGTCATGAAAAATAAATAAAAATCTTACCGTCTGATACCATCTGATAAAAAGAAAACTAACCTCAAATATTTCTGTTCTTACCTATGTAAAAGAAGGAAAAAAAATGACTGAAAAGAAATCAAAGATCAAATGGAAAAAATTGGTACTCACCACCAACTATCATGTCGGGTTTTTCTTGCTTAGGTTGTCTGTAATCGTCTTGAATCGATCTTTTACGTTGTATCATACCACATTCTGGTTGTGTCAATTGCGTTTGAATATGTGCCGCTGCAGCAGCTGCAGCTGCAGCCGCGGCCGCTGCTGGGATAGCCAAACCCGTCGGATTCGTTACGTGTACCGGATGCGGTGATGGACTATCGGTTGGTGTCGTTGCCGTGGCAGATCCTGATAATACCGGTGTACCAGTGCAACTACCGGTATTGTATTGTAATTGTAATCCAAGTTCACGTGCTTCACTCTCTTCTTGAGCCTGTTGTCTTCTTAACGCTACCTAATTAAACAAAATTATATATTTTTATTTGTCTAGAACTCAATTTGTTGCATCATTGTATATTGATAATGAAATTTTGGTTATTTTGCAGTATTTGTTTGATTTGGAAAGTAATTTTTATTAGAATGATTTTCATTCTCTATAGAAAGAAAATTTATGAAAGTTTTAGTGTGATGTATTTGATGTTTAAGAATAATATTAAAATTTTATTTTTGGTATTTATTATATTGCTATTAATATTTGAAACTATATAGTCAATTTTGTAATAAGAAATCATATATAATATAACTATAGGATACTTTGTTATAAAATGTGTATTACAAATAATTAAAAACTATTTAGTTAACGCAATAAAATGGAATATATAAAATAATATTATACTTGAAAAAATATAAAAAGCAAGGTTATGTCGTATGTAACTCTGAAAAAAATTGAAATAATTGAATTATGATACAGCGCTATCTATCGAAAACTTAGAATACCTAGAAATTTAGATAACCTCTAAATAATAAATCTTTAAATTAGTAATAAACAATACAAATTAATCGCGACAAAAACTATCCTATATTCTAAGTTGGAAAAAATCATACAAAATAAAACAAATTTTATTAATCTAAAATAGATTCAGTAGTTTTAAAGTCCATAATGAAACCAACAATATGACACTAAATTTTTATATATAAAAATATATATATATATATATATATATATATATATATATATATATATATATATATATATGTATATATATTTATATATTTCAATTAAAATATTATATCTGTTATAAACAATTATATTTTTAATAGACATTTCATTTACATAATAATAATTTTTCATTATACAAACTACAATAAATCAAATAATATTTTAATTACACATTTATTAAGTCATAGATAAAATGATAAATGATTTATCATGAATTTTCAATTAGATATTAAATTTTACGAGGAATCTATATAGAAAGTTATATATATATATATATATATCGATATGGTTACAATCATGTTTTAGAAATAAGGAAGATGAAAGGGTATAGGGTAAGCAATTTAGAAGTCAATAAACGAGGACGTGCCTCGTGTGCAAAGATGAATTGGGGGCTTTTTCATGGGAGGCCGCAAAGTCTCTGTCAAGGGATCACGTCTCCTCTAGTCCTATGGTGGTGATGGTGTACGACCCTTCCGGCAATATTACGAGCCCTTTTCAAAGAATAGATACATGCACCCGCACTGGTGTTAATTGTACCGAGTAGAGATACCTCATCTCCGGAAGGTAGATTGGTATGCTGGAATGCTGCACGTTTCAAGGACGATCTCTTTCATTCACTTTTTCTTTTCTTTTTTTCTTTTTCTCTTTCTTTTTAATTGTCTCTTTTTTGTTAGGGTAACACTCCCTCGAAAATAATCCCATCATATTGGTGAGAGGTACTATCAAGAGATACTACACTTAAATCTCTTGTAAAAGAGATGTGGGGGGTTTCCTCCGGTTTTGCTAAACTTCTTTCATTTATCCCTACCCCTTTCTTCATTTTCTCTCTTAACTCACGTTATTAATTAGATTATTAATTATTGTAATAAATTTAACGCGTTATCTTGGTATTTGAAGGGTTCTAATCTTTTTTTTATATTTTTTTTTGGTCAAATAATTATTACGGTAGATGATAGAAGAAAAAATATGTTAAGTTAGTTTTAATTGTATTTGAGATAGTAATAATAATTATTTATTATATATTTATAATTAAATATGAAATATATTACCAAATAAAAATAATTGTCATCAATTTTGATATAAAATTTATACATTTTACAAAAAGATTTTAATAATATTGTTAATACAGTATTTAGATAGAAAATAAAATGGTGAACCGAATACCATTACATTCCTATTATGTAAAACCAATTACAATTGCAATTGAAACAAAAATAAATGAAGATAGTATTCCATTGCAAATCTAACCTTTAAAGTAAAACAAAAACCTCGACTAAATAATTTTTTTTAAGGAAACAAAGAGAATAGGAGTGTTTTCCAAAATGGCGTGACACGAAGAAACTTTTTCTTTTACAAAAAAGAACAGAATATTTAATACAATAGAAAAAAAAAACACATAATACCCATGACACGTTAAGAACAAAACTTCGATGATCTTTTAAAAAATAGTCGAATAAAAATCGATGACTCTTACCATTCACTTCTTACAATTCAAACTACGATCTAAAACGAAATCAAAAGGTGGATTTGGTTTACCGCACACCAACCATGCACTCTCCCTGGGTTTCGAACAATTTTCGCGTCTCTAAAGACGTTTCAAAAACCTTCTTTTCTCTTTTGTATTAAAACAGCTCGAGAACAATGGATACCAGGAAACGAGAGCTGAAGAAACATAAGAGAAGAATTGACGGAAAAGAGAAAGAGAGAAAAAGGGATGGTCAAAAAGAGGGAGGAGTGAACATTGTTAGAAGGAGACTAAAATGGGGTGACTATTGGGCCCGCTTGCTGGGACTATTGCTTTTCTACGATTGTCCTGCGTTTAAAACTTTTTAACTCGACGTACATATATATATTACTATCCCCCTAAATAAAGAAAAAAATGATGAAAGAAAAAAGAAAGAAAAAAGACATATGTTCCTTATTCATACATATATACGTATATATATATATATAGTAGACACATTTTTTTAGAGCAACACCGATGAATGATCGCTTTTGTATTCGATTTACATCTAACTATGGCGCCACGGGGGGTGAATGGGGTGGGTTTTCATTAAATATCAACGATTTGAAAAAAAGAAGTTTATACTTAGGCTTGATATAAATTTCACCTATTGAACGATCTACATAGTATATGTATATGTGTGTGTATGTGTATGTAGAAATTTTACATACGTCAATGAACGACGAACGCATTAAAACTCGAAACGGAATAGCAAAACGATTTGGAAACTCCGTACAAATTGAACAGACCACGGTTGCTTTTGAAAGGAACGCGGCTTGCTGCTGCTGCTGCTGCTGCTACTACCTGGGTTTGGGTTTTTAACAGCAGCGAGAGAAAAAACGAGAGAGAGAGAGAGAGAGAGAGAGAGAGAGAGAGAGAGAGAGAGGAAAACACGCACACGAAAACAAAAACGAATAGTAGAGAAAAAAAGGGTAAAAAAAAATAGAAAAAAAAGAACGCCCGCGCGGAAGCAACGATTAAAAGTGGATCATTCATCGCGTTGGCCGCCCACTTTCGCGGCAACGAGTTTTTATTTTCATCCATTGGCTGAAAATGCCGGCAAATTGGTGCGCGCTCGCGAAAGAGCGAGGAGAATGAAACGAGAGTGTGAGAGAGAGTGAGAGAGAGAGAGAGAGAGAAGAGAGAAAATTTGCGCGGACGCGCACCGTCGGCCAGAAAAATGAAAGTCGATAGAAATGCAATTTACTCTTTCTCTCTATCATACACGCACACACTCACATATATCGCGTACGCATACAAACCATACACATTTGCCGATTGAATCCATTGGAATTGAAATTTTTAGCGTTTTCTCGATCAAACTCGAGGATTTTTGCAAAAGCGGAACATAAGTACTATTTTTCATTTCTTTTCTTTCCATTTTTTTTCCTATACCCCTCACCTCTCTCTTCTAACCTTTCTTTCTCTCTCTTTCTCATGCCATTTTTCTTGTTAATGATTATTTTTCTTTTGAAGATGAATAATCTCGTTCGGTGTGTTGTACGATTGCAAGAAATGGTTTAATGGTTTTTAAGAGAAACATGATCTATAGGATATTGTTGGAATGAAATAAAAGAATGATTTTAAAAAAAAACGATAATGAATAAGTATGACGAATGAAAAATGTGGGTCGTTTTAACAATCAATCGTACGAATATTTTCGAATAAGTGCATTTTTCTTTACAATTTCGAATTATGCGGCCAAGTGCACACCGTCGGACAGGGGTTACGTACGGTGATTGGTTATTTTTTATATTTCATGCTATTTCTTTAAAAAATAAAAATACAAAATGTCAGTAAAAAATCTCAGTATCTATATATATATATATATACTGTATATATAGAGTAGAGCTATAGTATATATAGAGTATATATATCAATTATTTAAAGATTTAAATAAATAACATTATTAAATAAAATACCATTAATACAGATGTGTTATTCAAAATGCATACAATCATCCCCGTCGCGTAAATTTGTACCCCCACTGGACCCAAAAAAAAGTCCAATTTGATTCTAATCGATGAAACTTTTCTTGTATAAAGGAAAAATAAGAGACCAACAAAAAAACTATAAAAAAAAAATAAGAAAAAAGACTACAAATAGAAGAAAGAAGTGTTGGATGCAGCAATGTGGCATGGACCAGACCGCAATAGAAGAGGAATGTTCACTTTGATACGCGACCGGTATAGTAGAAGAGTTAGAAGAAGAAAGAGAATAAGCGAGTGTATGAGAGTGTGTGTGATAGTATGAGAGAGAAAAAAGATGATGAAATGTTAGTAGAAATCAAAAAATAGAAATAGAAATAGAAAGAGAGAGAGAAAGAATCACGTCTTAAAACGTGAGGAACTTTCTGCTACTGGTTTCCGGGGGAAAACGAAGATTCACGCCTACCCGTGAAACGTTTCAACCCTCTCCCCCTCCCCTTCTCCTCATTTTTGAAGCAACCCCCTGTCGACGCTCCTACCACTTTGCGCATCGCCGACGTAGTAGTCGATGGCGCAATTATTCTTCGAGTATCGAGCATCGGGTGACGCCGATCGATGGCATCGGTAACGGTGCATAAAACGAACGGTTCGTACTGAAACGTCGTCTATGGGGAGAGGGGAGGGGGAGATGGGGATTCCCTGATATTACTTCAAAGATAAAAATTCACACGCAATAACGATTCAATCTACCAACACCCACACACCCCACCTACTCACCTACCCCCGTCATGTCTCTTCATTTCTTTCAGTTTGTTTTATTGTTTTAATTTCTTTTCTTTTTTTTTTTATTGTTCACATTTTCATTTTATATTTTTTTTTGTGAACTAGATTTCATAATAAATTTATATTTATATTATTAAATATTTTTAATATTCAAGTATTATCAAGTACGATTGATTACAATGTAATTTTATCATTGATTTAGTTATTTTGATTGTTTTTATTTGTTTTTGATTGACTTTTTAAAATGTGTTCTAACATTTTTTGATGATTCGCATCATCATTTAACCAATCATTCCTATACTCTAATGTTAATTTAAATTATTCACTTATTTGTGACTTTTTTTTTAAACTTCATTGTAATATTAATCGTCCAAATAAAAAATAAATAAAAAAATAGTTTTACAGTTGCATTGTCAATAGTTACAAGTTTGACATTATATGTTTCTAATCTCTTTTATCTTTTTTCTTTTCATTTTTTTTGTTGAAAGATCGAAAAGCAAAACTATCTTTTAGATGATATATCTGTCATCCCACGATACTTTAAAATCACTTCCTTCTCTACATTGTGATCGGTGTAAATTTCCAAAGATTTTTTATAGAAATCCAAGATTTCGTATAGAGTTTGATGAAAAATGTTGAGAGTAGATTTTTATCGTATTCGTTTGACCACTATTTGGACTACTGTGTAATTGGTTTCTCTTCAGTGTCATTGGGGTGAATTTCCAATGATTTCTTATAGAATATAAGTCCGATGAAAAATGTTAAAGAGTAGATGTTTATCGTATTCGTTTGACTACTATTTGGACTACTATGTAATAACGTTTGAAACATGATAGAGGGTGGGATTCTTCGATCGTATTCTAAAGTAGAATTTTTTTCA
The DNA here is from genome assembly GCF_049000335.1 of Polistes dominula. Taxonomy (NCBI): domain Eukaryota; kingdom Metazoa; phylum Arthropoda; class Insecta; order Hymenoptera; family Vespidae; genus Polistes; species Polistes dominula. Next base: position 2,076,230 of record NW_028301116.1, on the reverse strand, counting down.
ATACAATAAAAGATCTAAAAAAAACATTTATTTGTGTCAGATAAACTGTAATACTAATCTGACAAATGATGACTTTAGATAAATATCAAACTATAATATTTATGTACACAATTTCAAAGTAGTTTGACAATGAAATAAATATTAAATCTAAACAAATTACTAATAATCACATTTGAATAATAAAATTGATTTGTTGAATCTCATCGATTATATCAATTTAAAATTCGACAATTTGTTAATGATATAATAAATAATGAAACAAACTATGAGATCAGGTAAATATTAAACTATAATATTTATACACACAATTTTAAAATAGTTTGACACTGAAATAAATATTAAATTTAAAAAATTATTAATAATCACATTGGGGGGAATAATACGATTTGTTCAACCTGATCGATTATGTCAATTTAAAATTGGACAATTGGACAATTTGTTAATGATATAATATAAACTCCTACTATATTATACAACTCGGAAATCATTTAAGTAACTTAAAGCAAAACGTAATGTATACGTACCGTTTAACCCCCATAGACAAAGTGCACACATGCGTTAAATAAGAGGGAGAGAAAGAGAGCGAAGGGTTACACACGAACCATAGTAGGGAAAAAAGAGAGAAAAAAAGAAAAAAAGAAAAGACAGGGGTCATATATCTATTACAAACCAAAACTAGGTCCTTACAAGCTCGATATATATATGTATATATTTATATATATATATATATATATATATATATATATCTATCGTACATCAAAATATGAGAACGGTACGTTCAGAGATGAATATATAAGAAAAAAAATGAAAGAATAGAAATATGAATATAAATAATATACGACGATTGTCAAAAGCGACTATGTAAATGAATTCTTATGAGTGACATAATATATTCTATGAATAAAATTCAAAAAAAGAAATATATATATAAGATTTGCTCGTATGATCACTAAACATGTCAAACAAATAAATACGTTTAACATCTAACTGAAGATGTTTCAAAACTACTAAAACTATTCTTGTTTCTAACATCGTTTTAACTGAACCTGTTTTTTTATTTTTTATGTCTAATTTATATCCAAGAAAAAAATTTATTATCACAAAAATTTCACATCGTGTGTTACCTAAAACAAATAAACGAAAAAATTCACGATTTTTTCTAAACAAATAATATTTTAATTAAAGACACATCGTACTGTTAAAAAATATTACAATGTTGCATAAGAAAGAAATACAAATTTTAAGATCACTTTATTAAAATTATATTATTAAGACAAACTATATATGAAAATGATTAGTTATTTGGATACTAGATGATCATTTTTACGTACATAAAAGAAATATCACAATGTCGCATAAAATAAAAATACAAATTTTAGGATAATTTTATTAAAATTATATTATATTAAGACAAATCATATAAAAATGATTAGTTATTTGGGTACCAGATGATCATTTTTACGTACATAAAAGAAATATCACAATGTTGCATAAGATAAAAATACAAATTTTAAGATAATTTTATCAAAATTATATTATATTAAGACAAATCATATAAAAATGATTAGTTATTTGGGTACCAGATGTTCGTTTTTACATACAGAAAAGAAAATATCATAATTAAATTTCATATTTTTCTTGTTCTCTTTTGTTGTACCCTACATTAAATCTCAGCAGAGCAAATTACATCCGATCCTAAAGGCTCTAGGTCTTATTGGTCCTAGGTGAGGGTGAAACAGATACAATGAAGTGTTGCGAGGAAAGGATATTAAGGTTTCAAATGAAACGGATCATGGCTGCTGAGAATAAGCCTATCACCTAATGTAAGTATACGGTGTCACAAGTAGGTCAATAAACGTTGCACGAGAGAACCACCCTACTCTCTTTCTCTCTCTCTCTCTCTTTCTTTCAAGGACGTATAGTATTACGATCCTGTAACGTTACGCTAGGCGGTGTGCCAAACTTTGCTGGAAATTTTACCCACCGTTTTCACCCCATGATCATCTTTGTAACGTTTGAATAATGCTAAGAAGTTATTGAGTGTCAAATAATTCAAGAATACAATAATAGGGACGGATCCTTCTAAATATTTGATATATTTTTTTGTCTGTATTTTTTCTTTTCATCACAATAATAGGGTGAAATGCTAGATCTGTACAATTTTCAATAGAATTTAACAATTGTACGAATATTACGATAGAATAATATTATATGTGTAATATATATATATTTTAGAAAATAATTATATGTAAAATTATATAATTATATATAAATAAAAATAATATATAAATTAAAAATATATATAACATTTTATATAGTATAAAATTAAGCTATATATTATATATAAAATTGTATATTAAATAAAATTAGGGTATATCATAAATAACATTTAAATTATATATAACAAAAAAGCTATATTCATGTTTTATAAAATAATAATACCAAAATTTAAATAAAAGTTAGATGAAAGGATTGATAAATAAAAAATGGTACTTAAAACACATTAGACGATGACAGAAGAATAAATATAATTGAAACAAAACGTCTTTCGAAAGAGTATGCAATGGTGGGCCACCTGAAAATTCGTGAAATCACCCTTACGTAGATACACCTACTACTACCTTGTAGGAAAGTTTAAAAGGGTATCCGACGCAAAGCTTACATTATGGTATGCCGATATTTCATACTCGGTTGACTACGTAAGGGCCAAGGGAGAGCCCGGTAGAGTCTTTATACACGGCAGAGAAGTGGAAAATGCACGCTCGACGGTGCAGTAACACCGAACACTGTTTTATTAATTACTTTGCAAATGTAAAGAGAGAAAGAGAGAGAGAGAGAGGAAGAGAGACGTAAACAAAAGATCAGGCAAAATAAAATGCGAAGCCCTACGATACACGCTTCGTTACGTAATAAGCTTTTCTTATTTTTTGTTTATTTGTATTTTTATTTGTAGTTTTTGTTTTCTATTTCTTTTACTTTATTTATACTCCGTCCTTCTTCCTTGATTACTCTTATTAAAATTTGTTTGTTTGTTTTTTTTTTTTAACGAAAGGAAGATGATACAGGACGATAACTGTGTTGTCATTTTTAGTGCAACCAAAATGTTATCTCACTTTTTAAATATTACAAATAAATTCGAATTTTATCTGGACTTTTTAAAAATAAAATAAATATTAATAAATTTTATATTAAATAATATTTATATTATTTTATATTTATATATAAAATAATTTTATTATTAAAAATATTATATATTATATAATTATTAAAAATAAAATAGATGGAATATAAATTGATCTATTAGAATATTTAAAGATATGTAATTTGAAATTATTTTTTATTTTCTTCAAAGACTAATAAGATGAAAAGAAAAATAAAACTCACAACTTTTTTAACGAGATATTCTACCAGATATTTTATATAAAAGAATAATCAGTTCTTCGAAGTTTTATCTTTGCAGAGGGAGGAGGAGAAAAAAAGTTTGTAAGATCAGTTACATTTGATTCAGTGACTTTGTATACTATGATAAAAAAAGAAAAAAAAAGGAAGAACAACTTGGCTACCCTCCAAGTGCTGCTGTTGCTGCTACTGCTATTACCACCCCCTCGAGCATTCGCGTATCTATAAAGCGGAACGTTAGGGACTTTTTTTTTGATACGGTAACATCTTCCGAACGTTTTCATGAGCCCTTTTTTTTATTTCGTACATTTAGAGCACCCAACACGAAATTATGATAAATCGTTCTTATTTATTTGTCCGAATATTTAAACGCGAAAAATAAGATGGAAGCAGAAAAAGAAAAATAAATGACACTGCTAAATATTGTCTAAAAATTATGATGAAAGCTCACGTTAATTTTTAAACTTATATTAGTTAGTTAAAAAAAGCACATTTTCACTGATAAACAGTGCGCACAAATTACGTTTGTAAAATGATCTATTCGATCTTAAACAAATTAAACGTTGAAGCATTGAAAATTGAGTTAACTCGTTAGAAGAATAAGAAGAAGATAAATGACATAAACGTAATCTCACCTGAGCTGCCATAACGCGTTGTCTTTCAGCGATAAGGGTACATTTCGCACACACGCAGTCTCTCCATCGGCAATAACGTTTGTGTCCCTTAAGGGCGGAAACGACTCCGTGATTACGACATCTAGCACATTTCGGTGTCCTCTGATATCTTTCGGCACTGGCTCGTAGAAAAAATGCTGCCGGTAATACGTGATGCTGTTGTTGATGATGTTGTTGTTGCTGATGTTGCATCAATTGACCGACATCGACGCCGAGTCCGACACCTCGCGGCAACGACATCCTTCAAAACCGAACTCTTCTTAATATAATCTTCTTTATTAAAATATTCCTTTTCAATTAGTATCTTCGGTAAGCATTGAACAACGAAATCCTAGAACTCCAATCTCTCTCTCTCTCTCTCTTCCTCTCTTTTTCCTTTTTCACTGTATTTTCCTGTTATCCATGAGCGATCAAAGGTCACCCGACGGCAACGCGACACTTCGTTTGACCACACGATTATACAAATAAAAACGATGACAGATGTATATATATTTATGCATATACATATATATAAATATATACATATATATAGATATGTATATGTATGTATATATATGTATGTATATATGTATATATATATATATGTATATAGATATATATGTATATATCTATCGCGTACTTGGATCCAACTCGGTGAAGAAATGAAAGTGACTACGATAAAGATAACTATGAAGCCAAGGAGGGTTCGCGCACACTTTTCGAAAATGTCTCGGAAGTAATCGGAGAGAGAGAAAGGAAAGGACCCGCGCGTTCGAGTGTCGGGGAGCAAAATGCGGGATCGGCGGGTCACCTCGTTCTGTCTCTCTCTTTCTCTATCTCTGTCTCCCGGTACCTACTCCCTCTCTCTCTCTTTCTCCCTTACACTCAGAATCTCAACTCTACTCGCGCTCCGCCACTGTCAACAATTGCAGCATCTCTCGGCTGAGTCGATTCAGGTATCGTGCGCCGGCAGAGGGAGGGGGTGAAAGAGAAAGGGAGAGAGGATGAGGGAGTAGAGGGTGGAAGAGGAGGAAGAGGGTGTTGAAACTGGTATTGCTATTCGGAGGGTAAGCTAGTGATAGTCCGATGGTATGGTAGTGTCGACGGTGACCGCGTAGAAAGTGGAATCTTTCGAGTGGGAGAGAGGGAAATGAAAGAGGGACAGGGACAGGGTGGGGTGTCAGGGGTTGGGTAGATAGATAGAGAGAGAAAAACAGTACCTAGAATGATGTGAGAGGGTGAGAGGGAGGAAGGGAGGTAGAACGCAACGAGAGAGCCACCCCGATAGAATTTATCGGTATGGGATAGGGCCGAGAAACCGCCAGCCCCCGTCCGCCAGCCCCTCCGACAACCTCTCCGACAACCCCTCTACGCAGGAGAGAGGCGCGCGAAATAAAACACTGTACCACAGTATTCCACCCCGAGCTCTCAGCCAAACAGAGGGACGCTTGCCGGGGACGCCACGCCCGTGGTAAGCTCCTATTGGTTATCCTAGTGGTTCCCCGGAGATGTTAAGAGTTTATATCTGGCAGAGTTAAAAGGGGACATACCTAGCCGCGTACCCACCTTCGCGACCCCACTCAGTTTCTCCCTCTCTATCTAACTCACTTTATAGGTGAATACGTGTGTAAGCATTTCTCTCTGTATAATATAACATCATCAATGTGAGTATTATATTTGTTAGAGTGAAAGAAAGACAGATATATATAGAAAGAGAAAGAGAGAGAAAACATGCGTACCACTACCACCATCATTATACTACTGGCAACGTCTTTCTTTCTATTTCTTTCTTTTTTTAACTCTCTCTCTCTCTCTGTTTCTCTCTCTTCACCACCCCCGGAACGATGCAACGAACCAACACATTACTCTTTTATTTAAAACCCGTTTTAATGTAAAACACACAATGCGGACCGATGCTCAGACGTTTCTGTATGCTCCGCCTTTTGTTTCGGCCAACTGTTTTTAACTATACACGCCTCCGTCGTTCCTTCCAACCTCCACCACCTCAACCTCATCATCCTCCACCTACTCTCTCACTCTCTTTCTTCTTTTCTTTCTTTATTTCTTTATTTCTTTCTCGACGTTACTAGTTCCTCTCTCACCCTCACCACCTTGCCTCACTTACCAACGTTGCACCCCGTCGGTAGCAGCACACTACCACCACCACCACCACCATAATCGTAGTCCTCGTCCTCGTCGCCGACGTTCATCGTCGTCGTTGTATTGGACGAACGTATATTTTTTTATTTCTTTTCTTTTCTTTTCTCAGAACGTATTATAAATGTTCACCTATAAACAACCACCGACACACTAGCATAAGCGCCGTCATCCTAGCCGAGGACGAGAACGAGGACGAGAACGATGAGGACGACGTCGACGTGCCTTTGAATCATACTTCAGAAGAGGAGATTTTTCAATGGTCGCTAACCCCCCATTGTCGTTACCAATGACGAACGATTTTATAGTGATCTAATGTACAGATGTTATTTACCCGTAATAAGAATGAAATAAAAGCATTGTACGCATTATGATCCCGTATCTTTGCTTACCTATGTCCTTTTTACCTGAACCACCACTATTCACCCTCTCGATTACTTACACACATATACATACATATATGTTTTATATTTTCGTATATGTAAGTATGTATGTTTTCTCTCTCTCTCTTTCTAAACGCGGCCAACCACGAACGGCTACCGTTCACTGAGCAAGGATTCACATGAGAGGCTCGTGGCTTTACGAGAATCAGATTATTTTTGAATTTAATAGGCGTGAGGGAGATCCAAACCGGAAAACCAATATGCGTTATGTACATATATACATATATACCTATATGTACTAGAATAGTAATCTACTACTCATCATGGTTCTTTTCTATCTTCTAACTTTGAGAAAGCAGAAAAGGGTAGCATGTTTGCCGTATAGATGTTACGGAATGATAATTTATTATTCGCTTCGTGAAACGAGATAAGGATCAAAGGGTTGACCGCGAAAAAAGAAGAGGCGTTACGGAAGGCTCATCGTCGAGAATTATAATAATGGCGGCGTTGAAAAAGGTAAGGGAAACGCTTCGATGACTTTCAAAAGGGGGAAAAGAAAACTTTTCATCCCCGAAACGAGGCTAGGAAAGAAAGCTTTTCTCCTTTTTCTTTTTTTCCTTCGTTAATAAGAAAAGATGCTTTTGAGAATGTTTGCTTATCTCTATCGATACAAAAAAACTTACTGGCTTTGTGCAATTATTTTTCTTTATTTTCTTCTTTTTATTCTTTATTTCATTTAAAAGTGATGTTTAACTTTATATAATAGTGTATAAATACTTTGATGTCACACGTATATAGGATATTTCTGTATAGGTTATGTGTTTTGAAAAAAGTTAAAAAAATAGCAGAAACGAAATTATTTAATTAAATATAAAAGTTTTTTTTTTACAAATTTACTAATTACTCGATGTAATCTTAGTAAATACCTTAACAAAGTATTATTTTATTTAATAGGCCATATTTCGATGAACGATTTTTAGATAGCAACGATTTTATCGGTAATTACATTTCATCGATATCAAAAAATATTGATTTGCTAGATAAATATTAAGATTTTTTCTCAAAAAAATTATTTTCTCAATTAGGGTATTGTCTTGAGTTCTGAAAAACAACTTGACTGTATTTTTATGCACAAAACTATTGAAATAAGGGTGCATTTTGGTGCCCATTTAAAGAAGCAACGTGTTTTAATGTTTAAAATACAAAAAAAAAAAAAAAAAGAAAAGTAAATGAGTCATTAACCCCATCAATTTTACAAATGATAACACTGTTACAAAAAAAACTATCAAACGTTTTCTCACCTTTTTCTATCCACCCTCTTTTCTGTACCTTCTTAAGGGAATGAAACGAGAAATTACGGTAAGCATATAGGTGTGCCATCTATAGATACGATTATGAAGCTTTCACGTAAGCGTCATTTGAATCCTTTGAAAATGCATTATGCAAATACGAACTTCGTACTGTAAGAGAAATAAAAAAAAAGACAAAAAAACAGGCAACAAAATTTTCTACACTTTTAAAATAACAATAAAGTTTTGCGATAAATGAAAAACATTCAACTAAAATTTATTATAATTAATTAATAATATCTATTCAAATTTAATGTTCCATAAATTATAAAAGATACCTAAAGAAATAAATAAAATACAAATACACATTAAAAAAAATAGAATAAAAATAAAGAATTTCATAAAATCAAATTTTATCTTTGTTTATACAAATTATCTTCATCTTAAATATTTTATAATAAAATTTAATTTTTTTACGTAAATTTGTTTCATAACCTATACTATACAATACATACATATTACATATACATATATACAGGACAGACACATAAATACACATACAACAAAAACACATATACCAATCCTACGTATCATTCGCTGCTCTTCCGCTGGCGATGCAGCTGCAGTGTCATCGGGATTCACCGTTGCAGTGAAATATCGTATGACTTTTTGACGTGCTTTTAACAGATTGAATTGAAAATGGCTCTCTGGCTCCGACATATTTGCGGGCATATCCATATCCCGGGAACGACTGTACGAACAGGCAGCCGACGAGGGAGATGACATCCGTATATATATATATATATATATATATATATATATATATATATATTTTAGAAGTATGTGTGCATGCATGCGTACATAAACGTGTGTGTACATGTATATATATATATATATATGGTATATGTATATACATACTGATACATATATGTAGATCGTATGTATATGTATATATATGAATACATAGAAACACACATAGAAAGTTCTTTCTCTCTTCTTTTTATATTTACACATTCGCTGATTCCGCACATTGCAAGCTACGACGACGACGACGAGGAAGAGTAGTGGAACTGGACAGGTCCATCGAATTGGCATCCGTAGAAGGGTGGAAAAATAATGTCCTGGCTTATTTTTTTAAAGTTCCGAGGTTAAAGCTCAGGGAACGTACTAGAGTGAGAGAACCAAGCTTGCGAACCTGTCTCTTTTTCTCTCTTTCTATCTTTCTCGGAAGGGGAAAAAAGTGATAGATATCTAGACATATATATATAGATAAATGTGTGAATATATATATATATATATATATATATATATATATATAGATATGTCGATATTACGATGCCCAGTAAGCATAGACCAAAACCTAAATCCGAGTGAAACGCGCTAAAAGCTGAAAGCTCGGCTGGACCTAGGTTATATATCTTCAGCAACCCTTCAAACACAGATGAACTAACTAAAGCCACGCGGATCCTATCCTATCCTATCGTTCAATCTTCTATCTTTCTCTACATCACTACTTTTTTTTCTATTTCTTTTTTGTTACCCCCACCAATCACCCTCAACCCTACCACCCCCTTTCTACCTAAATCTCTTTTATACGATCACCAAAAGTCACGTGCATCGAATTGTCCATCGTCCCAATGATGTTTCAATATCACCCTTTGTTTGAAAAAGGGTATGTAACACACACATACATACACATACATACACATACATACATGTGAGAGTGATAAGATTTTTATACACTCCTACGTCAGAATAATTCTGAGAATTTAGGGTTTTTTTTGTGTCCACGCCAAAAACAGATATATTTTTTTCTCACCCCCATTTTCATGGCTACGCCTTTCCTCGATTTTTCGATATTTTCATTCCTTCCTTTCCTCCTTTCGTCCTTTCGAACGTATAGCATATTAATTTATTAGACAGTTTTGTAAAAGTTTTGTAAAAGTCTTTTTCATGATTGATCGCGATATGAATTTGACGTTACGGATGAAATTACTTTTGATAAATAATATTATATTTTATATATTAATTATTATTTTGATTAATAATATTATATTTATTATATTAATATAATAGTTATTTATTATTTTGATAAATAATAATTTAAATTTAACAATAGTTGTGTTTCAAAATTACTGCTGTTTTAAATATCAATTATTAATTTATTGTATAAATTTAATATATAAATAACAAAATATTTACACATTTAACGATATATATTATAATATAGAGTTGTTTTATTATATATTTCTGTAAATATATTATAAATAAATTTTAATTTAGTTTTCAACTTGATCAGACATCGTACTACTAGTGTCATTTCTGGATATCGTACTGCTAGAGTCATTTCTCGATTAATTACTAAAACTAATTTTGTGAAATATTTCTTTCTATCTATTGATGATAAATAATAATATCCTTAGTTCTCATTTGAAACAGCAGATGGAACTGGTAACGCATTCAACTAAACAGCATGATTTTTAAGTCTTCGAATTTTTGTAAAGTCATCAAAATGTTTTCGTAAGTTTAAAACATTAAATTAAAGGAATTCATGAATTATTTGTTTTTTTATTAATATTATAAACTGATTGAAAAAGTAAAGTAAATATTATAAAAATTAACATTTAATATTTTTACGAAATTGTAAAAATCGTGCAATTTATTTACATTAAAATACATTAGAATGTTTTAGATTGAACTAATTTTCCAATATTAAAATTATTGATGTAAACTGGAAAATAATAAAATGCAAGGTAATAAAAGTAGAAAGTTCTGAGTCCAAACTATGGAGGTCAGTAAAAGAATGAGTACAGTAAAAGACAAAAAGTTACTTCTGAATGAATGAGAAACCTCTACATTTCTTAGAATTTCAAAATCGTTTCAAATATAAAAGTCTAAATATATGCAAAATAATATTTTATAAAGAAACGAATTACGTTAGGCTAAATTTAGATTGTGAATTGTGTCAGTGCTACAAGGTTAATTATAATAAAATTAATTTACAAAAATTACAAAGTAAGAACACATTTTTGCTTAAATTAAAAAAAGTATTTATTTATTAATTAAGACACTTGATAAAAAGAAAATATATTTAATTGAAATATACATATATATATATAATCTGAAAAATTTGGTAAAAAGTTTAAGAAATAGAAAAGAAAGATTTTTAATCCTTTTTTCTAAGTTTTTGAGAAGAACATTCCATTGATTCCATCCATAATCGTAGATCATCTTGTAATTCGGGTAAACGAATTTCCGGTTGAAATTTTTGTAGAAGCTCGTTAATTGGCATTTTCATGCCAATTGTTGTTTGCTTGGAAAGAATGACAGCATGAATAAAATTATTTCGTAGATTTATAAATTTATGTTCGAAATAGAATGATTTGTCGTCCCAATAAATCAACTGCAATGAAATAATATCATTTTATTTTTTAACAGATATTTCATCTATTTATTTTACTAAGTTTTTCAAAGCTTTTTATTTGAATAAAACAAAAAATTGTTAATTTATACCTTAGTAGTGACTTTGTACATCATGAAAAAAGGAATTGGTCTTCGATATCTCGCATTAGATCCACCGAGAACTGCTGTTGCACCCATTTTTCTCATAGCAGAAAACAATTCGGTTTGCATTAGATAATGGAAACGTGAAAAATCTATTTCACGTAAATATCTTGAATTACTCATATTTGATAATATGGCATCCAAATCTTGAGGGATACACATACCTGGTATTAAAAATAAATAAATTTTAAATCATTTCTGTACTTTATCTATAATTAAATACATTAATTAATCGTATTTATCTTAAAAGTATATTTTTAGGATATAAAAGTACTTTTAAATTGTCTCGAAAATAAAATATAAAAATATTTTACAATAAAAAATAAATTAATGAACTTCATGCTTTATTATAATAAATCATGACTTTGTAGAAAATTTGAATGATCATCGAATAATAATTTTGAAGTTGGGAACAATTAAAAAACAAAAAATTGCAATTTTTTAATAAACGCTTACCATAGATCGTAGTTTCGTCCATTATTTTAGACTTTTTTTGAAATAATTTAGTCGTAGATAACGTAAATATTAATCTGAGAAAATAATTAATGTCTAACAAAAAATACAAAATAGGAATAAGAACCAATAAACAACAGCCCAACATTTCTCTATTATTTTATCGAAATATTTGAAAAGAAAAAGAAAAAGAAAAAGAAAAACACACACACACAGAAAATCAAAAAAGTAAGGTTAACTTCTTTAGAGAGATGGAAGGAAGAATATGAAAGTATTTTCTTCGTCGAACATCGGTTGAAGTACTGTTGAGTTTCTGAGTAGAAATCGATACAACAAAAGAAGAAGGAAAAAAAACAATTGCGTAATAACACTTTTATTATAATAATACTGTATAAAAGTATAAAATATATTTACATAAATTATAATAATTTCCTTATATAATTACACTATTGTTTTAATTTATAATTTGACAAATACATTTGAATAACATTCATGAATAATTTAATTAGTTTATTTTTGAACAAACAAAACTTTTCTTCTTTTTTTTTTTTACCAAATAAAATCGATAAAAATTCGCATTTAAATATCAGTATAATACTATAATAAAATTGTGCATAAGATAAATAATTAACTCATAATTTATAATACGTAAATATATTGTCAATTGAATAAAACAATATAATAATAATAATAATACGTGATTATAATTATTATTATTAAATACAAATAAACGTAATTTTGATTTGAAAGAGAACAGAGAAGAAAATAAATTAAGAGCAAAGTATATGCATATTAAATTTAAAGTTAATGAAAATTATCCACCAATGAGTCCCTTGGAATAGTCCACAGCCTTGGTAATATTCAAAAATTTCAGTTTAATATTCAAAAACTAATTATAAAAACAACGATACATTTAGTGTAAACTTTTTCATGGATAGAGATTGCCATTTGAAAGTGTGTTTGGGATCTACTTAACCGACACACGCTCAATATGTGCATAGAAGTTACAGCAATACTAATAATGGCACATTGTATCGATCATCGGTATTAGATAAAACGATGTATTCGTATACAGCTAGGTTTTTATTACATTATTTTATTTATAAAATAATTAATTAATTTAAAAAAGAAAAGAAAAAGATACAGGTAAGTCCAGAACCATCTGTTGGCCATAGATTTCGGTGAGTACTACTGAAAACAAAATAAAAAAGAATAAAATAAATATTAAAATTCAACGATTCTTGATTGTCTGCAGTAGTAGTGTGGTACCTGTAAAATTATCAAAATTTTTAGAAAAAAAAGAAACAGTATAAAGTAATTAGTTTCTTTATATGAAATGGATAAAAGGAATCAAGGAATGGACTAAAAATGTGTTAATTGGAAAGTTAAAAGAAACTAATTACAATTATAATGTTTTTTATGGTAAAGCGGTCTTTGGCTAGAATTTACTTACCATGAAATGTATATTATATAAAAATATGATAAACATTACATGGAAAGTAATATCCATTGCCCGGGTCTAACCACGAGGAGGTAACCGCTTCTGAAGACCCAAGAGGGATGTGCATACTAAAGATGCTCACATCCGAATACAATTCAAAGGAATAAATCTAACTCTTAGGCCCCTCCATAAGAGTACCACCCGAAAAATCCATAAAATTATTATCGAAAATACCAGAGAAAAATTTCAATACTAAAAAATACAAAATGATAAACAAGGAGTGTAATCTGAAAAGAAATTCAATAGAATCCTCGATGATACTTAAAACTAACACACCCTAGATTAACTTTAATTTATAGAAAAACAATCTATATACATTTATATACATAATTTTTAATCTCCATAAAATAAAGTATAATAATTAAAAAGAGTATACAATTAAGAGTTGTTCCATGGAACCTATACATAAAGAAAATACATTAAAAATAATGATCACACATGTGCGATGCTACAAATAGAATTATATAAAGATACAAATTTTCATTTTATTTATAGAAATAATTATTTTATACTATCCTATATTACCAAGTCCACTTCTTGTTCCTTTATGGTCCTCCTTTGGTCCACCTGTGGTCGTTTCCTTAACATAGTCCAATCTGCAACAGAAAACAAAGGGATAAAAAAGAGTTAAAAAATAAAAGGGATAGGAAAAAAAGGGGGGATGGGTATAACTTTTAAAGCGGAACTTTTTTCACGATTTTTTTTTAAAGTGGTTTCCCACCGGTTGGACTAGTCCACTGACTCTAAATTTAGGAGAAACCTACACTAAATGTTCAGTCCAACACCATATACTAACAGCGAACTTACGGAAAAGAATCCGTGGGTCCGTCTAACAATTAGCGGAAGATGTCTTCCCTTACAATGAAGCTTCAGTTTCCCATGCTAAACGCATATCTATCTATGCATATCAAAAAGCCAAAAAAGAAAAAAAAGAAAAAAAAGTCGATAGCTCCAGTTTAAAAGTCAAATGAACATGATTCCATCCTTGGGAGTAAGATAGAATCATGGCTCGCGTGGGCAGGGTCGCATACCTGAAGTAAATTCTTTATTCGTAAATGGTACCACCCTTTACGAACAAAAAATTTACCCGCTACCCATTAAACCGCTTCTGAAACAGAAATTTTAATGAATATTAATACAATTTCATTTGCTATCTAAGTAATTGGAGCATTTTATATTACCTTCCGATCCAGGAACGCAATCAAGTTAAAGACAGTCATCTGATAAACTGAAAAAATAAATCCATAATAAAATTATTTTCTATTCAAAGTACGTTAATGTGTATGTAACGTTTAAACCAATGTATATGCGTTGAAACAATCTGAAAAATAATTAAAGTGTATTAGAATATTAAAATAATTGTTAATTAATCGATAGAAGTATCGATTATTGTTTAAAAGTACGGAATATATTTTCGGAGTACCTTTCTCTTCGAAATTCACTTATAGACTGACCCATTGTTCTCTAGAACTAAACTTTGATTAGAAAGGTGTTTATGATTTTTCTTATGTTGATTATTTCTGCAACGATAATACAAATTCTAATAAAGAAAATTTAATATTATAACGTTCAGATTTTAACATTCTTTTCATTCTAATGGAATTAATTTATTCTTCATGCGCAGTGATGATTCTGAAACTTAAAATTATTTGTAATATAAGTAGAACGTATAAGAATATTAAAATAATTGTTAAATAATCGATAGAAATATCGATTATTATTTAAAAGTACGGAATATATTTTCGAAGTACCTTCCTCTTCGAAATTCACTTATAGACTGAGCCGTTGTTCTCTATAACAAAACATTTATTAGAAAGTTGTTTATATGACTATTTTTTATGTTGAGCATGTGGACAACGGTTATAATAATTCTAATAAAGAAAATTCAAGACTATAACGTTCCGATTTGAACATTCTTTTCATTCTAATGTAATTAATTTATTGTTCATGAGCAGTGATGACTTCAGGGGGTAGAATTTTCATCTGCAAGAATATCAAATGGAAAATATTTTCTATTCAAAGTATGTTAATGATAATTTAATATGATTAAACAAATTTATATATGTTTAAACAATCTATAATATGAAGAGAATATATTAGAGTATTATAATAATTGTCAATTATTAGAAGAAAGTGTGTATTGTTTTTAAAAGAACGGAATATAGGTCAGGAGTACCGTCTTCTTCGAAATCAGCTGTTAAACTAGGTCATTGTCCTCTATGAAGGTTTCTTTCATTCAATGTTGTTGATATGATTTTCCGAACGTTGCGCATGTGCCTAACTAAAATAATCAACCTAATTAATAGAATTTAAGATGAAAACGTTCTGATTTGTATTTATTTGCATTTTTATGTAATTATTTTATCGCTCATGCGCAGTGATAACTTTGAGGAGTAGATTTTTCATCTGCAAGAATATTACATGGAAGTTATTAATTAGGAAGTTAAAAAGAAACTAATTACAATTATAATGTTGATGGTTTAAGCGGTCTTCGGCTGGATTTCCCTTGCAATGGAATGTAAAACATATAAAAATATGTTAAACATTACATTGAAAGTAAAATACCACTGTCCGGGTCTAACCACGTGGAGGTAACCGCTTCTGAAGACCCACGAGGGATGTGCATCCTAAAGATGCTCACATCTGAATATAATTCAAAGCAATAAATCTATCTCTTAGGCCCCACCATAAGAGTACCATCCGAAAAATCGTTAAAATTATTATCGAAAATACCAGAGAAAAATTATAATTCTAATAAAGAAAATTCAAGATTCTAACGTTCTGATTTTAAAATTCTTTTTATTCTAATGTAAATAATTTATTGTTGATGCGCAGTAATGAAATTCCAAGTGTTAAATTATTTGTAATATAAGAATATAATATAAGGGTGTATTAGAATATTAAAATAATTGTTAAATAATGGATAGAAGTATCGAATATTGCTTAAAAGTACGGAATATTTTTTCAGAGTACCTTCCTCTTCGAAATTCACTTAAAGACTGTGCCGTTGTTCTCTATAACAAAACAATAATTACAAAGTTGTTTATATGACTTCATATATGTTGATCATGTGTGCAACGGTGACAATAATTCCAATAACAAAAATTCGAGATTATAACGTTTGGATTTTAATATTCTTTTCATTCTAATATAATTAATTTATTGTTCATGAGCAGTGATAACTTCGAGTATTAAATTATGCTGTAATATAAGAAAGGTGTATAAGAATATAAAAATAATTGGTAATTAATGGATAGAAGCATCGATTATTGTTTAAAAGTACGGAATATATTTTCGGAGTACCTTCCTCTTCGAAATTCACTTGTAGACTGACAATGTTCTCTAAAACAAAACTTTGATTATAAAGTTGTTTATGATTTTTCTTACGTTGATTATTTCTGCAACGGTAATTAAAATTCTAATAAAGAAAATTCAATATTATAACGTTCAAATTTTATTATTTTATTCATTCTAATGTAATTATTTTATTGTTCATGCGCAGTGATGACTTCAAGTGTTTAATTATGCTGTAATAAAAGTAAAGTGTATTAGAATATTTAAATAATTCTTAATTAATTGATAGAAGTATCGATTATTGATTAAAAGTACGAGATATATTATTGGAGTACCTTCCTCTTCGAAATTCACTTATAGACTGACCCAATGTTCTCTAAAACAAAACTTTGATTAGAAAGTTGTTTATGATTTTTCTTATGTTGATTATTTCTGCAACGGCAATTAAAATTCTTATAAAGAAAATTCAATATTATAACGTACAGATTTTATTATTTTATCTATTCTAACGTAATTATTTTATTGTTCATGAGCAGTGATTACTTCGAGTGTTAAATTATGCTGTAATATAAGAAAGGTGTATTAGAATATAAAAATAATTGGTAATTAATGGATAGAAGCATCAATTATTGTTTAAAAGTACGGAATATATTTTCGGAGTACCTTCCTCTTCGAAATTCACTTAAAGACTGAGCCGTTGTTTTCTATAACAAAACAATAATTACAAAGTTGTTTATGTTTTTGTTTTTTATGTCGAGCATGTATCCAATGGTACTTATAATTCTAATAAAGAAAATTTAATATTATAACGTTTGTATCTTAACATTCTTTTCATTCTAATGTAATTATTTTATCATACCTGTGCAGTGATGAGTTCGAGAGTTATATAGTCCTGTAATTTAAGTAGGATGTCTTAGAGTTTAAAATAATAGTTAATTATTAAAAGAAAGATATATTATTGTTGAAAAGTAAAATTTTAAAAACGAATTTTTAGTTTTAATTTGGTCATTACGTGTCCAAGAAGATCCATCTACTGGCTACGCTGTGAAATAAACTCCGTTACGTTTCATTTGTGGTTAGTTCATCGTCTCGACTGTAGCAGGTAAAATTAAAAGATAATATATATAAAATAATATTTTTAATATTTATAATATATATATATTTTTTTAAATATTAAATAATATGGGCACAGGTATTAAATAAAAATTTCGTATTTTTATAATTTTATTTCATACATTTATTTTATAATCATTTAACAGGAAATTACCATAATGAAATGGCACGACAGATGCGATAAAAGCTTTGACTTAGGATGCAAAGAAAAGAATAGTATCTAAAGAAAACAAAACAATATTTTAAACCCTCGAGAATACCACGCAATGTTTCAAATAAGTAATTATATATCTGTATTGTTTTTTTTTATGTATTATTTTCATTTTTCGTTATAAAATTATTCGTTAATAATATTTGTTAAATATATTGTAGATTATACATATAGTATACTATATAGTTGTACTGGTATTAGTTATACTATTGGATTGTTATATATATTATTCGTTTCATCTTTCCTTTACACACACAAATATAATTTTTAAAATTTTATTACATTTTCTTTTTTAAATAGGAAAAACGGAACAAATATATGTTACAATCAATTTCACATTTTTTTAAACGTTATTTAAAAATAAATTCGATTACAGAGGGTTTACTCGTAGTTCATAAAGAAAAATAAAACAAGAAATTATGCCATAAGAATAAACAATAAAATAATTATTGCATTTGGCATGCCATACTTAAAAGCTATCGAATAAAACAAGCGAACGAAATAAATAATAATAGATAGATAATTAAATTGAATAATTAAATCGCCACGGGAGTGATTGAATAAAAGGAGCGAAAAATAGCAATGGATTGAACACAGAGTTAATTGAACAAGAAATAATAAAGAAACAAACAATTTGGATAATTTAAAAAGATTTTCAAATGAATCCTTCGTAAAAATTGTGCATTAATTTATAAGATCTATTTTGTATATTTATATCATTTTCTTCGTGACTTAATTAAATAATCTTACGAATATTATCTACTCTCACATAAGTTATTATAGTTGTTAATAACATTTTCGAGTATTTGACTTGGTTTCATACATTTCTTTCTAATTTTTCTGTCATCATATTCAGAACACATTTGTTCTGAAGTTTCATATATTTCCAAAAAAAAACAAAAAACAAAAGAGAATAAAAATTGGCAAGGTTTCAGATACGCACACACACATATATATGTATATGCATAATGTATAAATATATATGTGCATATTTATAATAGATATATACAAATTTAGAAAGAAATAGAAAGAAATAATAATTATTATTTACAATTGTTCACGAGAATAACGTATCGATCTCTCAGATCTCGATTTGGATCAAAGATCCAGTAAAGTTTGCTCATGATCCTCAATAAACGAATAATGGAAGAATAATAGTAAATTTTAAACCAATAAGTTGCCATCTTGACAAGCTGGTCCTTTGCTAGGCCAATTGCATGCCTCAGCGTTGTTATCGAATGTCAAGAATACTGGACAATTGAACACATGAAGAGTAAATCTTTTCTTCCATTCGTCCCAGTGACAAGCATAGAACTTGTTACATGAATTAGGATGTCTGAAAAGACCAGGTCTGGCACAATCATTGGGACCTTCTAGAATTTCTTCAGATTCCTCAAGACTTTTCGGAACAAAGTTATAGTTGTTTGATTCACCTACTGAATTGGTACTCGAATCACTTTGTTCCAATTTCTTTCCTGATCTTTCACTTGGAATAAAACTGCGAGTAACTGAAGTAGATACACTCGGTAAATAGGTGGAACCAGGAGATGCACTTTTATCAGTGCTTGCAGTGATAGCTTTATTTTCAATTTTGAAAGGTCTCGGTGAGGAAGATCCATAATTGGTAACGTAATCGTATTCACCAGAGTCATCATTTTCAAGATCAACGTATACATCTGATTCATCATAATTGGCAAGATCTATTTGACCCTTAGATGAGTTTATTAAATTTTTACCAGGACCACGAAGTGTTCCGAAAGGATCAGCTTTACAAGTACATTCCGCACCAAGTTTGCTGATAAGCAATGGATGCAGATCACTCCATTTAACGATAACTTTACCTTTACTTTGTACAGCAGTTGTTTGCGTGCTTATCTCGTAAGATGGTGTTACAGATGACGATTTGCTATAACCACCTGAATACGTCGTTATAATCGGTGTACTTTCAGTTCTCGTTGATCCAACGTAAGTTTGACCAGCTGAAGTTGAGTAGGATGATTGTTTTCTGCTTGTTGATCCTCTGTAAGTTGATCCTGTAGAACTTGTACTATCGATTCCAGTATAAGTGTCATATTTGTTAGGAACATATTTAACCGTTCCTCTGTTGTAATTATTGACAAGGGTCTCTACTTTATCAAGTGAGATATCTAAATTCATTGGTGATTCACCGAAAGTAGTACTCGATCCAAATGATGTCTTAGTTTTCGTATCGTAATCTTGACTAGATGATGTATCACCAATCACTGAAATAGATTTTGGAGTAGACTGATCATAAATTGTACTAGATAATGAGAATGGTTTCGTGTAGATTACTCCGATTGGTGATGAAGGTGTCGTTGACGATGACTGAAACAAGAACAAACATTTTCGTTATACATTATTAACATTTATATTTATAAAATAATTTAATTATAAATCGAACCTGTACACTTTCCGTAGATTGCTGATGAATTATTGTAGAGGGTGTGACATTTACTCCAAATGGTATCTTTCCTTTTGTATAAGTGTATCCATTAAAACCATTTGAAACGGATCCTGTAGTGCTACTAGGAACGTATTGTATCTAAGAAATAATAAAATTATTAATATAATGTGATGATAATAAATTCAATGGGTCGAGTAAAAAATTTACCTCTGGTTGCGATGTTACAGTCGGTTGATTATAAGTTCCAAATATTGTTGATGGTCTTGACTTTTCCGAAACATATCCAGATGATATAGAAACTGAAGGTAAAGAAGTGGTAACAGGGATGTGACCTGTTTGATTATATAAACCAGTTGATTGGAATGAACCCCCACTTTCATAAACAGATTGGGCATGCGTGGAAAGAGATCCAGTGTTAAAACGATTATCCTTATAAGTGTATGTTGTTCCTGATGAACTAATTGGGATAGGTGTTGAAGAAATGATAGTTTTGTAACCATTATCGAATACTGGTTGAACCATAGATACAGAAACTGGAATTTTAGCTGCTTCGAAAACTGTTGTTCTATAGTTTTCAATTGGTCCAGTTGTGTAAAGTCCTGAGGAAACAGTTGGTGTTGGTTGCCTTTGTTTAACAAATCCTGTTGGAATTTGTCCAGTTACATAACTTGGTTTATTGTACGTGTCATCTGTGATAGATACAGGTGTTACTCTTGCAGAATCTATGGTCGATGGTGTTTGATAAATTCCAACATCTAAATAAGAAGGTGTCGTCACTGCATAAGATCCTTCACTAGTCGTGGAAGATTTTATACCACCGGTATTATCGTAAATATTTGATACTGAATGAGATGGTCCTAAAGTGATTTTAGATGTATCGACGTGTGTAGCATCTGGTGCTTCAGTTGATGTAATTACATTTGAATGAATCTTAGACGTTTTCGTATACCCAGCAACATTTCCATCAAAAGCATTTTCTCCAATTTTATCATAATTTATTGCAGGACGTTGTCCAGTACTGGTAGTGTAAGATCCTCTACCACCTAAGGTTGCAGTTACATATCCCGTTCTTGTTGGTCCTGTTTTTGTAAATCCATCTTGAGTAAATGTATTAGATTTAGTAGAAGAGTATCCCGAAGAACCTGTTTGACTGTAAATTCCATCGAATCTGCCTCCAGGCACAGAATTGTCGGGAAGCGTACCAATCGATGTTCTGTAATCTTTAAGATCACTTTCAGTGTATTTAGTGGTAACAAGACCATTATTAAATTTGATGGTACCACGTCCTCCGTTATCATGGTATTCATTTATCTTATAACTTGTTCTTTCAGTGGTTGAAGGAGTCACCTGTCCTACATTACTCGAACCTTTGTTACTATAAATTGATGATTCAGAACCGGTATAATAATAATTTCCACCAACAGTAGTACCTTCTTGAACATTTCCACCTACTACAACACCACTAGAAGTTTGGCCAGTTAAATGAATACTCGGGCTACTCTGTCCCTGCAAGATTACACCAGAAGTAGGAGTTCCATCCAATGAAACTCCTGAAGAAACTGATCCGTGCAACAAAGTTCCTGGACTAGATGATTCAGAATAAATAGTTTTAACTCCATCACTAACAACATACCCAGGAGAACCAGTTTGTGTTTTAACATATCCTGGTTGACTACTTCCAGTGATAACAGTTCCTTGTTGAGCTGATCCTGTTGAAATTGATCCAGATATATCTCCTTGAGTAATAACAGATCCAGAAGAAGAATCGTCAGTGATTATAGCTCCTTCAACATTGTTACCAGTAATGATAGTGCCAGTACTTGTTTGTCCAAGATTATAACCATTAGTATAACCAGTGTGTTGATAAAATTTATTAGGTATAGGCGTAGTATTATCAAGTACTAATGTAATATTTAAATTACTTCCTGAAACACCATCGTATTTATTAAATCCATCTTTACGGAAAACGCTTGTTGCACCAGTACCATCAGTATAAGTTGTTTTGATTCCAGATTGGCTAGAATATATAGGACCACCAGATACTGCATGATCAGTAATGTATGTACCTGTCTGGCCTTGATAATTTGTAAATACTGATGATGTTGAACCCGAACCAATTTTTCCACCACTGTAGCTTCCACTAACAGTATCCGTTACTGAACTACCTCCTGTAACACCACTTGTATAATATGGTGATTCCCCAGGTATAATTTGTACTGGTATAGTATAACCAGGTAATTCAGAATCTTTAGATTTTTCAAAATAATGAGTACTGCTACCCGTATGGCCTTGTGCCAATGTAGATGTCGTATCGTAACTTCCACCTTGTAATACTCCTGGTACAACTTTTCCACCTACTATCGATTTATCAGGATAATTTGAACCAATTGACGTTGATCCTGTAAATGCAGTGCTAGAACCTCCAAAGTGTCCCGCATCAAATGAGCTAGTATATTTTGTTTTCGTTGACAAATCTGATCCAGTATATCCAGATCCTGTAGATCCTGCGTAATCAATCGTTCCAGCATGTCCAATTCCAGTAGAAGATCCAGAAATAGAAGGTCTTTGCGAATATCCTGTATTCGAAGAACCAGTATAGCTACTTCCAGATGATCCTGTGTATCCACCTGTTTGTGTCAATGTTCCTTTAGTTACTCCTGAATACAATGTACTGTCGGAATATCCATTAGATCCTTTCTGTTCGTTATAATCTTCAGTATAATCACCTATCGGTCCTTTATATCCAAAACCAGAATCAATATCTCCCCCTATATAATCAGGACTAGATGATTCAGAGTATTCATTAGTATTTCCTAAACCTCCCGTATATTGGGAACCTGATAATCCATTGGTCGATACGGTATATACACCATTAATAGATCCTGCAGATCCACCACCAGTTTGAATGGTGTTACTAGAGCCTTGATAAGGAACACGTGTTCCTTGCGAATATCCTGATCCAAATGAAGTTTGACCATTCGATTGTGAATACGTTTTAGTGCTCGATGAATCACTGCTAGTTTTCGTATATCCTGATCCTGCATGAATACCAGTTGTTGAACCCCGATATACACTATTTGATCCTAACGATCCTGAATATCTAGATCCATCAGTATCTGTTTGAATTCCAATATATCCTGTGCCAGTTGAACCTTTATATCCATCTGATACACTTCCAGTATAATGTCCACCAATTTCATGTGAACCAGTAATTGATCCATATCCCGTAGTACTACCAGTACCTGATCCAGTTGAACCTTTAAATCCATCTGATACACTTCCAGAATAATGTCCACCAATTTCATGTGAACCAGTAATTGATCCATATCCCGTAGTACTACCAGTACCTGATCCAGTTGAAAATCCTCCAGTTACTTCCGAGTAACCTGATTGCCCAATACCGTGTCCAATTGATGAACCAGTAAATCGGGTACCAGATGAACCCGTAAATCGTGTACCAGATGAACCCGTAAATCGTGTACCAGATGAACCCGTAAATCGTGTACCAGATGAACCCGTAAATCGTGTACCAGATGAACCCGTAAATCTTGTATCAGATGAACCGGTAAATGCATTAGCACCAGTTTGGTAATAACCTGCTCCTGTTGTTCCAGAAAATCCATCGGGTATTCCACCGGTAACAAATCTACCTGAACCTTGAGTAGATCCGCTACTAGCATGAATGTCATATTCGCTTCTTGTATAACCAGATCCAGTACTTGAGCAACTTGGTACCAACCAAGGCCACTCGCAAACTAATTTTTCTTGATCGAATACCAATTCATAAGGACAACGAAATTCAAATGCCACCATTTCTGGACCACCTGTTATAAAGTTCTCGTATAAGTATATATACAACAAGTGTATTGTTTAAATAGAAATACATAAAAAAAAAGATTTGCCATACCTAAATCCATACAAGCAAAGAACCAACGACAATTTCGTGGATCGGCATAATATCCTGGTTTAGGTGGACACTGAAATCTAATTTGAGGAGCAGGTGCAACTTCGCTACTTCCGGGACATGGAGATCCTTGAGACAAAGATCCTGGCCAAACACAAACTTCTGTTCTCTCGTCGAATGCCAAACCAGCTGGACAATCAAATTCAAAGACCGAATAATTTTCTATGGCTTGATTGAACTTGACACATCGATAAAATCTGTGAAAAAGAATTATTTCAAATTTTATATAATTTATACTTGTTGGTATATCAAATTTTTAATTTGAATAAAACTTGATTACCTATTACAACTTTTTGGATGTACAAAGAAACCTTGCCTTACACAAGGAAATTCAGTTTGGGTATTTTCACGTACTGCACGAATGTGTCCTTCGGTATCAACTACTCTAACCACTCTGTATAATGATGATTTGACTTTATTTGGATATGTAATTTTTGCTTGCTAAAAAATAAAAAATAAATTAATAATAAATTGACAAATAAATATCGAAAGATTAAACAAAAATATTTCATGAAAAAATAATATAATTTTTATCATAAATTATATATATATATATATATATAATAATAATAATAATAATAATAATAATAATAATAATAATAATAATAATACTATAATTTATAATAATATATAATATTAAATTAAATTATTTTTATATTTAAATTTAAATTTTTATATATAATAATTGTTTATATACATTTATAAATTATATAATATTATAATAAATAATATTTACATGAAGATCATCTTCTAACGAAGTGAAAACATCATGTGCCGATCTTTTCTTTAAATTTCTAAATGACCGATAAACATCATGAGTTATCGGTTCACCACAATCACTTTTTAAATCATTTTCTATATCCCAAATACCCAAACCAGCAAGTCCACGTAGAATTACATATTTTCCCTATCAACAAAATCAATTAATATTAAATAACATATGAAAATTAGACAAAGAAATAAAGAAGATAAATTATAATTCACATGGTGATGATTATACTTTAATGCGTGCTGAAATTTTATCTTCGAATGCTATCCATGTTTTATTTTTAAATGCATAAGGTGCCGTTAAATCCTCGTCTCTTTCAATCGTCCATTCTTCATCATCCATTGATTCACAAAACTAGAAATGTTAAGTGACAAATATTTCAACCTACTTTTTATTATGTTAAACACTATGATCATCGTAATATATTTAAATTCAATGCAAATTTTATTCTTCATCTTTTTGTATTTTTTTTTTCTTACCTCTTTTCGATCGATGACAGTTGGGAATTTGTCTTCGGTATTTGACCTTGGTGCATTTTCAGTCTCATTTTTTAAATTAAATTTGTAAGCACTTGCTGGCATAGAAATCAATAACTTGTTTTTAGGTGCACCTAATCCGCTTATGAGATCAACCAAGCTGTCCGTGTTGAGCATATCGAATAGACCGATCATACGTGAAGGATGGAAAGTATAATAAACTTCATCGTCATCTGTTAGGTAATGAGTTGCAATCGTAAATAGATCCACGTATCTATTTATGGTAAAAAGAAATATCAATTAGATTGTGCATTTGACATTTTACTTATACAGGGTGATACCAACTTTTGATATGAGCTGGTGTATGAAAGGTTTTAGAAAAATTTATTAAGAATACAGTTGCATGAATTTTTAATTGAATTTTTCATTAGATGTTACAATGATGAAATGATTTGAAAATTGGATTAATAAAAAAACAATGAATTAATAAAGATTGATATATGTAAGGTATTCGTGTCATCGAGATCACCTGACCTCGTTTTAAAGAATGTACAGTACACATGAATTAGTTTACATTCGTAATATTATTCCAAATAAGTTTCTAAACTCATTCATATTCAATCAATACTCCGAATAGTCAGATTGTCTCACATAAATGTGCGATATGGATTATCATCATTATCATCATGATCATCATTATCATTCACGTATGATTCAATCAAATGAACAACGAGTGTAAGTATACTTAAAATGATCCTAGCGTACGAGAGTAATTGTTCAAGTGTTACAAGGATAAAGTTATCTATCAGAATGTTCAATAATAATTTTTTTTTTGTAACTACTGTTTACTTTACATTTATCTAATAGGATTTTTCAGATTGCATGATAACGAACATGGATATTAAATAAAAAAGAAAAATAATGATAAATATTATTAAAAGAATGTATCTTACTTTGAAAGTTGTTTTAGATCAAATTGTTTAGCTAAATCTTCTGGTTTCGTTGGTAATGCCATAAGTATCCTTTTGTCGATAGATTTTCGTACCATTTCATCTTTGAGACCCTTCACGAAATGATAAAGACGTTCTTTCGAACCAGCTGTTACATTTAATTCAACACCATCAACCTTAAAATAATACACAAATTATATTATTTATAAATAGTGCATATAATATTAATTTTGTAATTTGTTCGTAATCATTAAAATAATTAAATGTTGCACCTAAAAATTGATAACACTTTAATTAAAAATTTTAATTAATAATTTATATTTTGATGTCAATTTTTATTATTTATTTTAATTAATAATTAATTTGATAAATATTAAAATAATAAATAATTATAATATTTGTGAAGCAAAGTAACAAATGATTTGATTACAAATCTGTTCTCAAAATAATGTATACGATTTCTTGAAATAAAATAATTTATTATACTACTACGTCACCAATTACGTCAACAACCTGTTTTTTATTAAAAAAAGAAAGTTCATATTATCCACCTATGAAGTATTTATATATTAAATTATTGATTAAAATCTCAGAAAATGACTTACCTCATTTAAAATGTTAATCAAACGGGCAACCGTTGTCTGACGAATCGTACCGGAAGTTTTAAGAATTCCTGCTGGATCGTTAATTGAAATGACGAATTGAATCGGTGGATTCACTTCTTTCAAATCCTCGCTAAATTCTAGAAAATCTAAATAAAACATGTAAATAATTAATTTTGTTTTGATAGAATGTTCAGTAAAACGAATGGAAAAAAATTAAAATCTGACAAGACGATCATTTAATTAAATAAAAAATATTTAATCGACAGGTACAATGTATTGTTAATTAATGACGATTAAAAAAATATTTTTGAAATATATTTATACATTAATCAAATGCATTTTTCAATTGATCTAAAAATTACACGTTTATAAAATTAACTTTAATTTTCATCACAGATTCATAACTTGAATTTGACCTTTCTATTATTAATTGTAAAAAAAAAGAAAATTCATATTTTTTAAAAAATATCATGTTAGTTGAAAAGGTAGAAAAGTCATGGTAAACTTGGTGTAATAATTTTTATAAAATTGCATCGCATATTTCACTTTATAATAATATAAGGACTATATAGTCAACTAATTGATGCATACATTGGTAGTCTTCAAGGTAGACGATTAGATAGTTAGAAGGTTGTAATTATTTTCTCGTCGCAAAATCGAGAGGAACGTAGAAAGAAGAAAGTAGTAGACACTTTTAATCATACATTTTTTGTAATAATAAAAGTTTACATCTCGTACAATCTCTTTTCAACGGAAGTCGAAAGTATTATGGGTGGTAATCTCAAATTGACGATTATTATAAATATATTTTTTGTTGGTTTGTTTGTAAAGTTTCGTTAATCACTTTTAGTATAATCATAATATTATTACAAAATCTTTAAACAATTTCTTCAACGTTGAATAATAAATTAGATCATGCAAATTAATTAAATATATTTTATTTATTATTTTTTATTAAATCATATTAATCACTTTTATTATATTCATAATATTATTACAAAATTATTAAACAAATAAAACAAAATTTTCAATGTGCAAAAATAAATTAAATTATGTAAAATAATAAAATATATTTTATTTATTATTTTTTATTAAATTTTTTTATTAAATCATATTATTATTATTATTATATCTAGGATTAGAAGAATTCTTGGTATGAAAATCAATTTAACGACTAATAAGGAATTTTATTTCTATTTTTTTTTTATATTATACCAACAATGCGTCAAAGTTCACTGCATAATTACATCATCGTAATGATCATTCTTCAAGTTACTTACAATTGGATTACAATAAAAAAACTCATTGCAATAATGATAATCCTATTTATTTGAAATGTAACCAGCTTATGAGTAAGCAAACATAATTGTATTCTTCGTAAATGTACAAACAAAAATTTTAATAATTTATATCTTGTTATATTTCATAATTTAAAAAGATTCTTGTGATTTTTAAGTTTGATCGGAATATAGATCATCGATTTATCATTCATGCGAATGAAGTTTTACGTAATTTTTATGGGTTCGGTTAAACCGGAACAGGGAAAGTAATACTTCTTTCTCTTTTTTTTTTTTTAATCTGAATCATCCAACAAAGAAAAAATGGACCACTTTCGTGGTTTCAAACATTTAATCAACCACACCCTTATATAATAAACACCCACGTGTTTCAACACTTTCGAGATCGAATGTCTTATTGACCTAGAAAAAGATTCAAAAAATTCTTAAAAAAGAAAAAAAAGTTCTTCCTACATTTTTAAGGTTTCTGCTGTATTCTGCTGTATAGATTCTCATGTTCGCATAATCTCATGTCCTATACATTCGTTTTTTTTTCTTACCTTTCTACTCACCATCAGAATTTTTTTTTCAATGAGATAGCAATTTTATTCTCATCAATTTTCGTTCAAACCTGAAGGGGTCTTAAGTATCACAATTTTTTTTCATAAAACACTAATATCAGATAAAATATTATTCATAAATTATTTTTATATTTATTTATTATAATAATTATAATAATAAATATTAAGTATATTTATTTACCAAAATTTTTAATGATATTATTATAATTATTATTATTATCGATAATATTTAACGAGACTTTATTCGATCTCATAAAAAAGATTTAAAATTAATTAATTTCGATAAGTACCATCATCTGATGATAATATAAGTATTTGATATATATATTTACAAATTTATATTTTTACGAAAAGTTGTACTAAACTGTATCAAAAGAAAGAAAGATAGAGATAAGGTAAAAAAATTCTGATGGTCATCTTACGAGAAGATCAAATTATGTGAGTGATTTTTTGTTAGGTATATTGTTAAACCACGCGTGTTGAGAAACACGAGATGATGTTTTGCGATCTGTAACATCATGTCATCTTTTCATTGAAAATAAAATATATATATTTATAAAATGTAGAAACACGAGAGAAGGATGATATCTTGCGATCTCTAACATCGTATCATCATTTCCTTGAAAATATAATATATATTTATAAAATCTATAGAAAACAACAAATGTAAATGATTGGAAGTATGCCTTACTTTGATTGATTTAAATTATACAACCATGGAATTTAAATTCCGATATTAATCTACTTTTATAAATATAATTACAAAAAATGCTAATATCATATTGAAATCCTGAATTATTCATGTAACTTTTTCCTTATCCACTTTTCTACTACTATCATACTTTCGGAGGTATTTAGGTGGCAAGAGCTGATGAATCACCCTGTATATGTATATACAGATACAAAGGTTAGCAATGTGTAACTTATGCAGTCTCTTGTTGCAAGTGCAAGGACACGAATACCACCCGATGGTTTCAAATACGGTCTGGATCGTTTATGCAATTCTTTGAAGTCGTCGCATAAGCAAGCGCAACGACACTCTAACGTCATCATGCTACCTATCATGGTTAGAAAGAATTTCCAGTAAAGTATTCTCTCGATTTCTCATTTATTTCGCCATCTTATTTCTGTTTTTTTCTTCTTCTTCCATTTTCCTATTTCTTTTTCTATCTATTTATCTATCCAAGACGATTTGGTGTGCTATTTTAATCGACCATGATATCAAGGACATCAAGAATTTACTATTAACAATTTCAACTTCGAACTTTAATCTATAATACTATTATATTTTTAACGTAAATGTAAAAATTGAATTCATTGAAAATTACTCGTTAGATTAGATCAAGTTAATGAATCATAGAACACACCGTTATGGTTGTATCCTGAACGTGGGTGTCTGGTCATTGAATTTTGCAAGAATATTCTCTATGAGTAATCGTTTTGTACTCTCGATTCAATTCACGTACATAAATAACTTTTTTATTATGTTAATACGGTAACATTAAGCTTGTTGTATTGTGTATTCGTCATAAATAGAATTTTGAAATATGTTCTTTTTTTTTTCAATGACTTACCAGTAATTGAAAGATTTTGTATGTCGTGTCCTAGATGTACCAAAGTGGTGCACCTACAGATCGAATCTCCGATTAAACTCACGTCATTTTTCGAAGTATAACAAATAACTTCTCTCCCTGGTGAAGTTTTTGTTCGACATTCTAGAGAAACAGAAAAAAAAATGTAAATAAATTGATACAAGTTTCATATTGTTTTTGATTTGTTTTTTTTTGTTCTCTTTCTTTCGTGTAAAGTTAACATTTACATTTTCAATACTCTACTACCATTATTATTATTGTTATTTTTATTCTAAGAATAGATATGAACGAACAACTAAAAATATTCGTTTCATATGTCTTCTTTCATCTTCATATCAATTTGAAACGAACTAACTAACACAAAGTGACGATTACAAAGGTATCCGTCAAACACGTTTCACTGTCGTTGACATCATCGATGATTGCACTATACGAGTAGAAACGTTTATAATAGTCGTTTACATAGAACCTAACAAACCTGTTGTAGAACGTAGACTATGTAAAGTTGAAGAAAGAAAAAAAATAGTCAATAAAATTTAAAAAATGAAAGAGAGATAGACAGAGAAAGAGAAACACACTTGTATAAGGTGCATATTTATTGCTACTTAGAAACGTAGACAGTTCGCTATTCTTATAAACTGTTGTTGTTGCCGGATATGTTGATTTTTACCAATGTAGAAAATAACTTTGTCACTTATCGTTAGTTTGTTATCTTGAAATTTTGTTATAAAATCGATTCACATGATCCAACTGTTAATTATAAGCGATTCTTTTTAAAGTTATGTTACGTTAGGTATATTATCGTACAATAAATTTTAATTAAAAGTGGATAATATAGTTGGGAAAAGACAAATATACAAATAGTACAACAACAAATGAACAAACAAATAACAAAATAATGGCAAACCTGAAATGTTTTCTTTGATAAATGAGAGACAATGGGGATTTACGCTTGATAGTTATGTCTTCAACGTAACTATTCCGCGATTTATCATAAACGGACGGGTAATGGCGCGAAAAGAGATTCATTATTAAATAAGCGATACAATGCGTTTTGTTAGATTGTTAACGGTTAGCGATCTCACGTTGTTACTCGATCAGTATGATAGTTGGATAAATCATTCTTACTCTAAGTGAAAGTTTTCTTTATATACGTGATTCTTTCTCTTTGAATCATTTTAATGACTCATACGATGGTAGCACTTGATTTTTTTTCCTTTTTTGAAAACGAAAGTATTCAATCTATCCTTCGTCATCTCATTACGATGTTTGTTTTTTTTTTGTCAACTACTTCAAATACTTCGTGTGAGTTGAATTTGTTCAATTATCTCAAAATTTCATTTTAAAACGAAACAAAAATGTATAATTCATGAGAATGAATAAATTAGAATGTAAAGGATATTTTTCTTTTTTTCATTATTATAAAAAAATCCTTTGCAAAAAAAATGTAGATATACATTATCATCAAATTATAGTTGATGATATTTTTTTAAACTTTTAAAATTACTTTTAAACGAGACATATCAATTTTTGAAGAATATTATTCTCTTATGTTCATTTTGTATTTTATTTTTAATTTTTATTTTTTTATTTTTAGATAAATTTTGTTCGTTCTCATAGATGTTATCGGTTTTCTTTAATGGCCACGGTTGACCATTGCAAGCGCATCGATTACGTAATTGGGTATCGTCCTTGTGTCAGACAGCGTGCTCCAATTGTACGATGGCGTAACCTAACCTCAAAGATGAGTACGATAGATCGTCGTAGATAAAACGATTAACGTTTTCTTTTGGATCTTTTTGTTTTGGCATTCATTAAAAGATCTTATTTAAAGAAAGAAAGAGAAAATGGTTCCATTCATTGATCTTACAAGAGTAAAACAATGACAGGAAAGTCATTTAAAGTCTAATTTTAAAAAGATGGCAACTTTATAGTTACTCGAACAGACCAATTAGAAACTTCTGATCAATTTCAAAGTAAACAAGTTTTTTTCTTTGAAACAATATTTATTTAAAATTATTTTTGTATCGATTTCAATCATTTCTTCGTCATAATAATGATGAAATTATTAAAACATTATTATCATTGAACAAAAATAAATAATATAAATAAAATATATATAAAAACTTACTCGTATTAAATCCATGAGAAAAAGAAGTGAAACATGAAAGGATGACCAATAGGATCAATCGTGTTGTCATCCTATCAATAGCCGGATCCATTTTTAATTCCTGCTATTTGAATCTATCCTTAGTAGAGAATCCTTTCTCGTGTAATACTGGAAATTGAAGAAACAAACACTCGTAATGTCGTTTATCTTCGTGATCATTGAGATCAAAGGACTAACGTCTCAATATTTTAATATTAAAATTAATTATCCTTAATTATTTTTTTAATTTTATTTCTTTTCTCTCTTTAATTTTTTTTTTCAAAAAGATCCCCCGTTTTTGAAGAGAGGAATAAAATTTCTCTTTAAGGAGGAGGAAGAAGGTTCCTTCGAGTTCGAACGCGCGTTTCGTACTGAACCCTCGGAGGACTCGTGCTGTCTCTTAGTAAACCCTACCGATCGTTGTGTCCGGATGGTAGCAATCCAAGGACCAACAGAATCGGTTCAGGGAAAACCAAAGAGAAAGAGAGAGAGAGACAAAGAAAGAGGCCGTACAGAGGCCAACGGGACCCCAACAGATCACACTCAAGATCATGGGGTGGGGTACTGGACTGGCCCAGTTCGAAACACTTTCCGTATTACATATGTGTGTGTGTGCTGTTAGTGTAAGTGTACGATTCTTCTCTTGAGTTAAAAATAAGTGAACTCTTATGATCGTTTTATTACAAGGCTTCTGATTCATAAATTCCAAGAGAATATTTTTAATATTTTTATTTATTCGTAAACAAATTTTCTTTTAACTGTTTATTTATCTTTTGATTGTTATATATATATATATATATATATATATATATATATATATATATATATATATATATATATATATTATGTTCAGTAAAAAATATATCTTTTATTTTGTTTTATTTTTATTTTTTACTTCTTTTTTGAGATAAAGATAGGAATAATTAAATTAAATATTAAATTATATTATATCATATTATTTATAATATTTAATATTTTATTATAAATTATAAATATTAATATATTAATTAAATTTTATTAAATATATTTATATAGTATATAAAATTTATTATTTAAATGTATATTAATATAAATATATATTATTTTTCTTTTCTTTTTATTACAATTTCTTATTGATCAATAAGAAAGATCATTATGTTATTTAAATATAAATTATATTATATTATATTTTATATAAAATTAATATTTTATATTATATTAATAATTAAATTAAATATATAATTATATAATATTGAATATATTTAATAATAAATATATAACATAAATAATTTAATATTAAATATTTATTATATAATATTTTAAATATATTTTATATTATATTATATAATATTAAAATATATAAATAATAAAATCCTCTTCCACATTATAAATAACAAACAAGTGTATATGTTACTCTTTTATATAATTATATAATAAATATAATTTATGTACTCTATGATATTTGGAAATGATAATTTTATGACAGTACATGACATTATTGGCATACTGATCGCAATTATACGAATATTGTCAAGATCAAGATCGTTGGAAAGAACTTGATACGTTACCTAATACATGTATTCACTCACATTAAAGTAGTAACTAAAGAAGGTAATGAAGTGTTAAGAGAAAATCGAGTATTTTGATTTATGAAATATCATTGATAATCGACCATGACAAATGAGATTAAGGTTTCACTTTTTAAATGATTAAAAAAAAAAAAAAGAAAACAATGTATTATCAAACTATGTATTCAAACGATGCTTGTGAATATTTTTTGTTTAAATTAACAAACTTTTTTTTGTTCATAATTTTGCGACAAGTTATGTCTCACGAACATTTTTTAATGATAAATTTTTTGTTTAATTAAGGAACTCTACCAAACACACACACATGCACACTTTTACCGAATAAAGATAGAATATTTAATTGGTCACGCTACTGGTTTGTCTATGCACAAAATGTACACTTTAATGGCATCGATTTACAACTAAATAAGCACTAACAAAATAATCGGTTCGTTAAACATTCCACTCGAAGATAGTAAGAAAGAAGTTTTCATATGACACGCGATATTCTCGTTTAAAACGTACAAATCTGTTTGAATGGTAGTTTACATTTTGATTATCATCATGATCATGATTAACAAAAAAAATAAAAATCAAATAAATAAACGAGTAAAGAAAAGGAAGCATGTGTAATGTTCCGTTATTAAAAGATTCACAATTTTTAATGTTTTTTTCTTTTTTCCTTTCAATTCACTTTTTTTCTTCTAGAAGTTTAATTTAAAAAAAAAAACCACCGTTCTAATGAAGAAAAACAAATGTTGGAAACGAAAGAAAAGATTGACAAATAAGAAATTGTAATAAAAAGAAAACAAAAATAATATATATTTATATGAATATATTATACATTTAAATAATAAATTTTATATAATATATAAATATATTTTTAATAAAATTTAATTAATATATTAATATTTATAATTTATAATATATTAATTTATAAATTAATTTTAAATAATATAA
Organism: Polistes dominula; assembly: GCF_049000335.1. Lineage (NCBI taxonomy): Eukaryota > Metazoa > Arthropoda > Insecta > Hymenoptera > Vespidae > Polistes > Polistes dominula. Next base: position 2,040,918 of record NW_028301116.1, on the reverse strand, counting down.
TATTAATTATATTATATAATATTAATACTAATTAAATATATTGTATTATTAATATAATTACTATTATATTAATTATATTATTATATACCACACACAGGCATATAATAATTATATTATATTATATGTATAATATATATATAATATTAATATAAATTTTATTATATTATATAATATTAAAATAAATATCAATACTAATAATATATAATCAAATAAAAAAAAATATTTGTAAATTGTAAGATAACTAAAGATAAATAGATATAGGTGTAATATAAGATCGCAGATTGATCGTACCTGTTGAACTATCGGATTCTACTACGCGGTACGACGGTTCGTATAGAACTGCAGTTTTAACTAACAGTAAGAAAGAATCTTTTCTTTTCCCATGATTGGATACACGTGTTTACTCGTCCTATCCTCACGCAGTAGTATAACTCTTCTTAGCAAGATGCGTTAACTATCTTCGGGATTAATCATTGACGTATGTAAATGAGTTAGGATAGCAACAACTAGAAGGTAGGATCTAACACCACGGATATACGTACACTCTTATTTTTTTTTCTTGTACGATGATTATCGTTACGTCATCGGTGGATTTCGTTTCTTTCAATATCATACGTGGAAAAAAAGGAATTTTATTTTTCGATCATGACAATATTTATGATAAACGGATATCATAATGTATCTTTAACGTAAGATAAGGATGTTACTTTTTTTTTCATATCCGCATCAATAATTATTGACGTACCTTTCAAAACGGAACTAAACAACAACGTTAATAACGTTTACTAATGCTAACGATGAGAAAATTCTTTAATTGTATAAGTATGATCAAAGTTTATTTAATCAAAATAAACGATAACGTTAAATGTTCATTTTTTTCTATTTTTGGATTTATCTAATTATTAAGTAATATAATAATACATTTATAATTATATTTGTATCAATTTACGTATACTAATATTTATATTATATTATATATTAATATTTGTATATTATATAATAATATTTTAAAATAAAAAATATAATAAAATATAGTAAAAATAATATAAATATTATTATTATATAATATAATAAAATAGGATAAAAAATTATATAATTAATATTCTATAATATTTATTATATAACTTTTAATAATTTTTTTTATTATTATTTAATATGATATAATTTAATATATAATTTATAAATTTCTTTTTATATTATTATATTATTTATATTATATTATTTTATACTTTATTGAAAATATATAATATAATAAATATTATCTTATATAAAATATAATAATAACATATTATATTATTTTCTTATATTTTATATTATTTATATTATTATTTTATACATATAATTTTTCTTTTTAAATACTAAATGAATGTTAATTTACCTTGGAATTGAATAATCAAAGATGCTTCTACTCCTTATTAAAAATAATACGAATAATTATAAAAATAAGAAATGAAAGTTTAATACACAATAAAATTTCGTTTACGTAAATTTGAATGAAAGAAAAACAAAAATAAAAAAATTTTTAAAAATGACATTACTTGCGTCGTTGATCATTCGTAAGGGGCCTCTAGGCAATCTGGTGCAATTGCATCGGTGCAACGACGCGTCCTGCGAGTATACTATCGGGACTGTGCGAAAGGAAAGGAACTTTTTCTTCTTTTTTTTTTTTTTTTAGAAATATTGCATCGCTAGTAAAAAGGCTGCACACAGCGGTTAACTTGAAAAGGAGACACTAAACTCGTTTGTGGGCGTTTTATGATGACTAGGTTAGTATCTCCGTTCGCTATACTATAATAATGCCGCGTAAGACGGATTTCATTAAATTGACGCATTAAATTGCATCGAACCATAATCGGAATACACAGGGAAACAAACGTTTCTATTTCAAGGATAAAATCACCCATCGATATGGTCATATTTCATTTTTTTTTCATTTCTAATCAAATTTGTCCATATTTGTAGATAAAATATTTTATTTTATTTTTTTATTCTAACAACGAATATGGACGTATTATAAATCGTTCATTATTATTCAAGATTAAACAATATAAATTATAATTTAATACAATTTGTATATCACATTTTTACGATTTATTATATTATATATATTAACAAACTCTGATATAATAATATAATAAACTAATATAATAAATTATTAAAAATATATATTATAATAATACTAATATACAATACTAATATATAATAAAGTATTAAATATATATAATATATTTATATATAGTATTTATATATTATATAAATATATATATTTAATTATTAAAATTTAAATAAAATTTACAAATAAAAATAAAAATTAAAATATTATATTTATGTACAATAAAATTTAATTAAATAATTATGAAGTAACTACACGTAATCTTTAATAAAAAAAAAAAAATACAACAAATTTATTCCCAAGAGACGTTAAAAATAGAAACAAACAAGTAAAAAATAAAAACGACGAATAAAAGGTGGGATTAGGTCCGATCAATTGTAAGAATTAATTTATCTTCCGTGGTAAAAAGGAAAAGATAATAATCGTGATACTAATCGTCAACATAAAGAAACTCATGTTTGTTTGAATAGAATAATTAAATCTTACGACAGAGAATTTTCCCATGAAATTTGTCTTTTTTAATGCTTTCAATTTACACACACACATACATATGTATAGTAAATCGACCTTCATTTTACAATGTCAATTGCCAAAAAATATACCGTGAGAAAATCATAAATAATAGTAAGGTCACAGAAAAAATATCTAACATGTTTTATGGAGTATTATTCATGGTTATTTGAGTTAGCATTCACGTTCACTCATTCATCGTAATTGCAACGTTACCGCAATTGAATCATTGAAAACATTCCGTTTAAGGGAACAATCAGGAGAAATAAGGAAACAAAAATTTCAGATATTTATTTCATTTTCTTTCTTATTTTTTATTTTATTTTCTTTTATTTTCTTTTCTCTCCCGAGAGTTCTACGCAAAGTTTCACTTGCAATATTTCTTTTTCAATGTCTTCCGGATTCTCTTTCATTCGATTCCCAATTAAAGAATTCATTTCTTTTTATTTTTTACCTTTTCAATATAAATCTCACGCAAATGTAAACGTCATCAACGAATTAATTACGTCAACGAGAATGTAATTATTTCTTTTTTTCTTTAAACAACCATTCTGCGAATAGATATTAACAAACAAAAGTAGACTTATTGAATTTTAAATATTTTTTATAATATTATATATCATAAGAAATATAATATTATTATAATATAATATTAATTTAATTATAATATATTATAATATTATAGTATATATATATAATATTATATAATATATATATATAATATTATAACATTATATATATATATATAAATATAATCTTTACTTATTTAATCGTAAACTTAACTTAAAATAACTATAATTAGAATATAATTTATAATTTATAAAATTTAATATATAATATTATAATATTATAATTTATAATTTAAAATTAATAAATATTAATTATAATATATTATAATTAATATAATATTATTATAATATATTATATATTTTTATATATAATATATTTTTTATATTATTTATTTATATTATATATATATTTTTGTTTTCTTTTTCTTTTTTTTTTTTAAATTACAAGAAATTGTTCCAAATAAATACTCGATTACCTGTGAACCACTTGTTTTGAACAGTTAACTTCTCTCAATGGAACAAGTTGTTTGTTTAGTGTATACGAAAGTACTTGACAGAAGAGAGAGTTTATTTGCATTCGATAATAAGTTGAAACAGTTCTTTCTTTGGAACAGGATCTTGATTGGTGAAATAAATAATAACGATCGTGGTTAAGGTGTTTGTGTATCCCTTTCTTATTCTTTTCCTTCTTCCTCTTCTTTTTCTAAAGTCGACATTTTTAGAAAGTAAAGTCTAATCATAAATGAAAAAACGAACAAAACAAAACAAAAAGAACTTTCGTAAAAAATAAATTAAAAAATAAATTTCCAATGAACGAATAGTATATAATAATACAATCCAATCTAAATCAAATATTATTATGTAATACTTAATTTAATTTTGATCATTTTCGAACGTGGGCTGAGGAGACAAATGAATCGATATTGAAATTAAAACTGAAAGTTGAATTATATTAATAATTTATAAGAATATATATAACATGATAAATTAAAATATTCAAGATTAAATAATAAACTAGGGCATCTAGTTTTAGAAATCAATATAATGATGTATGTAAAACGTTATTTTAACATGATTTAAAAAAAAAGTGACACATAGATAAAGATAAATAATAAGACGAGGAAGTATTGACAATGAAAAATATGTATGTGTTCCCATGATCTAATTTTGTAAAGTTATATTCTAATTTTTTATTTGTTTGTTTTTTTGATTTGAGTTACGTCACAAAAGTTAAAAGTAGTTGCCTAAAGGGACAACGTTAAAAGCCTTGAAGCAAAATGCTTTCCCTTATATCAACTCGTTATTCGCATAAACGCAGATCGAGATGAAATATTTCGATTTATCAACTTCCAATTCTAACGTATCAATTATAATATAATTATAATAAATAATTACGAATTTAAATGTAACACGAGTTCCGCATTTTTAGGATAAAAATTATATTTTAACTTCTTCAATGAACAATATATATATATATATACACAAGGATATATATCAAGAATCAAGGATTATTATTATTAAGATAAAACGTATATCGTATATATATATAAAATTAATGTCGAAGGATAACACCCTCACCTGACCCCGCATTGTCAAGGTCCTTTCGATGAACGATGGTTCACTCGTTAATGACGTAACCTAACTGGAATCTTTGCAAGAAAGATTATTTTTAACACTAACACACTATTTACTTCTATACTCAATTCTTCTCTGCCTTTCGATATTATATATATATAATTTAATTTTTATATAATTTTATAATAATATAATTTAATTATCAATATTATATTATATTATCAATATTTAATTTAATTATCATAAATTTATACAATTTAATTATTATATATTTATATAATTTAAATACTAATTTCAATATTTGTAATTTAATTTTTATTATTATTATTATTATTATTATTATTATTATTATTATTATTATTATTATTATTATTATTATATATTGGAATATAAAAGAAGGATGTTGCACATATTTGGTCGAATGGAAATCGTAAATCGACGAAGAAACGAACATATTCTCGTTTGAAATGATTTTACGTAAGAACTGGTGGTGGTGATCCACCATTAAAAGCATTTCACGCGTGCACACGCTTTTGGGTGTGACCTACACGCGTGTAAAGTCCTGTCGACGACCAGCTTCTTTCATTTATGTCCAGAGACCAAGAGACTTTTGCCTTGTTGCTTTCTCCGCAAAGTATTACGTCACGATTCTTCCGATTTCAAAGTATTTTTATCTCTTTTTTTTTGTTTTAATTTTTTTTCTTTTCTTCCTTGTTAGTTAATCGCAAAGACGAGGACAACGACTACGAGAAACCCTTCGAAAAATGTGCTCGCAATTGTCAAATTCTTAACATCAAACGTTGTCTCGTAATTCGTCTCGTTAAAAAAAAATATGTCATTCGATTTGACGAGCGTGAAAATTGATATCATTGGTTATTAAAATATACATTTTTGTAAGAAAAAAAAAACCTGTACACAAGGTGAATATTATGGGATTATGTATATATATATATATATTTTTTTTTTTAAATCTGTATGCTATATGTAATATACTTAACGAAAACAGAAAAAGAAAGTTACGATAATCTGTGTCAAAGGGATTATGAGAATAAGGAGAAAGGGAGAGAGAGAGAGAGAGGGAAAGAAAGATAAAAAAATAGAAAACTTTTTATAAAAACAAATAGTAGTTTACAAATTAATCAATGAAATAACGAACGTATGATCAAAAGTTGTTTTACCACATAAATGTCTGAAGCTTATTTCAGAGTTCAACAAAAAACTATCGAATTAAGAAGACTATTATATAAACATGTGCTCAAGAAATGAAATGTAACAAATAAAAGAACATATATGTTATTTATAAGTACTTACATGTATGATTACACCATAAGAAACAATAATAAAATGTTAATAGTTTTTATTATATTTCAAATAATACTTGATACGATTTCAACGACTGATGATATAATTTAAACGTGTAAAGTTGTTTATAAAGAAACATAAAAACAAGTACAAAATTTTTACGAAAAATATAAATGATTATGTCCATTAATTTTGTTCACGTGACAAATATAAATTTCGATTTGGTCAAGGAACCAAAGAACCAGGAAAGAAAGTGACCTAGGAACATCTGGATATTGAAGTGGGGCTTGTGTTTTTATCTCAGCAGCTAAGCGAATTTACGGTTACTGTCACTCACACGATACGATCTTTAATTATTCTTTCTCTTTTACTTTTCTTTTCTTTTCTTTTCTTTTTTATTTTCTTTCCTTTTTTTTGTGGGCGTATCTCTCTCACAAAAGAAAATAGATTTCGATGAAGATATTGTTGTTATCTCTGAAATGGTCTACTTTTAATTGTAATTTAGAAAATATTGTTCATACTCCACGTTTCTTTTTATAAAAAATATATTATATCTTGTTATTTTGTTTAAATTAATCGTAGGTAAGTACGTGTGTGTGTATTTAACAAGAATTAGAATAAGAAAATCTTTTAACACCATCGGTTTTAGATTAGGAATACTCAGATATAGTAGTTACTTCCAAAATGGTCTACTTTTAATTATAATTTGTAAAATATTTTGTATACCACGTTTCTTTTTATAAAAGAAAATATTATATATTATTTTTTTTTTTTAATTTATTGTAGATATGTGTATATGTATTCAACACTTTATAAAATAAGAAAAAATTGTTAACACCACCGGTTTTTCGTTAGGAATACTAACTCCATGAATATTTCTACATATAAAAATTGAAAAAGAATAAAAAAGATTAAGAACAAGTTAAGTTACGATGAACAATAACGTAAATCAAAATCATCTTTCAACTTGCAAATAAATTTCATGTAGCATCATAATTGTGGAATGTGCAACGTTGATGATTATATATATAAATAAGTGTATAATTTAATACTGCAAACGGATTATTCAAATACGTGATTCGATGAACGTAACTTCAATCGATGTCACCTGCTTGCTAAAGGTAAGAGATTGATGTAACTATAAAGGAGACACACAACAACAACTACTTACGCACACTAATACGAGAAGTTGGTACAAATTACAAATCGGTTTATTTGCCAATGCAATAAAGTCGCGTCTCGAATTTGCCTTATCTGCAAAAAAAAAACTCGTCTCTTAAGAAGTCGTAACGAGTGAATCATTATATAAGTAACATAAATACCTAAAGTAATTTTTTCTGGTAATAAGCGTGTGAAGATTCTTATTATTTTATTTTTACAATACTATCTTAAATCCAATTATAATTTAATTGTATTTTATTTTAACATATTTTTAAAATAAAAGATTAAAATGTCTTTGTGAATGATTTTAATGCCCAAAAAAAAAAATAGAACAATGATTTCCCATAATTGTTTAACTGAACTTGAATTTGAAATATTTTTTGTGTATATTCTATCTTTTTATTTTTGTTTTTATTTTTATTTTTTTAAGTACGTAATTAGCGGTCTGTTTCAATGCATTTGTTTAAATCCATTTAAACAGAGGATTTTCTTTTTTTTTTGGTAAGATTTTGTCCAAGAGAAAGAAACAAACGTTAACTGCATTGCTCGATGCAATAATTTGTGCAACACGATTGATCAGAAAGGTCGACAAAAAGATAAATAAAACGACCAATCGTTACGCACCGTCGAGCACCACTGTCAAACGATTTTTATTTACTGCAATTTCACACACTTATAATTAATCGTGCCACCAAGTGAAGGTTTATTTAATTAAATTGTCAATTATAAATAAGGGACAATAACAATATTAAATGGTTTTTTTCGATTATTATTATTTATTTTAATTCGATATTTAATATATCGAATAAAATTCTTTTTTATTTTTAACTTTTTAAATTTATTTCAACGTTTCGTATCACAGTATAATAATTACTTATGGTTAGTTAATTTGATTATTATCCTATAATTAAAATAATTCATTTTTTGTATAAACTATTGAATTTAATTCGATATATAATATATCGAATAAAATTCTTTTTTTATTTCTCTTTTTTATTAATTTATTTCAATGTTTCGTATTACAGCATAATAATTATTTATGCTTAGTTTGAGTTAATTTAGTTATTTAATCTTTCCAAAATAAGCATAATTATCCGGAAGAAGAAGCTTTTGATTTCGCTTGAAGAATGTGTTTTTTCATCGACAGAAGCACATCCGTTTCCTTTTACAATTGGTTTTAAACGTGACCCGAAAAAATACCTTCAGGCTATGTCAGCGAAAGTAGAGTTCGTTCTGATCTACTATTACTTCGGGGCAATGCTTTTAACTTTTTAAAATGAAAGATTAGATATTTGCTTCGTTTCTTTTTTTGATTTTATTTTTATCTTTTTTTCTTTCTAATTTTATTTCATCATTAAGTATTTCACTTGGTACATTGCAAATTTCGTATTATTTTTCTAATTATTTATAATTAATTTGTATTAACGATTACAATTATATGGGAGTGGGGGTGGGATAATACAATTATTTATTCTGTCAGCTTTTGTTTCTCTTTTTTGTTTCATTTTTTTTTAATTTTATTTCATCATTAAGTATTTCACTTGTTACATTACAAGTTTCGTATTATTTTTTCTATCGTAATTTTTATTAACGATTACTACAATTATACAGGGCTAGGGAGGGGTGTACAATTATTTATTCTGTCAACTTAATTACGCTGTAAAATACATCGATAAATATTTAAAAATAGATGACAGAAAAGAAAAAAAAGATGTCAGAGAACTTGAACGAGTGTATTATTATATTATATTATGTTGAATACATCAGGATCGGTAAGAGTTAATTATTGGTTACGTTTAAACGTCGTCGAACATTGAAGTTTTATTACTCTGTTCCTCGGGGGTGCTTTATCACCAATCCCAAAGGTTCGATCGTAAATTTGTTAAATTTCTTTTACGAGAGTAATACTTAAAAAAAAAAAATAAAAATAAAAAGTAATGTGTTAGATTGATCGTGTAAGTTAAGTTATTATTATAAATTTGTTCATTGAAAATTGGTATTGTAATATACGACAATTAATGAACAATTTTATTTATTATTTTTTAATTTACTTAAAATTTTATTTTAATTAATTTAATTTAATTAATTTTAATTAGTAAATTTTGGAATTGTATTTGCATTGTCAAATATTTGAAATTAATCTATTTACTTGGATTTAATTTGCTACGAAAATTCGACTTATTAACAACTTGCATAATAATTTATTAAAATATTTCTAATTGGAATGTAACGATAATTATATCTCCCATTCTAAAATTAATAAAAATATTGAAATAATATGTAAACCTAATCAATTACTTTATATAAACTTGATTACATTTAATTTTTAATATTAAATAAAATCAACTTTAATTGATCAAAAGAATCGTGTTTAATTGAATTAAAACCAAAAGAAAAAGGAATTTTTTTTTGTTTTTGGATCGGTCGAATAAGGTACGAAAATGAAAGCAAATGTCTGAACAACAACGAGAAACAGGATTACAGAGGCAAAAAAAATAAAAAGTATGTCGAAACGTTAGTATGGTCCACCCACAAGAAGTTAATCATGTCAAGGACCAATTCCAAGCCTTCTCTTTTTCCACTCATACAACTAAAGGACATAAATATATATATTATCTCAAAAACCCTACAGATGAGAAAAATGTGATCGATCTTATTCACAGTAAGTACTACTTGGACCAATTATCGGTTTCACAGCAAACAACTACTTCGAATCTCGAAGATCAACAAAAGACATTAACTGCACTTTAAGTTTTAGTATCGAGATATTCGAAATTTTGTTTCTTTTTTTAAATGTTCAAGTTATAAAAGCAAGTATCATGTAATGTTGAATAAATGTATCACCAATAATAATGTTGGTTTATTACATTTACATAATAATTAATGGATCGTTGATTGAGATTAATTTGTTTTTGTTAATTTAAATATATATTAAAATAAATCATTTATTTTTCTTACATGTATTGATAAAAAATATTAATATTAGATTTATCTTATTTATTTAAAAATATAAATAATTGTATTATAGAATAAATCATAAGATAAATTTATAATAAATTTGTAAACTTATTTGTAAATATCTGTATTATATTACAAATTAACCAATGTACTTAGGATTATTTTTATTCTATACTCTTATAACAATTTATTATTATATAAATTTAAAAATTTATTTTATAAATGTTATTTGAAGATCTTAATATATAACACAATTGTAATTTACATATATTATAGTAAACGTTTAAGGAGAAATCGTGTAACATGAATAACTGTTTCAAATAAAAAAAAGTGTAATCAAAAAGTAGGGTTAATTTATGGCAATTAGCCTAAAGAAATGGAATGTCACATGAAAGAGAGAAATTATGCAATAAAACGTAACTTGGTTGTAGATAACAATGATCAATGTTCGATCTGTAAACTAACACTTAAAGTACTCTAACGTGCCCTCAGGATCACTATGAACGGTGTTTTGCCTTACGGTTAAACGGACGTAATATTAAAACTATAATTTTTCACATTTTTCTTAAGTGGGGTTGAAAAATGCGAACGAATAAAATAAAATTACTTTTTCTTTTCAAAGTTCAATGATTATCAGAGGAAAAAATAATCGGAATCGTTAACGTTGATCCACGAACTTTCTATAAGGAATCAAAAGATAGGTAAGTTTGATTTTGTCGCCATTTGACCACACCTCGAAACTGTCTTTTCTCTTATTTCCTTTTTTTATTAAAGTCAAAACTTCTTTAGAATGGATGTGATTTGTAAAACACGTGTGCAGATCACACGTGTTAGAAGTGAAACCTTCAAAAAACTAAGTTTCGAGAGAATGAGACGAATGCACAGTTTCAAGAGTAAGATAATTGTAGCTTAACATGAAACGCTTAAGGGGACACCTCAACAAAAAAATCGATTTTTTTTTCGATTTTCTGAAAGAATATTATTTCAAAAATATTTCTTCAAATTTTGGTAAAGATCCGCGCATTATTTACGAAACTGTAGTAGTTTAAACGGAGCGCGCCGTAGCGCTCCAAGTAAGTTATCAAAACTTTAAACGTTAATTTCTCCTATTTGCGTTTTTAAAACGGTTTCCCTCGTTGCGTCCAGACCATTTATCCGATCCTTACCAAATTTTGTACAGTAATACTAAATACACGTATCTAGGGAATGAACGAAAGGATTTTTCGAAAAAATGCCAATTTTTTTTCTCAAAAACTCGGCGATTTTTCTGCAAAATTGTCAATTTTTTCGTAAAAAGTTTACTATTTTGAGAAAAATTAAAAAATCAAAATTTCCTTTCGTTCATTCCCTGCGCCATCATCTCTACTAAAAAATAACACTCGGTTTTTTTGTTTCTGATGAACCAATTTTTGCCAGTGAGGGCAACCGAAAATCACCTTTTTTTTGGACTCTTAGAAAAGTGGCCATAGACAACACAATTTACAATATTTTTACACACACAAAGTTGTGAATATAGTTCAAATATATAACTTACATATACCAAAACTTTGTATTGATTATAATAAAACTAGCTGCAAAAATAATTCACAAAAAAACCGCTTTTTTTACACTCGAAGGTGACGTGTCCGCTTAACATGAAACGTTTAACATGAAACGTTTAACATGAAACGTTTAACATGAAACAAGATAACATTTAAGAAAATATTTTCTTTTCTCTTTTTTAAAAATATAATCTATGTGTACAGTAAGAAAATCATGTACAACACAACCAGGAGCTAGGAAATGTTAGGAGAAAAAGAAAGAAAGAGAAAGAGAAGGGTGGAAAAATTGTTACGTTGATGATTCATGATTCGATCAAGGACTATGGAGAAAGGTTAAAAAGAAAATGGAAATAAGGGTAGACACAAGTTTCTTAATAGAACATAGAAGTTCACACATTGCTAATAATTTTTATAAATAATTTAAATAATAATATTTATTCTATGATATCTGATGAAATGAATCTTTATCTTTAAAGATAAATACATGCAACGATACACAAATGTAATTTAAGGTTATAAAGGTTTACACATTGCTAATATTTTTTATAAATAATTTAAATAATAATATTTATTCTATGATGTCTCATGAAATGAATCTTTATCTTTAAAGATAAATGCATGTAACGATACATAAATGTAATGTAAGGTTATATTTGACGAATAATGATAGAAATATTTGATTCGTTTAATTTGTTCTTATCTACTATCAGTAAATTAAATAGTTATCGTGTAATTGTTGATAAGATAGCTAGCACAAAATTGACAGTAGAAATTTTAAATCAATTGCTGATAAGATAGATTTACGATAATGAATGAAATAGTAAAAAAGGTGTCGCTACTGTATCATTCTCGTGATTTTATTTGCACGTACGCATGCGCGTTAATATTATTCACTTTGGTATTAACGCACAGTAGTTTTATCCCCTCAGTTCTCTAGTGGCCGGTTTGAGAAGGACTGCCACCAGAGTCAAAACAACAAAAGAATTTATATTTTATTTTGCAAATTTTTCCATCGACGCTTGCGCTTCTCACGTTTTAGGACGAGAATCTGTTACACCAACTAATATAACAACGATGTCGTATTGTACGCGAATAATAAGTGCACAGGTATGTTTATATTGTATTTTTTAAATTAATGATTATCGAGTTTCAATAAAAAAAAATAAAAATAAAAATAAAAGATGGTACATCGAAGAAAACGCGTTATCGATTCTTCCGATCGCGAATTTAACGAGTACGTTTGCATAAGAATATTCTATTGACGGACGGGTTTGTTCTCGAACTCGTTCACTTGACCTCTTTTTTTAGAGAGGTCATTGGTGACACTAAAATAGTACTATTATGTGCCAAAATTTATAATGACGAATAAGAAGTAACAGATAAATAAAAATGTTTCTCAAATGAATTCCTTTTATCGATTTATCTTATTTCTATAGTTTTAGTTGTCATTATAGAAACTTTTTAATATACTTAAAATTTAATATAAAAAAAAGTTTTAAAAAAAATGAAAGATAAAAAACAAATTCATTTGTCACATGATACTGTCACGATCCACTTGAATTAAATTCTTAATTTGACTTTTTATGTTTTCAGATGGTTATTTAAATACCTTCTTTTTGTATATTACAAGAACATATGTTTTTTGTATTATTGTTATTATTTTTTATTTTTCATATTATTTATTCATATGTAAAATGCATCTTCTCGAAGTCTTATTATATAATCGAGATCGAAAAGTCAATGTAGATATATGTATCACGCTCTTTCTATATTTTTAGGTTATAATTTCGAACATCTTAAAGTGTTTCGTCCATTGGCGCGTTAAATGAATGATGCTTTCTCTCTTTCTCACTTTATAGAAGAACATTCGTAGAATATAATACTAATTTCTTATGTAATGTCTAGAATTTCACAAAAAATGAAAAAAAAAAATAGAATATAACTGGTAGATATTCTTCTTCAATGGCGCATCGATCTAAATAAAGATACATTATCATAAGTAAATAGAATTAAAATCAACTGATGAAATATTTTTTTCTTATAACAATAGTCATTCGTGAATTGCGATATAATAATACCTTTTTATTAAAAGGTATTAACTATTGTTATCTTTAGCAAGTCATTTTATTATTTGACCATATCTTTCGCAGAAAATTGCATAATAATATCAATAATGATAAAATAAAATCTGTAGTAATTAATTATTGTATTATTTTTATTTGTTTTATTTTTAATTGTTTTATCTTTTGGTTTTACAATTATTTAAAGATATGAAATATATATATATATATATATATATATATATATATATATATATTCAATTTATGAGGATGTTGACATTGTATATATTTAGGAACGAGTAGTCCTATCTATTAATAGCAGACAATATACATAGTAGATAAAGTTATATGGATTTTTTTCATACCAAACGATGTTGCAATTTAAATATTTTCAATGAGATTTATATCATATGTCAGTGGCTGATTAAATTCTTGCTACATGTATCGCAATAGATTATCATATTTCACAAACATGTTTATTTCCAACTCTCTGGAGACAAAATCTTTTAACTTCTATTAAATACTGCGACATTATAATTAAAGAAAAAAATATATCTGTTTCAGAAATTTGCTGTTGTTGCGACAGAAATCCAACAACGATGTTTCAGTGCAAGTCCTTTAAGCTTTGGCGCTGCCAAAGTAGCTATGTCAAAGTTCGACAAGACAAGCTACTTGCCGTACGAAAAATTAGAAAATAATTTACAGATTGTTAAAAAAAGGTAAAGGAGATTCATTTTAAATTTATATTTGTAAGAGAGAATTTTTTTCTTTAATAATAATTAAATATCATTACAGATTGAACCGACCATTGACATTGTCTGAAAAAATATTATACTCTCATCTCGATGAACCCAATAAACAAGAAATCGAACGTGGTACAAGTTATCTTAGATTGCGTCCAGATCGTGTTGCGATGCAAGATGCAACTGCACAGATGGCTATGCTACAATTCATTAGTTCTGGTAAATTTTCTTATCATTTTATTAACGATGCTTTTATTTATTTTAATTAGGTGAAAGGTTATCGAATATGTTAGTACCTTATTACATAACTGCACTATTCAAATTCAGAATGTATACACTCTCTATAATTGTTTAGTTAAACTATTCTTACATATATTTTTTTACAGGATTACCAAAAGTAGCAGTTCCATCGACCATTCATTGTGATCATTTAATCGAAGCTCAAACAGGTGGAGATGCAGATTTAAAACGAGCGAAAGATATCAACAAAGAGGTTTACACCTTTTTGAAAACAGCTGGTGCTAAATACGGAGTTGGTTTTTGGAATCCTGGTTCGGGTATCATTCATCAGATTATTTTGGAAAATTATGCTTTCCCTGGTCTATTAATGATTGGTACTGATTCTCATACACCAAACGGAGGTGGTTTGGGATGCCTTTGTATCGGTGTGGGTGGTGCAGATGCTGTTGACGTAATGGCAAATATACCATGGGAATTGAAATGTCCTAAAGTTATTGGAGTTAAATTGACAGGAAGTTTAAAAGGATGGACCAGTCCGAAGGATATTATTTTGAAGGTAGCTGGTATTCTAACCGTTAAAGGAGGTACAGGTGCTATTGTTGAATACTTTGGACCGGGTGTTGATAGTATCAGCTGTACTGGAATGGCAACAATTTGTAACATGGGTGCTGAAATTGGTGCTACTACATCTGTATTCCCTTATAATTATCGTATGCAAGATTATCTCAAGTCAACGAGCCGTGGTGAAATAGCCAATGAAGCTGACAAATATAGAGAAAAACTTTTAACCGCTGATTCTGGTGCTAAATACGATCAGATTATCGAATTGGATCTTTCCACCTTGGAACCACATGTTAATGGACCGTTTACACCTGATCTTGCTCATCCCATTTCTAAATTAGGTATTAATTTATTATAAATATATCTTAAAGTTCGTCATTTGATATAAATTTGTTTTAGGTGAAACTGCTAAAAAGAATGGTTGGCCCAATAAAATCGAAGTTGGTCTTATCGGCTCATGTACAAACAGTTCTTACGAAGATATGGGTCGTTGTGCAAATATTGCTAAACAAGCTATAAAACATGGATTAAAAGCAAAATCTACATTCAATGTTACGCCAGGATCCGAACAAATTCGTGCTACAATTGAACGTGATGGAATTGTAAGCTATTTTTCGATTCAAATTACTAATCGTTACTTAATCAGTATTTTAAAATTAGTTTTGCCATTGATTATCGAATATCTTTAAGAAATACCGCTAATTTCAATGATATCTTAATTCATAAAGTACGTATATGTGCTTAATTATATTTCAAAAAATTAATTTGTAAATTAGTCTAAACAATTTTTATAATTTGAATAATATTTTTATTATAACTTATGTTTTATATGTATACGTTTCTGAATCCATGCCAAATATTGGGTACTATACATAATACGTATATTTATTTAACATTTAATTACGTGACTTGCGCCAATTCTTAATCTAGATCAAATAAATATAATCAATAAATAAAAAGAAATATTTTCATAATATTCTGTTTTATTATTAGGCAAAGATTCTTCGTGATTTTGGTGGCATCGTACTTGCTAATGCTTGTGGCCCTTGCATTGGTCAATGGGATCGCAAGGACGTTAAAAAGGAGACAAGAATACTATTGTTACGTCTTACAATCGTAATTTTACAGGACGTAATGATGCCAATCCTGCAACTCACGCATTTGTTACAAGTCCAGAACTCGTTACTGCCCTATCAATCGCTGGTAGATTGGATTTCAATCCCGTGAAAGATAAATTGAAAGGAGCTGATGGCAAAGAATTTCTTTTGGATGATCCCTTTGGTTAGTTACATTAAATTTTTAGTATAATTGTTTGAATGAGAGAATATTAAACAACCTACATATTTAGTTTACAATGTTATTTACTAGTTTTATTTATCAGTAACAATATACTGAGTATAATTAATCAATAAAATAGTTAAGTAACTATAATATATTAATATTCTTTTAATGTACAGGTGATGAACTTCCAAGTCGTGGATTTGATGCTGGTTTAGATACATATGATGCACCTCCCTCAGATGGTAGCAAAGTAAAAGTTGATGTAGATGTAAAAAGTCAAAGATTACAATTACTAGAACCATTCGACAAATGGGATGGCAAAGATCTAACAGAATTGACTGTTCTTATTAAAGTTAAAGGAAAATGCACCACCGATCACATTTCAGCAGCTGGACCTTGGCTTAAATATCGCGGTCATTTGGACAATATTTCCAACAATATGTTTATTGGGTTAGCATTATATTTATATAATAAAAATGATAATTCAATGATCAATAATATATTCTAATTGTAAATTATTATTAATTTCAATTCACAGAGCTGTTAATTCAGAAAATGGTGAAGTTAATAAAATAAAGAATCAATTAACCGGTGAATGGGGTGCAGTACCTGATGTAGCAAGACATTATAAGAAAAATGGAGTTAGATGGGTAGCTGTTGGTGATGAAAATTACGGTGAAGGTTCTTCTCGCGAACATGCTGCTCTTGAACCACGTCATTTAGGAGGTCGTGCTATTATTGTTAAAAGTTTTGCACGTATTCATGAAACGAATTTGAAGAAACAGGGATTATTGCCTTTAACGTTTGCCAATCCCAGTGATTATGACAAAATTCAACCTACAGATAAAATCAGTCTTCTTGGATTAAAGGATATTGCTCCTGGCAAGGTAAACTGTTTAATAAAGATTTTCTATACATAATTTAAGAATAATTATGTATATGCTATATTTCTTTTTGATTTCTACAGCCTGTGAAAGCAGAGATCAAACACAAAGATGGAAAAGTCGATGTGATTAGTCTAAATCATACATTAAATGACCAACAAATAGGTTGGTTCAAAGCTGGCTCCGCTTTAAATCGTATGAAGGAAATTGCCATGGGAAAATAAGATCATTATTTTCTTGTAAAAGGGAAGTGAATATAAAAATGTCAAATTGAGAAATCTTACATAATTTTATCTAGTTGCGCATAGATCGTTTACAAGCCATTCAAAAACAGTTCAATATTACGAACATAGGTTTTAGATCTTTTTATTAGAAATTGTTACAGACAATTGTCTCACCCCATATTAATTCAACTTCATTAATGTAGATATGTAAAACTCAAACGATACTTCCGATTCATTTTTCAAGGATATATATCTTATAAAATTTGTAATGAATTATAAAAAGAACACATGTTCTATAGATTTTAAGCTATTAACGTAATCTATAGCGAATTATATTTTTTTGGGGTCATTAAGAAAATTGATATAAAGCCAATTCTCTTTTTCATAGTTACATTTTAAATGCATCGGGGTTTCCTGCCTATTATTTTCGTCGGGTAAAGACATTAATTATTGGAATGACATGTAGATTTATTTAAAATCATCTATGTATATGTAATGTAAAATTACAATATGATAAATAAGGGACTTGTGCTTGAAAGGGCCATATTAAAATTTTGTCTTTATCCGACCAAATTTATTATGTATATATTCACAAGACGTAGTTTTTATTGTCAATGTAAAAATCTTTTAGGTACGAATTATATAAATTATATGTGGTTATCGACTGACTTAAAAAAAAAAAAAGAAAAAAAAACAGAAAAAAGAAAAAAAAAGGAAAATATACAATTGCTGTCAATAAAATAAGAACAAATAAAATACTTGACGGTATTTTATAGTCGATGATTTTATTTGATAATGATTCTACCGTGTTTATTTTTTGTCATCAATTTTAAATATGTTGCGTTACATGTTTATGGAATATTCCATGCAAAATCGAAATTACCTTTCAACTGAGTTAAAACACTTAAAATATGTCGTCTCTTTTAAAAGTTATATTTAAAAAAAAAAGATCAGAGTTTATTCGCATAAGAAATTTTATTTTTTGAATTTTTTGAATTTTTTGTTTAAGGCACAAGATTTTTATTAGGGGATGGCGGAAAGTAACATGTCTTCTTTTTTAAATTAAATTCAAACACAAATTCATTTATAAAAAATTCTTATTTTCAATCAATAATATAATCACCTTCGTTATTAACAACCCTTTGCCATCTAATTTGCAAATTTTCAATGCCGGAACGATAAAAGTCAATTGGTTTTAGATTTAAATATTTCGAGATGGCATATTTAACATCATAGAAATTTTTAAATTTTTTCTCATTAAGAAAATGTTGTAGCGTAGGAAATAAATGAAAATCCGAGGGTGAGATATCGGACGAGTGTGGTGGATAAGGTAATATCTCCCACCCTAATTTATTAATTTTTTCGAAGGTTTGTTTTCCAGAGTATTGTCTTGCATTGTCATGTTGCAGAGTAATATTTTTCATATTGATAATCTCCGAATACTTTTGGATTAAAGATTCGTTCACTCGATCCAATTGTTCACAATAAAGATCTACGTTAACAGTTGGTTTACATTTCTGTATTTCAAAATGAACGATTCCGTGAATACTCCACCAAACAGACAGAAACACCTTATTAAGTTGATAATCCAGTTTCTCGGTAATTTGTGGTGATTCATTTGAAGAGATCAATTGTCTTTTACGATTTGACTTGTAATATGTGATCCATTTTTCACCTGCAGTTATCAAATTATCAAAAAACGATTCTGTATGGTGTCGTTGAAGCAACAGGTTGCATATGAGGAATCGGTCGATTTTGTACTGTTCCTGCAGACTATGAGGAACCCAAACACCAGTTTTGCTTTTTTTTCCAATATGCTTTAAATGTTCTTGGATGGTCGACCAAGGCATGCCAAAGGTGTTTGATAGTTCCTTGATTGTTTTATATGGATTTACTTCAATTTCTGCCTTTAGCACGTCGTTGTCTAATATCTGTGGTCTTCCTGATCGATGGGAATCAGAGAGATCAAAATTACCTGATTTAAACTTGGAAAACCATCTTTGGCATGTACGATCGTTTAATGCATTTGGATAAACATCGCAAATGTTTTTGGTCGCAACTGTAGCGGAATTACCTTTACGAAACTCAAAAAGCATACAATGTCGGATATGCTCTTTTGGTATTTCGTTGGTCATTTTACACAAAATTGCAAAAAAAAATACAAAAAGGTTTAATATTTAATTATTATTTAGAAGTGAAAACAAGTCAAAATAACCTTAAAATATATTTTTTTTGATACAACTTCGAAGTGTACACAGTCAGCTGACAAATGATAGTTAACTATTGACATGCGTAGAAACGACATTACTTTCCGGTCCCCCTGTATGATTGATTATACATATATAATTTAAAATAACATATATATAATAATATATATATATATATATATATATATATATATATATAGTTTTAAATAAAAATAGAATCAAAAATACGTATATATCATGTCGCAATCTTTTAAATTTGGCGCAATTATTGGGTATATATATAGTATAATCTCTATTCGTACTGCGCATGCGCGTATCTCATAGCAACGCGTTTTCAACATACCAAACATAAAGTCCATATTGTAGTAAGGATAAAAGTGTTGTGTTGTTATAACCTGTTTCTTACTTTGTTAAATATCATAGATTAATTATAATTAACAAAGAAATATACATTTATTTCAATTGTTTATAAGATAATGTCTGTGGAAGGGCAGTTCTTTTTATCTATTACTGGTTCCATCGAATATGCAGAGTTCTACAATATCGATAATGCATATTGCAAATACGGGTTTCATTTTGGTCCCGAATGGAGCGTTGTGGCTGTTAGTATATAATAGTTTATCAAATGAAGATTTTATTTAAAATTCTTCAATAGTTTTTTCTGTTTTCTCTTTTTTTTTTTTTAAATTCCATATAAAATTAAAGAAATGATTAAGTAGAATTACTATAGAAAATATATCAAAGTTATTGTTGCGAATAACAATAACTTTCAATCATCGAAAATACGTGCGGTGGATCGAATAGTTTTGAATCTTACATAGTTATAATTTTATTTTGATCGAACACAATTTTATTTATATAAAAATAAAATACGTATATAGTTGTTTTCTTTGTTGCAACTTAAAACTTTTCAATCTAACCTAGTATTTTCTTTTTATATATAATTTTATTATCAATTAAATTTCAAATTTTATTATTTCAGGGTATCGAAGAAGGACTGACGCAAATGTGCAAATGCAGTAACGATCCAAGAAATCTTATTGCTTGGAACTTCCCATTGGAAATAACGTTCAAAAGTACCAATCCTCATGGGTGTAAGTATAATTAATGATATTATTATTATTAATTGGCATTAAGAACTCGAAAGTTCATTGCCATAAATACCAAATCCCGGCCAGTGTTCTCGTCCCTGAGTTTGATCCCGTCCATTTGCGGTCTTCGTAGCCTATTTCTTTAAGATCCCGAAATAATATTGTCCTCTCATCAACTTCTCGGTCTACCCAGTGGTCTTTTCCTGTTGGTATACCGATCAGTATTTTATGTGCCATTCGATCCTCCCCCATGCACGCCACGTCACCTACCCGTCTTAATCGGCGTGATTTTACGACGTTAATGATGTCCGGTTTGTTGTACAGTCGGTGAACTTCTACGTTATCGGGGTTTTCTCCATTCGCCCGTTTCCTCATCGCGTTTTGCACCGAACATTTTACGAACAACTTTATTTTCGAAAAGCCTCAATTTCTTTCCGTCTCGTAACGTAAGTGACCACGTTTTACTACCATAAAAGACTACCGGTAGGATGATTGTCCTGTAAATCCTGATTTTCAAGCACCTAGACAACAACTAAGAGCTGAGTAATTTATTGACATCGCCTAAATTGATTCTTTTCTTAAGTTCTTCGTTTTATTTCGTTTGTCTGGTTTATGATCGATCTTAAATACCTAAAGTTGCTGACCCTTTTCAAAATTTTATCTCGGACGACCAAAGTTCCAGTATTAGGCACATTCTGAATTCTATATAAATTTTTAATTAATTATTGAATAATTGCAATAATGATGAATTTTCAATAATCGATGATACATGTTTCAGGGCCACAACTAATAATGTCTATCTACGGATTAGATATGTTTGATCATGATGTTATCGAGGGTTACGGTGTATGTCATTTGCCTCTTACAACGGGATATCACGAAAAAAGGTAATTTAATGCTCATTTTGTATTGTTCAAATTTATTCCTTCATTCTTATCTCTCTCGTGGGGGGAAAAAATTAATTAGTTAGAAAGATGAATTTCATATCCCAAAAAGAAAAAAAGAAAGCATTAAAGTTCTTATCGTCCAACAGATTAGAAGAGGATAATAATTCATACAAATTGAAATTAATGTTATCATCGAACAAAGTAAAAAAGAAAAAAAAGATAAAAATGTATTAGTATCTATTAACGATAAGATATCTCGAATATATATTTTCAATAATTTGATATTGCAAAATAATGACAATTCTTACAAGATTTTCTTTTATATTCGTATATTTCATTATGTTTGATTTATTTTATTTTATTTACAGAGTTTCCATTTACATTCCTCAATCATCTTCAACGTTGCAACAATTAGCAGCTTGGTTGACAGGTAAAAGACCAGAATTAATAGATCCAGCCATATTGGCCAGTGGTGGTGGACGAGAACGTGAGTAAAAATAACATTTTCATGATATAATTTAATTTAAAAAAAAAAAAAAAGAAAAAGAACCATTACTAATTACAACTGTTGCTAATAAATGGGGTGTATAATCTCGTTTATGTTACTACTAATTATTTAATACTAATCGCAATTTTTACAATGAATTTAATTTTAATTTATCAACGATTTATTTTATTTTATTTATTATATTAAAAGGAGAAAAGAAACTTTAGATATTTAAGAATGAAGATAAATGTTTTTATGTATTGCAGTGACTCGTATGAAGGTTCAAGGACACGTTAATTTGACTTTTAACGTCGTATTGAAAGATTTTTTAAAACTGGGTTACAACAATGGAGAAAATAAAGGAAAATGAACAATAAATTCTTTTTTTTTGGTTTATCCTTTTTTCTCCAATGTTAAATGTTACATTTCGTTTTAATCTTTTTGCTGCTTTTTTTTTTCAATTTTCATTTAGCATTATTTCCTTTTCCTCGTCATAAGTTCTCATTAAAATCTACTTGTACTTTTTATAAATAACATTTATCTCATTCAATTCAAAGCCTTATGCTTTGATCTATTTATACGTTCTTAATAAATGAAAAGCTATTGCATTTTTTTGCCATTGTATTTAATTTTTTCTTTTTATTTGTTTTTATTTTATTATTTTGTCCTTATTTCATTTCAGACTTTGTTCTTCCTAATATACTTTTAATACAATTTTCAGTATTCAATTTAAATCAAAAATATCATTTCTACGATAATGTTTATACTACTTTCGAATGTTATAATAATTTATTTAAATGAAATAAAAAACAAAAAAGTAATAAATAATAATACAAAAGATGTCTTATAAGGAACGTAATATAAAATATGAAGATTTTAATTGAAAAAGAAATAAGATTTAATATAATGAAATGTAATACTAGTTAGTAATAGTAGTAGTAGTAGTAGCAGTTTCCTGTAATTTTGAGGAAAGTAAATTGGCATTCTGTGTCATGTAAAGTGTCTTCATTAATATTCATATAACCAGGATGTTTCGTAAAATGTAAACGGTTATGATACTTTGGTTTAACGGGTATAGTTCCCTATAAGAGAGAGATAGAGACCTTAAGGCAAAACGATCTGGTTATTGTCATTAATCAGAATGACAATTTGACAATTACCGGAAACTATGGTCTACGATAACATAGAATTAAACAAAACCTTCATTGAGATTTGAATGAAATTGCTCTATTGGGAATATTTGTTGTTAGGCTGATTGCGAATCAAAAGTTTGTAATATAGTAAATTATATTTATTATATATATAATATTAACTCTATAATATATATAATGTATAAAATATAGAGTTAATATAATTATATTAAAATAACATATTTAATATAAAATTAAAAAAATATATATAATTATAAAATATATTATAAAATAAAAACATATAGATGTAATATAAAATAAATATGTTACATGTAATATATAAAATAATTGTATTAAAATATTATTATATTAATTATTATAATAAAATATTATTAAATTAATAAAATACTTTCCAAAGTAAATTGTTACCAAAAAAAAAAAAAAAATACGACACTAATCCATTATACAGTTTGTACTACAATTTATAACACAACTTTTTCTTTACCCCAATATTTTATCTTTCAATTTATTTTTTTTTTAACTCCTTTTTCCCTTTTTACATATATGATTAAGTTTAATGCTTATGAAAAAGGAATACTACAATGAAAAGTGTAAAAAAGAAACAACAAAAGAAAGGAAGGATGGAAAGAAGAGGGTATGCGTCCATTTATGTTTTATTTTCGATATTACGGTACTACGTTGGAAGAAGTTATATAGAATTAGAAATTCTCTGTAGGTTTTGTAATTTTATTAATTCTCTCTCTTTTCTATTTTATTTTTTTTTTATTTTTTCCGCACGTATTTTTTCTCCTACTTTACTTTTATCAAATGGAAAATGTTGTATTTTTTCTCCCACTTCACTTTTATCAAAATGGAAAATATTGTAGAAATCGCTAATGATAGAAACCTAATTTGAGTAAATTCAATTTAAAACGTGTTTATAATATTTAAAAAATAAAAAAAAACAAAAAAAAACAAGTCAAATTTCGAAGTTAAAAAAACGCGTGATTTTTAATAATAATAATAATAATAATAATAATAATAATAATAATAATAATAATAATAATAATAATAATAATAATAATAATAAAATAACAATAATAATAATAATAATAATAATAATAATAATAACAACAATAATAATAATATTAAATTTAACTTTAAAAGTATGATAAATGAATTTTTTTCATATATTAATATTTATATAAAATAAATTTGCAATTAATTTTTTTTTTTGGCAGTAAAAACAAAGATTTATGTATTTTGTCTTTTTCTTTCTTTCTAATTTAGGGTAATAAATTTTACGAATATTTCAAAGTCGAGAAAGAAAAGTTTATTTAGAAAAATCGAGAATAGATGAGTTAAAGTGAAAAATATATTTTTTTCTTTTTTATTTTCTATGATTTATCGTATTGCACAAAACTATATTTCGTTTTGAGGATCATCAAGGAACATGAATTTTTTACAATTCTATTCTTTTTTTTTCTCGCAAAGAGATGAAAGTGATTTAGGGATGTTTTTTTAGTTTCAAAGTTGAATAAAGTTTTATTACGTTCAATTACCCGATTGATAAAAGTTTTAAAGGTTTGATATATAAACTTTCACGAAAGTACATATGTATGATGTGCGTATCAGTTATTTGCATTTAATTAACAAATTACAATAGTTTAGAGAAACAACGAAACTAATAAACAAGTTTCACCTTTTTTTGCTCCCCTTATCTTCTATTGTAATATGTTTTAAATTGGGAAAGTATAATAACTAATGTAAACTTTCTCATTTCAACTTTGGAAACTGTAAGAACGTGCGTAACACTAAACATTTTGACTAATGAAGGGAAGATAATAATGAGGAAAATAAATTTAGTCGAGTTTTAGGGAAAAAATAACTAGAAATAGTATATAGAAAAATAAATTAAAAATATGTTTACTAAATTAATAATGCTATTATATAAATAATAATATTATAGCATTAATATTAGTTATTATTAATTATTTTTAAATTAATATTTTTTAATTATTATTAAT
The DNA here is from genome assembly GCF_049000335.1 of Polistes dominula. Taxonomy (NCBI): domain Eukaryota; kingdom Metazoa; phylum Arthropoda; class Insecta; order Hymenoptera; family Vespidae; genus Polistes; species Polistes dominula. Next base: position 2,015,367 of record NW_028301116.1, on the reverse strand, counting down.
ATTACAGTAATATTATACTAAAAATATTAATCCTATAATTTTTACTAAATAAATGAAAAATATTATTAGCTAAAGTATAGTGTTAATTATTTAAATAACAATTAAATTTGTTATTTTTAACGTAAAACATTTGTAATTCGAAAAATAACATTATAAACTTTTGTGTTTCCCTTTTTAACTTAATTTTTAATTAATTAATTTTTCCTAAATAATTGTAGATTAATATTTAAGGTAAAAGAAATAAATCACATTGTGTTAATCCATCATATATATTTATATTACAGTAAAATAAATTATATTTTATTCTCGTAAGTTTGTAATTACAATTAATCTATTACGTAATAATATGGGATATGTAATCTACATATGTACATATATTATACAATTTATGTTCAAATATTGATTTGAACAAAATCTAAGTACAAAATATATACATTTTCTAGTAAAGACAAATGCACATTGCATCACGCATAATATAACACAATTACATTTAAACTCGAGAGAATCTTCTATACTTTTCTCGACTATCAATTACATGCACATGCATACACAATCACAATCATACACACATACACACAATTTACTATTTTCATACTTATTCATTCACACCTAATATAACATAACGATGCGAGGCTTGCAATACTTTGTCTTACATTAGACAGTGTATAAACAATAAGATAATAATATAATATAGAATAATAAAAAGTTGAAAATTTAATTTGGTAACTTTGCTGTCCTATTTTCCTTATGGACTAGATTCATTGGCAAAATCATGTTTGGCACGGTATCCTGTTATCCTGAAAAGAAATTTAACGACATTATTATTATTCGTTGAGTCTCACGTATATATATTCATCTTATGCACTTTGAATAAATTCATATATATATATATATTTCGAGATCGCTCTCCTTTCTCGTTTTTAACAGAAACGTTTTGTGAATAACTAGGAATTATTCGAATAAAGAAATGCAAGATGAGAGAGGGGCATTTAGAAATATAACTCTAGCGTAAATCTCACGTACACATCGATGTAACTACTTTTGCAAGAAAAAGAAGAAGAAAAAAGAAAAAAGAAGAAAGAACGAACATCGTGACTTAAAAGAAAAAATATCAAAAATTTCACTAACGTAAGATATTTTCCTTTTTTTACTATCGTATCTCGTAAAAGTGATATGAAATATATTTAATTTAAATTAGTTTCAAAGTATTCTCATATATTATACCTATTATTATACTTGTTGTATATTTAAAAAAATAATTTTTCTTATTACGTTTCAAACAACAAAACTTTTATAACAAAGTTTGATTATTTCAAGTAGTGTAGTGGATAACACATAACAAACATCAATACAAACTTTCAGATGATGGAAACAATTCTGTTTATTTCTTTTTTCTAATTTTTATTTTCAATTTACCTGGATTATTATTTAACGTCGTTGTGATCGTATGAATTATTGTTAACATCAACGGGACTTGGTACGTCGTTGTTAACATTATTGTTAATTTTCATATTAGGAAATGTTTTTAAGAATTCAAAAATAATGCCATTGGTCCATCCGAAACCTTCTTGAACGTTATATTCACCACCACCGCCACCTTTACCGGGTGAAGTAGCATCATACTGCAAGTAAAACAAAATTATGGTCAATAATCAGATATTGTGTAAGCTCAAAGTAAATTTGATCGGATAATAATGAACACAACCTGTACGTAAGAAACTACTGGCTATGTTATTATAGTTAGAAGTTATATATAGTGAACATATTCTCGTGAGACATGCACCCAATTTACTCGCCTAATTCCATATTGAAGGGAAAACCGAACGAACCGGATGGATCAAGATTGACGCTTAGAATACTAATCTTTTATAAATTCTAACAGACATAAACAAAAAGAGAAATAGAAAGAAAGAGGATGAGAATGTGACAATGTAATCGTGATAAAAATAGCATATTGTTTACAGGATAATTATTTATTATTAATAAATGTGTTCTTTTGTATCACGAAGAATGAAATATGTAATCAAAAGTTATATTTAATTTAATATTATATTTTTACGTTTAAACATTACTTAATATATAATATATTATTTTATTTTATTACGTATTATAATATATTATATATAATAAAATTTAAAAATATAATATATTATTATGTTTTATTATATATTATAATTATTTATATTATATATATTATAATTATGTATAGTTTAGTTATTATAATTATATTATTATAATTATATAATATATAATTTTAATTATATATTACTTATATATACTAATATATAATTATACAAAATATTTTACACAATATTTAAAATTTTTACAAAATTATTTCATTACGTTTAAACATTACACATGAATAAAATATATAATTGTAAACAATATATATACAAAATGTTTAGACATAAATTTGTATTTTATTATCTAACGAAATATTTTATTATAATAAATAAAACGAAAGTGGAAAAAGAAGAAGAAGAAGAAATAGAAGAGGATAAACTTGGTCTATTTTTTCATATTTCGTTTTTCTTTTTACGTGATTTCAGTCGTTAAGGTCAAAGAACTCGAGAAATGACGTATAACGCGAGGTAGGATTTCGCGGCTTTGTTGAAAAAAGAAAAAACGTCGACTAAAAATTTTTAATCTAGCACACAGATGAAGAGTACTAACTTGGCTTTTATATCCTACGTAATATACCACTGAAGTTCTATATTTTTTTTTTTAACTCTTCTCGGTTGTGTGACACATCGAGTCAATGATACACACACAGTCGTAAAAAAACAAAAACACAACAAAAAAAGAGATATCATCTAGAAATGTCAATTTACAGATTCAAATATTGTAAAAGTTTTTACAAAACATATATATGTATATATAGAAAAAGTGAATACATATATGAAATTTGTATAAATAGAAAAGTAAAAAAGTTGATCCGATTTATCGGATAAAGTGTTCTCAAATAGTTAGGATTGGTCATATCGAAGTTATGATGTAGCTTTTGAAAGTAACGGATTTATTAACAAAAACAGAAATAGTAATAAAAAAAATAAAAAAAGTGGGGTAGCAGTAGTAGTAGTGGTAGTAATAGTAGTAGTATATTTTTTACGATTGTAAAAATGCTTTTCTCGTCTTTTGCTGCCTGGACAATTTTACGATTGGTTCTAGTATCTCGCGCGAATATTGGTGCTTTTATTCATCGACGAATTTTCACGAGAAATGGCCGCCGGTTCTCGATAGATCAAAACCTTTCAGTATTATTTTCTTTCTTTCTTTCTTTCGTTTGTTTCTGCGTTCGTTCATTCGTTTGAACAAACGAGTAAACGATTCAGCAATTTAACACGAGAGATTGTAAATTCCTACGCGTTTGCCAAGGAAATACCTTTTCGTATCTTGTTCGTGGTATACATGAGGAGGCAAGGGGGTAACTTTAACCCCTCTTTTAAAATGAAGATCACGGAAACTTCAAAACAACATCAACAACAACATCAACAACATCAACCAACGTTCAAAGGGATTTCAGCTCTTACATGTTTTGCTAATTCGTTTCGAATGTAAAAACATATTTTTTACTTCTATATTTTTAACTTTAGTTTTATTAAATTTGTTTTCATTCTATTTATTTTTTATTTTTGTATATAATATCGTTCTTAATTAGAATTAATTAGGTTGAATTAGCATTAACAAATTTATAGAGTTCTAATATAAATATAATAATTATATTAATTATAATATTATTGTTCATAATTAATATTATATTTATTATTATTTAGATAATAAATTATTATATATAAAATTAAATATATATAAATATAATAAATATGGATTATATTAATAATATTAATAATTATGATATAAATTTAAAAACTTTAATTTTACTAATTTTATTTTCATTTGTTATTTATTTTTCTATATATCGTTTTTAATTAAAATTAATTATGTTGAATTAGAATATTTTGTTTATATTTCTTTTTGTATCACAGTTTATCTTAATTTATGGAAAGATTATTTTTTTAATCATCATGAAAATATTTTGTCTTATTTAAATAACATAGACATGATTGACAATATTGTTATCTGTTAGGTTTAATACAAACAAATCCAAGTATACCATAGATAATGAAAACATTTGCATGCTACACATGTATGATAGATATCAGACACCGAAACTATATTAAACTGACGAATGGTAACCAATTGTTGCATTTAGATGCGAATTTACATGAGTTATTGTTAGATTAGTTGCTTTGGGTTCTATTACAATATCTGAAGATTTTGAATACTGTCACACACAACTGTACTATAATCATGTGCATTAATTTAACCGTTTGTTTACTTCTACTGATACAACCTAGAAACTCATCCTAAGGGTTTACAAAAGTTAATTGAATTTTACGTATCTTTAAACAAATGAAAAATTCCAAAAGTATTCTTAACAAATATTTTTATTATTTTATTTCAATATGCTGTTGATTCTTTTCAATGAAAGTTTTATTTAATTGCAAAAAAAATAGACAATAGATTTGCACTATATATAACACACTTTTGACGATAAAATAAAAATTTCAAATGTGTAAAAGATTCAATAAAATTTAGATTTATTCAGTTTAATAGTTCAACGAATTCACTATGCGTTTTTATTCTTTTCATCGAAACTTTTCTATAAACGTAAAAAACAAATAAATAAAAATACAAAAATAAGGCTTGCAATACACTTTGCGTAAAATAAAAATGTATAACTGCAAATAAAAAAAAACAATAAAACACTCGGAACAAAATAAAAATTCGAAATGTTTATTAAAAAAAAAAAAAAAAGAAGAAAGAAAAAGAAATATTCAATAAAAATTCAATCTCTTTTTCGTTTATTTTACAATATTATATTATATTTGATTCTTTTAGTTCTCTTAGTTTCTCGTTTCTTTACAATTACTTATATATAGTATATAGATTTATTTATTAAAGTATATTATTTATATACAGTAATCATTAAAAGTATTCGAGAAAGTATAGCTTTTGGAAAAGGGAAAACTAATTTTACTTACAGTTAAGAATAAACAAAATATCTTGAAATTATTAATGAAATGTAGAAAAACTTATGATTGGTAGACATTCTATTGCTATTACTTTTATGATAAGATTAAGAAATAGTAAAAGTTTAAATTTTGTAGCAATTTATAATTGAGTTCTTTGAAATAAATAGAACATTTTGTTAATTTGGATCTCGTACTTGTGATTTTTCTTTTTTTTTTATATATTTTTCACAAAGTTATACTTTTGAATGTTTACAATTTGTAAAAGTTATATTAAATTAAAAAAAAAAATAAAAATAAAATAAATAAATAAATAATTAAATAAGATAGAATTAAAAAAAAAATTTCAACTTTTAACAAAAAAAAATTGGAAATACTAATACTAGTATAAATATATTATATATATAATTATTTAATATATTATTTAATATATATATTTAAATATTATTTATTTAATAAATATTTAAATATATAATAAAATAATATAAAAATAAATAATATTAACAATTACTATAGAATACTCGAGAATAAATCTTTCGTTAACTTCTAATATAATATTTTATTAAAATAAAATATAATTTTTTTCTCTCTCATCATTTTACGTTCGTCATCTAAAGAATGTAACGTATCATTTCGAAGTTAAATTTTTATACCACGTCTTGTTTTATGCTTTTTTTTAGATCATTTTCCTTTAACCGAATCTATCGTGAACATGGTGGTGGTGACCATTTTCCTTTCACAACTTCACATTGATTCGGGAAAACTTTTCGATCGTATCTTTGAAACTTTTACCGATAAAACCAAAAGTAAAATTCTTATTCGAGAAGATCCTCACACGAAATGTCTTTTTACATTTGAAAACTTGTTCCTTTTGATGTAAATCGATATTGATAAGTAAATACTTATGTAAGTATTATATATATAATATATAAAACATATACACATATGTATATACGTTTATATACAAAATATATATAGGATGTATCAAGAAAATGTTCGATAAATGATATATAAATAAAATTATAATAGAAGCTGAATATTTTATATAATAAAATTAGATAAAACTGATAAAATATTGATCAGGATTATATACTTGAGTATGAGTATATAAGGGTACCTAAAATAGTATAAGAAAAAAAATATTTATATATATAGTTATATAGATATAATAATTTAATATATAATATATTTTGTATATGAAATATTTTTATATATAAAAATACATATACATTTTATATTTATTTTGTTATAAATATATAAAATTTATATTTTGTTTATTAAAATATTTTATATTTTATATATATATATAATAATTTTTATATTTATATATAAATTTTTATATTTGATAATTTTCTATATTATATTATAATATAATATTTAAATAATATATATTTAATATATAATTATTATATTTATAATAATATATTATAGTATATATGTATACTTGATGTAATATAATAATTTAATATATGTATATATATAATATATTTTATATATAAATAAAATAATATTAAATATAAATTTTAATATTTTTTTGATAATCTTGTATATTATTTTAATTACAATATAATATTCAAATAATATGTATTTAATTTTATTATATTTATAATATATATTTTTTTATATTTCAAGAATAATTCAAAAAGAAATAAAGAAAAAAATCTGTTGTTGGATAAGAAAAAGGATAAGGAAAAGGGATTATGTTATTCTTATATATACTGTTAGATAGATCCTTTACAATAAAACGATTTTCTTTAGTTTCCTCCCGAAGATATCATAATGGTTATCCTAGCATTAGTTTTGTCCAAGAACAAAGCTGAAGCTTACGAACAATCAGTTTCCATTGTGAATAAATCAGAGGACGACTACTACTATGTTGTATTATATCCTTCGAAATATATCTCTCATCGAAGGGCTTGGATTAACACGATTTCAAGGGTATTGGGGGAGTGTAAAAGTAAGAAATAAGAAATAAAAGAAAATGTATTAACGATATACTTAATTCTCCCTTCACAAGTCTTATACAAATTTAACATAATTCTGTCAATTAAACATTTCTTTTATGTTAATTCGAATGATAATGATACTTTTAACTTTACTTATCGTTTTATTCATGCCATTAGTTATCTTAGGAATGTTACAAACCCTAATTTGTAAGATTAACATAAATTTAGTACCTTTAGTTTCGATTGGAAAATATTTTATTTCTTTTTGACTAAAGTTGAATATAGTTGAGTAAATTTTTTAGGTTAATTGGGGTGTGATGGAAGATTATAAATAAATCCCAGTTAATTTATATTAAATGAAAAAATAAACATACACACCATTAGTTATTTTAAGAATGTTAGAAAAACCCTAATTTGTAAGATTAACATCAACTTAGTGTCTTTAGATTCAATTTGAAAATGTTTTTGAATATAATTGACTAAATTTTTTACGTTAGTTGGTATGGGGTGAAAGATTATAAATAAATCCGAGTTAATTTATGTTAAAAAAAAAAAAAAGAAAAGAAAATAAAACATATCAAGAGAAGTTAAGTTAAAATTGACCTAATTCTTCCACTCAAAGGATCAATCGATAATAATTCATTCTAATTGAAATGTTAAAACGTAAGTAATTAATTAATTAAAGGATTAAATTATGTAAAAGATAATAACTTACCTTTTCGAACATTTTTCCTGTAGCTTCAAAGCCAATATAATTAGATTCTAGCCATCTTTGTGCAAGACGCGAACTGAATTGAACAGCTTCGGTTACTTGAGTTCGGTATAATCCTTGAATCATTATAGATTGTAGGGGTGGCCATGCGTTAGGGAAATCCCATTGTTCACCGGTTTGATTTAGGGATGCTGGAGTACCACCTATTTTGTAAAAATCATTGCTAATTATTGTATCGTGTATTTGGTTTAATATTATTTTTGTGTTTTATTTTTTTGAGAATAATATGAAATTATTACGTTATGGTAATTATTAGTTATTCTTTGTTATTATATATTATATTATTATTAATTATTTTTAGTTATATTATATTATATTATTATTAGTTATTATTAGTTTTATCATATATTATTTTTATTTGTTATTCTTAATTTTATTATATATTATTTTTATTTGTTATTTTTAGTTATATTATATTATATTATAATAATTAGTTGTTATATTAGTTATTATTAGTTATACTTACCAAAGTAGGTAAGGATTCCTGTTTTCTTTAAATAAGATACAACACCAAGTGCAATATCTTGAACATTATTAGCATTGTAGCTTAGGGTATATAATGGTGACAAATTTGTTGGATAAAATGATGTTCTATGACGTTGATTTTTCAAATCATAATCCATCCAAACATTATACTCGTCGTTCCACAATACTTCGTCAATACCTTTTTGAAATTTGTTCGCCATATTCACGTAATATGAAATTTTCTATATAAACAAATAAATCATCATAGTAAGAAAGATTTATGAAAAAGATCAATAAAAAAACTTGGCTGGTTGTGTTAACTTACTTGTACTTTTTTAATTTTTGTCAAAAATTTAACCAAAGTACGTGCATTCTGTTGTAGAAAACTATTCAAATCAACGGGTATTATGTTATGCGTATTAATATCAATCAAATTATTTGACAATTGACCATCCGACCCTGTAAACCATCTTCCTGAAAAATCCCAACCACTCTCAGCACCAGCTTTCAGATCATTGTAAAATGATGCCTGTTCATCAACGTCCGAAAATCTCTGAGCCAAATAATAATCTTCCCTAAAAATAAATAAATTCTTTTAATTAATAATAAAAAGAAATTCATTAAAGGTATTAAAATTTTAAAAAATTATCTACCATTAGTTGTAAAACAAATTTTTCGAATTTTATCATGATCGATTAATTTATATAAAAGTTTATTTCGAACTACTGTTATAAAGTTTACGCGATATTGATTAGAAAAGCAACACAACTTTAAATATTTCATCTTAATAATAACTATCGTTTAAAAGTTATCGAATAATTTTACGATCTTTATTAAATTACGAATTGTTTCAAAATTCACCTATTATTTTTTGATATTTTATCGTAGAGATTTCATTTATTATAAATTATTATAAAGTTTTAATGAAATTATTAATACCTATATTGTGTATTATTATATTAAAATTGTTTTGATTTTAATATCTAATAAAATTATAATATAATAATATTAATTAAATATTTATTAAATTAAAATTATAATATAATTATATTAATTTTATTTATTAAAGTTTTAATATTAAATTTATTTATTAAAAATATTTTAATTTATTAAAACTATATAATATAATAATAATATGTTTCTTTATTTTAATTTTTAATTATTTATTTTTAATTATTTATTTTAATTATTTATTTATTTAATTTTTTAATTATTTAATATAATAATATTCTTTTGCTTTTTTATTTATTTAAATATTATTGTAAAAGAAATACTTACAATTATTATTATTATTATTATTATTATTATTATTATTATTACACCATATTAAAATCTGGCATAGTAACATGAAATAATAATAATAATAATAATAATAATAATAATAATAATAATAATAATAATAATAATAATAATAATAATAAATTGAAACGTACTTATAACTTTCTGGTCGTGGCCTTGGACTATTAACTACGTAATGAGCCATCCTATAAGTTTTTCCATTTTTATTAACATTGATCATTTTGTACTTAATCCAATAATCAAATTCCTTTTCCAAGGTTCCGATTATTTTCTTCAAATACTCGTAATCTTGCGTGTACTCTAAATACAGCTTGACCTACATCAACGAACAATTAAAACTATTAGGAGAGTAATTTATCAAAAGTTAATTTAAATCTCTTTTTCGAGTGATCTTGATAACAAATTTTCAAGAAAAAAAAATAGTTTTAAATGTTTTAAATGTTTTATTCTACTTTTTTTTCTTTTCGAATATCAATCAATCGAATATTAATTTGATCGTTAAAATGAAATTCAAGTTTGGTCTGTTTATTCGAATGAAAATGAAAGTAAAATATACTTCGTTAAATCAAAACTTACCATGGGAATTAATAATGGTGGATGACTTCTCATAAGATAATAAACTCTACCACCGTTTGGTATAAATCCAAATCTTTCTACCATCGATAAAAAGTTGTCAATCATTCCTCTAGCAGTATCAGTCATTCCACATATCAATAATCCTTCAATTACCCAATAACTGTCCCAGTAATAAAATTCTATTAAACAATAAATTATTATTATATTAAATATTAAATATTAAAATATTAATATTATATTAATATAAACAAATAAGAAAAAAAATAAATTATTAAATAATTAATAAAGTAGTTATATTATATATTAAAATTAATAATTTTTAAATTCGATTTATATGAACGTACTTTAATATAATTATTAAAATTAGTTTCGATTGTTAAATTTAATAATAATAATAATAATGATATAAATATTTAGTATAGAGTGTACCTTTAAATCGACCACCAGGTACTACGAATGGTTTATCAACATAAATAATACTATGCCTTTCTGGATGTTCCGATACCATCGGTTTTATCTTTCTCGCCAATTTTTTCCATATTTCGTTCAATTCTTTAGCCCACTTTTGCAAATTAGGATCTTCAATGGTTTTTAATATTGGAGGATTTTCTTGCCAATCGGGTAACGTATAATTATCTAGTTCACTTTCCATTGAAAAATTTTCCAAAACGAATTGATTTACTTGCGAACGATTTGGTTGATTATTCGTTTCTGCCATTAATTTGTCAAAACTTGGAAATAAAAAAACAAATAGTAATAATAATAAAAATAATAAAAATAAAATCCTATATAAATATTTTATTTAACTATTACAAATCTTATATTCTTTAAAAATATATTATATAATTATATTTAATTTAATAAATTTAATAAATATAATATTATAAACTTGTTATTATAATTTGAATATATATTACATATTATAAAATTAAATTGTATAATATATATATATATATATATATATATATATATATATATATTATATAACTGTATAATTATCTATAATTATCTTAAACCTAGATAAAATAACTTTTTAGTTAATTATCGAATTACGATTGAATGTTAAACTCAAATTTGCTCATAAAAATTGTGTAATTAAAAATCGATTAAATTGGATAACATACTGCAATTGACGTAAGCAATAAGTAGAAAAAAAATACTTGACGTTATAAATTAATTGCACAGATGATAATGTTTATTCATCCGATGTTAAGTTAATGATCTGTCTATTAACATTAATTGAGTGCATAATATTGTGATATATTAAATAGGATGATTAAAACTAAAGAAACATTTCAAATGATCGAAATAGTTTAAATGATCAATTTGTTAAATTCTTTTCATTTTATTGTTTTTTTTTCTATAAAATAGAAATAGTTTCTTGTTTCAACAAATGAAATAGTTTCGTTAAATGGAAATATTAGATATATCGAATAATTTTATGAGATTTTTTCTTTCAATATTGGTAAGATGTTTCACGTGTTACAAACTTATGGTGTTTTAACAATAAGATAAAATTTAAATATTCTGTTATATTATATGTTCCTTCCATATCCTACTTGCTACTTGCTGCTTACGTTTGCACTGTTTCACGAGACAATAAAGAAACATCTGGTGGAAACATGTGTGTTCTCTTATCTTACACATCAAGACTTGACTGAGAATCCTTAGAAAATGCAAACTTCGCGATTGTTCTAAAGAAAATTTATCATAAGTCATAGTAAAATTAATTTTAATACATTTATTATTAAATGTACGCTTAAGTATTTGTATTAGTAAATTTATAATCAATGATAAAAAACAATATATTATTTATGAATCATTAATTCATATAAATTTGATATTAATTTACAATCAATCAAAATTTGTGTAAAATCATTTTAAAAATATCGTTTAGGAATGTTTAAAAAAACACATATAATTCTTATCAATGTATATGTCTGTGTGTATATGTGTTTGGTGATTACTTACTTGATAAGCGTAATTTCAGGATCATTCTTCTGAAACAGGTCAACGAATGTTTTACTGTCATTGAAGATTTGAGCTAACTGTACTGTTTGCAAAAGTGGCCCTTCGCAATAAATCTTGCTGTAAAATAAAATAAAACAAAAAATATATATTTAATACATTATTCATATGATGTATATAAAATGAGGGGTGACGAAGGAGGAGAGGTGGTATTTGTATTTGAGAATGTCGTATTTTGCCTTTCGATTCATTTTTACGTCGACATAAAATCATTTTTTAAAATTCTACTTAAAAGAAACCGGTACGTGACTTCAATATGGTAACTATAAGAGGGTAGAAAAATATCACACTTTTGAGACAGATAAAATACACTGTATTATATCCAATAAAAAAATAAACAATGAGAAAAGTTTATATTGTTATGTTATAAATATTGCATATGAATTTGATTTTAAAAAATTCAATGATTCCAATTGAAGTAAGAGATTTATTTTTTTAATTTTTAATAAAAGTATTGAGATAGAATTATGAAAAATTGAATGAAAAAAAAATTCGTATGAATTAATTTTAAATAAATACTAAAACAAATGTTTGAGGATCCTAATTAAAGCAAGATTTATTTTTTTATTTATTTAATACATATTAAGATAGAATTATGAAAAATTAAATGAACAAAAAATTCCTACAAATTTGATTGAAAATAAATAAATGTGTAAATGTTCAACAATGATTTCCAATTGTATCAAAATTTTTGATTTTTTCAAGATTTTATTGTAATTTTATTCATTTGTTATACTGTCTTTTTTGTAATAAGTTTTACTTTAGTAATAATTACAATTTTTCGTTAAAATGTGAAGCTGAAACTTTTTTTTAAAAGAAAGAAGAGTAGTACTTTCGAGTTCTCAAGGATGTAAGTAGTAATTAAAGTGATACTTGAACAGAACTTTAAAGAATCTTATGATACGAAGACTTTGAGAAAAGGAAAGGGATAACTGTGAGAGAAAAAGAAGAACAAGATTTTTCTGTCTTTTTACAGTGTTAGCGAACTAAACGAAGTAGCCAATCAAAGCTTTCAAGCGCATTGGGAATTAACTTCGAACTAATCCACGTACTACACTACTACTATTACTAATACTACTACTACTACTAGTTGATTCTTTCTTTTCGTTAGAGAAACTTCGTTTTATCGTGAAGGACACATAAAAAAAAACAACAACAACAACAAAACAAATAAAAAAATAAATCTAATATTTAACGTATATCTGAGATATGATTTTTATAACTTTTTTTTTTTTAATTTTTTTTGAAAGATTTTCTCAAGTATAAGTAGATCATGTGTATTTATATTAAATTTTATTACAAAATAAAATTAATATAATAATTGTTATATTAAATATTAAATAATTATTATTATTATATTAAAATAATATAATAATAATTGTAATATTTATTTGATTATACAATAGATTTTGGATTTTTATTTTTATAATTGCATCGCAATGCAACGCAAAAAATTGTGTCACAGATTTAAAGATTAATGTTAATTTTTTATTCTTTTAGTTTTTTTTTTCTTAACTCAACCCATTTATAATCAATTTTCTACTTTCGAGTGATTCTAAATGTGATTATTTTTTTTTTGTCATTGTCTTCTTATTCTTCTTCTTCTTTTAAAAGCGACTCTTTTACGTCGCGTTCCCACGAGAAACGGTGCAAAAAAAAAACTCAACCAACGTTAATAATCACACATAATTACACCATCCTGTTTGTTTTAGTTTTTTTTTTATTCAAGTTTATATTAGTAACAGATAGTGCGAACTATTGTTTTATTTATGGTTAGTGTTCATACTTTATCCTCTTTTTCCCACATTTTCTTTTTGATTTTTTTTTTTTGATTAATACATTGAAAATAATTCAAGTGTATCGTAATTTACATTGACGTTTGATATTTTTGTTAAGGTTGTATAAGAGTAAAAATATCAATTGAATTTTTTTATTTTTTAGAATTTATTGTTAATCGTGGCAATATGTTAAACGTCATAAAGGGTGAAGGGATCTTTACAATAGCATAATTCATACGAGTCGTAGGTCACAGGAACGTAATTTACGTAGTTCGTGGTTTACGCTTCGTAGAAAATCACCATTGTTGTGTAAAACCTTTTATTCTTAATATATATACATGTGTAATATATATAAAATAAATTTATAAAAAAAAATAATTTACTTTCATTTAATCGCATTAATATTTCATATAAATTTGTTTTTCTTTTTATGTGTGTGTAATGTGTGTATACACAATAACTCTTGATAATTATTTTAATTTAAGGAATTATGTTCAATCGGTTTATCATTTATGTTAATAATAAATATTTTAAAAATAATTATATACTACTGAATATAAAATATACTTTTGAGAATAGATGAATTACCCTTTCTTGTATTATTGATGAGATATATGGGGGATATCTCGTTAATGTGAAATATTTGATAAATCTGTGTAATGAAAGCAATTAAGAACGAATGTACGAACGTACGAACGAACTGAATTCGACGTGAATTTACGGGATAGAGATTGTAATTCGACGGTCGTTATTATTTATTGATGTTATCGTCGTCGTCGTTGTCGTCGTCGTTGTCCGTTGTCTCGTTGTCGTTTTATTTTTGCCAAATTAAAACTGGCTTTATTTCATCCTCAGATTTGTAAACGATGACAAATGTACGAATGTTTTTTTTTTCTTCCTACCAAAACTACAAACTCATCTCAATCGTTTTATTTTCAATCATCTCGTACGTCTATAAAAAAAATTACCAAAAAAATTTATCAATTGACAAAACTTCATTTCTTATAATAATAATAATTAAAAAGAAAAAGATAAAATAAAAATGAAAGTCAAGAAATAAAAAACGTTTGATTCAGGGTAACATTCGTAGTTCGTTGGTTAATCTTTTATCGGTTCGAAACATTTTTCTTTTTTTTCAGCGATTGCCGAACTATTTTTTTTTTCATTTCATTTGTCAAATTTAATTGATCTGTCATCGAAACAGTTCGTTATTATTTAGTACATTTTAAACGAGAGTTATTTGTTTTTGATATGAAACGAATCCTTTGATTCTTTCCACCCCTACACGTATGATTATTTATTTTTGTGTAGCTTTCGAGAAAAATAATAAATATAAAATAATAAATATTTTTTTATTTAGTAAATTCATAAATTAATTAATGAAACAATCAAATCACAAACTTAATAATGATTATAAATAATATATAAATGATCTTCTCACACACACACACACACACACACACACACACACACACACACACACACACACACACACACACACACACACACACACACACACACACACACACACACACACACACACACACACACAGAGAGAGAGAGAGAGAGAGAGAGAGAGAGACGCGCGCGCGCGCGTTTTTTTTAAATAATATATTTTAATAATTATATATTATAATTATATATATATGTATAATTGATAATAAATTTTTCTAAAAATCATTTCAATCATTTTTTTGCACAAAATAAAGAATTTATTTTTTTTATTTAAATTTCCATTTAATTTATTCTTCCAAACATATATAAAATTTTGTTAAGAATAAAAAAAAAGGAAAATATATAAATCCAATAATATAAACAATGTCTGTTATTTTATTTCAGACCGCGGGGGGGGGAGTGGTAAAGAAAAGTTAATACAAAAGTTCAGTAAAAAATTTTCGGAACATTTTTGAAACAATTTGGGTAAGTCAAGCTTTTGAGAAAAAAAAATTAAACAAAAGAAAAGAAAAAAAATCATCTTCTATAATAATCTCGTCGTCATAGTTGGTAGTAGTCGTATAGTATGACATTGAGTGAGTTGCATTATTCCAAAAATTGTTCCTATAAAGAAGTGTGAGATAATATCGATGATATGACGAGCGTAATACTTATTCTACTCTATTTCTTCAAGTAGGGTAAAGTTCACGATGAGATATCGTGCAATATTCTCGTAATACATAACTACACATACACACAATACATAGAGAGACGTAGGATAATAAAATTTACTGGAATAAAAGAAGAAGGAATGCGATACGATTGAGAGAACTCAAAGTGAGAAGAACAAAAAAAAAAGAAAAAGAAAAAAGAAAAATAAGGGAAAAAAAGTATTGACACGACGAGCTTTTATCTCGACTAACCCCTTAGACACACCCTACGTTCTCATACAAGACGGTTAAAAAAAATATAATATGGTGTAATATTTTCACAGATCATATCTGGAGTCAAAAATATAAATAAATTAATAAATTGATTGAAAAAAATAATCTAATTAATATTATATTGTAAATTTCAATTGACACACGAATTATTATTATTATTATTATTATTATTATTATTATTATTATTATTATATATAATACATTATATAAATTAAATTGTTAATATATAATAAATATACTATATTATTTTATAATATAAATATATAATTTGTATTGTATATTATTATATATTATTATTATATTATATTAATAATATATAATTTTAATATATATATATATATATATATATATATATATATATATATATATATAATATAATATTAATATTTTATATATTTATTTATTTATTATATTACATTTAACTTATTATATTTTATATATATTTATATTTATTAAAATATATAATATATAATAAATAATATAATATATAATAAAAAATAAAATTATTATAAATATATGTGTGTGTGTTGCAATAACTTTGTGTAAGTTGAGGTTACGAAAACAGGACAAATGAAGGGAAGCAAATCGATACCGTTATGTTGACATTTATCGATTATATCGAAAGTATATAATATAAGTATATATGTATATATAATAATATTATTTGTTAAAGAAATCATGGACAATCCTATATTTGCATATTTCAATGTAACCTTTTCGATAATATTTATCAATATGAACAAACACATTTTTATATCATCGAGATCAGATACTGTAAAAATATTGTTACATTCAATTGTAATTAAAGTAGGACACATCGTTTATATAATTGTTTAATAAAATTTGATAAAATCTGACATCTGATAAAATACGTAGATACATATATATTGAATAAAAAAAAATAAAAAAAAATAAAAAATGGAAAAATATATGAATTTCGGAGTAACATATTAAATGTGAAACATACAATCGTTATGATTGATGAGCAAAAAAAAAAAAAAAGTCTGACGAGAAAATGTTGAAATTCATCAAATAAACTGTTAACAATTATAAAAGCTTCATTTCGTTGGAAAAACGTAAAATTCTCTCTTTTTTTTAGATTTATAATTATTAACTACATTTCAAACATTTTGTATAATTTTCTTTTACCGTGTACCAACCATCGTATGCAAATTTTTCAATTTATTTTACGAATTATAACTACGAATTAAATTAATACACGTATAAGAAAAGAAAATACAAAGTGTAAGAAAAAAAAATATATATAAAATAATAAAATATAAAATACTTAATTATAATAAATATTAATAATAAATTTATAATTAATAAACTTTTATTTATTATTTATATTATAATAAATATATTAAATAATATGTTATATATATATATATATTTTTTTTTTTTAAGTTAAATTTATCTGACCATAAGAGATATAGATGAAAAATATATTTGTTTATTACCAGTATAAAATTTATAAGTCATTACATATAAATAATTTTTAATGAAATATTATTCTCGTAAAAACGTATATCAGATTGCATATCTTTGGTTAAAGATAATGAACGTTATTTGTTTAACTAGTCATCGATACCGATTTAAAAAAAAAGAAAAAAATATTAATCTACCACAGTTTTATTGATAAAATATAAACAACTCGAGTAATTGTTATAACCGATCGAATCGTTTTTAATCTTCGATAGGATAACTGTAGATATACAACAGTACTATTGTGGTATGTATTTGGCAAATTTTCGATAAACTTTAGTCGTTTAATCTGGACAATACTTTTTCGTTTAGTAACATTACCCACACACACACATGCACAAACATATAAATATACAGATACACACAAAGTTCTCTCTACACAAAACTGTTTCCTTCGTTGCTCATAAAGCAAGTCTTTATGGAGACATTATAATGGTTTGAACCAACCCTATTCTACTGCAAATCTCAGCCCTTTGGGTATTATGAGAAACTTTTTACCCCCTCCCTTCCCCTTCTCTCTCACCTCCCTTGGGATGGACGATTCTTCTCCTTTTGTTCGATGTCACTCGTTAAAAGGGAAAGTAGAAAAAAGGGATTTTATCCTTTAAAATAAAAAAAAAAACAAATTCAGTAAAAAATATAACTTTGATTTAACGAAGAAAAAAAAATCATAAACAAAAATCTCAAAATAGATAGATCTGAATTATCGATCAAAACTATGCAACTGTAAAATTCACTTTGAAATTCTTTTAAATAATTCTTCCGAATTATATTTTATATCTTAGGATTGTTAAGAAAATAAAATACATTTTAAACGTATAAATTCCTCGAATTATTTATCTTATATTCGTAGAATAAACTCCATTCATATTGCATTCTTGGTATTCTTGAATTTGCTGTTACGGTAACAGAATTAAATGTTACATTGTTTATATAGAAATATTTTTAAGAACAATTTTGAACAAGTGAAATTTTTCGAATATATTATCTTTAACGAAAGAACAATTTCTTTTAATAGAATACTATAAATTTCACATTTTAGTTTTTTCATTTTAAAATATATATTATATATGCATTTGAATTATATAATTTTTACTATGTCTATTAATTTTTGAAATAAATATTATTTATTCATTTCTATTGTCGATAAAAAGTATAAAATAATTTTTCCAATAAAAAAAGAAAGAAAAAACAATTAGAATTGTATTTGTTTATTATCACTTTTACAAATTATTTAAGAGTATTCTTTACAAACGTATTATCGTTCGACAATATAATTTAATTTTCGAAATAAATATATTTCAACTGTCGAGAAATAAAATATAAAATAATTTCTTTAATAAAAAAAAAAAGAAAAAAAATTAGAATTGTATTTGTTTATTATTTCTTTTACAAATTACAATTTTTACTATATTATTTTATATTGTTGATAGAAAATATAAAATCATTTTTCCAATTTAAAAAAAGAAAAAAAATTAGAATTGTAATTGTTTTTTTTCCTTTACAAATTACTTAGGAGTTTTCCTTTGAATTATTGTTCAACTATATAATAACAATAAATGCAATTTTACGATTTCTTATTTCCCAACACCCTTTTTTATTCCCTTCCTTTCCCTTTTCACCTTTTCCTAACTAAGTTAATAAAACGAAGATGAAATATGTACACTTTCATTTTGTTTTCCCATCAAATGGAAAGTAACATATTGAATATTTATCAAAAATACCGTGGCATTTATTCTCATTGTATGCAATTTTATATGCATCTATTATAGGTGCGCCAAATAACAGGTACTCACACACACTATCTTCTTTTTTTTAAATAATAAATATCACCATAATTGCTAGTGATTTAATCGAAAGATTCATTGTCGTTGTTCTCGCAAATTCATCGCAAATTCATCATAGAATTTCAATCGATACAAACGAGTTGAGACACTTAAAATAACTTTGGTTTCTAATTTAGATGGTTGATTTTTTTTCTTTCGAGGTCACATTTTTGAGATCTTAGCATCATCATTCAATATAATTATGATTATCGAATATGAAATATAAATTAAGGAAGAAGAAAGATAAGAAAATAAAGAATAAGATCACGTTTTATACGACGAATATTTTTTTTTTGTATTGAAACAGATAAGAGAGAACTAATTGTTGATTATTCGATTGATAATTTATCAAACGTAATGTTAAAAAAGAGATATCAAATAATTTGTCCCATCAATATATATATATATATATTTGTAAGTTGTAATATTAAAAGATAATTTTGTTTGATAGAAAAAAAATATACCAATTCTTAGAAATATACGAAAAATAAATAATTATTATAAAAAAAGCAAAAAAAACCAAATAATTTTCTATTACCACTTCGATATAAAGTTAATAAAATAAGTTTTTTATTTTCTTAATTAATGAAAAGTTCCAAACAAGAAGGTCAGATTATAAATGAAAAAGTAATTTGTTTAATGATTAAATATAAAAACAAAAAAAAAGGAAACGTAAGAAATGATATTGTAATACGATAAATTTGATTCAAGAGTGAATAATTATAGTGAGATATAAAATAAATAACAAGAGAAGGGAATTGAATCCAAGTGTCAATAGCCTTTAAGAATTTCTTTTTTGTATGTCTTTTTTACAGACATAATCGTTTCTTGTCCCTCATTTCTCGCGATTAGTTAATTTCCATATATGTTGCAAACAATAACTATGGTTATCCTAACTTGCATGAATATCGTTAATTAATGTTATGCAGTTATCGTTCACCACCAATGGAAATTAACACGTGCAAAATTGGATCAATTAGATTTCACCACACATCTATCAATAATTCTATATATATGTATATATATATATATATAATATTATTTATATTATTATTATCATATAAATATAATATATAATATATATTGATATATTGATTTATTATATTATAATAATATATTAATTTTATTTATTTAAAAATTTATATTTAATATTTATTATTTATTTTTATTATTATAAATTTAATATTTATATTTATATATATTGCATATATTTTAAATATTTATATTTTATTATATAATATTAATTTTATTATTATATAATAACAATAATATTATATTGATTTATTATAGTATATAATAATAATATAAATACAGAATAATATAATAATATAACAATACTATAATATTAATAATATGCAATATACATATAATTATTATATATAATAATAAATATATATAATATAAATATAAATAAATATAATTATTAATGTGATAAATTATTATTATTATTATTATTATTATTATTATTATTATTATTATTATTATTATATTGTATATTATATTATATGATATATTGTTTATTACATTTAAATGTTTTTTGACATTTTCATAAAGGAAAAATATTAAAAAAATATTACAAAATAATAATAAATAAATACACATAAGATAAAAATGATGAAGAAAAAAAAGAGAAGAAGAATGACGCGAACCGTTAAAGATATAAATTTAGAAATCTAATGAGACAATCATTATTACCTTTAATTGCCATTAATCAATGAGCATTACGAAAGAAACGATATCTGAATTGCAAATTTGCGAAAGAACTCGCCTTTTTTCAAGTATATGAGTAGTAACGTTATCAATGATAATTAAACCGATACTATTAACGACAAATCCACGATGATATAATAAACTTTGTCTTAATAAAATATTAAACACGAACATTCTAAATAATAAAAAATAAATATATGATATTAAATTACGAATTGATAGATATTAATGATCATATCATACATAAATCACGTCATCATAGTAAACGATATTTAAATAAAGAGTTTGATAACAATCTTATTACTTAAACAAAGATATATATCTTGTTTGTGTTGATTTATGTACAATAAACATGTACTCGAGTAAAAGTAGTTCATTTTAAAAGATAAAAAAAAATTAACCTTAGTTATACAAAGAATATTTTTTTCTTTTTTTTAAATAAAAGTTATCGCAATTATTATCAAATACGATAAAAAATATATTTGTAAAAATGAATGATCTTTTTTGTACAAATTTATCGATCAAACACAAGACAAAAGATAACAATCGATAATTCGAGTGACAGAGATTACATTATTTATTTATTAAAATAAATATTGGTTGGAAAAATTCTTTTTTTTTTGTTTGTTTCCTCGTTCGTAATCGAGATATAATCTGTCTCTTCATAGTTATCTTAGAAATGATAAAAAAAAATAATAAAAAGATTTATTATCTCGTTGGATGAAAGTACGAATAAACTTGCAATTAGATTACTTTTGTAATCATGTACTTGTTTTTTTGTATAGTTTTTTTCTCTCTAATGTCACGGTCAAAGGATATCATCATTTTATACTTCCATATAATTATTAGAAATTAAAGAAGAGAATAAAAAAAATTATAAATAAAATAAACAATGTAGAATGTACAAATTGTTCGATAAGAAATGATCATATTTTTTGGAAAATGAATTATTCCAAATGACGAATTAAATTTTGAAATTGTGTACCGAATTTAAATTTAAAAAAATTACAATATTTATATTATAAAAATAAAATATAAATTATAGTATATATAGATAAATAATTATAATACAAAAAGAAAACTCTCTAAATACATTTATAATTTGTATAGTAACATATATTATATTTTTATTTATTTATTTTTTTAATGTTTGTTGAATTCTTATTAATTTATATTATTTTTATTTATTTTTTTTATTTGCATAATAACATATATTATATTTTTATTTATGTATTTTTTTAATTTTTGTTTAATTTTTAATTATTTATATTATTTTTATTTATTTTATTTATTTGTATAATAATATATGTTAATACCAAAAAAATTTTTTTTTCTTTTTTTTCGAGAAACAGTCAAAAGTTTGGAGTTCATAATACGTTTGGTTAAATATTATCGCGACTAGAGAAAGAAAAAAAAAAGAAAGAGAAAAAAAATAATAATAACCGCTCGTGCATTTAAAAGTTATGATTATTATTATATATACATATATGTGTGTGTGTCTAGTAATATTATCTACATTTTACACTAGACCAATTATCCTTGAAATTATCAACCTTAGTTTTATGATAAACGAAGACTAATGTTATTTTAACTATTTTTTATTCTTTTGTATTTTTTTCGATCAAAATGCTATGCCCCAGTGCATTTTTATTAAATTTTTTTGTTTTGTTATTTTGTTTTCGTAAAGATAATAAAGTGAGAGTTTATCTCGGTATGCGATGTTTGTATATAAACTTTATCTGGAAAGTATATACTTAAAACTAAAAGATTAGATTGAGGAATAAGAACTATTATTTTTTTCTTTCCAATGGCAAATAATAAAAAAAAAAAAAAAATAGAAGATAATTATTTTCTTGGATTGTATAGGAATCCTGTCGTATTTCCCGTGTACGTATTTTTATTTGATTAAAAGAAAGACAAAATTATAAATTCTCAATTTTTAGGAGACAAAAAACATTTATTTATAAATTTGGAACATGCTTTTTTTTTTAGAAATGAAAACGAGTTATAAAACATAAACGTTGATATAACAAAAATAATTATAGTAACATTCGAAATTATTCCTACGTTAAAAAAAAAACAAATGATAACATTAAACATTTGCATTTTCAAATGGTCACTTTAACGAGTTGTAACAAACTAACATTGTAACAAACTAACATTGTAACAAACTACATTGTTAACGTTCGTAGTTATTTTTTTTTCTTTTTTCATTTTTCTTTTTATCGAGTAAAAGACAAACTCGTGAAAGAAACGAACAGGTGTGCGGGAATCGAAAAGAAACGTATTTCGTATAAATCTATTTATCTTTGCGTATTGTAAACTGAAATGAGAACAATTCAATATATATATATATATATATGTATATGCATAACGAAAAGCGTTTTTTTACATTCGCATGATAGACAAACATTAATTTCTTTCATAATGTAAGAATAATAACATTGTATAAAAAGAAAACAAAATTAAATAAACGAATATATGTAATTTTCATTTATCATTGACGATAATGCACATGAATGTAGAAAAAATACATCAAAAAATTAAAAAATTGAAAATAAAAAAAGAAATTAAAAAATAATAATTCATTAATAACTTGTTCTGAAAATAATGATAACCAAAAAAATGAAGAAAAAAAAAATAAAATAAAAATAAAATATATTTAAATTAATTCGTATAACATATACATATATTAATTCATATATTCAGCGTATTATTTCACATTCACATGGTAATGCGTGTAAAGTGTAAAAAAAACATATACAAAAATAAAACCAAAAATAAAATAAGAAAATAAACGAATAATAATCGATTCACAACTTGTTTTAAAGATAATAAAAATATGAAGAAAGAAACCATAGATTGCATAGAAATAAATAAAAAAATAAATAAAAGTATTTAAATAAATTCATATATATATATATGGAACGAGTTTAAGGGGATTATCTTATGAATTTATAAATTATCTGAGAGTTTGAAGGATTGGAAAGACCTTCGGTTTTTCCTTTCGCTTACCTGGTACAATCGTCCGTGACCTTGCTGTTCGTACTGCCAATGGAAGCAGCATTGCCCAAAGCAACAACTGTAGCACCCGAAATCAGTAGAAATATTCCAATACCCATCTCGATCTATATATTATTTTATTAATTAATAATTTAACTAATTAATTTCTCTTCTTAATTATATTTTTATATATTTATTTAAAAATATATGTCTCGTATTTTTTAACTAACAACAAAAGTCACAGTTACAGAAAAAGAGAGAGAGAGAGAGAGAGAGAGAGAGAGAAAGAAAACAACGATGATATAATAAACTTTGTGTTACACCGAAAAAAAACTTGGTATATTTTTTTTTATTGTTTTTATATTTTATAAGAAAAAAAACGCACGCGCGTTTGAGTATGTCTGTGGGTGTCAGTTTTATACCCCCCGTTTAAAAAAAAAAAATAAATTAAACAAAGACACCCGCCAAACCGATCCGAGTCGTGCAACGATCGGTCAAACGACTGACAACACCGACGACTATTAACTACGATATACTCGTTCGAGTTGGATAAAGTAAGAATGAGAATGTGTGAGAGAGAGAGAGAGAGAGAGAAAGAGAAAGAGAGAAATAACATCCGCTCACCGGCCGCAGATTCCTTGACTGTTCTTTCACTCTTATCTATCTCTCTTTCTCATACTTTTGGATAAAGTGAACGACAACCTTCTAACGATTATAGTAACCCAATACAAGGTATAAACACCCTTTCTCTCTCTCTCTCTCTCTCTCTCTCTCTCTCTCTTTCTCTCTTTCTTATTATCTTTTTTATTTTGTTTTTATTTATTTTTTTATTTTTTGTGCGTGTTATATTTAGGTAATATTTCTTTCTAAGAAGTGTTTCAAACAAAGATTAATCTATTTTATTTCTTATCTCTTTTCAACTTCGAACTCTTTATCTTTTCTTTCTTTCTTTCTTTTTTTCTTTCTCTATCCCTTTATTTTTATTTTTTATTTTATTTTATTTTATTTTTTTTTTTTACTCTTTTACGGATATAATTTCTTAATTATCTTTTATTTCTATCTCTTTCTCTCTCTTTTTTTCTTTATTTATTTATTTATTTTATTTTTATACGGATATAATGTTTTAATTATCTCCTCCTATCTCACTTTCTCTCTTTCTTACTTTAACTTTTGTTTTATTTATTTTTTCTTACTTTTTGTACGGATATTATTTCTTAATTATCTTCTTTCTCTTTCTCTCGCTCTCTCTGTTTCTTTTTTTGGTTTCTTTTTTAACGCGACCAACAACAGGCAACGGGTGTACCTGTTTAACTCAGGTTTTAACTAACCAAGATAAGTGTTTATATACTCGATATTTCCTTCGAGGTAAGATAAGAACTGTACGTTGATTGGACAATAGTTCAGACGTGCCTCCTTGCCGATTGGTCAACGATTATAATTTTCTGTGCATACTTTTTTCATCGTCGCCACTGTTCAAAACGATATCTACTATATCACATGATTACTTATATTACATATCTTTCCGATTACTTTTCTTTCATTGCTTTGACTTTTTTTTTATTTTATTTTTATTTTATTTTTTTGTTTAAGGATGATAAGAACAATTAAAGGAAATGCATTTTGTTTATTTTACGTAAATGGAAATTTTCAAAGGATAATAAAACATACGATCGCGCGCGCGCGATAATATTGTACTTGAAGTACAAATATCTTTATCAGGTGTTTTATAAAAAATAGAAATTTTACATGGAAAATATGAATCTAGATATGAAATGTTTAAAAGTATGAAAGAAGGGATAAACTATTACTAGATAATAATATAAAAATTAATAAAAAAGGTTAATATAAAATATAATTGAAATATTTTTAAATACACTTGGTGATAAATATTCATCTACAAAATCTAAACGACCTCATCTGACAATGAGATGGGAATGCTTAAACAATAATATTTAATGTAAAAAAACTGTTGAGTTTAGTAAGAAACGGTAGAAAACGAAGAAACATAAATTTAAGTATCATCATCACTACTGGTATAATAAATTTTGCTTACAAAGACGCATGCTCAAGGATGCCTACGACAATGAAGGATTTATCATAAATGCATCTGATAATCACAAATTAAAACAGAACATCTCATTAAACTATTATACATACATATATATATATATATATATATATATATATATATATATATATATATATATATATATATATATTTTATCTACGTTTGTTTTATTCTAAAATATAAACTTTTTTATTTTAATTAACATATTTAATAATAAGTATATTAGTATTATATATAAAGTATACTATGCTAACAATTATATATAGTTATACATAAAATTATCTGTATATAATATTTAATAATAATTAAATTTAATATATTTAATATAATTACTGTTAAATATTTTCATATTAAAATATTAAATATTTTTATATTAAATTATTTTAAAATATTTAAAATATATAAGAAATATATAAAATTTATTTAAATATTACCATATTTAATATATATAATAATAATAATAATTTAAACAGGATTTATAAAATTATCATTTCAATCTAATTACTCATTCATTGGATTTACCATATTTTTAGTATTTTTTGTTAAATTAGTGTTTACCAATACGTAAGAATAAAGTGTTTCCCTATTTTACGTCTACGTAATATTTTAGTTTAGTATGAATAAGGATACACACGTAAGTGATAGATCCTTCGGATAACAACTATCAAACAGGACTTCGAACGGTAATTAGAATGTAAAGCACAACACGTTAACGCGGAAATTTATTCCATGGAAGAAGATTCGTAAAACCGATATGACTGTATACATATATACATATGTACCTATATACATGTATAGATATATCTTTACTCCAAGTATAGTACAACTCATGCAAATTCACGTCAATGAATCGTTAGTTGAATTAATCATCAATAAAATGAATTAAAAATTAAATAAACATTAATACATTATTAATCAATAATAATTATACTAGTGTTCACACTAGTTATCATAAAAATTAAATATTTATTTAAAATATTAAACGTTTTATATATTTATTTATAATATATATATTATATATATTTATAATATATATTATAATATATTTATTTATATAATAATATATAAATATATAATAATTTTATTATATTATAACTAATATTAAATATATAATAATTATTATATTTATAATATATATTTATTTATATATTAATATTTATTTCTATAAATAAAATCATTAATATTGATGAGTCTTCGGTTTTATGATAATTTTGATAAAAATGCATGAAAATAATAAATATGTATATATATAGAAAAATTAGTAATATTTGTATAATAACAATTTCAAGTAAATTTTGTTTATTTCAAGTAAAAAAAATAATAAATGGTCAAAGAAGTTCGATAAAGGTGTCGTTGATAAGGTATTTGGAACGTTAAATGTTTTATGCAAATAATTATTTTGCAAAACGAGCATTTTGTGTTGACCATGGTTATAAAATGTTCGATATACTTAGGATCGTTTAAAAAAAAAAAAAAATAAAAGCAATTACATACAATTCATATTTTTATTTATACTAGCAACGATTATAAATTTTATCAATAATTTTTTTCATTTAACATTGCACCCTTTATTCAATTTGTTCAACAAAAATAATTTATAGATCTAAGTATTTGAATTATTTTCTCCCTTCATCATTGTTACAATGTAACAAACCGAAGTGGCAATGAAAAAAAGAAAAAGAAACACAAACAAATAAGAAACTTTGTTCTTTGCATTTGACAAGTTCGTGGGTGCAAAATCTAAATCGTGATTTGATTAAAGGAAAAGAAATTCTTTTCGATTTAACGAATAATTTATTATCGAAAGAAAAAATGTTGAGAATAAATTATAAAATGTAGGATATATAATTACAAAAGTTTATATTATTGATTTAACATTATCAAGTTTCAATAATTTACTAAACATTCGCGTGATGAAAGTGAATATAAATTTAAAAATATTTGTCAATACGTTTCTATATTGAATTATAATTTCTAGATTGTTAATTAATTATATTTATTAATAAAATTAATCCTTAATTTATTATACAATTATTTTAGAAAGAATTGAAGAAAACAAAAAAAAACAAAAATAAAATAAGAAAACGTAGATCTGAATTAAAATTGAAGTTAAAGTTTTACAAAATATTTGCAAACAAAAATTATTCAACATTTGAATTGATTATATTTTATTTAAATATATTTATATATACACACAGTTGTTTAAAAAATTTTAAAAATTTGTTATTCAAAGCAGAGAGGATCCCTTTTTTTTGGTGTACGTGTTACACTTCGTATATCTTAAATTTTGACATAACTTATAATAGATAAGCGTTTCGAGGATGAATGTTACGATAGCCCACTTTACGAGGGTCACTCAAACCTTCGAAGTACCACAAATGCTTGTGTTTATATATTATGGTGATAAGTATTAATGAGACTACAGCAAACGAACCCAAGTTATGCTTTTTAAGAAAAAAATTTTAATGATACTTAAATGAAAGTATCTCTTTTTTTTAATTTTATTACTGAGAACATATACATATATATTATTCTGGTAACATAATTATATTTCTAATTATTATTTCGTAATTATCAATAATTCTTATTCAACGTAATAATTAATATCGAATATTAATTAAATATATTTTTTAATTAATAATGCACTTAACATTATTTACTTTGTTTTTAAATTATTGTCAATTTTGTTTCATTTTTTTCTTTTTAGTTAAATACTAATGCTAATAAAATAAATTCGATCGAGGCTACAAAGTAAAAAAAAAAAAACAGATAGAAAAACTGCATTAAGATTAGAAACTAATGCATTTGAGTAAAAACTAATGACTTTAATTTGTCACTAAACTTACGACATTTTAACGACCTTTATCCCATTTTATTTTCCACGTTTGTAAAATTAGTTTGACAAAACCAAACCGACTAAATTAATTCTTACCTTAGTAAGAGTACGTGCCCATGACTTTTACACCTATTTACCTTTAATTCCATTGTTTGTTTTTGCACGAGATAATTAATTAATTAATTTCATATAATTTTGGTTAATTATTTTTTCATTTGCATAATTAGAAAGAAAGAGAGAAGATAAATAAGAATAAATAGAAAAAAAAGAAAAAAAGGGAGGATCAGAGTAACAGAAATAGAAAATAAAAAAGGGTTAAGGGTAAGAGTAAGAGAGGAAGAGGATGGAAGCCTTAAAAATCGTCACAGAGCAAACTCATTGGTTCTTTTTTCGGTGAAAGAAAAGAAAAGTGTGGAAGGGAAAAGAAGAGAAGGGGGAGGAGAAGGGGAGAAGAAGGGGGAGGATGGCGGTAAAAAAAGGGCAAATGAAAAAAATAACGCTATCGATTCTTCGCAAAGTTTTATTCGATCAACGTAGAACTCATTTCCGATGCAAACTGCCGATGAAACGTTCCTAGATATTTGCATACAAGATTTATCACTAATAAAATCTACCGAAAAGAATAAAAAAAAAGATAAAAAATGAAAGTAAATGAAAAAAAAGAAAAAATATAAATAAAAAAAAGAAAAGAGAGAAAAGTCGTTTTAATGCAAGAAAATTCTTCTTCGCGATAGGAAACGTAACAGAGGAGATTTTGTTCTTAATCTTTTTTTTTTTTTTATAACAAATGACAATACGTTGAAATTTTATAAATCAATCGTTAGGTATTTTTATATATTATTTATATTATATATATTTTTTATTTGTAGAATTATAAAGAGAGAGTGAAGAAATTATATAAACATATATAATATTAAATATTATATTTTAAAACAATATATATATATATATATATATAAGAATATATTGTATTTATATAATAAATAATATATAATAATAAATAATATAAATAATATATTATAATAAATAATGCATTTTTTTATATATAAAATTTATTATGTATAGAATATTTTATATATTAAATATAGAAAATAAAATAAAATAAATAAATAAAATAATAAAATAATTTAAATATTAAATATATAAAATATAAAATATTTTAGCAATTAAAATATATATTATATATATTTATTAAAAAAAAATATAATATATTACTATATATTAAACTATTATATAACTATATATATATATATTTTTTTATTAGGTTTCTTTTTCAAAACTAAAAGCTTGAAACTGTCTCTGCTATCCAAGTAACTAACTCACCCCTGAAAGGTATTTCATACGTTGATTGATTTTTTTCCGAGAGTCAAGTTTCGATATAGGTATATATGTACATATATACATACTACGAATAGGAATTCATTATTTTAATAAAAAGAGAATAAAAAAGTAGAGACACAGGATAAAAAGAGAGACCACTTTTCTCATCGAACGAACTGTAGCTATAACTACCACGCGATTAGAATGTTTTTTTTATTTCGTTATTTTATTTTTTGTTTTTTCTTCTTTAATGGAATCCTTTTCCTCCCTTTTCGTATTTTAATAGCTGAACCATATTGATAAAAGATTTTATATTCTTTCTTTTCTGTTTCCTTTTATCATTTCGTATTTTTCATATTTTTTCATCATCTTTTTATCATATCGTATTAAATATGAATAATACGAATATTTATTTTAATATGAAAATAATAATGAGATACGATAATAAAAAAAAATAATAAAAATAATCAATGGTAACAATTGATGTATAACCGGATCTTAATAATTTAATTAGAATCTTATGCAATGATAATTTTCTAATCATGAAAAATAATTACGTTTCAGAAAAAGACAAAGATATTTTACATATCGTATAAGAAAGAATGTTTGTTACGTTAAACGTAGTATATAATTAATTTCGTTTTATTTTAATAATCCTGTGTGATGATATGTGTATATATTATTATACACGTAAGAATAAAAAAACAACTCAAGCTGTTAATATGTAAGAATGATAAAAATATAAAATATTCATAATGAATTGAAATAACCGATGATTAATATTGTATGTTAAAAAAAAAATAACACGATGAAATAATAATATTCGATAATATATAGTTAACCAATTATCTAGATAAGATATTTAAATTGTTATTGCAAAATTTATATACGTCAACTTTGAATGATTGTATTTCAATTAATTAATTATTATCGAACATTTGTTTTTAATTATATTAAACGGTCGTAGAATCTTGGTTTTGAATGAGATTGTATTTTAAATTTATTTCATTTTATAAATGATCTTAAATAATAATATTTAATTAATTAATTTTTATCGAACATTTGTTTTAAATTATATTAAATAATTGTCTCTTGGTGGAATGTTTGAATCATGTTTGTTAAATAATTTTATAAAAAGTTACGAATATAAATTAAATTATTAATTCAATATTATAAATAAATTAATATAATTTATAAATTATATAATTTTTATAAAATATAAAAAATATATAAATTTCATAAATCATGAAAAAAATATCATATCTCCGGAATTTGTTCTAAAATAATAATTTTAAATTATCCGAAGAAATCATGAGACTATTTGCACTATTTCTTTCTCTATCTTTCTATCTTTTTCGTAAGCTCCTGTCATCTATTTTTCCAATTTTTACAACGTAAGGAGAGGGTTGTTTTTTCTCTCAGCACGTAGTAGTAAAACCGGATTGCTCGTTATCACGCAAACGGTGCCAATATCTTTTTTTTGAAACCTTGTTTCCCTTTACGTTATCACATATCTCAAAATTACCCAGCTATACTTTTCAAAGGATTATGCGACAAAACCACATAGTCATTAATTCTATTACAAATAGTAAAATCTCAACTAAATCTTAAAACATATATTGTATACTATAATATAAAGATTAATAATATCTTTGATCTTAATGGTATTTTAATAAAATGTTTTAAAATAATGAATGTGTGTTACTTCAATTTTTATAGGTAAAACTTGCAATATAATATATTTTTATTATTATTATTATTATTATTTTTTATACGAATTTAGTTTTACCAATAAATTATTATTTTATGGTATATTACATTAGTTTCTATTTCTTTTTAAATATTATATAAAATAATATAATAAAACAATATATAATATAATATAACATAATAAAAATATTATATAATATAATATAATAAAAATATTATATGATATATTATATTAATAATATTATATAATATTATAGATGGTAAAAGATTTTTCAATAATAATAATTTAATTTAATAAAAAATAATTGCAAAAAAATTATATTTTTTGAAAAAAAGTTTAAATTTAAAATATATATATAATATACACGTATAATATACACATATAATTATAATAATTTAGGGATTTTGTTTCTTTTTATTTTTTTTAATTTTTTTTTTATGCGGATTAATTGTTTAACAAAAATAATCTATTTAGCTAACATACAATCGGTCTACGTCGAGCCTTGAAAGGTATCACAATTAATTACCACCTGTTAACCGAAACAACGAATTTCATGTATTTATATACATAAGTATATGTAGACATTGTAGTACATATATATATATATATATATATATATATATATATATATACTCAACAGTATAACTTATCGTTTTACATTTACATTCTGGATACAACATATAAATTTTATCTCGTTTTATTTATTTTTTTTTTATTCCTAACTTGTTAACAAACCGTTACACTATTTTTTTTGGACAACTCGAGGACAAATTTAAATAATTACCTCTTTAACAAACGTTTTTGTTAAAAAAACGAAAGTTTTGTTTCACGTGTTGCAATTAATTATCATACGTTAAAAAAAGAATATTTTTAAAGAAATATTTTAAATCGTTATTCGTGTGTTTCCTCTTACATATATTATCAATTTTATCAATTTATTATAAACATTTGTGCGAATTTCTGACTAAAGTGATATGAAATACAAAGAAGGAAAACTCGAAAATAAAAAAAAGGAAAAAAGAAACCTTTTCTAAGAAATAATCAGAATAATAATAATAATAATCAATATTCGTTTTGACAATGTGCAAATTTGTATCGTTTGATAAGAAAACGAAAAAAAATTCATTATCATCAATAACATCTTCGACGAAAACCATTAAGAAAACTAATCTAATCATTTTTAAAATACTTCCTCATAACTTTAATGAATATTTCATGATATAATAATTTATTTATACGAGACAACGATGATTATTCTAAATAAAAAATTTTTCTTCGAATTATTAACATCAACGAACTTGAACAAAAATTTTAATATCTCGGTCGCGTACAAGGTTTGGAATCATGTTATTAATCATTCGATTAGTATGATATTGATGAATCATCGTATATAGAATATTTAATCAACTAACTATGTTATAAAAAAAAAAATATATATATATATATATATAAAAAATCACTTTCTACTTTCATTTTATTTTTTTAAATTTATTTTCTTGTATTGTTTCTAGGTGTTTTTTTTTCGATTTCCTTTCAATCTAATCGATTTCCGGATTATTATAAATTTACATAAGTGAATATTTTTATACTGTGTAATATTCATCATCATCATCATCATCGTGATTGAGCTCGACAAACAAAATTACTATCTCATTTTCAAAACTAATTTTATTCACCTCGTACTTTCGTTTCCTCTTTCTTTCTCTTTTCTATTTTTTTTCTCAATAAAATTATCGTAGACGTTTAATTATTTTCAATGTTAATTTAAAACAATTTTCTTTTTCAATCAAAAATAAATGATATTAAAAAGTAAAAAAAAAAAAAAATTAAAGGACTAAAAGAAAAAAAAATTGTAAATGGTTGTAAAGAAAAACATCTGATAAATATTTGTTAAAAGATTTTCCAATATATATTTTCTTTTAGAAAATTAAAATTTTGTATTATAAAAAGGATTAAAGAAAAAAGAAATTTAATTGGTTATAAGGAAAAACATCCAATAATTCTGATTTATTAAAGAAGATTTTCCAATATATATATTTTCTTCTAGCAAATCACAATTATTATATTATTATTATTATATTATTTTTATTATTATTATCATCATATTGCTCTACAAATGCTTCTTCCTTTTTTTATCTTTTACTTTCTTTTCTTTTTGATTTATTTGTTTTTTTTTTTTTACAAATATATTGGATAACAGAGAATAAAAAATAAGATAAGAAAAAAATAATAATAAGAAAAAGAACATAGTATGTATTAATAAGTGAAACAAAGTATTGATAATGAGTATATACATAAATACATATCTATATATATATATTTAATAATAATAATAATAATAATAATAATAATAATAATAATAAAACATATGTGTAATCGTTTAAGATCTTACCTTACCATGTATATAATATATAATTTATATATACATATATAGACATATATAAATGTAATAAAAGTGGAGATATAATTTGTTAGAATATGGGCCTTGGTGGAAAGCCTATTTGCTAGAAAATTGTTACGTGTTCGTTTAATAAGGTCAACATCGTGGATGATAGTAGAGTAAACGTGAACACCGAAGGGATAAATTAAAGCTGGTCAAGGTGTCTAAAGCTTTGTTTACATTTCGAGTAGTACGTGGATAAATCCATGCAAGTGAGACAATCCATAAAGCCTCCCTAGTGCTATCTCGATAAAATGTTATTACTTATCTTCAAGAACATATTATTTCTTTAAATTAATTGTGAAACGTAGATACATATTCGAATTGTTTAATATATTAAATCGATTGAATTTATTAAAAAAAAAAAAACAATAAATTAATCAATCGTGATAATTAGACCAAGTTTTTTTTTTTTTAGATTGTTTGTAGTATTTTTAACAGAAAATAATCAGATAGATTTTTGAGACACTTTTATCTAAGACATTTCAACGACAATCCCTTTAATTTAACATTGGTGTTCGATTATCGACGTAACAATGTTACTTTCTTATTATTTTGTTATTAACTTTAACCTGTTCTTTTTTTTGTTTCGTTCTTCTTGTCTTTCGTTCTTTCTTTCCTTCTTTATTTCTTAATTAAAGTTTCTATTTTCTTGACATTCTCTCTCTTTTTCTTTATTTCTTTCGAGTATGTACTTACATTTTCAATTTAACTTCAGACATGATCATTTATTTTCTGTGCGACTCTTTTTACAAAACTATTTCTATTTTCTTAAAAAAATAATCAACTCAAGTTCGATTTTATTTCTTTTTTTTTTCATCTCCTCTTCTTCTTTTTTCTAATTTAATAGATGTTACATTTTGTTAAGATTTAATTTTGATTTATACTATGTTTATAATATTTATTAATATTTTATTTTTGTACAGGCAAAAATTCATAGGAATTTCAATTAATATAAAAACCATTCGATTAGTTTTATTGAGTTTTATTTAATAAATAAATTCTAAGTAATGAAAACTTTGTAAAAAATAATATGACAACTTTCAAGAAACAAATCATTCGAGCGTTACATTTTTTTATATTACTTACAAAAGCATAAATTTTTTCTCTTTTTTTTCTTATGATTATATAAATGAAGGAGATAATTCAAGTGTCCTTATTTCTTATGATTCTTCATTTTATAAATAAATAAAATAAAAAAGAAAGTATACTTTCATTACCTAATATAGCATCATAGTATTTTTCTCATCGATCAAAGATATTTTCTTTATAAATTTAAACCCTGTCATTCTGTCAAAACTTCACTTTCAAACTGGAACTAACCATAAATGTTGTTTTACGGGTAAGATCTTAAACGATCTCAAAATGCATGTGATTGATCAATATGAATATCGAAAAATCTATCAATCAATCAATTTTCAATATATATTGTCTAATTAATTCTTCATGAAATTGCCAAAGGATACATTAATTAATATGCTAAGTTACCTAATAATAATAATAATTATAATAATATCATCTTTAACGTGTGTGTCATCGTTAACCAACTTTGATGTACAACTTGTATACAAGTCTAACAACTAATCGATTAAATCATAAGAGAAATTTCACTGTCAAAGGAGAAATAGAGAGAGAGAGAGAGAGAGAGAGAGAGAGAGAGAGAGAGATAGATTCATGAACCCCCACTTCATCACACCCCCTAAATATTAACTACAATATATTTTTTTTTACACAAATTTTATACGCTCATTAACAAATAGTATTAGTAAATAATAATAGTATTAGTAAAATATATTATTATTTAACAATTGTTAAAATTATTATATAAATTATTATTAGTAGTAAAATAGTATTAGTAAATAATACTAATACTAATTTATAAATTAGTAAATTAGTAGTCTTTATTCAAGGAATAAGATAGAATAAAAAAATCTAAAGAAATACATTTTCTAATATAACTTATCTTTTATTTTAAAATTTAGTAAAAAAAAAAAAAAAAACACAAAAAAAGAAACACATATCTTTTTTTCAGAATAGATCGTTCGTGCACTAGTATTTTTTTCTCCCTTTGTGTGTGTGTGTGTGTGTGTGTGTGTGTGTGTGTGTGTGTGTCTTTCTATTTTTCATTCTTTATTCTTCTTTTAGTATTTTTTTTTTTTTCAACTTTTTGTACGACCCTCGTCGTTCATCGTCAACGGGTACGTAAACGCAGGGGATTGTTAGACATTATATATACAAACGTACAAGTTTCAAAGAGAAAAAAAAGAATGAAAGAAAGTAAAAGTGGGGTAAGAAAATAGGATCCGCAAAAAAAGAAAATACGCACCCAAACACACATACACACGCTCGTGAAAAAAGGGAAAGTTTAAACGAAAGTATGCATGTGTTTGTGTATGCGTTAGAGAAAGAAAAAGAGCTTGTAAAAAATATCAATAGTTGGAAAAGTAAAAAAAAAAAAAAATGAAGGTAGTGGGATAGTAAGCTTTAAAGATATCTTGTTCTCACCTTTCCACCCTCTTCTCTCTCCCCCCACCTACCCTTATAGCATCACCTGAAGGCTAACCTTCGTTACTGCACTTTTACCACATGCATTTTTATTTTTTATTTTAAACTTTTAAAACCGATTTCCAACACGAAACACTGCAGAAACTTTTCTATGCTGTTGAACACAGTTTCAATGTTTCTCTTTTTTTTTTTTTTATTAGATCTAGTATTTATTTTATTAAATTTCTAGTAATCTTAGGTAATTGAAAAACGAATTTGAGCTTTACTTACAATTAAATAAATAATTAAATTATTAATTCGTTAATAATTAATTTAAATTAATAATTTACTTAAATATATTTATACTATAATTATATTAAATATAATAATATAAAAATATTATACCTTAAAATATTTATACTATAATATGTTATGCATAATATATAATTCACATATGTTATCGAATCTTATTGGAGATTTGATAAAAAAAAAAAAAGAAAAATAATTGAAGTTTATTTATTATTTCCCTAATTTTTTTTGTTTGATATTTTTTTAATTGTATATTTTTATTTTGTTTCTTTCTTTTTTTCTTTATTTTTTCTTTCTTTAAAATAAATTCGATTAAAACAGAGATTTACGATACGTCTGTTAATAGGATTTATTTTCAAAGTGAAAAAGTATACATACCTACTTGATTCGAACTATAAGATAAGAGGAATCGAAATAGAACTACTTACAAGATATATATAAAGAAAAGAAAGAAAAGAAAAACTATACGAATCGATTTTGAATCCAGAGAATCTTGAAGACTCTCTGGACCAATTGCAATAAGTTAGAATCCAGCTATATGTAGGTAAATAAATGTAGAGCAAAAAACAAGCTGATCTTATTTGTGAAATCTGATGCGGATCTCTGATCTTGTTGGTAAATACAAAAAAAAAAAAAAAATAAAATAAAATCAAATAAAAGATAGAAAGCTCGTAGAAAACCGGTCGAGATTATATACAGGTTGTACGTCTTATATAAAAGTAGACGAAAAAAAAAATAGAAGAAGATAAAAGAAGAAAAATGTCTCGTCTATTTGACAGATGTATTACGCAATTATGTTCATCTTTGATATTTACTCTCTTTTTTAACTCGAGTGTAATAACATCATGGATGATATTACAGATTTTTCTCAATTTATCGTTAAAAAGAAGAAATAGAAGAAGAAAAAGAAGAAGAAAAACAAATGATTGTTTTGTACGATTAGATCAACGTTCTCTCAACTCAATCATTTTCTAACTCTGTATTTGTATTTGTTAATTACTTCATTAAATATTCTATCTATCTATCTTGTTCCTTAAAATTATCGTAAAAAAAAGATAATACATTTTTCATCTAGTTTTTGTTTCCTTCTTAAAATTACAAAAAAAGAAAAAAAGAACTCATTTGCAAAATAATAATATTCAGTAAAAGGTAAAAGTTTCATTGTCGCATAATAAACATTGTGTAACTCAATTGAAATACTGAAATATGTAGTATATAAACTGATATTACTCTAGATTTTATCTCTCTCTCTGTATCTCTCAAATCGTATTACTTGAAAGCACTTCATTATAATGTTTCAAAGTCCAAGAAAGTAGATTATTATGAAGATTATAGAAAAGAAATAAAACGAAAATGTGCTGTGGAAAAGGTATAACAAGGTTTACTACGGTTACTAAATTATTCGATGAGTATCTAACAGAAATATTTTAATAATTCTTCAAAAAATGATATTTGTAATATTTAAGGGTATTAAATTATAATATATACATATACAGAGTGTACTATCATTGAAAATTATTTCATTAATGTAACACAATTTAATTTAATTATTTAATTAACTTTAATTTAATTTGATTTAAATTTTTTTAAATAATATTTATAATTAAACTATAATATATAAATAATATTTTAATAATACTATGTATTTATATTATATATATAAATATACTTTATAAATATATATATATATTAATAATTAAAATTTAAATTAAATTAAATTTAACTTTAATTTTTTATAATTTAATTTAATATAATATAGCTAATAATATAGTTTTATTAAATATTTATAATGATTTTATTTTATTTTTTTGTCAATACCAAATAATATAAAATCGATCTAATCAAATAACAAGAAGTATATACTTAAAAATGTTATTACATAGATATTTATATGATAATTATTGTTACGTTGGAAAATTGATATTATTCGTGATAATGATATATACATAAGATCATTATACTTATCGTAAAAATGATTAAAAAATAATCTAATCATTATCTTAATTATTTTTTATTACGTTCTGAATATTTCCGTTAAGTGTTGTTTCAATTAATCGCAATATCTGAGAATCATTAATTAATGCGTAATGTGAGGTATTCAATATTGATTTTTTATTGTATTTTATTTTTTTCTGAATAAGAATGAAAAAAGTTGGAATAAACGAGGGATATCTTAAATGTAAACATTTCTTTTAACCTGATCACAAAGTATTTTTTATCCAAATTTGGAAAAAAGAAGCCAACGGAGAGAAAAGTCTTTGATAAAAGTTGGTCAATAATTTAAAAAAAGAGAAAAATATATCGACGTGGTAAATTTAAAAACCGACTTCAACTATCTTCTTTTCCCGCTCCAACACCCACAAATAAAAACAACGATGACGACGAAACTTTTAAATTTGCGAACTTTTCTTCTAAACGAAGTTTATTCTCGAAGAAGTAGAAGATAAAATAAAAAAAAAAAGAAATTATCTTGTGACACACATAAATTCTTCAAAAGAAACATCGAGACTATCAAAATATTTCCACATATTTTGCCAAAGCAATTTGAAGGGGGAAAAAAACGATAAATCAATCAGAAGATTATCCTGATAATTTTATTTTTTTTTCATACTAAATAAAATACTATACAGTAAAAAAGCTTGATATAAAAAAAAAAAATAGGAGAAACAAAAATTGCAATGAATAAACATGGATGCATAATCGGGTGCATAAAACTAAAACTATAATATAAATATTGGTTAGTATCAAATGAAAGTATCTAATGAAACCACTTCAATTATTTTATAGAAAATATTTATTTTATTTGATATATTATATTTTTTAATAATTATTGTTGTTATATTATTTATATTATTATATTATTTTTGTTTATGTTTTAATGTAATATTTTTTTATCTTGCATTACTATTATTTAACATTATTATTATATATTTATATTATATATATATATTATTTGTATTATTATATTATATTGTTACTATTATTTTTGTACTGATAATCTTTATTCCATGTCTACCCTCGCGGGTTTCAACATAGCCTCCTTGCTACATACAGTGTCACATATTCCTTATCCTACTTTCTATTATTTTTGTATAAATTTCAAGGAATTAATCCGACTTAAGTGCACGATATTATTGCTATACTTATTTTAACATTATTGTTAAAGATATAACAGTTAGATTGTTTTTTTTTTTTTTTTACTTTTTAAAGAGAACTGAGCTTAAAAGGTCTCTTTGAAATTTTCAAAGTTTCAAAGTCAAACCTAAGAAAGTACGACTAATATTCTCAAACTGTTGAAGAACTCTCTCTCTGTTTCTCTCTTTCTCTCTTCAAATTTGTAATCTTTCTTTTCGTGATGAATGATAAAATCTAGAATCGTTTAATATTATCTTTCAAACATAATAATAATAATTTCTATATACCTATACAAATGGAAAATGGATTTCACCTTTAAACATAGCATCTATTTTTTGTATCATTCATTTGAACTTTTCATAAAAACAATTAATAAATAATTCGTAGTTAAAAATAAATAAATAAGTTTAAAATTATATACAAAAATTCCTAGTATATCGTTGAAGTATAATTATACCAAAAAATTTCATTGATTTAATCAAATTAATCAAATAAAAAATTATTCAATTTTTGTTAATAATAAATAAGAGTATAAAATCAATATATTATTATCATGATTAGAATATATCTGATAATAATTATCGTAATCGACAGTAATATTACTAAAAATGGATTATTAAAATGATAATAATTTGAACACTTTACAATGATATGTATCTTAACAAATTCACCTTCTGTTAAGGTAAATTAGTCAGGTATAACAAAAGCAGGTTATATCAGTAAAAACTTTAATTCTTGTTTATGAACATTCACACATAAACACACACATATACACATATATACATTCGTAGAAAGTTTATAGAAATTTACGATTGATCGACGGTGAGAAGTTTCAGATAAGCAAACTCATGAAGGGTCGAAAACTTTTGGGTCAATCAAAAACCGCATGAATGGTTTCTCTGTTTCATCTTCTCTTACTTTTCCACTAAATAAGTTGAATTGATAAATAAACTAATAAATAATATATTTCAAATAAATAATAAATAACAATATTACATAAAATAATAATAATATTATAATAATATACAGAATGGTTTATTAGATGCCCCTAATTAGGGTTCTTTAATTAATTTATTATGTTATCTAATCAAATTTGTAATTATTATTTTATTATTATATATTTCATTTATATATATGTAATATAATAATATAATAATTGCAAATTATATATATATATAATAATATACTTACTAATTCTATAAAAAATATAATAATTAAAAACTATATATATATATAACTAATTGAAATATATATTTAAAATATAATATATATATTTTAATATATATCTACATCTTTTTATATGTATTTGGGAATAATAACTATAATATAGGTGAAAACTAAACAAAACAGCTGTTCATTGATCGACATAGTTTATTTTCCGTTTTTCTCTCATTCTACTTATTGCTACTATGCCTGACAATGAGTTATTACTATCGATGAAACAACGAAAGTGTAACAACTAAACTCTACGTTGTGTGTTTCATCAACGAGAAATGCCAAACACAGCTGACGATGTCATCCAAGAGAAAATTGTCCGAATAATTATCACAAAAATGAAAATCTTAAATGACAAACATAAATAATTAATATTAAAATACTTTTAGATTTTATTTTTTAATGATTAACTTTATCAAATTTGATCTTACTATTTTCGATAGATAATAAATCAAATGAAAAAATAACAAGAAATAATTTATCTAATTATCGTATATATATAATTATATTTAATTATTATTATATGATATATAAATTTTATAATATTATGTATTACTTTATATTTTTATATTTTTATTTAAAGTTCATAGGTTTAAACAAATAATTTAAAAAATTTTGTTTTTTGTTATTATCATCTTATAATGCAATAAAAAATTTCCAATGATTTTTATTATATGAAAATACTATAAAAATAATAATTCTGTATATAACGTTCAAAAACTTAGAAAATGAAATGATTGGGTAAAAAAGGAAGGATTTTGCAAAACTAAAAATAAATAAAAAAAAAAAATATTGCACGTGTTCTCGTTCATCATCATCGCGATTTCATTTATTCTCTTATATCCTAGAACAAAATAGTTCTGGGCAAAGTGGGTGTATCCGTTAATGAAAATTCCAAGGTTGCATTCATCGTCAATCAACTTGACTATACTTATCCAACTATTTAAAAAAAAAAAAAAGTAAAACGTATCCCACGTGTCTTCTTAATATAAATAAAATGACTATTAATTATTAGATCAATCATAATCTTTCAGAAATTTTCTATTAGCTTCATAACGAATGATCGGTGAAGTTGCACGTTTAAGATGAAAGAAAATGAAATTTTTTTTTTTTTTAATAATTACAAGTATGCATGTGTGTATGTGTGTATATGTGTGAAAGATTAATAGTACTTTCCTTATTCTTTTTAATAAATGAGAGAAAATAATTCACCTCTTTAGATTTGTTATTAGTAAAATAGGGGTAAGTATAGAAAGTGTGGAATTAGACCCTCGTTGATTTCAAACTGTCGCCACTCTTCTTATTCGTAGAATTACTTTCTTTTATTGACGTAAAAAAAAAAAAAAAAGGAAAAACTAAAGTAAAGAGAAGAAGAAAAAAAAGGAAAGTATTATGATAGAAAAAGACAGTGGAAGAGTAGTTGGTTCTTGGCACTTTGCCGTAAGTTAATGCATCCATTGAAACTAGAGAAAAAGTAAGAAAGAAAATAACATATACAAAAAAGACAAAAAAAAATATATGAAAGCTAAGAGGTTCGTATAAATTTTGAAAAAAAAAGAAGATATGAAAAATATTTGACAAAAAAATAAAATTAAAATAACAATTATTAAACGTTATTTTTACAATATTTCCATCTAACTTTATAAATTTTAACAATCAGCACATACACAATTAAATTTATTAACAAAACTGGTTCGTAAAAATTCCCCCCCAAAAAATA
Source organism: Polistes dominula (assembly GCF_049000335.1). Lineage (NCBI taxonomy): Eukaryota > Metazoa > Arthropoda > Insecta > Hymenoptera > Vespidae > Polistes > Polistes dominula. The sequence goes on along the minus strand of NW_028301116.1, from coordinate 1,971,833 downwards.
AAAATGTATAAAAAACATTCGAAAAAAAAATAAAATAAAAAATTATAGTCAAAATTATTCAACGTAATTTTTATAATATTTGTATCTAACCTGATTAATATTAACAACTAGCATATGCAATTAAATTTAATAATTACTTGAATAAAAAAAAATAACAAAAATAATTTAAATAAATTTTCATATGAACGAAATATATACAAATTTAATTATTAATTTTGTTTAATTTTAATTTAATTATATTTTGATAAAATTTTTAATTTCTGTCGTTTAATAATTATTTTAATAATTATTGATGAAAATTTATTACATAAATGAAAACGATTAAACCAATACAATTTTCTTATAATTTATTTAATTCTTTAATAATAAAATTATATAATAGAAGCAATCATTTATCAATACTATGAAAGTAACATAATTTCAATCGAAAATCTAAAAACCTGTCGATAGAACGTATCATATCGTAAACCTTTATCCCTTTTGCACAATGCTCTACGTATCAATTGATACTAAAAACGATATATGGAATACTATTAACAAAGGAAACATTTTACATATCGAAATACACCTATGTATACCTCACTCTTTTATCTGTTATCTCTTTCATTCTTTTATCTATTCACTTTTCACTTTATTTATCTTTTCACATGTTCGATATATACATGACTTCAAAATAATTTAAAAGTTCATTCATTAATTCGTGATCTTGATATTTTAGTTAGGTTTGAAGTATAAAATTCAAATTAAATAATAATAAATCTTTACAGTCCTATGGACGCATATATGCGTTTGGTAAAAATTACCAAAGTGGTCTATCGACGCATATACTTATTTGTTAATATTAATGTAAAATAATATAATTAATTAAATTATATTCATACAGTAACAAAAACTTTAATTATTATATAATTTATTATTAGAATTTAGTTAATAATAAATTTTATTATTAAATTAAATATTTTTTTATTAACATTTTAGTTAAAAGTATTCAGCATTCAAAGGGTTAATACTAATTTCAAAGATTATTATTTTCATTTTCTATATTGCAAAATACAACCAACTTTTATTCTCTTTCTCTCTCTCTCTCTCTCTCTCTCTCTCTCTCTCTCTCTCTCTCGTGTCTCTCTATTATTCTTCCACATTTTTCGCATTTATATTCCATAACTAAAAAAATATGCAATCTTGATTAATCTAATGAATAATAAACCCTTTTAAATTGACGAAATATATGAAATACTTCGTTTAATTAAAACGAGACGAGGACAAAAATTTCAACTAAACTGCTGTGAGTTGGCACACAATTTTAATTTTAGTATTTTCCTAATCAATTTGATTAGATCAAAAATGTTTTATAAATAGTAGAGGTTGGAAGAAGGGAATAAAAAATAGAACAATCATTTTTTTTTCCCCCTTACTTTCTTTCTTTCTTTTTTTACTTGACAATTTTTTCTTTTTTTTTTTTTTACAATAAACTTAAACAATATTTTTTTGTATTTATAAATAGCCTAACTATTTCAATTTGCAATGTAAAATTGAAATCCATAAATCAAAATCTTCAATGACGTATAATATTCGTAGATGCATTTATCATGCACTACGAACATTTCTGCTGCCATTCGATCGGAAATGACTAGCCTAACGAAAGGATGTTTTCCTCCCCTTACCCCCCTTAACTCTCATCCCCCTATTTCTAGTAATTTTCAACGATTCGAATTCGATTTCATCTTTGACAAACGGTGAATCCCTTTCTCGGTATTACAATAAATTAATTTTTTTCTCTCAAATAACTAATAAAGCTTCTTCTTTAATAAAAAAAAAAAATGTGTCAGAGGGTTGCGTCAGGGTTTGTACGAAAAAATATGCGTCAGATTACCAAAAAAAAAAAACACAAAAAGAAAAAAAGAACAGGTGGTACGATAAATCGGTTTTAATTATTACGCGTATTTTTTAAAATCGATTTTAATAAATGGAATTTCTAATTAAATCGTAATTTTGTTGTTAAACGAATTAATATCGTAATATTAAAATTATTAATAACCAGAACGATATTATGTATATGCATATTATTCAACGAAACGAAAAATGTAGTCATGTATTATATTTTTTTTATTTTATTTTATTTTTTTTCACTTAAATCATACGAGTGTAATTAAATGTTGTTCTCGCATATAATAATATATGAGATATATGATCTCGAATATAATAATACGTATATTACGTTTTTCTTTTCGTTATTACATTTGGCAGTGTAATTTAAAATACGAAATATTTTTTACAAGGAACGCAAACAGTAATTAAATAAAGGAACGTTTGTACCATGTCAAATTGTTATCAAAATAATGATTGTTTTTTTAAATACATACATGTGTGTATGTGTGTGTTTTGTATGTAATACCATTAGCTTTATCTCTAGGATCGTATAATTATAGAGGAATACTTGGCCTTGAAGATACGTTTCAATTTACTCGTAAGAGATTACGTTTGTAACGTAAAAGCAATTCTGATGACTTTCTATTCGTTGAATCTTACAGGTTTAGACAAAACATTTTATCTTCTCATTATCGGTAATATAAACTGATTGTAAATAATAAAAAACACCATTAGTTTTCTATTGTGATGAGTTATTATAAATAAGCAGATAAATTTATAGGAAAATAATATGTCAATAATATAAGAACAGAAAGATAATTTTTTATACGAATATATATATATATATATATATATACATATCGTTTGATGCTTGTCTTACTAATTTTTTTATACTTCCTGCCGGTGTGACTTTGAATTTGTTTCTTAATTGAAAAATACATCTAGCGTGTAATAAACGTAACAGAAAAACAAATTGAATTAGTTTCGGATAACGTTAAGCAAACGATATCGATTCTTTTACATATATGAGATATGCAATATCACGTTTCTTAATCCAATGTGAACTTATGTCGAGTATAATCCTTCATTTAAAAATATTCTTCATCCGTACAAACTCCAATAAAGAACAAGAAAAAAATAACAATCTATTCTCATTACAATTTTCATTTATCTTTTTCGCATTTCTTTTTAACTACGAAAGATATTTATATATATAAAAGTAAAAAATAAAGTGAAATGTAATATTTCAATAATAAGGGTATTAATTTTCTTAAATAAAAAAAAAATAATAAAATTATTAACGAAGTAATATAAATAAAAATTTAATATTTAATAATAATAGAAATTTATGTATAATATAATTTAAATAAAATTTTTGATTTAATTAAAATTTTATTTTTTTAAATATCAATGATCTCGTGTAACATGATATTCCTTTTTCAAAACATTTGAAAAATAATATATTAAATGTAATACAAGAAAGGAAAAAAATTATTAATAATAAAATAAAATAAATACAGGATGATCTTGTGTAACACGCTTGTTCCTTTTTTTAAAACATTTAAAAAATAATATATTAAATTTAATAAAAGAAAAAAAATTGTTAATAATAAAATCATCATACGTGATAATAATATCAAAGTATTAAAAGGATTTATGAAGTAACCTAGATTCAAAGATACAACCAAACTAACTATATCTTGTTTATCTCATCTCGTTTGTTAGAATGCATTACAATAGATCGTAGACGTGGTATAATGTGTATCGCGTACCTAAGCAAATACATTCACCTAGTTGATGATTATGTGTACGTTACGTTGAGCGAATAGATGAGATTTAATTGACTTTATGACATTTAGGTTATTGCCTACTGGTAACGCTTAAATTTGATTGCTTCAGTCTGGCAAATCTAAATTGCAATTAAATAACACTTCATATATACACCAAATCTTTGAATAATAACAACTATAAGAATTTTGCATAATTGTATTAATTTATCATGGTCTTTTTTATTATTGTTGCGAAATTTATTTTAAACGAATGTTTACTTTTATAGAAACATTTTTCTTTTGTTTTTTTTTGTATATCTTTATATATAAAAATTATATATAAAAATTACTTAAAATTATATATAAAATTATATATTAAAATTATATATAATTAATTTTTTTACTTATATAATATTTTTATAAAATATATAGAATTCTTATATATAATATTTTTAGAAAATAAATAAAAATATTTATATATTTTACATATTTTATTATTAAAATATATATTTTTATATATTTTATATATTTCATTATTATAAAATATATAAAAATATTATATATTCAAATTCAGTGTCATATTGGTTGGTTTGTAATTAACTTTGAAACTACTGAAACAATCTTAATGACATTTGTTTTATTTTATATATGTTTTTTTTCAACTTAGTACATAGGATAATTTTAAAGAAAGATTTTTAATCCATTGTAATTGTACGTCACATTTGAATGGTTCATCGACAAGAATTTTTTTCGCTATTATAGAAAAATCTTTCCTTCTTTTTTCTTTTTCTTTTTCTTTTTCTCGTTCTCTTTCTCTTTCTTTTTATTTTTCTCCCCCTTCATTTAATTTAGGTTCTTACTTTGAAATTATTCGAATTCCATCGTTCTCTGAGATTACTAGATCCTTGAGTAGAAAACAACCGAGATAAAAATATCGTCTTTAGTAGAAAATGAAGAAGAATAAGAGCATCTTTATTCCAAGGAATCACATAAAACGATGATTAAGAATTCTTGAAATACTTTTGATTGATCTCGAAAACCTTTTTATAATCTTAATAAATTCAATATACGTATTACGTTGTAAAAATATTTCAAACGTTTCTTCACGAATTAGTTTGCGTAATCATCAATTTATTTTTTCTCTGATCAAACATTTTGATTCATTGTGTATACTTTTTTTTTATTTCTTCCTTTCTTCCGTTCCTTTTTTTATTTTAACTTGGGCAGGAAAACGGAAGAGGTATTGTTTTAAGAAAATTAAAAAAATAAATAAAAAAAAAAAATTACAAGTTTGAAAATCATGGAAATGCGTTGTTGCCCGAGGGGTTGAGTTTTAAATTATTTCGATTTCAATTAAAACGGAATATTGAGTTTACATCTCTCGTAATTCTTCTGTTTTTTATTTTTTTTTCTCGTTTGTACGGTTCAAAAAGAGAATATAAAGACATTTATTTGTTACGTTTCGAGAAACTCTCGTAAAAAAAAAAGGAAAAGATTAAAAAATACGACATACGTTTGTACAGTCATATATACAAAGTAACGTGTAGCAATATTTTTTTTACTAAATAATTTTACACGTTTGTATTTACAACAAAATCAGAGGGAAAGAAGAGTTGACAGGGGAAATAAACAAAATATTGAAACGAACGAAAATATTATTCCAGGTATATTGAAATAAAAAAAATATTGAAACAAATATTATTTATTCTCTCGTTTTCTCGCGATATTAAAAATTTCGCTCTATCGAAACTTATCAGATTTTGTATTTCAATAATCGAGAAAAAGAATAAATCAATTCGACGAGGGTATATATACATATGTACCTCTTCTTCGTTTTTTCAAATTTTAAAGAAAATCGTGCGTGAAAAATAAATGTACGATATTACTTTTCCTACTCTTTTTTCTTTTTTTTTTTTCAAAATATCACACAAAACGATGTTTTAACTTTTTTCTGTACGTGAACGTTGTTTGCAAATGAAAAAAAATAAACAAAAATAAAGAAGAAAGAAACGAATCACAATATATATGTACATATACATCTGTGTGTATGTGTTTGTGTATATTCAATAGAAAATAGATTTACAGAAGAAATATAAAACAATAATTTCATTCTCTTACGGTATTTAAAAATGAAAAATAATTATTACATTTATCCACACATATATATATATATATATATATATATATATAATAATCATCAATAAAACCAATGTTAAAAAAACGTGAAACGAAAAAACATTGCTATGGTTTAATTAAAAAAAAAAAGTAAAACAATTCCAATGTGAAATATTGCAAAACAATGAACTATTTTAGATAGTTAACGATTAAAAGTATTTTTATTTTTTTTTTTTTACTAAACTTGGTTATTGGAACAAATAGAAGAGAATTGTATGAATCAGCAAGAATTATATGATAGTAAAATAATTCTTGGTGAAAACAAAATGACCTAGTTTTAAAGTGATAACTATGATTCTTTGTAATATATATATGAAGATTGAAATATCTATTCGAGTATCGGTCATAGTAAACGTTGGGCTATAGGCCAAGTTACAAATTAACGTGAACAGACAGGAGTACTCTGACTTACGACGACGTCTTACTAGGTTACTAACCAAATTCGGGTTAACTAGAAATGATATATATATATATATATATACATATATATATATATATATATATATATATATACGCATATGTATGTAATTTACCACTTTTTATCACGAATATATATAATACAAATTTGGGAATTAATTTTAAATTATTTACACGTGCAAATAATTCTCCTTGTTTTTTTATTTTTTTAATACTAAACCCCCTATTCGAGTTAACTTAAAATAATATATACACACACATATTTGTAATATATAATATATATTTTAAATATATAATTTTTAATTTATAATATTATATATATATAATTTAAATTATAATTTAATATTAATTATATTATAATTATTTAATATAATTATTTAATATTAATTATTATTAAATATATATATATATATTTATAATTTACCACTTTTTACCACGAATATATGTATATAATATATATATAATACAAATTTGACAATTAACTTAGGATCTTTCCTTCGTACAAATATTTCCTTGTTTTTTACTTTTTCTTTTTTCTTTTAACACTAGACCACCCACCAACCACTTGCTATCAAATCTAATTTCTAAAAAAAAAATAATAATTTGTAAAAGCAAACTAATTAGTCAAAAACGTACATTTAAATGTACATTATTATTTATTAATAAATAATAGAAAACATATTTGAAATAAAATAATCACATTCTACTATATATTAAGTTATATGTTTTATTTTTAAGTGTTGTTATAGATTTGGGGTTTTACATTGTAAGAAAAGAAATGATAAAAATATTGTAGAAATAAAATAACAATGTATAATAATTTTCTAATGATAAATTCAATATTAAAGAAAAAATAACAAGGAAAAAGCATATGTTTGCAATCTAAAAGCACTTCTAAAGGGAAACCATTAGAAAATCACATTTGCAAACGAAATCGAGGAGAATTCAGCGAGGTATGAAGCATGGATAAACAAGTCCATATAGCGGAAGATGTTTACGCCCTATGAGATTTATACGTTTGAAGTAGAAACTACTCTCTCACTCTCACTCTCTCTCTCTCTCAATCGTAGAATAGGAAAGTTTGTCTTTCGTGTGAATTCTATGATAATTTATCGTACGACAAATTTCCCAGTGGCTTATAATAAACACACGAACTTATTTGCTTAATAAAATTTTATTATATTTTTTTTCGTGTTATTATTAAGAGAAAAAGAAAACAAAAAAAGCAAAGCATTCGCACAAGGTAAACCCGTGAGATAGATATAATTTCTAATTAAAATAAAGTAAATTTTATCTACGTTGTTTCTCGTTGATGAAAAAAAAAGAAGCACAGGAACCCGGAAGGAAAGAAATAAAATCAGCAGGATGCAACAAACGTTTATCAAAGTTTTAATTCGTAGTCCGTAATTATGTGATCAAGTTATATACAAAACTTTGTTTTTATCTCGCTAAAAGTATCCAACGTAGAAAAAAAAAAGATTAGGTGTTCGATGAGAACAAAATTTGAGTTTTATCTTTTTTTTATTTTTATTTTTTTTATTTTAAAGTTAAGTAGAGAAAGAACTAATATTGTGAATTCATTTTATATTCAAACGATCTCAAGCAAAGAATAAAATTATTGATCACTTTTATTCGATGTATCTTCTTCAAACAAATTTGATTTTAAAGCTAATAATAAATTGAATAATATTATTTTGTATTCGATAATAGGAAAAGAAAAGAAATTTTCATTTTGTTTGCTTAAAGATCGATCATTCGATATATATATAGTTATGAAATAAGGTATACATAAAGTGTAGGTAAGTTTAATATTCTTTGCGCAACAGTTATACAATGCTCTAGCATTTTTCAATGTGGAATGTTCAACACATTATTTAAGTATAGTATACTTAAGATTATTGAATAATTTATTTCAAATGTAATAATATTACATTTGATATATTTTCTACAATAAATATTTCAATAATTTCTAGTACATTTTCTATTAAAGGTGACATTCATATTGAGAAGATTAGAAATTCATTTAAAATAAAAAAATATAAAAAATTAACCCCTAAATCGTTACTTTTGAATTAATGATATTTGTAAATTAAAAATATTTAAAATTAAGTAATTTTAAATAAAAATATTTAATATAAAATTAAATTTAATACTTAATATTAAAATTAATATTCAATATTTATTATTAAAATATAAATTTTATATTAAATTTAATTTAATAATTATAATATTAAATTATAATAAGAAATATAATAATATAATACAATAAAAATATAATAATATAATAAATATATAATAATAATTGTAATATTAAATGAAATTTAGTATTTTAAATTTATATTTTAATATTAAAATTATTAATTTCTGATTAAATTGTATTAAACTTTATTAAACAAATAAAAACAAACGTATAATTTCTATTTAAAATATCAAAACTAAAATTTGACTGTAAACTAAAAAAAAGTAATTGTATATGTCGATGAAAAATACAAAAAACAAAAAATATTCGTCTTCATTATTCACAAAAGAATCTTTTTTTTTTTTGTTATTTTTTTTCATCCCCTTCTTAGTATCTCCTACATAAGGAAGAAATCTTCTCGTTCGGCAAGTTTAAGACGATGGAAGAAGCCTTGTTTCGTGAAACTTTAAATTGCTATTTGAAAAAAGAAAAAGAAACTAAAGAAAAAAAAAGAAACCTTAAGAGGAGTCTCGATTTATGCTAAAACTGAGTGAAGTAAAAAAAAGAGATGAAAAACAAGGTCTAAAAAAAAAAAACACCCTAAGGCTCATTTTTTTTTTCTTTTTCTTATTTTTTTCTTTTTTTTTCCTGATATCATCGTAATTTTTATTTTAACGTGTTACTCTTAGTTAGTTATGAATATATACTATACTTATATGATAATTTATGATAAGCTATTTGTAATACTGTGCGGTATACGTTTTGTATCATCCCTCAGTGATATTCATCGTACAAAATTACACGTTCACCTGATCATATTTTTCGCATACTAGAGAATAAGAAAGAAAGAAAAAAATTGCGTTAACATTCAGAAGGGGATAGGAAGGTTTATTTTTAATAATACTTTTCTTAAATTATTAAAATAAAGTTTTCTTAAATTAGTTTTTTTCTTCTTTTTGTTCAATTTTTTCTTCTATTATAATATTTTCAGAATGAGTGATATATAATAAATAAATAAAATATAGAATATATTTTATTATTATTTAGAATATTTATAATAGATTAGTATTTAATTATATTTTTTTACATTAGAATATTTTAATAGAATATTTTATTGGAATATTTTGTTTATTATAAAAGTATTTATAAATTTAATAAAATAAAATAAAATTTCTATTATTTATTATAATAGAAATATTCTGTTTTATTTATTATCTATATTTTATTAATTATCTATATTTATATAAATATAATTATATAATTAAAAAATAATTATAAATAAATATATAATAAATAATAAATACATATAATAATATATATAAGTTAATAATAATAAATTGTATATACTATATATAATATTTGTTGTAAGTAGTTTTATCTCGATACAGTTTTTTGAAAAAGTTATAGTAATAAAAGATGATCGATCTTTCAAGAAAGTGTCAAACAACAAAAAAAAAAGATAAAAAATTGTTCATAGCAAATTCTTTAACTTGGAAGAGTAATAAAAGAGTTTCGCACAAATTTTTAACATTTTTTTGAAAATCGATGATAAACGACACGTAAGAAAAACGAAACAAAAAGAAAAAGGAAAGTTCTTTGTTCTCATTGCAATAAGTGTTTTACTTCAAATTTCTTTTCTGATCTTTTCCTTTAGAATCAAAGTATACACACAAAAGCACGCACACACTTTCAAAATGTGATTGATTTCTTTCGTTATCTTTATTTTTCTTACATCGAACCTATTCAAAGGCTCTTTTTCCTTGAAAAAAAGAAAAAAAAATGAGAAGGAGGATTTTATTGATCGAAATCAATTTTGAAATAGTCATTTCTCGATAAAACAAAACAAAAAATTATCTATCAAGTATGCAACATGGCAACACTTCGATTCTTTGCTTATTTCTAACATTTCTTTTTAAAATATCATCCTGTAAAATAAACTATTGATGACCGATCGTAGCTCCCACCCCTTTTTAAAGTCTTTTACTATCTCTCTCTTTCTCTCTCTTTCTCTCTCTCTCTCCCTCTCGTTCTCTCGGTTCTACCCATGATTCGATTCTCTTAAATCCAACCTTAAATCAAGTTAGAACCACGTTCGGAAGAAATAAATTACGCTTGATTTCTCCTTCGAAATAAAACGACATTTTCACCCTAGCATAACCTACATCCCTTTTTTTTCCTTTTTTTTTTCTTTAAAGTAAAAGCTCGATTCCAAAAGCGGAAACATTTTTCAAGTTCTCCATGATAATAAAAAGAAAGACAAAGAAAAACGAACAAAAACAATACGGAAAATATAAAAGAAAAAAGTAAAGAAAAGGGATGATCACAATCATCATCATCTTCATCATCACAAATCACATGTTTTCTCTTTTTTTTTTTTTTTGAATAAATAACATTCCTATTTCTTTCTCCCACCCCTTTCCTCCCCCTAATAAATTTTATTCTCAATGTATATCTATATATTAAGTGTACAACTTTGCTTCCGTAATTTTTCTACAGAAAGTTTACAGAAAAAATTGCAGAAGCAAAATTGTACACCTAAAATTATATTTCTGTTAATTAATTACAATATTAATAAGTGTCATGTGTGTTTATATATATATATATATATATATATATATGGGTAATTACAAAACAATATTTCATGGCAACGTTATCGATGGTTACAGAAAATCTCTTTATCAAGTTAAAACACACTTTCTCTCTTTAATCAAAATCGTTCTATGATCCTCCTGTTAAACCAAATCTAATGGAATATGGTTTCAGGTTTATATGAAGTTATACATTTCAGATCAACACATATATATAGGGATTAATCTTGTTTGGGTTTCAAAGATCGATAAATATGGCTAATCCAACGATGAGATGGATAAATACGTTCTTATAGGGATGAATCATGCTATTGCCATTCTCTGATTATTATTTCGATTTCAATACTTTTATACATCTTTTCTTATTCAATATTTCATTTATTATATAAATCATATATTTTTTTATTTTATTTACTATAATAAAATATTTAATACTATATATAAATATGTATATGGTTTGTTTTTTATATTATTTTTTTAATTTTATTTTATTTTATTGTTGTATTAGTATATTATAGTATATTATAAAATATTATAATAATTTAAATATTATAAAATGAAATAATATAATAATTAAATATTAAACTAATTAAAATATTATAAAATAAAATATTATAATAATTAAGTATGTATATGTACTTATTTATTGTCATAATTCCATATTACCAGCATAGTTTATTTCAACGTCAATACACTTGTAACAACATTTTAAATAAAATTAAAGTAAAATACAAACTCATTCTGACCCATCCCCTTTCTTTCCCACCCCTTCCCTCACCCTATTGTTCAAATGGTTCCAAAAGAAAATTTAATTACTGTATATGTATAAAATTATCGAACGATCAAATGGACTTATTGAAACAAATTTCTAAAGATTCTTTTTACCAAATGTTTTAAAAGAAATTTACGATACATTTGCAATGTACACAATACACATAAATTGTATTAAATTTAAAAAGAAAATTTAAAAAAAAACAAGTTCTCTCGATTTTAAAAGTCAGCTGGTGACATACTTTTATAAAGTATTTTATAATCGAGTTCATTTATTCTATTTTTTTTTTTACTCCCACCTCTCACCCTTCTTTTTTTTCCTTTCATTCAGTGGATTCGTAATCTCATCGAGAACTAATTTTCTACTTTCCTCATCAAGTTTTCCTCGTTACAGTTGACTCACCAAACCGATTCATTACCATGTCAGGGTCCACATTGATTTCACCGAGCAAGAACATACAATTCTATCTCTATCTTCCTCTATTTCTCTTTCTCTTACTCTCTCTCTCTCTCTCTTTCTCTTTCTGTTTCTACCCTTCTCTTTTACTGACCATTTCACGATTTTATGTATGTATGTGGGACGATTCACCAACTGTTTAATCTTCTTCGTTTGCTCATCGACTGTAACAATATTTGACCTGGAGAAAAATTATTTTTTTTTTTATTTCTCTCACTTTTTCTAAAAATCATTGAATATTTATAAAATCAAAATTATCTTTTTATCTTAAATATATATATATATTTTTTTATTATTCGAATGATTATTCATTCATTTGTATTATCGAATTTTATTATCAATGTATGTAACAAATCATTTTTAAATACAATAATTATACAAATAATATAATTCATACATATACTTTTATATAAATTGAAATCTAATTAAATATACAAAAAAGAATTACGTTTCTAGAACTAATAAATCTTACAAATGTTTTGTATTTAATAACTGTACGATTAACACGTAACGTTGCTTTTGAAAATACGAAAAAAGATAAGAACGAATAACCCAAGCGAGTATCGTTGTAAAAATAAAATAAAAAAAGGCTTTAAAAGACAGAATTATTGATTTTTTAGTATACAATAAAATACTTTTTATATGTTTCCTTAAAAAACACCTAATAATTGTTTCAAATAAAAACTAGCAATAAGTTTAGTTTTTCATGATTTAACTGTACTATACAATTTACTATATGTATAAATATTTCTAATAAAACTCATCAATATACTACACACACATACACACACACACAATAATACGCATACCTATACGAGAAGATTTTTGAAGGACGAGTATGAAAAAAAAACAGTACAGTACACTGTACGAACATCGTATTACCTTTTAAACGAATTAGAAAGTTAAAATGTGTATATAAATACGGATGACAACATTGATAATAAAATAAAAACGATGAACACATTCGAAAATAGACAACACTGACCGAGGAGTAGTATGCTATGTATAAATAAAACATTAAACTATCTTTCAATAACTTTAACCTCTTCCCATATCATTCGTCAACCTTCTAAGGAGCTGACAACACGTGTTCCTGTATTACGTGTTATACGAGTACATATTTTCACCTAATTTAGCTTCTAATTTATTTTAGATACAATTTTTTGGTATTCTCTTCTTTAACAACGTTCATACATACACATATATACATATATATTATAGAATGTTGAGATAAGTAACAATGATATTGAAAAAAAACTATCAAATTTATTATTACCTATACACACGTATACGTATGTGCAAGTTTTGTTGTATACTACTCGATATATATATATATATATATATATATATATATATATATATTTTTATATGTATATATATTTATATGTATGTATATCACTCGCATCGGTACACACATTCACTCACATATGCATCATATTATTTGCATAATATCAAAACAATATCGCGCATATATACGAAATAAATTGGATACTTTTTGTTTATCATCGTTTTAACATTTCTCGGTGTTCGAAGTAAACTGACAATGAGTATGAAAATAACATAACAATCTTTTTTATTGGCAACAGTGATAATAGTAGCGATCGATAATCACTTTTATCGATTATACACGCTGCTTCGATTATTTCCGTTCGGTACTTTAAATCATTCTCTTTTATTCCGGTGTTCGAGTGAGAGTTACATTGTATAATTATAATTAACAATTTTAAATATTAATAAAATACATACAATTATATTTTGATTAAGATATTGTAAACTGATATCTAAACAAATTCTAACAAGTTTGGTATCTAATTTATCTCGGATACCATTCGAATGCAGAGTAATTAAATAATAATAAATTAAAATGTTTAAAGTGTTAGAAAAAAAGTGAAGTTAGTTTGTTTCACGTGTGTTAACCCTTAGAGTGCTATGAACGCATATACGCGTTTGGTAAAAATTACCAAAATGGTCTATCAACGCATATACTTGTTCGTTAATATTAATGTAATATTAATATAATATATTATTATAATATTTATATTAATTAATTAAATTATGTTCACACAAAAAAGATAAACTTTAATTATTAAATATAATTTATTATTACAATCTAGTTAATAATAAATTTTATTATTAAATTAAATTTATTTTTATTAACATTTTAGTTAAAAGTATTCAGCACTCAAAGGGTTAAATTAAAGTAATTAAAAATATTTGTGTGCCGTGTGTACATGAAAAATAGTAGATAACGAATCCTGAAAATATTTTCATCATATGAAGGAAAAATTGGATTACACGAATTACGAATTCTGGAAAATGTAAGTATTATTAAAATTTGTTTTCCATTGGATAGATGAAGCTTTTGAAATGATTACGTCCGAGGGGAATGGAATTTTCATATATCATGTATAAATGTAGGTATATATGGCTTTGCATGTTAAATATCAAATTTTATCAATTAAATTCATATCATTAAAATTTTTATATAAAATATAGAAAATCAAATATTAATATGTCACCAATATATACATATATATAATTTATAATACAAGATATCATATTTTTAAAAATATTTAAAAAATGTTATAAAATGTGAACGCAAAATTATAATAAACTTCATATTTTCCATATTCTTAAAATATAATACTATTTTAAATAATAGCATGATTATCTGGTGCCAAGGGAGTACAAATATTTTTTACCTGTTACAGTGAGAGATATTACAGTTTTTGCTTATTATCTCTCTCTCACTCTCTCTCTCTCTCTCTCTCTCTCTCTCTCTCTCTCTCTCTCTTCTTTCTATATGTTTCTTCTACCTCTCCCCCACCCCATATTTGGTAGTATATATGTTCATGAAAATTAATGATAAAACGGTATGGTCGTTTAAAAGGGAACTCTATTCAAAGAGAAAAACATTGAGAGAAAGAGAGAGATAGTATATTTTTATGGAGGTTATTTACCTTATCTTGTCTGCAAAATCTAACAGTAAAAATGGATTCTGAAATTGGAAATTTTTGATTACTCTAAAACTAAAGCTTTCTCTCTCTCTCTCTCTCTCTCTCTCTCTTTCAATCATACTGTATTTATCTATATCTATCAGTATCTTTTTACCACCTCATTTAAATCAGTGTTTTATTTATCTCCATTGGCAAAACTAGCACAAAAATTTTTAGTTTCTTAATAAATAGTTGATGTGTCGTCTGGGATAAAATTTTGGAACGGGTCAGCAACTTTAGGTATTTAAGATCGATTATAAACCAGACGAACAAAATAAAACGAAGAACTTAAGAAAAGAATCAATTTAGGCGATGTCAATAAATTACTCAGCTCATGGTTGCTGTCTAGGTGCTTAAAAATCAGGATTTACAGGGCAATCATCCTACCGGTAGTTCTTTATGATACCGAAACGTGATCACTTACAAAGAAATTGAGGATTTTCGAAAATAAAGTTGTTCGTAAAATGTTCGGTGCAAAACGCGATGAGGAAACGGGCGAATGGAGAAAACCCCGATAACGTAGAAGTACACCGACTGTACAACAAACCGGACATCATTAACATCGTAAAATCACGCCGATTAAGATGGGCAGGTGACGTGGCGTACATGGGGGTGAATCGAATGGCACATAAAATACTGATCGGTATACCAACGGGAAAAGACCATTGGGTAGACCAAGACGTTAATGGGAGGACAATATTATTTCGGGATCTTAAAGAAATAGGCTACGAAAACCGCGAATGGAGGGGTCAAACTCAGGTACGAGAACACTGTCCGGAATTTGGTATTTGTGCCAATGAACTTTTGAGTTTTCAATGCCAATTAATAATACGTTTTATTTTTATTTATAAATTTTTAAAAGTAGAATATTGAGTATATTTATCGATATATTTTCAGAGTAATAAAATAATAAGATAAGATAATAAAATTGAAGAAGTACGAAGTTAGGTGTATTACGATATTAATTAAAAGTTAAAAGTTTCAAATAATTAAACACTCGAATTCATATAAATTATATTTTAAATAATAAATGGACGTGTACCATTTTTAAATTGTTTATTTTTTTCTAAATTTAAACCGAAAATTTGTGGTAGTAATATTTCAGAGTTTAGTCAGTGATAGTACTTAACGGGTATCAAGTAGATCATTTTGCCAATGATCATTTTGTGCCAAAGTTGGAATTTGTAAATTACACCAACTAATCCAAACTAGAGTGGTTTCAAAAACATGGTAGAAATACGGTGTTCTGCAAACTATATAATTTTCTCACTTAACATAAACACGTTTTAACGTTGTAATATGCGTAAACCGAAACATGTTAGAGAGAGTAGAGAGAGAGAGAGTTCCAGCCGCTGATGATGACCTAATTCAATATCTATAATCAATATATGATATTACGTGATTAATTTGGTAACATCGATCAAAGTTGACCTATAATTTTTGTTTCTTTTTTGTTTGTTTTTTATTTTCGCAAGGATAGTCCATTGACTTTGATTTAATTTGAAAACCTCGACGAGACCAAGAGAAATTTTCTCTCTTCTAAATATGTTAAACCTGTTGCTAGTACGTGTTATCGCGAACAAAGTATAATAGAATATAATAATAATATTTATTATAATCTTAAAACATTTATAAATATTATAGTTGATGAATGAAATGTTATCTTTGATAATTTGTTTTTTAAATTTCTGATAAAAAACTATTTTTAAAATTTTTATTTATTTTTAAACAATTTTATTTTAGATGCAATGTATACATTGTTAATTGTGAAGTACGTTTGAAATATTATTATTACTTATAATTGATATTATTTAATTTGTTTATTATATAATTTATTTTTATTTTAGATATGTACTATGTATATACTTTGTTAAATGTGAGATATGTTTGAAATATTATTATTACTTATTATTGATATTATTATTGATAATAATAATATCAAAAGAAATCGTGTACGATTTAATTATATAGAAATTATTATATGCATGTAGATATATATATATATATATATAAGTAAATAAAAGTAGTATATACGTATGAATCATAAATACACGTCAGTCTAGCTCGATAACACACGTTATACCTTCAAACTATAGAGGAACGATCGATTTTACTTCTGCCAAACGTATTAATCTGTGAATTTCAAGTTGCATGGCAGGTAGGTAAAGTGTGTTATACACCTATATATACCTATGTATATACAATACCATTTGCAAGAATTATTGAGATGTTTATGTATGTGTTATCATCTGTCAGATATTAATTATTAAATTATGATATAAATCTTTTCCTTTATATTTATATTTATTTCCGTTTATTTTATTTATGCATAAAATTAATTTTTATTGTGGAAAATATTCAATGTTTATTTGGTGATTTGTTAATCCATATTTTTTTTCTATATTTGCCAGTAATAAATAATAATAATTACGCATGAGTTCGAATTGGAAACATTTTACATTTAATAAAAAAATCAGATCGAAATTATTTATTCAAAGTATATGTAATAAATATGTACTTTGTATTTTATGTAGACGATTTTAAGGTACAGGTTTGTATTCATTTAATTCATTTATTATGAATAATGTGCTTTCAAGAGTTGAACTGATTACAATATGTAACGTAGGTATATTAATGTATTTATTTCTAAATTATCTTCATCCTAAATACACTCAGTTAATAATTATTGAATGAAAAATCTAATAAGCGTAACTATGTACAATTTTAAAGAGACACTAACGATATATATATTAAGTATGTCGTATAATATTATTTGAAATTTATATAATTTATCTCTCGTAAACTAACTGCGCGTTTGCCATTATACCGGAGAGATTATAAACGAATTTTGATCGATAAGTCAACGCGTAATAACAATTTGAACAACATTCAAACAAATTTTCAGATATTGGCTCTCAGCGTAATTTGACAAACTTCGAAATTGTTTCCCTCCCCACCCCCTCTCCACTTAGTTAGATGACGAGTATCGGCGTGAGTAAACGCAATCCCTGACGTTACCGCGAATTAATTTGCACAGACGTTTTAATCGAATTTCCAGAATACTGACCACACGTATGTATACATACTCAATGTTTACATATATATACACATAATTAAAAATATTTAGAGTGCGCAGTATTAAACCATATTTCCGTGATCAACATTCGTACATTGATTTAATTAACTTATCAATTATTCATTTTTAACAATATTTTTATTGTTATTATTATTCAGATAATATTTAGTAATAAAAATAATTGTTTGACGTGTCTAATATGATAAATAATAATTTATATTTATTTTAATTCATTTTTTTTTTTAGAATTTATATTATAAACACCATAAACACAATGGCTAAAAATTAATAGGTATTTTAATAATATTTTATAATTAGTTAATTGTGAAACCTTTAATAATATTTACTAACTAAAATAGTTATTTAAGGTGTCTAATAAGACAAGTAATTTAATAATAATTTATATTTATTTTAATTTATTTTTTTTGTGTGTGGAATTTATATTATAAACACCGTAAACACAATGGTCCAAAAATTTATTTTTATTAAAAAAAATGTAATAAATTAAAATAAAATAAATAAAATAAAATAAATATTTGAATAATAAAATTAATAATCAATTTATGTTTTGTACCTTTACTTATTGGTCGCATAACTATTATTAAATTAAACAAATGAATTATCGTATTTTACTTATCCTTTAAAAATTTATTTTTTTATTGCATCATTATTGATAGTACACAAATACAAACATTTTTCAGCATACTAGTTTTAAAAGTTTCTTTCAATAAAAGTATTATATTTTTGAAAGTAAAAAGATTAGAAAAAGAAATTACTTTTCTTTGCTACTACCTTACCTTCTAACACACATACACATACAGGATGCTTATAAAATTCTTTCCGTTAAACTTTCCTTTTGTCATACTCGTTTTCCATCTTCTTCTTCTTCTTCCGTCATCTTTTCCAACGACGCAATTACTAGTGCATACGTGATGACGTGAACCCAAAACCCTCTCTTTAAGTTGTAGGGTTGGCCCATATTTCTTTTCCTTTTTCGTTTTCGCGCCACTATGTACATGTACGTATGGACTTACCATTGACCTAAGAGTACAAGATTGAAAAAAAAAAACAAAAAGAAAAATATACGTTACAAAAGTTGACCTCGTTCAATATTTAATGTTAACAAAAAAAAAGTACTTTGAAAAAAAAAGATATTATTGTGTCTAAGAAAATTATTACCATAACTATAAAAGTATAAATTTAAATCTTATCGAATAATTCAATATTGCAATCAATCATTTTTAATAATAAATAACTTTAGAAAATTATTCATTGTTTATAAAGAATTAAATGAATCAAAGTATTATTAGGATAATGTAATAATTAATCGTAATTTAAAATTTATGTTTAATATTTATATTAAATTTTTAATAATTAAATTGTCGGTTTTTAAAAAAGATAATTTATATATTTATTGCATTTTTGTATATACAATATTATTTCTATTTATTTTTTTGTATATTATAAATTATATACAAATAATATATTATTATATTATTATTTGTATTACAAAATAATTATATATTATATTATATTATATAATTATAATAATATTAATAATAATATAATATTATAAAGAATTTAATTTATTATTTATATTTTTATTTATTATATAATATTAATACATATTAAATTATATAATTAATATTATAATAATAATTTAATATTATATACAATATAATTTATATTTATATTTATATTTAAACTAGACTATATATTATTATAATAATATTATATTGCAAATATCTACAATATTGCAAAATGTAAGATCTCTTAAAACTTGATTATCAATTTAAAAAAAAAAAAAAAAAAAAATATGAAATGTTAGTTGATGTTACGATACACTATTTAAAATTTTACTTTTATGGTAATACAAGTGTTAAGGGAAAGTCAGTAGGAATCAGTAAGAGGGTAGTAGGCATGTATAGTAAGTACGTGATTTTATTTATGCATAAACCCACTCGGTTGGATAGGCATCCATAAACTACCGTTTCAGGGGTTCATTCGAAACTCTTCCGCTCCAGAAACGCTCTTGCTTGCTTCCTACTTTTCTCTGAGCATATATTTATGTATGTTTTGTTGTTTCTACTCGAGTATAAGGTTCTCATAGTCATTGTTAGAATTCAAGAGAAAAAGATACTCTTCTTGAGTTCAACTTTGATACTAAATCACAAATATAAACGATTATTCATACCAATATAATATGGTATATACATATATATAGTAAATAATAATACTTACCTTATTTTTGAAATAATTTATTAATTATATTCATTTTAATTTTTTATTGATTATCTTTTGTGCGAATTAATAAAAATAAAATATATTTATTCAGGGTGACTCACCAGTTCATCCTGTGTAGTAGTAATACACATATATTATTTTATATTTTATATATATTATATTTTATTTTTATTTTTATATTTTATATATATTTTATTATATTATTATTATTATTATTATTATTATTATTATTATTATTATTATTATTATTATTATTATTAATATTAATATTATTATATTATTATATATATTTATATTATTTTATTGTTTATTATATTATTTTATTATTTTATTTTTAGTATATATATATTTAGTAACATATATTTAATTTAGTAATTAATAATATTTTAGTAAAATATAATTTAATAATCATTAATTAATTATTTTAATATTTTTCTTGTTAATTTTTACTTTTCTTTTTTTTTTTTAGATTTTTTTCTATGTTTCATTTATCATTTTCATTTTTTTATTTTTTTTGTATATATTTCATCGTAATAAAATCGTCAGGAAAATTTTGGAAATAAACTTTTAAACGAAGAGTTTGCGATGTATGATTGCGGATATGAAGACATCGATATTTACGATCTAGCAACGATGCACTCTCTCACATTAAACCTAAGTCCTTTTAATTTTATGGTCCATCGTAAAAGCGCACTTTAATCCTTTCGACGAGGAGAGAAAAACTATAGTTACCCGACAGATGCCCATTTAGAGGATCAAAATTGTTATCTTTCTTTCGTTCTTTCTTTCTTTCTCTTCAACTGTAACTCTTACTTACGTTAGTTGTAATTTTGCTTTTGCTTTTGCGTGTGTTTTACTTTGATTTTACTTTATTCGTGAACATTTCAACAAATAAATGTATCACTTTTTTGTATTTACCCAATTTGTGCTAAGTTAACGAAAATTATGTTGAAAAGGGTTCAAAATGAATACTTCGTTGTTTCAATTTTATTTTTGTCAACTCGTGGGATAATAATTATTTAAAATTATATATAATATATTATATAATTATATAATTCTTTTTTTATATATTTTATATATAAATTATTATATATTATATAATATAAATAATAAAATAATAAAAATTATATATATAATATTGTAGAATAATTTAAAATGTTTAATGTTTAGGATATTGTATTAAATAATTATTAATAACGAACAACTATAAATTTTTAAATATTATTTATAATAATTTTGTTCATTGAGAAAGGAACTAATAGGAGAGAAATAATATAAAATTATTTCAACCGTTTCTGATTTTTATTAGAATTATCAATCACCATTGAAATAGAAATCTTGACTATTCAATTATTGAATAAACTACAAAAAAAGTAATTAAAAAAAGAAACTGATCGACAGATAATATAAAATTATTTCAACCTTCCTGATTTTTATTAGAATTATTAATCACCATTGAAATAGAAATCTTGACTATTCGAGTAATGAATAAATTGCAAAAAATAAATAAAAAGAAACTAATAGAAAGATAATATAAAATTATTTCAACCGTTCTTGATTTTTATTAGAATTATAAATCATTTTTGACACATGAACCTTGAATATCGAGTAATGAATGAACTACTAAAAAAAAAAAGGGTATAAAAGGTATAAAAGAAAAATAATAATCCTGTAGCTTCGTTTTTACGGAACATTAATTTTTCACAGAAGGGCTAGTAATTCTTCCGTTATCAACACGCTCGTTATTTTCTCTTCCTAGTATGCATACAAGTATATAACTACCCCCTCCACCTCATTAAGGGAAAAGCTTTAATCTTTCTGTCTCATCAACAAAATTATACCGAATGAATAATCGATTTTCTCTTTATTTTTTCTTACTATCTTTCTTCGAGTCATCAATGAAAATTTGTTTTCACTTTTTGTTACCATGAAATTAAAAAAAAAAAAAAAAGAAATTAAAAAGATCTTATCTCGTAATGTTTTATTCATTTTAGAAATTTTTAATGATGGATAAAATGAATTATAAAAAATTTAATGATTAAAAATACTAAAAAAAAAAAAAAAAGTACTTTCTAATTGGATGACATTGAAAATTATATAGAATTAAGAATAAATTATTAATTATATTTTTATATAACTTATTATATAATATATAAATAAATAATATGTGGGGGTGGAAGAGAAGAGAGGCAACAGAGAGGTTACAGGGAGGGTACACTAAGATGGCGATGGGCTTGAGTAGTAATACGCCGAACTACATATGGAGGATGGAATCGGGACGTAGAAGCGTGACGACAGAAATATGGAAAAGAGCGGGTAACTACTTAGTAGAAATAATGAAAATGGGGGAGGAAAGATGGCCAAGAAAATGTCTCAAGGAAGAAGCGAGGGGGGTTCTTAATGGAAACCCAACGAAATGGGGAAGGGAAGTCCAAGAAGCGATGGTGGAAGTTGGCGAAGGAGGTTTGTGGAGAGCGATTGCAAATGGCGATCGAGAGGGAGTGAAGAAGATAATAGAAAGAGCAAAGAAAACAAAGATAGACCAGGAAATCCAACAAGACTGGACCAAAATTGACCAATCAACGTATTGTGAGCAATACAAAAATAGAAAACATTCAATAGAAGCAGAGAAATATTGGGAAAATTGGAATTTAACAGCAGGAGTGAAGGAAACCTGGGCGAGACTCAGGTGCGGGAATGTGGGAAAGGAGGGCAATAAGGGATACAGTGACGTAAGATGTAGGATTTGCGGAGAAGAGCCGGAGAACGTGGGGCACATATGTAGATGCAGGAAAATAAAGGAAAAAATGGGGAAAGCAGTAGTGGAGAACCTAGAGAAGTGGATCGGGGAGAGGGGAGGCGAAGAAATAGATAGAAGAGTAGAAATGGCGTTGAAGGGGGAACCGGTGCCCCAACTGTGTGCATATGTGAGAGGTTTCGAAAGGCTAGCCAGGAAAATGGGCCAGGATAGGGGGAGGGGGGAACGAGAAGATAGGCAGAGTGTGAGTGGAACAATTAGACATATAAGGAAATAGATGTAAGGAATATGAAGTATATATATGTTAGAGTTTTATATAGTCTATATAGTTACTAAATGTGGTATATTGTTTAATGTTGTTTATATTGTTTTATAATGTTTTATATTGTTAATACTAATAGCTAATATTATATTAGGGCATAATTAGAATTAAGTATATTGTCAAGGGGAACGAACATGTAGGGGGGGCCTCCGGGGTAAACACCCTAAAAGGGTATACCTGAAATAAACTTCTTCTTATCTATAAATAAATAATATAAATAAATATAAAAAAATAAAATTAATATAATATATAAATAAATAAAATTATATAATATAATTATAAATAATTTTTAAATGTGATAATAAAAGTTTGTAAAAATCAATCATAGATTAGAAATTACATATTATTATTAACATAATTTTTTGATTTATCTTTATTAACAATACACTATACAATTTTGCTGTCGATCGATTTTTTTTTGTTTATTTGTTTGTTTATTTTTTTTTTCATATTAATTCTTTCTTTAACATTATGGTAAAATACTAGAATTTTTTTTAATTTTTGTTTGTTTAGAAAAGAAAACAGTTCAAACTTTGTTTTTTTTTTTAATTTTTTTTAAATTTATTTAGTGGAAAAAAGCGGTGGGCTCGTCCGCAATTTTTCACATTTGTTTAAACCGTTTTCTTTTCGTAGATGTTACATACAAACATGCATACATATATATACACACACACACTCATATGCGACACACAAAAAAGTTTTCACTTATTTTAAACAATAAATCTCTCGATATAGTTATTATAATTAATTAATTATAATATTGAAAGTTCGTTCTATCAATTCGTTTACAATCAGTCGATGTAAATAATCATTATTTTAACAATTAATATATATAAAGTGCTAGTTTAATTAAAGCGTTTAGAAATTTTGTTTTTCAAGATTTTAAGTCATCGGATAAATTTCTTAAAATTTAATTCCTCTTATTTTATATTTAAATTATTAAACAATCTTTTCTTTTGTTTTTTTCATTACTTTATAATATATTCTTTTTATTATTCTTTCATATATATATATATATATATATATATATATATATATATATATATATATATATATATTATTTTTTCTTACTTACAAGAAATATTTACATATTTAAAATAATTAATTAATTAATTAATTTGAAAACGACGAAAAAATGATTTTCATCGTAATCATTTCTAATTATCGATGTTCAATGATTTAGATCTTAAATATTTGTCATTAAATATATTCTTCGTTTTATTTCAAATTTATCTTAATTATTTATATGATTAATATTATTATAATTATTTATATCATTCACTCGTTTACAATTGCATTGACTGTAATAAATTATTTCATGACACTTGTATGGTTGTAATTTTTTTTTCTTTTCGTATGTACAACGTCAAAAATGCAAAAAAAAAAAAATTAAAACAAATACATAAACCATCGAATGGATACTTTGATTTATTTATTTTTTTTTTCTTCATTTTATATATCTTCTTAAAAATTATACAGTAACATTTAGTACCGATTCTGTCAGTCCAGCAGTAATTACATCGGTTGACGTAGATTTTTCTTTCTGTAACATTGAAAAAATTAAATTCATAATTTTTTGTGAAATAGTAGAACGAACGAGTAGTATAATAATACCATAAATATAAAACGTTTGATTAATTATTCTTTTTTTTATCGAAATGAAGAACGTGAGTTTGATTTAAGCTAAACAATATCAAGAAAAGATATTAAAATATCAGGTCAAGGGATAAAAAAAGTAAAATGGTATGACCTTAACTGCAATGTGTTCTTTTCTCTTTTTTTTTAATTTTATTTTATTTCTTTTTTTTTTTTTGGCGCGTAATATGCGATATGGAAGATATTATAGACGACTCACGTAAATTTTCGTTCAAAGTAACCGCGAGCCTTAACCACAACGATAAAATATCAAATAAATTATTATTGATAATGTATATATATATTTAAAAATTGATTTATTGCTTGACAGAGTGAAATATAAATATTTCTTTAAATAAAATATATAAAATATATTTTTATATATTTCTATTTTTTTATTTTATAAATTTGTTACATACGTATATAATAATAATAATGTTTAGTAATAGTAGTATACATATAAAAATATATTTTATATATTTGTATTTTTATATATTTGTATTTTATTTATTTTATATTTTTTATTTTACATTTTATAATTTGTATTATTTTATTTGTTGCGTATTGCGCAATATGTTATGAGGACTGTGTGAGTTGTTGCCTGACGCGATCGAAGTTTGGAATGGGGCACAGAAGCGGGACCTACCGGCGCCGTTTCTCTCGGCGTATGCTCGAGCACAAGTGGACACAATGCCGCTTCTTTAAGACAAAGCTTTCCCGAGCAGCGTGATTTTCCTCGACAACCCTATGCTAGCTCGACGGACCATGGAGAGTGACCCGACGGTCATTGGCCAATCAATTTGGGGAAGGGGGCGCACAGGATTGCCCGTTCCCTATAAAAGGCCACGGAAAATCGTCGATCCAAGCCATTCAGTCAGCAACACTCGATTCACATATAACCAACGCATCAAGAACAAGGAAAACTCATCGGCACCCGACAAGGCAGCCTAACCACATCTCATCACGTAATCATCAGGCAGCTCAGCATCGGGGCGATAGTTTACATACAACAACGCAGCAGCGTATTATACAGGAACAATTCGATTCACAGTCCTACACGGAACAACTCTATTCACATTACTCCACCATCCCTTAAAACCGTCTCATTTTACGATAAATAAAGAACATTGTACTGATCAAGGCACCTGTACGCAACATAATTTTGGTCCTTCGAGCCGGATTGCTGATCCATCTACCTCAGTCGGCGCCTGTAGAACAGCAGTTCTCTTCAAGTGGACGAGAAAGAGGCAGGGAAGACTTCGCATCAACGAAGCAGCGGGACGCAACTCAAGGCGCACACTCACTCAACACAGGAGAATCAACGCAGCACACAAGCATCCTGGAGGCTGGAGTGTAGCATCGCGGGACAACAATACGAAAACGTGAGTCTTGCAATACTTTTTAACGAGTCATCAACCTGAAGTCGTATTCCCCCCTCTTATCTCTCCCCATTTTGTGCCTTTTTATCGTAAAATGTCGCGATCAACAACAGAGTGTACCGAGGCGCAGCTTATACGGAGGCGCGCGCCTTTAAAAAGTAAATTTACAGTTTTCAAAAAGTTCGTAACTGACCTAGAGAATCCTAACGATAACGATATAGCAAAATTAAAATCAAAATTAAAACAAATCGATTCGGACATGATAGCTTTCGAGAATGTTCAGACCGATTTAATAGCGGTTGCCTCCGAGGAGACGTGGGAAATCTACGTAAAGGAAGGTGACGAAATTCGCGAGTCAATCGAAGACGCGTTAATAAAAGCAGAAAGTATAGTAAAAAAATTCGATCATGCCGCGACATCAAGTGCTAACCCGGCCATTAATGAACCTGTAATATTGCCATCTGCGTGCACATCTATTGGTATACACAATCCCCCACGAAGCGATAAACTTGTACAATTGCCACCGGTGAATTTACCGCACTTCGACGGACGCTACGAAGAGTGGCCAAGTTTTGCTGATGGTTTTCAATCGATCGTTGGAAAAAATTCGGAATTACGAGATATACAAAAATTTGCGTATTTAAAGTCATGCGTATCGGGCGAGGCAGAAGAGAAAATACGAGATTTAGTAATTACCGAGGGCAATTATCAGATAGCATGGGAACTACTAGAGTCATATTACGACAATCCTATTTTATTAATTAATCGACACATAAGGGCAATTCAAGAGTGCCCCAAGATGAGTAGACAATCTCCGGAATCGTTAATTCAGGCCGCGAACACTCTCGTTACCAACTATAAAGCGTTATTATCCACAAAAAAGAATTTTGCTGAGGCATTCCCCATATACATGATCGTTTCCCGAATGGATGAACAGACGCGATATGAATGGGAGAAGCAGCGCCCCAAATTAGAGTTACCGACCATAGACGAGCTTTCAAGTTTCTTATTTAATGCCGGACGCGCACTTCTTACGTCGCAACCTGCAAAGGTTTCAAGAGATACGGGAAGGAATAGCATGAACAATCCGCCTAGACCGATTACACGGTACGGCAATCCGCGAAGCGCAGCACAGCTCAATACACGTTATACAAATTTGCAAAGACCGTCACAGAACGATGCACGCCAAAATCCAGTACAGGTTTATGCGTCACAATTTCAAAGTCAGTGCTACGTATGTTCGGGTAGTCATTTAGTATTTGCATGCGATCAATTAATAGGCGCTAACGCCGAGGAGCGAAATAGGATCGTCAAAGAAGCAGGATTATGTATAAATTGTTTGCGACCTGGTCATAGGGCTGAGGATTGCCGTTCTAGTTATTGTAGAAAATGTGGGAACAAGCACAACACGTTATTACATATAGACGAACAAATTTCAGCGGTGCAATGCTCATACGTTAAAATCAATCATGCACCTCTGCCTACATTATTATTAACCGCTGTGGTTTCATTATTAGATCGCGACGGTATTCCACACAAGTGCCGAGTACTCCTAGATTCAGGCGCCGGGGCTAATTTCTTAACGTTCGAGTTTGCCAGCAAGCTACGAATCGCACAACAAAGTGTGAACATACCAATAGCCGGGATAAATAAAATTGAAACTAATGCCACCAAGGCCCTAGTAACGACCATGCAATCGCAGACGGAAAACTACGCAGTTGAACTAAAGTTCTTACTTCTACCCAGTATAACAAATATTTCACCATCGCAACCAATACCCCCGGAAGAATTAACAATACCTGCAAATATCCGCTTGGCTGATACCGGTTTCGATAAACCTTCGAGAATAGACGCGATTCTCGGCATGCCCATTTTCTGTGCTTTATGGCACGCCGGACAGATTATTCAAATCAATGAATCAATATCTTTGCAAAATTCACGATTAGGTTGGATCGCAGTAACGACCTCAAATATGCATTTGCCACGAAACGTAAAATGCCATACCGCACTTATAGGATTGCAAGAACAATTAGAAAATTCTTGGCGCGTTGAGCAAACGCCAGAAAGGAAAATCAGATCTCAGGAGGAGGAGTATGGCGAATCGCACTATGAAACTAATACGCGCCGTGATCCATCGGGTAGATATATAGTAAGACTACCACTCAGGGAAAACGCAAATCAATTAGGGGATTCATACGTCAATGCACTAAAGAGATTTCATGTGTTCGAGCGGTCGTTAGCGCGTAGACCGGGGGTACGCGAAGAATATGCGAAACTTTTATCCGAATACGAGGATTTGGGGCATATGGAAAGGGTCGAAGAATCTTCCCGTACAGAAGGCTATTATTTGCCACATCATGCCGTAGCTAAACAATCGAGTATTACAACCAAGCTGCGGGTGGTTTTCGATGCATCCGCGAAATCGAGTAGCGGTCTATCATTAAATGATATCTTAATGGTCGGCCCAATGATTCAGGAGGACTTATTCACCATTCTCTTGAGATTTCGGTCACATGCATTCGCGCTTACTGCAGACATAGCCAAGATGTATCGACAAGTAACAATGGATCCGCGTGATCGTATTTATCAGAATATTCGTTGGCGTCGAGGATTAAATGAACCAGTCGGAACGTACCGACTTAAAACAGTAACATATGGCACAGCAACCGCGTCTTGTTTAGTGACTCGCACGCTACATCAACTTGCTAACGACGAATCAAGCCCAAGGGCATCCAGTATCTTAAAGGAAAATTTCTATGTCAATGATCAATTAATGGAAGCCCATACGATAGACGAGACTAAACAAATTCGCGACGAGCTCATAGCGGTGACAAATAAGGCGAGCATGCATATACATCAAACAATAGGTAAAAAACCAACGGTTGAATTGGTGTGCGCAAAATCAAAGTTTGCACCTCTCAAGACACAATCGCTTCCGCGTTTAGAACTGTGTGGCGCGGTCTTACTGGCGCGCCTGTACAGAGTCACTAGGAACGCGCTGCGAAGAATCAAACTTCGTCATTCAGTGTTTTGGTCGGATTCAGCAATAGGTTTGCATTGGCTCAATACACCGCCACATTTACTAAAAACGTTTGTAGCGCATCATTTAACTCGAGTGATTAGAGAGACAGTACTCACCTACGAAACATTTCTAACGTATGATCTAGAGATAGAGGCCATCCTCAATTCTCGCCCTCTCACCCCTTTATCCAATAATCCAAATGACCTACGCGCTCTCACTCCTGGACACTTCTTGATAGGTGACTCGTTGATAAGTTTGCCAGAGCACGATTTCAGGGATATACCATGCGGCCGGTTGTCGCAATGTCAACATATACAACAAATGCGACAGCACTTTTGGACACGATGGAGCAGGGAGTATTTGAATAAGCAAACGGTGCGTAAAAAATGGCACAAGGACGCGACGGATAACATAAGGATTATCACACTAGCTATTCTGAGGGAAGACAATGCTCCTCCTCTTAGGTGGCCATTGGGTCGAGTGACGGAGCTACATACTGGTCCTGATGGCATAACACGTGTGGTAACGCTAAAAATGTTTAATGGAAAATTAAAGCGAAGTGTCAAACAAGTAGCACCATTACTTAATGACGCCGAAACTCTTAATTAAGTACTTTTGAACGGTATCCGTTCAAGGGGGGCGGTATGTTGCGTATTGCGCAATATGTTATGAGGACTGTGTGAGTTGTTGCCTGACGCGATCGAAGTTTGGAATGGGGCACAGAAGCGGGACCTACCGGCGCCGTTTCTCTCGGCGTATGCTCGAGCACAAGTGGACACAATGCCGCTTCTTTAAGACAAAGCTTTCCCGAGCAGCGTGATTTTCCTCGACAACCCTATGCTAGCTCGACGGACCATGGAGAGTGACCCGACGGTCATTGGCCAATCAATTTGGGGAAGGGGGCGCACAGGATTGCCCGTTCCCTATAAAAGGCCACGGAAAATCGTCGATCCAAGCCATTCAGTCAGCAACACTCGATTCACATATAACCAACGCATCAAGAACAAGGAAAACTCATCGGCACCCGACAAGGCAGCCTAACCACATCTCATCACGTAATCATCAGGCAGCTCAGCATCGGGGCGATAGTTTACATACAACAACGCAGCAGCGTATTATACAGGAACAATTCGATTCACAGTCCTACACGGAACAACTCTATTCACATTACTCCACCATCCCTTAAAACCGTCTCATTTTACGATAAATAAAGAACATTGTACTGATCAAGGCACCTGTACGCAACATTATTATAAATATATGTATATATTTTTTATTAGACCATAAATAGAAGAATGTAGATAATTGTACCAAAAAAAAAGAAAAATAATTCTATTATTCCTTTATTAATTTATTTAAATAATTCTACGTTTTATCTTAGAATATTTTTTTACTAATATTTAATAATATATATGTTTTAAAGTAGTTATTATTTTTTCTTGTTTTTCTATACCTAATACTTTATAAATAAAAAGTATGAAAGTACTTTTACAAGAAAGTCCTTCTTTAAAATAGGTTAGTAGTATTTTTCAAGTATAAAAATACGCCAAATAAAAAGACTTTCTTTCATCGTCGTTTGTGAGAAAGATCTTTAAGGGAAAAAAAAGGAAAACTATTTTATCTGCTATCACTTTCCGACGTTTGTACACTTCTCAATAGTT
Organism: Polistes dominula; assembly: GCF_049000335.1. Lineage (NCBI taxonomy): Eukaryota > Metazoa > Arthropoda > Insecta > Hymenoptera > Vespidae > Polistes > Polistes dominula. The sequence goes on along the minus strand of NW_028301116.1, from coordinate 1,940,515 downwards.
TCGACAATTTCCAATAATCGTTTGAAACCCTTCAAAATGTTATCGAAAGAAAAAAGAGAAGTGTAGAGAAATTCAACTCGTATTTTATATATATATATAGATACGATTATCTTTATACCTTTCAGCTATCACCTTTGATAGATTTTCATCGAGTTCGTAAAATTCCAGTTACAGTTTTATGTGTATTATTCGTATTGTGTGTATGTGTGTGTATAGAATTTATCCGATGAAGTTATCTAGATTTTATCTCGATCGAGGATTGATTTTAAATTCTATCAAAAATGTTACGTTAATTGAAACGAACGAATTTATTTTAAATAAATAAATAAATAAATACACATCAATAATTAATCGAATGGTAAAAAAAAATTATTGTAAAAACTTTGATAACCTGGGTAACCTTCTTTACATATTTTCTTTCAAATAAATATTATAAATTATTTAAATAATTAAACAAAAATAACACAAATTTGTGAAGTAAGTTATGTTAAATTGATTTTTAAATTGAATTTTTTGAAGTATCAATTAAAAAAATATAACTTTCAAAGTTTATTTTTCACCTTTCTTTTTTATTTCTTCATCTTATCAAACGGTCGCATTTATTATCATTATAGCTGCAAATATGTAATTACATTTGTTTACAATCATAATTATATTTCATTAATAATAATTTATTATTAAATGATGAATTTATAATGCATATTGCTCGTTAAAATGATAATAATATTAAAAGTTATTAGTTGCAACGATATATAACAAATGTTTCCAGGAAAATAATCAGATATCAAACAAATCGTAGAGATTCATTTTATTCTAGGATGAAAAAATTTGCACCTTTTTGCATTTAAAATAAGAGAAGCTTTCCAACTTTGAAATTCTGATTTTAATACAATTTTTGCAAGTACACGTATATATCAAGAGTACATCAATTATGTAAAGGATCATTTTTTGTTGGATAGAAATTCACTTGAAAGGAATAAAATTACCTGTTATATAAGCTGACAGAATTCTATTTCTACCCTTTTCTGATTTAAAAACGTCTAACCATATATACTTAAAAAATAAAAAAATAAAAAAAAGATTAATTTTCTTTTCATAAAAATTACATCCTATTTCAAAGAAACCACCCTTACCGTATAAGAAGATTTTTTGTGATGAATATAAATTAAATATTTTTTTTCAAATCATTATTATAATAAATAAGATATAATATTATAATAAATATTATTAATTTAATTAATTATTTTATATTTTTATAACATAATTATATATATATATAATATAATTAATAATATAATATAATAATTTAATTGATTATATAATATTATAATATTTTATATATATAATTTATTAAGTTAAATAGAGTATTTATTATAAAAAATTTCGAAATTATTATTAATTTAATTTAAATATTATATAATATTATAATAACTTATAATATATCGTATTATAAATTAATATAATCGTATTTATTGTAAAAAAAATTCGAAAATAAGCAAATAAATTGTGACCCTTTAAAATTAATAATAAAAATCACATATATATGTTCGATATTTCTTATTTTTTAAAGTGATAGGCAACAATTAAAGCAATCACACGACGATTTTATATACGACAAGAATTTTCCATTAGGTTAAATGAAGCCAATGTTCAACTTGTCTCGACTAACACCACCACCCACCTATCCCACCCCTCCACCAAACTCCCCTATCAACTCGCAATCCTCAAAGAAACTCTTCTAACCACCCTTCGACGTTAATTTCCACTGCGAATTCGTTTACTTTGTTTTGTTCTTTTTTTAAACATTGCCATCATTCTACCAGTTTCTTTCTTTCTTTCTTTCTTTTTATCTTTCTTTCGTTTTTATCTCTTCCTATTTATTTTTTTTTTTTTTTATATCGCTCTTTCAATCTTCATTTTTTTTTTTCATTTCTCGTTCTTTTTCGTAAATCACGTTAATTACGTAGTTAACGTTAAAACTAGTTTTCCAAAGTTTGAGATACCTTTGGGTAAATATTCAACGAAAAGAGACAAAAAGAACAGATAGCAAGTTTAAACAGCTGGTTTTTAGCATCGGTGTCACACGAAAATTTTCCCATTAAAAGAATGTAGGAACGTGCATATATGCTTTTGTTTTTACGAAATGGTGAACACAACACATCTACGAGACAATTCTTATCAGCCAACCCTATACGTTTTCGTGTTATCAACTCGTGGTCGAGATTGATCAATAAGTTCATCAAAATACATACGATTGTTCCTGGATATTTTACAAATACATACGTGTACGAACTATTTTTATTTTATTTTTTTTAAATGTAATACGAGTTTTAAGAGAATATATGATTTTGTTTTAATCATACCAGAGATACACAAGTAGAAGAGATTATTTGAATTTTAAAGTGCGATAATATTATTCATATAAAATTTTGCATAAATGATTTATCATAGAATTTTATATTACGAATAAAAAAATATAAATAAATAGTTACAGGAGTATTTAATTACAGAAAGAGAGAGAGGGAGAGAGAGCGAGAGAAAAACGGAAATCGTGGTACCTTTCGTGGTTTCGTAAACTTCTCCGCTTTAATTAATGTTAATTTGTTAATTTGTCGAGTGAGGTAATGTAATAAATATTTATTTATGTATATTTTGATAATTTCAAAAGTAAGGGTAATTTTTTTTTTCATTTTACCAAGTTAAAAATAATTTTAATTTTCATGCATAAGAAATTTAAGATAATTAACAATACAATTAATTTATTGATAAATATTATGAATTTTAAAGTACGATAATATTACTCATATAAAATTTTGCATAAATGATTTATTACAGAATTTTATATTACGAATAAAAGAAATATAAATAAATAGTTACACGAGTATTTAATTACAGAGAGAGTGAGAGAGAGAGAGAGAGAGAGAGAGTGAGTGAGAGAGAAAAACGGAAATCGTGGTACCTTTCGTGGTTTCGTAAACTTCTACGCTTTAATTAATGTTAATTTGTCGAGTGAGGTAATGTAATAAATATTTATTTATGTATATTTTGATAATATCAAAAGTAAGGGTAATTTTTTTTTCATTTTATCAAATTAAAAATAATTAATTTTTATACATAATAAATTTAAGATAACCAACAATACCATAAATTTATTGATAAATATTATAATCGATTATAAATCGTTATTGAAATGTCATCGATCACATAAAATTCAATTTTTATTATTTCCATTGTCAAATAAATAAATAAATAACATAAGTTCAATCTTTGATAATTTGTTAATAACTTTTCGTTGTGTAACTATAAAGTTAATGAGACAAACAGGTGTATACAAACCTTTTGTAATATTTGATAGACGTTAAATGAAAGTTTATTTTTTGATTACTACAAACAGTTGTTTGCCTATTTATTATAAATTTTTATTGAATAATTGCAATGAACGTCACTTGTCAGAAGTGAGTTTATATTGAAATGCAAAATAAAACGAAAACTGAAATGAGTTCAGTTCCAATTAAGACGTTGCAGTCTTTCATGACTAATTACGAAACGAATTGCGATATATTATTATTATTACTATTTATTAATGGATGTATTTTTTTTTTTTAACATTTGTACATTCTCCACAAGTATTTTTTTTATTGGGTTCATGTTACGGATGTTTTCATCTAAAATGCTTGTGTAATGTAATTAATTTCTCTCTTTTGTAATTTTTATTATAGGTAAACTCCAGTATACTAAATTATTTATAAAATATATATTTACTCCTATTTTTTTTTATATATTTTTATATTATTTTTATATATTTTTACTTCTTTATCTTTTCTAATATTCTTATTACATATTATCGCAATTTTTAGGAAATAATATAAAGTAATGTTAACAATAAAAAAAATATTACAAAATTAAATACTTAATTACAAAAAAATAATTAAAAAAATTACAAAATTGTAAAACTTAAAAAATTAACTAATTAATCCATTGAATTAATTTTTATAATTCATATTTATAAAATAACTTATTTAAAATTTTGTAACTCGTACTTAATTATAAATTTATTACATTTGTTAATGAATTACGATTGTTTATACTTTTACTTCGTTTTTTATTTTATTTTTTTTAAATACACGACGAATAATAAGTTTTGTTATAATATATGTTCAATTTATTTAGTAATTTGATCATTTTATTAACTTAAAAAAATATGAAGAGATAAAAAAGAAAAAACAAGTTTTATATTGAAAAGATTTTATACATAAGAGTTGATATATACATGAAAGAAAAAAAAACAAGAAATATATTTATTATCAATAGTATTTTATTAAATTCAAGATCAACTGTATTGGAGAAAAAATCAGATTTTATTCGGACCAGTTGTATTCCAACAACGTGTATCCAAGATTCATAAGACCGTGAATAATTTTCTTTCACGTATACATACACGTACTATATATATATCTATCTTTTGAAAATCATTCTTATGATATAATACTAGAATTTATTCATGTTTACAACTCAATGAACCCTATTGAAATAGATAGTCTTCTCTTCTTTCTCAATTCTTAAAATGGCAATCACAAAAATGCGAAGTGTCTTTTCTAGTAAACTGGAAATATGATATTGAACGGTGACACAATATTGTTGAAAATCCCTTCGGGATACTATCTTTTCTATCAAATATATATATATATATATATATATATATATATATATATATATATATATATATATGTCACACATGTTTTTTTATTTAGAAAGAGAAAGAGGGGTTGGGGGGAAGAGAAGAGATGAATACAAAAAATTAACATGGTTTTTTCTATAATAAAATGTAGTTATAAAATTAGTTATAGTTATTAAATATAAATAAAAAAATGTTTCATCGTATTCTTTACCTTAAAAATAAAACAAATGTTCTTATCTACTATTATTTATTATTTATTAAATATTATATATTATATTATATTTGAAATATTTCACTTTGAGAATGAAACGTATATATATATGAAAAGATTATAGTTGAAAATATGCAACGTTTGAATGAATGAATATAAGATAAAAACAAGTTTCTTTATATGTATTAAACTATTATGAATAACCAGATTTATTCTGTTTAATAATTAATGTGAACGTTAACAAGGGCCAAAACGGATTTAGTTTAATTCGAAGTAAGCCGAGCATCTATTTCAAGCGTATGCAAGTTAGAGAGTTTTATTAATCTGGTGATAGTTCTGCTGACCTAATAGGATATATATATATAGTATATGTGTGTGTGTGTCTACCTCGCATTCTCGAAATTCGATTAAGTACGTATAATCCAGCTTCATGAAGATTATCGAATTAATTGGGCACCTCCAGTGACATTGTCATCTCGTTGTATGATTAAATCCTCCCTGTGTAAAGTAACTTTGTGTCTTTCTATTTTATTTTTTTTAATTTTTATATATAATACTTTTTTATATCATATTTCATCATTATCATTATATTTCAAATTATAATATTTTTCATTAATAATTAAATAATTAATTAATATATATATATACTTTTTAATACCTTGAAAAGGCATTCGGAGACAAAAATCAGTTTGATGATGAATATCTTTTGAACGCTTAATTTAATCGCCAAAACAGAAGACACCATTTTTATAGAGAAGTTAATTTCTTACAAAAATTTGTATTGTGCACTTTTTAATAGTCATTTATTGTCAAGTTATAAAATTCATAAACAAAAATAAAATTTGTCTAAAAATCATCAAATTTAAATCTTCAATATCATTCAAATGGTTAGGTTTACGGAAAAATATAAGATATCTTTTTTGTAGAGCATTAAATTTCTTACAAAATTCGTCTAGAACATTTTTCTGTACAATCAATAAATAATGAGGTATGAATTTTAATCTATTAGACTGAAAAAAAATAAAAAACTGGGATGTGAAGGATCTTCCTATTAAAATTAAGAGCTCATATTTGGTGAGAATTTTTTAAAGGTGTCTAGTAACCCATTTTTCCGTGGCACTTGAAAAAAAAAAAAAGTCATTTTTTTGACCCACCCTAATATTTATGTATATTTGTATTTTAAAATTAATATATATTTTAATATTATTTTTATAAAGATTATTTTTACATATATAAAAATATATATTATTTATACATATAAATATACATATATATAGTTTAAAATATTATAAAATATATTTATTTTCTATATGTTTTTTTATATAATTTTTTTTTTTTTTAGATGAGAAACTTCGTGAGAATTGATACCAAACCATAAAACCAGGTGATAAATTGGTAAGTGTTGATGGTAGTGGTTATAATGATATGATGGTGTTTGCCATATAAAAAAAAAACTTTATAAATCACTTTTTAACTGTTCTAACAAGCGTAAGGAAGTTTCTTTTAAAAAGAAACGTTTTTATTAAATGACATTTTTTTATTTCTCTTTTTTTTTCGTTCCTCATTCTTTTCTTACACGCGAGAAAGAAAATTGGAATATTACTTCAGAGAATAATTGTAATATTATTTATAATATATTGATCAAGGAAAAAGTTTTATGTTCCATTTAATTTTTTTTACATTACAAACTTTTTCATTTACATACTTGTATTTTTATTTTTTTTTTTTTTAACATTACCTTTCATACTTTCATGCTTTCGTGATACTACCTTTGATAACTTTCTCTTTCTCTCTCTCTCTCTCTCTCTCTCTCTCTCTCTCTCTCTCTGTCTCTCTCTCTGTCTCTCTCTCTGTCTCTCTCTCTGTCTCTCTCTTTTACTCTTTTCTTATTTTTGTTCTTTTACTTTTTTTCTTTTTCTTTTCTTTAGCGTCTTGATACAAAATATTTTTATCTTGCAAGAAGTAAGATTACATACAATTCACACACAGTTTATATATACATATATACGTATATTACATATGTGTATACTCTAGTATATTCATATATTTTCTACGCGTACATATGTGTAACATATACATGTATATATACAGACTCTATTTTCTTTATTCTTTCCGACATGGATAGTATACCTCGTTCGTGAAAAACACCGGTGGATATTCTACTTTAACCAAAAGATAAAAAAAGAGAAAAATCTCGAAGGGTAAGTTGGGTTTTTTTAGCTTCTTGTCGTATCAGCAAATGTTTTGGAAGTTTGGATTACTCTATTATATCTTTTACCTTGTTTTCAGTATTTGTGTGTGTGTGTGATTTTTCGTTTTATCGAGAGAAAACATTTTGATAACGAAGTTTAAACTTCTGTACAATATTCATATTAAAATAAGAACAATGATAAAAGTTTATTTTTGCTGGTTACTGAATGGTCCATAATTGTTTTTAATTTTACAAATTATTATTTACTTTTATAAAAAAAATATTTAAAAAGAAAAATAATTGGTGATTATTTAACATGCAATTTTTCTGGTTTAACTCTTTGATATTTTTCATTAAATAAAAACGATGATAAATTTTATTTCGTTATTACAGAATAATCCAATTTTTTTTAACTAATCATTATTAATCTTTATAACAAAATTATTTTTAAAAAATTATCGTGAATATTTAACTTTTAACTTTTTAATTTTTCCTTGGATAAACTTTGATATTTTTCATTATAAGCTCGTTTATAATTTTGTTAATGATATTCACTTTTGCTTACGATCTATTTAAAAATAAAGTGAAGTAACAAAAAAAGTAAAAGATAAAAAAGGCATCAAACTTTTGAATTTATTATCCATCGTTTTCATTCACGGTTTTAACGAAAACTCTCATGAACGAGCACCTACCAAGACCAAATACTTTTTTTATTATTTGCTTGAGATAAATTTGCGGTTAACGTTGGGATGGCATATTTAAAGCTAAACTACGGTGATAGATAGATCATAATGAATAGAATTGATAAAACTTCTTTTTATCTTTTTTCATTACTTAACAAGTAGATGATAAAAGTAAATTGGTTGGATATTAGAGAATTAATATATTTATAATATTTTAATTTTTTTGTTTAAACATTTGTCATATATTTTAGTTTCTTTTTGTAATGTTCAAAAACCAAACAAGAAAAAAAACACGATTATCATTACTGTAATGTAATATTAAAAATAATATTAAAATATAATAATAAAATATGTAAGTTTAAAATATATAAAAAAAAAATAATTTGAACATTAAATAGTATTAAATAGTATTTAACTATTAATAGTATTATAATTTCCTACAATATATATATATATATATATATATATATATATATATATATATATATATATATATATATATATATATATTATTTAATAAATAAAAAAAGTATAATTTAATTATACTAAATTTAATATTTGATTAATCATTTTACAATTATTTTATTTTTAACAATTATTTATAATATATTGTAATTATATATTACAAATATATTTATATTTTTAATATAATATAATATTATATTATACATTATTAATGAAAAGAATTTTATTTTAATGATATTGGTTAAATTTGAAAAATATATAATTTGTAATTAACATTTTCTGTTTCTCAATTTCCTTTTTTATTTTTTAATAAACGAAAATTATATAAAAGGTTTGTGTTCAATTTTAAAGACCACGCAAATAATCTTTTTTATACTCTCTCTAATACTAGAAGAAGTACTCTATATTAAAGAAAAAAGAAAAAAAGAAAAAAAGAATAGAAAAAATCTAAATCGACAATCATTTGGTTTTGTCGTAATACGTGAGCTCTTTCGAACGATAAAATGAAAGAATATAGTAATAGGTATATAAACGTGAAAATGCGTCGTGATAAATAATGAAAAAGATAGGATAGAAGAATGAAAATGGGCAAAAGAAAAAAGAAAAGAAAAGAAAGGAAAAGAAAATAGAACTCGTTTTATGCAAAGAAATTCAAAGGATTTACGATGTTTTTATGTGTGTATTTGTCAGGAAATTATTGAGAATATTTTCTTTTTTTTTTCTTTGATAAAAAAAAAAATAAACGAGTAAAAATATCGCTTAATTTTAATTCTGAAATAGATCAAAAAATGATAATGCGATTAAAACAATAAATAAATAAATATAATTATTCTATATAATTAATTAAATACATTTACTTATTTATATTAATATAATATAAATAAAAATATTATATTATATTTTTATTTAATTATAATAATAATTTAATATTATATTTTATATTTTTTTTTATTTATATTATATTATATTAATAATTATTTATATAATATAATTTAAATTTTTTTTTTAATTTAAATTATATTAAATTATTTAAATATATAAAATTATATAGATTATATAAATTATATAAAATTACTTTAAATTTAAATTATTAATATAATATAAATAAAAATAATATTAATAATTACTTATAAATCAAGTATTACAATATTTTAGGAAATAACCTAATATATATATATATATATATATATTATTGTATATTATTATAAACATATAATACGATTAGTTCAATCCTATATCCAGAAAAATATTACAATTCTAATTTTAATGTACATTTAATTTACATTTGATTGCATAATGAACAATTGTTTTTGTCTTTTTGCTAGTAATACATAAAAACATAATTTTGCAAAAATGAAACAATTTATGCGAGAAAGAAAGTGAGAGAGTATAAATTGTATATCTTTTAAATTTACGATCCTAAAACCTTTTGATTACAGAAAACAGGATGATGATAATAATCAATAAGACGTTGAGTAATCTTTGTTACTTAAGAGTCGTCTATTGATAGGAATCACAGTGTTATCGTGTTTATCAAAGTTACGGTACATCACTCGACAAAGTTTCATGCAAAGAGAACGGAAAAGATAATAAACCGAATTTTCTACGACGTTTTTGCTACTTTCAAAAATTACTAAAGTATGAGAAGACTAACTTAGCTTAGCTAACTTACATTAGCCTAAACTCATTCCCATCTAACTTTTTTTTACGTTGCTTTTTAAAAAAATCGTGAGAAACAGATAACTCGATGTAATTTTTTTTTCTTTTTGTATCATCGTTTTTTAGATCTTCTACGTTTTCATATTTCTAAGTTTAGATTTTTTTATATTTTTTTTTTCACGAACTATGAAATTATCATTCCTGTAATCTAATGCGAGTTATGGTTCAAACATTTGGTATTCAACCTTCTTTCCCCATGAGAATCGTTCGAAACCATATCGTCGTTTAAATTCTTTGTCAAGATGCCAAATTCATCGTCGTATCATCTTACTACACACACACAAACACAAATATACACACATATACATCTACATAACATTAGGTAAGAATTTTATTGCCGAATGAAAATGTTATTACGGAAGTTGGCACAGTTTGTGACGATCCCGAATAGTGAACTTTTCTGCATATGTGTACGTATGTATGTGCGTGCGTGTTTCTCATCCTAAAATATGGGAACATTCGATGAGAATATATTGAACGTTTTCTCGAAACTTGTAACTAATCGATATGTCTTTAGAAAATTAATTTTTAGGAAGGGTTTTTTTATTTCTACATTTTAAAATAATATTTTTAAAAAATCGAATAAAACAAAATATTTTTTATATTATTATTATAAGACGATTATTAAAAGAAATGAAAAAAAAAAAAATAATTAATTCCCTTGGCCAAGTTTACTTTTTGTGTTTTATAATTTCACGAAATATTTCACATAAAAAAAGAAAAAAATATAAATTTCTTCACTTTGTATTATATTATATTAATTAAAACGTCAAGATAAATTCTTTTTTATATTTATTATAATTATATTATAATTATATTATTATGTATAATATATAATTTATAGATATTTATTTTATAAATATTTAAATATATAATATATAATTTAATAATATAATTTTTATTAATTATAATTATTATAAATAATAATATAATTATAATATAATTATTAATTTTTTTATCCCTCATTATACGTAGATCGGTTAACGAAACATATTTAATTTAAATATCAAATTCTTATTGCATCCAATTAATTAAAACAAATTTCATATTTTACCAATCTCTCGAATATATGGCAAATTATTTATCACTTTTTATTTTTTTATTAAATTTGATTAAGAGAAACGAACACCCATCTTTCACGAATCGAAATTAAATGATAGTACGATCTGAAATTAATAATAATAATAATAATTTGAAGACGAGTACGTGAATTTAAGCAAATATAAATCATGCTTTACTATGACAACGTAAAATAGTCCCACCCTACATATATATATATATATATATATATATATATATATATATTTTATTCTCTTTTTTTTTTGACTTTTATAAATAGACCACTATATTGAAATTGGTCTCCGTAGGGAAGCAGAAATAACCAAAAGATGGGGGAAAATTGCACAGCGTGTTATCTATTTATTTCAATCATCACGCAGCACGACTCACTCTCTTTTTCTACTACGTTAACTTTTCGAGAAAAGATCAAAACGAGATATAAGGGAGAAGATAGGAGAAGAGGGAAGAGGGGAGATATGGGGGGAGAAAGAAGGATAGGAGGATAGACTTTTCTGACTCTTAGCATCGACAAAATCGTTAAACCTTTCAACGGAAGTTGTTCATCTTGACTGAAATTACTCTATCAAACAAAATCAAAAGTAATTCTAAATCATTTTCTTTTTTTTCTTTTTTATAAGTTCCTGTTTATATATAGTATGAATCAATCGTGTGAGTCATATATATTTTAGTTATATATATATTTTTTAAGGAGTTTTTCAAACTTTTACAGATGCAATTAAATTATTTTTAAAAGAAAATATTAAGTTGTTTAAAGTTAATTTTTTTTGTATTTTATTACATTTAATTTTATATTTTATTATATCTTATTACATTAAAATTAATAATTATATTTTATTAATTTAATTTATTTTATACTTATTTATATTTAATTGTTTATATTTTATTATATTTATATTTCATTATATTAGACCAATAATTGGATTTATTATAGTTTTAGAATTTGTTTTATATGTTAATCGTTATTTAATTAATTTATTAATATATATATATTAAACTACCTTAAAACCCTTGAAACCCCTAAAAAATATTTATATATAATAATAATACTATACCATATATATTTTTTTTTTTCTACAAAGAGTAAATAAATCACATGTCACGTGTGTTGTTTTAATGTGCATTTCTTAACGCATAACGATGAATAATATATCTATCATTGTTTAAAAAAATCACCATGACCTTTAATGAAGTCATTCATTCCCTTTTTTTCTTTCTATTCTGTTTTTATTTTTTTTATTTTTCTCTTTTTTGCATACTTAGAAAGTATTCTTCATTAGAGCAATTCTTCTTTTTTTTTTTTGCTGGTCTTCTTCTTATTCAGAAAACTTATCCTTAGAGGCCCTTATTCACGAGAGAATCAGAAGTAGAGGCTTGTCAGAGATCACCGGATTCCTCGTTGTCCTCTTTCTTATGCCCTCTTTTTTTTATGCGCATCTTAACTCTCTTGTCATTGGAATTCTTGTTTCTCTCTCTAACAAACCACCTACCCTCACATATCTACCCCACCACCTCTTTTTAACCCTTCTCTGTCTCTTTCACTTCCCTTTTCTTGTTATTTGTCACTTTAATCGCAGTACGATACTCATGTCTACTTATCCAAGTATAATCTTCTCATTTGAAAGTCCCTTCAACGTGTCTTATTTCATGTTCAATGATAAATCTTACTACCACAACCATCAAAATCCCTACCACTTGCCCTTTGCGTCCTACCTAACCTAGTTTTTGAAAGATAAGTCAAAATCGTGTCTAAAGTTTACGACTATGACATCCAATCCTTCCCTTTCCCTCTTTTTTTATCTGTGTAATAAGGTAAGATACTGGTTGTGAAAAAAAATATTGAAAAAATATATCAGATCTTAAAAGTAATAGGTAACCATGAGTTGGTATGTAATCGTAATGTTTAAAAAAAAAGTTAACTTGCGGGGGGGGTGAATATGTTAAAATTTGTTAAGGCCATAATATCACTTAAAACAATTAAAATTTAATCATTATAAATTTAATTATATTATATGGTTTATATATGGAATAGAATTTTAAATCAAATTTAAATTATATTTAATATTAATTCAAATAAAATAAAATAAAATTACATTGTGTGTGTGTGTTGCTTTTTACAAAAATAATTAAATATAAAAAAAATTAAATTAAAATTAAATTTCATATTAATTTAAATTACTAATAAATTATTATAAATAAGTTATTACAATAAATTATTATATTTAAATTACTTAATATAAATCAAATTAAAATTAAATTTAATATTAGTTTAAATTTAATATAAATTTAAATTAAATAAATTTAAATTAATCAAAATAAAATTAAATTGTCGCTTTATAGATAAAAATAATTTACTTTGATTTAACATTTTTGCATAAATTTGGGTATGAAAGAAAATATAAATTGTAATGCATGATTAAAAAACAAAAAAGAATATAAGAATCATAAATTCTGTAATATTGGTTTTTCTTTTTTTTTCTTCTTTTTTTATCTCTACAAATAAACGTATGATATCAAAATGATCGAATCATAAGAAAATATCTTTATACGTAGATAGATAATACACGTTAACGAATTCAATCATAATAAAATGAACAAAAATCTAGAAAATGATGATAATACTGGGTATTATTATGATCGTAGAAAGATATAGGAAGATATGTTTTTCATCATGGTATGTGAATAAAAATGATAACTATATTTCAAAAGAAATACTACACGAAACATTTCATCTACTTGTTATGTGTAAATGGTTATCGTTTAATGTGTGACCTATTACGTAAAAATATGATTAATGGTGAGAATATTTTTACTATTACTCGTTTTTAATCAAACAACTTTCAAGATACGATTTTTTATAAAAAAAAAAAATATCCTTAGAAATGAACTTTATCGATTGTTTCGAATTAGAAATTAAATGATTAGAACAACAACAACAAAACATATTAACATTCTTATCTTAACTTGTCATGAAATACAAATTTAAAGTTTTATTTTATTTTAATTATTTATTTTATTATTATTAATTTTATTTATCTTTATTTTAATTTATTAAATACTTCTTTCTTTTTTCTTTTTTCTTTTTAATTGTTCTTTTTATAATATATAAATATAATTGTAATTTTTTAAAGATTCGAATCGATGTCACCAAGGTATCAGGTACAAATTAGTAGAATAATAGTTCCTATATAATCCAATTGTTTTCACTATTCCATTGTATTACGTGATACACGATAATGTTACACGTAAGCCAATACGTTTTCCACGTTTCTCTACGTTATCTGGTTACAAATTGAGTCTTCTTTTTGATTACAATGAAAAGAGAAAATTTCCTATGCAATAAATAATCTCTCAAAACATTCACAGATAAAAATTACACGTAACTTTCTTAATTAACAATATAATAATAATAATAATTATTATTATTATTGAAAATTTCGTTCGTTTTTTGTGTAATTTTACATTCATTCGTATTATTATTTTTTTTTTCATTCCTTTCATTACGACAATAATTTTGATCCCAAAAAATAAAATAAAATAAAATAAAACGATATTTCCAAATCAAATATTTTAGTTGAGATATAAAAATTTTGATTTCGTTGCTTTTTATTTTGTTTTTTTCCAATATTTCCATCGTTCATTTATCAAAAAGATTAATGTATGGTATTTTACAAAAACTTTTATTAATTTTCACTCTATCATTTTATTTTATTTTTTCGAAATAACTCTAATTGATATTGTGGATAATAAAAGAACCATTTTATTGGAGTTAATGAATCCTTGAAATTGGATCAATTTCTCGATGAGTTACCGAAACAAGGAACCCCCTAAGGAAAACAATGTTATTCCCAAGAAAAAAAGAAAATACGAAAATAAAAGAGAGAAGAGAAAAAAGTAGGATGAGGGAAGGGTGGAAGGGGAGGGAAAGAAGGAGAGAAAAGATAGAGGGGTGAAAGAAAAAGATTGATAACTGAAAGAGACTGTATGGGGGCGAAAAAAAAAAGAAAAGAAGATAATGATACCTGTATGATGTTCTGAAAACATATATAAACCATGTAAACCCCAAGGCATAACACACATCTTAAAATCCACAATGTTAACGTACACATAACGAACACGTCTAAACATCACGTACACATACATATAAACATACACCATACACTCTACACATACACGCATATACGTGACTCGTGTTATTAATGAACCAAAAAGGGAGAAATGAAAGATAAACAACAAACAAAAAGAAGGCAAGGAAACATATATCTATATATATGTATGTATATATATGTATATATATGTATATATGTATTATCTTTTAAGCAAACTATCGATTCGTCAAAGAGATAAAACTGGGAAGGTCAATTTGACAGGGGGTTTATTAGTTGGTAGTGGGCGTAAATATATTCCAACATGGTAATTGTTATGATTTTCTTATGGGCTAAAATAATAGCTCTGCTAAGGGAGATAAAAAAAAAAATAAGTAACAAAAAAGAGAATAAAATTAGGAAGGGTGAAGGGAAGAAAAGATAAGAAACCAAAAAAAAATATAAAATAAAATAAAAGAGTGAAAATTGAGAAATAAAATTAGGGAAAAGTAAGAAAAGAAAAAAGAGAAGGAAAGGAAAGTAAAAACAAAAAATATGATCCAGTTAAGTTTTAGAAGAATAAAAAAGTTCGAGTGAGAAAGAGAAAGAGAGTGAGAGAAAGATAAAAGATAAAAAAAAAAGTAAGAGTTGTCGAGTAAAAAGGGCAATTTAAAATGTTCAACGACATGAGACAGAAAGAGAGAGAGAGAGAGAAAGAAAGAAAAAGAAGACAAAGTATAAAGAAATAACAATAAAAATAAAAATTAAAATAAAAATGTAAGAAGAAGAAGAAGAGGAGGAAATAGAAGAGAAGAAGAAGAGAAGAATGGAAAAATGAATTCAGTGCAAAGCTTGTGGACTTTAAGGGACGGGTGGTAGAAGAAGGTTGCTTGTGGGATGCAACTTTCGAGAGTAATTAGGGCGACAAAGCTGTTTCTGAAAAGCTGCCTGCTGTTTCCTACCCCAACCCCACCACCATCACCCACCTTCCACTATCAACCCATTCCATCATACTCTTCCCTTTTCCTCTCTTTTCTCTTCTTCTATTCCCTTTATCATAGCCACCAACGACTACTTTCTTTTCTCTTTTATATTACCTTCTCTCTCGCTCTCTCTGTCTCTCTCTTTTTTTCTATTTTTTTTATCGCGATTTCTCGTTACAGACAATGCTTGTTATATGTGCATCCTCTTCTCTCTCTCTTTCTCTCTCTCTCTTTTTACCTCTTTCATTACAACCAACAATCCCCCTTCCTCTTTCTGCTCCTCCTCATCCTCTTTTTCCTCCTCTTCCACTTTCTTCTTTCTCTCCGATCATTTTCCACGAACTCGAGTAGAATAATCGATCAAAAACGATTTATACAAAACGAGTACGATTTTGTACTCCTTTCCCATCTTTCTTCTATTTCTTTCTTTTTTTTATTTTTTTTTTTTTTTTCTTAAACGTAGCTCTCGTAAGGAATGAAAGAATTTTTTGTTGGCCCCCCTCTAAGAAATTAATTATCAGGGAAAAATATCAGCCCCTTTTCTTCCTTGTCTGACCCCCCCCCCCACATTCAGTAAAAAGTAGAACGGTGAATAATGTTATTTATCGATCTATCGATATTTATTATTCTCCTTGTTTTTTTTTCTTGTCAAAGGGTGTGTTTGTACAAACATATTTCTTTCTTTCTTTCTTTGTATTTTTTTTTTTATTTTAGTTTCCAATACAGACTCTCTTTCGTTGCACCCTACTTATAAAGTACCCAACTTTTTCTTTCATATATATATGTATATATATGTGTGTGATATTGTTTGCTATTACGAATATATGAATATATATATATATATATTGAAAATGTTATCTACACATGTATTCTCACACACACATATATATGTATATATATTATTTACTTTATTCGAAAAGAAAGTGTATGTGTACACGTGCCCTGAAAATATAGTATTACATATATATATATTGTTACAATTATTATTTACATATGTAACATATGCCTATGAGAAAGAAGAAAATAATAATAAAATTCAATAACGTAAAAAGGACAAATGTCACGTACCAATATATATGGGATTTGATTTTTCAATAAAAGAAATGTTCTAACGAAAAATATTGAATAGGATAAGATAGTGCTGTTGGTACTACCCAAAGGGTGGGAAAAGGGGGAGAGATAATAAAAGAATAGGATTAGAAAATATTATTGAAATAAATTGACATTTCTTTTCGACCAATTTGAAAATATCAGTCAATGATTTTGAATTTTTGTATTATAGTTAAATAAATATTGAATATAGGATAAGATAGTATTGGATTGGTGGTAATAGTGGTAAAGAGAAAGATAATAAAAGAATAGGATTAGAAAATATCGTTGAAATAAATTGTAGTTTTTTTTTCCAATTCAAAAATATCAATCAATGATTTTTAAATTTATTACATATTATTATATATAATAATATATAATAAATATTACCTATAATATATTATTATAATTATTAACTATACAAGAAATATATATATAATATTTAGTTATAACTATAGTTATATATATACTTATTGTTAATAGTTATTAGTTATTAATTATAATATATTATTATAGTTAATCGAGTTTTAAATATTCTCAACACTTTGATTGAAAAATTCGAGACTCTGGGTATTCATCTTACAATAGTGATTTCTCTCAAATTATATTTAAAAAAAGAGCTTTTCTCTTTTATCTTTTTTGCCCTTTATATCGTTGAATTTATCGATAGACGTAAATCGTTTTGTTTTTGTTTTTCTTTTGCTTTGATTGCTAACGGGGGAGGAATAAAAGGGATGAAAGGGCGATAAATTCTTTGTTTTTTTTTTGTATTCGTTCCAGAACCAGCAATAAATAAATAAATAAATAAATAAATAAATATATATATATATATATATATATATATATATATTTTATCTAAAAAAAAAGAAAAACATTTTCTATAGTTATTCAGAATTATCGATACCATAGAATATTCATTATTGTTCCTACCATAAAAAAAAAAAGAAATAGAAAATTATTCACCATTTCATAGTTCCTTTTTTTCGTACACCTAATCGATCGTTGAAAAAAAAAATTGTCAAAGGAATATGATATCATCTACGAGTATGATAAGTTATCTTCAATAATCTCAGATTAAAAAAAAAATATGAAAAAAAGAAAGAAAAGAACATTTCATACAGAAAATATGATTAATGATTATCGACAATTGAAATTTTTCTATAGAACCTAGGATTTGTCTGTCATTCATGCACATAAAGCTATTTCCTTACTAATGGTAAAACTAAGATCCTCTTTTTCATTGAAATCCTTGAAATATTTCTACGAGGAATTTTCTAATACTACTTTTCTTAGTATTTTGTTCAAAACTAAATTAAATTATTCGAACTATTTTCTGTTAGTAAAGTACAAATCAACTGATTTCATTTTATTTAATCAATTTTAGTAGATATTTCTTTTGTAACGTTGTTAGATGAAAAACACATTTAGTTTCTTTGATTTAATTAGTTTATCACACATACACACGAGCGTCACCTTTTTTTTTAATTAACACTTACATGCTTGGTCAAATTTAATTTGTTAAAATCCTGCAATTCGTGAATAAAATGCTGTAAAAATGAATTTTAAAAATAAAAGAATACTTCATTCGTTTTTAAATAATAGAAAATATTTTGTTCAAACTTTTAATTGACTAAAAAATTTCATATTCTCTATTGAAATATACGATTTCTTTTTTTTTAAATAAATACCTCACATACGCAAACACACATAGTAGAAATATATGCAAAGTATTAATAGATTTAATGTTAACTTTTTACTTGGAATATCCTATATATATTTTTAATAGTTCAAAGTTTATAAATTTCAGAAATTATTATTCAAGAAAACTTTGATAATAATAAAAATTAAACAAAATTTTGTCAATTAGGTCAAGAATGAAATAAGAAATTCTTTGGAGGATACAAATTTTCGTATTAGTTAAATTCATTTGCATCTTGAATGCTAAGAGATATTTAAAAAAAAAAAAATAAAATAGAAATAGAAAGAGAATAGAATGAAATATAAAAAAATAATTATTTTTAATTATTTAATAAATTTAATATAACTTGAAAGTAAATTTAAAATAATAAATTTAAAAAATTAATTATTAAATAATTATTCTGTATTTTCTTATATTTCAATGGTTATGAAATTAGATAAAAAATTTAACGAATATAAAATTTCTATTTCAAGATGAAACAATTCGTTTCTATCTCTTTTTATTATTCTTTTTCTCTTTCTATTTTTCTTTTTCTTCCTCTCTTTCTCTTTCTTTTTTTCTCTTTGTTCCTTTCTCTTTTTCTTTTCTCATTTTTCTATCGACCGACAAAGTAAAAATGCTCTTCCATCGAAAGTAAGAAGAAAAGTTACGACCTTTCTATTTTATTATTAATTTTCTTATTGTTAAATAATATTTCGTTCTATAGAAATGATCGACGATACTTTCTTTTTACTTTATTTTTCCATGAAATTTTCAAGACAGCGTTTAAGAAAATGTCGTCAAATATTTAACAATGTTAAATAGTGTATCGTTCAATATTAGTTGGATAAACTTTGCAGACAGATTTCAAAATTTTATATACATATAATATAAAACAATATTATACTTTTCTAACGGTTATATAATATTAATTTATTATTCAAAATTTGAATAAAATAATATACATATATTAGGTCGAGTCATAAATAACTTCCGTTTTTATGACACAAAGAATAAAGTTTCTGCCACTAATAAGTGCACGACACTTTTCATGGTGTTTTTTTTTTGCACTCTTTGTATCTGTTGGACGTGTATCTATTGGATTTTGCTCCAATATTACCTTTAAAAGGTTCGTCAAAGTTGGAAAGACGTCCTGCACTCGGTTCGTCTTTTAAGGTCGTATCTCCAGAACGGAAATTTACAAACCAATTTCTGACTGCCCTATCAGTTATCAATCCTGCACCGTATACGCTGCATATTTTTTCAGCTGTCACTTTAGTGCTATTGCCTTGTTTGAATTCCTAAAGCATTACATGTCGAATATGCACTGTTTACTATCCATCTCAGAAGTTAAGAAAAACGGTTAAATGTAACATTGACTACATAAAAAAATTGACAGAAGACTAACTGAATCCTCATCTATACAGTGATATCAAATATTCGTTTGTTTCGGTGACTTATAGTAGGTAAATACGAAAAACAGATTCTACATAACCGCATCGGAAGTTACTTATGACTCGACCTAATATATTATTAAAAGTATAATCGAATTATTGATTCTACAAATTATTAATTGATTTTTACAAAGATCAAAAGAATGAAGAATATGGAAATATAATTAATTATATATATGTTAATTAAATATTCCAAGAATTTATTATTTATTTAACCTCTTAAGCAGCACGCTCGAGTTAACTCGAGCGGCGTATTATTTTATATTTCTATGATTTTTTACACTTAAATAAAATAGAAAATTGAAAATAAGAATGTGAAAGCGAAGAAAACGAAATTGTTTTTCCCGAAATGGTAATTCGAAAAAAAAGATTAAACAGTCGACGTACGTGTAACATTGCAATATTCTGCTCTTTTTATGCAAAAAAGAAAAAGATTTTTTTTTTCAAAATCATTGCTGCCTAAGGGGTTAATTAAAATTTCCTTTGTTAATGTTCCGTAATTGAAAATTATATTGATATTTAAAAATTTTTTAAATAAATTGAAATATTTAAAAAATGTTTCAAATATTGAAAAAATAAATTGATATTACGCACACTTTTATTAAACTTTTTAAATTTTTTTTTTTTTTTAAACAAAATCGTAATTTGATTCTTTTCGAATAAACAATTAAGTACGTGTTTGACATTTATTTTTCATTATTCTCAATTTACAAATTACAAATTTAACTTCTGATTAGTTGGTTATTATTTTTTGATACTTCGTAAGAAAATAAAAAAAAATAAGAAATATGGAAGGAACGATGATTACCGAAAGTAAAGTAGCAAAGCATCCCCTGTTCAAGGGATGGAAAAAATGTCTCCTGGCAAACAAGAAAAAAGAAAATAAAGCAAAAAATATGGAGGTAGTCGGACAGGAAAAAAAATCTCACCTGAGTCGGTCAGAAACTAATACAAATTGTTGGCCCATGTTTTTGTTATGATTGAAAGTATAAGCAATCTCTTAAAAGATAAAAAGATAAAAATAAAAAAAAGAGTGAGAGAGAGAGAGAGTGAGTTTCTATCTAATAGTAGAAATATATCTTTCGAACAAAATACTTTTTTTTTCTTATTTTCTTTTAGTATAAAAACAACTACTATATATTTTTTTCTTATCCTTTTTTCGATTCTTTTTCTATCCTAACTTAAAAGTACATTTTACAAAACCTGTAAGAATGATTGGATTTTATTCTTCTTCTTCTCCCTTTTCTTAAACTCGTGTCAGAAGATAAAAATATATATGTGTGTGTGTGTGTGTGTTTACTTGTTGTGTGAGATTTACGTTTAAAATAAAACTCCCACGATTATCATTTAAACTTTTACGATAAAGATCGTACCAGTGTTAGGTTGGAAAAGTATGAAAAAAGTTGGATAGCTAAAAATGAAAAAAAAATAAAAAAGGGAAGAATATATAGTTGAAAATATAACATGCACGTTGAACAAGTGAAAAGAAAGAATGACAAAAAAAAAAAATATATATATATATATATATATATATATATATGTATATAGAAGTAAAAGAAATAATTTCTATTGTGCCAAGGTGTTGAATAATATGTAACCACCACCACCACCACTACAATTACTATTACAGTTTAATTTTTTTATTTTTATTTTTCTAGTAGAAATAAGGAAACAATGTCCTTTTGTTATTTGACCTAGTTTTTAGTTATTTTTTTTAATATTTCTATAAAATATTTAAATTATAATTTTTATGTTATTATAAAATATTATAATATAATATTTTATTATTACATTTTATTAATTAAATTATATATACATAATATTATTTTATTATAAAATTAATATTTTATTATATATATTTATATATAATATTATATTTTATATTATAATTTAAAAAATTTTTTTAAAAATATTTTAATCTTTCATTTTAAGAACTAAATTGTTTATTTCATTTTGATAATTGAATTTGAGAAAGAAATTGAAATTGAAAAAGAATATCTTTCATAATCTTTTGAATAGAATTTGAAATGTGTTTTACGTTTGATCTTATTGATCTTAAGATAATACCTCATATCTCGTGTATTTTCTACGTTTCTAACTAAAAAAAAAAGAAAAAAAATAACATTGAAATATCTAGTACTCTAAACGTGAAATAACCCTGTCCGATGAAGTCGAAGACTATGTGGATCTTCATGATAAATTTCTTTCTGAGTTACTGCACAAGAACGTATTCATTGAACTGTGTTTAATGTAAATTTCTTTTAGAAAAATCTTTTTGCTACATTATCTCTCTCTTCTGCTATTTTTACTTCTTTATACTAAAATATGTATTTACAGTGCACATCAGATAATATTTTTAACAAGTATATTCTCCATGATAGAAATAATATTATATCTAAACTTTTTATATGATAAAAGTAAACTAACAAAAAGTAAAATTATAAATAAATATATATATATATATATATTAAATACTAAATAATAAATATTTAATTTTTATTTTCATTTTAATTAGTTAATTTAATGTTTATTTTAATTAATAAATATTTCTATTAGAATTTATATTTCTATATTATTATGTATTAATATTTATATTATTTATATTAAATAATATTTAAATTTATTATATTTTAATTATATTTATTTAATAATATAAATTGTAATAAAAACTCTAATAAAAATATATATTTTTGTGTGTTTGTAAGTTCAGAGACAGATTAACTTTACGTACAAAGAAGAATTTAAAAAACACACACGTTGTGTGATGAACGTAAAATACACATACACACATATACACATAGAAACGTATATAAAACACGTAGTCGCTTACGATCGTTCGCCCTTTTTGGAGCCCTAGTGTCCATTTGTCTCCGCCCTTTATTCCTTTTGCATACTTTCAACACGAACAACACAACTCACCCACTCACCCCCCCTCTCTCTCTCTCTCTCTCTCTCTCTCTCTCTCTCTCTTTCTCTCTCTGTCTCTGTATTTTTCTGTTTGAAAGAAAAGCTTTACGACATGAGTTTGCTTGGCCCTTGTTTTCCAGTTTCTGCTCTTCCGGTTCTCGTAAATCACTGAAAGTTTTTCTTCTTCGTTTACTATTATATACTACTACTAACTCTCTCTTCTTCCTTGATGGTACGTCGTGTTCAATATTACGTCAAAGAAATTCGAAACTTTGGTACATCGCTATACTACCTTATATAATTCAGTTTGTCCAAGTATTATTATTATGATGTTATTATTTTTATTGTTATATCTTCTGATCCTAATGCAACCTTTTGATTTATACTTTTTTCCTTTTGATTTTACTTTTTTCCCTTTCATTATATTTTTTATGAATTTTTATATATTTTATCTTACTATATATTATATATTTATATCAACAAAATATATTTTATTTTTCTACCTAATTTTATATATATAAAATATATATTATTATAATATATTATAAATCTATAATATTATATATTTATATATTTCGTTAATATATAAATATATTATAATAGTATTATATATATTTATTTTATTTAATATATATTATAATATTATTATATTAATTTATTTTTGTATTTATTTGAAATGTTTTAAATAACTTATCTAAATAATATATGTTAAGAATATGTGAATATTATATTTTAATTATATTTGTTTTGCAAATAATAAATGCATTATTATAGATATTATATATAAAATTTATAAAATTTATTAATAAGTTTATAAAAATTTATTAAGATAATCATATGTAAAATCTATGTGTAGTAATTTAAAAGATTTGGATTACAAAAATTTAAAAAAAGATCTATCAATGGAAAAAGTAATTAATTTATTTTTTTGGATTTATTATAATGTTAAAAATGATCCATTCATATTGTCATACATGTTAAAAGTATGAAAATTTATCCAGAATTCATAATTCAAAATTCATTCATTTAGAATAAAAATTTTCTCTACCCATTACTTCTTCATCTTTTTTGAAATATTATAATAATATCTAACTTTAACTTTTAACTTGACACGTTTTTAGGTATATTACTGGTTTCTTATCCAAATTTAAAATAAGAAAAATTGATGGCATAATACTTAAATGTATATATATATAAGTATATACGTAAGTATACGTAAGTAAGTACCTTGGTATTATCGTTCCATCGTGCGTGACAAGAAAATCGATAATCTTTAAAACGAACCTGTCTCTCTCTCTTGCGGATTTCTCTTTCTCTCATCCCATTTACTACTCTCTCTTTCTCTCTCTCTCTCTCTCTCTCTCTCTCTCTCTCTCTCTCTCTATCTCTCTCTCACTCTCGAAAAGACGATATGCAACGCATGAATAAGTTTCTTCTTATATTCTTATTCTTTCTTTTTTATTCTTCATAAGTGGGAAACGTCAGCAAAGAAATAGAATTTATTTCTGTTCTTTTACTATTATTACTACTACTACTACTATTATTATTATGATTATTATGACTATTATTATTATTATTATTATTATTATTATTATTATTATTATTATTATTATTATTATTATTATTATTATTATTTGCTATTACTGTTATATATAATACATATGAAACTGGTAATATTAAACCAATGCAAATGTATAATACATATATGATTTTCATATATTACAATTATTATAAAATATCAAACGTTTCAATATGATTAAATAAAAGAAATTTTCCATTCGAATTGAAATAATTGAAACTTAATTTAACGAAAATTTAACCAAAACCATCCTACACCTCTTCAGAAAATGATTCGAACGTTAAATAAATTTAATCAGATATTATTTAAACGTATATATAATATCTTACAAATGCATAATTATCGTTCTGTATAAAATTATTATATTTAAAACAAACAGAAGAAAAAGAAGCATACTTATCGTTCTGTATAAAAAAAATTTAATTTAAAACAAACAAAAGAAAAAAAAGAAGATAAGAAAAATAATCTAAAAAAATATAAAAAACAAAGAGAGAAAAAAATTAGAATTACCTATTAAAAAGATAAAAACTTACTTTGCAACGTTAAAAAAAAACAATCGTACGTGTTTTTTAAGGAAATAGTTTTTTCCACCACCCAAACCAACCAACCACCAACCCCCACTTCCACTTCCCATCCCACCAACTATAAAATGAAAACCAATATTTCATTTCCTTCTTATCGCTTCAAGAAGATTCGAATGAAAATCGATTTCAATAGAATGGGGAGTGGGTAAAAATAAAAAAGGGGGGTTAAAAAGTTGAAGAGATTGCCATTCGTTGACGTTGCTTGCTTCTGTTAACTGCGAGATTTCTTTTTCTCGTTCACTATCAAACTCATTCTTTAATCGTAAGGAAAAAATCTACCGACTCACTGACTGAGTGACTGAATGACTGATGGGGTTTGGGGGTGGATTTTTCTCTCTCTTTTCCCACCCCCACCCCTACTAGTTGGCTCGATAGCACGAAAAATGCAGGAAATTGCACTAGCGGTGAAACGAGAAGCGTAATTTAGAACAGACCAGAATGTGCAACCAAGACTTTTATTTTTTTTACCCCCTCACCCCTGCACCCTTACACTCATCCTAGCTTACCCTATCTAAAAAAAAAAGAAAAAAAAGAGTGGTTCCATCTCTCTCACACTTACACGCCCTTCTTTGGATAGGCTCACATTTCAAACTTGAAAGTCGAGTACTCGACTACGTCTAACTACGAATACGAAAAAGAAAAAAGAAAAAAAAAAATTATCATCTTCAAGAGTTATATATAGCGTAGAAAAGACGAACAAATATTTATCTCTCATGTCGGTGGTGAAAAAAAAAAATAAACGTATTATTTTTTTTTTTTTTTTTTTAATTTTGAACGATATTTGAGTTATAATTTTTGCGAATAATAATGGGATATATTATTTATTGAGATGATATAAGATAAAAAATGTTTAAATATTCTTTTTTTGGTTACTTAAATGTTAAACTTTATCAAGTATTTTTTAAAAAAAGTATTTAGTATAGGTTAAAAAAAAGAAAAAAAGAAAATATATAATGTAGTATTGAGTTTTTATAAAATCTTATTCTATATTAAAATATATATGAATATATATTTTAAATAATATGATATTAAAATATTAAAATAATATTATAATATTAAATAGTAAAACTTTAATATCTTTAATATTTTACTTTCTAAGAAGAAAAAGAAGAAGAAGAAGAATATTGAAATAATATTATAATAATAAATATTAAAAATTTAACAAAATATCAAAATAATATTAATATTATTATTTCTTTATTCATATTATTATTATATATAATTATATATTTGTTGTTGTAAAGAAATCATTTGACAACTCACAATATTATCAATATGTTATTTAACGTTAAAAAGAATTTATATTAGAAATTAATTATTTCCAAAAATCAATGAACTGAGCTTTTAATTATTTCGCAATTTATATCTCAATTTATTTCTCAATTTATTTTTCAATTTATTTTTTAATTTATTTGCTAATTTATTTGCTAATATATTTATATGAAATTGATTAACTTACTCAAAGGATGTCACCGGTGCTTGCGGCTCTAGTAGTTCTCGTAATTGGACCCGATCTTTGTTGATGATCTTGTCGTGATCTGCAATATATTATCTTCCGGAATGCTTTCCGAAAATTGTCGCTCAAAAAAGCATAAAGTATGGGATTTACACAGCTATTGGTATATGCCAATATGTGACTTACTATTTGAATTATAATAGTCACCGATCTTAAAGGATACGCGTCTAAAGATTTCGTGACCAATATCACCTGTAAAAAAAATTAAACAATTATATTTGCAATAATATTATTTATTTTTTATTCATACATTTGTGTTTTTTTTTTTTTTTTTTTTTTTTTTTAATACACTGATCAAAACAATTAATCGTATAATTTGAATCCTTCGAATTTGTATTTGAAAAAATAAATCAATTTATGTGTATTATATCAGTGAATTATATTTTAATTTAAAATTTATAATAAAAAAAAAGAAAAGGAAGAAATTTTGAATTTACCTGAATAGGACACCAACATATTGCAAAAACGCCAACAACTACGAGAACCAATCGCGTTACTCGTCTTCTACCACGTCGACTTTCAGCACTGACACGTGCACCACGCCATAATCTGACGAGCATGCAGACGTAAAAGACGCATATTAGCGTCAATGGTAGCAAGTAACTCGTTAAGAAGAAGGATACCTGGAAAAATGACCAATCATATTGCGGTAGGATCCGACAGGCCGTCAGATTTTCCGACGACCAGTCTTCCATATCCTGAAACACAAAGTGAATCTACATACATAAGGGAGCAACTTTTGTTATGGTCAAAAAGACTATTAATTAAAAAAAAATAAAAAAAGTAACAAACAAATGTTCAATACTTCGCAATTATATTTTTCAAACCAATTTTAATCGATTGTTTTATCAAATTTATTACTTATAGAAAATATTTATTAACATATTATTAATTATATATATAATTTAGTATAATATAATAAATAATATATAAATTATGTTAAAAAAATATACGTTATTACGTATGTTATAAAGAATTTATATTATTACATTTATAAAAAATATATATTTTCTATTAAAATTTTTTAAATTTAATTAAGTAAAATTAATACTAATTAAATTAAATATAAATATAAATATAAAATATATAAATTAAATATAAATATAAAATATATAAATTAAATATAAATATAATTACTAATAAATTAATACTAATTAAAATTTTATTTCTAATTATAATTATTTTATTTATTTATGGTATTAATTATATAATAAAAAATAATCAACAAGAAATGTAAATACTTTTACAATAAGAACAATAACTATCAATATAATGTATAAAAATATTTAATTTTCTTTCTATTTGATATATATATATCATCGTACATATATATATCATGTTCAATCAATAGTCACTCAAAACGTGTCTAACATTTTTCTCAAATGTTTGTTTAGTATTTATCTTTGATCTCACAAATCACCGATCTTTCTTCAGTGCTATCTCAAATATACGACTGGCATAGAGTAAACAATAAAAAGAATAACAAATTATTTATTTATATTTTTCGTAAATCGATTTTTAAACCGTACTATTATTTGTTGTTGTTTGGTCAACAAATCGTTGGATTATAAATTGACCAAGTACAAAGAATCAATAAGTATACGATAAAATTCATTGATCGAATAAAAAATAATACGTCTAATATAAACATAATAAAAAAAATAAAAAAATAAAAAGCGAATATATAGTGGAGCTATATAAAAGCTGTATAAAAAATAATATATGTATAATATAAATAAAACAAAACAAAATAAAATGAATAGAAGAGATTTTTAAAATTTCAAATCAAATGCAAAAAAGAGACAGAAAAATTAAAAGAAAAATAGAATATTTTCAATATATATATATGATGTATATATTGTATATATTACGTTTCAATAATATCCATCTACTGGTTTTCTATCAAATGAATTGTGGTTGACTTACCTCGCCGTGAATAACGAGAGCTGGAGTGGATAACGCAAATATAACCGCCCATGCGATGCCAATCGCTAAAATTGCATTATTCTCTGTCCTCCAGGACATAGATGTTATCGGATGAACTACTGCCAAATACCTGAGAACAGAAAATAGATACAGAGAAAGAAAGAAACAGAGATATATATAGAATATTAATTGTAAGATATAAATAAATATATTTTATGTTTATTATAATTAGTAATAGTATTAAACGAAATTGTATACCATAACTACATAATATATATTATATATAGTAATATATATTATATATTTACTTTATAGTACTTTATATAAATATATTTATATGTTATTATGTAATATACATACATATTATATTATATATATTATATTATACATTACCTATATTAATATAATAATAATATATATATAGTAATATATACCTAATTATATATAATATTTTAATTTGTAATATATAAAATATATAATATATAATAACTATAATTTTTTAGAACAGAAAATAGATAAAGAAGAAGAAAGAGAGAGAAAAATAGAAAGAATATTAATTGTAAAATATAAATAAATATAATTTATGTTTTTTATAATTAGTAATAGTATTAAACAAAAATTACATATTATATAATATATATTATATATATATATATATATATTTACTTTATAGTACTTTATATAAATATATACTTATATATTATTATTTAATATATATATATATAATATTTTAATTATTAATTATATATAATATTTTAATTTTTAATGTAGAATATATAATATAAATAAATTTATAATATAGAATATATAAAAAATATAAATTAATATATAATATAATATATAATATAATATATAATATTAATTATATAAAATATATAAATTTATTATATAATATTTTTATTAAATTTAATAACTATAATTTTTTTAAATAATTATCATTACACAAATGAATATCATAATATTATAATAATAATAATTCATTAATCTGATTTAATATTAATTGATCAAGTTACATTGTAATTAAAAAAAAGAAAAACAAACTAACAATTATTCAATAATAAATTAATTTTCTTTTTTATTATTATTATTTTCAATAGCAGGAATTAATATGGTAATTAGACTTAATTGAAAAACACACACACTTACACATTCACATGGACATATATGCATCTATATACTAGTATATAGGGTATGGAAAAACGTAGGATCAAAAAATAATCCACCTTGACACAAAACCGGCATCACCATTTTCATTTTCGTTGCTTTTAATGCTTTCGCTGATTAAAAAATTGATTGATCGTTTCACGAGTTTTAAAAAAGGAAGTAAACGTGAGTATACAGTATTAGTGCTTTGTGTGTGTGTGTGTGTATATATATATGTATCCTGATACATAAATCGATTGAAAAAATTCTTGAGATCACGTATACCATTCAAAAATGATTTTTCAATTTTCATATCAAATATTGTAAAATGAAAAGTCGTAAAATTCGTCGTTTCAATCAGACATAAAGAAACACCTTGTATAATGCATGGTATAAATGTCATAGATGCAATTTATACAAATGCATGTATATATATATTAGGATGCTTTGGTCACGCATTGCTGTGGTTTTGTTATAAAATATAATTTATATTTTTTATTTAATTATAATAAAATATATCATATTTTATAATTTTATATTTAATTATAATAAAATAAAATATTAATTTTTAATATAATTTTGAAACTATTTAATAAATTATAACAACACACAAAATAATTCTAAAACTATAATGGAATAAATAATACTATTATATAAAACTATATAATAAATACTATAATATAACTATAATAATAAAATAATAATACTCGAAAAAATATAAAAAATAAGGTTAGTTATGTCATATGTAAATTTGAAAAAAACCTAAAAAAAATTGAATTGTAATACAACTCCATCTATTAAAAACTTACAGTACTTAGAAATCTAGATAACCTCTAAATAATTAAATCCTTAAATTAGTTATAAAAAATATCAAATAATCATACTAAAAACTATCACCCTATATATTAGGTTAAAAAAAATTAAACTAAATATAAAAATAAAGGTATACATTCATGTTTTTTTTTCAATAATTCAAAATTAATCTCATAAACTCTTTATGAACGTAAATATCATTTTTCATAGTATTTTTAAAAGCTTCCATTAAAGAAAGAGATAGAAAAAGAAAAAGAATAAAAATAAAACACACATTCACACACATGGAAGAAAGGATAAAAAATGGACGATGGAATGGAACGAAAAGGAAAATAGAAAATAGAAAATAGAAAAATAGAGAGTAGGAAAAGATTTGTAACGAGAACGTCATAGTGGCACAAAGATGTTTCCGAGCTACATTTTCTTCTTGCATAAAACGACGAAGTAGAACGCAACTCTACACGTTTTTCACACACCTTTCTTTCTTTTTTTCTTTTTTTCTTTTTTTTTTTTACACCTCTTTCTTCAACAAGGGAATATATGCATATATCCTTTTTTTCCCTTAACTTGATATTTTTCTTTTTTTTTTCTTTTTCACGGGAATACTCGTAAGGATGATAATGTGCCCTGTGAGAGTGTCATTCAATGTACAGGACAAATCATTTTTCTTTTCTCAGAGCTTATATTTTATTTTTTATATTTTTTTTCTCTTTTAATATAACACCTAAAAAAAGTTTACCTTTCCTCGATTTTAATTATTTTTTTTTTCGTCTAATAATAAAGTTTGTTTTTTATATTAGAAAAAAATATTAAAGAATTTATTATTCGTATATTATTCAACATATTTGTAAAATATTTTTTTAATTAATTAGGAAAAGTTTAATCGAATCAAAAAATATACAAACATATAGTGATGTTTTTATTTAAAAAGAAAATTATATTTAATTAAATTATATCTTAAAATTTAATATAGTAATAATTATATATAATAGTAAAGTAAAATAGTTGTAATTAAATTTGGAATAATTATATTTTTATTTAAAGTAATAATTGCTATAAAAAATTATTATATAATAATACAAATGTTGTTTAATTATATATATTTAAATGATTACATTATTTTGAATGAAACATTAAATATGTAAAATATAAATAATATTTAATATAACAATCTTAACAAGTGTTTTGTAAAACATTTCAAACATGTAAATTTGTATTTTGTTTAATACTAATACATCACCTTTAAAAAAATCGAAATGTTACATTAGCAATGCAATGTAACCCAACACGAAACGAAACAAAACCAATTTAATCGTTCGATGTTAAAAATATTCCAACTAATCAAAGTTAAAGAAAGATAAAAAAAAGAAGGGTGATGGTGAGGTGGTGGTGAAGAAAGAAAACCGAAGCCAAGTAGGACGTTTCCCTATCTTCATTGATTTATCTATTTGACACTTTCTTATCCTATTTCTTGTAAAATAGCAAATATAAGTGGAATGAATTTTAAAAAGGAAAAAAAGGTGGATTCATCAAACACGACAACATTCATTTTGTCGCAGTAAAAAAAATCATATCAACCGCAGTATATGTGGTGTATGTGTATGTGTGTGTGTGATAAGGAATACGTAAAACTAAAAGAAAAGTCATACACATATACATATTTGTGTATCTTGGCAAACGGAATGTAAGACCACGATTTTGTGAAATTTATGCTCACTCGCCTGTCAAGAAGTCCACCACGTACGTATAAGTAAGCATTTTATTTATATACGTATATGTATTTACATATTTTGCATGAGAAAAAGATTCACCATAGTGACGTAAGAAAGAAAGAAAGAAAGAATAAAAAAAAAAAAACTAAGGGAGAAAATGGAGGCCGATCTAACACAAATACAAACGAATATAAAATGTAACTGGTTGAAATATCTTTTTTCCAATTGCAACCTATGCACTTTTGCATATGCAAAAACATATTGCATCTTTCGATATTATAATTTTTTAAATAATGCTAACAATAAGTTTGATTTTATTTAATAAAAGAAACAAAATCATTGGATGCACAATATTATATATTATATATAAATATTTTATTATATAATATATTTCTACTACATTTATTATACTATATATATGTATAATATTTTATTTAATAATAAATTTAAATTAATTTTAATTTAATTAATAAAAAATTTAAATTAAAAAAAATATATATATATATTTATAAATATAAAATTATATAAATTTTAATATAGTAATATATAATATTAATAATATTATAATATATAAAATTTGTATATTTTTATTATTACATATTTTATATTTTAATATAAATATATATATATATATATATATATATATATATATATATATATATGGTATATATATGACAAATTCAAATCTTTGTATATTTAATCATATTAGAAAAACAATCTATTTTCTTTATATTTAAACAAAAAACAAAACAATTTCAGATAAAAACGAAACCAAGTAAAATATCTTACCTGTCAAGACTCATGAGGACT
Organism: Polistes dominula; assembly: GCF_049000335.1. Classification (NCBI taxonomy): domain Eukaryota; kingdom Metazoa; phylum Arthropoda; class Insecta; order Hymenoptera; family Vespidae; genus Polistes; species Polistes dominula. The sequence goes on along the minus strand of NW_028301116.1, from coordinate 1,907,212 downwards.
AACGTGTAAACGCTAGCATAAGCGGTTACGATGATAAGATATTGGACAATTTTGCACCAAATATTACCAAAGGGCCAATAAGGTAATACAAAATCTGTAGCAGTGAATGGTATGCAAAATATAACGAAAAGTAAATCGGCAACTGCTAGATTAATGATTAGTATATTAGTTGTTGATCTCATTCCTGGATTAGCAGCAACTACGATAACAACTAATGTGTTTCCAATTAATCCGAGAATACCGATCATTCCAAAAAATACTGGTACAATAACGCTGACTATTTTTTCAATGAGATCACGATCATAAGTAATATCATTTTCATATTTATCGCAAGCTGGATTATTGTTTTTTAATGTACCATTGCATATATTACTAAAATTCGACCATTGCTCGGTTAAATTTTCGATTACTATATCCAATATGTTTTCCATCTTGATATTAGAAATATTTTCTTTTTGGTTTTGTTTAGGTTTAACTTTTGGTCAGATAATAATCAACGTGTGTTTTTTGCAAATTATATGATTAGAATTTTAAATAGGTTATTTTCTTCGAATTTTTGCATGACTCGTGTAATTTTCATAATTTTTGAATATTTGTAATTTCCTTCTTTTTCATTTTTTTTATCATTGTTATCTGACGATGGCCCTAGGGGTAAATTATCTGGAAAATAAATAATTTTATTTAATTTATTATATAATTTAAAACAACTATCATTAAATTTGTTTTTTCTATTTTAAAAATTATTTATTTCATATTGAATTTAACTTAAATATTTTTAATTTTATTATTACAGTTTATTTATTATTATATTTTTTTATATATTAGGTCGAGTCATAAGTAACTTCCGATGCGTCTATGTAGAATCTATTTTTCGTATTTACCTACTATAAGTCACCGAAACAAACGAATTTTTGATATCACTGTACAGATGAGGATTCAGTTAGTCTTCTATCAACTTTTTTATGTAGTCAATGTTACATTTAACCGTTTTTCTTAACTTCTGAAATGGATAGTAAACAGTGCATATTCGACATGTAATGCTTTAGGAATTGAAACAAGGCAATAGCACTAAAGTGGCAGCTGAAAAAATATGCAGCGTATACGGTGCAGGATTGATAACTGATAGGGCAGTCAGAAATTGGTTTGTAAATTTCCGTTCTGGAGATACGACCTTAAAAGACGAACCGAGTGCAGGACGTCTTTCCAACTTTGACGAACCTTTTAAAGGTAATATTGGAGCAAAATTCAATAGATACGTCAAACGAATACAAAGAGTGCAAAAAAAACACTATGAAAAGTGTCGTGCATTTATCAATGACAGAAACACCATTCTTTGTCTCATAAAAAATGGAAGTTATTTATGACACGACCTAATATATATTATATTAAATTTATTTATTAATATATTTTAAATTTAATGAAATATATTTTTTCTAATAATTACGGTCGTAATTACTTTTATTTTATTTTTTATCTTTTTTTTTTTAATTTTAAACACAAACATAATATAAAAAAGTAACATTTAAAAAGTATATATATATTTAACATTTATTTAGATTTATTTTATTTATATTTCCATATATTTAATATTATTTATGTTCGATTTGTTGCAATAACGTTATACCTCCTCCCTCACAATTCCCTACCAGAATTAAAAACTATGAACATATATATAGTAAAATAATTTAATATCGATCAAGTCTTGTCACCAAAGTTCATAGAATTTGAAATTACGTCAAAGAATTGGGTGAGGGGGGGGGGCTTCATTAAAAATATTCATGAAGGGTTCTCGCATCTCAAAAGAAGTAGAAAAAGTGGAAGAAGAAAAAGAATGTGTTTTTCCAGTGGACAAAGAGAGAGAGAGAGAGAGAGAGAGAGAGAGAGTGAGAGAGAGAGTGAGAGAGAGAGAGAGTGAGAGGGGAAAGAAGAGGGATACTACCATATTGAAACTTATTCATTTTTTTTATTTTTTATTTATCATGGAGAAATCAAATGGGGAATGTTTTTCTTTCGGTTACGTGAGAAAATGATTGGTACGATCGATCGAACCGAATGTGACAACACAAAACAATATTTTTCATAAAGAAAAAATATTTTCCAAAATGAAAGTCATTGATTATGTTTAATACGTGAAATACGTGAAATATCAATGTAATATCTTTGTAATGATAATAAACGTATTCAATTTCAATGCTATAAGTATTACAAATTACAAATATAATTCAACATTATTGAACAAAATTTGTAAATTAGATTTAATAAGTAGTATAATAATTTCGAAGGAAAACACAATTTTAAAACCATGATAGTGAGCAATTGAACAAATAAATCTCGAACGAATAACAATGGGAAAATGAATAGGAAAATTGCAGGAAATTGATTGTGAGCTCGTTTTGATAATATTACCCGAGACCCCCTCTCACCACCCCTCCCCACTCACCCCCCCCTTCCCCAATCATCGGATTAAATTAACTAACTAAAAGTGTCAACCATTCTAATGCAAATGTTAAAACAGTTTCATCATTTGACTATACACACATATATCTATAAATTGTTATCTACACATTGAAATTATTTTGAAATAATAAAAAATAATATTGAATAATATAGTTAATATTGAATAATAATTAAATATAATAAATAAATATATTAATGAGTGTAGGTGGAAAGGTGGTTGTGGTTTTTCTCATTGAAAAATGTGATTTAAAATTTCGTGCTTTTATTTATTTTTTAACTTGTTAATGTGTTAACTAACCACGTTAATAATGTATAGTATTATTAGTTATAATATATAATATAATAGTATAATATATAATATTATAATATAATATATAATATAATATAATAATATAATATAATAATATAATATAATACATAATATTATATAAATAATCTTATAATATATAATATTATATAAATAATCTTATAATATATAATATTATATAAATAATCTTATAATATATAAGATAATATATAATATTATTAGTTAATATATATACAAAATCAATTGATAATTAATATATGATAAATAAAATTCAATTAAATAATAATAAAACAACATTGTGAAATAGTTTACGATAATTTGTTCTCTTTTTTTATTGAATTGTTTCTTCTTTTCTTTACGACATTTTATACTCAAACGATTCTTCCATTATCTTATCTTACAAACAATAAATAACAAGTTAGTATCATAAAGAACAAAAAACCAGATTGATACGTGTGTAACGTGAAAAGAAAAAAAGAAAAAAGGTTCATATATAATAATAACGAGCGTATCGATCTTATATATCAAATAGAGAATGTGCAAATATCAACAGAGAGAGTTATTTATTTTATTTTTTTTTTTTTATCGTAATAATACCTTCAACGCATATATATATGAAAGAGAAAAAGAGAAAGAGAGAAAGAGAAAAAGAGACACGTGTAACTCAAGAAGAATTAATTATAATATTCACAGAGAGCTAACCAACAACAAAAAAGGTGTCATTTTTGGAACCGTAATGTTAAAACATCAACAAATTTCACAGATAAATTAAAAATAAAGATAATCAGTAACGATAAACATACATAATCGACATGATCTATAAATTTTTTATCGAATACGTGAAAGATTAAACAAGATAAATAATCAATAATATTTTTTAATTAATTTCGTATATTTTTCAAATAAACAATTTTTCATCGTTAAAAAAAAATACGTACGAGTACAAATAGAATTCATTTATAGGCTGTCAAATATTTATTCAAACAAAAATAAAATATAGGTATGTTAATATTGCAATAATTATTACATATTTAACTGTAAAGTTATATCTGTCTATAAAAATTATGATAATTATAAAATTTATACGAGAATATACTTGGAACAACAAATGAACACATTTTTCATTTGAAATGTGAAAATAAAACAAAAAGATAAAATTTATTTCACTTTTGCAATTTAAAATACTTGGTATAATTTAATAAAATTTTTTAAAGTAATAAATTATAATTTTTAATAGTTTTTCCATTAATCCACCCCTTTAGTTTTGTTTTTTTTATATCACAAAAAAAATAAGTAATTTTAACGTTAGTTAAATTATTGTTAACGTTAGAAAAAAAATTAAAAAGAAGAAAAAGATAAAATCTGTTTAACTTTTGCAATTGAAAATAAATATATAAAATTTAATATAATTTTTTAATCTAATGAATTATATTTTTCATAGTCACAGAAATTAACCTTAATTTTTTTTTATATTAAAAAAAATAAATAATCTCAACGTTGTTAACGTTAGAAAAAAAATTAAAAAGAAAAAAAGATAAAATTTGGTAAACTTTAGCAATGTAAAATACTTAGTATAATTTAATATAATTTTTGAATGTAACAAATTATATTTTCTATAGTTTCCCCATGAATCCACCCTTCTAGTTTTTTTTTATATTACAAAAAAAAATAATTTTAACATCGTTGACGTTAGAAACAAAAAAATAAATAAATGAAAGATAGAAAAAAGTATTGTACATATTTTATCACGATTATAAAATGATCGATGCGTAAAGACATTAACGGAAGTAAAATAGATCGACCTTCATTTTCCGGTATAATAATCGTACCGAGTTAAAAATCTCATTTTACTCTATTGTTAAACCAGAAAAGCGAATCGTCGTCATTATCATCATTCGTTCGATACTTTTTTACATACTGTGTAGTAATAATATTACCGAGAAGAAAAGAAAAAAGAAAAAAAAAGAAAAATGTCCTTCCGTTTTATACACGTTCACCTAACCTAACTTTTTTGTCCATCCTACTATATTATTATCGATCGATTACTTTTAACGTCAAAATGAACATTTTTACCAGTTTTCTTATAAACGTATTATATTATATTATATTCATTTTTGTTTTTTATTTTAATTTAATCTTCACTGTAAAAAATTATTGTACATTTTCTTTTTCTTGTTTATTTTTGTCGACATTTGCTTTCCATCATTTATGGCGGAAATTAAATTAAATTAAATAATTTTATACGATTTTTATTCTTTATATATATATATAGATATTAATTACATAATTTGAATTTATTTTGTATTCCAAATTCAATATTTTGTTTTTGTTTTGTTTTAAATTGTTAATTTATTAATTTAAAATTAAATTGTTTTCAATTTTAAATATGTCAAAAAAATAAAAAAAGAACAAGAAAAAACATTTTACATAATTATTATTTAATATAATTATTATTTATTATAATGATTATTTAAATAATATTTAAGCACGAATCAAAGATTAAAAAAATATCGAAACAATCATCGATACTTATTCAAACGTGTCCACTAAATTTTGAAACTAAAAACAAATCAAGGTAATAAAATGACAAGAAAAACCCCATTATAAATAATTTCACCGATCAATTTTTAAATAAATAATGATAGGAACGTGTCAACGTATAGCAAAAGGTTTTGATAGAAGAACAACGAGACGTATTATGATTTACAAGTCCTATCGATCATATTACAAGGGGAAAACCAGAGTAATTCGCATAAATGAATTAATGGCTAAAGGTGTTCCCGCACTCCTTCCTCTCTATTCCTGACATCGAAAATTTATAACATAGTCGTGACCAATACTTGGACAAAAGATTTATCACAAAATAATACATGTTTTTCACTGAGATATATATTTATTGTATACATATATAAATATATATTTTATACACGTTCACCTAACCTAACTTTTTTATTCATGCTATATCCATAGATATATGTTTTTACTATATATATGATGTTACTATATATATATCTTTTGATTTGACCTTTATTTATATATTTTTTCAATTTTTTATCTTTCAGTACACTTTTGACTAATCAATAACTGTTTTGATTAATTATATTGAAATGAAATACTCGACAAAGTTTATTTTTATAGCTTTAATGCTTTGGAAACTTTTGATATTACTATTTTGAAAACGAAATAACGAAGAAAGAAAAATAAAATAATCGAAAGTAAAGAAATGATAATAAAAAACGGTCATAGATTTTCTAATTGGTCATTCTTTTTATCTTTTTATCTTCAAAATATCTTTTATGATAGTACTAAAGAAGACGAACTTGTACAATGTCGTAAAAAATTCACACTAATCCTAATTTATTATAACCAACAATTTCAAACTTTCTTCTTTTATTTGTTTTTCATATAATTAAGTTATTATTTTTTAATACGTCTTACCCATAAAAAAATAAATAATATAATTTAATAAACTATTTATCTCATAAATTTATTATTATTAAATTTATTTATAAATAATATTATTTATTATCTCATTAAACAAAATTCAACAATAATCGTGTCACGAATTATGTTAATTTTCTAACAAGTATAGAAATAAAATAATAAAAATAATAATAAAATTTAAAAAAGGGGTTGAATTAACTGTTTTCTAGCACCTATCAAATTTGCGCATAATTGGGCCCACAATTATCAACCAATAAAATTATTTTAACGTGCGCACGTACCTTTTTAATATTAGCGATGATGTGTTCTCCAAAAAATAAATAAAAAAAACCATTAGACAGAAGAAGGGTGAAATAAGGTAAAAAAAAAGTCAAAGTTAAATTTAATTTTTCTAGTTTCGTTTCTTTTCTTTCTTCCTGGTAGTCACATAACCTCTCAAAGATCACGTGACAGACAGTCTTGATCGAGGATTGGTCTCACAAATAAAATTACTTTCGGTAAACTATTTTCCTCTTCTTTTTCTTCTTTTTCTTTTTGTTTCCTGTTTCTTCTTCTTCTTTTTCTATTTGTTTCCTGTTGCTTCTTCTTCTTCTTTTTCTTCGTTTTCTTTTTTTGTCTTCTTTTTCTTTTCAATTGGATAACCGTTTTCTTCGACCCCGTCGATGAAACGTTCGACTACGAAGAACTCGGAAATGAATTAATCGACGATGGTCATTGAAGAATAAACCTAATCGAATATCCATACGCATGACTCGCCAAAAGATCGTCGAACCGATTGAAATTCACCATTTAATGATAATAATAATAATAACAGTAATAATAATAATAATGTTAACGTTCTAACTGCTTTGATCATTCGATCCTCTAAATTCTTTCTCACGAACATTTTACGATTTTCTTACAAATTGTCCACTCCGATATTAAATTAATTAACACTAATTTTAAATAGACGTACATTATTTCCATTTATTTATTATTTATTATTATTGTTGTTATTATTTTAGATGTTATTTTTCATTTATGATTATTGTTTATAATATTAGATGTTTTAATGTTAGGAACGAAGAGAGTTGAACAGTTTACGATTATTAATTATTTAAACTTTAATTTCACTTTTTCTCACGACATAAAAAAAGAAAAAAGTGTTATTATAGAATAATTTAAAAAAAAAAAAGTTAAAAGCGTAATCTTTAAACTACGATCTACTCATTTTGATTTATAAATTGAACAAAAAATTCTTTTCTAACACTTAAAAATAAAATCGCGATATTATCTCGTACTGTAATTTATTAAATTAAGAAGAAAAAAGTAAAAAATATTTGTAAAAGATTCGTCCCTTAATTTTTAATTTTAATTCTTAAAAAAAATTTTTTTTTTAATTTTTTTTTTTTTTAAGAACTTATCTAAAACACCGTTCGTCCTTTAGATCCTATCTTAGTAGGGATCAGGATCATTGTCATGTAACCACCGACCACGCTCGTTCGAAGGACATTTCGTACTGACGGCTTTTGCCCAACCGTAACATAAGTGCACCACCACCACCACGCATCTATGAGAACATTTCTAGAGGGTGTTCAGAATCAAGGAAACAACGCGACGACGACTCTCTACGATAAACGTCATCCCTGCTAAACTACCACAAGAAAATATCCCACAGATTCCCTAGATCTAGAAATAAAATCGATTTTGGAAATACCAAATTATCCATGGTGGAATTAAATATTTGATTACCTTCTTTGATTACCATCTGAAGATAAAATCGTTTCCTGTATTACTGATTGTGAATATTGTTTTATTTTATATTCCCGATTTTCAATATTGTTTCATTTTTTACATTACCGATTGTCAATATTGTTCTATTCTAAGTTACCAACTAATTTTTATTTTTATTAAAAATTTTTTTTTTAATCAATATATTGTTAGTAACTTTGATATATATTTTTAACATGATATATCGATATTATTAAAATAAATAGCATTAGCAATTTTTTTTAACACATAAAGCGTGTTTTGTTCATAACTTTGTACAAACAAAAATATCGATCTTTTTATCGCGATAACACATGTCATTCATTGTTTATCGTATTTATCGTAAAATAGTATGGATTGCTAGAATAAAGTACCAATCAAGAGATAATAATTACCTGAAAACAAAAATTTATAGGATGACTTTCAAAATAATTCATTGTAAATGTTAGAATTTATTGCAATTTATTTTGTAATTGTAATGACTAGAAGAAACAAAAAAGAACATCTTTTATTTCGACAAATAAAAGACGAGTATTATTTTTTTAAACAATACATTTAACATTTGTTTAGTAATACTTTAATAGAGAATAATTTAATTTTGTGTTGTCTTTTTTTTGTATTACATTATTGCATTACATCATAATTTTGTTTATAATAAGTCATTGATAACTACTAAAATATAATACCGATTATATTAAAATTGTTTTTGTTAATCTTTACAATATATTATAAGATTACAAAAATAATTTATTTATTTTCTTATCATTTATTTTGCATTACACAGTTATAACAATTTTGCAAAATGTACAAAATTAAAATTTTCCTAACACGATTAATTCTATTCTATATAATAAACATATATTATTTACTTTCTATACAATACACAATACTTTTTTTTGTTTTTAATTAATTATTTCATCAAAATTATTTGTCTCTATTTAACAAAATTTTTATAAAAATGTTCAGCAACGCATTGGTATCTTGCAAGTTTTTTATCATCAATAATGTTATAAAAATTTTCTATATTTTCAATATCTTCCATAGTTAATTTATCAATATCTAAAACATCATCTTTATCTGCAAGTATAACGTGAATTAGCCAGAAACCAGTTAACAAACCGTATAAACAAAATCTTTTCAATTCAGATTTGAACCAATCGATATTTAAATTTTTAAGATGTTCCTCATTAACGCCATTTTCTTCGAGACATTTAGAAAAATGACGATGATAATGTTCCACTAATTTTTCATAATCATTCTCAATGTAACACGATCTAACACTTGTATAAACAAAATAAAGAAAATCCGTAGCAACCGATGAATGTCTAACAATTTGATAATCGACGAATTTCAAATCCGATATTTTGCCGTTCTTATCATATTTATATAAAATATTATTAATCCATGGATCACCATGACAAATGGTAAAATATTTGTCTTTAGGTAAATTGAACAATTTAGTTAAAGAATTGTAACATTGATTTTTCAACGTTTTCAAATATCCTATCGCATTTTTCAAATCTTCCGATTGATCTTTTATCGATTCCAAATGATGGATAGCACAATTCATACTATTCTCAACTGTACCACCAATCGGAGATTTAGTATCCGTACAAAAAATTATTTCTTTCAATGGACTCGTCAATTCTTCGAAATATTTCGGATCCTTTAATTTTATCGACAATGATTTTCCATGCCATTTCGCTAAATTCTGAAATTTAAAAAACAAAAAATGTATTACAAAAATTATTTAATTGTTTTTTAACACTCGTATGTATTTTTTTTTTTTTTAACTATACTATATATTATCCATGACTTTGTAAAGTAACCAAGTTAACAAATGATAACGTATTTATTTTATTTTTGTTACCATACACACAAAAGTGCAATTTTTAATAAATAGTAATTTTATAAAAAATTATATAAAATGAAAGAAAAATTAAATAAAATTAATATATTATTTTATAAAAAAATATATAATTATATTTAATATACAATATATTTTATTATTATATTATATATAATAAATAAATATATAATAAATATAATATAATAAATTTATTGTATAAATAATTATATAAATATTAATTAAATTTATAATAAATATAATATAATAATTTTATTATATATAATAATTATATGATTAAATAATTTATATTATTTAAATATTATTTAAATATTATAAAAAATATATAGAATAAATATAATTTATAATAATAAATATTAATAATTAATATATATAATACATCTACTATATTTAAAATAATTCCTAATAAAACAAATAAAATATTGACTTTTCTAAATGAAAAAATAAATTGCCGAATGTACTAGCAATTTTTCATAATCTTTTATTATCCGACTGTAATAACGTTTCAACTCAAAAATATTCACGTCTCGTACACCAAACTACCACTAACATTCATTCAGATTCTAATGCATAAAGTAACTATTATATATACATTTTCCAAATGACGCATTTAAGAACATAAGTGAGAAAATCAAATGTAAATATCTTATCAAATAGATTATTAACCTTGTCAGGTATTTACAATTGAACTCATCCTTCATACGTAATATACTCCTATTATATATTATCTTTTATGAAATGATACTAACACACTTATGTGTACACACATAAATATATATAAATATAGTTGCGATACAGATCTAAACTTACGTAAGATATTTATTGATGATTAACAAAAAAAAATAATAATAAAAAAAAAACAAGAAAAATTATCAATGAAAAAGATAAGAAAAAAGAAATAATAGTAATAATACCTGTAAGGTGAACAAAGTGTGTTCCAAATCAAGATGATTTCGTCTGTCGCAATTAGTATATCCTTGTTCAGCTAAATCCTCCATAATAATCTCGCCTTTGTCCAATAAAACGAAACGTGGTCCAAAATCACCAATAACAGGTAACAGTTTTTCATATATATATCCTTCGATTAAATATAATGCTTCCGTATTGATCATTTGTGTTACAGGACGCGTATACGGAAGTATCTTGGTCATGAATTTTTTTTTATAAGCTATGAACAAATAAATAATTAGTAATTTGATATAATTGATATGGTTAATATTAATAAATTTGTTTTTGCATTTCTTACTATATATATATATACGTAACTATTACTGGTATATAAATAACCGTACTGAAGAGATATGGTAAAAAAATAATTAATTATAAAAATAAAATTAAATATATATTATAAATTAAAAAAAATTAATAATTATTAATAAAAATAGAAATAAATATATATTATTATTATTGTTATTATTATTATATATTATCGTACTGAAAAAATATGATAAAAAGAGAACAATATATAATAATTATTAATAAAATAAAAAATAAAATAATACTAACGTTTACCGTCCCCAGATTTACCAAAGACTGTAGTTCTGATCATGATCGATGTATAATTGTCACCCTTATTAGATCCTGCTTCATTTTTTGCCTCTTCAATGACAAGTCCATTATCATTTTCAAACTTCCTTAACAACGTTTGCCACTTCGTTCTATCTGTATCTGTAAAAGGAAAATAATTCCAAAAAAAAAAGTATAAAAAGAACAACAATAAAAAATTAAACGAACGAATAATAAAAATAAAATATGTGATAAAATATTTATACACACATACAAATATACTCTTATTTCTAATATAATATTAAAATTAAACGAACAAATCAGATTTTAAATAAAAATATATCGTATTAATCAAAATAATTAATGTGTATTTTTTTTATTACTTATTATATATTATACATTATTGTTTGTTAAATTTATTATTCTTCCCAATAAAAAAAAATAAAATAAAATATAAAAGAAGAATAATAATTAACAAAAATGAATTATTATATTCTAGAATAATTAATAATATATCATATCAATTGAAATAGTTATATATTATGTATAATATTTATATATTATTATATTACATATATTTATATATATATTATAATATATATTATATTAATTTCCATGTACCCCGAAAAGGAAGCATTATTTTAAATAAAAAAAAAAAAAAAACAAAAAAAATATATAATATTAATTTATATTAATTTTATTTTATATTAATTTATATTATATTATATTAATTAATATATATATTATATTATGATATATTTATTATTTATATATACATATAATTATATAATAATAATAAAAAATATATATATTTTTTTTATTACTATATAATTAACGAAATATAAACAAATATAAATTATTCTTCGTAACAAAAAAACAAAAAACAAAAAAAAGTATATAAATGAAAAATAAATGACAAATGAATTTTAATATTATTGTATTATAGAATAATTTTCCAAGTTAACACGTGTGCCATTATTAAATCTCATTCATATAACAAATTATTTTTCCTACAAAAAAAAAAAATTAAATAAAATTAGATAAAATATAAAATGAAAGAATAATAAAATGACCAAAAATGATTGATAATATTGTAGAATAATTTTCTAAGTTTCGCACGTGTGTTATCATTGAATCTGACTCGCTCGTACCTGACATAGTTTTCTGCTCCATTTTTGATCGTAACCGCACTAGACCTAGGCCGATAGCAAACTATTTGCTTGATAGCAAGCGCTGCTATAATAATGCATTAGGATGCTTTGACGTAGCGCCTGAGATAAGTGCAGGTATTACAGAAGATCTACAGACTTCTCGCATTTCGATTATAGTTTTTTTTTCTTTTTCTCACACATGCTCACACGTATACATACACGTAATCATTCCTATCTATTTTTCCTCTCCCCTCTTATCCAACCCACCCACACACTCCCATATCTGTCTATTTCACATACACACGTTCTAACACATTCTAATTTACTATGTCACTTTTCCTAGTAATTAGAAACAAAAAAACAACAAATGTTAAAAAAGAAAAATCATAATGATTCAAACACTATTATGAATGATGAAGTTATTTAACGTATCCCATTGGTGGAAAGACCAATATTACCATATTTGGTTATTACTTTGTTATTATAGCTATTTTTCTCATGAAATCCTTTGTATATATGCAAACACGTTAATGTTTGATATTCAAAGTCATATACACGTTTTAGGAAAAAATAGAAAATAGAAAATAGAAAAATAAAAGAAAAATATTCTCAGTGTTAAGAGTATTTAACAAGGTCAAGAGCTAATAAATCGGACTGACGTTGCAACAATCTGATGTAGTATATGTCTTTAGTTTCTCTGTTTAATTCTATTCTCTGTCTTTGTTACTCAGGTTTGTCTAGTATTATCATTTCTAGCATGTAAACGCTATGTCATCGTTTCACCTTGAACGAATAGGCTAACACATTGGAACTTGGCAATTGAAATATTCCGGTCGATTGATGGGGGGGACTATATTTTTAAATGCTTACGTTTTCTTTGTGTGTGTGTATATGCATCTACATTGTTTTTTTAATTTCTTTATTGCCAACTTCTTAATAAACGTAATGAACGATATTAACAAACAAAATTATATAAAACAGTCGTTAAACAAATCGATCAGTTTGTTGAATAAATAATTTTTTATTTATATAATATTAATATTAATAATAATATATTTTTATGGAACAGTGTGTATGTGTGTGTTTTTGTTTTATTTTATTTTATTTTATTTTTTGTTAATTTCATCAACGTCATTAATGATGTGAACTAAAAAATAATTCTAAACAAAATAATCGATCAATTAGGCTATATAATTAACCTTTTATTTTTATTTATATTGTATTATTATTAATAATAGTACATTTTTTATTGAAAAATTACGTCATTTGCATTAAACATGAATCATGTTAGAATATAAGTTTAAAATAAAGATAAAGTTAAAAAAATTAATATCACAGGAAGAAAAAATGGTACTGAATGAATTTGATAAATGCAAAAAGTAATCAAATGACATGTTGTTTTATAAGTGACGTAACATGAATAATAACTCATAACTATACGTTTATTGTGTGTGTGTGTGTGTGTGTGTGGTCCGGTTGTTCTCTTAATTGCACAGAAAAGTCGGTGATGTTATAAGAAAAATATCAACAACAAAAAATTCTAACAAATCCAGAAACGGATGTAAAAGATTCAAATAAAGAGATAAATGAAGATTATAACAATGTAGATAAAATTTTATCATATTTTTGACATCAAACAAAATTGATAAGCAAAAATAAAATCAAATAAAAATAATAATAATAATATTGCAATATAATTTATTTTAATAACATTATTAATAATATATATATATATATATATATATATATATATATATATATATATATATATATATATATTAAATTAATTATATATTATTTTAATATATATAATATAATTATATAATACTTTAATATATATTATAATATATTATATGTAATTATATTATATATTTATTATATATAATATTAATAAATATTATAATAAATAATATTAAATAATGTTAATAAATATTATTATTGTATATTATTTTATTTTATTTATATATTATACTATATATTATTTTAAATATATATATTTATTTTAATATAATTTATCATATAATATAATTTTATATAATATATTATAATATATTTTATAAATTTTAAAAATTATATATTATATAAAATATATTTATTAAAATATATATATAGTACGCGTTAACTTCAAAAACATTTACGAATTTTATTTTTTTTCTCTTTTTCAGTTTGCAATTTAGATGCAAATGAATACGTACTATCGGATGAATCCTCCGTAGAATTATTTGTCAACAATTTACAGCTTGTAGATTCCATTGATATTCAAATGATTGAATAAAAATGTAATTCAATACTATAACCACGTGCTAACTTTGTTCTTCTTCTTCTTGACTCGATCAACGATAATCAAAAGTAATGAAGAAATTCGTACAACAACTATTTATACATAAGATGTATGGAATAATCTTTTAATCGTTAAAAAATCATGAATTATCAAAAATTTGTGTTTGTTAATTATCACTTGTCAACCTACGTAAAAATACTGGTCGAGGTCGGTAATATTCAGTATTTCTCGGAGAGTACATTGACATCTTACGGTCTTTTAAAAATGATTCAAGTTAACAATCGTACACAATCATCTGATTAACTTCTTGTGTGATAATCGTTATCGTAATCAACGCAAATCAAAAATGAAGAGAAAGAAAAAAAAGAAAACCAAGAAACATAATCAAAGGTTTTAAAATGATTGATGTCAATGAACTCATACAATTATATCGCGATAAAATTTCATTTCATACCTGATGTATACCGGGTGTCTGAAGATTTCTTTTTACATTTCGAAATCTTAACATTCAAATTTACCATTCACTTTCGAAAATAAGATAAACAATGATTACATAATGTGGGTCATTTTAAATAGCATTCGAAGATATATATTTGCTATTTTTTTTTCCTATTTTTATCTCTTCTATTTTGTAATGGCATAGTAGGTTTTATTTTTCTTATGGGTTTTTAAAAGGAATTGGACCATAAAAAAAATACCATTAAAATAAAGATCAGATCGTATTGGTCATTTGCATACTAATATCGAAAATGTCATTCAAAATACTATATATATATATATTATTTTTATTTTATGTTATTAATATTTATTATTTTATATATATTATTATTTTATATTATATATATTATATAAAAATATACATACTTATATACATTATATTTAATTTTATTTTATAATAAATAATAATTTAATATATATAAAATTATAATAATATAATATAATATTTTTATATTATATAAATTAATATAAATATTTTATAATAGTTAGTAAATTATTTTTTAATTATTTTTAGAAAAAAATTTTAAATGTTCTCTGAAATTCATTGACACGTGGAATAACTAATTAAACTATAAAATAATTATACTAATTCACTATATATATTCGCAACAAAAAAAAAATACAAGAACATTCAACCGATTATTTTATAAAAAAAAAAATTAATTATTATTGAATATATAATACTTACTCATTTTTTTTGATAAATTAGTGTCTTTGTCAAAATGAATCAATCAATACTCGAGGAAGAGTTGTTTTCAGGTTCAGTACAGAGTTCCAAATGATGATCGTAGGTCAAAACTTCTCACGAGTTTCTCTGAAATTTTTGGGGAAAAAAGAAAGTTAGGAAAAGTGGTGGGGATTAGAAAATGGTTTATGGTAGGGGCACTCAACCTAATATTTCCTTCTCTTGTCAATAGATCATCAGGAGTTATTGACCGCTCATTGAACTTCGATCAAAAAACAAAAAAGGACAAAGATCATACAGAATAGATGATTCGATCGAAAACTATAAATAAATAAAGAACAAACTAAATCAAAATCCAAATGTTCAATTTTTCTATTTCATAAATAACATCGATACAAAGTCTAACAAAAAGAAAATATATAAATATAATTATATTTATTAGTACATAACAACATATTATTAATTCATACCTCTCAATTAAATAATTATCGTAAATTTAAATTGGAAAAAATGTGTAAAAAAATTTTCTTCGTAAATTTAATTTATTTTATTAATTATATTTAAATATATAACAATAAATTTATATAGATTTTATTGAAATTTAATTTGTTTTATTAATTTATTTTATTATAAATTTAATTTATTTTATTATTATATTTAAATATAATAATAAATTTATATTTCACTAATAACTATATACATAAATTATATTTATATATTTATATGCATTTACAATTAAAAAAAAAAGAAACAAAAATTAATATTTTGCAGTCATATTTTTTTCTTCTAATACAAATCACTGCTAAAAAATTCTACCATCAAAGGATATATAGAATAAACTAAAAGGATGATTAAACATACCAAACCACATACATACCAAATACTATTGTTAAATTATTCGTTTGAAATTTAAACTATAAATGGTTGAGGAATCTTGTTTTGCTAGGTGTAAAGTTTTAGAGTTCATTGTTCTTTTATTTTTGTTGTTGTTGTTGTTGTTGTTGTTGAAATAGGATAGGATTTCTAGGAACAAATGATTTGCAGAATTTTCTACAAATTTTTCTTCCATCTATTTATCTATCAATATTTTTAAATTTATCTATCTGTATTATCTATAGGTTGTTTTTGTAATTTATCTCTTATCTATTTGCACGCTTTTTAACCATTGATCGATATGAAAATCTGATAATAACTTTGTGACATGTTAAACGACCTTAGACGACATACGCACAAACATACACACACACATACATACACACCTAATGGATAAAAAAGATAACGTTATGAAAAAGAAATTAAAAACTGGTATTTTACCTTTCTTCATTATCCAATAGTCTTCTGTTTATCTTGAAGGGGAGGGGAGTGGTGAGAATTTTTCTCATATATGCTATGTGAACAAAATTAAATAAATAAATAAATAAATAAAAAAAAATTATTTAATAAGTATTCTACATTAAATAATATTATTATATATTTTATCAATTTACTACAATTATCGTTGTTAATATTATTACTATTATTTAAAATGTAATTTATGTTATTTGTTAAATTATTAATACCAAATGAACCATATATTATTAACATTCACATTCGTATAAAATATAATTTTTGTATTAAATATCATCAATCAGTCCAATTATTATTAAACTGTTTTGAAATATACGAATTAAGGTATACATAGATTGTCAATAGGTTTAAATGTGTGTGTTAACAGATTAAATGCATAAAGAGAATAATTGTTTCTAAATTTATTGGTCACTTTTTATAACTACACTTTTATCTCTTAAACTACATAATGGATTAGCATGATGGGTAAAGACATCGAATAAAACAAAATGGTCACTTATACGTATTTGCACGTTTTATTATTTTCAAATGTTGCTTAGAACCTGAAGATATTCTTTCATAATCTAATATAATTAATTAATGATAATTAAGTTTAACATTAACGCCTGACAACGACGAAGTAAAGGTTAAATATATATATACATATATATACATATATATATATATATATATATATATATATATATATACACATGTGTATATATGTAAGCTAATCCTTGCCCAGACACACGTACTGATATGTAATGTTTAATGGTTTTATTTATTTATTTATTTATTTATTTATTATTAATTTTATAATATTCTTTTTTTTGTTTATTTTTCTTTTTTTTCTTCTTCTTTTTCCTTAGTTATCTTATTTTACTTCGACTTTTACGGGCATATAAATAAAATCTTATTGCTTAATAATTTTTGTTAATATGTATATATATATATATATATATTATATGTATATATGTATGTGTATATATATACATATATATGTATATATATATATATATATATATAGTTATAATAATATTATATACGATGATATGTTCTTGTAGTCCCAATGATTAATATGCACGTTTTTGTGCAAATGTCTCAGACTTGAGACACGTTTTGGACGGATTGATCCAAACATTGCGTGAACATTCCGAGTTGAAAATTGTTTAACAATTTTTTAATTGAAATTTTTGAAAAATTTCGTTAATAAACAAAAATTGATAAAATTGAAAATAAAACAAGAAGAATTTCATATTCATGTTTGTATTCGTTCTTAAAGTAAAATCAACAACGAATTAACACAATTACATTTAAATTATTAAAAAATTATTTAGAAATTTTTAAAAAATTGTTTTCAATATATTTGTAACACATTGTTAATTTATTAAGTAGCCAATTGGATTGCTCGGAATGTCCTCGAATGTTCGGGATAGTACTTGACGAGGCCTCGGATTGTCATGTCGAACCTCGTCCTCGAAAGAGATGACAAATTATAATAATAAAAATAATAAAAATAATAATAATAATAATAATAATCATCATCATCATCATTATTATTATTATTAAAAAAAATAAAAATAGAAAAACAATTAAAATTAGAATAAAACAATGAAATAAATAGTTACGTTAAGAAAGATAAGACAAAGTTATTACAATATAAAAAGTATGAGGTCAAGAAAGAAAAAATGTGTCGAGATGGTAAAATTACAATTTAGAAAAAAAAAAGAAAAGAAATAGAAAAAGAAAGAAGAAAACAAGAAAAAGTAACTAGAGAGAGAAAAATCGGCTATATCGAGACACACACTCGCTATACATATTTTTTTTCATTTTTTTTTCTTTTTTTTTTAATATACTTTGCTATCTCTCGTGGCGAATCGACCATTTTTTTTTTTTTTTTAAATATATATACATATATCTGTTTTATATATGTATATATATATAAAATTTTATTTTTATTTATTACATTTTTTTTTCCTTTTTCTTTCCTCCCATATTTCTCTTTTGTTTTTTATCGTTTTTTTCCTCTCATTATACTTTTGGTTTATTTGTTTGTTTGTTTGTTTGCGACTCTCATTGAAGAGGCAACGCACGGGAGCCTCGTCACATACTTGAAATTAAATTGTTCTTTTTTTTTATCTATATCGCGTACAATTTTTACTAATAATAACCCAGATCCTTACGTTTCTGCGTCGATATGTTATGTATGTATATATATATGTTTGTTTTTGTGTAATATATGTATATGCATATATGCAATTAATGCATATATGAATATTTTATATATGTCAGTATGTATGTATATATGCGTTTATGTATTCGTGTGTTTATCATATGAGTTTGTTCCGCGTTGGGGGGACGTGTATTTTTAATATGTCAATTTTTTCTCTTTTTTTTTTGTTATAGTTTTATATCGCTACGGTAAAGTTACCATTACTTAAATATCACAATAACCTTACACAGAAAGCTGCTACAATTTATTACTATTGATTATTTCCTACTGATTAATTTAATATTACTTATTATCATCATCATCATCATTATCATCGTCAGCATAAGCATCGACATGATTTAAAATCATCATTATCATCATCATCATCATCATTATAATCGTCGTCTAATCTGTTTCATTATCATCATCATCATTATTAAGGATTGTTATAATTAACGTCAACATCATCGTCAGTGTTCATAGTCATCGTCATAGTCATTGTCATCGTCGTAGTCATCGTCATCGTCATTGTCTTCGTTACTTCGATCGAGATTCACATTATTTTATTTAAATAATTATTTATTTATTTATTTATTTCTCTTTTATTTTTCGTTTCACATATATTTTTTAATTAAAATTCTTTCCCCTTTTTGCAAGAATATATATGTATATATATATTAATAATAATAAATTATTATTATTAATAATTAAATATATATGTATTAAATTAAATGAAAAGTTTTTCTTTCGAATACATTGAAATTGAAACTTGCAAAAAAGACAAAAAAGACAAAAATAATTAATTAATTCACATTGTCAATCGTTAAATCGGCTTTTTCTCGTAATCATTGCCATTTGTATTTTATTATGCATCTACACGGCACTTTTTTTTATTTTAGCTATTAAAACCTTCATTTGTTTTTAATTTTCCATATTGTATTTCATTTTCCGTTTGTATTGTGTCTTTCGTTTTTTTTCATCATTTTATCTTTCTCTCATATTTGTGAAACTTCTTTTTCTATTCCATATTTATACTGTTCGATATTAAACTTTGTTAACTATCGTACGAATATTTTTTTTTATATTGTTTATTTTTCTTCTCATGTCAGTGTGTGTCTGTTTGTGTATGTATTTTATTTTTTATTTACTTTTTACTTTTATCTTGCCATTTTAAGAGTATAAAAAATATCCATTCAATGATATCTATTTAAATTGTCCCTTTTTTTATTTTTTATTTATTTATTTATTTTTTCTTTGTCATCATCGTACTTTCATTCAAAATATGTATACGCTCGTGACATATTATTGGAATTTTTTTAATTATAATATGCGAATAATTTACTGTGATTTCCATCCCCTCTTTTTCCTCTTCCCCCACCAACTGATCCAACTCCCCCACCACTTTATCAACTTGATCATTCATACTCTTCTTCTTTTTCTTTTATTTTTCTTTCCTTCTTTTTCTTACTAACAAGTTTCCACGCGCGGAGAAACGTCTTATTAGATGAACAGTTGTTTAATTATATATAAAACATTTGTATATTATAAACAGTATAGGTGACAATTGTATTTATTTATTTATTGTTTCACCGCAATCGAGGATTCGGATTTGTGGACTTTGGTTTTTTTCTTTGACTCGCAATGATTATTATTATTAATATTATTATTATTATTATTATTATTATTATTATTATTATTGTTATTACTTTTTTTCTTTGTAATTATATGAAATATATTTGGTCGTTCGTTATAATTCGATACTACTTGAAAACTACTTCAAAGCAGAAAAATACTATATATATATATATATATATATATATATATATATATATATATTGTATCGTGTTTGTGTGTGTAAATATGTTTTGTGTATTTTATATATATATATATACGTATTATAATTAAAGATATCTATTTGACAATATTGCAACGCATGATCTCCGCGCGTGAAGACCGACACCAATTTGTTTTTTTTTTGTGACGTCGAACGAGCATGTTAATTACACATTATTTTTATTTTAATAAATATTCCTTGGACGTCCAAATTTGGGTTATTTTTTGTTTTGCTTCGTACAATATTGTATGTGCTATATATATACATATCACTATTCATTGATTATAAATTTTCTCACCAGCGTATCTTATTTTTTTTTCGAAACAAATTATGTTTGATTACTTTCTTTCTTTCTTTCTTGTTATTTCGTTCATTTGGAAATTTGAAATCGTCACTGATAAAATATTAATTAATTCGTTTTTGTTTTGTTTAATTAAATAAATCAAATGATTTATACATAAATATATATCAATGACGAGATCATAAAAATCTTTGACGAGTTTGAATGAGTATTTCGTTGGTTGGTGGTCTCATATCGAGTTTTATTAATCATGCTATGCTTTTGGTTTTTCTTTTTTTCGAAAAATCGTTCGATCATTTTATCGACCGAGTTTTTTATTTTTTTTTCAATCATTAATTTGGTAAACAACAAAGAACAATTGGATATGATTTATACATATACATATATACTCCTTTATAAAAAAAAAATAAATAAAAGCTAAAACAAAACGAAAGTGTTTTGAAAATGTACTACGCCTATAAACGCTCGATTGAAATTAATCATAAATTTAAACACTGTCTTTTTGTGTTAATAATAATAATTAATAATAATTATATAAATAATAATAATACTATTCTCACTAAAATAAAATATATCTATGTAATACCTTTGTGACATAAATTTTAATCAAAATATTCAATAAATAAATTAAAATAAATTTTTTTCATAAAAATGAAACTATGAAAATGAGCGTAAAATAGACGTACATACAATGTTGCATGTGAACTTTGGGAACACATAACTTTGTTGTAGTTGTCTTATTTTATTTTTTTTTTAAATAATAATTTTGGAATGATATTTGTATACGACGACAATCTATTTTTTGGACGTTGTGTGGTATATTCTATTTTTTATCTTTTGAATTTTTTTTTAAATTATATCTCATTTTAAAAAAATTGCTTTTTTTTTTCGATGAGTTTCTCTCATTGGAGGATATTTGTTCATAACACAGAACACGACGGATCTCGACGGAATATAGTTTAAGAATAATACTGATAATCATCTGTTTCGTCGATTAAGCATTTTTTCAAGAAATTTATAAATGCTTTTTTCCTGATTATTATTATTATTATTATTATTATTATTATTATTATTATTATTATTATTATTATTATTATTATTATTATTATTATTATTATTTAATTCTCCAGAAAAAGGCTAGTTTAATATTTTCTTTCTTCTTCTTTTCCTTTTTTTTAATTTTCTAAGTACGTTGAACTATACACACAACCATCGTACAATATAGTTTAACAATAATCATTAAATATAATAATAATAATAATAATAATAATATATGTATATATATTCTACCAAAGCGAATAAGACTTTCATTCGTGAATTCTTAACATTAAGAAAAAAATTATTAAAAAGAAATAAAAAAAATAGAAAAAAAAGGCAAATTATTAAATAAAATCTTAATTGACAAGTTTTAGTCAGGTTTATTATATTATTTAATTATTAGATTCGCTTATAAATGCGTTCGTGTTCTCAATATTTTAATCGAGTTGAAAAAAGTATAACTCGTAGTTACATTTTTACGTAAAATATTAACGATGATATGTTATGTTCATGACTTATTTGGTATTTAAATTAAGCTCGTAAGATTTAATAAATCTCAAAAAGCTTTAAATACTTTTTTTTTTTAATTGTGTAAGGCTTGGGTTTTTATATTTGTTTTCTTTTGTTTTCTATTTATATATAGAAAATATCGCGTAACTTAGGCGACTAGCTTATTCGATCTTTTAAAAAATTGTTAACACACGTTGACATTGAAATAAAAAAATTTTCTATAAAAGTTTTGTTTTTCTGAAAAATTTTATGAAATCGTTGCCGATCGATTATATTCCGATGACGATGATAATCGTACGAATTTTTATTTATTTAATTATTCTTTATGAATAATTATAATTCATTTAAAAAAAAAAATTATAATAGTCAGAAAAAAAATTCTTCTTTTTAATATTGTTGATAATCAAACTGATTTTTTATGTCCCACCAATATAAAATAATTAAAAACAAAAAAGATTTAATAATAAACGTTCACGTTTTATCATTGAATTTTCATTTAACAATAAAAATTTAATAAACGATCGAAAGATTAGTCCCTCTAATCACAGCAGATAAATATTTTTTCAAGTTCGGAATTATATTTTCACATCTCAATTATGATATTTGTTTATTCTTCTTTATTTCATTTCACTTTATTACCATTTAATTCTTCTTTATCATCATCTTAATTTTTGTTCATCTTTCTTCTCAATTTTCTAATCTTTGGAAGGATGTACGTTGCTAATCTTTGGTTAAGAATATTTTTTGTTATTTTTTCGTAGTTTGATCTCAACTAACTTGAGTTTAAACCATCCCTCTCTCTCTCACACACACACACTCATTTTTTTCACTCATTGTGAAACATACTTGCATATATTTCTGAAAACCCTTTTTTTCGATGATAACATACGAATAAATTATAATAATTTAACGTATGTTTTGTTTTATTTTTCTTCTTTCCATCCATTTTTTGTTAGTCTTCCTGTTTATTTTATTCACTACCATTAATCCATTTTTTATTTTATTTTATTTTTTTTTATTTCAAACACAACCCTTTTTTTTCTTCGTCATATTTTTCACAATCTATCACAACGTGGCAAGAAACAAAAAAATCACAGAGAGAGAGGGATTTTTGTAAGACAATCCATTTTTTTTCTATTTTTGTTCTTCTTTAAGTTTATTATCCTTTCGTTTTTATTTTTCCTTACCCCTTTTTCATGCTCTCTCTCTCTCTCTCTCTCTCTCTCTCACTTTCTCTCACTTTCTCTCACTTTCAATATCATATATCTCGTATTTTATATTATCACGTTGTTCCATCTGTTTTATTTTATTCTTTTTGGTAGTCTCGGGTATTATGATGGACGATGTTGTTGAACGTTGATTAAAAAAAAAAAAAAGAAAAAAAAAAAGAAAGGTAATTGTCCCAAGTTTATTCTAACAAGACGATATGTGTGTTATTATCTCATAATCTTGTTAAAAAAAAAAAAATGATCGATATTATCTTCATTCGATATCTCGATAAGAGATAATAATATTAAACGTTTCTTCTTTGCAAAAGCTCATTTTAATAATAATTATTATTACCTTTTTATAATATATTATTTTATTTTATTTTATTTTATTCTATTTTATTTTATTATTATATACCGATCAAATATTTTTATCATTTAATAAAGATTTTCTCACGTTATTTGTTTTTACATATGTATTGATATGTACCATTCCTTTCCCCCTCCCTCACACCCCATCCCAGTATATTTAAATGTTTTTATTTTTTTATTATTTTAATGTAAATATGTGTACGAATTTTTTTTACAAGCATTTTCCTATCGCATTCTTTTACCAACCCTCGTTTTATTATATTTTAACAGCATAACGATTGTGTTTAATTATTTAATTAAGTTAAAATGTAATTCATATTTTGCGATAATATTGCAATGTGTTGTATATTGGAAAAAACAAAAGATAGAAAAAAAATCAAATAAAAAGTATCGAGTCTCAAAATAGATCACTTATCATTTCCACCCAATTTATTTAAACGTCACCTGTTTCACGTTGCATTTTTAATCTCATTTACCTTTTTTTCTATTTTCTTCCTTTATCCTGACTTTTGTAAATTGTAATTCCTTTTTTTTCTTTATTACAGTAGAAAATATCTGATTGACCCAATGTACATATTTCTTTTTGTTTGCTTAAACGCGAGTTTTTTTATTTTTTTTTATTTTATGTGTGTAAATGTTCGTGTATTTCTCTGATTTTTTTCTTTCATACTTTCATATATTTTTTATTTTCTCTCACTTTCTTTCCCATTTCTTTCTCATTCTTTTCCTTTTTTTCTTATATATATATACATATACCATATTCTAATATTCTTATTTATTTACGCAATAAACACTACTATCTAAAGAATATTACATTACTAGCAAATACTATCTATTGATATGAATTAGTTCACTTGTAAAGCACTTTAAAATTCAACTTAACGATCCCCCATCCCTCACCCCTGCCCTTTCTCTTCTTTTTTTTATCGATCGCCGACGACGAGTATACGTTTATCTTAGATATCTAAAAAAAAAAAAAAAAGACAAAAACAAAATTCGATTAAAACCAGTTATACGATTACAAGGAATGAATTCGCACTATTATTTATTTATTTATTTATTTATTTATTAATATTACTATTTATTAATTATTATTATTCACCGAGATTATTTAACCGATGATTTATAATTATTCGATATTCTCCCCCCTCCTCCTCCTCCTCTTCCTCCTCCTCCTCCTACATCTTCTCCTCCTATTTTTCATCGTCGAAATATTTTATCAAACTACTGCGATAGAAACTTCTACAAAAAGCAAAGAAGAGAGAACAGATACATATATACATATATGTATGTATGCATATATATATTACTTTCAGTATTATCTACATTGTTCTTGTCGAAATTTTTTCCTTCGTTAAAAAGGCCAATTGGGGAAACTAGAAAAAAATTTTTTTGCTAATCGTACGATACTTTTGAAAGACATATATACATATATATATATTGTATAGATATAGATATGTATATATGTTTTTTTTCATATGATACCTTATACATATTTTCTTGATAATTTGTTTTATTTTTTTTTTTTTTTTTTTACACGCGGAGTACGGGCAAAGCTCGTTTTCGTCGGATCGTTTTAGATATGTAGATTTTGTCTATATATGTATATATAATTATTTTATATATATATATATATCGCGATCATCTGTTTCGTGTTGAATTTTATTCACGTTGACGATGTTTCATCTCTTAATTTTTATTTTATTTTTGTTGTTGTTCTTTTTCATCTTCTGTTTCTTCTCTTACCACCCACCCCTACCTTTCACCTCCCTTTTATCATTCCTTATTTATTATTTTTCAAATAATTATTTTTTCGAACGACAACATTCGAGCAATCGCGTTTTTAAATATATAAAAATTACAAATGAAATAATTAAAAATCAAAAATTTGTTTTTGCAAAAATAAAATAAAATAACCGCGTTATGTTTTGTTTGGTTTTACTGTTAAATAATAATAATAAAAAAATTGCAAACTCGATATTGTAAAAAAAAAAATTAGAAAACGTGATATTGCAAAATAAAATTAAAAAACCGTGTTATGATGTTTGGTTTATTTAAAAAAAAAATTTTTATCTTTTCTTTATTTTATTTTCTTGTTTTCTATTTCAACGAAACGAATTTGTGCATCGAACACACCGAACCGTGTAATTAAATTTTATTCTACCATTACCATTTTCTAATGGTAAAAGATTTCAATAACGAATTAATAAATTAAATTAACGAGTTGTGTTTCCTACTATACAAGGCTTTTGGTTTTTTTTCTTACTTTTTTTTTTTTTTAAACTTCAATTGACTATAATCGTTCATTATTTGGTATTGTTTGTAAACCGATAAAACAACGATTTATAACATTTTAAATGTATCGTTCAAAGTGATGAATATGACATTAATTGTACAATGAAGTTTAAAATATTTTTTGGGAATTTAAAAACGGCTAGTTTACAATAAATAATTGTTTCAATTAATATGTATATATATAAGTGTACTAATTATGGTTTTTTTTTTTTTTTATTAGATTTGTTCTTTCAAAACGGAACAAAATTTTTAAGAATATATAAAGTCAAGTTTAGAATAAATAATTTTATCAATTAATATATATATAAGTGTATTTATATGGTTTCTTTTTTATCGGATTGGTTCTTTAGAAACATAAACAAGATTTAAAAAAAATATAAAAAGTCAAGTTTAGAATAAATAATTATATCAATTGATATGTATAAATAAGTGTACTGTTTATGGTTTTTTTTTCTTTCGAAACATAAACAAAATTAATTAAAAAAAATAATATATATATATATCATAATATATCACTGCATACTTTTCAATAGTTAATACTTTCCTCTTAACTATAAAGCGAGTTCTTTGGTAAAATAATTAATTAATTTAATTACTTTAATTACTTTTTTAATGAATCACGAAAGTAAGAGAGAGAGATAGAGAGAGAGAACAAAAATATAAAAATATATGATAAATCGAAAAAATTCGTAATAAAATGAAAAATTCAAATACAAATAATGATTATTATCATTTATAACATTTTTCGTTTGCTCGTAATGATAATGTGATTACTTCTTTTTCTTTTATTCTTTTTCTTCCCCCTGAAATCTCGATATATTTTATGGGATGTAAGGCCTCGTTTGGCTCACAGCATTTAAAAATTGTTCTATTATATTTTTCTCTTTTATTTTTTTTTTTTGCAAAATTAACATATCTAACAAACATATTCATCCTTTTTTCTTTTCCTGTTGTTCTTTTTTCATTTTTCAATCGTTCTATTAAACCATAAGTACAATCTTCGAATACAGTTTTCAAATTAACTGCGTCCGAATTATTCGCACGTTTTAATATATTAAATAAATACATAAATAAATTAATGAATAAGATTCTTTTCTTTTTTTTTTAATCATTTTTTCAACGATACTTCTATAAACATATATAAAATAACTTAGAAAAAACTTTGTAACTTTGTATGTTTATTTTCGAGTTGAATTATTCGTGATTATTGATTCAAAATTATTAAGAAAAGTAAAAAAGAAAAATAAATGATATAATATACTTAGTAATACGATGTAAAACATTAAATACATAAAATACATATATAAAACGATTCATATAATAAAACCACACTAATATTATTAATAATTTACGTATATCGATATATAATAACTATTATATAATATTAATCATATATATAAATTTAATTC
Organism: Polistes dominula; assembly: GCF_049000335.1. Taxonomy (NCBI): domain Eukaryota; kingdom Metazoa; phylum Arthropoda; class Insecta; order Hymenoptera; family Vespidae; genus Polistes; species Polistes dominula. The sequence goes on along the minus strand of NW_028301116.1, from coordinate 1,878,762 downwards.
AATATATATCACGAAAGTTATCATGTGTTAAGATAGATAATATTATAAATAAATAATTAAAGTAATAAATATAAATCGAATCTCTTAAAATATTATTATTGTATAAGTAATAATAATAAAACTAAAATATACTAATACTAATGACCACGTTAAATAACCACGACAAACAAACAAAAAGTGTATTCGTGTTTCTTCTTATTGCATGCATTAAACATTTGTTTATCGAGGATACAAAATTATTATATTAATCAGCAAAATTGGAAATATGCAAATATGCTAATTGCAATCTATTTAAAATTGTCATCTATCTATTGGTGATAATTTAAAAAATTCATATCGTGTGTATAGATAAAATGAAGATCATTGAAAAATATTAAAAAATTTAATATAAAGATGAAGAAAAATTACTTCGTTCGTGATTCATTTTTGTGCTCGTGACTTTAATAGAATAAAATTATTTACGATTAGATATTTTGTTGTTGTTGTTGTTTAAAGGTTCGTTTTAGGAATTTTTTTCGATAAAATATTTTGATTTCTATGACGTAAAACATAATCCACCGAAACAATAATACTGAACTATGTTTAATCATGAATTTTCTTTTTTTAAATACTTTTTTTTTTAAATATCGAAGTCTATTGAAATAAAATAAACAATATATATAAAAAAAGAAATAAACCCCTACAAAAAAGGACGGATCGTGTTTTGTAATTTTCAAGTACGCTTCGATGAACGCATTAATAAAAAAAACCATGAAATCGAAATCGTCCTTATGTAAAAAAGTATATACAAATAATGATTATTTTTTTTTTTTAAAATAATACAATAATCGATTACCCTTTTTTACGTGATAATTGCAATTTTATCTATCTCTCTCTTGTTTGAACCTATTGTTTTTTTTTTTCATATGTGTATCATTACCAATATTTAATTACTTTTTCATCTTGTAAAAATTGTTTCCTACTTTCTATTAAACTTTCATCGTTTGACAATGGACATTAGTATCATAATCATCATTATCATCATAATCATAATTATAATCTGTCAAATTAAATAATATTGCTCAAAATGGGTCGTTCGTTTTTCCTTACGATTTTTCTATTTGGTTTCTTTTGTTAATTTCACCCGAAAGATTAAGAAATATACGATATACATACATATATACATATATGTCTATATATATATATATATATATATATATATATATATATATATGTGTAACGAACCCTGAATACCATTTGCAATGTACTCTTATCACTCTTTCCACACGATATTATACTTTTCTCTGCCATCAATTTCCCTGAAACCATAATTCGGTCCCACTCTATATATGTATACATATATAAATACATATACATATATATGTGTCTTGCGTTCGTGTAATATGTGATTAATATGTCTATTTCATATTTATCCCCGATATTATCATAATCAATAATACCGAACGTTATATAATTTGTCGTTTTTTAATATTTGTAATTTAATACACACGTTTTTTCAACCTGTGTGGCAATTTGTTTTTGTTTACTATTGAAAACCAACCGAGATGTTTCGTAAAAGTGTAAAATTTATTCCATTTTCTAATCAACGAACAGATGTATTCTTAATTTGTTTTATCCTTTTTCCTATTTCTCTTTGTTCTTACTTTTTTCTCTATAATTTTTGGTTTGTATTTCTTGTTTATTTATATATCTTTTTCCCTCTCTCTCTCTCTCTCTCTCTCTCTCTCTCTCTCTCTCTCTCTCTTTTAGCAGCGAAAGAAACGACAAAATGTTTATCCAACTGCGCGATTTCATTTGTCCCGACCTATGAAATTAACTCCGTTCCTATGCCCATCCCCTCCACTTACTCATCCCTTCCACTTTCCTATCCTCTCCACTTCCCCATCCCCACCACTTCAAGTATACGAGCCATTTATTTTAAGATTTATATATTGTTAAATCAAAATTTGTCAGTTGTTTGTTAACTATAATAACGTGTACCTATACATCTGAAGTTGTTAATTTTAATAAAAAAAATTTTGAGTAATAGGAAAAATAAAAAGAAGGTATTGAAATTATTGTTAGTTCATTTTCAAAATAAATAGCTCAATTATTTCATTTTTTTTTTTATATGCATATATGTATATATATCTTCTCTTTTTATCGTTTCTTCTTTTCATTTTCATTATTTTCTGTCACCCCAATATTAATCATCAATGTGTTGAAACGAGATCGATCGAGTTTTCCTGTTTTGTTATATTTTTTTTTTTAATATTTTCACAACGCTTATAGCAAGTGTCGTTAACACCAAACGCATTTGAAAATATTTAAAAAATTTTTTGGTTTAATTTAAATAATTGTGTTTCGGCGTTATAATAAAATGCCCTCGTTATACTTTTCGATTCATATAGTGTTTTAAAAAGACTATTTTTTTAAAAATAATTACTAAAGCATTGATTGTTCTTGTCAACCTTATCCAGACCCTTTTCTACAATCACCCAATCTTCACACCTACCCCACTACATTCAACCCTTCTCAGCAACTTTCGATTATTTAGTGAGTTTATTGTTAAATATTATTAACACGAGTGCGATTTTAGGACGGCTAAAAGGATATGTGTCTATCGCGATGCAACGTAATTAAGTAATTATTATTATTATTATTATTATTATTATTATTATTATTATTATTATTATTATTAATTATTAATATTATTATTATAATTATTATTATACTTTCTTTCTTTCTTTATTTTCTTATCTACCGATCGTGATTTGGTTTACCGAAATTATTTTGAAAAACTTTTATAATCTTATCGATAATACAAAATGAAAAAGTTTAATAAATAATTATTTTATGATATTATTATTACTATTATATATTCACGAAATATTAAAATTCTCTCGTCAGGATATTTTTCATGTTTGTTTAATGGAATTATTCTAGTCGAAAAATTGTAGAAAAACATAAAAAAAATTAAAAAAAAAAAAACAATTTCTTTTGTATACGCGTCGATTGTTATAGACTTTTGAGATAGAAAAATCGTTGACGAAGTATTTTATTTTTTATTATTATTATTATTATTATTATTATTATTATTATTATTATTATTATTATTTTAACTTATGTTATATAGTTTCAAACCGCGAGATTAATTGATTATAAAAAAAGGTGTTATAATAAAACAAAAACTTATATGCAACCGTTGAATGTAAATTCATAAAAATAGTCTTATTATTTGAGCCGTTTAATTAAAATAATTTCATTTTTAAGAAAACTAAAAAATATTATATATATATAGTGAGTACGTAACGAAACGGGTTCCTATAATTTTTTAAATTATTTTTAATTCAATTCGAAATACCTAATCTTTTTCCATAATTATGGAATCCTTTTTAAAAATCCTTTTTTCTTATCATGCGATCGTGCGAGTCACCAAATGTAAACGAACGAACAAAAATATTACCTTTTTAATTTTAAAATGTTAAATGTTAAACCGGTTATAGTTTAAATGTAAAATTTTGTTAATTTAAGGGTGGTAATATCGAAACAAAAAAAAAATCCTATTTGTTTCTTTTTTATGTTCTCGTTAGTTTGTTGTCTTTTTGTTACACTGGTTTTTTCTTCTTGTTTAATTTTTTTTTTTAATACAATAAGAACCTCTCTTTTATTCCGACGATTTGCAATTACGAATTAAAATCCCTAAAATGCAATTAATTTTTCCTCGACCATTGTTGTTTGTTTTATTTGTTCTTTTTATGTTTTGTTTTGTTTTAGTTTGTTTGTTTAATTTCTGCGTGAAACTTGTACCTATATACATAAGGCAATGACCACGAACATTATTATTATTATTATTATTATTATTATTATTATTATTATTATTATTAATTATTTCTCATTTATTTTTCGCCTAACTTCGATTTTTTCATTCGATTTTCATTCGATATTTATTTTTTTTATTCTAACAACAGCACGTTTTTTTTTCAATGTATATATATATAAAGTATTTATCATGTATTATATTCGATATATGTTATAGCATTAGAACGTCACATTATTTTTAACAGACCCAAAAGTAGGGAGAGACACGAAACAAATTCTTGACCTTTCAAAACCGTCCTAAAATCCAGCGGATAATTTTTTTCTCTTTTTTTTTTATATTATATTTACAGGATCCGATCGAATTATATTTACAAACAAGAACGTGGAGTGACTTTTTATGGAAAAAAAAAAAAATATATCCATATATATATAATAAGAAAACATTAGAAATAAAAAATAAAATTATCATCGCTTAAAGTTTCTTTCCTTTTCGATTAAAATAAAAGTTTTGATTTTCAAATTCCAAAAGATAATTTAATAATTTTATTCAAATAATAAGAAAATATTAAAATAAAAAATAAAATTATAATCGTCCGAATTTACTTTCGTTTTCATTTAAAATTGAAACTTCCAAATTCCAAAAGACAAGAATATTTAATTCAATTTTTGTTTTGTTTAATTAATTTGTGTTGTTTTTTTATTTTTTCTCCTGTTTTTCTCCATAAAAAATCACATCATCACCCACCTGCTTGCACACATTATTCGGCCAGATCCTATATACAAATATATATATACATACATATACATATTTATGTGTATATATATAAAAAGAAGAAAGAATGAAAAAACAGCGCTAGAGAGGCATAAACATTGAATTTTTTACTTTTTTCTTTTTTTCCTTTTCTCTGTATGTAGTACGTGTGTGTATGTGTTTTTCTTATTTTTTTTTTCTTTTAGACGTTTAACATCCGGACGAGAGGTTCTTTTACTTTTTTTTTCTCTTTCTCATTTTTTTTATCTACAGTTTACGATTAAAGCATGACTCGACCAACGGGAAGGCACTTGGACAAATTACGTGCCGAGTTGGCCGCTGTTTATTTTATTTTATTTTATTTTATTTTATTTTATTTTACTTTATTTTATATTATTTTATATTATTTTTTCTTTTTTTCTTTCTTATTATTTCTTTTTTTTATTATTTTTCTAGTACGCACGGCAAAATACCTGTTCCGTCTTGGCTTAATAATCTTTTCCCGTTTTGTTATTTCCTCAAGTTTCTATTTTTTTTTCCATATTTTTTAATCCATCCTGGATACACCACGACCATCACCATCAACATGATCGTTTAGCATTTTTTAACGTTTCTTCTAATTGTTTCATTATTCTTTGCCCCATTTTTTTTTTTGCCTAACTCGCCCTAATCCTATGATATGTTCACATTCATTACATATATATATATATACACACATATACATGTACAAATACATATATATGTATACATATATATATGAATAAGGTTATCACTTAATAATCGTTCGATTTAATTAATCATTTTTCTCCCATTTCATACCCCAACCCCCACCCTCACTCTCCTTCACTTTTACCTTTGTTTCTTTCTCATACATCTGGATCTTTTTAATTTCATCTTAATAATCTCATATTATTTTCTATACGTTTATTTTCTTTTTTCATTTCCATTTCATTATACTTCATTATACTTCACATTCCAACCTACCCCCTACCCCCAATAATCTTACCTCATACTTAAACCAATCAATATCATGATCCTTTAAAAAACAGCCCACCTGAACACCCACGTTCTTTCTTTCATTATTATGTTTTTTTTTTTTTAGTATCCATCCTACGTAAGAATAGATATAGCACAACACCCACATTTATCCAACAAGAATACATAATTTTTTTCATCATGCAAAACGCACCGTGCACGTGGTACTCGCGCACTTATGCAAAAAACCCCCTGGTTGATAATAAAACATAAATACACGCATCTTAGGGCACCTTTGGTATTAAGCTTGATGTACATAACTCTGTCTCTCTTTTTCGTCTATCTTTCATCATCATCATCATCATTTTCTCATATCGCTTTTAATAAGTAGAATAAATTACGTAACATCGTCTACGAGCCACTACAAATTTTTTTTTTACCATTTCTTTTTTTTGTTTCATTCTCACTCACTCTCTTTCTCTCACTTTCTTTCTATTCCCCAATATTTTCCATAAAAGATGTAACTGGGTTACGTTTGTTTGTTTCTATGTGTATGTGTGTGTGTGTTTGTATGTTGTGTGTGTGTTTGCGCACGCGTTAATTAATCATTTTGAAAAGCTTCGACCGAAAAACGTGTGTTTTTTGTTTAATTATTTTGTCGGTTCATCTTAAAAATCGAATAAACTTGACCATTATTTACAAAGAGATCGTTTAGTTTCAATGGCAAAAGATCGGCCATCTTGTATAAAACCTATTTTTTGTTTCTTTTTTTTTATTAATTTTTTTATAACCCCCCAAATCCCATCCCACCCCATCCCGTTTCATCATTGTTTAATTCTTATAGTAGTTTTTCAAGTAAAAAGCTGTGAAGGATAGCGTGACTTGCGCGAGCGCTTGATTATTATTATTATTATTATTATTATTATTATTATTATTATTATTATTATTATTATTATTATTATTATTATTATTATTATTATTATTATTATTATTATTATTATTATTATTATTATTATTATTATTATTATTATTATTTTACCTTTATATTATTATATTATATATTATTATTATATTATATTATTATTAATATTAATATTAGTATATATTATTAATATTATTATTAATATTATTGAATAATAATTATACTATTTGTTTTATCCTGTTTATCTCATTTTTATTCTCCACGATTCCCATATTCTCTTTCCTCTCTTTCTATTTAATTGTTTTTTTTTTGCTTCTTTTCGTTTTTTTTTCAATTTTATTATTTATTTGTTTTTAATTCTCTCTTATCTTTCATCAAGACGACAGCGCGTGCACGCTCGTTCGGTTGTGTTCTTTTATTTATTTTATTCCATCGTTATGTTTTTTCTTTTTTTTTTTAATATTTTCCCGATGAACGTCGAGACGTCGTCGCCGGCATTTTGAGGCACGAATTTTATATTTCTCCTAAGGAGGAATCCTTTTTTTCTTATCCTTGATCTTCTTCTTCTTCTTCTTCTTCTGTGCGCGACGTGTGCAAATAAATTAATTTATGTGTGCTTCTTCGATGTGTGTATGTGTATGGTGTGTATGGTTTGTTCTGTGTTTGTGAGTATGTGCATGATGCTTGTGTGTCGTGTATGTGTATGTGTTTGTTTGTTTGGTATCTGAGTGTGGATGTGTTTGTTTCTGTGTGAGTGTTGTATTTGTATGCGTATGTAATTTCCTCTTACTTCTTTCATCTTCTTAATTTTTATTATTTCTGTTTAGTTTTGTATTTTAAAGTGTCATCTTTTGTTTTATTTTTTACAATTATTTATAATAAGAAACCGATCGTCTATCGACAACAAGGCTAGGCACAAACTTGAGCTTTGCGCTTTATAAATTTAGTTTCATAATTAGTTTTATTACATTTTACTTATTACTCTCCACTTGATATGATGGTATAAACTTTAGTCTCTGTTTCAGTTTTCTGTTCATTTATTTTAATTTATTATTTCTTTTTCTTTCGTTCTTAAAATGTTGACTTCTTTTCTCAAATTTCTTCAGAATTCTTTTTCTTGGTTTGCCATTTCATTTTCCACTCTCTTTCTCTCTCTTCATCTGTCTCTTTCTCTCTTTCATTCTGGTACACATTCTCATTTGTTTTCTACCATCTTTTTCACTTTTTCTTCTTCCCTAACCTCATTGTCTTCAGTTCATCCTAACCCGAATATGTCAAAATTCAACGAAAATAAATAAATAAGTAATAATAATAATAATAATAATAATAATAATAATAATAATAATAATAACAATAATAATAATAACAATAATAATAATAATAAAATTAAAAAAGAAAATGAAAAAAAGAGAGGGGGAAAAACCGATGAAACTACAAAAAAGAATCGATTTAAGATAAATCCTTGAAAAATATTAAATATATGTAATATATAGTAATATTACGTTTATATTAATATATTATAATAAATGTAATATATAAAAATATTATATTTTTTATTGGACCTCCCTCCCTTATTAAAATGCGCGTAACTAATACGCCGCCATTTATCCACTGCCGAATAAAATTACAAAAATTTAATCTAATTATTGATGAACTAGGATCACAGGCGCGAAACGACTCACCCTATCCACCGCCCTCCCCATTTCTTTTATTCTTTTTCAATTCGTAATTCGTGTTTTTAAAATCATTTCTATCTTTTCATTCTAACCCCTTTCCCCTAACTCATTTTCATTTCCCTACTTTTTTCTTTATATTTGTATTTAACATGTATGTGTACTACATGTAAGTGTACGTGTACGTGTATATATGAATTATATGTATGTATGTGTGTATGTTTTGTGTGTTTACCCTTAACGATAGATTTAATACACTTCTATCTATTTTTATTTTCCATTTGTAATTGGAAAATTTGAACGCCAGATGTAACATTCCCCCTTACCACCCTTCCCACCCTTCCCCCTAATTGTCGTTGTTCTATTTAATTTTCTTGTGCTGCATTTTCCCGTTGTTTTTTTTTTTTTTTTGTTAATTTGTTTGTTATTATTATTTAATATTAATGATGTTGTATCTCCCACTCCCATCATAACGAAATCTTCCAATTTATTACGAACACCCAGCACATATTTTTTTTTTCATGGTTTTTCCTCTTCATCGTAAGAATATGCCATATATTTTTTCCCCTTGCATTAATTTTTCTTTTCTTCTTCTTGTTTTCTTTATTTTCTTCTTTATATGCCGTTAATGTCGATCTTAAGGTTGCCCGTTTTCTTCTCTCTTTGATCCCTGAGAAAATAAAATAAAAATAATTAGAATTTATGTTTCAAAAGATAATTGAAAGTAAAGATAATTATAAAATTTTTAAATTATGAATAAGGCTCTGCTAATATTTATTTTATATTTTCTTTACCATTTATTAAAAATATCACAAAGTAATCTTTAATGGATTAGAAATATTGTTATTTTATAATCACCCTTCATATATCGTTTGTTTTAAACGTATGTATTATATATATATATATAATATATATATATGTATATATATATATATATATTATATACATATATAATATATGTATATATATATATTTACTATGTTGATATTAAAAATCAGAATTAATTTTATCACTTCGTTCGTAAGTTAGAGAAATAAAATAATATAAAAACGAAGAGAGAAAGATAGACAGAGAGAGAAATCACAGAAAATAAATGAAAACGTCAAAAGAAAATTAATTTTCAAAGTTAACAGAACGCATTCATTGCATGGTAATTATTATCATTATTATTATCATTATTATTATCATTATTATTATTATTATTATTATTATTATTATTATTATTATTATTATTATTATTATTAGGATTATATAAAGAGATCTTATTTTCTTGTATGTACAGAGTGATTCATCAATTCTTGTCACCTTAATAGCTTCAAAAATATGATTGTACCAAAAAAGTGTATAAGAAAAAAGTTGCATCAAAAATTCAGGACTACAATATTTTTACAAATATTTGTTTACTAGTTCGAGTAATTTTTGAGATTTATTGATCAACAACTTTGTTTTTTTAAATACAATGTTATATTTTAATACTTATTTTGAGATAACTGCTGTTAAGACGAATCCACTGATGTGCAGCATTAAATAAAAACCTGAAAATGACCAATAGAAAACTATTCGGAAAATATCTGTTCCGTCCGTTGTCGGAACAATTAAAAGCTGACGTAACCCTGATGCAATTTTGATCTTCGTTGATTTTGAAAAATATTAATGTTGCACATCAATGGATTCATATTGTAATCCTGAATTTTTCATGCAACTTTTTCCTTATCCACTTTTCTGCTACTGTCAAACTTTCAGTGCTATTTGGGTGACAAGTGTTGGTGAATCATCCTGTACATATTTTATCCTATTTTTCTTTACTAATAATACAAGATAGATAAATTTTTAAAAAATTCGTAATAATACATTTTTTCTATGTAAATTTGACCAACCACGAATTATGTCAGATTGAATTGAAGTAATTTTCAGATACATAATATTCATTTAACATTATTACAAAAGATTTTAACAAACTTAAAAATGTTTTTCCGAAACATGTTTCCTCTCAGTCGTTTGTTTATTAAAACTTTAGAAATTAAAAAATTAATTGAGAATACTTTTTAATCTAGAGAATATGATTTAAATTTACCTAATGTAAGTGAACGTATTTACTAAAATTAAAAAAAAAAAACAAACAAATTTATTTTTAATGAAAATGGGTTGTTCAACATTTACACGATACTTTTCAGAAGAAATTATTTAACAAACAACATCGTTTAACCCGTAATATTGAATGTAGAACAAAAAAAAGAGAGAAGTTTGTTTAAAAATCTTTTAAACAAATATAATTATAATCAAGATCAGTGAATATTGTTCGTGAAAAGTAAATTTTACGATCGTTCAAATTAAAGAAAGAAGAAAAATTGATGAACAAATGCTGACTCCGAGATGAGATATTGCAAATACAAGCTTTTCAAAATAAAACATTGAAAATAGAAGGAAAAAAAAGACAAGAAGAAGAAGAAGAAGATAGAAAAAAAGTAAAAAAGACTTGAAAAAAAAAATTAATAGCAAATTTCTATGAACCAACATGACCAATTTATATCGCATATAATTATCGACGAGAAAAAATAAAAAAAAAGGGAAAATGCTGTGTCGTGTTCGTGATCACCTTCTGTAAAAAAAAACCAATCTATGTACATACATATATACATAAATACATATGTATAATAATACTACGTAGAAAAGACCACGACCGTTGTACTATATTTCCTTCTACTTTCGTTATTACAATGATGGAATTAGAATTGGTGCGGGACGAGAGTTAATAGCTGACTAATCAAGCATTAGAAAGAAAAAAAAGAACTAAACCATTGGGCGTGTGCTTTTCATAGGGGTGAAAAAGGTAACTTTAAAATTAAATTAGAGGAAAAGGATTAGATAGGATCCGAGTGGCTTAGATTCGTGTAGTACGTTGACAAATAAATAATTAAATAAATAAATATTCATATAATATATATAAACAAAACAAAAATATTTCAAATATTTCAAGTAATCATCCAGTAACCACCATTAACTTCGAAACAAATATTGCGCGCCTAATTCAAATATTATTTTTATATTTATATATAAATCTCACGATTATTAATTAATTAATTAATAATAATAATAATAATAATAATAATAATAATAATAATAATAATTAAGAAAGTTCATAAAAAAATTAAAGAAAAAAGATGTAATATAATAATAAATGTAAGTTTTTTTTTTAATCCGATTGATATTGTTGATTGTGTTTATCATAGACAAAATGAAACCTACTTCGATCCAGAAATTTGTAAAGCCCACCTCGGCCATTTTTGATTTTGCATATTCGATTCTTATCGCTCCTCGGTCGGAGGAGAGGAGAAGGGACCCCTGGAGAGCGGACATCGCCTGTGCCGCGTAGCGTACGTCTTGATATTCGACGAAGGCCACCGGTGACCCTCCCTTCGTGTGCATACGAAGCCGGGAGAAACCATGGTAACTGTGCATAAATAAGATAAAACGTGCTTTTGTTAGTTGTACAGAGGTTTTTTTTTCTTTTTTTTTCTAGTTTTTTTTGGTTGGGTTACAGGACATTTAGCTTTAAAGATTTGGTGGGTTGCGGGGATGCGGGTAGGTAGCAGGTGAAGAAAGGGACAGTTAATAAAAACGTGCTTTTTGTTAATTGTACAATGGGATTTTTGTTTGCTGCTAAAAAAGGTTAATTTCTTTTCGGTTTCGGGAAATGTAGCTTTGAAAATTGTAGGAGGTTTTGGGGTTGGGTGTAGGTAGCAAGTGAAGAAAGGGATAGCTAGTAAAAACGTGCATTTTGTTAATCCTACGATGGGATTTTTGTTAACTGCTATAAAAGGGTTTTTTATTTTTTTTTGGAGTTATAACTTTGAAGGTTATAAGAGGTTTTGGGGTTGGGTGTAGGTAGCAAGTGAAGAAAGGGATAGTTAGTAAAAATGTGCTTTTAGTTGATCGTACGATAGATTTTTGTTTGCTGCTAAAAAAGGTTTTTGTTTTGGTTTGATTTTAGAAAATATAGCTTTGGAGGTTAGGAAGGTTGTAAATGATGGTAGGTCTAGGTAGCAGGGGAAGAAAAGGAACAGTTACTTAAAACGTACATTTTGTTAATCGTACGATGGGATTTTTATTTGTTGCTAAAAAAGGGTTCTTATTATTTTGTTGTTTCTGGAGATATAACTTTGAAGGTTACAGAATGGTAGATGGAAGGTTGTGTATAGGGATGGGGTTAGATATTAGATGAAGAAAGGAACAGTTAATAAAAACGTGCACTACATCCTACGATTGGATTTTTGTTTGCTGCTAAAAAAGGATTGTTTTTATTTCTACTTTCAATTGGGGTTGGTTTTGAAGGGTTTGTTAGTAAATTGCTTGCAATAATTGCCAGTGATAACTCGTGCAAAATAATGTTTATAATAATTTACTGCCAACTGTGCACGCGTGTGGTTTCATAGGGGTTAAAATAAGGATAAATAAAGTTAAGTGCATAGAAACAACCCCTACATTGGAATTTCGCAGATACCGTGATCGGGTATTTCGAATGGTTACCATTGTAAAACGATCGTTTTTTTGCGATATAAAATCTAATTTTTGGATAGTTTTATTCGGTTTTTTTTTCCACCCACCCCCATCCCCAAGTTTTTTTTCTGGTCTTCGATTAGCGGATTCGTGTCAAATTGATCAAACGAATATGTGTGTGTGAAAGATGAACAAAAAATATTTGTTATCACGTACTGTCAACTTTGAAAATTCAAACATCGATGTTTCTTGATCGATCAATCGATCTATCGATCATTCGTAGTCGGATTATTAAAAATTAAACGAGAATCCAACTTTTGATCCAAACGATTTGAATTACAATCCAACAATTTGACAAATTCAACGATTTGAATTAAACAAACGAGTCCAGTTTTCGTCAAATTTGTTACAATTATTGTTTGTTAACAAATCGTTTAATGTGAACTAAACAAAAAAAAAACAAAAATAAGAAGAAAAGAAGAGAAGAAGAAAAAAAAGAAAATTAGAAAAAAATCAATTTTTTAATCTGTAAAATTTCTTCTTGTACGCGTATAAAAATTTTGAAGAAATTCTGACCTGCTGAAGATGTCCTTGAGCTCTTGTTCAGATACAAATTGACCAAGATTAGCGACAAACAATGTTGAACATGGAGCGTTGCTAACTGCAATATTTGGTTGTGACGAGGGCGAACCAACTGGTGATGCCAATGCCGGTGATGGTAAGAAGTGTGGCAGAGATGCGTGTATTGATGTTAATGTCGTTGGATGGGGTAAAGACATAGGTGCCTGAAATTAATTTCAACATTTTCATATATAATAATATAAAAATAATTAAATAATTAATAATAATTATCAATTATATTCCGAAAATAATATTTATCATCTATATAGAAATATTTAAATTTTTTATACCATATATAAAGTATATTATTATTATTATTATTATTATTATTATTATTATTATTATTATTATTATTATTATTATTATTATTATTATTATTATTATTATTATTATTATTATTATTATTATTATTATTATTATTATTATATGTATTTTTAATGTTGTATACGTTTAAATAATAATTATCAATTATATTTAGAAAATAATATTTATCTATATAGAAACATATTTAAATAAATTTGTTATACCATATATATATAATATATTATTATTATATGGTATTTATTATATATATTAATATGGTATATATTTAAATTAAATAATTTTTGTTACTATGTATAAAGTATATTATTAATATATATGGTATTTATTAAATATGGTAATATAAAATTATCAAATAAATGAAATAAAAAATTAAAATAAATTATATATGGTATATATTAATATGGTATTTATTATATTATATGGTATAGAGATGGTATATATAATTAATTTTTTTTTAAATTCAATTATTTATAATACCTTTACGTATAAATTTCTTTTCCAATTTATCAAAAACAATTAAACGTTATTAAACAAATAAAATCGTTCGTCGAACAAATAAATAATTTAGGAATAAAATCAAAATTGAAAGATTCTAACCCGAGATAAAATAACCCGATGCGTTAGGTATAGATAGATATATATAGATATATATATAGATAGATAGTTCTCGTCATTGTCATCATTTGTCATCGTCGCATCATCATCGTCATCGTCATAGTTTGAATTGTTAGTCATTGAAATCACTCCATGTCAGTCAAATGAAATTGACGTATATTTCATACGTAAACGTCATAATTATTTTATTTTTTTGTTTTTTGTTTAAATATCCTATTTGGACACACCGCATGATTCAGTAATCGAATATAACGATCATGTGTATCACTAACGTGCATCGGGGCGCTCGTCGGCGGCTCCAGAGCTTTGTCTGCTGATAGTCAAAGATAGGAACGTACGGGGACCTGAGGGTGTAACGCTGGATGCACCAGCGTTGCATGTTGTAGTGCGCCAGGTAATTCTCCTGCCGTTGAATACGTCAATGGATGGTGCCATAGTTCAGGACCACCAGGGAAAAATGGACTTCCTATGTCTGCAATAAAATTTTGTATTAAAACAAACAAAAAAATTAAACAAAAATTAAACAAAAATATTGATGAGATCTTTTTTTTATTTTTTGAATTTTTCTATAATTTAAATATATATATATATTTAAATAAATTATAATAAATATATTTAAATAAATTATTATAAATTTTAATAATTAAATTTTAGTAAATATTAAATATTTATAAATATATATAATAATATATTATATAAAAAAACTATATATATTTAAATATAATACATTTACAATACAATTTATAATTAGATATATATATTTGTAATTTTAATATTTCAATACAAATTCTTATGTTATACCATTTTAAGATATTTTATAATATTGTTTAGATAAAATTAATATAATCGTGTAAAACCAAACTCCTCTCATTTATATATATATATATTTTTTTTTCTAATAATACTTTAACATATTAATTTTATTTTTAATATAATATAAACTAATGAAAAACGAATAACCCATTTAAAATGAGTTTATTTCTCCGTATTACTATTTTCATTTGATTCTTATCATACATTTCGTTGCAAAAATTTCTTTCTTAGAAAAAAAAAAAAAGGAAAATAGCTTTTATATGCAAATGTTTTTACGTTGTTCGCAGTATAATTATATGCAATAAAAAAAAGGAGAAAAAAACAGAATAAGATGTAAAGATTTTCACGAATAATGTCGGATTTATAAAACACACACACTGTAATAACACACTAATACGTGCTATTGCTATTATAGATCTGATGCGACATGTCCGCATATTCCTGACAATATTAAATTTTCAACGTGGGACGGATTAAATCAATCGTGACGGTGAGTAATTTTAAGTTAAATTGTTGATGGCTTAGAGAGAGTTGCCATGTTTCGAAATACCAATCGATAAAACAAACTGCTATTCACGTAGAACCGCGCGCATGGTACGATAGTAAAACGAACGACGATATATTTCCCCTCCCCCTTCAGCTGCAAAAGTAGCTTTTGATAAACGTAAGAGTTCTTTCTTTCTTTTCCACCCACCTCCACCCACCTTCTACCCTTTTTCTTTCTTTATATGCTGATCATAACTCGGTTAACCAAAGAACTTAACCCATCACCCGTCACAATACGAAAATACAGAAAAAAAAAAATTAAATTAACTGTATAATGATTTGTATACTAATCAAATAGAACTATTTTTGCAGCAATTGCTTTTTTTTCTTTTTTTTTTTTTGATTGTCCAATTTATTTAGACACGAGATTCTAAAATGAGTACCAATGATATAACACATGATTAAATAATTGTTATGTTATTAAATAATACTTAACTTACTTAACTTTGATCATTTTTTTTCTATAAAATTAATTAGTAATACTTTTTAAATTGTTTTTTTCTTAACCAGTTAACTGGGGCACTCCATTTTGAAATTAAGCACCGCTGTGTGTCGCTACAATCGACCTGATGACAAGTTTTGAGGTTAAAACTGCTTATTTATGAAGGTAAAAGAACTCTAAAAATAAAAATAAAAATAGTAATTTAAAATTTTTTAATTTCTTCTTACTAATTTTAAAATTTGAGATTACGTTTCGTTTTATTTACAAAAATTACAAATTTTAAATAGCTAATGGTTATAACTTTGTAAACATGACGAATATACTCTTCAAACTCAGTTAACTGATTAATTATCCAATTTGTTTAAACTTGAGATTATAAAATGAGTACGAATGATATAACAGATGATCAAATTATTATTATATAATTAATTCATATTATTAATTACCTATTAGTATAATATATTCGCGTATGAGGGATTTAAAATAGATGATATAAGGAAACTAAAACAATAGGATAGAATATATACATACATAAATATATATAAATAATACAAAATATTATTTATATATAAATATATATATGTAATATATACTTAATATAATACTTTATACAAATCGGGTGCAGTGGGTGAATAGAATAGGTGAATAGTAATAGGGTGTTTTAGCGAGTGAATGAGTGGCGGTGCATACTTACGTCCAGTTAGAGGGTGCATCAGAGCAGGGTGCGAGGTGGCTGCTGCAGCGGCTGGTTGCTTGGGTTTGCTAACCTTTGTGTTACTTTTTGCAAATTCCAAACGTATGGTTTGTGGCATATCAGGATCGAATCTAACCCCCTGCTGGAAATAGATTCCCTAAATTAGTAAAAACCGGGCGGGATTTAGGCACACGTACAGAACAGAGCTCTGGGGTTGTGAATGTGTGTGGAGATAAGAAAGAAAGAAAAAAAAAAGAAAAAGATAGATAGAGTGTATAAAAAAAAGAGAGAGAGAAAGAGAAAAGAAAATGGGGTCAGGCTTTTTCGTTCAACATTTCAGCAAAATGTCTCTCTCCTTTTCCATCGTCGCCATCGCATTACTTTTTCATGTTTAACCCTATTTTTTTAACCCCTTACCTCCCATCTACCCCCAGGACTATATAGTAATATCTTCGTAAAAAAAATGAACTACTGGTATATATTTACTAGATTTTTTTTCATAAATATATTCTTATTTATATAATGACACTGACACGCATAATGGCGACGATGTATCGGACAATAAATGCATCTACAGGTAGTGCCAATCACGAAAAAGTTTGGGAAAAAGGGTCTCTTAAGGGGTTAAGGGTTGGGGTAATAAGGGGTAAGAATTTATAGCATAAAAGGAGCACGCGCATGTGCGTACGTGGTTTGTTTTTTAAAAATAAGTGGATCGTTCCTCAGTCCTTTTTTTTCTACATTTAAATGGAATTAATGGATTAAACTGTGTTAGAATATAATATGTGTGTGATCATCCGACAATAGGATGTTTCTATAAAATCATTGTCATTGTTATAATATTTGTTGCTATTGTTTATATCATTGTCGTCATCGTAATTGTCGTAGTCATCGTCATCATCGTTGTTAATGCTGTTATTGTTGCATACTTGCAAAATATAGGCGTGAGCTTGGGTTGCAGTGGTGTAGTAGATCAAAATATTGATAGTACGTATATACGTGTATCTATACCTATATATATATATATATATGTAGAATACAATGTATAGAATCAGAGATCGTAAAACTCCTCCCATTTCACTCTATTTACCACTAGGTAATGGCATTTTATATAATAACAGGATTCAACATAGTAGTACATATATCAAAAAGCTCTATCGCTTGCGTAAGCGATATCCTAAAGCTTTCAAAACATGGCACCAACACCAACAACACTAATACCACCACTGCCAAAACCGTTCGTGGTCCGAGTCCGTTCGTGAACACGGGTCAAAGTTAATATTAGGAATGCTGACGTCAATCTGGTCTTGCAAATAACATTAATTCCACGGATGCATTTTTTGGGAAGAGGTAGGGGGAAGGGGAGTAGGGTGAGTTGCAAGGGAATTGGATGGAAGGGTGTAGAAGGGAAAAAAAAGTTGGGTACTTCGAAAATAAAAACGAATACACCTATAGCGAATTCAATTTCAAACGGGTATGTTCATCAATGTTACATAGGTAAAAATATCGTTTACCTTTTACTACGTAAAGATAATTAAATATTGAACTTTGTTCCGATTCTCTCTTTCATTTTCTTTTTCTTTTTTACTTTCTTTAGTAATATACTCTTCAAACGATTATCATGACGACGTTTTAAGCGTCGTTCTAACCTACTTCGCTAGAAACTGATGCTCGCAATTACTAACTGGCAAAAGGGTATACTTAAGAGGGAAACAACGAGCTGCGATTCAAACGCAAATCAGTGGGCTTTTATAAAAAAAAAAAGAAGAAAGAAAAGAAAAAGGAATATATTTATGAACGTTGAGAAACGCTTACACGAGTACCTACCTACCTACCTACCTACCTACCTAGCTAGGTACCTGCCTACCTACCTACCCTACCTCTACTTCCTTTCTATACAATTAGTTTTGTAAAATACGAAAGTAGTTTAATAACTAAGGTAAGGCGTATAAAACCGACGTTAATCGAAGCACGGTGGTGGTTAATGTTTGCTTACGTTAGAGAGAGAAGAAATGAAGAGAAGTAGTGGAGAGTGAAAGAAATGATGGGGAGCAGAGGGAGAGTGGAGGGGGATTTAAAAAGTAGCAGATAATACTGAAACGTTAAATTTCATTCATACGCGATAAAGGAAGTAAATTAATCGCGTTTAATTATTTCATTATAATTTTAACGAATAATAATAATAATAAATTGACTAAAGAGAGAGAAATTACGTGAACTATAAAATTATTTACTCGACGAGAACGTTCCTGGGGGATGGGGATAGAGGGGAGGTCAAAGAAAAAAGAACGTTTATTTATACGGTCAGTGTTTTTATGAAAAAATTTTGTTTAGAAGAAGAAGAAGAAAAACAACAACAACAACAACAACGACAACGATGCTGCAGCATTTTTTTTTATCCCCAGATGAGAGAAGCTAAATGCTTGGATCGTGAAAATCACCAGGGGTTAGTTGATTACTGGGGGGGAGGATTATAAATGAATATAAATACTATAATATAGCGGTTAGTCTGTGCAAAATAGACGCTAAAATAATCAAACAGTATACGTATAATTGTGTTTATGTGTGTACGTGTGTTTAAATATAATTGGGGGGTGGGGTGGGTTGGGGAAAGGGGTGTATATATAGATAAATATAGGATTTTAACATTCCATGGCACGTATCGTCTAAAAACATATGGTATATGGTATATATATATATGTAATATGTACAAAATAAATAAAGATAAAAACGATTTGACTTCAAAGGTACTTTTTTTTTTTACTTTTTACCCCTGGGTTCTTTGAATTTCCTATCTTATTTTATCTTAAGCTCACTCACTTACAATACAATATGTGGATTTCTTACCTGTAAATCTTGTTTGGCAGCCTCCGCACCAGCCCTCGTATGGAAAGTCACGAAGCCAACAGGCTAAAATTGTAAATTACGAATTTTATTTGTAAATTGTAAATTACGAATTTTATTTGTAAATTGTAAATTACAAACTGTAATTTTGTAAATTGTAAATTGTAAATTACAAACTGTAATTTTTTGTAAATAGTAAATTGTAAATTGTAAATTACAGTTTGTAATTTGTAAATTGTAAATTGTAAATTAAAAACTGTAATTGTAAATTATAAATTGTAAATAACAAACTGTAATTTGAATATTGTAAATTGTAAATTACAAACTGTAATTTGAATATTGTAAATTGTAAATTAAAAACTGTAATTTTTTGTAAATTATAAATTGTAAATTACAAACTGTAATTTTTTGTAAATTGTAAATTACAAACTGCAATTTTGTAAATTGTAAATTGTAAATTGTAAATTATTTTTTTCTTATTCAGAGTAATTAATAAGACAATATTAAAATTTTATTATTGATGATATAAAGTATTAAAAAAAATAAAAATAAATAAAAACCAATCGGTTATTCGAATAATTTTATTTTCCTTCTAACGATATAATAAAACGTAATTCTTTTTCATTGTTTTCTTTTTCTTTTTTTCTTTTTAATGCACATGCATAACCAAGAATGAATCATTGAATTATTCATATGTGTGTTACGTTTGACGAAAAAGGTCGTTTTAAATATTCCACGAATTATCGATGCCAGGTGGTTTATAGGATAAACGTATACGGTCAGTAAGTATAACATACATAGTTGTTCATAATGTTTGATCGCAACTTTTTCACAAGAATTTTTTATTATTATTCTAGACAAACTAAAGACAAGAGACGAACTAGAAAGTTTTCGTAAGAATCGTACGTGCATATGGAAAACGACATATTATCAACTAAAGAAATTTATTTTATATGACATTGCAACCTCGAAAAGACTAAAAACTTTTCACGATTCTATGTGTATGTGTGTCCTTTAAATAAAAATATGTTATACGAGTTTGATAATATAATAAATTATGATAAACGTAAGATGGACGTTCCAAAGTTATCTCTCTTTCTTTTTCAGTTAGGGTCCATTGTCCTACTTTTCACATTATCATCCCTCTTTATACTCTTGGGTATACTACGAAACTATTGTATTTTATATCGGTAAATCCATTATGCACGTGCATCTCTGCATCTAAACTTAAGTGATATATATTATACATACATGTATGGTATATACGTGTATCATAACTCTGGATCGATGAACTTCCACGAATTTCAATGCCCAACACTACTACCACTACCATTACCAATTTAACGATAAGTTTTGTTAACGCGCACGAGCACATATGTGAGGTTTGAGGTGAATGCGTGTCAGGTTTGCACAAACATTATACTTCAAGATAAAAAAGCTTTATCACATGTTCGACACGTTTTTTTCCCCCTTACTTTTCATGTTAATGAAAAATATTATCAATTTGTATTTTAATAATACACCATATTTTAAGTGTATATAGATTAAATATTTTTTTTTATTAATTTGCATCATGTATATTAATTTGCATTAATAATAGAGATAAAATTTTAAATATATTTATATTAAATTATATAAATATATTATAATTAATATATTTATATAAATATAATTAATTTATATTAATTTGACAACGCCGCTCGAGTTAACTCGAGCGTGCAACTTAAAGGGTTACAATTAATTATTTTATATTAATTTGCATATATAATAGAAAAGATTATAAATATATTTATATTAAATATTTTTTTTTTTTGTAATAATTTGCATTATATATATTTATATCAATTTGCATTATATATATTTATATCAATTTGCATTAATAATTGATAAGATTTTAAGTATACGTAGTTAAATGAAATATTTCAGAAAATATTCTTGTAAATTATGAGACATTTTTTTGGGTATTCTATTGGCAAAAAAAAAATGTCACTAATCTAATATCACTATAACAGTTAATACATTTGTCTATAAATGTTTGAATACTTTCTAACGAAAATGGAACTTGGATCGATGGCTTCGGTAAGATGGCCCCCAACCATCACGTTCGTAACTTTCTTATATTTCGGTAACATCTCCCTGCTGTTTTATTTCCGACTACGTTACCATAGGGAAATACAACTTTCCTTAACTCAATATATATATATATATATTATATATATTATATATTATATACCAGAATAAAGTATATAAGGAAAATAAAATATAATTTTTCTTTTTTTGAAATATTTAGTTCGATGGAAGACAAATTGTATTTTATCGTATAGTTTATTTTTTATTTGGAATAATATTCTATTTGTATTAATTCATTTTATAGGCTTAACAAACTTCGAAATGAAATAATTGTGAAAATTAACTATATAAAATTGTTTATTTAATTATTAAAAAAAAATATTAAACTCACCGACGCCGTCTTTCCATTTTTACTCGTAACCTTCAGCAATGATCCCTCGTAACCCTAAAACGAAATAATAAAAAACGAAAAATTATATTCACTACCATGTGCTATTTTATCGTTGATCCAATGGGAGAAATAGAAAAAAGAAAATAATAAAAAATTCATCGATAAATAATAATCGATATTATTACCAAATTTTATTAGAATATTAAATTTTATTTGATCATTGAAAACGAGAGTAAAACTTTTTTCTTTTATTTCAATATCTTTTTTCGTAACTTTTACGATAAATTGCATGTTACGTGAAAATTGTTTTGTGTGTAAGTCATTGAATAAAAAATGAAAAAAAAAAAAAAGAATAAAATTAAAATGAAAAAGAGACCAAAAAAAGAAAGAAAAAAGACGATTAAAGTTGTTCTCCCCTTACGTGTCGGCCCTACTATTACGATGAATAATAAAATAGTAGGGGGGTTGCAAGAGAAAGAAGACAATAGGGAAAAAAAAGAAAGCAAGGGAGAAAGAAAAAGAAGAAAAAAAAGGGGGAAGAAAAGAGAAAAATATAAAATAAAAAAAAGAGAAAAAAGAAAAATAGAAGAAGAAAAAAGAAAAAATAAAAGAAATAATGGTAATTCGTGTGCTGACCTCGTATGCTCTGAACAGCAGGTACAGTTCTCGAGGCTTGGCGTCCATCGGTAAGCCGCTCACGAACAACGTGCGCACCTGAAAAAAGAAAAAAGAAAAGAACGATAAAGAAGATTAAAGAGATACCCTTTTAAACGAAAGATGTGTTGGACCACCTAAGGTAAATAAATACGAACAATCTGTATCAAAAGATTTGCATATACATTTGTACATATATATACGTTAATACAAAGTAATAAAAATATATAAAGTACTAACTGAGAAAACTAAAATTAAAAAATATAAAAAACATTAAATATTTTTTCTTTCTACTATAAATATATATTTTTTTTTCCTTTTTTTTTTTTTTAATAGTGTATGATATATTGGGGTGCATCAAAAATACATACGTTTTTATTATATTGTAATTTTATTTTTAAAATTGCATAGGGGATTGTTTCTATTCTATTTTTTTTCTGTAAAATTTACGTTGGAAATTTTAATTAACATGCATGAACTTTTAGTTATCCCTAATATATATATATATATATATATATATATATATATATATATATATATATATATATATATATATATATATATATAAATATAAATATACACATATAAGTTAATAAGAGATTTTTTATTTTTTATAAATATATATTAATTTTTATATATAATTATTCTAATTAATTTCATATATAATTATTTATTTATTAATATATATTAATTATTTTGTTTCCATTTTTATTCTAACGGTGCGAGATATATTAGGGTGCACCAAAAGTACAAGCATTTTTATTGTATTAAAATTTTATTTTTGAAATTGTATAAGGAATTGTTTTTTTTATTTTTTGTAAACTTTACTTTGGAAATATTAATTAACACACACGAGCTTTTAGTTAACTCTAATATATATAAACTAATTTGAGATATTTTAAAATTATATGCATATGTTATTTTAGCATATGTTATAACATATGTTATTACAACTAGCTGAAAAAAAATTTTTTAAATATAATAAACATCCAATAATATTTTTTTCTATTATATATTTATTTTTTTTCTATTTTTATTCTAATGTTTCGTGAAATATTAGGATGCACCTAAAGTACGTGAGTTTTTATTTTATTTCAAACTTTACTTTTGAAACTGCATAGCAGATAATTTTTTTTCCGTAAAATTTAGTTTACAAATATTAATTAATACGTACGAATTTTTTATTAAGTTCAATTCATACATTTATAAATTAATTCGAAATATTTGTAAATTAAAATGCATATATAACGTATGTTATATTACTATAGTTTATATGTAATTGTGAGAAAAATAGAATTATGAATTATACAAGATAAGAAATATCCAATATTTTTTTCTATATTATTAATTTTTTTTTTTAATGGTGGGACATTATGAGTCATTAGATAAAGTAACGTTGCTAGAATACGTCGAAGCGTTTTATAACGACACATAACGACCATAATATATATATATTACGTGTAAAAGATGATTATCGCATTCTCGCGACCCTATTTCATATATATATATACACGTATATATAAAACCAACTGAAAGAAATCGTTCAAAGTTCACCTATTTTTCCCTACAATACGACACGCGACAAAACCATCGTCGTCATATCCTCCACCCCCCTTTTCGTCCTCGTCCTCCTACTCCTCCTCCTCGTAGTTTTCATGATAGAAAGGGTAAAAAAAAGCAAAATAAAAAAGAAAGCATAAAGAAGAAGACTCTTAAGTTGGAAGTTTAAATTTTGCGGATTCTAGTGGGCTCAATAACGAATCTCAAACGGAGCGCATAAGAAGAAGAAGAAGAAGAAGAAGAAGATGACGACGAGGATTGAAAAGTTTCGAGTTTAACCAGAACCACCCAGTGCTGAAGAAGGCATAAAGCGTACAAGAAGAAGAAGAAGAAGAAGACGATTAAGGTGGGGCAAAAGTATCAACCGAGTGAAAGCGCATAGTAGAAAGAGATATAGATATAAAGGGATGTTGGATGGTAATAAAGAGAAAGGGAAAGAAAAAAAACGAAGTATGAGTAAGAGGTGAAGAAGAGGGATCGTGGGGGCACAAGGGGGTGGTAGGTAGGAAGGTAGGTAGGCAGGTAGGGAGGTAGGGAAGCAGGTATATTGGCGCCGTCGTGTCTGTGCAACGCCCGGAACGAAAGAAGCAAGCACCGCATGCGAATCACTTATTCATACGCTGTGAAATGATTTCCAACCTTTTGCGTAGTGCTAGGAGACTAACATACATATATACATATACGTGTATATATGTATGTATGTATATATGGTAGGTACGTTCAGAATTTCTTATGTCCTTATGTCCTTTCTTTGTGTACTCGTTCAACAGATCTTACTATATATATATATATATATATATATAGTATAGTATAGTATATATAAATAATATATATATATATATATATTTTTTTTAAGTAATATATATTATATATTAATTAATAATTTATTTTAATATTTTATAATACAAAATATACTATATATATATTTTTCTATACTATACTTCATTTTATTTTATTTTATATTTTTTTATTACTAAACCATACTATATTTTACTATATTTATATAAATATACTAGAATGCTTAAACCATGCATTGCTGTGGCTTTGTTATAAAATGTTGATTTAATATAATTTCTAAACTATTTAGTAAATTATAACAACACATAAAATAATACCACAATTAGAATAAAACACATAAAATAATAATACAGGAAAAAATATTAAAAGTAAGGTTAGTTATGTCATATGTAAATCTGAAAAAAACCTAAAATAATTGAGTTGTAATATAATGCCATCTATTGAAAACTTAAAGTACCTAGTTAACCTCTAAATATATAATAATCCTTTAATTAGCAATAAAAAATACACTATAATCGCGATAAAAACTATCTTATGTACTCAATAAAAAAAATTTCACTAAGATCTGTTCAGTAATTTCGAAATTAATTGGAAACTAATAATGTGATACTGTATTTTTATATATTAAAATATATATCTGTGTATGTGTGTGTATTTCTTTTTAAATATTTTATTTTCTTAACATCTTACACTCACATGTTGTATTAATAAAAAAAAATAATGCAATGGTTTTGTAATAACCATTAATGTATAATATTTTTTTTAATTACACGAAGAACATGTCCTCGGAAGAACGATTCAAAGAAGTAAAAGAAGAACTGGTGGCCACCGATTTCTCTTTGAATCTTTTAATGACAAGACACCACCACACTATTGATAAACCTTCTTCCTCCTCCTTCTCCTCTTCCTCCTCTTCCTCGTCATCGTCAGCATTTTTCAACTACATACACTCATACAAACAGACCTTAAAGCTTGAACAATTTTTGATGGTGAATCGTGATTTCCTTCGGGCTTTAAAAAAAAAGAAAAAAAAAAGAAAAAGAGAAGAGAGAGAGAGAGAGAGAGAGAAAAATTAGAGGAAAGGAAAGGAAAGGAAAGGAAAGGAGAAAAGGGTAATATCAAAGCAGGCAGGGTGCCATATAGGAGTCGGAGTCGAGTCGTGAGTCAACTGTCCGAGAAATATTGGTGACGAAGAAAAAGGGTGGTAAGTTCAGAGAGAAAGAGAGAACAGTAATAGGAAAAAAGGGTCAGAAAGAAAAAAAGAGAGAAAGAGAAGTATCTGAAGAAGAACGTGAGAGAGAAGAGAAAAGGGTTCGCTTGGTTCACTTGGGCCTCTATGGATAACGAGGAGAGTTGGTGCTGCTGCTTCATACGCGCGTGAATGTGGTCGACTTTCAAGTGGAAAACCCTTGGGCTTGGAGGCTCTGGGTGGTTGGTTGTGTTAACGACTATTTAAAACCATCTTTCTTTTTTTTTCTTTTTCTTTCTACTAATTGACAGTGAAAATAAAACACACGTACCGACAAATCTGTAATTAATAAAAAGTAAAACACATAAAATGTTTTATTTAACAATCGCTCAAAATCATGAATAAAACTATTTTTTATTTAATCGATAAAATTATAGGATTCAATGTCAATTTTATCGATCGTTCGTAACATTCACCCCCTCTGCTTCCTATATGAACGTTCGTTCCTTCCTTTCCCCCTTCTTTGTTTTTTTCGTGTTCTTTTTTTCACGTTCTCGAACGAACGAACGGATGATTCATAAGGTTTGCGAGACCTTAGATATAACGGGATTACAGGATTCTCTATCAGGATAGGTATGAGTTCCGAGTTATATGTACGTCCAAAGTGAGTAAAGCAAGAAACGGAACGTTGTCGATCGATATGACGACGAGGCTTCTTGGATTAGTATTTTAAAAGCTTTTGCTATGCTGGACGTTGTTAAAAATCGTTACGGCTGAAGGATACGGCTGTCCTCAAATGGGACTGGTATATACATATATTATTATTATTATTATATTATTATTATACATACATACACACATATATATATTATTGTATGATGTATAGATAATGCGAGGGCAAAAGCAAAAAAAGAAAAAAAAACAATTGTGTTAAAGAATGCATGAAAGGAAAAAAAGAAATATACAATATATCTTCTTTAAAGGTATATAAAAGTGGTATATATACTACATGTATATTTCAAACTCTTCTTCTTCTACTACTGCTACCTTTACTTCTTCTTCTTCTCCTTCTTCTTCTTCTTTACTGCTTTCTATACGTTACAAAATGCAAGACAAAGTTGAATAAACGTAGAACAAAAGCAGGCTTATCTACATCGTTCAAATATTTTATTACAAACGCGAGCTTATGGCGCTATTCTACGATAGAAATGGTCGCGCATGCGTACTCTTCTCAAATGCGAATATAACCGGCATAAAATATACTCTTTCTTATATACCTATCTTTCTCTCTCTTTCATCGATCCTTGCATATACACACTTGCATATAATCACTAACTACAGATTCCCTAGCATCCATCGGATTATTAAATGAAATTTAACCTGACTTTTTTTCTTTTTTTTTATTTCTCTCTTTTTCTCTCGATAGTTCGACGTTAACTTTGCCTTCTCTTCTCTTCTCTTCTCTTCTCTTCTCTCTCTTTTACCTTTTTAATATTTTATAAGCGACACTTTTATTACTGGCAGAATGTAAGATGGTTATACGTTTCCCATCGACCTTATAAAATATTTCAACTACTTGCGATTATAAATCGACTGTAAAAAGAAAAAAAAGAGGAAAAAAATACAAAGAAAAAGAAAAAGGTAATATTCGCATGAGAAAGACATTTTACATTTTACATTTTACATTTTACGATAAAACTGATTAAAGCAATACTAATTGAATGCAAAATGTAAAGTATCTGCTGTATTAGTAATGCATTTATTTTACGATATATATATATATATCGTTCTATTTAATTTATGTATATAAATTATTATGAATACGTGTATATATTTGCAGATTTTATATAAACAAGCTTTTAAAAAAAATAAATTCTATGAGAAAATGTCCTTTGCAATTTATATTTGACTTTTATCCAATGCGAGTTCTGAATTACCGACACATACTATAGTAAGAAGCAGTAACCTAGCGCACTCTACATCGTAAGTGCGGACATTTACCGAACTACAATTACGGATTTTGTCTGTACCACTAACTTGTTAAGCAAGGTTGCCAAGTCGAGTGCGTTCTTGCCAAATTTAAGCGTGCGTGTAAAATTCTATACTCAGGAACACGGATCACTGGTGTATAACACGTTGCACTCGCTCATGCAAGTAGTCAATACATGTATATACGTATATATATATGTATGTATGTATAAACGTATTTGAGCGCGTGTGAATAAGCTGTATATATATGTATAACATATTTGTATTTATATATATATAATACGTGCATATCCGTCAAACCAGGCATCATAATTGTTCCCTGAAGTAGAAGAGCTATTAAAAAAAATATGGCTGATAGCGCACTTTTGTACGGATATTTGCAAGCAAATTCCAAATGAATAAATTAACTCAATAATATATTTATTTTTAATCGAATAAATCAAAAAATAAATTAATATTTATGAAAACATATATTATTTGAGGTTAACCTTTTTCTTTTTCCATAAGTTTAAACAATTCAAAAGTTGTATTTAAAACGAATAAATAAATATAAATAGTTGATTATTCAAATGGTTTCATAATTGATCGATATAATAGTTTAGTCTAGTTAAATATTTGATATAACCTTTTAATCCGAAAGAAATCAATTTCCTACTTTATCGACGTAGACGTTATTTTATTGAATACAAATTAGGATGATCGAAAATGGTAGGAAATGAATAAACTTTTTAGAATGAGCTCATGAAAATATTAAGAATTCTAAACGCGTCGTTAATATTCTCGTACATCTGTCTTTTACTAAAGACGATCTCTTTTTAATTAAACAAAAAATAAAGAAGATCATAAAAACGTTCATTAACACACTCATAATTTATTATGACTGTTATTATTTATTTGAACTAGCTTGATGATGCTTTTTAAAATACTTTACCGTAAATACGCGCGAAAAAGGAATACACACATGACGAACGAGAACGGTCGGCCATTTTTTTCTACTTCTTTCCTTTCCTTTCCTTTCCTTTCCTTTCCCTTTCGGAAAGAAACTTCGATAGACCGTAAAGTAAATAATAATCAATATCGAACAAGGGATGGTAACATGGTACTACCCCTCTAGAAAGAAAAGAAAACAAAAGAAAAGAATAGAAAAAAAAAACGAAAAAAAAATGCTCGAATGCACCGAAAAAAAAGGAGGGAAAACAGGTTCAAATTTAACGCCGTAATGGAGGATTAGAAAAATAGAAAAAACACGTATAAAAAATAAATAAGTATATATATGCATAAATAAAAAAATTATGTTTTTTTTACTGGTCAGTATCCTCCATTGCAACTTTGAGTTTTTAAAAGTCACCAATGATAAGTTCGATGTTACATGCTTATGTAAAAAGTAGGAAATTAAATTCTTTTTTTTTTGTTTTTTTTTTCTTTTTTTACGAGTATCAGAGTGATGCCATGTATGGCTAAAGGAAGAGGCAATCAATAAAGCAAATAAAGCAGCGTCAAACTCGTTTCAGGTTGCTGACCTGCGTGGTGCTTGATGGGTCACATAAGAGCATACTTTTTACGATGCTCTTTTTCAAATTATATCAACATTCAAATTTCAACAGCTAACCTGTTTGTTGTCATTTTAAAATGATGAAGGATTGAGATTATTCATGGGATTCTTCATGTGTGTTAAAATGAATTTCCTTTGTATGTGTAAACTTTCTGTTACAAAATTTCATTTTATGAAGTTCTCGTATTAATACGTAATATAAGTAAAATACATTAATATATATATATATATATATATATATATTATATCATATTGGATAATTAAATGCGTAAAAAAAAAGGAAAATTATGAATACGTTGCGATATAGTATTAGTGGAATAAAATAGTTCGAAAATGCACTGTCGTGTAACATATGTCCGGAAACGCTTTATTACATAGATAGGAACTCTAGTGTGTCGTATAAATGGCCGAGGTCGACGCAAGAACGTTGGTATAATCTCGTGCGAACATTTTCAAACCTCCCCCTCTCTCTCGCTCTCTCCCTCTCTTTCTAAGAACAATCGTTTGAATTTTCATGTTAATTTTCTACTGTTATTTATTTGTTGAAAAGCAGGTTGACTACAAATAAAAAGGAAAATATTAAAAAAACATGTAAAACTATTTACGATCTCTATGAATATGCATATGTATCAGCAATCATGAGTACGCGCGCGCGCACACACGTGAATGTATATATATATATATATATATATATATATATATATGTGTGTGTGTGTGTGTGTGTGTGTGTGTGTTTGTATATGGGTGATCGATGCACGCGTTGATCGTTTAATTTAACGCAATTAAAAGCATTAATTGGTAGTATCACCGAAATAAAGTTTGAAAAGATTTATTTATTCGTTTGTTAAATAAATATTGTTAACACACATTCGTAGAGTAATTGGTGACTTACGTTAAACAAATACTATTAAAAAGAAAAGCTCTATTGCTAATAGAAACATTGGTTTAGATTGTAGATTGCTAGAACCCTATATGTTAAAAGACACTTACACATTTACACACGGATAGATGCATATAAATACACTCATAAGTTAATGAATATCAGCAGAGTTCGAGCAGTTAGTAGCATAACATGAATGCTAGTAATCAAGCATTTCCGAATAGCTATTAATTTGGAATATTCGATTACCAACCGTGGCAATGGCGAATCTTATCGATTTAACCTTTCTCAGAAATCACCTGGCGCAATTTCTAAATACACTGAAATACTATGCACTTATAATGCAATTATTCTACAAACAGAACTATATATATATATTTTTAATATTCTTTTATTTTATAATTTAATATTATAAATTAATAATATTATATTAAATTAATATTAAATTTAATATTATTTTTAATATCTCTCTCTCTCTCTCCTCATAATATTATATATTATAATATTAAATTTGTATATAATATAAATAATATAAAATTTGCATATTATATATATATATAAAAGAATTTAATTGCAATGATAATACATTTTTTTTGATCATACGATTTTACAAAAAATTATACTCATTCGTATCGCAACACGGTAAATATTTATTAAATTTTGAAAAAAAAATTAATCAAATTAATAATATTAATCTTAACTTTAATCAAAGTGAATAAAAACAAGAAAAGTAAATAATATTCTCGCAAGAGAAATATAAACGGGGAGAAAGAACTGGACCAGTTCGCATAACCTCGATTTGTGGGTTTTAGGATAATGGAGAAGAATTTCACGTTGACGTATCATCGTTCAATCTCCAAAAGCTGCTTTATTTTTCTTTTTTTCTTTTTTTTGATCTCATTCGTTGAGAATCCTCGTGTATGTAC
This sequence comes from Polistes dominula, assembly GCF_049000335.1. NCBI lineage: Eukaryota > Metazoa > Arthropoda > Insecta > Hymenoptera > Vespidae > Polistes > Polistes dominula. The sequence continues at coordinate 1,847,235 of NW_028301116.1, read as the reverse complement.
AGAAGAAAAAAATATGTACCTAACCTATGTACACTGTATAAAATGTAAATACACATAGAAAAAATGACGACGAGAAAAGATTTAAAAAGGATGATGGGTACCCCCTCTCTCATTGTTCGTTGGTTAAAAAAAAATAGAAAAAATTTATGGAAATGTTCAGAGAGCATCATCATCGTTAGATGACTTTTTTTTACGTTTTAAGTAAATGGAACTTTTTTTTAACATCTTTTACCTTGGTCTTCGGAAATAAATATTACGAACCTCATAATCAAAAATTTGCGATTTTACGACTCAAACGTGGTCACATATGTCAGTTTTTTCATTTTACAAAATATACCTGTCGACCAATTAAAAGAATCAAGGAAGTAAAACCGCAAGTTGAAAACATTTTACACGTTTTATAAAACACGATAGCGTGTTACGTATTAAACACGTATCTAATCTTACGTTAGAAACACAAAGCAATACGTAACCTAATCATAATAATAATTAAATAATTATTTTTCATTATAAAGAAGTCCTCTGACATAAATTAATAAAAATATATATCGATATATATATAAATGTAGATTTCGTTTGTGCCTAATCGATAATCACCAAAAATACTTCACCGATTGTTTTAAAATTTTGACCCAAAGTTGTATTCGCATACAACTAGATTTTAATTACTATAAATTATTTAGAAAATCATTAATTAATTTTAAAAAAAAAGATATAGGTAAGTCCAGTGCCATCTGTTGGTCATAGATTTCGGTGAGTGCACGAAACATTTGAACATAACCTAACCCTTTATCTATATAACAACGTCATATTTTGTAAAATTACAATCAATATAGAAACTTTAAATAAAAAAAACAATGGCTACGTCAAATTATAATTTATCTTATCTGCAAAATTAACGTAATTTCATTAATATTTATAGAAACATTACCCTGTAATTCAAAAAGACGATGGAATAGATAAAACTAAATATAAATATTGAATGTTAGTCATAAATTTCTAAAATCAGACTTATAAAAAAAAATCAATTATATATTATTTATAATACTTCCTTTTCCACGGTTCTAATTTTGTTCATTAAATAGAAAAAAAACTTGACAGACATGATACGATAAAATTCACACTTTCTACTTGTCACAATGGGACAATGAACGCGAATGATCTCTCCTGGAGGAATTAGAGTGACGGAAAAGACATAAATGTCAAGTGAAAGAAAGAAAACAAGAAAGAAGAAAGAGAGAGAAAACATACAAAAAATATTAGAAAGAGCAGAGTGCACCGAAGTCGAACGGTGTGCAGAAGAAAAACACTAGTAGTAGTAGTAGTAGTAGTAGTGGTAGTCTAAAGAGAAAGAGGACTTGCAAAAAGAAAAAGAAGAAAAAAATTACGAAGAAAAGAAGGAAAGAAGGAAGGAAGAAAGGAAAGAAGTGGTAGGGGTGTGAGGAAGGAAGGGACAAAAAATAAAAAAGAGAAGGAGGATTCGGGGACGACCTCTTTTTCTTCAGCAAAAGCTGAAATGATTCGTCCAACGAGTTCGTGCATCTGTTAAAAAGATACATAATATGCTCTCATAGTAGTAGTGGTGTTAAAAGAAGAAGAGTGTCTTCTTTATGTTCCAAGGTTATAGACCACACATCCCCATTCCGCGATGAGAATACTTTATGTTGATCGTATCCGGTCCACGCTGTGATACGCGCAGCTTCCGTTGACGTGATATCGATCTTGTGTGATGGTTCAAGGAACGCGAACTAGCTAGCTAGCCTAGCTAGCCCTCTTCATTCTCTCAGTAGCCTACAAAGCGAACCTTTGAATGCCAGATTACAGACCGATTATGTTCGCTATCTCTTTATTTCAATCTCTCTCTTGTACTCTTGGTCTTTAGCTCGTATTGTATAACCTAAAATCGATGCATTTCTATCATTCACAGTACTACTGATTACGTATACGTGATTATTATCTAAAATCAATAAAAAGGAAAGAGTAGTTTTTTTCTATTAACCCTAGAACATCTTTCATTTCAATTCAAATGATATTTAATTTTATAGGTTATTTTTTTTTTCTTCTTTTTTTCTTATGTATTTCTATTCGATCGGTATTTTTTTTCTTTTTCTTCTTTTTATATTGGAAAATCCATGAAAATGTTTTCAGTGGAATATTATAAATACGGAATATCAATTGATCGTAGAAACACTTGTTCAAATAGTACAAATGATTCTTTTGAGGTTATGCTAATGGTGAAAGAGTTAATCTAGTTTCTTTTTTGTATATATATACAAAAACTATATTTATTATTAATATATTCTCTAGTGGTTTAAATTTAAACATATTATAAGAAATCATAAGAAATAAATTGTTTGTTTGAAAACAAACAGGGGATAATAATAATATAAGTAACACGTTATAATAATAAAGACAAGAAAAATGTTTTTTTTTCCTGTGTAAAAAGTTAGGTCAGTAGGATTATTCCATTGGTAATGGTGGTCAACTTTATGTGCCAGACGCGACACACTGTTAGGGAACGAAGCTGTCATTTGTTCCGGTCCGACGAGTACTTCCTGTGCGAATGACGGACTATACTTCACGGAAAATGATCGTGTTCGAGGCCACATCGAAGTTAGTTTACACAGAGTTATTATCTAATTGTAGCTAAGAAAACGGTATTCGCGTTTCGATATATTTTTCACGATTCGCTCAAGAAAACAACTTAACCTCAAACTTTCTTATCGTAAAATCTCGTTCGCGTTGTGTATGGTACTGTTATTAAAAAAAAAAAAAAAAAAAAGAAGTAAAAGAAAATCCCACTTTCACGCTTTGAGTTTTAATTAGATAACTTTCCAAAATGATAAAAATATATAAAAATATTTCAAATATCCCTAGTAGCACATAATATTGAAAAATATTGAATATATGTGTATTTAATATTAAAAAGATATTTAATGTCTTTTTAAGTATGTTAAAAATAAAATAAAATCATGATAAATAATGTGGATCAAAAATAATAATAAAATATATAAAGCTATATGAGTTACTTTTCTACAAAAAAAAAAAATACAAAATTGAGACAATTTCTGAATCTAGGGAAAAATTAGTTTAGGGAAATTTGCAAATTTTAACCTAACAATAAAAAATAGGATCAAACCAATCGTCGTTAACATTTTATTTTGGAATCATGTTAACGTCGTAAATATACCAGGGGATATAAAGCGAGTGAAAAAGAGAGAGAGATAGAAAGAGAGAGAGAGAAAATTCAGACTTTCGTGGCTTTTACGGTTTGCTACTCTCGTCTTGTTCCTCTTCGCTGGGTAACCGTTATACAACATCCGCTCTACCACAATGCCCGCCGCCCGCTGAAAGTCCCAGCCCCCATTGTCTATTGTTATACAATCGTTATTCGTTCTCTATCTCTCTCTCTCTCTCTCTCTCTCTCTCTCTCTCTCTCTCGCCTTGGTACAAAATTCGATGCGATAGGATATTAGGTGTGCGAGCTGTTTTAATCTACCTTTATATACACTCCTGATATACACTCCTTGATATATATATATATATATCAAACAAACTTATATAAATCGAAATGGGGTGGAAAAAAAAATAAGAAAAAAATATATAATTAGAAATTTTAACTCACTGTGATCAGATTAGTTTAAATTTAGTTTACTTTATATATACATATATATATTTTCTCTATCGTATTATTTTATATATCTTTATTTTTATTTGTGATTTTAATTCTATTCTGTATATAATACAAATTCTAGTATTTTCTATGAAATTTCTGTTCGAAAACTCTTACTATATATATATATATATATGTTTCGCGTGCCTACTAGGGATCGATTTCCATAATGTTTCCGTTCGACGTTCGTCATCAATCGTTGTGTAGTACACCACATCGTTGCTAAGTTACGTGTATAAGGTTGTAGATATGTACGAAGTGGAGGTGAAAAATCGGGGGGAGGGGAAATTAGATGCCTAGTATTTGCTTGGAAAAATATTTTTTTTTATTTTTTATTTCAACTTGCTGGAACTTCCGATTAATATTAATGACAAAAAAAATTATATTTATATTTATATATATATATATATATGAAATGAATCAATCGAGTTAGGGGGGATGGGGAAGGGCATGAATTTTCTCGAAGCTTTTAAAATAATCTAATTTCTTCTTTTACGAGGCCAAGTAAATATATAATATATATGTATATATATAGATGTTAATTGAGAAGATGATTAGTATTGAAGAGTACCACCGATAATTTAAACTTCTCTTTTTCTCATTCTATTTTTAACTTATTTTAATTCTCACGTTGAGTATCCTTTTGATAAAGAAATACACCGAATCTACTGAAAACATCTAACAATAAAATACGCTTCTACAAATAGGACACGTTATTACCATATTCGCGCGATAGTTACTTTTTACTTTGAAGTTTCCACCTGGTGAAACGTTAAATATTTATACGGCTTTATTTCCTTTAGGATCACCATGCTATCTTTTCCTACTCTCTCTATCTCTCTCTTTCTTATGTTCGTTCGTTTGTTCGTTCGTTCGTTCGTTCGTTCATTCGTCAGTTCAGTTCGTTTGTTCGTTTATTCGCACGAAGCTTCAGGGTACAACGATTCTCTTTACATGGAAAATCTAAAAGATTATAATATATACACATTTGTTACATCACATACAACAATATACATATACATATATAGAATAAAGTATACCACTTCATAAGCAAAAAAAAAAGAAAATCCTAAATGGGAAGAATTAACCCTTTGAGTGCTATAGACACATATATGCGTTTAATAAAAATTACTAACTTTATCGTTCGTAGCATATACGTGTTTGTTAATATTAATGTAAAATAATTTAATATTTATATTAAATTAAATATATTATATTTAGTAAGAAAAACTGCAATTATTAAATATAATTTATTATTAATAAATTATTCCGTTTTTACAAAACATTTTAGGTAAAAGTATTCAACACTCAAAGGGTTAAATGTAATATTTTAAATCAAAAAGAAAGAAAAATTAACCCATTTCTTATTTTTCTAGTTACTTTCTATTTTTTATCCAAGTTACCTCATTTTAGGTCTTCCTAAGATTAATTTTACTTGACCGTAAGGAGAACAAGTTCCTCAGCCATTAACGCTGAATTACTCGAGGAAAGAAGAAAAAAAATGAATAGCACGTAGAAGGAAAACGAGTAAGGGAAGACGAGAGACCCAAACATTCTTTAACCTTAATACCTTCAACCGGATTTGCATCTCTAATCTTAAGACACTCAGCTACCCGTTGAAATCTAATGCGACTCTCTCTCTTTTTCTCTCTTATATTCACTCTCTCTCTCTTTCCTTCATTATTTTCAATCTCTTTCTCAGTCTAGTCTTGATAACATTTCTCGTGTCTCACACGAGAAATCGAATTGATCTAAACCGTATAGTAAGTGTATACTTAACGACCCTTTTTGAATATTCAAGAGAAGATTTATTTCCACGGCTTACTTAATTAAAAATCTTATAACACCCTCTTTTCAAAGTTCAAATCCTATCGAAAATTCTATGAGAATATTGAAATCGTAAGATGGTAGATAAAAGTTCAAACTGTGTTTTGATAAGAGAACAAATTGTTTTTCCTTAATTCAACACTACGAGACATCTGGTGGTATTATTTAATACTATAAGTCAAAATTCCCCATTTTTCTTTTACAATTTCTTCCAACTACCTTTTTCCAAACCTTTTCAATTCATTCGAAAGAAGTGGCTGTTCTTCCCCACTTTCTGAAGAAAATTCTGAGGATTAAAATCATAAATAATAGATACGAAATAAAAGTTCAAACTGTGTTTTAATAAAAAAAAACAAATTGTTTTTCCTAATTCAACACTACGAGACATCTGGTGGTATTATTCAATACTATAACTCAAAGTTCCCCATTTTTCTTTTACAATTTCTTCCAACAACCTTTTTATACATCTTTTCGATTCATCCGAAAGAAGTGGCTGTTCTTCCCCACTTTCTGAAGAAAATTCTGAGGATTAAAATCATAGATAATAGATACGAAATAAAAGTTCAAACTGTGTTTTAATAAAAAAAACAAATTGTTTTTCCTAATTCAACACTACGAGACATCTGGTGGTATTATTCAATACTATAACTCAAAGTTCCCCATTTTTCTTTTACAATTTCTTCCAACAACCTTTTTACACATCTTTTCGATTCATCCGAAAGAAGTGGCTGCTCTTGCTCGCTTTCTGAAGATCCAACGAGGCCTAAACAAAAAAAAAAAGAAAAAGTTTTCTTCCCAAGCAAAGACGAACACACCGGCGCCGTTCGGTCTTTTTTTTTTTCTTTCTTCTCACAGCTAATTTTTGCTGCTTGAGCACGCGCTAAGAACGTTACAGTTCGACTATCTTTTAGTTTAAGTTAGGTTACGATTTCTTCGTCCTCAATTTCTTTTTTTTTCTTTTTTCTTACCCTTTCTCTTTACTAAGTTCTCTTTCTCGAGAGAAATATCCTTTCCCCCAACACCACCACCCCACCGTATCTACGAGGACCAACACGTTAATTCGTTCTTTCTAATTTTCTTAAATTGAATTTAATTTCACTTCGACTTTCGTTTAATATTCGTTCTGTTTTTTTAACAATAAAGAATAGCAAATGATAATACAAAAATAATAAAAAATTATGAATATATAAAATAAATGATTGTTGTTTTGAATATTGTGACAAGAAATCTCTTGGTTGAATGGTTGAACGACTTTATTAAAAATAAAAATTTAATTGAAAAATGATTTATTATTTTATATAAAATATATAAATTCTGTTTATATATCTATAATATATATTTATAAATGTTTATATTATTATATATCTATAATAATATAATTAATATTAAAAGCAAAAAGATATATTATACTAAAAAATTAGTAATAAGAAATTGAATTAGAATAATTTCCAAAATAATTAAATAATAACGTGAAATATATAATTCTCGTGTATTTGTTTTTTTAACAATAAATAATAACAAATAATAATAAATATACAACGACAATAAAAAATTTTAAAAATATAAAATAATTGATTGTTGTTTTGAATATCGTGACGAGAAACACTTGAACAATTTTATTAAAAATAAAAATTTTATTGAAAAATGATTTATAGGTTTATATAGAATAAAATTAGTAATAAGAAATGAATTTAGAATAATTTCTAAAATAATTAAATAATAACGTGAAACATTATAATTGTCGAGTACTTTTTAATGAAATAATCTACAAAATTTAAGATTAATTTACGTATTCGCTTACGATAAAATCGGGAGGATGGTAACGATGAAAAAAGAAGAAGAAAGAAGATGGAAGATGAAAGAAGGGGGTTTCGTTTCCATACTTAGATGACCGAGCACGATATGGCGATCGATCTTCAACATATTCTTTCTCTTTTTATTTTCAAAATGAACATACATCGTTTAATCGAGTAATACGAAGAGAGAGAGGATATAACGGTTATAGCATATAAACGCTATATTTAAGCAACTTTATATCCTTTTTTTTATCTCACTAAAATATGAGGATAAAAATATAAAATATTAAAGAAAAGAATCTTTCTTAAATGCAATTAAACAACTTAAATTTAACAAAATTTATCTTATTAGAAAAAATTCGTGCCAACAACGTTTTCTAAAATTGATTCTTTTATTCATCACGAGATGTATTAATTATATTTTATATTTAAATAGTTATAAAATGAAATACACAACAATTAACAACTAACGAAGATTACAAAATATGATGGATTAACATTCGTTATTGTTGAGTGAGAACAACAAAAAAAAAAGAAAATAAATGTAGCACACGAGATAGCGTTCTGACTGTAGAAAAGTCAACGACCTATTACGTGTTTTACTTGGGCAAGTGAAAACTCTTGTTACATAGGAAACGAATAGTATATAAGTTTTGCAAAAGAATCAAAATTACATGGAAGAAGATACTAATATTATATATAACAATTTTTCCTTAAATTTAGAATGTTTATAAGAAATATGTATGTATATATAGATATTTTTTTATAAACACGCATGCACGATCTATTAAAATAATATATAGAAATTATAACAGAATTTAAACAAATTAAGTATAATTGAAAAAAACTTTATTTTTTTATTTTTTTTAAATAGAATTTTCTTTTTTTAATTTTTATAAGTTATATAATATTTTTATTGTATAAAATTATATATTATTATTATTATTATATATAATTTATTAATAAAAATATTCTATAATTTATAATATTTAACATTATATAATATAATAAATTAATTATATAATTATTATATAATTTATAATTTTATAATAATTTATATAATTTTCTTATTTTTTATATATACATACACTATCTATTAAAACAATTTACAAAAACTACAATAATTTTATCAAAATAAATTCTTTCTTCTTTTTTTTTTTTTAAATATTGGATTATCCAAAAAATTTGTGCCAATTTTGATGAAAGATTGAAACTCAACGCACATTTAAGCTTTTTTTTTATCATATACATTTATTAAATTAATAATAAGTACCATTCTGTTCTACAACCCTTTCTCCATCTTTAAAATTAACATAAAATTTTCATCTTTCCAGAATATTTTCAGGTTTCTTCTAGCAAAAGAACTTTGTGCCATCTATCGAAAATCGTCACGAACTTTTCAGATAACCCAATAGAAACCTTTACCTTAAATCTCGCGAATAGATTTATTATAGTTGGTTATAATGTTTAAACAACAGGAATACGCGTTGATCTTGCGATTAAATTCAATGGTAAACTTTATACGATAAATAGAATATAATGTGACGGTTTAGCACGTGCCCTGCGACCACCAACACACGAATGAAATTTTGCATTCTCTCTCTCTCTCTCTCTCTCTCTCTCTCTCTCTCTCTCTCTCTCTCTCTTCTCTGTATATATATATATATATGCGAATCCAATTAACCGGCTCTTATACGGAAGGATTAATTATTATCGTATTATTATTTGGGAGATAGGTTGTCAAAATACAAATACACAATTCCTATATACACACATACATATATATAACGTTTAGTTAGATACAATGTAGTAATATAGTTACATATATACATGTATGTTTAAACGAGAACATTTTTAGTTTACTTGTATTTATGTGTATATGTACATATGTTTAAATCGATCAATGAAAATATCGGTTGTTGTATCTACCGTTCATTAACTCAATCAAATCTAGAATATTAATTTTAATAAACATTTCTCTTCATTCACTTGTCTTTTTACACGTTATATTACAATCAGTATGAATCAAAGTTTAAAAATGAAATTTAACACTTCGTTTAAAACGCAAACTCTTGCAAAAATAAATTTGAATTAATTTTTCTTTCTTTTTTTTATTCATGTATGAAGAAATATTCAGAGATATTTTTAAAATGTTTCTTAAATGAAAGTTTATATTCTTCTGTATGAATTTTTATAAAACAAAATTCATTATCATTTTTCCAAACAATTAATAATAATAATAATAATACTAATAATAGTAATAATAATAATAATAATAATAATAATAATAATAATAATAATAATAATAATAATAATCATTCATAACTTTGATGTTTAATCATAATTTGATCATTGATGATGAAATTCAACAGTTGAATTCGTGTTGTAATTTTTTGTGTATAAATCTTTCATTAAAATTCCAAAACAAATCAAAATGTTATCGTAAAAATAATTGTTATCAATGTACACGTTTCATACATATGTATAAATAAATCAAACCACAAATCAAACTGGACGTTTATAATTTTATCGTAAATTCATTTTTGATTTAAAAAAAAAAACAAACAGAAGGAACAAAAAAGAAAGAGAAAGGAAAATAAATCGCAGAATTAGAAAAAGAATATAAAACGAAGAAGAAGAAGAAGAAGACGATAAAATAGTTTAACGAGGTGAAGTAAATGAAACGTCATGTGAAATAGATGAAGAAGAAAAAAAAGGTAGACAAAAAAAAGTTTCATGGTGGTTGTGTGTTGTGTTGTGTTGTGTCTGTTACTAACACATATATAGCGTAACAAAACGTTCGTTGTTATTTGCAGTATCGTGAGAATTAAATTTTCCTCATCTCAACACAAAGTTTCCCGACTAAGTAACAACACAACGTGAAAAGATCGGTTTCCCCTATCTAACTAATAGTTTTCATTTGTATCATCTTTTCAATATTATACCACGTAGAAAACAAATCAGAACTATTATATAAACACAATACGTAATATTAATTACATATATATATATATATATATATGAATAAATATTCTTTTACCATGTCATCTATAATCAATTCAAAAAAGATTCGTTATCATAAATAAATAAATAAATAAATAATAATATAGTATTATATTATTAATTTATAATTAATTATTCGTTATTTGTTTTGTTTTTCTAATCAATACATAATATAATCCTAAACATTAAATCAATTATAAAATAATTTAATTGCTAATTAATATTGTTTTTCACTTTGTAAATATTTTTATAAATTTTTTTATTCTTAATTAAATGGATTGTAATATAATATATTAAATTATATAGTGTAATATAATATAGTATATATTATATAATTTATTATACATATAATTATAATTTTTAAAATTATAAATGTATTTTTGAAATTTGTGAATATTTTTATGTCCTTTTTTTATTCTAATTAATTAATATTTTACTAATATTCTAACTAATTAATATTTAAATAATAATAAATAATAATAAATAAAAATAAATAATATCTAAATAAATAATATTACTAATATGGCAATATTAGTTATGGTAATATTATTATAATATTATATTAACAATGGTAATATAATATAAAATCAGGTAATATCAGTGGCAATATAATATATATTATAATATATTAAAATATAATAAATATTGTATATATAATAAATTATATATATAATATAAATGTATAATAAAATTATTAGATAAAAAACCTTATTATAAACAATCAACCGTAATAATAATTTTACCAACGAGAGGGAGAAAGGGAAATTAACTTTTCATAATCCACAACTATTTAATCTACCAAACTAAATAATTCTAAAGCACACCTAACAAAACATAAAATAAAATGATTCAATGTAAACGATTAAAACTGACCCAGCAAATTTAAAGAAATAACAAAAAACAAAAACAAAGAAAAAAAATCTAAATGAAGAACATCGCTAAAGAAAAAAAAAACCAAAAGTAAAGAAGAAAAATATTCTTTCTTACTCAAACCGTAACAAAGTTCGATATTATCGACCAAATAATTTTCTTTCCTGTAGTAAAGGGGTTGCAGGTTGACGATTGGGTTGCAGGTACCACTACCCAAGTGGTGGTAGTGGTATGAAGAAGATTCCGCATTTTAGTTCTCAACAAAATAAATTCAAATGAAATTACAAATGTAATGTAATACTCATTCTCACTTAGGTTAACAAGGGAAGCTTATTTCCCCCTCTCTTTCATCTTTGTTCAACTCATTCGTTTCAAATAGCCACTCCTAAAGCTCCGTGTCCATACTCGCACAATCGATCGATCGAATAAAACAACTACTACTACTACTATTACGAATATGAACTATGACTATGACTATGACTATGACTATGACTATGAACTATGATTATGTTTATTACGACGACAAACCTCCCCTCTCCCTCCTCCTCTTCCTCCTACTCCTCATGGAATCTGGATGGCCAAGAAGAAAAATCTGGATTTTCTTTATCGCATGATCAACACTTTAATAGATGATTGCGAGAGGAAAAGTGAACGGTAATATCGGTGATCTCTTTAACCTAACCCTCTACCTTACCCTACCCCACCTTTCCTCCTATTTTCCTTCTCCTTCTACCACGTCATCGTCACCTATCATACGTATTGATCGATTCACGTGTGGAATTATTAAACATACGTGCAAACTATATTTTATCTTGTTTTTTCATTTTTTTTTCTTATTCGTTCCATTATGCTCGCTCTAATTGTTTAATATTCTAACGCATTATTCTTATGTTTGTTTTTATTATATTTGTGTGTGTGTTTCATATATATATCATGTATTTTAATTTATATTTAATTGAATGAATGTTTTTTTTTTATATATATGTGCCCATAATTATGAAAGTGGTCTAAGTCATATATCTCTTGTTTCGAGATATTTAAAGATATCTATTTGAAACACTAAATGAATTCTATGTAATATTAAAAAAAAAAACACTATCTAACGACTCATTTTTGACAATATCGTAAAAATTACATGGAATTTATTTAGTTTAAAATAATGTGGTGCTTAAAAACTAATAAACTCATTTTTTTTTAATTTTGATTTAGACCACTTTCATAATTCTGAGCACATATACGTATTTTAATTTATAATTAATTGTTATTATTCTAAAGCATTATTCTTATGTTATTTTTTTTATTATTTTTTTAATTAAAAGTATTATTATTATAATATTAAAATTTTGTATTTTGTATAGTTATGTTTTAGTAATTAATTAGTTTTTCTTATATACGTTATTTTAATTTATATTTAATTAGATATATATTTTTTTATAGGTATTTTAATTTATATATCTAACTCTAATAATATTCTAACGCATTATTTTTATATTTCTTTTTATTATTTTTCAATTAATATTATAATATTAAGATTTTTTTATTTTGTATCGTAATATTTTATTAATTATTTAATTTATTATTTTAAATGTATTTTAATTTATATCTAATTCAATAAATGATATTAATTTAACATCATTTTGTATCGTTATGTTTCAATAATTATTTTGTTATCTTATACATAATTTAATTTGTTGGTTTTTATTACTTTTTCAATTAAGAGTATCATTATTATAACATAAAGATTGTTCATTTTGTATCATTACGGTTTACTAATAATTTGTTATTTTATTTGTAATTTAATTTATATGTAATTGGATAAATGATATTTATTTAATATTTCATAATAGATATTAATATCTTTATTGGTCAAAATTACATTTATAGATCACTTCAATTTTTAAAAATTCCCTAGTAAAATTGAAAACTACTAAACAATAAAAAAGAAAGAAAAATACTATTTCCGTAAGAGAAATAAAGATAGAGATATACTTCGTTGTAACGAATTCAAAACCGGACGAATTTCAACGATACCATCAAGTAAAGTCAATGAATAATTTATCGATGAATTATTCGCTCGTTGGCGCTGTTTAATTTGAAAAAAGAAAAAAAAAAGAAAGAGCGTGAGAACAACTTCTACACCCCTCGTCGTCTCGAGTCGATAACCTCGAAATTCGAAGGACCATGAATAAAAAAATAAAAAAAAAACAAATAAAATGATCTCGTAAGGAAAATGTAGACACTATTATTACTACTACTACTATAACTACTATCCACTAGCAATCGCTTAACTCTCCTTCATAGAAAGTTTTCTGGAACGGTAATTTCTCTCGTCGGGATTGTAGGTTCAAAAAAGTTTTACCACGTAAAAAAAAATGTAAGTCGGAGAAAGAGAACGGAGAGAGATGAAGAAAGAAAGAAGGAAAGAAAGGAACGAAAAATAAAAAGAGAAAGAAGTATATCGAGTTCGAGTCGGTCGAATGAGCGTGCGAAATCGGCGAACCTACCGTAAAAACTAAGAATCATCGTTTTTAAAGTACCATTCGATCATAAGAATACAACGAATCCTCGTTTCGTTACGGTGAAACGAATAAAACAACGGGTCACGGTTTTACGCACAACCAGATAGAGAAAGATAGACGATAATTGTCAAATTATATAAAAAACTAATAATACTAAACTATAATTATATTTTACTTGTAGAAAAATACAATATTCTATCGATATTCGATTAAAAAAATATTCCTTTTAGACAAATGAAAAATTTTCTATTGTTTTTCTCTCGAAAAGATATTATTTTTACATACTCGAGAATAATGAATTACTTTTAAAGAAAATAAAAAAAAAAATATATATATATATATATATATATATATATATATATATATATATATATATATATATTTTATATTCGTATTTGATAAGAGAAATTCATTTTTCGTTTGAAAGAAGAGAAATAAATAACTAGAGAGTTTTTATAGGTTATAGAAAGGTACGCCATGTGTGTGAGAGAATCATACAATGTTAAGACGATATATATAAAGTGTATAACTTGATTTGATATATTCTTTTGCTTTCTCCATTAACTTATACATTTACACACACGCATCAGATAAATACATATATACGTAATAATGTATATAACATATAAAGAGACCATACGCGTAAGCAGGAAGGTTCTCACGCGCGTCAAACGGAGCGTAAGTTTCGTCCATATGATATGGCACATAGGTACTTACTTATATATAAGTACATAGGGTTAGGGTATATGGTGCCTACATATGGGACGTTGTACATGCCAACATAAATACATAAAATATAAAATATAGATGTTGATATAAATATATTCTATATATTATTATAGAATATATATATATATATAGGTATAGATTATAACGTAGTTCGGCGCCTTTGCGCTCGCCGGCACTCGCCTAGCAGAAAAATCAATAACAAGCGTGGTATGGCATGGCGCGTCGTGTTCTCTCTCAGGTGCCCGCCCGCTCGGTCGTCTGCTTGGCTGCGCGAGAGGAAGTTGATGGCAGGAGAGGTGGCCAGCCAGCCAGCCAGCCAGCCAGCCAACCAGGAGGCAAGCAGGCAAGCAAGCAGGCTAGCAAGAAGGCTAGCAAGCAGGCTAGCAAGCAACAAACGATGGTAGCAAGCAGGCAAGGCAGGCAGGCAACCGATCGAGCGAACGCGAACGGTGGAAACGAGTCACCTGCGGCACACTGACGTACCTTGCGATCGAATTCTCTTTACCCCTCTCTCTCTTTCCTTTTCTCAAAGGTACACGCGTGACGGGAGCGCGCGATACCCTATCTTCCCAAGTATTACGTGTATAAATGTAGGTATAGGTGCGCGTGCGCGTGCGCGTGCACATACACACACAACGTGTGTCGTCGTCGCGTCTGCGCTTACTAAAATGAACAGAAGAAGAGAAGGGGGAATAGGGGGGTAGGTATATACATTGACGGCGCGTGCAAGGTGGAACGAAGAGAGAATAAGAGAAGAAGGATGGGGAGAAAAAGAGAGAGAGAAAACGTGTATGTCAGTCCGCGCGTGCTCGAAAAGACGAAGAAACGGGGAGGCGGATAAGAAGAACGCGGAGAGTCAAGTGAAGGGTCGGTCGCTTGAGCGCTCGCGCGCGAGCACACGAAAGGCGCGGAGGAAGCGTTGCGTGTGTTGCTGCTGCTTCCGTCCGAGTGTGCGATACCTTTCTTAACATCATTGCTACTCTCCAATGAATATTAGCAAATGTATATGTTTATATCTAAACATATATATTCATGTTTTAATATTGTTATATATGTAATAATAATATTATGGGCGGCGCATACTGTAGAGTCATATTATTGTATACTACGTACCTCGTCCTCACCGGTGGCCACCGTGTTGACGGAGTCCATGCTCTGAGAGAGTGGCGCGTCCATCGTGCAAGCTAATTTGCCGGACGGTCCGGGTTTACCGGAAGCTGCGGTACGAGCGGGTGGCGGTGAAGAGTCCACCGTATCCCGTCTCGGGCGTTTTAAAGCGGGAGGCGTTATGGTTGAACCGGCGAAGACGACAGGCGCCTCCAGGACGTATCGGTGGAAGTAAACTTTCGAGGAGAAGAAATCGGCCCTTTTGCCACCACCCCCTCCTCCTCCTCCGCCTCCTCCTCCTCCTCCTCCTCCTTCACTGCCGCCCACTTCCGCTTCCTCCACTTCCTTTTCTTTCTAATTCCCCCGTTCCGTTCACTTATTCTTCCGCTTCTTACGATGTGCGTCTCCTTCTTAGTCTTATCCTCTTCTTCCGCTTTTACTTCTTCTTTTTGTTCTATTTCTTTTTCTTTTTCTTTTTTTCTTTTTTTTCTTTTTCTTCTTTTTCTTCTTCTTCCTCCTCCTCCTCCTCCACCTTCGTCGCCGCCGCCGCCGCTGATGCCGCCTCCACCACCACTGCTACGTCCACCTCCACTAGCACTATCACCACTGTACCCAACACTACCAACAGCTAACCTTCTCTAGCAAAGGATGATACAACGACGGCACCAGCACTAGCACCACCTGCACCACCACCTCCACCTCCACCTGAACCTCAACCACCACGACCACCACCACTACCACCACCAGCAACGATGACAACTACGACCGAGGGCTAAGCGAGTCGCGGTGCTACTGGTCACCGTCGTATTACCCGATGCATGCACCTGTCACACGTTCTCTCCTTTCACTCTCTCTCCAATAAAAGGGTCTTTAAGAGTGAGCGTAAAAGTCAAGAAACCCAAATTATAACAGGAGGACGGCAGGATGATGAGGTTATCACCGATGTCCACAAGAGAGAAAGAGAGAGACGAGATGGATGGATGGATTAGAGATATATGATGGGCCCGCGAATAATGTCTACCTAGTCTGCAGGTGTTCCCACGCGTCTATTTTCGAGCAATCGATACACACCACATATATACGGAACAAACACACACGCGCGCACGCTGTCAGTCAGTGTGCAACTACTATGTTCCTCTTCTTCTTCTTCTCTTCACTTTCCTCTTCTTTTTTAATTGAACTTACAAAACTATTTGATATGTTGCAAATGAAGAAGAGCAATATATAATTGACGTGTTTTCTACCGTTGTATTCCTTGAATAGGTTTGACACCAACAACATCAAAGATGACAACAATAACAACGATCATTTGCCGATCATCATTGTTATTATTCCTTCCGACGATTATGACGTTTCGATTATTTCCATTGACATTCGAATAAGAGCACCTTACGTTTCTTTTTTCACCCCGATTATTATTAATTTCTAGTGAGCACAACATACGGTGTATCCAAACAAAAATTCTTTGTTGTTATCCCTCTTTTTGCAGGCCCCTCTCTCTCTTTCTTTCTGCCACTCCGTTAACGACGACGACGACGACGACGATGTCAACGATGCGGAGGAGGAGAACAACGTTCCGTCGTCCACAAAAGTATAGAAAAGCGCGAGGATGAGTACGCGCGCGCAGCTTTCCAAATGGGGGTTGTTGGTAGTGGTTATCCTTACTACTGATGTAACCGATGATCAGAATAAACGAGACAAACGATGATAATGTAATAGTAGTAGTAGGTGTGTGGGTATGTGAAGATACCTTCCTTCCGATGAACGCGCGTGGACGTAAAAACGGGACGCTTGAGAGAGTGTGTATATGTGTATGTATGTATGTATGTAGTAAGGCTAGTTCGTTATAAAAAACGAGCCAACGGAACGTCAAGTAAATATATATATATAATATCTATTTATATATTTATGTATGTATGTATTGTATATATATATATATGTAAAGATAATAACGACGCTGTTTCACGAGCACCGCGACACAATTGGTACGCAGGCTACCGATAGACTGACGGGCCATGAACGAGCGCAACGAGCGCAACGAACAACCAGGTGAGAGGGGAGTTGGTACGTGCGCGCGCGCGCAAGTGAGTGCAACACACACACGTTTGTGGGGTGTTAAGGCTTGTCGGTTCACCAACTACACCATCAGAACTCACCATTACTAATACCATTCCTACCTCTACCTTCAGAACTACCACCACCACCACCACCTCCTTCAGTACCACCACCACCATCGCAGGGATGAGGCGGCCTTACGATGAGCTTTCTGGGTCGGAGGAGGTAGACGCGAGAGCGCAGGACTTTGTATGGTTGAGGGTGAAAGGGCTGCTAGACTGGGGGGTGTCACGCGGTAAAATACGTCGAGAGAGGTCAACGGGGTGAGAGAGAGAGAGAGAGAGAGAGAGAGAGAGAGAGAGAAAGAGAGATGATATGCATCGCTATACTACCAAACATTCATGGTAAGGTCGCATACTACTACTACTACTGCTATTTTATCCTAAGAGCAAGGAATCATCTTACATTAAATGGTTTTACTACTACATGTATACATACATAGATATATTTTTGTTCATCTTTTTAGAATTGAGAACCTGTGTATGTTACAACTCTCGTTTTCTGTTTAGCCAAAAAAAAAGGTTCAAAAGTAAGATTGAAATGAGCGAAGGATAAAATCCTTAATTGGAACTTGTGTTATATAATTTGTTTAATATTTTGATCAGTTGACAGATGCCTGACGTATCCAAGCAAAATAAGGTCCTAATCATTCCGTGGCTATATATTTTAATAGAACATCACGACAGGTGCACTTGGATCCGAAGGTTTCAAGCTTCTTCCGCATGTTTCCAGATATGATCGATGATTCTACGAAAATTCAGCTGTTCGAATTATGACTTGGCGAAATTTTGATCCTTCCTCGACGAGACAGGTGCATTGACGTCGATAGTTTCTGAAAAAAACACCTCACACACAAGCATACATACACATACATACATACAATTTATTTGATCGATGAACACTGTTCAATTTACACCTTAAACATTTACTGTATAAATTTTTAATTCAAATGATTTTTATATTTGCATATATATGCATCATGTAAATAAGGTGTTTTGATTTTTTTGGCGCGTATTTTGAAAAAAAAAGTTAAAAAACAAAGTAGAATTTTTGGTAACCACAAACATAGTACTCGGTCGATGCCATAAAACTGTAACGCTACCTTGTCGAAGAAAGATATCTTCTTCAATGTTTGACCTTACCATCTGTTACTACATTCGATTACAAATTTTGTCTATCAATTTTATTCCACGACCATACGAACACTCAATATAATTATTTAAAATCAATCCCACCAGACCGCGTTTGTTCAATATTTTAATATGAATAAAATTGAAAGAAGTAAAAGAACCTACTTAGGGAAAGGAGAAAAACCTTGAGATGTCGGATTGAAATACTTTCGTGTACATTTCCGCATTACATTGTATATATTTTTTTTGCTTTTCTATGCACCAATGCAATCGTGGAATGTGCACTTTTGTTACATAATAAATAATATATTCTATGAATGAGAATTAGTTTATTTTTCAAGTTAATTGATAAATTAACAACGCTGAATTTTATGTGGTAGGGTTATTTGTTTCTAATTTTCAATTATTCGAAAAATATATCTTTTTGAAGATGAAACTATGTAGATTAAAAAAATTATTTTTAGAAGTTTTTTTATATATTTTTTTTGTTACTTAATGTTACTTCCAATCGATAATATCGTGCAGTTGCTATCTGCATCTGTTGACGGTAACGTTGGAAACGACCATAAATCAAAGAATATAGAGAATTTATTTATATATAAGAATATAGAATATATTATTTACATAATGTAATAAATTTCTGTGGTTATATTTGTTCAATTTATCTGCATTATGTTATATTGTGATATTAAAAATAAAACCTAAATAAAAAATAATTGCAAAAATATTTAAAGATGTATAATTTATTGCTGACCTTATCAACGTAATCTTTATCAACTTTTTTTACGTATTATGTTTTTTTATTTTTTTTTTAATTACTATCAGTACAGAAGTTTACATTATATACATATACATATTTATATATGTTTTTTTTTTAAATAATGTTGAGATAATATTTAAGAATATATAATTTTCAGAAACGCATAGTTACATAACAAATAAAATTATACGATCATACGTTCAAAAATAATAAATATGCATGTTATTGCGATATTTCTTTTTTTGTGTGTGTAGATATTTTGATTAAAGTATAGATGACCAATGAATATAAAAAAGCTTTACCCTATGGCATATAGATAACATTTATATCATATGAATCACATGGGTTATGCCTAGTCAAGTCTAGACCAAAAAAATAAAACTAACATCCGCGTATAGATTTATCTAATTTAATAGAAAATATAACATATTAAATAATACATTTTAATAATATTCCAATATATCATATAACGAAAATCATCATACGACAAAAATAACCTTAATTATGTTTCATTTAATAAATCTAATTAAAAAAGAGACAAAAGATATTCCATATAATAATAACATTATCAATTAAATTCAAATATTTCGTGGATAACATAAATGATAAGAACTCCCTCAAAAAAATTTACATACTACCGGAAAACTATTATTTCTCAATAATCTTGTCACTCTCAAACTATCTGTTTGAACTCGTGATTGTTATTAATACTAATTTAAAAAATAATAATTTAATCTATTTTTAAACAATATTAATGATAAAAAGATATTAGAATATTCCAAGTAACAAATATGAATTTTATCGTGAGTAAATTTTTTGGTTCTACAAATTTATCAAACTTTTCCATTGTTTCAGTTATCGACCGAGACATTGATTTGACTCACAGCTTACAAAATACTACGTGAGGGTTCCTTCGATCATTTTCTTTATCCAACATAAATACTTTTTATTTAAAACAAAAAGAAAAAAACTATCTTTCACGTATGAAAAAAAAAAATTATATATTGTTTGACAATTTTCTGATTTAAAGAATGATATTTAATATTATTTTTTTGTCTTCTTTTAAAAATGGTGGAAACAATTCGATCGAAATTTCTCGAACTCGTTTATATTCATCGAATTTTCTTATCATAACTAGTTCAAAAATATACAACAATGTTTTATTTATGAATTTTTTGTTGAATTTCATTTTTTCTAAACGGAGAAACGAATATAAATTATTTTATCGTACCGTTAGATGATTGAATTTTGAATTATCAAATAGGTACGATTGTGATATCAGTAGTTGAATGTACGAACATATATATATAAAGGGGAAAAAGGGGAAAAAAGGGGGAAAAAGGGGAAAAAAGGAACGGAATGGAAAGATAGATACTTTTCCTTATGTCAATATAGAAGAGGGAGGTGACAGGTCAAACTCCGTGAAGTCAGATAGCTTGCTTGCGTTTGAACAACGATATCAACATGCAGCTATTTTAACGTAGAATATATTTAGAATTTTTTTTCTTTTTTTTTCTTTTTCTTTCTTGCTCTCATGTATTAAGTTTTCTTCTGAACTTCTACCATATCCTAATGTCAATTTTTAAACTGTTTACCCGACTAAACTTGTTATTATACTTAAGTCAATTCAAGACTAACGATATAGTATAAAATAAGAAAATATTTCTCTCTTTATAAACTTTGTACTTTGATTTAAATTTTTGAAAAACAAATTTTGAAAAATAAATTTGAAAAATAAATTAGAAAAATAACTTCAAATGATTTGATTATATTGCCTTGTTACACGACAATCTATGTTTGTTTGATCTTTTTCTATTTTATTATTTGAACAATCAATTCATATTTGATATAAAATTTTTTTTTCCATAAAGTAATAAAAAAATATACCATGAGAAAAATTCAAATTTAAAAAATCCAAAGTAATACTAAATCGTGTATAATATCTCATATTAAAAATTAGAGAAATGTAGCTCCAATTAAAAAACTTCTTCTTTCTAGTGCTTCAAAAATTACCAAAAGTTCGACTACAGTTTTTTACTTGTACAAAAAAACAAATAAAATATCTCAAAGTTTTGCGTTTTTTTATATTTTAATAAAAAATGAAATATGATCGAGATTATAAAGTTTCGTATAAAAAAAAAAATAACTCCATTAAAATTTATATAAAATGTAAACGAAACATAATATATATAAACTATTATATAAAATAAATTATATAATAGCAAATATATAATTATAAATTACTAATATAAAATATAATATATATATATATATATATATATACATATAAAAATTATATTATATAAAATATAATTTACAATATAATATATTATTTTACAATAAAATAATTATATATAATATATAATAATAATAATAATAATAATAATAATAATAATATAATTATAAATTACTAATATAAAATAAACAATAATTTAAATAGTATTTAAATAGTATTTAATATTATACTATTATAATAGTTTATATATATTCAAATATTATAATATTATATTTAATATTAAGTAATATTATAAAAATAGTATTTAAATAGTAAAATAAACAATTTAATTTATTTATTTTATAATAATAAACATTTTATAATTTTAAAATTAAATTTATTTTAAATAATAAAAAAATTTATATTAAAAATAAATTATTATAATAATAATGTATACTAATAAATAATTAAATATAAAAAGTCTATAGTATACAATATTATACCTATAACTAAACTATTTATATTTTCTATGTTTTGATAGCACGTAAAAAGTAACAAAATAGTACATTTCGAAGAAAAATAATAACAAAGATAAAAAATAATAATTTAATCGTTAAAAAAATTGTTTAAAAAAAATCTTTGATCTTGAATTAATATGATAAAATATGTATCCATTTTAATGACTCAAACTATAATATTACACTAGAACAATTTCTGTGTAAATAAATGAAATTTTTTAATTTTCTTGAATAATATCCTCCCCACGAGTTCCTCTTACCCCACTATATTTATTCATCGTGTCTGAGCAACTCTTTCCTGATTACCCCCACCAACCCCCTCTTCTTGGTTGGTTCCCCCCGTTGTTCTTATTCGTCATCGTTATCTTATTCGTCGAGCGAGTAAATGAAATAGAGGGTACGTACGAAGGTTAGACGTGTTAACTCGCTTTGCCCCCGAGAAGTAAGGTGGGGGGACAGTGGGTGGGTTAAGGAAAGGGGTAGGGGGAAGTAGCTGAGAGGGCGGAAAGACGGGGGAGGTATTGGTTTGATAGAAGGTACGAGAGCATAAAAGCACGCACGAACAAAATTACCGAAGCTTTTATTGTGTGATCTCGCGGCCACTTCTCTTTCTCTCTACGTGTTACACACGTTCTCTCTTAAAATCATCTATTTTTCATCTCACACAATTATTCAAGTGCTGGACTTACGGAAAAGTTCAGAAAACGAGAGAATAAATCAAAAAATCGGCTGCGGAAACATCATGGGACATCCACCACGGCTCTTAAGGGCCATATTAATCTTTGGTTTTGTCCTATTATCCCTTAGTTCGGCATCTGCTAGTAAGTTTATTAATCAATATTATAATAATATAATATATATGTATATATATAATTTTTTTTCTATAGAAAATTATGAATTTAAAGTAGCTTGGATTCGTTTAATTTATTAATTTGATATTTGTCGATGTTATTTTTATTTTTGTGAATGCATTACGTTAATCTTATATTTTTCTAACGAGTTTTATTACATTTTTTGATTATATATATTTTTTTAATATATATATTATATATATTTTATTAAATTATATAAATATATATATTATACTAATATATTATATACATTATTTTAAATTCTATAAATATATATTATATTACTATATTAAATTATATAAATATATATTATATTATTATATTATATTATATAAATATATATTATATTATTATTCTAAATTATATAAATATATATATATATATATAATATTATAATATTAAATATATTATTTTATATTTATTATATTGTAATATGATAAATTAAATAAATTATATTTATGTATATATATAATATATTATATTATATTTTATATATTAGGGAGAACCAAAAATTCGTGCGTGGTATTTTTTTTATATTATTAATATAAATATAAATTATATATATTAAATTATATATTTAAAAAAAATATATATTTTGTACAGTTTATAAACAAATTTATAATACAATAAACGTACGAACTTTTGATAACCTACCTAATATATTATTTATAACAATATCTTTCTCAAAGATATTTTTTTTTTTTTTTTTTTTTTTACAAAATTCGTGTAATTAATATTTCGATCTTTTAAATGCATTCACATTAAAATATATAATATACTCTATCAAAAAGTAATACTAGAATATTCCTATGAAAAACTATAAACATTACTATATATGCTTGAAATAATATAATACAATAATTAATATGCACATTTTATTTCTTTTATATTATTAAAATATATTCAATACTAATATAAATATTCACCCTAAGATAAATGCATTTTTGATACCACGTGGAAATGTTTAATATTAACATAAAAATATTTTTTTATATAATTTTATTATAATTAAATCATTTTTCTAGAATATACGAAATAAAAAAAAGAATGTCCAAAATTTTTAAACGATATTCATTTTAATTAATATTAAAGTTTAATTAAAAAATATTATTAAATATATTATAATAAAAAAAAAATATTCTTAATGAATTTTGAAAAAAAATCAATTCACTGTAAAGATTATCAATGAATACTGTTCAGAAAAATTATGATGAATCATAAAAAGGTTACACTTCTTATATTAAGGTTAAAGATTAGTTTAGCACGAAGATGTTGAAATGTAAAATTATAATCTAAACAAAATTGAGATGATAAAGTTAAACGATACTAATATCACGAATAATATCTTAAATTAATAAAGGGGCGAGAGTGTAGAGAAGAGAAAAGAAGAGAAGAGAAAGGAAAAGTAGACAGAGGGGGAAGCTAAAAAAAAAAACAAAATGAAGAACATAATTAATATCTCATCTCATTATGACGAAATCATTCGAAATAAATCAAATATCATTCATTGATAAATTTATTAAACGTTAAATCATAATTCGCAGAAAACATGAAATATATTACATTTCGATTTTAATTGTAAAAAATTAAATGTTAAAAAATGAAGAAAAGGAACTTTGAAAAACCCTTGAAAAAAAATTATACCTTATAAATAAGGTACGAATTGAATAAAATGAATTTTGTATAAAATGAATTTCGGGACGTAATTTTTATGGAGTAATTAAAGGAGTAATAGTAAATTAAATATATATATATATAAATGCATGTTGGTAAAGTATATCACTGCATAGTACGATGTCTGTAACGTTCAAGTGATTACACGACCCTAGGGTTGGACCGGACGTTTGGTAAATTGATCTAATGTCCCTGCTATCATCCTACCATCGTCAATTCCCAATAGTCTTTTTATTACTTAGTAGAGATGTGTAACCCCGTTATGGTTTTTCAACTATATGATATATTTGAATTCTCATATTAATATATAATTTTGCATATAATATATAATGTTTAGATATATATAATGTATATGTTATTACCCTGTTATGGTTTCTCAACTATATGATGTATTTGGATTCTCATATTAATATATAGTGTTACATTTAGTATATAAAGTTATAATTATATAATTAAAAATAAAAAATTAAATATATATATATATATATATTAATAATAGTAATTCTATAATTTTATATAATAGTAATATTATATAATTATTATTATATATTATAATATGTAATTAATATTATAAATTATATATAATTATTATATAATTATTATATAATAATAATATAACAAAAATATAATAAGTATAATATATATAATTAAATATCAAATATAATATATATAATATAAATAATATAACAAAAATAATATATATATATATTATTGAATATTATATGTAATATTTTATGTAATATTATGTATATTATTGAATATTATTATTATAATTATTAATATGCATAAAGAAATTTGAATTCAGAGTTTTAACCAACTATTTTTCTTCTCTTTCTCTCTGTCAAACCCAAATCAAGAGATAACATTATTTTTTTTTCTATTTTTCTTTTTTTTATCAAATACTTCATTATATCCTGACAAATGATACGATATATTATCACGAGATGATACCAAAAGCAAAAAAGAAAATATATTTAATAATGTTTACATTATAATTTTGTCTTTGATTGTAAAATTAACACAACAACGTTTCCAGAAATGAAAAAAAAAAAAAAAATATATATAAATATATATATTTAAAAATATATATATATACATGTATGTGTAAAGAATAAAAAGAAAAAAAAGAGAAAGAGTTATGATCATAGTTCAAGTTTATCGTGAAGTATTTTTAATTGTAATCATTCGCAGACGTCAGAAATTTTTTCTTCGTTAAATACGAAAAAATATTATTTTTTCTTCGAATAAAATGATGAAAAGCTTTAAGGAAGTATATATACACCACGGATGCGTCACGGTTATGATTTTGTTTCTTTTTGTTTTTTTGTTTTTTATTTGTCTATTAGATTTATACGATAAAAATTAAATAACAAATTTTCTAAAACTTGATTGAAGATTTTACAAATAATATTATCATTTTTTCTTTTTTAATATTCATCAACACTTATTATTTAATGTTAACATTAAATGATATATATATATATATATATATATACGACGAGTTATATCATTTTATAAAAATTTATTATGATCTTTTTTATTATAAAAAATGAAAAAACAGAAAAGAATTTTTTCGCAAATAAATAACTTGTTCTCCTAGATATGATTTACAGAAAATAAATAACTATATCTCCTAGATATGTTGTTTACAGAAGACATGAGTTCGTAAACGAAGTGATATGGATAAAGAAGATACAATTGACATATCACTTTAGGGTCGCGGTATAAGTCAACAGCGATTATCACCTAATCATAAAAGAAAGCAATTTTTAAATCTTACATTACCATATGAGAAATTTATAAAGAAATAACGATCTTTTTTCTTTGCATAGCAATCGTTAATTATTTAAAAAAGAATTTAAAAAATCTTGTTTCTATCTCGTTCTATTTATAATACACGAAAATAACTTTAATCAAATTTTTAAATTAATTTTAAATGAGGGGGAAGTTGGAAAGAAAAAAGAAACAAAAAAATTCTTCTAGAATATAAAATATGATACATTATATATATAAATAATTATTTCAATAATTAATATAATAATTATTAAACATTAATATATATTTTATTAATATTATAATATAATATAAAAATATAAAATTCCTATAGAATATAATATAATATATTACATATAAATAATTATCTTAATAATTATTAAATGTTAATATATATTTTATTAATATTATAATATAATATAAAAATATAAAATTCTTATAGAATATAATATAATATATTATTTATTAAAACATTTGTAAAATATCTCACTTTACTATCTTATTTTCAAAAGAAACATAATTTTATGTTTAAAACAAACGAACCTTATCAACCATTACGTTTCCATCAACCATTTCTTTAATGAAACAACAAATCACGCGTATATTTGTATTTTATCAAAGTTGTCCTTAAGTTTATCGCAGAAAAAAAATAAAAATAAATTATTATGCGGAATATTCACATGCATATAAAAACAAAAAAAAAAATCAAAGAGGTGAATCGATATTGATTGTTTATAAATTTTCATTTCTTGCTTTCTTTGTTTTTTTCTTCTTTTATTTTTAATCAATAAACTTTGCTATTTATCTTAACCAATGAACGAGAAAATTCTTATTCTACTGTGTATTGAACAGTTGGTAAGATCTTTCAATGATCACCCCCCGATCCTATAAAACAATTAAAATAAAATTATCAATTCGCACATATGGTCGGATAATGGAAAACAAAAGGAAAATAAGAAAAAAAACAACGTTGACTTTTAAAGCTGAGAAAGTAACGGGAAACAATTCCCCTTTACAACTCGTTGAGAAGTAAATTTATGACTCCTATCTATATATATATGTGTGTCATCAGTTTACTACGCTAGTGTTTCTCCTATGCAATTTAAAATTAGTACAATGACCCTCTCTCTATCAACATAAACATTTCCACATGATTTCAATCGTAAACAAACAAAACAAACCCACTACGTTTTTATTTTATTTATTTATTTTTTTTTTAAATTATATTATAGGTTTTTTTTATACTATTTGTATATTATATATTATAATAAATATTTTAATATTCTTTTTATGATATAAATCTAACTGAATGATATTAAAATGGCATCAAAATTTCATTTGTTTCAGAAAAATGCAATCTCGGTTGTCACGGTGGTGAGTTTATATTAAAATTATACTTTTTTTAATATATTTAAAAGTTAAGACCAGAAAAGTAGTGTCATTAATATAAATGTCAACATATTTTGTTTATACAATTATCAGCTCTAATCTTGTGTACTTCAACAGCCATGTTTGAATTAACCTCTTCGAGGAGATTTTTTGGCGGGACAAAAATGATTTAACGTTTTTTTCTTTTTCTCTAACTGTACATTGGAATTAAAGTTATCAAATTTTTGTTAAATTTATTATTAACATTAACTATAATTATAAAAAATGAAACTTCCACATATGTGACCAAAAGTCGTGAAGAGATTAATGTTAAAAAACAAATGACATTACTTTCCGGTCCCCTTTAATATTACCCATCTGGAATACATAAAAAACGTATTATTAATAATTATTATTAATAAATAATTATAGGACAATATCCAAAAGCATATCAAGAAGGACATACCTATATATATCGTCTTGAAGGAACATCTGTAACATCTGTCACCGATGCAAAAGGCGACAGTTCTCTCAATTTGAAAGCCATCGTTGAAGTTACTGCTAAACCTGATTGTGTTTTACAATTAAAACTTAAAGACGTTCTTTTGAATGATGCTGTAAGAATCTTTTAAAATTTTAATACTATAAAATAATATTTAAACAACAAATTTTACAATCATAAATTATTATTCGTTTTTATACTCACATTTTGAAATGAGAAATGAAAATTAAAAAAGTGTTAAAATATATAATTTCAGGCAGCATCTTTGCCAGATCTTCAAAAGCACGCCATTCAGTTCAATTACCATCATGGTCACATTGATTCTGATATTTGTGCTGAACCAGATGATTCACAAACATCATTGAACATCAAGAGAGCCGTAGTATCTTTGTTCCAATCAGCTATTCAACTTGAATCCGGTTCAAGTGTTCATCATGAGGTAACGTACATATTTAACAAATTATTTATCATTTTATTTACAAATATTTTAATAAGAAAAATGTTCCTTTTAACAAACCTTAATAATTCGATTTAACGAGACTCGTTAATTCAAAGATAAAACAAAATTACTGATCATTATTATGGTGCATGTATTGCAGCACATGGATAGGACATAGATATAAATTATTAACTTATTTAATTTATTTTGATGATCGTGAATTGCATTACATTTTGATAATAATTCATCCTACTAAATGACCATATAATATAATAACAACGTTTGATTAATCGAATTAAAAAAAGGGATAGGTAGGGTCCTATTAGATGTATGCATGTATGCGTAGAGTTAAAGAAAAAATAATAAATCGTAAAAATTATACCTATATATATACCTAGAAATTAACATAAAAATATTGGATAATTGATTTTCAAAACTAATCAGTAAATTAATTTTAAAATTATAACGAAATTAAATAAACACGTTTAAGGTTAGGCTTTCAATTCGCGGCCATATTGAAAAAACAAAGCAAATTTGTAAAATCCCTAACCAATTAAAAAAATTTCCAAATATCACCCAACATTTATTTTCAAATTCTACGTTCTAATTTATTCGTTATTTATTATTTTCCATTTAGACCGATATATTTGGCAGTTGTCCCACTGACTTCACTTTCCAAAGAGAAGGTGATTCATTGCTCGTACAAAAACACAAAGATCTTTCGCAATGTTCATATCGCGAAAATATTAGACAAGGATTGATAACGTCAGTATTCGACAAATCGGCTGGCATCAAATCAACGCCATTGTTAGCATCTCAACAAAAAATTGAACAACGTTTTAAACAGGGTATCTTAAACAAAGCATCGTCCACAGAAACGTACAAATTCCAACCATTTAGTAACGGTAATGCTGGAGCAAAAACTGTAGTTGAGACAACTTTAACATTTAAAGGAGAGAAAGGTGACAATCCATCAGCACCAGTATCCATTCCTAAGTCAATAATTTTCGAAGCACCACATCCGGTAGTTAAATCGTCAGTAGATGCAATTAGCAATGCTTTGAAAGCCGTATCGGAGGAAAAGGGTGAAGTTGTTAGTGAAAAGGCAGCCGAGAAATTTGCCAAACTTGTCAAAGTACTTCGTGTGAGCAACAAGAAGGACATACTTACGGTATATCAAAAGGTTAATGCTGGTGGTGCAGGCTTTAACAAAGTTACCGATAAGAAAATATTGTTGGATGCATTATTCCGTACCGGTAGTGGGGAGGCAGCAGAAGTGGCCGTGGAACTTGTAAAAACTCATCAATTAACTAATGTGCAAAACTTTGTCTTCTATACCAGTCTCCCGTTGATAAGACACGTCAATCTTCCAGCAATAACAGCTGTAACGTCACTTTTGAATCAACCCAATTTACCACGAATTGGTTATCTTGGTATTGGACATACGATTGGCAAATATTGTCAAGAACATTCATGTGAAAATGTTTCTGTAGTAAAAGACGCTATACACAAGATTCGTGAGAAAGTAGGAAATGGTAGGACCAAAAATAGAGCTCAAGAGAATCAAATAATTTCTAACTTAAAGGCACTAGGAAATTCAAAATACATGGATGATGCTACCTTACAAAAATTATCAAACATCGTTGCTGACAAACAAGTGCGTAATCGTGTACGTGTTGCAGCTATTGAAGCATTGTCAAATACTTGCTCAATGAAATGGAAGAGTCAAGTTATGAATGTATTGAGTGATCATGATGAAGACAGTGAGATTAGAATAAAGATATATTTAGCTTTGGTCAATTGCGCATGTCCACAGGTTGCTACCAAAATAGAAGAAATATTAAACAAGGAAACGGTCAATCAAGTTGGATCATTCATAACCAGTCATCTTCGTAATTTAAGAGCATCGACTGATCCTAACAAGGAAGCTGCTAAAAAATTATTGGGTCATATCAAACCACGCATCAAATTCCCAGAAGATTTTCGTAAATTCTCTTTCAACAATGAAGTATCTTATAATATGGACGCGTTAGGTATCGGTTCCTCAGCTGAAAGTAACGTAATTTACAGTCAAAATAGTTATATACCACGTTCAACTAGTTTGAATCTAACCGCTGAAGTATTTGGACAATCCTTCAATTTCCTCGAACTCGATACGCGCGTAGAAAATCTTGACAGAATTATAGAACATTACTTTGGACCTAAAGGTGAATTCAGCGAAGAATCCCTCGATTTGAAGACAGCCAAGGAAACTGTTGAAGAGGTTGACGAAATAAAAAAATACGTCTATCAACGTTTTGAAAAATTGAAACGTAATAAGCGTGAAGTTAAACAAGGAGAATTAGACAAATTTGCAAAAAATGTACAATTACGTAATACCGAAGTAGATGAAGATCTTAACGTTGACTTGTCCGTGAAATTATTTGGCGTAGAACTCGCATACTTGAGTTATCAGGACAATCCACAAACATTGACAACGAAGAATTTAATCGACAAGATTTTTGAAAATTTCGAAACAGGATTTGATCTTGTTAAAGACTTCGATTATAACTTCCAAAATCATCTTCAGTTCTTAGACGCTGAACTGATCTATCCAACTGGTTTAGGTATACCATTGTCATTGGGTGTAACAGGAACAAGTGTTGTTAACATGAAAGCTAAAGGAAAATTAGATATGGCAACTATTTTGCATGACCCAGATAACGCGGCTGTAAGAATTTCTCTGGAACCAAGTGCATCAATCAGAATCACCGGTAGCATGATGCTCGAGGCATTAGACAGAAATTCTGGTGTGGTTATTGCTGCTACCCTAGTTACCGATACAGCTTCTGACGTGTCCATCAAAGTGATCGACGGTACTGGGTTTGAGGTTAGCTTTGGTGTCCCTAAGAAGAACCAACAGCTAATATCCGTATCTAGCGATGTATTATTTACGTCTGGACCAAAGGGTGAAAATCTGAAATCCCTTGAATTTGACAAAGGCAAAGAATATGAAGATTGTTTCGAACAATTATCAACTATTTTGGGTTTGACCGTATGTGGAAGTATTCAGCTCCCATACAACGATCTTGAATCGATTAAAACTAAACCATTCTTCCCGTTAAGTGGACCAACTAAATTTTCCATTAACATTAAAAGCGATGATGTTAAAAATTATTATTTTAAACTTTATTACAACACAAAGGTACCTAATGCACGTGCATTGGAAATTTTGTTCGATACACCCAACAGTAAAGTGAGCAGACGTCTTTCTTTGTTGGTAGAAGGTAGTCTAGAACCGGAAAAATATTTCAAGGTAGATCTCTATTCACCTATCAAAAAGGCTTCAGCTTTAGTTGTCCTCAAAAATAAACCCGAAGAAAAAACATTATCGATTCAAGCTCAACACGATGTTAACGATTATTTCTTCCGTGTTGGAATCATTTCAAATGGCAACAAATACAAGCCTATATTAGAATACAAAGTACCGGAACATATCGAAAAATTATCATCTACGAAGTTGGCGGTTAAGGGTGGAAACGGCGGTCAATTATACAAAATCGATGGTGCTGTAAGTGTTGACAACTATGAAGATGGTAAAAAGTACACGTTTGATAAAGTAGTCGTTATTGGTGGTAACAAAAAGATTGTTTCACTCGATGGATTTGCTATTTCCACAACTAACAAGGCTACATTTGACGTAAAACTTGGTTACGGTGATGAGAATTTAGCTTTAAAATTGGACAGTGCTAGATTAGGTGAGAGAAATTACGTGGTAGAATTATCAGCTGTACCATCGAAAGATCCAAATATTGGATTCAATGCAAAATGGGAATACAATAGACAACCAAAGAAACTTGATCATAAATTTGTTTTCATTCACGGTGCTGATCCAAATTCTCAAACCAATCGTTTTACTTTGGAACAACATTTAGATTACAATCTCATTGCAAATGATTTTCTATTATCCGGATCGACTAAACTGGCGTATCCCGCTGTAAATGGACTTTTAGAATTGGAAGGAAAAGTAACTAACAAAATATTAGAAGGTGAACTCGATATAAAATATGAAAAATTAAAATTGGGTACAGAATTGTCATTAAAAACCGATATGGTTAAATCAGGCGATTACGATTTTGAATTAGAAGTTGAACTTATGCAAAATAAAATCGAATTGAAATCAAAACGTACGATCATTGAGACCAATAAAAAAAGCAAGTACCAGAATTCTATCGAATTATCACCAGGTGGTAAATATGAAGCCAATGGTGAAATAACACACGAAATAAATAGAAATCTTGTTATTTTACAATTGAACGGTGATGTCAATCTAAATGGTAAAGTTGTTACAATTGATATGGCACTTGACGCTAAACCGGAGGATTTTAATTCTCATGCAATCATTGCAATTGCTGGAAACAAATATTTAGACTTCTATTTGAAAAATCACGTTGGTGTAAATCCCAATGGAAAATTGAATTTGAACGTAAAGAATTATTTGATCGTCGTTGGACAATATAATTATAATAATGGCAAAGGAAATGGACAAATTACGATCGATGTTCCTAAATACAATCGTAAGATCAAAGCTCTTGGTGATTTAACCGTATCCGGTACAAAACATGTAGGAAACGTTGAATTGTTGTACGATGCAGACAAAGATCCAAATAAACGGATTAAATTATCATCGGTTTCTGACATAACTGAGACATCGGTTGACACTAAAAATATCTTGGAAATTCTTACGTATAAATTAGAATTAAATGTAAAAGGTAATTTGAAAGGAACAATACATAATGGTGAATTAACGATCAATGCAGATACCACTTTACCAAATGGACGACATATTGTTTTGTCTGGAAAACGAGTATCCGCCAATAAAGATAACAAATATGATATCAATGTGGAATCTGAAGTTACAGATTACGTTAAAAAAGGTGACAAGTCACAAAAAATGAAGTATATTATAGATCTGAAAGATTTCAACGTGGATAAAATGACTTTCATGTGGAAATTACATTCGAATTACGTTGGTTTTGAAGGACGTGATTTGGTATCCGATATAGCCCTTAATCATCTCGAAGATGATTCGAAAAAAACCGTAGAACTTGATTTGAAACATTCGGGATCGTATCTGCATAAACCATTTGCTTTTGGAATAAAAAGCGATTGCAATAAAAATGGCGGTGGAGCGTTTGATGTCAAATCATCTCTTGGAAATGTATTCGATCTTACGGTAAGTTAATTAATTGTAATATATTATAATCTTATTTTTTACATTTAAAATTAAATACAAAGTTAAAAAAATTATCTAAACATTATATATATATATATATATATATATATATATATATATATATATATATATAGTAATTTACAGGCTAATGTTAATTACCATGTTGGTAACAATGTAAACACACCTTACAAATACGACCTTAAAGGTGAAGTTAAACTGCCATTTGAAAAACTGCAAAATCTCAAATTACACTTATCTGAAAGTTTGTTATTAAATCTTGGAGAAAATAATCTTGTTGAGTATTCAAATAATTACGATATTACTTATAACAATGATAAAAATATTAAGATGGAAAGTCAAATGAAATACAAGGGTAATAGTAAAAACAATGAAGGTGGTGGAAAGATTAGTTTGACTGTTCTTCAATATCCAACATTAACTATTGAAAATACATTCAATAACGCAGAATCAGAAAATATACAGAAAGGTTCTTTATCGATGAAATTGAATTATGGTGACAAGGGTGGAACTTTGACAATTAATGACGCTTGTGCTTACGATTTATCAATGATCGAACTCAAGGCCAAAGCTACGACGACTCTAGACAAATTAAAAAATATCGATTTCCAACTTAGCCATCAGGTAATGTCCTTGAACAAATTTCATTTATAATAATATCGAGGTGGATTTAATTAAACCCTTGGAGTAATGAATTATTTAAAGATTTTTATGCATATTTATATAACAAATTGAATTTGTTGCTATATGGATTATTAATGTTAAAGTAATATATTTTATTTGAAATATATTTATATTGATGATATAAATATATTTTTGCAATAAACTTTCAATTAAAAAATATAAATAAATATATAAATTTTACAAAATAGAAATATTTACATATTTTATATATTTATCTTATATATATATTTATATATTTATCTTAAATTCCCAAAGGGTTATATAAATTATAATTATATAAATAAATATATAAATTTTAAATAATAATATATAAATAGAAATATTTATATATTTAATATATTTAATATATTTATATTAAATATATTAAAGAGTTCATTTGACAAAAAACACATTTCGCAAGCAACATTAGAATAATAATCTCATTAAATTAATATTTCTAGGCAAAACCAGAAAAGAATAATAGACAAACTGAAGCCACCTTGCAATTGGATGATTCAAAATATACATTGAATACTGAAATTCAAGAACTTAGAACTGCACCATTGATTCACATTACCTTCACATGTCCAAGCGGCGTGACAGAATTATTATCCAAATTCCAGAAACTCGGTGACAGCGATTACACAGGTGATTTGACTTACCTATTCAAATTTTTGATTGAAAATAAAATGAATGAAGATATTTTCATTGTTTAATTCTTTATGATCTTTAGGTGAATGGAAGATTGAAACACCGGTAGGATTTGTTATGGCTGATGCACGAGTCAACTTAGAAAGTATTGATAATTTCTTAATTAATATCAACCTGGACAGTGATAAATTAAAAGAACGTAAAATTCATGCTGAGATAGCTAACAAACCTACTGCTAAAGCTGGGAAAAGGATTATCATCACTGTAACCAGTGATGGCAAAAATTTGGTAACTGGAAGGTATTTATTAACATTGCTTATTATTATTTATAATCAAAATAATATAAGGTGTATCCGAACAGGTAATACAACCATGCAGAAGGTGATTCTTTACGTGTTAACTGTAAATTATAATAAAGAAGTAACATTTTTATGTCCGAGGTATTTAATTTAGGAAAAGAAAATTGTGTTTGAAAATTTGTAATTTAATAATTAATTTTATTATTATTAGATTAATTATAAAAAAAAGAATGTACCCAATGAACCTCTTTGGTTTGTCCCTCTGTATCACCCTTTTATCTGGTTGAGATGATTTACAAATTTTTATTTATAATAATCAAATTGTATTGGGTTGTTCTCACAGTTCGACAACCAAAGACAAACTAAACATAAAATAAATAAATATATAAATTTTAAATAATAATATATAAATAGAAATATTTATATATTTAATATATTTATATTAAAATTCTCAAAGGGTTAATTTGACAAAAAACACATTTCGCAAGCAACATTTGAATAATAATCTCATTAAGCAAAGAATAAGAAAACATAAGTAAACAAAAACAATGTTTTATTGTTTTGAAGGATAATTTAATGTACTTTTATTCTAAATAATTTTGATAAATAATTTTGTTTTGGAAAACGAAGCTTCAAACTAAAATAATGTTACTCTTTTTTTCCATGATTTATTTTCATATTTTTAATCACTCGGTTTGTATCAACCACTTGTCCGGATACACCCTATACAAGAACATGCTTTTACAGATGTGTACTGAGATTTTTATATTTTCGCAGTACAAATTACAAAAAACGTGAAGAAGGAGGCAAACTAATTGTAGAAGGTAACGGTAGCTTGAAAATCGGTGACAATGTTAGAAGCTCATCATTTAAATATACTCATCAACAATTGACACATGATCATGATGGTGAAACTGGCGTGGCTATGGTTCTTAATGCTAATTTCGGACCATCAGCAATAGTTGGTGAAATTAAGCTAACAAATAAAGAATTACATGTATTCAATAGTTATTGTGAACAAAATAAGGACTGTGCACACTTCAAACTTCAATCAACTTTGGATACAGACAGTGAGTTTAGTTTTGAATCGTTAGATTCGATAATTTGATGTTTAAACAACATTGTATAATTAAATGATTAATTTTTTTTTCTAGAAAAAACTTATCTGAAACAACAACAAACGGTGGAATTCGATTTGAGAAAGTTCAATATACCTGCCGAATTTGGATTACAAATTAACACTCAATATTTGAATGATATGTTTGATCATACAGCTAGTTTATACATGCATTCGACTAAAGATAAATCACAATACACTTATCAACTTTATGTTCATCCAAAGGAAGCTGGTAAGAATATATTTGGTTTTATAACATTGTTAAAATACAATATTTACATCAGTTGCATTTGTAAAAAATTCAAACCTTTTTTAATTACAGCTGCTATTTTAACTTTACCAACTCGTGAGCTGGCACTTATTGCAACATTGGATCTTCCGAAAAATAAACCAACTGGATCTTACAAATTTGTACTTTCATCGTTCTTAGATAGAAAGAATAGTCCATCAGAAAAAACAAGTTTATCAATTAACGGTGATGTTAACGCTGACAAATCTAGTTTATCCATCAATGGTGAAGCCAAACTTACCTATCCATCACAGACAAAGGTACAATTATTATATTATAATAAATTAATATGTTAAAAAAAACACACACACACAATACTTAGATAATATATTAAATATATTTCATATTCTTTTTATATATAGGACATGTTGATAAAAGGTAAATTACATAGCAACGATCAAAATCTATTGGATGCTAGTGTCGACATTGATGTATTCGCAAAAAAATCGCAAAAAGTTAATTTAATTGCTAAAATAGTACGATTACCAATTGAAAAAGGCTATAATGTAACTGGATTAATTGAAGTAATTAGCAAAGGTCAACAACTGAAGATCGAACATAAAACACATTTGGTTTTGTCAATGAATGAAATAGGAGCTGGTTCTATATTATCGTACACCGATATAAATCAAAAACCAAGAAGTACCATACAATTATTCTCTGCTAATGAAAATGAAGCACATCTATTGATAACTCTTCCCAGTAGAGAGATCATTAGATCTGATGTTAAAATGGAATATTCGAAAAATTTACAAAAAATGGATATGGAAACGAAGGTCCTTGACAAAAAGCATTACATTGGTAGCATTGAAATTAACGATTTAAACAACTTCAAATTTGTAAATTACGAAAAGGGTAAATTACGATTTCAGTACTTTAATAATCAACATTAAAAAAAAAAAAGAAATATAATGTATAAACAATCATATTTTTACAGGCAACCCTAACGACAAATTGACTGCTAATGGTCGTGTTGTATTAGGAGAACTTGCGGAAGTTCATTCGAATTTCTATAAAAATGGTGAAAAGAAAAATTTGTTCCACGTTTTAGTACACCTTGATGAAAACAAATTTTTGAGACCCGATTTTGGATATGAGAAAGATAATATTGAATACATAGCGGTTAATATATAAATATATTTTTACACGTTATATATCTATGCAATTATTATATTTTGTTTTTATTTTTACATAGGATTACATTAGAAAGGTCATTGTTGATACAGCGCAACAAGTGAAAACAGTTACAGCTGATACAGGTAAAGAAATTGTAACAGAAATGAAGGATCTTTTAGAACATACCAAAAAAGCTCAACCAAATTTGAAACCACTTTTGGATTATTATTCTGGTGAATTGAATAAATTTAAAAACGAACTCAATGCTGATCAAACTATTCAAGAGATTCAAGCAAATATGTAAGTAAATCATGTGTGATTAATATTTTTTAAATGTTGCTTAAATAATATCATTGTCTAATGTATTTGATTAAAAAAAATAGAAACAAACGTTTTGGATCATTTATAAATGCTGCCAATGAAATTGTTAAAAAATTTATTGAACAATTTAACGAACTCTCTAAACAATACAACATAGTTATTTCTAAATTGACTGAAGCAATGGAAGCAACTTATCCACAAATAAAAGAATCTTATAAGAAAATTTTCAACGCAGTCGTTGAAGTATTAGATGCAACTGCTAAAGTGGCCACGGCTTATATAAAAACTGTTTTAAATGTCATTAATGATCACCAAAAGGAAATCAAAGAATTGATCGTTATGGCAACAGAAGTTTTCCAAGGTGTTGCTAAAGTATTATTTAAAGCAGCTGAACAACTCAAAAAGGATCTTAATGAATTTGCAACTTTGCTCATCAATCAAGCTAAAGCTTTACCTGTTTATGAAATTGCAAAAGAGAAATATAATCAAGTGAAAAACTTCGAAGTACCGCAACAAATAATAAACTCTATTGAAGAGTTTTGCAACATGATAAAAGCAGGATTACCAACGGAAGAATTAAAAAATGTCTTCAGTTCAATATGCGACTATGTAATGATGATTATCAAACGACAAAAGGTAAATATTATTATCATTTGATTTTTGCATATATTTACAAACAAACAACATTATTTTCTTTTGATTTTACAGCCTGACAATGCTCAACACTTGAATAAAATTTATACACAAGGCATTGCTGTACTTAAATCTTTAATAGATCTAATAGAAACACCAACATTCTATTATAATGTTAAAAACATTT
Source organism: Polistes dominula (assembly GCF_049000335.1). Classification (NCBI taxonomy): domain Eukaryota; kingdom Metazoa; phylum Arthropoda; class Insecta; order Hymenoptera; family Vespidae; genus Polistes; species Polistes dominula. The sequence goes on along the minus strand of NW_028301116.1, from coordinate 1,807,857 downwards.
TCGACACTAATGTACCAATCAATTTGGGTCTTTTAAGTAAATTACCTGGTATTGCCTCATTGAAAATTTCAGTCTTAAATGTTTTGCGAAACGGTGAATTACCAACACCTCTTGATGTTTACTACACCTACAGGTATGTTCAAGATTGATGTTTCATAATTTTGACATTGTCCAATTATATAAGGTAACATATATTTTTTATGATGATATTCGTACAGGCCTACTTTGCATGTAAATGACATCGTACCGCCATTCAGTAAAACAGGAACTGTCATTGATGGAGGACACATCTTTACATTCGATGGAAATCATTTGACATTACCTGGAACATGCAATTATATTCTAGCACAAGACATGCAAGATGGTAATTTCTCAGTTATCGGAAACTTCCAAAATGGAGTTTTAGTCAGTGTAACTATTACTGAACCCAAAGAAAGTATCACCCTAAAAAGCAATGGAAACGTAAGTAATTCACATATTTATGATTGTTTTATAAAATACATACATGTATCTATTGATCATTTATTACATTATTTACAAAACAATATTAAAAAAAAAAAATATACATTTGACAGATCTTGGTAAACAACAAACCCGCGGATTATCCTGCTAATACAAAGAATTTACATGCTTTCTTGACCAAACCATTAGTTAATGTAAAATCTGATTACGGTGTAAGGGTAATATGTAATGGAAAAGCACCTATGATTTGTACAATACGAGTTTCTGGCTTTTACCTTGGCAAATTACGTGGACTTCTTGGTGATGGCAATAATGAACCATATGACGATTTTACTTTGCCATCTGGAAAGGTACTTTTGTCATATTATTCATTTTATTTTTAATATTATTATATATAACACATACACATTCAAATTCCGTAACATTTCTAGATTACTCAAGACGAGAGTGAGTTTGGAAATGCTTACAAATTAAAAGGAGATTGTCCAGCAGTTACTGCAGTTAAACCTGGTGCACCAACTGCAGCTTGTGCTGAATATTTCACCAAACCTACTTCACCATTAAGGTATAATATATTGTTTCATTTCTTTTATTAAAATCAAAAAATGTTTATATATTTTTATTGAAATATTTATTTAAATGTTTTAGCTCCTGCTTTAAAATAGTTAACCCGAAAATCTATCGGGATGCTTGCGATCAAATCGTAAATGCTGGTACTTCTAAGGAAGGAAAATGTTCGATTGCAATGGCATATTATGTAGCCTGTTACGAGCACAATGTCTTTGGCATAAGCATGCCTACTGATTGCGGTATTTTTTAATTCTTTATTATACTTTTCTAGAATTAAAAATAATTCTATATAAAAATATTTATTATTATATTAATTACAAAACACTAATTAACGTAAAATATAAATCAAATTATTATTATTTCAGTAAGCTGTAAAGTTGGCGCAAATTCATTGACCGTTGGTGAAAAATTCAGTGTCAAGTTACCAAAGAAAGAAGCCGATATTATTTTCGTAGTAGAAGAGACAGTACAAAATGAAAAAGTTTTCAAGGATATGATCGTACCACTTATGAGTGAATTAAGAGAAGAATTGAAACATCATGGCTTAACGTATGTATTAAATATCATACACTTTAAATGTAATTACAAGTTTAAATTAAAAAAAAAGAAACGGAAACAATAATAATAAATGAAATAAATTTATAGTGACGTTCATATTGGTCTCGTTGGTTTTGGTGAACACTTGAACTGGCCACGTCATTATACAACTGACGGCAACACAAACATCGTAGGTGAAGTAAAGAACATTAAATTCGAAGGAGAAAACCCAATCATATCATTACCAGTAAGTTAATTAAACTTATTTAACATGAATGAATTTTATTGAACTACTACTCACTCATATTTGTCTTTGTATTCATTAATTTTAGGAAGCTATAAAAGGAGATTTAACTAAAAAATTCAAATATCTCGAGCAAAGATATGACGTTGAATTTGGTACTTTCAAATTAACTGAAGCTTATGAACAAGCAATAAATTATCAATTTAGACCGGAAGCAGTTAAAGCTGTTGTTGGTGTCATAACCAGTCCATGTGAAAAGAGTCCTCTACTTATTTCAGTAAGTCTATTTTCATTCTATTATTCATTCTTAATTATATTATATTGAATTATATGTAATTAAAAAAAAAAAAATCTTAACAGTTACAGCAATTGCGTTTACTTCTTGGACAAAAAGTGTATCGTGATCTGGGATTAGAATATTACCACGTGTCATTCCTAAATGATATTCTTATTTCTGGAAAACCACAGAAGAATATCGTTGGTTATGATTATGACAGTGCTTATACTTTCTCTGATAGTAAAAAGAAACCTATGGAAGGAAGTAATGATCTTAGAAATAACCTTGTTTTATCAACAAACGATGTTTGTGCAGACTTTGCTGCATCCGTGAGTACAAGTTTTACATTTCTTTTTTTTATTTGATATTGTTACAATTTCTGATGATAAATTTATGAAAACTCATTTGTTATAATTAGTCCGGTGGAGCAGCATTTAATTCGAACAATTTCTTGGAAGCTAAACCAAATCAAAGAAAACAGTTCGTTCAAGTAGTTGCTCGAAGAATTACCAGTGGTCTTGTGGACACTGAAATCGAAGAGGATTGCGTGTGCAAACTATCTTACGGAGCATTTGCTCGTCCACGTTGCAAAGTTGTAAACAAGAGAGAGAAGGAACCTCTGACGGTATGTAAAATTTTAATAAAAGTAAAGAAATATTACAATGATACAAATTTATACAAAAATTTATGAAACTATTAATATAATGAATAATTTATATGTTCATTTATCTTGTTACAGAGGCACACCAAGGGTGGAGTTAAGGGATAGATCTGTCTCGTATAATAGTAGAGACTATTATTATTATTAATTAATCAAAATGTAATGTATTTGCTTATTAAGCCGTTACTAATGTATTTAGTAATATATAAGATTGTGTCATTTAAGATTCACACCTATTTTATATAAAATGACAAAGCACCATTAAAACACCATTATAACATAATAAATTCGATATTATAATTGTTAAACAAGTGTATCATTATTTCTTTTAAGAAAGCCTTCTGTAACAAGAGAACAAAATGAAATGATTATGAAATCTATTGCTTTAATACTGTTCAACAGTATGTTCACTATGCTCAGCTTCTAAAACGAGAAAAATACTTGTTTTTTCATCATTTGATTCACTCTGTAAGTCTTGTAAGAACAGTTCGCAAATTTCGCAAAGAAACTTCATTGATATCAGTCTTCCTTTTTAAAATATTTCTTAATTCCTCGCATATCGAATTTACACGTTCATTCAGTTCTTGAGATGTAATATTACATTTGATTGTTTCTGTTTCTATCCTTGGTATCTTTACATCTCTTTTGGAATCTTGGAAATTCATACAAATATGCCTCGTACTTCCATTAAGGAAATATTTAATTAAACACAATAAATAAACTTTAATATCTCGAACATCTTGCAATTTGTAATATTGCATGCGCGACAGATATGCAGGTACGGAATCGCAAATTTTTGATTTTCCAGAAATGGTATCCGCAATTTTTACCACAAGTCCTTCGCTAAGACATGTACTTGAAAAACGATCGAAACATTCGAGATTTTCTTGATACACCCACGGGTTTTCATCCTCCAACAATCTGGAATGTATCTTTACAACTCCGTTAATCACATTATTAGGTTCGTACTTCTTAAATGTTGCAATTAAATCTTCTAAATAATATGCTATTTTTATTTTAGCATGAGGTAATGCGTGCAAAGATAAATTACTTATAGCATTAATGATCTGTAAAAAAAAAACAAAAATAAACCAATCGTACAGATCGAAATTTAGTCTTGTTTTTTCAAATATAAAAATAACAAAAATATACACACCGAATCTTTATTAAAAAATTCGTATTTAGTACCATCAAGTATACTCATGGAAAAATCAGATAATATAAATAAATATCTATACTCGCATTCTTCGATGATATTTGTAATAAATTCCCATAATTTGGACACAACGTTAAACATTTTTGTATCCATTGTAGAACTAAATTTATTTGTTGCTGGTATTAATTTCATCTACGATCAAAATAATATAAATAATAGTACTAATTTATAAATAATATCAAATAATATATCATTAAAATATTCAAGTTATTATTACCAATTGATACCAGTGTTTTTCACTAGGTTCTTCGAAAAAATTATTAACTAAATCTTGAATATTATTAATTCTAAAAGCTAAACGTTTACTTATTACCATACGTGTTTGATTAGGTAACAATTGTGAAAAATGTGTCCACAAACACGTATCTATATCGTCTAATTCGATTACTACAGAATGCTTTACATTTTCTTGTAGTAAATTATACAATCTGCTAATCAAATTTTTTAAAATACAAACTTCAAAAGTATTGTTACGTTCGATCAAAACAGCATATGTGCGCATTAAATATTTTACGTGAGAACTACATAAATCAGATGAACTGTACCTAAAAAAACAAATCATCATATTTTCCAAACTACGCAAATATTTAATAAATATCCAAATGATTATAGCTCACCGTCCTATGAGATACCAAACATCAGAACTCAGTAAAGAATTCCAAAAGTATCCGCTCAAAAGATGTTTTAATAATATTTTTTCAACAACATGGAAATTTTGGGAAGGTATAGAAACAATGAATTTACTAATCGATATCAAAGTTATTGTATAAAGATCATTAGAACATGGTTTTTTATTGATACTGTAATTACTCGTGAATTGCAATTCTTCTGTATAAAGTTCTTCTTGTACTTCGTAAAAAAAAATGAATAATTATAAAACAAACGATTCTGAATTATTATTGACTTATTAAAAAAAAAAAAAAAAAAAAACAAAGAAAACAAAGAAAATAATCACTTACAATAATTAAAATTTGTGAAAACAATATCGAATACCGATTGTGTTCCTAACATCCAAATACAATGTTTATCATATGGAATTTTATTAATTGTTTCCAAAATTGCAAGTGTTAATAAATGAAAACCTAATTTATCACCATCCTTTTTTCTTCCATATTGAAAATAAATCTATAAAATAGTTTAATAAATTAAAAAAAAAATTAATTCATTTATCATTAAATGATAATAATTTAAAAAATTGAACAAACTTGATCAAAGTTGTTAGTTTTCAATAGAGCATTAAGAAGATTCGTTGTTGTTGATGAAATATCATTTTTCAGCGTATCATTTGTTATATTTTTTGTTAAAAAAGCGATACACCTGGGTCAAACGAACATACATTTATTTTTTATTTTAACGAGATATATTTTTTTTTGAATAATATAAGAGAGAGAAAAAATTTAAATAATTAATATACCTATATAATTTCAATAAAAGTTCAGTCAACGTAAAGAGAAAATCATCATTTAAATATTCATTGTAAGCTGATGTCAATCTAATAATGACGTTTACAATTAAACAAGCACTTCTTAATATCCATTCTTTCGTGTTACTATTTGGATCCTAATTATAAAATAAATATATCAATAAATTTTTATAATTAAATTTAAAAAATAAAGATTTTTTAAAGGATAATATTACTACCAAAACTGTGGAATATAAAAGATTGGTTTTCTCTGTTATTTGTTGAAATGACATAAGTATTTTTTCTGGAGATGTTTTTTTAATATCAGAGATATAAGTCATATTTAATTTACCAAAAATCATTGTTACTTTAACGAAAGATTTCATGTCTAAACTTTGTAAATTTGCAGCAACAGCACCAAGTAATGTTATTACTGTATTAGAAGATAATACAAAATAATTAGTCAAAAAATATAATGTTAACAATAAGTTCAATTATTTGTAACTTTAAAAAAATAATAATATAAAATTATATACCGTTTATTAATGACGTCATATCAGATTCTACGTTAACGTCAAAAATAATAACATCATCTAATACAGTCAAAAATATACTCAAAATTTCATTTGTTTTTTGAAAAAGATTTTTTAAATCAGTGGATAAATCTTTAAACAAATTTCCATAAATATTTGAACTGAAAAATAATTCGCAATATAATATAAAATTAATCATATTAATTAAATTAAACAATATATTACTGTATTAATAAATTACCTTGACTGACAATGTTCAAAAATTAAATTTATAGAAGAAAGTAACGTTTCAGACAACGATTTAACATATTCAATGGAAACTTTTCCACAACTAAATGAATATTCCATTGATTTTTTATAAAAATTCAATATATTACTACTATCAAATAATTTGTCTTTTATATTACTCAAAATGTTTGATTCTGTAGTACTTGTTAAAAATATATTAATTATTTTGAAAACCTGTTAAGTATAAATGTCTTATTTTATTATTACAAAAAGCTAAATTACAATATAATTTATGCAAATAAAAAATTACTTGACATAGAAGAGAATGAACCGTTGGTAAAATTTGACTAAAAATATTTTCATCGTACAACTCTTGTTTGCACATAGACAAACATTTCTCAAACAATTGCAACCATTCTTCTATTTTTATTGTTGGATTTGAACTCAATGAGGCAGCGTATAAATAAATAAATTAAGGAAAGTATATACTTATTTAAAAAAAAAAACATTCTATTATTTTAATTTTAAAAGGATATTTTTAATTGTGATTTAAGAAATTCCAATTCCATATTTCTTGTAGTTGTAAATATAGAATTATTTAATTGATCTTCATTTGATTCTTTAGCAGACATATTTTTCTAAATAATTAATAAATTATTCTTAAAACAATCAATAGAATACATTTATAAAAATACGTGACGTTTCAAAATAACTCGTAAAATATACATTGTAATAATTTGACATATAAACATTGACATAACCTCTACATACTTTATACATAATTATATTAAACGATATACGTATTAATAGATAATATTAAACAATATTAAATATGTTTTTAATAAATAATATAAAAATAACTTACAGTTTGTTAACCAACACTTTAAATTTGAAATTACTTCACACAGTGAATTCAATACAAACAATTCTTAACGTCCATCGTGTTATTTTATAGTTGTACTAGATGGCATCAGGGTTTAAAGAATATGATACAAAGTTTAGAAACTAGAGGGCAGCTAAGTATTGACACCAATCTTTTTGAAATTACTACCCCCTCCCCAACTGTATTATCGACATATATTTTTAATAAAAAAAAAATAAATTTTTTATTTATTTGAGTATATTTTACTTATAAAAATCTATTTATAATATATACATACAAAATAAAATTTAATAGAGTAATTCTATTAATTTATATTAAATCCCGATAGAATTTTATTTGTAATTATTATTGTATAATAATAAAACTATGTTTTATTATTAATATTTAAATCGTATGATATATTTAAAAAATTATTATCAATATATTCTTATCAATATTAAAATATTGTTCTACTAAATCTTCTAACATGCAATCTAATGATTAGAACTTTGACTTCAAGTAAACTGCCCATATTAATCGAAAGTATGGCACAGTGTCAGTAAGAATCAGAAAGACAGAAGAGAAAAGTGGATTCGTATGATGGGTGATGTCATGGCAACTACAGACAACAAGCTGCCAGATCACGAAATAGTTTTGATCAATAATCCTGAATTACTGGCAAAACCTTCGAGTGTTCTATTAATGATTTCGAGAATTCTATATCACACAGACAATAGGAGAATAGGTCTTGCACCTTTGGAACAATTTGTTGATGAAAGAATCGAATTTAAATTCGTACGTCCACACACACATACATAAAATGATCAAATCTAAAAGATCGATAAATTAGTATATTAAAATAAACGATGTTAGTAATTATCAAACAATATCATTGAAATATATAATAACTAGATAGGAGGAAAAAAAAATGGATGAAATAAATTTGTAAAAATTGAAACAGATCTTTAAGTACAATGATCTTGAAAAAAAAACAAAAATGGCATATATGTATATCGTGTTTCTAAACTCTTCTGTAAGAGACTCCTAACTCTAGTTGCAAGTTCGTGAATCATGAAACACGGATCGATTCTTGAGTTCGAATACCTCAACGGAAAATCCGTAGAAGATATAGACGAGGGCGGGTTCAAGGTAATTGCCGTTGTGGATATAACGCGACCCCCAGGTTGCACGAAATACAAAAAAGCAACGTACCGTTCGACTACCCTTCTCCTTTTCCTTTCGGTGAGAGAGGGTGGTAGAAATTCACTACTGAATCACGAGCAAAGTAATAGTAGTAGTGGTAAAACGATCATAGTAGAAGAGGGCAATGGATGAAACTCGTCAGTCGGCATTCGATCGTGCTGTGAACACGATGCGAATGATCCGATCATATTTTCGTTCATTCGCATGAAAGAAAAAAAAATAGTAAATATAATTTAATTGTTACTAATATATGTATATATTTATATGTATATGTATGTGAAGAAAAATTCAAGAAACAATCTTTTTTGGAAAATCCTAATCGTTCGAATTACCAAAGGTATCGTTTAATAAATAAATAGACAAAAAAATATATTTCATTATTTTTCAATAGATATTACGAATGAAAAGATTTGACAAATTTTTTTGTTTATATAGAAAAACGTAAAAATGTCAGAGATTCGTAGATCGGTTGTACGAGTTCGTCAACTCTCATTGCAACCACCTACACCGCGAAGATGGCAATTGAGACGACAAAAAACGTCAGATGACGAACAATCTTCAAAGATTCACAATGATCCTATTGGATCTGATAGAAGTCGTGCTAATTCGAGATCAGGATCTTCGAGACCGAAGGTCCTATTCTTAATCATTCAATATCAAATAATAATAATAATAATAATAATAATAATAATAATAATAATAATAATAATAATAATAATCATTAATCATTAAAAATATCAAATATTTTGTGTATATATTATTATTAATTCAAACTATTAATTAATAAATAATATATTTTCATTCAATTGCAATTAACAAATTGTTTTTGTTGAAATCTTCTAGGTACGTATAGCTTGGGGCGAACGACACCGTGAAAATAATAATATCGAGCAGGTAGAAGTAGTTGCAAGACAAATTACTGGTAAGTCAAAATCAACCATGAAAAAATCTCGAAACAGGAATATAATTGAAAATGAAGAAAAAGCATCGATACTTTATTCGAGACAAGAGTTAACTGAAAGATTAAGACTTGCATGGAAACATCGGGAAGAAAATAAAACCAATATCGATATATATTTGGCACATGGTGTACACGAAGAACAATGCAATTCTGAATCATCGAATTGTCCTATAATATCGGAACCACAAACACCATCATCAATTTCTAAAAATGAAATACTACGATCATCGGAAAATGATAGATGTCCTATTATTACCGATAATAAAAATTTGGATAATTCTTATTACGATAATACGTGTGAAATTCAAACGATCAAACGTACGGATTCTTTTGAAAGTAGAACGGACTTGGACAAGGACATTGAACAAACAAAAAGATCTAAAAAGACTAAGGTTATCGAGAACAATTTAAAAGTTGTTGAAACTTCTTCGGTTAAACTTGAAAATGATGTTTGTTATACCGAACCAATCGAGATGATAAAATATATAGAAAGTAACACTAACGAGACATTAAAAGGAACGATCGAGGTATAACTTTTGATTCGATGGTTTAAATATTAAATATATATAAATAATTATATATATTTTACATATTATTTATTTATAATTTAATATTTTAAATAAATAATTATATATATATATATATATATATATATATATATATATATATATATTTAAACAAATACTATAATATAACTATAGTAATATAACTAAATATATACTATAATATAATATATAAAAAATTATATATTTTATATGAATATATATAAATATTATATAAAAATTGTATATAAAAATTTCTTTTAGGTTTTGGTCGATCAACCTAAACAAAATGAAAAAAGTGTATCTATCGAAACAGACGATAATATCAAATTACCAACATTAAAGTCAGAAACTACAACATTAAATATCTCAAAATCTCAAAACGAAGCAACTTCGGCTAAACAAAAACGAACTAATTTTCGAAACGGTACTAATCGAGCATTTTTATACACGGAAACTGATAAAACTGTTGTATCCAAAATGTCGACCGATAATACCGATATTCAAAGAAATACTTCGTGTAAAAGAACAACGGAAAATAAACAAATTGAAACAAAAAATACGATTAAAAATCTAAACGATCAAAAATTTAATAGAAAATCAAGAAGTAGTTCGGCACCGTTACAAGGAAGAAATTCATCTCGTATTCAGGTAAATATCGTCATAGATACGAACTGTGATTCTAATAATGCAATTGCAAAAAATCCTAATGAAATTAACGACAAGGGAAAAGTTAACGAGGAAGGTTGTGTTGTTGATAAAAAAAAAGAAATTTTGTTGAAGGTAATTAATATTCAATTTTTCATAATATATTTAATCAATTTTTTTATTATTTGATTATACCGATTTGTCCCTCAGCCATCATACGTTCGTCCAATAAAATCAGCTCCTTTAAAAAAACGTCTTAAAAGTATAAAAAAACGACAACACAGTTTAGGATCAGCTTGCAAAGATGAACAATGCAATGGTTTACGTGGTAGATGTGGATTATCAATGAAAGATTGCGATGGGAAATCAAATGACGTTATTACCATGGTTTCTTTGGTCAGTTCGACGGAAAGCGACAGTGATTTAGAAAATTCACCTAATGAAGCTAAATTGATCAATCAGTTACGTGAAAAATTATCTACAACGCCTATCATAAAAACTTCGACGACACCTATACCAGGAAATATAAGGAAACCTGTAAAATCAGGTAAGTTTAAAAAATCGTACATTAAATGCGAATAAAAATAATAATAATAATATTATTATTATTATATTATTATTATAATTAGGACTTCGTCCTGTTATCCCGAATTTAATAGCCAAAAGTGGCTATTTTGTTTATTCGGGAAACAATAATTTTTTTTACCGGGGGTAGGTTGCTAGACCCCACCCTCGAACCCTTCTCCTTTATCTGGGCTTGGGACCAGCTAGTTAATATCTAGATACCTAGAAATTAACTAGGCGGAGTTAAAAAAATAAAATACGAGTTAAATAATACACGAAATTAAAATTATAAAAAATAAAACATATTAAAAATATTGCAAATTTCCAATGATTTAAATAACATTTTCTTATTTGTATCTATATCTTATAATTTGTTTATATTTTTTAATATTGAATCCATTAAAACTCGGAATGCATGTTATAAAACAACATTGGTGTAATAAACTGATAAAAGCCAGGTAGGAATTCGATGAGACGTAAGCGTTACGATGAAGCAAGGCGTGCAACTATAATTAAAGGAACAAATTACAAAGGGTGCGAGACACGCGACGCACACATTCCATAAATTATCTTCTCTTTTGCTGGTTCGTTGTGCTTACCATTCTATCGTGCATGAATTAAATTCTACTCTTCTACTATAGTAAATGAAAAATTTTCACGCGACCATATCTAATCGATATTTTTAATAGAACTGTCGAAATATTTGATATAACTCAAAATTTCTTTTAACATATTTATAAACGAACGAATCTAATAGTAGGCATAGTTTTGAACAAATCAAAAGTTATCAATCAATTGTATTTAATGTTTGATAGATACGATTAACTGACACATATTATCTTCAAGTTGAAAATGAATCTATGATTGTTACGAGCAATGAGATTGATTATGTAATAAACATAGATAACACTGCAGTATGTATCTGTCTATGATGCCATTTCTAACGGCATTATCGAGAAAAGGTTTTCTTCATAATAAAGCGTTGTCTATCTTTCTTCGTGCTATCCTTATAATCGATTGAACATGTTAAATCGACCAAACTTCTTCTCAACCCTATTAACCCTCAAGGACCTCCCTTCATGGAGCAAAATATCTCATCGAAACTCGACGTGCAATCAACCCCTCTAATAATTACTTTATTTGAGTTTTAAATGAACTAATAAAACCCGAAAAATCTCGTGTGAACCTTCTTATAACAATTCTGAACTTTTATACATATATGAATTGCAGTCACTATTTTTTTTCAAGCTTTAGTTTAGGCTAGTTAAATAGAAAGTACATAACTATTTCGATTATCTTTTTTTTATTATTTTAAAAGATTATTTGTGGAAAATTGTATAACAAATTTATCAACTAAGCTAAACAATTTCTAATGTGCACACAATTTAGATTATTATTATTAATTTTATTTAGCAAAATTTATAAATTAGCAGAAAATAATTTCTAATGTGCAATTTAGATTATTATTAATTTTAATTAGCAAAATTAAAATTAGCAAAAAACAATTTCAATACAATCTCAATATGCAAAATAATTTATAAAAATCTAATATATTTTTTAATCGTAATGTTTACACATTTTACAATCGTATTAAACAATAATTAAACGAATAAATAACTTATTTCTTTTATGCTAGTTTCCTTTCTAAGAGACTCATTGGACGAGGATTACCCTTTGGAAAAAATGCAATTTGATTGTGTCAAAACAAAAACTACCATCACGCAAAATCATTTCATAAAAGATTCAAAAGAATCAGGAGAATACGGAACGTGCAAAGAATCGATGCTTTGGAAATCGAACGAAATCAAAACGGCTTTTCCCATGCTTTCATTTGTCCAAGATGAAAGCGAATCTTTATGCGTTCCTTTGATGGACCATGATATGAGAAGTCTAGCTGTGCCAATCGGAAATGTGGATGATATGAAAAAGAAGTCGCATAGAATACGTAATACTTCAACAGTATCGTAAGTCTTCTTCTTGTTTTCTTTTTTCTAAATAAAAAAAAGTATATATATACATGAGCAACTCATTTACCAAATCGATTAACTTCACGAAACAAAAATTAGAGAAAATTGATAAAGTATAATATACATTGTCATATTATTTGTTGTACAATAGTTATACAAATTTTTATTATTTAATTGCATTAAATTTAATTATTAAACAAATTTATTTTAAATATAAATTTAAGTGTTGATAATAAAATTTGAAAAAAGAAATATATAAATAACAATAAATATAAATATTAAATAATAAAATATATAAAATAATAAAAATATAATAATAAATAAATAAATAAATATATATATATGTATAAAATAATATATATTAAATATAATAAAATATATATTATTAAATTATAAAATAAATAAATAAATATATATATATATATATATATATATATTATAAAAATAATTAAATAGAAAAAATGAAGAAAAATAAGATCACTATAATTAATCTATATAGCTTGTTATATACTTCATTAACACATCTGCACCTATTTACAATATTATTTATAAGTTAAAGTAAAAGCATATTACAACTCGAGCGTACACACCTTCTTTCAACTAAAGTGCACATAGATTATATGCGCGTGGGTTAAACCATAATGAAGTTGGTTCTTCAACGATATCCGCATTTTAATATTTCATAAAGGTCACGAAATACGCTTTGATTATTCCATGATTTACGATAGTCGAGAGAAAAAAACCGGGTCGATATAATATACTACAAAATAACGTTATCAAAAGAGTTGTAACATACTGGTACGACCATTCTCTCATTTTATTCCACTTTCTTCGAATAATTTACAATGTAAATTAATAATAAATTATTTCTTTCTTTCTTTTTTTCTTCTTTTTTTTCATCGATTATTATTGATGATCTATTATTCATCAATTTTTTTATCAATTTGTATTATTCATACTATAAATAGACAGAATCAATTATTAATTTAAAGAACTTCTAACATGACATAATATTTTTACAGTGTCCTTGATAAAAAAGCAACGATGATAGAGATGAAAAAAGATAATGAAATAATAACTGATGATCAATTAATTGCACGTCGATCAACAATTTCTAATAAATTTTTACTTCCAAATGTGAGAGGATAATAAACATATATATACACATATAAATGAGTCATGTATTAATACTCAGAAAAATGACTCATATAATACACGTATTTGATTCATTTTTACATGCTGAAATGAATTAACTCAATTTTAAGAATTTTTTGTTAAAATTTTAATGTCAAAAAACACTTCATTGATATATAAAATGATTATTTATATTTAAAATGAATATATTTATGAACATCGTTGAGTTAATTTATTTAATAAATGAACAACTCTCGTATGTTGAAAAAAAAATTATAAATTATATAATTCATTGAATTATCTTTTTATTAAAAGGTCAATCCGAACTCGGAGATTTCTTTGAAAGAAAAAAATTCAGATGCAATAATACCAATAGAAACTGAACCACGTTTTCAAACAAGTAAAGAAAAAGATTGTTGGCACCTTTATAAACGAATGTGTGACAAAGGAGTCAATGTTTCATTCGACACTGTTTTAAGGTATCATATAAAATTACTATTCCTTTTTTTTTTAATTATTTCTATTTGTTTTGCTATATTTAACTCTTATCGGTTGTGCATTACGTGGGAAGTAATTTACAAATAAAAATATGTTATTAATAATTCAATAGTAAATAATTTCATTATTATAATTAATATAATATTAAATTAATTCATATTTATAATTAATGAAATAAATTATTCTTATAATATTGAACAATTTTGTTTGAATATTTACCAAAACCATTTATAAACTTACAAATTAGTGAAAATCATCAATATAAAAACCTGACGACCGATAAGAGTAAATATAATTTTTTAAAATAACATATTTTATAAAGATTTAATTTATTTTTTAATAAATAAAAACTCACATCTGTGTTTTTATGTATATATAGAATATTATATACTTTATATATACGTATATTGTTTCAGAGGAATGCTCACACCCACAGAATATCGATTACGACAGAAAGAATGTTCGTAGAATTTTTAAAAAACATTTTGAAATGTCCCCCCGTCCCTCTTCTCTTCCCATCGCTTTGTTTAGCACTTGTTACATCCATCTGTGAATATTTATTTATTGCCTTATTGTTAGTATCGCGATAATTGTTACTGAATGGTATCTATCTTCAAAACCTCTCTTGAACAGTTTATAATAAATAATATATATATATATATATATTATTTATTATAATGTCTCTCTCTAACAGTTATATATATAACTGTTAGAGAGAGAGGGTTTGATTATTATAATTTTTGTATAACGTTAAAAAAAACAAAGAGTTAAAGAAAACAAAGAGGAAAAAAGAAGAACAAAAAAAAATAAGAACACAAAGATATTTGTTTGCTAATGCTGTTATAGAACAAGGAAGAATTATCAAATTTAGTAAATAAATAATTGTAGGAAAAATAGAAATATGTGTGGTATCCTATTTTTTTACAGCCAATATTAAAAAAAAAAACAATAAGAAAATTAATTAAATTAAATTAAAAAAAAAATTACAGTTAAAATATAATATAATAGTAATGAACAACATATTATTGACAAACGTAGTTAAAAGTTGGTTGCATTTACTGTATTAAATAAAAAATATATTTAAACAAAATTTGCATATCTAAATTAAATTAAATTAAATTAAATCTTAAATGGTAAAATATAATATAATAATAATAATAATAATAATAATAATAACAATATATTATTGACAAACGTAGTTAAAAGTTGATTGCATTTACTGCATTAAATTAAAAATATATGTAAACAAAATTTGCATATCTAAATTAAATTAAATTAAATCTTAAATGTTAAAATATTATATAATATTAATATAATAATATAATAATAATAATAATAATAATAATAACAATAATAATAACAATATATTATTAACAAACGTAGTTAAAAGTTGGTTGCATTTTCTGCATCAAATTAAAAATGCATTTAAACAAAATTTGCATATCTAAATTAAATTAAATTAAATTAAATCAGAAACGTTAAAATATAATATAATATAATATAATATAATATAATATAATATAATATAATATAATATAATATAATATAATATAATATAATAATAATAATAATGTACAATGTATTATTGACAGATGTAGTTAAAAAAGTCATTGCATGTTTTGCATTAAATTGAAAAAGCATTTAAACAAAATTTGCATACTAAATTAAATTAAATTAAATCATATATTAAAATATAATATATAAATAATATACAATATATTATTAACAAATATATTTAAAAGTCTATGCATTTTATGCAACTTACTGTAGATTGTGAAGAGTATGTCATACGATTGGTCCGAGAGTTAGATATAATATAAGTATAGTAAGTGTTAGGTTCGATGTATGACAGGGAGGTGTACCGTGCGTGTTCCGTCAACTCTAACAGCAAATGACTACATTGCCAATTAACGTACTTGTTCGCGATAGACGCAATATACGAAGTTATACAGTGAACAGTAAGAATGCTTTGACAGATGATACGTGTCTTATTCGTTTATGGTTCGCTAAAGGAAACGAAATCACGTCACGACGTACGAAATCAAACCGATGACAATGTAAATTTTATTATATGCCACATATCACTGTCATGACACATTCGATTAATGATGTCTCTGATAAATAAACATGGGAGCAAAGTTAATATGGATTACAAAGCTCGTCTTGAGTATAAATTATATCTGGTATGTGTTATCAATATGACTTTTTTTTTAGGTTAATTTAAACACACACATATATATATATATATACCTATAGATTCTTTATTGTACTACACAACAATGTCAATTGTCACGATCGATTTGATCTTTCTCCCCTTCAGCCCCTCTTTTATTATCTATTATTTTATTATTTGTTTCAAATTACTTAGAATTATATAGTATATAGTAAAACTTATATATTCTAACGCAAAAATGGAAAATAATTGTTGAAAAATTGTCGATGCACTCGATGCAAAATATGATGTCAATAACACATGATTTGACGCATGATTTTGTTATATCTAACTGAAAATAATCATAATGTTTGTTACTATGGTATTGATCTGTCAGTGTAATGTCAATTTATTATGTTATTTAGAATAATAGTTTGATTATCATTGAATTTTATTGTTCTTTCTTTATAGCTTTTTTTTTAATCAAATATTTATAAGTTTTATTTATTATATATATGTATGTATGTATTATGATAATTATAATATTTATTAAATATATGATAGGCAAGGGAAAATCCAGAACCTGTTTTTGATATCTCTGAATGTGCCCTAAAAACTGTGCCACCTGGGATTTATTCATTATGCAAAGTATTTAGGAAGAAAATCTTATGGATGTACCATAATAAGTTGTCTTCTCTTTCGGGTGGAGGTACATTAAATGATTTATCTTTGCTTACTGTCTTAGATCTTCATGGAAATCAATTTAGCAATTTGCCTCCTGACATTATGTGTCTTGTTTCACTCAAGGTATTAATCATTATATTATAATTTAATAAGAATACAATTTAAATATAATTATATACATAGTATCATTAATAGATAACAAAAAAATTCTTTATTTATTTATACTTTAGGAATTATACCTACAGGAAAATAATATAAGCAAACTACCCAACGAAATAGCACATTTAACTAAATTAACTATCTTAAATGTATCAAGAAATAATTTGAAACAATTACCAGAAGTTATTGGTAAACTTCAACATCTTATTAATTTGGATATTAGTTACAATAAACATCTTCAAAAACTTCCTAAGTCTCTGGGCTATCTACAATTAATAACAACATTGAATATTGATGGATTAAAATTATCATATCCGTCAGAAGATATTTTGAGTGGGGGTACTATTGTAATCATTGCATTTTTAGCAAATGAATCTGGAATTGAATATTCCCCTGAAGATTCGGTTTCAGACAATGACTTGTCCAGAGACATAAGCTCGGAAAATGTACAAGCAATATACTATGATAAGAATAGTGATGTACAGGTATTGCATGATGACTGCTTGCCATTTTATGTTGTAATGCATGTTTTAATGTTATATCATTTTTGTTTTTTAGGAAAAATTGCAGCAGTTAGAAAAAACAAAGGCATGCATAGCTATTTTTATGTTTCAAACTATTTTGTAACAGTATCACATTGCTTTTTATTGTTTTATTATTTAACATAATTATTTTTTATTTCGTTAAGTATAAGATTATAAGTTTTTTATATTTTATATCATTGATTATTTTAATTTGATTCAAATAGTAAACGTGTATAGTAATAATTGCTTGTACATAGATTTTTATACTATATAAGATTATTTAATTTACAGGAGCAACGTCAATTTGCATTATTAGAAGTAGAAAGAAATATTAAACAACAAAAAGAATATGAAATTGAAGTTCAATCTATGTTAAAGGCTCATAAACAAAAGGTATTTTTTTTTATTTATGTATATAACAATGATAATTGAATTTAATTATTTAGGTGTTCTCTGTTTTCTTAATTTTAGCTGTTAAAAGACTTAGCCCTACAACAAACTCAGTTCGAACATAAATTAGAAAAAGTACAAAAAGAAAGAGACACTAATAGAGCACGTTTGCTTTCCTACATTTCTAATGGTATATATCAATGTTTTATTTTTTTGTTATTTTTAAATTTAATAATAAAAATAATAAAAGATTCAACTAATACCTAAAATTTATTTTTAGCTGAAAAAGAAGCTGATAATGTAATAAAGGAATTTTTAAGAAATAGCGAAGAAGAAAGACAAACTCAAGCTGAATTATTAGAACGAGAAGCACAAGAAGAAATGCAATTATTATCGTCATGTCATTCAGAACAATTCATGTTTCGTACAAAGGATACTCTCTGTAAGTTTTGTGTGTATTTAATAATTGAATAATATTAATCATTGTATTTATATTTATTATATTTCTTTTTAGTGGCAATGGAAGAGTTATTAGAAGAAGAATTATATAGGACAAGAAAATTAGAAGAACATACTAATTACAAAAATTATACTGCACAATCACTATTATCTTTGTTAGTATTTCATAAAATAATTTCGATAAATATATACATTTTTTTCTATTATTACAATTTTAAAATTACAGGGAAGTAAGGCAGAATGATCATCTTGCACAAATTGTACAAAATCAAGAAAAAAGTAGACAAGAACTTATTGACAAAATACGTCAAGATGAAGTGCTACAAAAAGTCGCAGTAGCAGCTTTATTAGAACGCAGTGATGCACGTTCTTGGAGTATTATGCAACAAGTGAATTTGGTTCAATCACAATTAGCTGCGTTAACTAATATAGAATTAGAAAGAAGAAAATTAGAAATAAATCAACAACTTGTAAGTTGATTTAGTAAATAATATCTTATATAATAAACTTTACTGTTATTTATTCATAAATCATTATATATTTTTAGAATGAAATTTCTGAACGAAGAGTAGCATTAAGTGCTATACTTCTTGATTTATTAGAACAACAAAAAAATAGAAGAGATCAACTTTTGGAAACCATTAATCATATAGAACAAAAACGATCTAGTAGTGTAAGTATTTGTTTCATTTTTATTTTTTATTTATTAATTTGATTTATTTTATTCTTTTTTAATTTTATATTTATCTTCAAGGATTTAAGAAGAAGCAGTCAATTTTGGTTAATGCAGTACCATTCTTTAATGGAAACTCGTCCTCAGGGTTTATTAGAGATGCTAGAACCTACATTAGTGCGACATGTTGCAATTGCAGGAGCACTACACTGCCTACCTTTTTTAGCTACATTACCATCGTTATTACCAAATATTAATGATGAACAATTAAAAGCTGTGCGTAAAAATAATTAATATAATTTTTGTTAATAGTTAAATTAACAATTTAAATACATTTTGTATACTTTTTAGATTGGTATAACAAACGAACGAGATTGTGCTGCTATAAAAATGGCTGTTGAAAATTATTTAGCTGAAATGAAAATAAATGAAGATAATTCACCAACATTGCCTTCTGCACCACCTGAAGAAGCTTCTACTAGTTATAATCAACCTGAACTTGATATTGCAAAAAGTATTAATACTGCTGAATGTGTGGTTTGTCTTGATTTACAGGTGAGTTCAATAAATATTTGTTTCATTAGATTATATGGCTATATAAATTATTCTTATTATTTTTAATTTTTAATTTTTAATTTTTATAGTGTGAAGTAATTTTTTTACCATGTGGACATTTGTGTTGTTGCTCTAATTGTGCAAATATGGTTTCATCGGAATGTCCCATGTGCCGAAGTACTATAGAACGCAAAATGAAAATTTTTAAATCCATAAGCCATGAGATGCCTTTTTTAAAAGATTAGAATACCAGTTACTGGTTGTTATTTTTAAGATACAGTGCGTAATATATATACATAATACAAACAAAAAATATATTACAATATATACATTTTTAATAATAACTAATGTTTATCATTATATTTAGATGTGACCATTTATTTATTATGCATTTCATATTTCTCTATAACATACTTCATTAATTTAATTAATAAAATTAGATCACGTTTACATACTACTAGCATGAACTTTATAAAAATGTTCCTTTTATAAATGCATCTATAGTCATAATCATAATAAAAAAAAAAAATATGAATGCTTCATATTCGTATACGTATGTCTTTTTAATGACTTAAGATATGAATAATTATGATAGGTAAAATTTGCCAAATAACAAACATATTACTCAAATGAAAATTCAAGAATTATTATCTTTTCTTTTATTAAAATATTATTAAATATTATTAAATATTATTAAATAAAATGATCAATTCTAATTATTTTGTTTAAAGAATAATCTTAGTATATATAAATATATACAACATAACAATTTATCTATGTTATTCGATTGAAAAATTTTTTGACATTGATTGCATAAAGCAATTTGATAAAAAAATAAATAAAATATAATTATATTCTATTGTTGGTATTTAAAAGTAATCTTTTAAATAAATTAAATAAAATTTCATTATTTTATGCTTCATTTAAAAAAAGTTTACAAATAATCAATTTATAAAATAAAAGTTCATACATAATTAAGTAATATGAAAAGTAATTTTTTTTGTGTGTTTAAAAAACATGCTAAAATAATAAGACTAGATTTTGTATATAAAAAAAAATTACCAAAACATATCAATCATCAATATACATCCCATTATCTATAACCAAAATAAATATACAAGTTAAATTTTCTAAGTAATTTCTATAAAGAGGTTGTAGAATAAGCAATAAAATTCGCATATAATTTTACATTTAATCCAAGTACAATGGAACTGAAATAAATTAAAATTTTTTGTTTATTAATCATCTCAGTCTATTACAAAAATTATAAATTTTGTATTAAATATGATTTTAAATTAAAATAATTTTATTTCTACATGTTCCATAAATGATAATTTAATATTTCAATCTAAAATAACAACTCTTAAATTAATTTTGAAATTTTATTTAATCTAATAATAACGTCAAACAATATAGAATAAAATATTTTTAAACAAATATTTGCGACGTTTTTATAAAAAAAAAAAAAAAGAACAAATTAACAACCATCACAGTAATCATAAACATTTCTTATGACATTTGAATATGATTTGCTTGTATATAATGGTCATACACAAAATTGATCTATTAAACTGTAACGAGAAAATGAAAAATGATATTTATCATTATAAAAATAATATAGTAAAGAAAATATGTACAAAAATCATTGTTATTATAAAATGTAAGTGATACTTTTATCCATCATCTATTCAAGATGAAAGAATAATAAATACATTTATGAAAAAGCGAACATTATACAGTTATATTTGATAATTATTATATAATAGTGGTTATAATAAATATAAAACGATATAAAAAATCTGTACTTTTCTCGTTCGACTTTATATTATCAAGAAATATTTATACAAAACCATTATATTTCTCAACAATGTTATAAATTATCCTTTCCAGCATCTTCGTCTTCAATTACTTCATCTTCCTCTTTCTTTGATTGCTTTTTCTTAGTAGCATCTTTCTTTTCTTTTTGAGTTCTTTTAAAATTTTCTAAAGATTCCTGCAAAGGATCTACAAACTGATCAAATTCTATATCTGCCATTGCTTGTAAAACATCTGCCCCACTAATAGTTTTATGACTTGATTTTCTAGCTATTATGTTGGCCGATGACGTTAAATATAAAATAAAAATTGATGAAGCTTTAGCAATAGCCGTTCTTGCATCTTTTCCTATAGTAACTCCATCAGGCAAAGCTTCCTTTATAATCCTAGTAACAACTGCATTAGGAAGATTTAAATCTTCTAATCGTTCAGCCATTTGATTATTTTTTTCTATAAAAAGCCTGAGTAAAGAAAAGAAAGAATAATAAAGTTAAATAATCTGAGTTTACTTCTAAGATTATTTCTTTTAAAGAAAATAATTTAAGAGAATTATTATTAATATATATTTTTAATGGCGTAGAGATATTTATTTAACGTCACGTTAATATTTATTTACATGTGCATACATATTATTAAAGTTAACACTTATGTATAGGTTATATATGATTATACATTGGGAAGTATAAATTTAAATGAATGTCTGTATGTTGCATTTACCTTCAATATTTAATGTTACGATGTGTGTTTCTGCACATATGCACTTCTTCAGAAATTTCTATACTTTTAATAAAAGATAAGATTTCATAAAACACTTTTATATTATTTTCCCGCTGTTTTTCTCTAAAATACATCTTAGTAAACAATCACAAAAATTCGATCATAAAATCGAAACTAAAGAGAATTAAATAGAAGGGATAAGGAATGTACTGTAGAAATTCCATAATCCGCCGCTAGATGTCACTTATAAAATTTATTTTGATTAATTGTCAAAAGAAAAACAAAACATTTCTTTTCTCACTGATGATTACATAACAATACTAATGAAATCAAATTATCGTGTAAAATTTGTATATTGATTTATCATAGTTTTATTTAATATGTTTGCAAAAAGAAAACCAATAAAAAAAAATTTCTGCATGGGAACTACGCGCCATCTCGTGATGACAGTTATATTGAATGAAGGAAAGAAAACGATTTTATACTTGTACTTGTTCTACCTAGTAAATATCAATTTTATGGAATAAAAGATTCTTTCGTCTGTACAGTAGCTTGTCAAAAAATATCTATCACAAGTAA
Organism: Polistes dominula; assembly: GCF_049000335.1. NCBI lineage: Eukaryota > Metazoa > Arthropoda > Insecta > Hymenoptera > Vespidae > Polistes > Polistes dominula. Next base: position 1,784,641 of record NW_028301116.1, on the reverse strand, counting down.
TACTAAAATCGAACATCACTCGATTCCTTAAGGAAAGAATTTATCGAAGAGAGAAAGGTTGATTATCAACTGACATCATTTGGAGAAAAATGTCAAAGATCGAAGAAGGCAACGCTCACATACGGCAAGCTGAAAAAAGGTATTATTATTATTAAATAATGAAAAAGAAATGTCAAGAATTTATTTCCAAGATGAAAGAAAAAATGTTTGTTTTAACATAATTGTTATAGCTTAAAAACTTCTTTATTGAAGTGGAAACCTGATTTCGATTATGCTGCTGACGAGTATACACATGCAGGTAAAATATTTAATCAACTTTCACAAATGATTAAACATATTAATACATTTATTTAATATTTATTTTAGCTACTTGTTTTCGAATTGCCAAATCATATCAACAATGTAGGGAATGTTTAATGAAAGCTTCTTCTTGTTATAAACAAAATAAATCGTATCCTTTGATAAATCAATATTGTTACACTGTATATGTTATAATATAATTCATTAGTATTAATATTTATTTGATTGCATTTATATTATCCTGAATCATATAATAGATGGTTTCATGCAGCAAGGTAAATATTCATTGTCTTATTTATCTAATTTATCTAAAGAAAAATATTAATATTATGTCATGCTTGAAATCATCAAGATACGTTTTACAGGTGTATAGAACAAACTTTATTAATTTGCAAAGAAATGGGTAATCTTTCGGATGTACCACAACTTGCACACAGTTCTTGTTCTTTGTATCAACAACATGGTTCACCTGAATCAGGTGCTAATGTACTTGATAAAGCAGCAAAATTGATTGAATCAACACAACCAGAACAAGCTTTAGAATTATTTAAACGTGCAGCAGATATTGTCATGGTATAAATTACTTATTATATAAAATTAATATTAAGAGTTTATATACAAATATCTTTTTTCGATTAAAGGGTGAAGATAGTCCAAGACAAGCAGCTGAATATATGAGCAAGGTAGGAAGACTTATGGTGAAACTTCAAATGTATGATCAAGCTGCGGATGCCATTCGCAGAGAAATAGGAATGCATCAACAAATAGATTATACGCCATCGGTGGGTCGTTTGGCAGTAGCATTGGTATTGGTACAATTAGCACGTGGTGATCAAGTTGCTGCAGAAAAGGCATTTAAAGAATGGGGAAATTATTGTGATGCGCCTGAGGTATTTTTATAAATAAATGTCATCTTTTATCTACTAATTGTCTTTATTAACTAACATCATCAATTTATAATATAGGTTCAAACTTTGGAGATGCTCTTACAAGCATATGATAATGAAGATGCAGATGCAGCTAGATCTGCTTTAAACAGTCCTTTTATTAAACACATGGATGTCGAATATGCTAAACTTGCAAGAGGTTTGCCTCTACCACAGCAAATCTATGCTGTACCACCTGCAGGTATAAGGGCAAATGCAGCTGAGTCATATGTTTCACCTAATGCTAATAAATTAATTGGACAAGCTACAGTTGAAGCTGAAGTAAATTCTGTAAATATACGATAAATATATTTGCATTTATAATTTTCCTTTAAACATATATTTTTACATAATATATTATTTTCATTTAATAGAAAGATGACGGTGCTGCAGCTACTGCTGCTGTTACTGTTGCTGCTACTACTGTTACTGTTGCTGCTACTGCTGCTGCTGCTACTACTGTTACTGTTGCTGCTACTGCTGCTGCTGCTACTACTGTTACTGCTGCATCTAATGATACAACGGAACAAATACGAGATAAAGTAGAAGATGAAAAATCTAATGTAACTTCGGAGAATTTGGAAACAAACGAAGATGCGGATGATTATGAAGATGGATTATGTTGATCACCTTCTTTATAAAATACTAAAATCTTATTTCAGATTCCATATACATAGAACCTAATTTCAACTATAATTTCTTACATTATTCCATTTAAATAATATATAATGTTAAAGATGAATCGAATATATACAAGACGGACGACGCTTGTAATATAAGAGTACAATTCTTAAATGTATTGAAAATTAAGATATGCTCTGCAGGCCATATAGAAGATGGAACAGCAGTATAAATATTTATCATATACATATATATATATATATATATATATATTGTGTGCGTATGTATGTATGTGCGTGTGCATGTTATTTCTTCAGAAAGATTTAAACAGAAATAATACGAATTTATGTTATTACATGATAGATATATATATATTAACACAAATGCTTTAAGCAAAAATAAATATAATATATTTGAAGGCAAACAAATTGCTTTATACTATAGATTAGAAAAAATTACTATATTATATAAATCTCACGTTATATCTGAAACTAATGAGGCCTTCTGTTAAATCTTCTATAAGAGAAAAGACATTAATTTTATTGTAGAAAGATATATATAATTTTATTTATATTTTTAATCGAGTTTTGTAAATATTGCATTTATTATTATTTACTATGTTATATAACTATAACTTCGACTATTTCTAATAATATTATTTAATATTATTTATATGTTTGTTATTTTATAATGTTACAGATTGTCAACTATGTTTAAATATGATTGTTTTTTTTGCCAAAAGAGTTATAAATAAAGAAAATAATATTTGACACAATAATCCTTTGTTGTATTTTTGCACATTAATAATTATAAAAAACTACTCTTAACTAATATATTAATATAAAATATATATTTTATATATAATATAAAATAATTAAAAAAATATATATTTAATTTAAAGTGCACCATGACAATTTCTGATTGGTTGTTTGATCGTCACATAACTTAATATTATTCTTTATAATTATTTAGAATATTTCTAAACATATATGTAATATATATTGTTATTTTTTTCAATCTTTCAATAGGTACTTGTTATAAAATTACTTTCTCACATAATGAATATGTGAAAACTAAATAAGATTTCCATCTATATAAGATATGAACCATGCTTGTAATTTGGCGGGTGAATCATAATAAACGTAATAAAGAAAGTTGTGCGGTGCATCACATTACATGAATGAATTTGTATTTTATGAATGAATTAGATTGACATATGATAATATATATTTATCAATAATAATTAAAATAGACAAATTGGTCATTATTTAATATATGATCGATATAAAAAAAAAAACAAAGTTATATTTATCACAAATACTAACAATTCTTCTATAGAATAACCACGTTCAATTTGATGTTTACAATTTGTTAAAAATTTATCAAAAGTGCAAATATGGATAGTGACAATGATTCTGATGGAATTAATATTTTAAATGATCTTTTATCGGATAACGATAAAGAAGAAAATGAATCTACGAAAACTAAAACTATTACAGAATTGGAATATAATTTTTTGGATTCTATATCTAACGATAAATCAATTGACAAAATAAATGATAAATGTGATAATAATCAAAAGGTAAATAATATTGGAAATATAAATGAAATTATTGGTGATAATATTGATTCTTCGGACGACGAAGATAAACGTTATTTTGAAAAACAAAAGTATTCTGAATATGGACGTGATATAAAACATTTATTAAAAAGTAATGAAACAAAAAAGAAAGAAAGTTTTACAACGTATGAAAAAGATAGTAAATCACTTTCTGTTAACAAAAATGTTACATTGGATAAAGGTACTACTAATTCATCATTCATTCAAAACAATATTTATAGTGATCCTTTCTTTGGCATAAGAGTTATTAGTCCACTTATTTCTTCTAAACAAATGAAGGAACAAATGAATGGTAAATTAGCCATAACTATTTCTAAAATAAAAGCATCTATATCATCTGGTTTGTTGTCTAACGATTGGGTAATAGCTGGTGTATTAATTAGTAAATCACCTACTAAAACTTCACAAAAGGGTTCATCATATTGTATATGGAAACTTAGCGATTTATCTGAAAACATGGATACAATTACACTTTTTCTATTTAGTTCTGCTTATAAAACATTTTGGAAAACTACACTTGGTACTGTCATTGGAATTTTAAATCCAAATATACTTGAATCTAAAGATAACTTTGATCAAGCAACATTGAGTATTGATACACCACAAAAGATTATGATCATTGGAAAATCTAAAGATTTGGGTAAATGCAAGTCAAATAAGAAAAATGGTGAACCATGTAATGCTATTGTAAATACTAACCGATGTGAATATTGTGTGTATCATGTCAAAGAAGAATATAAAAAATGTTCTAACAGAGCAGATTTAGGATCTAACAATAATATTCGTGGATTTTCATCTGATTTTGTTAAAAATAAATCTCAAAATAATACTGCAAGGATTATGAATAGTAATGGTATGCAACAACAATTTGTTCCAATACTTGCAAAAGAAAGTGACAAATTGCGTACGAATGATCAAAAACGTTTAGCTTTATTATCCGAAAAGCAATTAGATAAATCTAAATTTACTGAAAAAAGCAAAGAAATTAAAAAGGGAAGTATTTCTGTAGAATTGCAATGTAATCAAATGATAAAAGACAATGATCGAATAAATAAATTAAAAGCTTGGAATAGTAATAAACAATTAAGAATGGAATCAATACCTTCACCTTCGCAACCTAAAAGTACCATAAATAAAAGTTTAACTACTACAGAAAGTAAAGAAAAGAAAACAGCAAATATAGGACTTTCTGCATTATCATCTCCACGCTTAGGAACAGGTTGTAATAATGGTACGATAGATTTTTCTGAACCAATAACAAAAAGACATATCGATAATGCAAAAAGAAATGCCATTAAATGGGTACAACAAAATGGAAAAATTAAGCCCAAAGATCCAAATAAAATAAATTTGACGAAGGAAGAAAGAAAGGGTATCAAACGTCCAAGAGAAATTGATGAACATAAAGAAGAAAAACAAGAATCAAAAAAGGCTAATAATTTACCAAATAATTTTAAAGAATTAATGGAAGCTAAATCTAATCATGTTGATCTCATAGAAAAATCATACGAAAAGGAAAAAGAAAAATATTTCAATAAATTAGAAATGATTGAAAAAATGGAAGAAAAGATGTTATCAACTTTTAAAGTAGAATGTAAAGCTGTAAGATGTTTAATATGTAAATATACTGCATTTTCAGGTTCAGAATTATGTAAAAAACAAAAACATCCACTTCGTGTAATAGATGCTATTAAAAGATTCTTTAAATGTTCAGATTGTGGTAACAGAACTGTTAGTCTTGAAAAATTACCTCTGTTTAGTTGTACTAAATGTAATGGTTCAAATTGGTTACAAGCTGCAATGATGGATGAAAGAAAAACTGATATTATTAAAGAAAGTTTATCTGTGCGTGGTGGTGAAGAAAAATTCTTAGGATGATTGTTTCAATTCAAAACATATCAACAAATATATCAATTTTAAACATTTGCAAAATTTATCAAGAAATACACAGAAATGTTATTTCTTATATTTTTATAATATTTATGCAATTATGCAAGTCTCTATTTTATATTTAAACATGTTAAACATCGTGATATAAATATATTAATTTAATTAAAAGTCTTGTTTTTTTAATTTCTCCTCTGTTACACTAAATTTATAGAAAATAGTTATATTAAAGTAAATTTATCATTAGATTAAAAACAAATAATACAGAAAACTGATATAGTATAATGTAACATACACACACACACACATTATTATATTAATTAAATCTTTTGTTAAATACACATAATATAATGTCAATTAAAAATATGTCAATTTAAGAGTTTATTTCAACCAACTTCGATTGACTTTTATCACACTCGATTATCAAACCTATATTATAGGTTAATATTATATAACAATTATTTATTGTACTTTATTAATTTAAATATTCACATATAGAAAAAAAATATTTTCATTTGAAAACAAATTACTTCTAAACATATGAAAAAGTTTGGTTATGTTATGCACGTCAAAGTTTTAGACAAAAATATGAACCTTATACCAATCTATATTGTACTTTTTCTATGATCATATTTTGTTTGGGAAAAGTACCATTATAATTTTAAGGTTATGCTGCTTAATTTTAACGCGTGTACTTACATCGTTTGTAGTTGATGATAGAAAAATGGATGAAACATTTAATACACCGCCATCAGCTAAATTAAATTTATCTGGTCAAATTTATTGTGTAGAATTTTCTCCTTATGAATGGTCCCAGCAGTTAATTTGTATTGGTTTGAAAGAAGAAATCATAGTTGGTACAGTCAAATTTCAGGTATCCTAATATCAAATAAATTATTTGTATGTATTAGACATTGTATTATAATTTCTTGGAATTAATAAATTATTAAATGTTGTAGGAGGAAGATGATACTGTAGAAGACATAGCTTATAATTTAATAAGAACATTTCATCATGACACTAGACCAAATGCTATTGCATGGAGTCCAGAAACAACCTTAAGTGTCGTTCCTAAAATTCTTACTTTTTGTGTCGCCGGTACAGATTTTAGAATACGACTGTACAATAGTAATTTAAATGATATTAATACATATGAGGTACGTTTTTCTAAAAAAACTTAATAAATAATTAAAAATAATAATAAATCAAATTATATAAAATAAATTATTTTCATTTAAGATTTTAGAAGGACACATAGATTATATAAATTCAATTTCTTATGAACCTGAGGGTGAATTATTAGCATCAACATCTGATGATCATACTTGTAAACTTTGGGCTATTAAAGAAGATCAAAAATGTGTTTCAACATTTCACTTAACATCACCTGGAATGAGTGTATGCTGGCATAGCGAAGAATCTGGAAAGTTGTTGGTTGCAGAAAAAAATGGATTAATTCATATGTACAATGTTAGAAATCAGCAAGCAATTATTTCACTTGATGCAGGAGTACTTCCTTTATCCTCTGCAGATTGGGGTTCTAATCCACTGAAAGTTGTATCTTTAGCAGCTGGAGAATTACTTTTATGGGATGTATCTAGACCCAGGTAAATAAGATTTTATTTATTTAATTGATCATATTTTGATTATATTATTATTATTATTATTATAAATAACATTATAAATATATATTTATGATTTTAGTCGACCGTTGGAATCTGGAACACTTTATATCGAAGGTGGTCTTTTAATTAAATTTTTTCCTGCTTACGAGCACATTGTAGCAAGTATTGGAAGACCTGATAATCAGTTAAAAGTTAGTAACTTTAAGATAAAACAAGTTATATTACATGGAAAAGTTAAAATTGTAGGAGGTTTATCTTGGCATTATAAATATCCGTATGTTTGTGCAGGTAGTGATAGAGAACTACATTTTTGGAAAATAAAAATTCATTAAATTAAATGTATTATTGAAGTGTTATTTTTTATATTTATATAAAGTCAAATTATAATGTATTTTTTCAGATAAAAAACATAAAAATAAATAAATCCATATTTGTAATATTAAAACAAAAAATATAACTTATTAAATTTTTTATATACATGTTTTAAAATTTATTTCCTTATTTTGTCTCTTTCTTCTTTTTAAATATTGTTAATACTTATTATGACGTAGCATTTGTCCATAGCTTATCAAGTTTCTCTGCAAACGTAGATATAAAGGTTTCAGAGGGAAATTTATCTATTAAATCGTTAGCTTTAGTATATGCTAAAATAGGATTTGGTGAATTTATACGTTCGTTAATAAATTGTTTCTTTTCGTTTTTCATGCTATCAAGTTTTTGTATTAAAACCGTTTCATCTTCAATAGCTGAACTTTCGCTCGATCTTTCCTTCTTACCTACAATAATAATAAAAAATAAATTAAATTTAAAAATATATATTAAGTAATGTCAAAAAAATACTTTATCATATTAGTTATACCTAAAGTGTTAAATATTTGAGTCTCTAATTTGGAGATTTCGCTAGTTAGAAACCAAAATCTCACTGTTTGTTTTTCAAAAATATCTTCAAGTAGATCTTCTATTAACTCTATTATTTCAATACTTTGATCATTTATAGATATTTTATTTTTCTTGTCAACAATCCAATTGAGAAGTCCAACGCACAAATAAGCACGTAAGCTTTTGGACAGGGTATATTTTCGTTCATAAATGCTATCACTTTTTATAGGACTTTTAGTATCTAAATGTAAAAGTACTTTAATAAAATAATTTCCATGATTACGATGCTGTAATTCAAATTTATAAAAAGTAGTGTATAAATTAATCAAATGAGTTAATCGTTTTTCCGTTGAATCACAAATAAATGCCATTGCTAACTCGCTACTAGCACTTATCCACAACTGAAATGTAAAATAAATTCATATTTATTTCATTTTAAATATCAAAATTATTCCATTGTTATACTTACAGTTGGTTGATTATCTATTACTTGATTAAAGTTATATTGACAAAGGTCATTGTAATAATTTTTATATTGTTCGCAATAATCTCCGAAAACTTGTAATACATCAAATTCAAGTTTACCCTTTATCCAAGTACAAATTGTACTTTCATTTATATCTATGTTAATTATCTTTTTTAACATTTCATACGCATTTATTAGCACCTCTAAATACTGTAAAATTATATAATGCGTATTATATATTATAATTATTAAATATCAATAAAATGTATTCTTCTACCTTCACTTGTGGAAACCTTTCGATTATATATTTTGCATTAGATACAGCTGAATTTTTTAAAGATTCTATTAAGGCTTGTTCTGCTAATGATTTGCTTAAAACATTTTCATCAGATAACAATGCTAATTTAGAGGCTATTATTAAACTGTCAACATCTTTTCTACGTGCTAATAAAGAAGCTGCTTCCGAGTAAGATCCAAGTTTTACATAACTGAAATTAATAATAGTATATAATTGTTGTGTACAATAAATTAACAAATTCATTTAACTTACCAATGTGCTGCACCTTCCAAATGTCCTTTTCCACTTTCGTATGTTGCCCAATTTTCTAATATTTTTGTTATTATTTCATCGTTAGTATCCAACTGAGATTTAGCAAGACAATAAGCTTCTTTGTACATTTTTGCATCTTGGAAAACATTTATAGCTTCGTAAATTTTATGAATGCAAAGTAGATATGATACTGCTTTAGTTGGATTTGATTCAAGTATCAATTGATTTGCATATGCTTCACACATTGTACGCCATGTCCTAAAATATAGAAGAATAAAATATTTTAATAAAAATTACAAAATTAATAAATTTTTAATTAAAATTCGATATTTGTTTTTAATCGAATAAATAAACACAACTAACTTCATTGAAAGACTTGGCGAAAGTGAAACTAAAGTATCATTAAGACGTTTCTCTTTAACAGCAATTTCCAAATTTTCTTCAAGTTTACCATACCACATACTCATCTCTGTAACCGCCATGTGATTATTTTGAGTAGTAAGGACAGATTCTGAAAAGAACGATCAAAAATATAACTATATATTTTAATAGTTTGTCTATAAGATATACTCACTTTCACTATTAAAGATCTCGGAAAGAATTGCTTCTTCACTAAGTAAAGTAGGTTGTGTAGTTGCTTCTTTTGTTTTATAATCTAAATTTAAAAAATGGTCTTCATCTTTAATAAGAGATTTGATGGATTTAAGAATAGCTAATTTAGTGTTCATTACTTTTGATTGAATTGGAAAATAAGATTTTTTTTCTTTGCTTTTCTTATTTACTTCTTTTGTAGTAGCCATTGATATCTCTACAATATAAAATATGTTATAATTATTTTATAATTTTATATCACTATAAGCTTCATTTAATACCTGTTTGATTTTTTTCTGTTTCTAAAGGTTTCTGTTCTGTAGTTACTTCCGAAGTTTTTATATTTTCAACATTAGAACTATTTGATCCTGTGTTACTGTTTTCCTTTAATCTTTGTTTAATCTTAACTGATGTGTTCTTTTTTGACTTTTGTTTAGGCTTTACAACTGACTGAGATGATATTTTCCATAAACGTAATGTTAAATCTGCTGATCCTGTTATTATAACATCTGGATCTATGGGACTCCACATACAAGAATAGACAGGTCCCTGATGGTTTACAAATGTTGCTATCACTTCTTGTTTGTCAACATTCCATACCTAATATAATAATATAAAATAATATAATAAAAAATACAAAAATCTCTCTTTATATAATTATTATTTCTAAGTAAACCTATGAAATATATGTAATGTATAAAATTACCTGTGCTGTGCAATCATAACTACATGAAACTAAATATCCACTTAAATGTGGATTCCATGCACAATCAGCAATTTGTTCGCTATGACCATTTAATGTAGTAAATACTTTGCCAACAACTTTTGAAGATATTTCACTATCATTTACAACATCAATTAATTCTGGCGATCTGTTTGCCTCATCTATTTTCTCAACAAGATCTGAAAGATTAAGTATTGTTATAAAACAATCAGCATAGCTTACAGCCATATAATTTCTAAAATGAGAGAAGTTCAAATCCGTTGTAGTACTATCAGGATGCCATTTGAAAGAAAATATTGATGAATTCATAGTACTACTTAAATAACCACATTCTTCAAATTTTCGATTATAAAATCGAATTGTCCTAAAACAAAATAAGAAAAGTCAAATTTATATATAATGGAAGTGCATAAATCTTTTTATTTGTAGTTTTAGAAACATTTACCCATTTTTAAATGCTACAGCTAAAATCGAATAACTTGGGTTCCATGAAAATTCGGTGCATTTTTTTCAAATATGACTACTGGCTCTATAAACAATAATAAAAATTAATATTACTCGAAAAAAAATATATCACAATTATATTTTTACCTTGGCTTGGTTGGTTTGGTGAATAATGTATAAGGTCGAGTTCTCCACAAGAATATAAAGTATAAATTTCGCTGTTATGATATGGTCCCCATTGTAATGTATATACTGTTTTAGTATAATATTTCCTGTATAGAATTGGAGGTTTATTACTACTTATATCAAGTACACCAATACGACCTTCCGAAGTTCCATAAGCTACAAGGTTTTCTTTTGTTGGATGCCATGCAATCTAAATAGAATATGTTTACTATATTATTACGTAATATTTTTTAAATAATTAAATATGGTCATATAATATGATATACGAAAAAAAAACTTACAGATTTTATACTGCCTTTTATCTTCTGCCAAAATACAGTAATATCAAAAAGAGTTTTATGTTCTTCGGATAAATTCCAAATGCGTAACATTGCATCGCCTACACCAAATGCAATTAGTGAAGTTTCTAAAGGACACGCAGCTATACTATAGACATATCCACCTTGACTAGTAATATCATACTTTATTTTTATAGAATCTTTTTTTATATTACAACAAACAATCCTACGATCTAAAGATGATGACCATACTGTAACACTAAATAATTATAAATACAAATTTATTTTTACTATCAGATCAATTTACAATTATATTTAAAAATGATTCATTTAACTTACCTATTATTATTTTCCGAACTATCATCAGAAGTTTTATTAATATTTGGTTCTTTACAAATAAAAAATACTGCTCTATTGTGACGAGAATGAACTAATTTAGGTTTGGCATCCTCTATTGTATTTAAATTCCAAGCAAGAATTTCTCCCCAAAATGAACTAGTAAGTAAAAGTGTCGGTGATGCCCAACAGACACTAGTCCAATTACTATTATTATTAGAAGAATATTTATTCAACTTATTTCGAGTGTAACGAGACTCAAATGATGAATTTGGCAGAGTAAGTTCTGATTCATATCTACCATCTCCACCAGCTCTCCATAAAAATATAGATTTATCCCTTCCACCAGAAGCCAAGAGGTAATCTTTATTCTTTTCATCAGTTAGAATATTGTGTTCTACAGGACACCAAGATAAACTACATATTTCTGTATCATGACCTCTTAATCTATATCGTATAGTGCCTGTTCCTCGTGTATCGACTATATAAACCAATCCAGTTTTAGAACCTATTGCTATAAGATTACAATCATGTGGACATGTAGATAGGCAAGTTACTGTAACTTTCTGCAATCTTAGTATTTCAATACAAGTATTGCAATGTATAGTCCAAGATATTAGTATACCATCATTACTAATGCAATATATTATATTGGGATCTTTGATGCACCAATCAACTCCTACAACAGTATGGTTTGTCTAAAAAAAAGAATTAAAGAGGTGTAGGTAAGCTGATTAATAATTAAATTTTTAAATAAGAACAATAAGATATATACATTTGGAAATGAGTAAGCCATTATTGTTGAATTATTATCTAAATTCCATATCTTCACTGTATGTTCATCAGCACCAGATACCAATAAATTTTTGTTATCCTCTCCATACTCGGGTGAAAAAGATAATACATTGATTCTTTCTTTATAAGCATCTTTAATAATAGAATAATTTAATATCTTGCTATTTTGTTGACGTCTTGCAATTACAATAGAATTGTTAGATCCCCATGCAATAGTACCATCTTTGGAACATGCACAAATATTATTCAAGTACCAATTTGGAGAAGGTGGTAGAGTTATTTCATTCATTTTCTTTTATCTTTATAATCTGAAATTAGATTAAAATGTCATTAATTATTTAATTCAATATTTCATAATCTACTTACATTGTTACTTTACAATTATTATATATTTTATATTTTCAATATTATCTAATGAATTAATTAAATATCAAATTATGATTATTCATAGTAAAAAGGAATTATAATTAAACTTTTTTCTTTGTTTGTTTCATACATTCTTATGAAAAAAAAAAACAGTATTTTAAATTAACGGAATTTTGAGGTTAAGCGGCTTTTTCTTTGTAATATAAACTGTCATCATTTATACCTCCCGCGTTATTAAATGATAATAATTATTAATAATTTTTTAAATACATACCTGATATAATAAATAAATCAAATAAAATTAATTATTTTAATATTTTTTGTGTTATTCATCTACTGGACGATGTGGTCAGATAATTCCTAGGTAGTTCCTTAACGACTGTATCAATATCTAAATTTTAAACACATTTAATGTTTACATGATGACAAAAAAAAATGAAATCGTAAATAAATATTTTGATTTTTAGTGGAAATTTATTTGTTAATAAAAGTATTAAAAAGTAATTGACAATTGCAAGTGTAGAATAAACATATATATATATATATATATATATATATATATATATATCTGTAGTATCTTTTCTTTTTATATAAAACTAAGTTTAATCAATACAATTTTATAATATATTTGTTAATTGTAAAAAAATGTCAATAAGATCATATTTAATATTTGAAACGAATAAACAGAAAGAGAGAGAGAGAGACAAAAAATACGATTTTCGCGCCAATATATTTTTCTTGTTATTATTTCATTGTTCATATTAGAACACAAAGAATTTGTGTTGTATATTTTATTATTATTGTATAATATATTATTTAAATATAAATTATTTAAATATGAATTTTTATCGAACTTATTAAATTAATTTCTTTTATTATATAAATACAATTAATAATTAAAATAAAATGAATTTTTCGATACTGCGCATGAGAACTTGGTGAATAATAAACATAGTATGCAAGTAGATATAAGTATATTATAAAGAAAGAAAACATTTATTTAGTGATATAAATGTATTATAGTAAAAACTAAATCTATAAATATTTGTTTACATTTTTACCGGTATAATTTGATGTGTATTACTTTTTAATAATTATTAAAAATTATATAATATAAATGTATACCATTTATATCTTGAAACAATTGATTATGTTAGGATTCATAATCAGTTTTGATTGAAACAAGTGCAACATTTAATAATTTATTAAGAATTTAAGATGAAGACGATATACTTATATCTTTTTATTATTTGCATTTTAATTTTTGAGGTTAAAACTTCGGTGCATATTCCAAATGTTCAAATGATTGAAAAGTTTATGACATTGAATAATAGTGTTTTAAATAATGAATCATATAATCCATACGTCGATCTTAGTACAGTAAGTAAAAATATCTTTTTATTTATCTTACATATAAATTTGATCAATAAACTACAAAAGATAAATTTTCTTATTCGTGATTGGAGCAATTTATTTGATTAATATTTAAATGTATTACTTTTTTTTATCTTTTCTCTTGTACATGTATTTTTATTATCTATAATTTATATTTATAGGAAATGAATGTATAATATATAAATAATTCATCAGTAAGAGATAACAAAGGCAACATTTTATCATCAGAAAAAAAAATATAATTTCAATCATATTTTAACATTTTTTATATTTACATTTACTTTGAAAAAAAAGTAATCTTGTGATAAGTATATAGATGTCGCTTTTCAAATTCCATTTTTTTTTTAATCTAAATTGTATTTGTACTTTTATATAAAAAAATTCAAGTATTTAATTTTACATTTATTTAATTGTACTGTATACAATATAAAATTGTATAATTTAACATTGAAAAATATGTTACATTTGTTACCATGCTTATATATTATATTTTGTAATTAAATCATTTATTATTGTTTTTGTTTCTCAGCCAGAAATTATACGAATGGAAGGATATCCTTCCGAAGGACATACAATATCTACTGAAGATGGTTATCTTTTGACGCTTCATCGAATACCAGGAAAATTGAAATCACATCCTATATTATTGCAACATGGTTTATTATCAAGTTCTGCTGATTGGGTATTAACTGGTCCAAGAAAAAGTCTTGGTACATTAACGATTTTAATTTAAACATTATTTTCTATTTGTATTCCATAAAATTCAAATTTTTCACTGAGTTCTTATTATTTATATCTTTTTACTGTATTTTTTAGCTTTTATATTAGCCGATTATGGATATGATGTATGGCTTGGTAATTTTCGTGGTAACACTTATTCAAGAGCACATAAAAGTTTGTCACCGAATGATGCCAAATTTTGGGATTTTAGGTATATACATAAAAAATAAAAAAATATATATTTTTTAAATAATATTTTTTTATATTAGTTGGCACGAAAATGGGTATATACGATTTACCAGCGATGATATCGTATATTACAAATCTGAAACAAAGTAATTTAACTTATATTGGTCATTCTATGGGAACAACATCATTTTATGTAATGTCCAGATTGAGATCTGATATTGCTAGCAAAGTTCAAATGATGTTCAGTCTTGCTCCAGTTGCTTACATGAAACATATAAAAAGTCCTCTACGTTTGTTAGCTCCTTTCGCACGTGATTTAAAAGTAACTTCTTACCTCTTTTTAATATTGGAAATTTAATGCAAATTTTTCTACATTTTATGAATTGAAATAATTTTTTGTTTGTTTCAATTGTAGTCGGTAATACATTTTTTAGGGGAAGATGAATTTCTTCCTCATGATAAGTTAACAAAGTATTTTGCCAAATATGGTTGTGATATTGATAACTTGGAACATAAAATGTGCAGCAATATATTATTTGCCATTTTTGGATTTGATAAATCTCAATTCAACTATGTATGTTGAATAATGAATTATATACACATTGAACGTTAAGTAAATTAATTAAAACACATTTATATATTTTTGTATTATATTTTAGTCATTAATACCGGTAATTTTTGGACATGTACCAGCTGGTGCTTCGGTTAAAACAATAGTGCATTTCGCACAAGAAATTCAATCTGGAAAGTTTCAGCAATTTGATTATGGGCCGGAACAAAATTTAAAAATTTATAATAGCACGGAGCCACCCAATTATGATACATCTAAAATTTCGGTACCAATAATATTGTTTTATGCTAACAACGATTGGTGTGCAAGTGTTAAAGTACGTAACACCTAATAACATAATAAATACCTGTATTCAGATACTTATGTCAATTTTCTTTTTATCTTTAGGATGTTCTGCGATTGTACAGTGAATTAAATAATGTCATCGATATATACAAGATACCATATACACAATTTAATCATATGGATTTTTTGTGGGCTATAGAAGCCCCGAACTTTGTTTATAGTAAAATACTACGTGCAATGAAAGATAGTTAGAGTATAAGGATAGAATAAGAATAATATTGTACATATTCTTAGATATTAAAAGTATTGATGTTTACATTTTAATCTATGTAATACTCACTATACAAATTTCGTACAATACAATATAATAATCAATCATATTTAATATTATTTAAAATAGTAGAAAATATATGTGTAAATTATTAATCATTTTTATTACGGATTAACGATATTATTATTTATATCTTTGAATTAAAAATTTGAATTGAAACGTATTGATAAGATATGACTAATCCAAGAAAAAAAGAACAATAAAAACGCGTAGACTCGCATGGACAAAGTTTCCTTTGTCATCATCCCCCCATTTTTATTAATCACTCAATTAACGCCCTGAAAAGTTTCACTTTAAATTAATTACCGACCCTTTTGTCATCATTTAATCGATACCTTTTTTTATTCGACAAAGATATTATATAATATAAATCTTTTCTCATTTGATATGTAAGTTCCAATGTGAAGATATTTTGTTTTGTTTTCTTAACAAATCTAAAGTGAAACATACTAAGTTTAATAAATCTATGTATATGATCTTATCTTAAGTCGTATGCATTTTTAATCTTTTGTACTCGAGACTTTGTTTTCAATGTGGTTTTTACCATTTTGTAATTATTAACAAGATAAATATATGAATGAGCATAGAAATACGATAAGGTTAGACTTTGGATGAGATATCTCGTCGATTACTTTTAAATTAAATTTTTTTTTACATTATTGCATTCGCGTATACGAAGAAGATTAATTATGTTTAATGAAGAATACTTTATATTTGTGTTCTAACAAATAATTTCACACTTGTTCCAATGAATGATACAATAGTTTTTTTAATAATAAATTGATCGAGGTATATATTTTTTGTTGTTGTTTAATTTTTGATTAAATATTTTTAGGAATTTGATATGATTTTTATTCTATTTTTGTTTAGTCTTAAATCAATATTATCTCAGTAAATGTAAACAGATTAAGAACACATCAAATTCGATAATGGGTTTAAAAGACGATAAATCATTTAACCCAATTCTTTACTTTTTATTGTCTTTTTTTCTGTAAACTATAATACAAATTAAAAAAAAAAGAGATAAACCAGAAGTGTAAGATTTGAAATCGCAGGTGCACGTTATCACGATTGTAACATGTGATTACAAAGACGGTAATAAAAACAAAATGATATGTGATACGATAAAAAGAAAATGTTATTATATAGCATAACAAATTTTATTTTGTCGAGAATTTACATAATTTTTTTTATTTGCTAATGTAATAATATTTTATTACATATAATTAGCTAAATCTTGACATAACTATACTGTCCTGTTTAAATACAAAATAAAACAGTATTACATACTTCAACTAGATAATATATGATTTATAAATAAACCTATTTTAATAATTTTGAATTAGTGTATTTCTAAGTAAATTCCTTTATGAACATTTAAAATATATTATCAAGAGATTTATTTAGTGTATTGAATGTTCATAAATCATAGAAGTTAATTCGTCATTGTTTATTCATTTTGGCAAGTACTATAAGCTTCTAAAATAAACAAACCCTTTGTTTTATAAAAAAATATATATTATTTTTTTTCTAAGCAAAATAATTTAACAAGATTTATACTTTAGATTAACAAATTATTTAATAGAAAATTGTTAATGATAAAGAATGTTATTTATAATTATTGACGGAAACAAATTAACCTTTAAAATTATATCAAAACCGACAATTATTGATAACGATTATCATAAGGGATAAGTTATTTCTGTCTTGAGTTAGTAAATATGACTGCACATTTATAAAACGTTCTTGTTAGAGATTAATTCGACAGTAATACGTTTGTCGTTGAAGTCGTATCAATTTCAATAGAGCATAGGTCGAACATGTTATATTTTTATATTTTATTTTGATGGATTTATATAATGAAAATAAGTGAAAAAGATACGACTGTAAATAGTATTCAATAACCCTTTTTTAAAATATAATTTTATTTTTAATTTAATTCCTTGTTCGATGTGTTAAAATATTTTTATCAAGATGAGACTTATTTTCGTATATTTTTGTACAATTTATATTCTTGTTAATTTTGTCGAATGTTTGGAGGATATTTCTATAAACAATGAAGTATTAGACATGTTTGAATTAAGTAATTATATTGATTTTAACGGAAAACATAATCCAGATGTCGATCTTAATACGGTGAGTATTAACATTAATAAATTTTAAGAATTATGAATGTTGAATTATGAATTTTTTAATATCTTTTTTATTCACAATAAATTCAATTCTTATTCTTTGTGAATGATGAACGAATGATAAATGATTCATAAATAATTTACATAAAAGTACACTTTATCATTTTACTGTGAGTTCAAATAAAAATATGTTGTGATTCATATATTTGTTATGACTAATAATTGTAATATCTAGAATTTTCTTGTATTCTACTAGAATTAAATTTGAAACTATTAAGTTGACTTGTTTCTTAAAAAAAAAAAAAAAAGAAAAAAACATTATTCTGTAGAAGTTACGAAATTAAAGAATAATATAAGATTATATTTTGAATCTAAATTTTTTGATAATTATTTCAGGAACAATTGATAACAAAGTACGGTTATCCTTCTGAAACACATATTGTTGTAACAGAAGATTATTATCTTTTGACACTTCATAGAATTCGAGGGAAACCAAATTCACACCCTGTATTAGTTCAACATGGTTTATTAGCAAGTTCTGCAGATTGGGTGATTCCCGGTCCGAAAAAAGGTCTTGGTACGCGTTAACAATTTTTTAAATTATTATAAACATGTTTTTTAAATGATAAGATTCTTCGAAATTTGGTACATTTCGTCAAATAATTATTTTATTTATTATTTAGCTTATTTATTAGCCGACGATGGATATGACGTATGGCTTGGTAATTTCCGTGGTAACACTTATTCAAGAGCACATCAAAATTTGTCACCGAATGATGCCAAATTTTGGGATTTTAGGTATATACATAAAAAATAAAAATATATATATTTTTTTAATAATATTTTTTTATATTAGTTGGCACGAAATGGGTATATACGATTTACCAGCAATGATAACTTATATTACAAATCTGAAACAAAGTAATTTAACTTATATTGGTCATTCTATGGGATCAACGGCATTTTATGTAATGTCAACCATGAGATCTGATCTTACTAGTAGGATTAAAATGATGTTTAGTCTTGGACCAGCTATTTATTTGAGTCAAATGAAAAGTCCTGCACGATATTTTGCACCTTTTTCTAATAATTTACAGGTAATCTTTACTAACTTTTTAATATATACATATACATATATACATAATTAACGAATGTTATCTGCTTCTTTTTTTTTCTTTCTAGTTTCTCACACGTTTATTTGGACAAAATGAGTTTCTTCCACAAAGTTCTGTAATAAAATTTCTCGTTAAATATGGCTGCGATTTGAGTTCATTGGGAACTGCAGTATGCAGTAACATAGTATTTTTATTAGCTGGATTTGATAAAGCTCAAATGAACACAGTTAGTTGTTTCTATTATTTATCGATTTAAAAACATTTTGATAATATTACAAATATTTTGTTTATTTTTAGACGTTATTACCTGTAATTTTGTCTCATGCACCAGCTGGAGCTTCAACTAAAACATTGATACACTTTTTGCAAGAAGTTAAATCTGCTAAATTTCGACAATTTGATTACGGCACGAAAAAGAATCGACAAATGTATAATAGTATTATACCACCTGAATATAATATTTCTACAATTACAGTACCTATAGCATTATATTATGGCTCAAATGATTGGTTTATTAATGTTAAGGTATGTATTGTATATGTATTAAAGTTTTTTTTTGCTGGAAAAACCTGAGAAGTTCTGGAAAGATGAAATTTTGAATTTACCCATAAAGATGGAGATAGGTTTGTGGAACATAATGGCACTTATAGATAGATAGATAGATAGATAGATAGATAGTTACTGCGTCCCCGAAGGGTTGCACTCCATTAACAATTATCTCCTTAACCTAACTTAACACTACCCTCTCCCCCACTTCCTCTTCTTCCCCTCCCCCTTCACCCGTTCCAAACCTCCACTTCTTCCTCCCCTCTTCCCCTCCTTGCCTCTCCTTCTTCTCTCTCATGCTCCCAATCCTCTTCATCCACTCCTCCCCCATTCCACTCTCATCCAAAATTTCCTTGATCCTCTCTTCCACTCCTCTCCCGTCCTCCTCCCCGACCGCTCTACTGCAGCCCTCCAACACGTGCTCCCATGTCTCTCTCTCCCAGCCACACACCCTACATTTTTTCTTCTCCTCCTCTTCCCAGTATCTCCCTTCCCTCATCTCATTCCCCAATCTAAATCTCGCCACTCTTCTTTTTCTCTCTTCACTCCACTTTCCTACCCAATATCCTGGCAAACCTTCCGCAACCACCGTCTTGTACCACATGTTGTATCTCGACTCCAATATCTTCTCCCATCTCTCCACCTCCTGTCGCCTTCTTTCCTCCCTCTCAATCTCATCCCACCTTTCCACCACCTCCACCCCGTCCTGCGCTATCCTCTCTTTGAACTTCATCCTCTCTACTTCCCACTTTGATTTCCGTACTTCTATCTCCCTTTCATAATGGCACTTAAATATAATCTAATAAATATATTATAAAATAATTATAAAATATATTATAAAATATATTTATTAAATTATATATAATTATATATATATATATATATATATATATCTCTGGTAGGGGCGTGGCGTAGTAATTCGACCTATCTACTCTAATTTTGAATTTAGCCACCAGATAGTGTATTCAAGTGCTAGAGATCCTACGTGGCGTAGCAATTCGACCTATTTACTCTAATTTTGAATTTAGCCATCAGATAGCGTATTTAAGTGCTAGAGATCCCAATATTTATAAAAACTTAAATCCGTTGCGTTTCAATCTTTCCCATCAAAATCGGCACGAACGATCCGGACAACCCCATAATATTTAAACATATTAACATTTTATTCATTTATTGTTTCTACATAATGTTTTTGACATTTTTAGGATCTTTTTAAAGTATCAAAGGAATTAAAAAACGTCATTGATGTGTACAAAGTACCATTTGAAAAGTTTAATCACGTGGACTTCATGTGGGCTGTTGATGCACCGAAATTAGTTTATAGTAGAATACTACGTACAATGAAAGGAGATTAAAACAAATTGATAATTAAAAACAAATCATTCTCGAGTTAACTATTAACTAATGGAAATATTATTCTACTGTTATAAAAAGTAAAATTAATGACATAATTTTTTACGTTGAAAATAAAAATATTTTACTATTGTAATAAATCTTATCTATTGAAAGAACAACCTTGGAAATATTCATTTTGCATTTAGCATATAAAGTTTTTTTGTTATATTTTGTATTCATACAACCTTAGTGTTAATAATAACTAATTTTCCATGCGTAATTAGCATATATATATTAATTGAAATGTAGACATTTTTTTCTGTATAACCGTAATCAATATTCCTAATAAACATGTAAATAAGAAATAGTGTTGTTAAATATATAATTATATATGAAGAATGAAATCTCCTTATTCTTATCACTTATATAATATTATCAAACATTGATATTATTTTTTATAAAGTTTTGTTTTTAAATAAAACAATTAGAGATAATAAAAAGAAAACAATCCCTATATCAACGATGTATAAAATATTATCGATTTTTTTAATATAAAAATAAACTTATTTAAATAGAATAATATTTATTTGAACATTGTCTAAATATTTAAGGTTTTTTTTTAAGATATATGAATGCTTGGTGAAATGATTTGACGTCTGAAATATTTGACGTTAAAGGTTGAGATAGAGCACGTTTATTTAACGATACCAATATTTTTCGTGGTCAAAATAAAATAATGTATGCAGTATACGTTCGTTGTTCCCTTCTTGTCAATACTATATTTTATTGTACGTGTCCGATGTTTGACGACAATCCGAGATATATGTTGATATGTAATGACTGATGTGATGAGGATTGATTAGTTCACAATTATATGTATCGTTTTTGCAAAGTATCCTGATAGCGCCTTTATAAACGTTCTGGTTTGATATAAATGTTACAGTCGAACATTTGTCGCGTTTAATGTTAGTCGTATAACAAATGTATATGAAATATTTTTCATGTGTTAATTAAATTTTTACGTGTTCACAAAAAAAGTAAGACAAAGTAAAAAAACACCATAGTAAATATTGTACTAAAAATGAAAAAAATCTTTTTACACATTGTCATTGTTTATGGTTTTATTAATTTGACTACATCACAGATAAATAATTCTCTAATTTATAAAACAGTTAATAAAATTTTATCAATCGGTCGTTATGGAAGTAATGGAAAATATAATCCGAATATTGATCTCAATACTGTAAGTATTTAATGTCTTTTTTTCTCTTCGAGTATTTTTCATTTTGATCAAATTAATTATTTTCTAGAAAATCTTGTTCTCTCATCGTGGTAATATAATTTAAACAGTAATTTTCGTATAATTGAAAATGCATATTCGACGAAAGTGTTAAATTCAGTGCTGAAAGTGAACATGGGGTGTATAATTAATGTTTAAACAAATAATTTAAAAATATTTTAAATATTTTTTCTAAAGAGTGGTTTTGAAATATCCGTGAAGTTCTTTTCTTTTTTTTTTTTTTCAAGAAAATCCAATTAAAATTAGATCGTTTCATTTACATTTATTTTTATTGTGAAAATGTGCTTGAACATTAATTTATTATTTACAGTATATGTTTGTTTAACATTATTAATATTTTTAGGGACAAATAATACAAAGACATGGTTATCCCTCTGAGGCACATTTCATAACAACGGAGGATGGTTACCTTTTGACACTTTATCGAATTCCAGGGAAATCTAAATCTCACCCCGTTCTGTTGCAACATGGAATACTTAGTAGTTCCGCCCATTGGGTAATCAACGGTCCAAAACATGCTCTTGGTATATATTTTGTTTTTTATCTTTTAATAATTATTTCTTAATTTAATTGTCCTGTTTTATAATAATAATATATTGAATAAATATTACACCTATTAACACATTTTAATTATATTGTTTCAATTATCGTCATGATAAGTGTTTTGATCGTAATGAAATGTTTTCATTTTACTTTAAAGTTCTATGAAAATCTTAATTTGCAAATTTGTGTTTCATTAAACGATTCTTAAAAACAATGAAATTGTTAAATTACTACATTTTATTTAAATACTAATCTAATAACTCATAAAAATATAAATTTTTGTTCAGCTTTTGATTTAGCTGATAATGGTTTTGACGTATGGATTGGTAATTTTCGTGGTAACGTTAATACAAAAGCTCATGTGAATAAGTCAACAGCAGATCCCACCTTTTGGGAATTTAGGTATGTATATTTAGTTGGTGATAATACTAAAGATCTGGGACTGCAAATAAGCGCAGGAAAAAATCAAATATATGGTAACCGATAGAGTTCAGAATATGCTTAGTACTGGAACTTTGGTCGTCCGCGATACAACTTTTGAGCGGGTCAGCAACTTTAGGTATATTTAGGATCGATCATAAACCAGACGAACGAAATTAACTAAGAACTTAAGAAAAGAATCAATCTAGGCAAATAATGTTTTTATTCGGTTAACAAATTACTCAGCATGTGGTTGCTGTCTAGGCGATTAAAAATCAGGATATACATTACAATCATCCTGCCGGTAGTTCTTTATAGTAGCGAATCGTGGTCGCTTACGTTATGGGACGAAAAGAAATTTAGGGTTTTCGAAAACAAAGTTCTTCGTAAAATCTTCGATGCAAAACGCGATGATGATATAACAGGCGAATGGAAAAAACTCCATAACGTTGAAGTCCATCAATTGTACAACAAACCGGACATTATCAACGTCGTAAAATCACGTCGATTAAGATGGGCTGGTCACGTGGCGCGCATGGGGGAGAATTGAACGGCGCACAAAATATTGGTCGGTATACTAAACGGGAAAAGACCACTAGGTAGACCAAGACGTTGATGGGAGGATAATATTATAAGAGACCTGAAAGAAATAGGATACGAAGACCGCGAATGGAAGGATCGCGCTCAGGGACGGGAACAATGACGGGATTTGGTATTTACGGCAATGAACTTTCGAGTTCCTAATGCCAGTTAATAATAATAATAATACTTATTTGGTTATATATTTTTTTTCTGTATAATTGTAGGGTTCTATTAACACGTGTATTAAGTTTGTAGTAACAGAGAGAGTTTCGGTTTTGTTTGAGATAGATTTTTATATATTTAATAAAAATAATATTTTTTTCTATTTAAATTGTAGATTTATATACGATATATTTTATTATATAATATTTTTTATAATAGTTTTCACGAATTGGGTATATACGACTTACCAGCAATGATATCATATATTACAAATGTGAAACAAAGCAATTTAACATATATTGGTCATTCTATGGGAACAACATCATTTTATGTAATGTCCAGCTTGAGATCTGATATTGCTAGCAAAGTTCAAATGATGTTCAGTCTTGCTCCTGTTGCTTACATGGGCCATTTAAACAGTCCTATAGATATTCTAGCTCCTGTGACAATTGATATAATGGTATATACTATTAACTTTTACCTATTTTAAATAAATTGATATGTTGAATATATTTACTAATAAAAAAATATGCAATGTGTTTCCAGAGGATTTTTCATACATTTGGTGAAAATGAATTCCTTCCATTTAACGCTTTAATAATGCCTATAATCAGATATTTTTGCGATAGTGGTCCCATTGCACATAATATATGTTTTTTAGCAATAGATACTCTTGTTGGATTCGATAAAGCTCAAAATAATGATGTAAGTTTTTAGTATTTATTTTTTATTAGATCGAGTCATAAATAACTTCCTTTTTTTATGAGACAAATAATGGTGTTTCTGCGACTGATTTTTGTAAGACACCTTTCATGGAGTGTTTTTTGCACTCTTAGCAATTGTTGAACGTATCTATTGGATTTTGCTCTAATATTATCTTTAAAAGGTTCGTCAAAGTCGAAAATATGTCCTGCACTCGGTTCATCTTTTAAGATCGTATCTTCAGAACGGAATTTTACAAACCAATTTCTGACTGCCCTATCAGTTATCAGTTCTGCACTGTATACGCTGCATATTTTTTCAGTGGCCACTTTAGTGCTTTTGCCTTGTTTCAATTCTTAAAGCATTACATGTCGAATTTGCACTTTTTACTATCCATTTCAGTGGTTAAGAAAAACGATTAAATGTAACATTGACTGCATAAAAAGTTAACAGAAGACTAAATGAATCCTCATGTATATAGTGATATTAAAAATCCGTTTGTTTCGGTGACTTATAGTAGGTAAATATGAAAAATAGATTCTACATAGCCGCATTGGAAGTTACTTATGACTCGACCTAATAGTATTAAATTTCAGTATTTATTTTGATAAACAAATGTAAAGATGAGATGTAATATGTTAAACTTTTATATTGTTTTAGACGTTACTACCTGTCATAACAGGTCATACTCCTGACAGTACATCTTATAAAACACTACTTCATTATAAACAAATAATATCTTCTGATAAGTTTCGACAGTTTGATTACGGACCGATCCAAAATTTAAAAGTTTATAACAGTTTAACACCTCCTGATTACGACACGTCGAAAATTTCAGTACCTATAGCATTATATTATGCTGAAAACGACTATTTTTCGGATGTTACGGTAAGTAATTTGTATCAAAACGTTTACGAAAAAAATTCTTTATTGTTTATTCTGTTTTATTTTTATTTCAGGATGTTCTTCGTTTATCGAATGAATTAAAATATCTCGAGGATAATTATAAGATACCATTTAAAAAATTTAATCATTTTGATTTTCTTTTTGGTATTGATGCACCAAGGTTAGTTAACGATAGAGTAGTTCAAACAATGAAACGATATACAAATGAAGTTTAAGGTAATTGTTAAATTTTTCAAGATTTTAATAATAATAAGACAATGTTTTTTTATTATAATATTTTTTCTTATATTAAAATTAAATTTACAGAAGAGATTGGGGTAAATTGATATTGAGATAGACTGATAAAATATAATTATCTGGACATTGCGGTGTATATACATGTTTTTGTATTATATTTAAGGAGGGAGGGGTAAGGTTAATTCGTACAAAAAAAGGCACGTTCTTGTAAAGTTTTTGTGACGACATAGTTAAAATCTCCTTATTAATACCAATGGTACATTAAAGTATGACATTCGAAGAATATTGTACAAAATTTTCACGAAGAAATATTAAAAAATACGGCAATGGCAGCAATTATTCGGACGTGTATCGGAAAAAAGTAGAATTGCGGTGCCCGTCATAACTTAGTGCAGGATCATTTGAAATCAAAAAATCAAAGTTCATTCGTTAGATAATAGTTTTCCCCAGGTAACTCTAGGGAGGTTTTTCGAAATTTCAATTTTTCACTTTTTTGGAACACTTTGAAGGGAAAAAAACCGATTTTTTGCGAAAAATTGGCTAATTTGTTATTGTAAAATAAAAATTATTAACAAATTTGAAAAAAAATCTTCAGCATTACTTCGTAAATTATGTACAGAAATAGTGTTCAAAATTTCAAAAGGATCGGTGCAGTAGTTGAGGGGCACCGCAATTCTACTTTTTTCCGAGACACGTCCGAATAATTGCTGCCATTGCTGTATTTTTAAATATTTCTTCGTGAAAATTTTATACAATATTCTTCGAATGTCATACTTTAATGTACCATTGGTTTTAATAAAGAGATTTTAACTGTGTCGTTACAAAAAACTCACAAAAACATGCCTTTTTTTGTACGAATTAACCTTACCCCCCTTAAATTATTATGTTTCATTTATGTATATATGGGATTAGAGAACATATTTTTTCGTATTTTTTTGTTAGATTGTTTTAAAGTAGTACCATTCTTATAATAATAATCGAAAAAAATAAAAAATTTGACATATTTAAAAATATTATTACAAAAAAGGAAGAATACGATTTAGTCTGTTTAAAAAAAAATCGTTTAATGTTTATGGAAATACGTATATATATATACGTGAAAAAGTAAATAAATAAATAGTTGTAAATAAAATCATAAGTATCTAAATTGACTAATTTTTTTTTTAATTTTGCATCTTATTTTTAAAAATCTTTCCTCTCCCACTTTAAACCTATAATAATAAAATTTGTACGAATTAGTGTAAAAAATTGGATGGTATTATAATTTGTCTCGATTTCTTTTATTAATTAAAAAAATACTTAAAAAAAAAGAATAAATAAATTCGATCATTTAAAATATTTGTTATTTGCTGATAATCGATTTGTTGATTGTTAGTTCTTACCTTTACCGATAGTAGCGCTGCGAGAGGTTAGTAGCTAGGGATCCTGTAGGAGGGATGCGCCATGTACATTGCTGGGGGACCGGAACTCGATTTTGCGCGCGAATGATTCAAACATTGAAATAATTATGAAATAATGAATTGCATCAAATACTGAAAAAATGAACTATATTTATTGATAATTAAAAATTTATATTAAAATAGAATAGGTTACACGAAAAAATTATTATAAACTCAAGCGGTCCCCCAAAATTTTCAGCTAATGGCACATGAGCTAAATATGAATAGCGCATCAATCCTACAGGATCCCTATTAGTATCGATGAAAGCTTGTGATATGTTTCATTCGTGGTCCGTGGCCCGTGTCGCGGATCAAAAATGTAAGTTTATTTGTGTTATATTATTTTCGTTTGTCTGTCAGTCTCTCTCATTCTCTTTCTCTTTCTGTCTCTCTATCTTAAAGTATTAACGCGTGTGTATGTGTGCTGTTGTTTAAAAGAATAATATTGAAGATCCAATAACAAGGACGTAACGTAGGCTATCGTTACCACTGGTGTATTTATCATCCTCTCTTGGCTGGCCACGCCAATGTCACAAGAATCACGAATATTTTCTCGTAAGTCTTCTTCTCTGGTCGCTCCCATTATTAGAAACAGACTTTACGATCGATACGAGATACTCACTCTTTTCTTCATGTCTTCTTGATGAATTCAAAACTTTAACTGGATGCTGGATGACGACATTTTTCTTTATAAGGTTTTATTTATTTTTTTTTACAACCCCTTACATATAAATTCAAATTCTTTCAATTTGCAAAATCAATTTTTAAATACGTTCAATTGATAGGTCCATTGAATATTTAATTTTTTTATTAAATATATACTAACTTAAACTGGATGCTGGATGACGACATTTTTCTTTATAGGGGTTTTATTTATTTTTTTTTATAACCCCGTACTTAGAAATTCAAATTCTTTTCTATTTGTAAAATCAAGTTTTAAATACGTCTATTTGATTGGTCCATTGAATATTTCAGATTTTTTTTTCATAATATATATATTTTTAATATATATATATTAATAATAGTATAATAATACTAATAATAGTTTATATAATATATATAAACTGTATATGTAATATATATCATATAACTATGTATTAATAACTATATATTATATTAATTATATATATGTATAAACTATACGAGAGTATAAATTGTTTTAAGTTGAATAAAAATAAATACACACACACACACACACACACACACACACACACACACACACACACACACACACACACACACACACACACACACACACACACACACACACACACACACACACACACACACACACACACACACACACAACTTCTATTAACATTTCGTCGAGAATTTTCTTTGTATTTTTTTTTACGAGTGTAAACATAGATACTTATAAACATTACACACATTATACACCTACATATACGCTAAAGATAGTTATGCGTATATTTTGCGATAGTATCGAAATCATGTTTTGAGTTCAAATAAAATATTTAATTCTTATACGTGTATATATGTATATATATATATTCCTATCGTGTTAAAAAAATATGACGCGTTTCGTTGTACAATTAAAAATTTCGCAAACGAAAATAAATGAAAATGAAGTCGTACCTTTTATTCATTCCGATAAAAGTAGGTCTTCTTCAATGTAACTCAAAGAAGTTAAAGCTCTTGAGTAATGCATCGTCACATTTTGAATTTCAATGATCATCATAATATTTCACTGTGTTTTACCTTTCTTTTTTTTTTCTATACATTATACAGAGAGATATTACGTTTCTTCTTTTTTTAGAAATGTTTTCAATTATCAAGCATATTACGAAAAATGATGATGATGTGTTTAAATTAATGTCCTGGATAAGATAGGTATGCGAATTTTACTAAACAATTTTTTTTTTTTAAATAAAAATTTTATATTTATATCAAAACGTGACATATCAAATTTGATTAAAACAAAAAATGACGAAAATTGGAGAAAGAGATAGAGAGAAATACAAACAGTTTTTTTTCTTTTCGTTGGATTTTTGTTTTTTTTGTGTGTGTGTGAAAAGAATTATTTAATTTCGTCGTTTAATTTAAAATGTATTACGCATATGTTCTATTTCTATATTCAACTAGTTCCAATATTCGTTCATAGCTATTTTTAGTTAGTGCACATTTAATTTTAGTTTTCCTTAGAATGAACGAAATATCGTTGATGAGATAAGAATATTTAAGAAAATAAAAAAGAACAAAAAGAACACGTGTAACATTTTAATAAAAATATAATTAATTTATAACTTATATTATAATATAATATTATATAAATTATTATATAAATAATAATAATATATTATATTTATTTAAATTAAAATTATAAATATATAAATTATAAAATTATATAATATATTTATTAAATAGAGTTAATTTTTAAAAATTATTATTCAATTCAATTCAATTCAATTCAATTCGTTTATTCTGCTTATAAGTTACATACTCGTAGCAGAGTGAGTTCTTTGTACTTTCATTTATGATCTATAATTAAAAATGTTTAAAATCAGAAAGTTTCGCACGCGTAATTGACGGTCAGAATGTAAGAGGGTAAATTATTCGTTCATGATAGAAGCCTTTAACATTAACGCATTCACAACATATGCATAAAAAGCCTTCAAGTCTCTAGTTTCTGTTAGATTACAAATTGTCATTAAAGAGTTCGCAGAGTTCTTTATGATGCTCTCCAGGTAATGTTCTCGCATGCTACGGTAAGTAGGGCACTCGAATAAAAAGTGGCTGGCTGTTTCATTAACTTTTAAATTGCAAATAGAGCACAACACTCTTTGGTCGATTAAATATGATTCGCCCTTGTACGAAAATCTTAATACATGGATAGTAGAAAGTCTTAGTTGCGCTAAGATCTTTGCAGTGTGGAACATATTTCGGTTATATAAGTACTTAGCAGCCGTACCTTGGGTTACTCTCAACACTCTACATGTTAAAGATTCTGTGTTGAGGCATTTATTGAGATCCTGAGCCCCCAGTAACTGTGCAAACTTTTCGCATGCGTAACTTTCCTTTTCTTGCCAATATTCTGGGTTCAAATTTTCCCACATATAAGTTAAACCTATTGGCTCTAGCATTTTGTTGAATTGGGCTACCCAGTTGTATTTTACATTTATCGTATTATCGTTACCAAATAGGTGTATCTGGCGTAACAAGCAGAGTCGTGGGAGTCTGCGTTGATCCATTTGTAATAATTTACTTACCCATTTCCATGCATATTTGAAAACTTGTAGCGCCACTTTTACGAGGCCTAATTCTAAGCGTAACAGCCCATTAGGTGTACTTCTCGACAGTGCCAGGACCCTTTTGAAGTAATTCGTCTGTACTATTTCCATTTCGTTCAAATGTCTGAGCCCCCAAATATGAGCCGAATACAGAAGTGTCGAAGCAATCAGGCTATTGTACAGTTTTATACGCCCGCCCCCCTACGAGTCCGCCTTGGATTTGCCCAGTATTTGCAACGTTGCGCCTATCGCCATATTTGCATTTCGGACCGCTGACTCTCTCGCTGTTCTACCTAATCCGGAAGAGGAAAACTGAATGCCTAAGTACTTGTATACCTTTACGACCTTGAGGGGGGTTTTATTAAACGCGAAGGTTTCTTTTGAGGCTCGGCTTCCTCTGTGGAAATTTAAGACTTCAGTCTTCGACGTGTTTACTTCTAGACCATTTGCAGCACAATACTTTTCTAGGACTGTTATAATTTTCCTCAAGGTTACTGGGGTTCTAGCCAGAGCTACAGCATCGTCCGCGAATAGCAGTAGTATAATATCGTTCACTCCGTTAATGTTTATACCGCCCAAGTCAGCTCCTCTAAGGGCTTTCTCCATATCGGAGATGAATAGAATGAATAACAGTGGACTTAGTATTTCCCCTATATATATTAATTGAAATGTAGACATTTTTTTCTGTATAACCGTAATCAATATTCCTAATAAACATGTAAATAAGAAATAGTGTTGTTAAATATATAATTATATATGAAGAATGAACTCTCATTACTCTTATCACTTATATAATATTATCAAACATTGATATTATTTTTTATAATGTTTTGTTTTTAAATAAAACAATTAGAGATAATAAAAAGAAAACAATCCCTATATCAACGATGTATAAAATATTATCAATTTTTTTAAATATAAAAACAAACTTATTTAAATAGAACAATATTTATTTGAACATTGTGTAAATATTTAAGGTTTTTTTAAAGATATATGAATGCTTGGTGAAATGATTTGACGTCTGAAATATTTGACATTAAAAGTTGAGATAGAGCACGTTTATTTAACAATACCAATATTTTTCGTGGCCAAAATAAAATAATGTATGCAGTATACGTTCGTTGTTCCCTTCTTGTCAATACTATATTTTATTGTACATATCTGATGTTTGATGACAATCCGAGATATATGTTGATATGTAATGACTGATGTGATGAGGATTGATTAGTTCACAATTATATGTATCGTTTTTGCAAAGTATCCTGATAGCGCCTTTATAAACGTTCTGGTTTGATATAAATGTTATAGTCGAACATTTGTCGCGTTTAATGTTAGTCGTATAACAAATGTATATGAAATATTTTTCATGTTTTAATTAAATTTTTACGTGTTCACAAAAAAAGTAAGACAAAGTAAAAAAACACCATAGTAAATATTGTACTAAAAATGAAAAAAATCTTTTTACACATTGTCATTGTTTATGGTTTTATTAATTTGACTACATCACAGATAAATAATTCTCTAATTTATAAAACAGTTAATAAAATTTTATCAATCGGTCGTTATGGAAGTAATGGAAAATATAATCCGAATATTGATCTCAATACTGTAAGTATTTAATGTCTTTTTTTCTCTTCGAGTATTTTTCATTTTGATCAAATTAATTATTTTCTAGAAAATCTTGTTTTCTCATCGTGGTAATATAATTTAAACAGTAATTTTCGTATAATTGAAAATGCATATTCGACGAAAGTGTTAAATTCAGTGCTGAAAGTGAACATGGGGTGTATAATTAATGTTTAAACAAATAATTTAAAAATATTTTAAATGTTTTTTCTAAAGAGTGGTTTTGAAATATCCGTGAAGTTCTTTTCTTTTTTTTTTTTTTTTCAAGAAAATCCAATTAAAATTAGATCGTTTCATTTACATTTATTTTTATTGTGAAAATGTGCTTGAACATTAATTTATTATTTACAGTATATGTTTGTTTAACATTATTAATATTTTTAGGGACAAATAATACAAAGACATGGTTATCCCTCTGAAGCACATTTCATATCAACGGAGGATGGTTACCTTTTAACGCTTTATCGAATTCCAGGGAAATCTAAATCTCACCCCGTTCTGTTGCAACATGGAATGCTTTGTAGTTCCGTCCATTGGGTAATCAACGGTCCAAAACATGCTCTTGGTATATATTTTGTTTTTTATCTTTTAATAATTATTTCTTAATTTAATTGTCCTGTTTTATAATAATAATATATTGAATAAATATTACACCTATTAACACATTTTAATTATATTGTTTCAATCATCGTCATGATAAGTGTTTTGATCGTAATGAAATGTTTTAATTTTACTTTAAAGTTCTATGAAAATCTTAATTTGCAAATTTGTGTTTCATTAAACGATTCTTAAAAACAATGAAATTGTTAAATTACTACATTTTATTTAAATACTAATCTAATAACTCATAAAAATATAAATTTTTGTTCAGCTTTTGATTTAGCTGATAATGGGTATGACGTATGGATTGGTAATTTTCGTGGTAACGTTAATACAAAAGCTCATGTGAATAAGTCAACAGCAGATCCCACCTTTTGGGAATTTAGGTATGTATATTTATTTGGTGATAATACTAAAGATTTGGGACTGCAAATAGGAGCGGAAAAAATCAAATATACGGTAACCGATAGAGTTCAGAATATGCTTAGTACTGGAACTTTGGTCGTCCGCGATAAAACTTTTGAGCGGGTCAGCAACTTTAGGTATATTTAGGATCGATCATAAACCAGACGAACGATATTAACGAAGAACTTAAGAAAAGAATAAACCTAGGCAATTAATGTTTTTATTCGGTTAACAAATAACTCAGCACGCGGTTGCTGTCTAGGCGATTAAAAATCAGGATATACATTACAATCATCCTGCCGGTAGTTCTTTATAGTAGCGAATCGTGGTCGCTTACGTTATGGGACGAAAAGAAATTTAGGGTTTCGAAAACAAAGTTCTTCGTAAAATCTTTGATGCAAAACGCGATGATATAACAGGCGAATGGAAAAAACTCCATAACGGTGAAGTACATCAATTGTACAACAAACCGGACATTATCAACGTCGTAAAATCACGTCGATTAAGATGGGCTGGTCACGTGGCGCGCATGGGGGAGAATTGAACGGCGCACAAAATATTGGTCGGTATACTAAACGGGAAAAGACCACTAGGTAGACCAAGATGTAGATAGGAGGATAATATTAGAAGAGACCTGAAAGAAATAGGATACGAAGACCGCGAATGGAAGGATCGCGATCAGGGACGGGAATAATGACGGGATTTGGTAGTTGCGGAAATGAACTTTCGAGTTCCTAATGCCAGTTAATAATAATAATAATACTTATTTGGTTATATATTTTTTTCTGTATAATTGTAGGATTTTATTAGCACGTGTAATAAGTTTGTGGTAACAGGGAGAGTTTCGGTTTTGTTCGAGATAGATTTTTATATATTTAATAAAAATAATATTTTTTACTATTTAAATTTTAGATTTATATACGATATATTTTATTATATAATATTTTTTATAATAGTTTTCACGAATTGGGTATATACGACTTACCAGCAATGATATCATATATTACAAATGTGAAACAAAGCAATTTAACATATATTGGTCATTCTATGGGAACAACATCATTTTATGTAATGTCCAGCTTGAGATCTGATATTGCTAGCAAAGTTCAAATGATGTTCAGTCTTGCTCCTGTTGCTTACATGGGCCATTTAAACAGTCTTATAGATATTCTAGCTCCTATGTCAATTGATATAATGGTATCTAGTATTAACTTTTACCTATTTCAAATAAATTGATATGTTGAATATATTTACTAATAAAAAAATATGCAATGTGTTTCTAGAGGATTTTTCATACATTTGGTGAAAATGAATTTCTTCCATTTAACGGTTTAATAATGCCTATAATCAGATATTTTTGCGATAGTGGTCTCATTGCACATAATATATGTTTTTTAGCAATTGATACTCTTGTTGGATTCGATAAAGCTCAACATAATGATGTAAGTTTTGAGTATTTATTTTTTTATTAGGTCGAGTCATAAATAACTTCCGTTTTTTATGAGACAAAGAACTGTGTTTCTGCAACTGATTTTTGTAAGACACCTTTCATGGAGTTTTTTTTGCACTCTTTGCAATTGTTGAACGTATCTTTTGGATTTTGCTCAAATATTACATTTAAAAGTTTCGTCAAAGTCGGAAATATGTCCTGCACTCGGTTCATCTTTTAAGATCGTATCTTCAGAACGGAATTTTACAAACCAATTTCTGACTGCCCTATCAGTTATCAGTCCTGCACTGTACACGCTGCATATTTTTTCAGTGGCCACTTTAGTGCTATTGCTTTGTTTCAATTCTTAAAACATTACATGTCGAATTTGCACTTTTTACTATCCATCTCAGTGGTTAAGAAAGACGATTAAATGTAACATTGACTGCATAAAAAGTTAACAGAAGACTAAATGAATCCTCATGTATATAGTGATATCAAAAATCCGTTTGTTTCGGTGACTTATAATAGGTAAATATGAAAAATAGATTCTACATAGCCGCATCGGACGTTACATATGACTCGACCTAATAGTATTAAATTTCAGTATTTATTTTGTTAAACAAATGTAAAGATGAGATATAATATGTTAAACTTTTATATTGTTTTAGACGTTACTACCTGTCATAACAGGTCATACTCCTGACAGTATATCTTATAAAACAATACTTCATTATAAACAAATAATATCTTCTGATAAGTTTCGACAGTTTGATTACGGACCGATCCAAAATTTAAAAGTTTATAACAGTTTAACACCTCCTGATTACGACACGTCGAAAATTTCAGTACCTATAGCATTATATTATGCTGAAAACGACTTTTTTTCGGATGTTACGGTAAGTAATTTGTATCAAAACGTTTACGAAAAAAATTCTTTATTGTTTATTCTGTTTTATTTTTATTTCAGGATGTTCTTCGTTTATCGAATGAATTAAAATATCTCGCGGATAATTATAAGATACCATTTAAAAAATTTAATCATTTTGATTTTCTTGTTGGTATTGATGCACCAAGGTTAGTTAACGATAGAGTAGTTCAAACAATGAAACGATATACAAATGAAGTTTAAGGTAATTGTTAAATTTTTCAAGATTTTAATAACAATAAGACAATATCTTTATGAATTAATATTTATCGAGCATGTGTAAAGATATAAAGATAATCTTATGATGATTTAATTGTATTTCTATTTACTATTTTTTAGGTGAATTTTAAATAATTTGATAATTAAATATTATAATATTTTTTCTTATATTAAAATTAAATTTACAGAAGAGATTGGGGTAAATTGATATTGGGATAGACTGATAAAATATAATTATCTGGACATTGCGGTTAATATACATGTTTTTGTATTATATTTAAGGAGGGAGGGGTATAATTGCTGCTATTGCCGTATTTTTTAATATTTCTTCCTGAAAATTTTATACAATATTCTTCGAATGTCATACTTTAATGTACCATTGGTTTTAATAAAGAGATTTAAACTGTGTCGTCACAAAAAAATCACAAAAACATGCCTTTTTTTTGTAGGAATTACCATTACCGCCTCAAATTATTATGTTTCATCTATGTATATATGGGATTAGAGAACCTATTTTTTCGTATTTTTGTGTTAAATTGCTTTAAAGTAGTACCATTCTTATAATAATAATCGAAAAAAATAAAAAATTTGACATATTTAAAAATATTATTACAAAAAAGGAAGAATACGATTTAGTCTGTTAAAAAAAAAATCGTTTAATGTTTATGGAAATACGTATATATATATATATATACGTGAAAAAGTAAATAAATAAATAGTTGTAAATAAAATCATAAGTATCTGAATTGACTAATTTTTTTTTAAATTTTGCATCCTATTTTTAAAAATCTTTCCTCTCCCACTTTAAAGATATAATAATAAAATTTGTACGAATTAGTGTAAAAAATTGGATGGTATTATAATTTGTCTCGATTTCTTTTATTAATTAAAAAAATACTTAAAAAAAAGGAATAAATAAATTCGATCATTTAAAATATTTGTTATTTGCTGATAATCGATTTGTTGATTGTTAGTTCTTACCTTTACCGATAGTAGCGCTGCGAGAGGTTAGTAGCGATGAAAGCTTGCGATATGTTTCAGTCGTGGTCCGTGGCCCGTGTCGCGGATCAAAAATGTAAGTTTATTTGTGTTATATTATTTTCGTTTGTCTGTCAGTCTCTCTCACTCTCTTTCTCTTTCTGTCTCTCTATCTTAAAGTATTAACGCGTGTGTATGTGTGCTGTTGTTTAAAAGAATAATATTGAAGATCCAATAACAAGGACGTAACGTAGGCTATCGTTACCACTGGTGTATTTATCATCCTCTCTTGGCTGGCCACGCCAATGTCACAAGAATCACGAATATTTTCTCGTAAGTCTTCTTCTCTGGTCGCTCCCATTATTAGAAACAGACTTTACGATCGATACGAGATACTCACTCTTTTCTTCATGTCTTCTTGATGAATTCAAAACTTTAACTGGATGCTGGATGACGACATTTTTCTTTATAAGGTTTTATTTATTTTTTTTTACAACCCCTTACATATAAATTCAAATTCTTTCAATTTGTAAAATCAATTTTTAAATACGTTCAATTGATAGGTCCATTGAATATTTAATTTTTTTATTAAATATATACTAACTTAAACTGGATGCTGGATGACGACATTTTTCTTTATAGGGGTTTTATTTATTTTTTTTTACAACCCCGTACTTAGAAATTCAAATTCTTTTCTATTTGTAAAATCAAGTTGTAAATACGTTTATTTGATTGGTTCATTGAATATTTCAGATTTTTTTTCATAATATATATATTTTTAATATATATATATATATATATATATATATTAATAATAGTATAATAATACTAATAATAGTTTATATAATATATATAAACTGTATATGTAATATATATCATATAACTATGTATTAATAACTATATATTATATTAATTATATATATGTATAAACTATACGAGAGTATAAATTGTTTTAAGTTGAACAAAAATAAATACCACACACACACACACATACAACTTCTATTAACATTTCGTCGAGAATTTTTTTTGTATTTTTTTTACGAGTGTAAACATAGATACTTATAAACATTACACACATTATACACCTACATATACGCTAAAGATAGTTATGCGTATATTTTGCGATAGTATCGAAATCATGTTTTGAGTTCAAATAAAATATTTAATTCTTATACGTGTATATATGTATATATATATATTCCTATCGTGTTAAAAAAATATGACGCGTTTCGTTGTACAATTAAAAATTTCGCAAACGAAAATAAATGAAAATGAAGTCGTACCTTTTATTCATTCCGATAAAAGTAGGTCTTCTTCAATGTAACTCAAAGAAGTTAAAGCTCTTGAGTAATGCATCGTCACATTTTGAATTTCAATGATCATCACAATATTTCACTGTGTTTTACCTTACTTTTTTTTTCTATACATTATACAGAAAGATATTACGTTTCTTCTTTTTTTAGAAATGTTTTCAATTATCAAGCATATTACGAAAAATGATGATGATGTGTTTAAATTAATGTCCTGGATAAGACAGATATGCGAATTTTTCTAAACAATTTTTTTTTTTAAATAAAAGTTTTAAATTTATTTCAGAACGTGACATAACAAATTTGATTAAAACAAAAAATGACGAAAATTGGAGAAAGAGATAGAGAGAAATACAAACAGTTTTTTTTCTTTTCGTTGGATTTTTGTTTTTTTTGTGTGTGTGTGAAAAGAATTATTTAATTTCGTCGTTTAATTTAAAATGTATTACGCATAAGTTCTATTTCTATATTAAACTAGTTCCAATATTCGTTCATAGCTATTTTTAGTTAGTGCACATTTAATTTTAGTTTTCCTTAGAATGAACGAAATATCGTTGATGAGATAAGAATATTTAAGAAAATAAAAAAGAACAAAAAAAACACGTGTAACATTTTAATAAAAATATAATTAATTTATAACTTATATTATAATATAATCTTATATAATATATTATTATATAATATATTATATATAATAATAATATATTATAATATTATATAATATTATATAAATTATTATATAAATAATAATAATATATTATATTTATTTAAATTAAAATTATAAATATATAAATTATAAAATTATATAATATATGTATTAATTAGAGTTAATTTTTAAAAATTATTATAAATTTAATATTATTTAAATAAATAATAAGTACTAATTTAATTATTATATAATATAATAATAGCTAATTAATTTTAATAATATTTATTTAATAAATATTACTTTAATAAATAATACATTATTAAATAAAGTTATATAATATATTTATATAAATATAATATAATATAATTATAAATAAATAAATTAATAAATATATAAAAATTATTTATTATATCAAAATAATATAATATAAAACAACTTTAATCGTTTTACATTACCTAATCATTTTCTCATATATTAATAAATATATGCAATTTATTTATTATAAAAATACTAAATAAAAATAATATAACATAAAACAAATTTTCGTTTTATATTATCAAATCATTTTGTCTGTAATGTTGGTAGTAGTTAGGTAGGTTAGATAGTAAGTGAGGTTAAAAGTACAATCATTCAAACGTGTTGGAGCATGACGGTGTTTCTCCATCTTCTTTTGCTTGATTTCGAAACGAGGATGAAGAAGATGAAGAAGAAGATGAAGAAGAAGATCGATCGATCGTACGTAACGCGTTTTGTACAGGTATTATTTTTCTTTTGCTTTTTTTTTCTTCTGTTTAAATCGTGTCACGAGGCACTTCCGTATAAGAGGCTTTCTAATCTCTCCTGGATCGAGAACCGGAAGGTTTTGCATAAAAGGGGATGACAGTTCAATTCGAC
Source organism: Polistes dominula (assembly GCF_049000335.1). NCBI lineage: Eukaryota > Metazoa > Arthropoda > Insecta > Hymenoptera > Vespidae > Polistes > Polistes dominula. The sequence goes on along the minus strand of NW_028301116.1, from coordinate 1,744,850 downwards.
GAGTGGTTTAACGACTCACTCATACACATACACATACACACACATACACATACATTCACTCACTTACACATCGTTTCGATATGAACTCGTCCATAGATCTTTTTATTCCGTTCAATGAACGCGTGCCAGGCATTCTTCGCATATTACGAATACGAATAAATAATACGGTCGTCAAGTTGAGAGAAAGTAAGCGAACGAATTGCAAATATATTTTTCGATTTACATTATATACATATATATGTATTTACCAACCGATCTTTTTAAAGTCCTTGACCTAAGCTCTCACGTGGAACAAAACGAGTTTATACATATATGAATTTATATTATATGAACTAAGGTAACCTTAAATTTAATATCTCTTAATTGGCCAATAAAAAAATTATAAATAGCTAAATAAACTAATCTATCTTTTAAGTTAAAGAAAATCAAATAAAATAAATCAATTTTTATTTAAATCGTTATATTAGTTTCGATGTTAATTGCGGACAAACAATTGTAACTAAGAAACAATAGAGAAAGAGAAACTTCTACTTTTGCAAACATACATTTTTTGTAATATTTATAATTTTTGTTAAATTAAAATAATGCTTTTGTTTATCTAAAATTCAATCTCTTTTAAAAGAATATAGACAAAGTAAATTGTAACCATAAAAAATTGAAATTAATAAAATTATAATAAAGCGCCATTTACTGTATACTAAGAAACTAAGGGACTAAGGAATCTTTAAATAATATATTCCAAAAATTGACAATAAAAAAATAATAAATAAGTTTATATATTAATATTATATATTAATAAAATTATTATTTAATTAAATTATTCATTAATTAAAATTTAATTAAAATTAATAAAAATTTATTAAATCATAAATTATTTAATTTAATAATTTAATTACTATATAATTTTAATTAATAGATAATATATTATATATAAATATTATAAATATATTAATTATACATATATTATTATATTAATTATTTATATAATAAAATTAAAAATAATAATAAATAATAAACAATTATAACTAAGAAACATAATATTATGTAATATAGCTTATAACTTATTGTTAATAAAATAAAATAATAAAATAAAAACATATATTTAATTGAATTAAATATTAAAATTAAATTATTTAATTAAATTATAAAAAATCATCATATTATATTTATACGTATTTATGTAATTTATATGTATATGTGTAAAGTGTGTATACTCACATATCTCTCTTTATTATTTATATTTGTTTTATGCATATATGTATATATTTATCTATTTATATTTTTATGTATACATGTATATATTTATATTGGTATTACATTTGTATTATATATATATATATATATATATATATGTGATATATGTACACAGAGATGAATGGATCGTTTCTCTTGTATCTTAATCTTGAAGATATTTTTCTCATCGTGTCACTATCTCTCTTTTTCATATGTATGTATTTGATCTGAATAGTGGGTCCATTTCGTATATTGATATCGATTTCAAATGTATAATATACTTCTTTCAATACTTTCAAGATCTTTCTTTATATTCGTCCTTAAAATGTTCTACGAGTAGAATAGCTTTCAATCGTTTCAAGTGCTTTGAATTATTTATCTTATTTTTTTTTCTCTTTTTTGACTCATGACAATAAATTTAAATGGAACTATGTAGATATATAGAATTTTTGTAAAATACAGAGATACAGAAAAATTAAAAAATTATTCTATTACAAATTATTGATTTATTTAATTACACGATTTCTGTTATATTTGTATATGTTTTTAGGATTCCTTCAATTAAAATAAAAAAATATTGGAAATATGTATATAGAATTTTTGTAAAATACAGAGATATAGAAAAATTAAAAAATTATTGTATTAAAAATTATTGATTTATTTAATTACACGATTTTTGTTATATTTTTTTAGGATGCTTTCAATTAAAGTAAAAAAAAAAAAAATGGAAATATGTATATAGAATTTTTTCAACACACAGATACAAAAAAATTAAAAATTATTAATTTATTTAATTACACGATTTCTGTTATATTTTTTTAGGATACCTTCAATGAAAAAAAATAAAAAATTGTAAATAGTATCCTTCGAGATTGGTAATTTTATTTTTAAGAACAAGAAAAGAAAATCGAAGGTTGGATATTATTTCATCATAAAATCCTGTCAATCGTTTTATCATACGTGTCATACGTGATAACTTTATTATGCCTGTTTCAACGTTGTAGTAGTGAAAGCTTAAACTCGGCTTAACCAACAAACGAAGGATTATTCCGAGTACCTGACGTTGTGCAAATTTACACGGTCTTGTACTATTATCGTTTTACATGTGCTCATTGATACCTCAACTTGGATTATCACCTAACTTTAGAATTATAATCTTGGAAAATATTACGCAAAATAAAAAATCCAATCTGTATCAATACCATTTTCTTTTTTGTTCCGTACTATTTGAAAAATAATTTATACAAAAAAGCAAAACAAAAAAATGAACCTTTAAAAATATACTTAAATTAATTATTTATTATGTGTGGTAATAAAATAAGAATAAGAGCCAATAAAAAAAAAAGGACAATACGTACAAAACATAATCGAGTATTTTAGTTTGTAAATTTTGTAATAAGTTTGATTACACTTAATTTGATAATTATTACAAAAGAATAATAAAATCAGTAATTAATAAAAAAAAATATATTAAATATATAAAATGAGTAATAAAAAAAGGATAATATAAAATAAATATATAAAATAAGTAATAAATAAAAAAAAATAATAAATTAAATATCTAACTTAAGTAATAAATAAATAAAAAAATAATATAATAAATATATAAAAATAAGTAATAAATAAAATAAATAATAAAAAAGAATAATAATAATAATAATTTTGTTCATAAAAAAAAACATATCGAATATTTATCAAATACTTGACTATAATGAAAATTCTTTTACGCAAGCAACTGTTATTGGATCACGTTCTGTATATATATATATATATTTTTCGAAGCGAAAGGGTTAATGTTAAATTCCAACGATTTGAAAGCATTGTAATCCTTGGTAGAGTAACTCGAGGGAATCGTGAAACAGTAGAAAGAGTTATTTCGAATGATAATCAAATACAGAAAATTCTTACTCTTTGAAAGTCTTAACACGTTTTTTTTCCTTTTTTATTTCCTATTTCTTATTTCTTATTTCTCTCTTTCTCATTCTTTTTTATTAAAAAAAAAAAAAAAAAAAACATGTTTCAAAGGTATGAAGAAAAGACGTAGGACGGTGTTTTTACCTTATCAAAGAATAAAATTCTATTTTTACAAAAGGGATCAGCAACCGCTTGCTTGGTAAACAGTAAATCACGAAAGGCTCTCTTCATAACCAGAGGCGTCGTGTGAAAAATAAAGTGGGAGATGCTTGATACCGTTATAACAGTATATATAGTGGTATATATATATACACATATACATATACATATTAATATATACATATAGATGACTGAAGAGAGAGGTCCTTGCACTCTAAGATACTTCGTCAATGATTTTTTTTTCCTTTCTTTCTTTTTTTATACACATTATCGATTTAAATTACAACTCATTTTTTTTCCTCTCTTTTTTTTCTTCTTTGGATATCCTACAACGAAAATAAAATGAAAGAAATAACTTTTGTAACGTTTCAAAGTGTAATCATTATTGTTATTTGCTAGGATCGAAAGAGAGGTTTCTCTCCGTGCTTTCTAATCGCACGAAAGCGATCACGAGTAAGTAAATATACACCACACATACGTTGATATGTACGTGTATATTATATTTATTCCTTTCGATCGTAATTCTTTCAAGATTTAAAAAAAAAAAAGAAAAGAAAAAAGGAGTAATATAATAAACGTATAAAAAAAATAACGGGAAAGTTGTATCATTTATACGACAAATGTATTATTTTGGATTAGTCATTAATTAATGATAAAAAGTAACTAAGTAATGATTTCATGAAAGTTAATTTATCATTTATTTATTTTTTTTATACGACAATATTAATAACTGGTAATACGTTTCGTGCCACGTGTACCACCGGTGGTACACGTTAAACTTGTTCTTCAGGCCATGTGTACTACTGGTGGTACACTTATTATTATACATATTTATTTAATGCACTGAAAATATATGTTTATAATAAATTGAATTTCATAAAAGAATATTTCTATTAAAATATTATTATATGTATTTACATATTATACTATTACTTATTATTTATATTAGGTCGAGTCATAAATAACTTCCGTTTTTTATGAGACAATGAACGGTGTTTCTACGACTGATAAGTGCAAAACACTTTTCATAGAGTTTTTTTTGCACTCTTTGCAATTGTTAAACGTATCTATTGGATTTTGCTCCAATATTATCTTTAAAAGGTTCGTCAAAGCCGGAAATACGTCCTGCACTCGGTTCATCTTTTAAGATCGTATCTTCAGAACGGAATTTTACAAACCAATTTCTGACTGCCCTATCAGTTATCAGTCCTGCACTGTACACGCTGCATATTTTTTCAGTTGCCACTTCAGTGCTATTGCCTTGTTTAAATTCTTAAAGCATTACATATCGAATATGCACTTTTTACTATCCATTTCTGTGGTTAAGAAAAACGGTTAAATGTAACATTGACTGCATAAAAAAGTTAACAGAAGACTAAATGAATCCTCATCTATATAGTGATATTAAAAATCCGTTTGTTTCGGTGACTTATAGTAGGTAAATACGAAAAATAGATTCTACATAGCCGCATCGGAAGTTACTTATGACTCGACCTAATATATTATTTATATATTATTATTATACATATTTACTTAATGCACTGAAAATATATGTTTAGAATAAATTGAATTCTGTAAAAAATAATATTTCTATTAAAATATTGATGCATTATAGAACATATATTATATGCAGTATAGAAAAGAAGCGTATAAATTTGTTCAATTATTATATTGAAAATTATATAAAATATTCATAATAATTTAATAATTACATGTAATGGTTGATTTTGTTAAAACATAATTAAATGGCTTGAATGACAAGTCAGGTAAAAAAGGGCTTGGCACGGAACATGTTAACATCATTATGTAAATAAATTGTAAAATGTAAAATATAGAAAATAATTATTAGTTTAAGCACGTTTAAAACATGTGTGAGAAATTTTTTTCAAAAGTAAATTTTCTCTTTAAAATTGAAAAATAAAGTTTGCATTAGTTTACTTGATCCTTTTATTCTGTACATGAGAAATCACGACGCAGCTCGTGTGATTGAAACGATTGAAGGGAGATTTTGAAGACTGGAGAAAGTAAGTAATGCACTTATTTATAATCTGTCTATAAAATAATATAAAAAAAAAAGAATAAAAACTATAATGGTGAGTAACAGACCGAATTAGAAACGATATTTCAAAGACCTATAAAAAAAAAGACTGTTCAATGATAATTTATACATAATACGGTTGATTTTTAAATTACAAAAATAAAATTACAACTGAATTAATTGCATAGTAATTATATATATCGTTTTAATTATTATATCCTCAACTAACGTCGATTATTTATTATTGTAATAAAATGTAATTTCATAAGCAATTAACTTTCTTAGCAAAATTTTCAGATTTTCTCACCTATCTATCTTAATTTGTACACTGTTATTATTATTTTTTATTTTTCTTCTTTTTCAAACAAGATTCCGGGTACCTATATACCTATATACATATATATATATCGTTCAATATATAATTATATTAAATACCTTCTACGCACATGGGGATAACTTTTAAATTAATGATAGATGATAAAACTTGATAAAATATATATACATGTATATATACTTTGAGGCTTGGCCAATTTATTTATTATTATTCATGTTTTTTTTTATTTTTTATTTAATACTAGTTTAACGGGAATACTTATTTTGTTTTCATTTCAACATTATTGACCTATTTTCTTTTAACTGCTTTATCGTTGACGAAAACGAATACCATTCCTTATCGTCAATCGTTTCGCGAAGATGTCATCAGGGGCGAGGGAAGAGGGGGGACACCTTCTATATATCAACGGTGTACAGTAATTCGACTTTCACTTTGAGCAAAGTGAATGCTATCGTATACGAGAGAGAAATCATAAGGTTGTTGAGTTTCGAACTAAGTTACCAAAGTATATCGTATGATTTTATACTAAATTATCTATGATGATCTATTTTTAATAATAATCTGGGAAATATTCATTTTTTTTTTCAGGTAACATTTGGAAGATATAAACACATGAATATTTGAAATTAAACATAAAAATGATACAAATATTAATGAATGACAAATACTAGAAAAGTTTTTAAAAATAATTCTGTGAAATAAACAGTGATTAATAATGACATGTAATTTTTCTATATTATTAATTTATTAATTTCTATATTAATAATTTATTAACAGATATATTTATAATAAATAATATAATAATAATTTATTTATTATTATATAAATATTATAATAATTTATTTTATTAAATTATATATATATATATATATATATATATATATATATATATATATATATAATATAATTTAAAAATAATTTATAGTACATTTAGAAATAATAATTTTAAATTTAAAAACTTAAACATAATTTGTAATAAATTTATAAATAAATAAATAAAATAAAAATATAAATATTAAATATAATATACAATAATATTATATACTAAATTTAATATAATATATTAAATAATATATATAAAAGTATAATTAAATATAATATAGATAGATATGTACAGATACTTTCATGTCTACCCTCGCGGGTTTCAACATAACCTCCTTGCTACATACAGTGTCATACATCTCTTATACTACTTTCTTATATCTAGTTATTTCTTATTCTTTTCCCCTCGCTACCCTCTCGAAAAACCTCGCTACCTCACACATCTCTACTATCATTTTCTCTTTCAACGCCTTCTCCCATCCACCATCCGGAATTAAATATAATATAATAATATGTAATAAATTTACAATAAATAATAATTTATAATAAATTCATATAATATAATAATTCTACGAAATAAACACTGATTAATAATATAACATGTTCTTTTCTTTTTTATTTATTTATTTATAAACGTAAAAAAGGGGATTGATCTTGTTCGGTTTAATTTTTGTTATTTTTTTATTTTCCATAATAATTCTCAACTTTATCAGGAAAATAAATTGTTCAAGATAATCGAAACTTTCTCCGTAGGTCGGTAAATTTTCCATAGCTTGAAAGTAAATTTCCGTCTTTATAACATGCGTGTGTATAGACACATATGTATGTACATAACATATGTTATACGTATGCTGTACGCTGCTGCTGTTGCTGTTGGTTACTCGTAATCCTTCGTAAGTCATTGATCGATCGTTTGCTTGAGACATAAATTTAAACGTACGTTTAAAACCGATAAGATTTTAATTAAAAACAGAAAAAACACATTTTATTCTATTCAAGCGTTAACGCATTTCTTTTGTCTTTTTTTTTATATTATTTTTCTTCCACGATTATTTGCAAAATGAATATTTGATTAAAGACGAAATTTTTATTTTGTTCGTTCGATAAGAGTATTCGTATTTTTTTTTAATAACAATTTCTTTTTGGAAAAATATCATCGTACACACAGGTTTGCGAATTAAATATTTTTTAGGAAATATATTGAATTGAAATACACAGCGGAATTTAAATATGAAATAGTTTTTTCACGTATTTATTTTTTTGTTTAAAGGATCAACGTAGTTTTAGTGGAAACAAACAAATATTATTGGTGTGACGATTTTATATTTTTATTTTATTTTTATTTTATTTTTATTTTATTCTTATTTTATTTTTATTTTATTTTAACGTTGAAATATTTAACGTGCGTGGTAAACTGGAAAGAGTTATTTTCGATATCCAATAATACAATCATATCAATAACCCGTAATCGTACGAAATTTAAATAAAAAGTAAATTAAAATGAAAATTAATAGAATAATAAAATATATGGTAACGAAATTAATTACAAATTTTGTAATAAATTTTTCAGAATTATTAGTTCAATTATTTGTTGATGGATATTTTATAATACACCTAATATTTTTTATTTTATTTTATTTTAACGTTAAAATATTTAACGTACGTGGTAAACTTGAAAGAGTTTATCCGTGGTCGTACAAAATTGAAATAAAAATAAATTCAAATGAAAATTAATAAAAAAAATATATTGTAAAGAAATTAATTACAATTTTTATAATAAATTTTTCAGAATTATATACACGAATATCTACAATCGATTATTTTCTAATACATCTAACATAAGATATGTTTTACGTCATCGATACAATGATGACAATGACGAATGAGTTAGAAAAATTTAGAACAATAACGTCTTCTATGCGATGCATGTTCATGTGCATACAATAGAAGTAGCAAACATAATATAAGTATACTATATATTTACATCCACACTTACATACATCTTTCTAATAAATATATATACATACATGTGTGTATACAATGTTGCAGTCGATAAAAGTATTGGAGCAGGATAATCGCAAGTATAGAAGCTTTTGTTGTTTCTAAGCATAATTTCATAAAATCGAGCTTATGGTTAATGCTAATAATAATAATAATAATAATAATAATAATAATAATAATAATAATAATAGTAATAATAGTTAATGGTTTGTACTAATGCATTTGTGTAATGTGTAATTGGATTTAGCTTAAAGAGAATCACGTTATAAACAAAATATATTGTATAAATTTGTAAGAAAGAAATAAAAAATAAAAAGTAAATACGTATGTATATATATATATATATATATATATATATATATATATATATATATATATATATATATATATATATATAAATTAAAATATTAAAATAATTTTAAAAATATAAAATATTTAATATATAAAAAAATATAAAAATATTTTAGTAAAATATTTTAAAATAACTAAAATATTAAAAATATTTTTATTATAAAATAAAATAAAATATAAAATATTAAAAGTATTTTATATATATTTTAAAATATTTTTTATATATTTATTATATATAAATATTATATATATGTAAATAAAAAATATTTCAAATTTCATATTAAAAAAATTTATATAAAAAGTAAAAAAAAATAAAGTAATTATATTATAAAAATTGAATAAATAATATTAAATATTTATTATATTTATTTAATATTATAAAATTAATATTAAATTAGTATAAAATTAATATTACAAAATTTAATATTATTAAATATTTATTTAATTGAAAAATGTAATGTTTCAAATATTTTCTATATATATAAAATAGAAAGTTAAAGAAAGATAGAAAGAGTGAAATTAATCAGAGCGTAGTAAATGAAGTTTAACGAGAGGAACCTTGGTTTAAATTCTACAAGTTTGTCGATTGTGATTCAAGTTCCGATTGTAAAAGTAAAGTTAGTAATAGTAATGGCATAATTAATGAAAATCGTATGATTGGTTCAAAAGTTATTAGAAATTGGTGTACTCTATCTATTCTCGATTGGATCTCGTCTCTGATCGGTCAGGGATCGAGGAATACACCGTTCTGCGAGGTTCTTTATGCCATCAATGCGTACGACAGAGTGGAATCCAGTTGGAAACCGGTACGGCAGGTTCCCCATGGTCGCGTTTGCTGTTGCTCTTCTTGCCTATGTATGTGTGTGTGTGTGTGTGTATGTGTGTGTTAATATAAGTAGAGAACTTCCCGTACTCGTAACTCATAAAGCTCCGATAATACCTATCCCTATGTTCGACATAAAAATACTACTTCGATCACATCGTGGCCAAAGACCCCTCTTCCTTTTAATACCTACTACTCTCTCCCTTCACCCTACCTACCCTTCATCCCTTTTCCACTTTCTCTTTTTAGATATTTTTATTTATATTACTTTTTTTTTATTATATATTTTGTATATATTTTTTTTTAATATTATTTTTATATATTTTTGCTTATATTATATTTATATTATATTATATATTTATATTATATGTATATTATATTTATATTATATTATATTTAAATATATCTATATTATTTTTATTATATTATATATGTATATTACGTATACACACGTTAGATATTATTTTATCAAATACATTTATTTCTCAAATGATTTGTTTATTAAACAGTTAATTGTCGTACCCTTGTTTAATAGAACACGCACCGTTTTGTGTCTTCAGAATTAAGCAATGAAGAATATACTCGTTAATACCACTTCTACGTAACGAGTATACTCGTCAATCACATTAAACGTTTTAAATCCGATGAAAGAAAATATGTTTGTTCGTTTTAAAAACTTTATCTCATCTCAAGGATAGAGGAGGAGTTTTGGTTTTTTTTTTATTGATTTAAAGGATTTTGATATATTGGATTTCTTTCTGGAAAACTGTCAAAATGAAAATGAAAATGAATATAAAAATAAAATAAAGGAAAAAAATGGGTTAATCTATCTTACTTCTTATCTCTGTTTCTGTCTTTTAAAAATAGTTTTCCTGTTAGTCGTGTTGTTTTATCGAGTTTGAACCGTACCCATTACTTTGACTACATAAGTCTCTCTCTTTCTCTTTCTCTTTCTCTCTCTCTCTCTCTCTCTCTATCTCTATCTTTTGTGAATTCATATGTAACCTAGATATTTTCTCATATGCTGCTAGTTTTTTTAAATATGTTCTTCCTCAACCAAATAAATATTAAATTTGTATTACTCTAAGACATCATTTTGGAAACTAACTCTTTAATGATATTTTACTATGAATAAAAAATAATTAGTGACGTATGAAAAGAGAGCTAGTGTATGTAAAATAATTTATTTTAATAACTGTAAAAAAAATATATATATATGAATATTAAAAATATTATTAATTGGTGCATCATTAAAAAAAGTGAGTAAAAGAAGTAAAACGATTTATTTTAATAACTTTTTAAATTTATTATATATATATTTAATTATAATTTATAATATATATCATAATAATATTTTTAATTTTATATATTATATATTTTTATATTTATTATTTTATAATTATATTATTATAATTATATTATATATATTATATAAATTATATATATTAATTTATAATATTAAATATACATATAATATATATTATATATTTTATATAATTATATATAATATTATTTATTATATATATATATATATATATATATATATATATAAATTATAAAATTATATTAAAAAATAATTTATTATAATAATTTAATATTATAGTAATTTAATATATACATATATAAATATTAGATATAGAAATATATGTAAATTTAATATATATATATATATTAAAAATATTATTAATTAGAATATTATTAAAAAAGATGTATATAATACGTAGTACAGGAACACGTCTTGTTGAAAACTGTGAAGAATAACAACTGAAAAGAAAAGGGGATGAGTATAGGTCAAAATTACGAAATGAATTGTTTTTAGATCATTTAACGTTTGGTTTATATATATATATATAAATAACATAAATTACATATCGTACTTTTCGGCCAAGGTGTTTTACTTCGGTTTTCGGTCGGCTTTTGTCGTCGTTTAGAATTCTATAACAAATCTCATCGGACGAACTTTGACCTTCGTGTATGTTCGGTGTTCCTCGGATTTAGTTCGTAGGAGTTTCGTAATTTACTATTAGTCTTATCCCAGTCTTCGGATACGCAACAACGATATAAGATTTTAACAAATTTATTTCGCGTATAAGTGTGCGTTGTTAGTTGCTATGCAAATGATATGCATACGGATTTGCGCAAGTGTGTGTATGTGTATCGTTGGTGAATAATACATATATACAGTGCGTAGGTGTATATGTAAATCCCCGAAATATTGATACTAGAGGTGTGAGTAATATATATCATTTTATATTCAATATTATTAGTTATTTCTATTTTATTGTCAAATGATTATAGTTATAAATATTGTCTTTTTTATTATTTAAAATAAATTAGTATAAAATTAATTATTATGTGCATTCACACAATTGTAATAGATTTAATTTTGATTAAAAATTAATCATTTGACAAATGTATTGAATAAATATTAAATAAATAATATTATTTTAATTATATTAATAATAATATTAAATATTATTATATAAATAATTAATAATATTATTAAATATTATATAAAATAAATCATAATTTTAGTGTTAAATATTAAAAAATATTCTCAGACACACACACATGCGCAATACTTTCGTTAATTATTATTTTTTTCAAATTGAAAGGAAAAGAAACGCGTGCATGAATTATTCAAGAATAAGATATATCTGAATAACATTTATCATAATTATGTCTACGATATTATTCCCACGATTACCATATAGAAATCTTCATCGTATAATTAACTAATGTATTTATTCATACACATGAGATTATTTTAAAGGATATTTTTTTCTTTTTTTATTACCGTTTTATCATTGTTCTTTTACATCAGCACGTTCAACGATATTTTTTTCTTTTCTTTTTATTCGATATCATTAGAGTGACGAAGAGAAAATAATAATGAAAATGATAGAAAATTATCGACGTTTAATAATAAATGGAAATAATCTATCTTGCATTTCGTAGAAACTAATTTTAATTTTTTCTTTTCCTTTTTCTTTTTCTTTTTTTAACTAATAATAATAATAATAATAATAATAATAATAATAATAATAATAATAATAATAATAATAATAATACGTTTCCTTTCCTTATAATATACGTAAGATTACAATTTACTTCTTAACATGTAACACAACAGGTAATGGAAAAAAAGAAAAAAAAAGAATTGTATATTCAATCTTGCCAAGAGAACTCGTAAAAAAGAAAAGAGGAGTAAAAAAAATTATTTTGGATGTCGTGGAAGAAGGACAGACATCATCATGTGTGTATTGTCTTCTTGGGTTGGGGTGCTGCTTTGTTTGTCGGGCAATTTTCTTTCTTTCACTTGACTAATAGCAAGTATGTATATCTATATATATATATATATACATATACATACACATATGTAGGATTTATTTCTTCTCAAATACATATGTGTAAGTATTGTATATATGGGTAGGGTCTTCTCTTTCTTTATATATGTTGTATACTATATTGTGTATTGTGTTAGATGTTAAGTTTGTAGTTGTAACACGCGAAGCCCTTTTCACGATGGAATTCTCCGCGGCTCGTGCGCAGTCGGGTCACGGCCCGGGAGGAACGTGAGAGCGTGCGTACGCGTGTGCATGCGCGTGTCTACCTTCTACTACACTCGTTTACGGTCCTCCAAATCCCTGGGATACTGTTTAGGATCACGTTCTGTATCTATATACAGGATGTTCAGAAAAAAATATTAAATGATTTTTTTTTGGACACCTTGTATATAATTCGTATATAAAAATTATTCTAATATAAGTAGAGTGCATTGGAATATTAAAATAATTGTTAATTAATTGATGCAAGTGTTCAGTCATGCCTAAAACATCGGAATATATGATCTATGTACCGTCTTCCTCGAAATTCACCTTCAGACTGACAAGTGGTCATCTATGTAACTGCATTTATTCAATGCTGTTTATATGACTTTCAGAATGTAGCTCATGTGCATAACGAAAATAATTCACCTAATTAATAGAATTTAAGATTTTAACGTTATTTTAGTATTTTTTGCATTATAATGTAATTATTTTATCGCACCTGCGCAGTGATGACTTCGATGGTCAAATTATGCTGTAATATAAGTAAAGTGTATTAGAATATTAAAATAATTGTTAATTAATCGATAGGAATGTGTATAGATGTTTATAAGCACCGTGTATATGTTCGGAGCACCACCTTCTTCGAAATTCACCTTCAGACTGACAAATGGCTATCTATGAAACTGCATTTATTCAATACTGTTTATATGACATTCCGAACACTACTCATGTGTGCAATGGTAATAATATTCCTAATAAAGAGAATTAATGATTTAAACGTTCTTATTTTAGTATTTTTTCTATTCTAATGCAATTATTTTATCACACCTGCATAATGGTGACTTCGAGGATCAAATTATGTTGTAATATAAGTAGAGTGTATTAGAATATTAAAATAATTGTTAGTTAATCGATGGGAATGTGTATTGATGTTTAAAAGTACGAAATATATGTCAGGAGTATCGTTCTCTTCGAGATTCACCTTCAGACTGACAAATGGTCATCTATGAAAATGCATTTATTCAATGTGGTTTAAATGATATTCCGAACATTACGTATGTGTGCAACGGTAATAATATTCTTATAATTTAATATTTTAATTTAAGATTGTAACGTTCTAATTTAATCATTTTTTTCATTCTAATGTAATTATTTGACCACTCCTACACATTAATGACTTCGAGGGTGAAATTATGCTACAATAAAAAAAAAGTGCATTAGATTATTAAAATAATTCTTAATTAATCGATGCAAGTGTCCAGTGATGCTTAAAACATCGGAATATATGATCTATGTACCATCTTCCTCGAAATTCACCTTCAGACTGACACGCTATATTCTATAAAAAATGGGTTGGGGGTGGGGAGTTGAGGGATAGGTGGCATGAGTGGAATGGGTTGATAAATATATATATATTATACTTCTCTTAAGAGATGTATATATATTAAATAATGGATACGTGCGTGCGTGCATACATGCGTGTATATGTGCGTGCGTGACTACTACTATTAACCGCTTATGATACTTCGAATCCCTGAGATACTGTTTAGGATCACGTTCTTTTTCTTTCTATATATATATATATGAGATTCTCTTAAGAGATGTATAATAAAATGTACATGCGTGTGTGTGTGTGTGTGTAATCGACGAGACGATGGTAATTCCTTTTGAAATAGGCTCAAAGAAACGTTTTAAAAAAGAGACCGTAAAATAATTGCTTATCATACCGTAATCGTGATGAATAATCATTTTATTTTTTATTTATTTATTTTTTTAATTCTTTTTTTTATCTTTTATTTCGGGAGAAACTTTTGTCCGTAATCTTTGTCCTCGTTGTTCTCAGTGTCATTTTTTTTTTTTTTTAGAGAGATGCACCTTTTTTAGTATACGGTGCAATTACTCGCTCATTTATATATATATATATGTATACACATTTATTTCGTATTTCGTTAGTATTTTATAGGTTACTGTTATTAAGGAAATAATTTTTTGTAATAATTATTTTTAATTCCAATTTTTTACCTTTTTCATCCTAATTATATATACATATATATATCTTTTTTTAAATTCTTATAAATCAATTTTATTCTACTTATTCCTCACAACGTGATTATGAATTTTATTTTATATATATATATATATATATATATATTACATGTGTGCGAAATAAATGTGTTTTAATTTATAAAAAAAATTATCCAAGATATAATAGACAAAAATTTATTATTCCAACTTTGTAATTGTGAACAGTATAAATAATTTATTATTAATTAATAGTAAAATAGATTTTTTATTATAAATATAAATCACATTATTAAATATAGAAAACGCAATATAAAAAAATGATTAATATTTATCTTTATGCATAGAAAGTATTCTTCCTTCGTTACATTCCTTTATTCTCATAGCTGAACGGATACTAACCTTGAGTTTCATTTATGTTAGTACAGTCGTACCTGGTACACCTATCTCCTCTCTCTCTCTCTCTCTCTCTCTCTCTTGTAGAATTTCATTGCTCTTTCCGGTATGCGTGTGCCGTTTCGAATAGATTTTGATAACAGTTGATCACGTTATATGGATTTTATTCTTTTTATTAATACAGTTAATCTAAATTAACCTATGACCTGTTGATTATACATATATCATTATTATTGCATTGCACAATTATATAATTATAATTATATTACATTTTTATTATATAAACGAACTTAGTG
Source organism: Polistes dominula (assembly GCF_049000335.1). Lineage (NCBI taxonomy): Eukaryota > Metazoa > Arthropoda > Insecta > Hymenoptera > Vespidae > Polistes > Polistes dominula. The sequence goes on along the minus strand of NW_028301116.1, from coordinate 1,728,910 downwards.
AGAGCCAAAATATATATATATATAACAATTTTTATTTTTTATTTTTATTAACAATTATTACTTATGCAATTTGTATTTTAATTTTTATTAATAATTATTACCTAATTTTTTAAATTAATATTTAATAATAAAGAATAATTTAATTTAATAATTAAATTTAATAATTTAATAATTTATTTTTTTTTATTAATAATTATTACCTGATACAAATGTTAATAGAATTAAAAATCAAAAATTGCTCATTTCTTTCATTTTGTTTATGTAATTCTAATAAAAAATATGTAAGGAAGTTTTTTTTACGTAATCATACGTTTGTTCTTTTTACAATTGAAGCAAGTACGTTCTCATAGTTAAATGTTAAACAATGAACACGAACGCATATATCATTGTTAATAATTTTCAAAGTTTTAGTACAATATAACTGCGAGGTTTAATCGTAAGTTGTCGAAAGGATGAGAATAGTATGATGAAATTAAATGCAAGTAGTCGACTATCAGTTCTCATTCGTTTAATATCTTCACATATGATGACGTACGTATGCACATATATGTAATTTATATATATATATATATATAGGCCTTTTAAACGCGATTATGTGCTTGACAAAATTTATTAAACATTTTTATAAAAAATATAATATTAATTAAATAAATATAACATATTATATAAATTGAAATAAATTGATTGAAAAATATTATATTTATTTATTATAATATATTTAAACTTAATTTATATAAATTTAAATAAAAAATTATTATCTTCTTATCTTAATATATATAAATTACGTGCACGTTGTTTGTCCGCAATGGACTCCTAAACTACTGAACCGATTTTAATAAAATTTTGCACACTGTATGCAGTTTCATCCAACTTGAAAGATAGGATAGTTTATATCTCATTTTATAATCGTAATATCATTTTATTGCGAATTATTTGTTTATTAACAAAAAGTCATGATTTTCTCTGTTAGTTCGATAAGATTCTAACAGATGGCGGTACAAGGTAATTCGTTGACTTAAAGACGTGTGTATCGGACTGATTGTGAGCCACAGCACCACGTGGCGGGGCACCCCTAGTATAATATAAATTAATTAATAATAATAATAAATATATTGGTTTGGCAAGTAAATAATTGTGGATTTTGTCGATAGATGGCTTTTTAAAATCAGCAATGATTTAGTTGCCAGCCCAATAATATTAATTAAATAAATATAATATTTTAATAAAGTTATTTAAATTTATATAATAATTTATATTTATTTATTACATATTTAAAATTAATTAATATAAATTAAAAAAAAAACAAAAAAAAAACGAATGGTTCCAAAAATAGTTTTATTTGGTTAGTACGAATATAATTATACAGTTAATTTAATTATATTTTTTTTGCATTTTCGTATTGTGTCGGGTAATAGGGTTAATGAAATTTTATAGAAAAAAACTTTCTATAGTAAAAGTGTTATTTTCTTATTAGTAATAATATCGATAGTAGAAATAGAAGGAAATTACAGGAGATTTGATTTCCTTGATTTTCTCATTTCCCCACTTTCCTCATTTCCTCTCCTCAATTCCCCATGTCCTTCGAACGTTTGAGGATGACATTACCTGAAGAGGATTTATAAGGATTTAGTCATAGAGATAAGCTCCGATTACCTTAACGTTCCTGGTTATCGTTTTCGAGCGGATTAAACCGATCTAGATCTCATTCGTAGAAATAGTATGATAGTAGTGGTTAGTTGTAAAAGGGAAGCCAATGGGTGCTTCTACATCACGTAAAAGCTTCATGGGATTTCGTGCATGAGAAACAACTTTACGATGAATCGGTTTAATACCAAAGACTCAATTGATAGGGAAAGCCAGAGGATGTAGTGGTATTCAAAGCATCTTTGAATATTCGATTTGGTTTAGAATTTACAGGGTGTCTTGTAAATACAGAGAAGATATATTAATTTTAATAGTTAATTAATAAAAAGTTGATAGGAAATATTGTTAATTAAATTTATTTTATGATTGTTTTTTTTTGATATTTAAAATTAACTGATATCAAAATATATTAATGATCTATATATATATATAAAGATATTAATTAAAAATATATAATATATATTATATTAATTATAAATATAAATTTAATTATATTAATATATTAATATATAAAATATAAACATAAATATATTAAAATATAAATAATATTATTAATATATTAAATATTATAATATAAAATATTATAAAAAAATATAAAATTTAATATAAATAATATTATTATTATATTAATATATAAAATATTAATATAAATATATTAATTATAAATATATAATATTAATAAATAATAGATATATAATATTAATAAATATTAATAAATATAAATATACAAATATTAATTATAAATATATAAGTATAAAATAATTAATTAATTTAAAAAAAACAAAGAAATAAGATACATTTAAGTCTAGTGCCATCTGTTGGCCATACATTTCGGTAATTGCGCGAAATACTAGAACATAACCTAAAATAAAATAAAATAAAATAAGAGCCCCTTTTTATGTTACATTTGTGTATTGTTCGATTTTAAATTGGATTATAAGAATATTATGATGAACAATACTGTAAAATATTTTGTGAACTTCATGTAAATTATTATTAAATTATTTAAAATTGATATTATTATTCTTTTTATAGGATTTTAAACTTTACCACCTCCCCACCTTCCATTCATCACCATTTTCGTACACCCAGTAGAAGAAAACCACAGATTCACACGAATGTACGTGCGTACGTGAGTGTTTGTTTTTTTTTTCGTATGTAATTTGTAAGAAAGTGTGTGTATTACATTCTACCTACGTTACTAACATATACACATACATACACATACCAATCTATTTGATACCTGCGGTAGGCGGTTTAAACTTCGGTAGAGAAGACCATTCAACGATGTTGTGTGCGAGTTCATACACCATAAGAAAGATAGAGAGAACCACCTCGATGGAATTGCAGGGCTGCAGAGATAGAGGAATTTCATGTGTTAGTTAAGTGTAAGCAGGATGTACGAAGAAATCTTTCTCACGTTCGCCGTGTTGCATCGTCAGGGACGCAAGCGACCTGAACAAAAATTCGCATTAGGTGTGTTCCGAAGGATCCCTTTTATGGTTCAATATTTTTTTCTTTTTATTTTTTATTTATTTCTTCTAACATCCTTAAATGTATGAAAAAAATAACATATGGGTATATGTTACGTTACGTCATTATTATATTTAATATATACGTAATGTATGTTGCGTATGTAGGTGTATATTTTTGATTAGATTATATATATGCCAATTAATAATAATAATAATAATAATAATAATAATAATAATAATAATAATAATAATAATAATAATAATAATAATTATATTATATATAATACATATAATTACTATATAATATTAATTTATAAAATATCTTTTTTATTTAAAATAATGATTCCCTTTCGGGATACATGGAATTTATAAAATATTAATATTATATACTAAAATATAAATTAAATTACATTAAATTAAATTAAAATATAAATTAAATTAAATTAAATAAAAAAATATTATTATATATGTTATTACTATATATATATAATATTAATTTATATATTACTAATATTATATATTAAAATATAAATTAAATTAAATTATATAAAATAAAATAAAACAAAATTAAAATATATAATATTTTAATATATTTTAATATATTACAATATAATATTTAATATAATTTATATTTATATATATTATATTTAATATTAATTTATAATTATTAATATATTATATAATATTATTATATTAATTATATATATTATTCTAGTATATAATATAAATAACCAATATAATTATTATAAAATTATTATAAATTATAAAATAATAACTATATATATAGGTACGTGTTTTTGTTATATATGTGAATGATTAGAATTAATATATTATTCTTGTTCTTTATAAATATATATATATGAATAGTTGAGAAGTTAAAAAGGATTGTTATTAAAATGATTATAATTGATGATAGAGAAACGTTGAATGACGACGATATCAGAGTGGCAATAATAGTCTGGTCATAAGATTATAACAAGGGTCACGTTTATCTCATTAAGACTTATTAAGTTGAATTACGGACGACACGATTAACGTACCACCCCATTTGGTTCTATTACTGAGTACTATTGTAACTATAGGAATGATTGTTGAATTGTTCGATAGATAGTGGCCAATTGTTCTCATCAAAAAAAAGCTATGTTATCTATGAGAATGTAACTATGAAGATTATCACTCTTCTTATTTATTCGTTATGAATTTAGAACAAAAAAATAAATAAAAAATAAGAAACGTTAAATGTTAATAAAAATTGAATGTAAAAATGAAATTTGTAAAATGTATTCATTGAAATGAAAATTTATCGCAATGTCAATATTATAATTTTTGGGTATAATCTGTTAAATAACATCTGACACGAATTAGTTATTTTAGACTGAAGAGCTTTAGATAAGGACATAAGCCTGACATATTACTGAGTTTGCTGATTATCATAGCAATTTATAGCTTTGATATACCACTCTAGGGGTACGAGTCAGATCAAAACATATTTTATCAATGAATTATGTATTTATATTTCGTAAAATGGAATATTGTTATTATATTTATACAAAATATGTGTAGAATTTTGATAGAATAATAATCAATTTTTTTGAAATGAAAAGAGGAAGAAAACAGCTGACGTTTTTTCTACGTAACGAGAGATATATTATTTAAAAAATATTCAATATTAAAAACACAGAATAGATTGTTTTTAATTTGAAAAAATGCTTAGATTAATACCACGAAGTATCGTTGATAAAATTGTTATCGATCGTTTATGTATATATATATATAAAAAAAGGAGTTTCTATTATCGTTTTTAGATTAATAGTCTTTATTTGATAGATATATATATATATTAAATTTTAAAAATTTTATATTATAAATTAAATAAAATTTATATTTATAATTGAATTTATATTAAAATTATAAATTAAATTTATATCTATTAATAAATTTATAATTTAAATTTATATTTAAATTTAATATATTTTAAAAAAATCTATATTTAATTTTAAAAATTTCATATTTTTATTATATGTACTATATGTTTTAAAAATCTACACATTAAATTTTATTTAAAATTTGACACACATAATTAAAAAAATATTATTCTTTTAATATTATAAATGAAAAATCATGTATAATTACATTTGAAAATTATATTTACACGTGTAACATTATCTCCTTCTGCAGCCCTGTAATTCTCTCGTTGAGAGAAGCAGGTGGATGAAGAGAGTCTATGAGAAAGGACTGTGGAAGGGGTAGTAAAGTTTGCTAGCTGACAATGGGCCAAGTGGAAAGAGAACGTATGGTCAGTCAGTGGTGAGCCGTCCTCGTAGGCGGACTACTTATACTATCCTATTACTATCCATATACATATACATATATACATTCAAATATGAATTTAAAAAACAACAGTGTTTATATTGAGTGATCATTTTGAGTATTATATTTATATTAAAATACTTGTCATCGTATTCGTCTTATCAAGATTCAAAAAAGGTATCGTTTGAAAACAACCCACTTTTTTATTTTTGTTTTCTTAGTTTTTTATTAAAATTGGTATAGAAAAAAAACATAGAAAAAAACATAGAAAAAAAACAAAACACAAAAAGAAACTTAGCATGTTACAAAACAAAGCACCTGTTTGTTTACCTTACGTTAGTTTTCGATAAACATTGGTATAACAATAAAATATACAAAAAAACAAACCAAAACAAACATAAACATAGGGTGTTACAAAACAACCACTTTTTCGTTTTTGTTTTCTTAGTTTTTTATTTAACATTGGTATAGAAAAAAAATAGGAAAAAAAATAAACATAGGGTGTTACAAAACAACCACTTTTTCGTTTTTGTTTTCTTAGTTTTTTATTTAACATTGGTATAGAAAGAAAAAAATAGAAAAAAAAACCAAAAACAAAAATAAACATAGCATGCCAATATCGAATTATTTTTATATCTTATTAGAATATTATTATTATTATTTTTTATTTATTTATTTATTGTATACTATTATATTTTTAAATATTTAATATATTACCAATAATTAATAATTAATTATATTTATATTATATACATATTTATTTCTTTTTTTATATTTATATTGTGTTAGTGAACGTGTGTTAGTTTATATTGATTTTTAAATGAATTTTTCGAAATTACATTGAAAACAACATTCACGGATCGTGAACATAAAAAAAAGGGGAGATCGTGAAGATTATTAATTCGAATGAAGAAAAACAATAGATGAAAGAGAATGCGAAGTATTCGTGTGATTTTTTTTTGCATTGGTGTACGTGTCTGTGTGTCTGTATGTGTGGATCGTAAACAGGTATATGTATTGCGATTTGATGAGAAGATCGCCTCCGGGATGTATCACACAAAGGGGTAAAAGGAAAAATTTCGTTTGCTCCGCCTATTTCTCCCCCCTCAACCCCCCTCCCATCACTCTACTCCCAACCTTTAATGTTCTCGAAGTGCACTTAACACAGGGTAGAAATTTTTCTCACATAGTCGTACGATTTCCATATTTATGGTGGACACATTATATCATTTATATTTTTTTATAAATTATTTCATTATTTCAATAATAATTTTTAATTTAATTTAATAATTTAATAATTTAATGAATAATTAAAATAATAATTAAATAAAATAATTAATTTAATAATTAAATATAATATTTTTATAAATTATTTAATTATATTTTATATTAAATTTAAATAATGTGCCACACCATAAATTTTATAGAAATATTTTATAATAATAATTGATTTTATTCAATTATGTGTCATAAAATAAAACGTTTATTTATATTTTTTGATTATTAGTTATGTTGTATGCATTAATAAAAAAAACGATTTTTTTAAGTGATCATTTTGTTAGTTTATTTTAAAGATGATTTCATTGGTGTCAATTTGTGAGTTGTCTGAAATATGACGTAAGAGATAGTAGTATAGTAAGTGTCTGAAAGGAATGCGAGTTTAAAAAAATTCGTGGTCTCGAAAATGGTAGGTTAGGTAGGTGTAGTAAAATTGGGTTGGGTATTCGAACTCGGGGTCTTCTTCCGTTTTCCGGATGACTACTCTAATCATTTTAATCTACTCAAGAGAACCCTTCGGTCAGTCACTCAGACAACCAACCAACCAACCTCTTCACGAATGTTTACTCATTAGGAAAAGAGGTTGTTCGTTCCCACAGGATTTCCTCTATTGGAAACCAAAAGTATAAAAAAAATGGAAATGAAATATGATAGAGTAGTATTAAAACATTAACGTAGTACAATCAAAGTGTACTTTAATTGATGACCAATCGTAAAAATATAATATTTATATGAAGTGGTGTATAATTGAATTTATACGGTAGAGTTTAGGTTATGTTCAAATGTTTCGCATACTCACCAAAATCTATGGCCAACAGATGGCACTGAACTTACCTGTATCTTTTTCTTTTATTTTTTAAGTTAATTACTTATTTTTTTAAATAAATTAATGTAATAAAAACCCAGCTGTATGTGAATGCAACGTTGTATCAAAATTTCAAGACAATCAGTAAAATACTTTTGGTTATTACCGATTATATATATACAGAAAAAGATTAGATTATGTTCAAATGTTTCGCGTACTCACCAAAATCTATGACCAACAGATGGCACTGAACTTACCTGTATCTTTTTCTTTATTTTTTTAAATTAATTAATTGTTTTCTAAATAAATTACTGTAATAAAAAGCTAGCTGTATACGAATGCAACGTTGTATCAAAATTTCAAGACAATCTACACTTTTATATATATAGATAGATAGATTTGAAAATTATATGGAACTATGTAATACAAAATTTTATACTTTAAATTTGAAGAACTGTATAAGGGTTGAAGATAGGTGCAGCAACGATCGAAAATTTTTCCCTTGTTCCCTTTGTACCCGTTTTCAACCCGTTCTTCTCAGCTATGTACATTATATATATATATATGTATACTTCATGTAGCATGTATGCTCACTTGTCGGCTCGAGCAAGTGCACGAGCTCGAAACTGTGCTCGTTAGAGCTCTTTTGAAACGTCATCTCGAAGAGAACAGGATGAGAGATACAGCGAAGTGGAAGTCCTTGCTTTCAGTCGAAAAGTACCTTCTAATGAATAGAGTTGCGGTAATCTTCTAATTATAATTGCTCGACGAGCTACGGCCAAATTTCTCTTGACACGAAAAAGGATTCTTGATGGTGATAGTGTGGTTGTATATTTGTTAATGTTGTAAGTGTAGGGGCTAGTCCAGGCTTGATTATTCGGAATTTGCTGCTCCATTGTGTTTACTTTTAATTTGATTCGTCAAGTATTTTATTTTTTTTTATTTTTTTATTTTAAATGAAAGTATTATTTCTATTGTTTTATATGAGGAACTTTTGTATTTTTTTTTGATATTTCAAATTAATTTAATAATGAAACGTTTATATTTAAAATTGAACTATTTAAAAGGTTAGATAATAATTAAATTAAATAAAAAATTTTGCTATATATATTTAATATACATATATTTATTACTTTTTTTTATATCTTAATTAATTTAATAATAAATTTATTTTAAAATAGTTTATATTTAATATAAAAAATTATATTTAAAAATAAACTATTTAAAGATTTATCTATTTTTAGATAATAGTTAAATTAATTATTAAATAAATATTAATATAGTTAAATAATTTAATTACAATAATATTGTATATATAATTATATTATATTATATATATATTTATTATTTGTCTTTGATATCTTATAATTAGTTGAATAATAAAACGTTTATATAATATTTAAAAATACACACTCAAAAAAACGCTTGTATAACAGAAACTTTAGAAAACCTTTTTTTAACATCATGAGAGAATCTCAAATAAAAAGCATTTTTTTTTTTAAATAGCAGAGACTTAAAATGACGTGTATATATATGCTTTAATAGGGAGAGAGTTGCAAGGCCAGGGCCGTATATTGTGGGAACTCTTTATTCGTATTTATGATGCTTCCGTCGATACTTGCCAAGTTCTTGTTAAAGACTGTAAAACTAATTTATTTCAATGTTATATATACAAACCATAGAATCAAGTGAACCAATTATTATTTGTATATAGAAAGTAACTTATATAAAATGAGAACGATGATGATATGAAAGAAAGTTCTATACCTTTTTAAGTAAACAAAACTATGAAACGTAATTGAAATGAAATTAAGGATTGCTTTTTTTTTATTCGAATTTATATTTTACAATTCATATTTACCATTTCTATATATAGTTACAGTTTAAAAATAAATATTATTAAAAGAGACCTCACCCAATTGATGATAAACGTGATGTCAAGTGAAATTCAAAACGTTGATGAAACCGACACGTTTTTTATAACGTCACAAGGATAAATCAATTTTGTTCGAATAAAAACTGACAAAACAACCGACATATAGTCCTTCTATTATATTATATTATATATGTATATATGTATATATATATGCAAGTCAGGTTCGATTTATATGCATGGTAAAAGTAGAATTGAAACGTAGCACGTACCAAGTAAAGCTTTTATTATTGTACCGATGGAAATGGTGGTTATAACTAGGTGGGTAGGGTTTCAATGATAATTGGAATGCTAAGATGAAAGTGTAGATAATGATATGATAATAATTTCAATAATGGGTAGTAGATGAGAACATTTTGTACGTGAAAGATCATTCGATGCATCAAAGAAACTATGTTTACTAATTGTAACTTATATCTATAAAGTGTATACACACATATATATATGATGATTATGTGTGTGTACGATTCGTGTGAAGAATATGACGAAGTTACTGAGAATAGAAATTCTCCGAAGAAAGCATCGAAGGTCAATAGGAGTAGGGGACACATGTATACATATTATATATATGTGTATATATATGTGTATATATATATGTATGTATTCTTCAAGGAAGAGAAAGGAGGAATAAGAAAGATATTTTGGGAAGTAGCTTATTCGAAGTTTTCGTTTGTGTTGTGAACTGTTAGTTTAATGTTATTTGAAAAAATATTTAAAAGGTGTATTGTAGATGGTGTAATAGTTTTTTTTTTACTATTTTTTATGTTGCGGTGTATTTGAGTGTGTGTACATATTTTAATACGATTTTTAGGTACTACATTAGCAAACATTTTTTTAATTAAAATTTAATTAAATTATTAATTATTAATTATTTTTTAAATTATTAATAATTATTAATAATAATTTAATTAATAACAAAAAATTTAATTTATTAAAAATCATTGATATGCTGATGAAAATGTAGAAAAAATTAATTCTCCATTTTCTTTTTAAAAAAATGATTTGAAAATCTTCTTTAAGGGATTCAAATTTTCTTTCAATTTCTAAATAAAAATTAACAAATATATTTTATTCTTAACAACAACAAATTATTATTTAAAATTATTTAACTTCTTAAGCACTGCTGAATGTTGCTCGGAATTATTTTTCTATACCGCAGAGTTCAACACAATTATTTGAATTTAATTATTAAATTACAATTTTTTATTAAAATATATTGCACATATATACATTAACCTAAACAATTAACTTAAATAATTAATTATAATATAATTAGATATGATAATATATATTTTAAATAATGTCATCTTCGAAAGCCATTATAATGGTGCATCGTACCGGAAGATGGCATCCGCGAAAACCACTATAATGATGCGTAGAGTCTAAGAGGTTTAATTGGTTAAGTTTACCCAAAAATACGAATGTTACAATGTAAAAACAAGTAACACGTATCAGAATCCAACATATATTGAATTGTTCGGAAAGTAATTTTGTTTTTCTGTAGTAAATTTTTGATTTGAGGTTAAATCTAGGCCTTTTAAATGGACATAAACAGTTGAATTTAATAAATTGAACCTCTCATCGATCTCACGTGCTGTTATTTGTCAGTTTGCATCAACTAATGCGTCAGAAAAAAATGAAATTACTTTCAGAACAACTCAATAGTTAAAAAAAAAAAGAACCAAAAAATAGAAAGAGAATATAAAATTCGTTATACAAAACTAAATCAACGGATCTAAAGTCAGCGTTATGAAGTGAAGCAGGCAAGCCAAGACTTTGGAGAACCTAGGCATCAGCATATCACGGCTGGCGAGAGTCGAGTGCCACTCGAGACGGGATGCTCGAAAGCAAATTAGCGTTTGGCGGGATTCCTTTGTTGATGTCTGTGTATATGTATATGTATGAGAGAGAGAGAGAGAGAGAGAGAGAGAGAGAGCGAGAGAGAGAGAGAGAGAGAGCAAGAGAAACTGGGCTTTATCATTTATGTTAGTTGTGTGTTGTATGGGCGTGAATGGAGCGTCATTACACGAGGAGTACAGTGTACCCGGTCGTACCATTCGCCACCTTCCAGCGTACGATCTCGATGTGAACCGTGACGCAATGTTCGCATGAATGTCCCATTTGACGAACCCAAGGATATATATATCCTTATATATATGTATATGTATATGCATGTGTGTGTGTGTGTTTGTATGAATGTATGTATTTTGAAGAGACTCGTGCGATTTGAAACACCTTCGCACTTTTTCCACGCTTCTTCTTCCCTCGTGTATTTCTTTTCCGTTCTTCTTCCTGCGAGGCAATTTTCACATAACATTTACATTTAGAAATTATATTTTCATGTTTCTTTTATGTTATATTAAAACTATGACGTCTGGTGGCACCACGCTGGTACGATACAAAAACTATCTGTTGTATGTCAGTGGTACCACTTTGGTTCCATTTAAAAAAACCAAAAAGTAACATTTGAATTATATTTCGTGGGTGTTTAGGGAACCATAATAATTATAAAGTTGTGATTATTTAACCAAGAATTAGGTAAGAACAATTTTTGGATAACATATTTTAATTAAAGCAATAAATATTGCCGCCACTTTCGAAATTTTTGAAAAATCCAAAATTTCCAAACTACTATTATTTGTGGATGGCATAGTGTTAATCGAAGAAAAATTTTGTTTAAAGTGGAAATATTATTTTTATATTATACTATATTTATTAAATTAATAAAATAATCCCTAGTAGCACAAAATATTGAAAAGTATTGAATATATGTGTATTTAATATTAAAAAGAGATTTAATGTCTTTTTAATATTAAAAATTTAATATTAAAAATATGTATTCAATATTTTTCAATATTTTGTGCTACTAGAGATGAAACTAAATTTGTCTAATAAGTATAATATAATACGATAAGTGCTTTTCAATGAAATTTGATATCAGCTTAATTATTATCAATAGAAGATCGAGTTACATCTGTTTTTTGTTGTTGTTATAAAGTAAAAGAGATAAAATTATTAACTTCACAAAGAATCCACACTGTTATTTTCAACGAAAGTAATATCGTAAATTGATCCTTGTGTGTATCTCTGTGTGTATGTGTGTGTGTTTTTTTTTGTTTGGTTTATTTTAAAACAGACGATGACGTTTATACGTAAAAGAAATAATTTGTCATTCGTGACAGGACGTTGAGAGGGAGTAGTATCGTAGTCTACTCGCGTGACACGGATCCACGAAATCATCATCAACAGAGAGACTGGACGTATCCGGTCCGACTATTGCATACAAGTGTGTGCTATGCACAATGATACCCACTGTACACTATCATCGACCTAAATATTTCGAAACTTTCACGAACCATCTCTGTTGAGACGTACCACAAATTCCTTTTTCTTTAAATTCCTCGATAAAAAAATAAACTAAAAATCGTGATTACGTATACATTTCGTTATTCCTCTTTTTTCTATAAATAAATATTCAAAAAAATCTCCAGATAAATAAAATCAATAAAATATAAAATATAAAATATTATGTTTCGTGCATATATATTTAAATATATACTAAATTATTCTATTAATTAATTAATTACAAATTTTTCAATAAAATGAAAAACCTTCGTTATTTTATACAAATTGTAATAAAACAAAAATACCATGACCGAGATATTTCTTGATCGTTAAATCGCAAAAACGAGTAATCCGAGTTGAACCGAGATACTCCAACTTGGAAACCTCGATCTTTCTTTTATTCTCTCCTTGGTTAAACATTTCTCTCTCTGTCTCTTATGCACCTCTTATTCTTTTTCTTCTTCTCTGCGATCTACAACAACAACAACAAGCACAAGTGTGATGTCTCTTGCATCACGTCACTCGTTCTCAGTCAGTCGCATTGCATAAACGGTACTTGGGAATTAACCGGTCATAGCATTCCTTTTCTATCCCCCTTATATCCCCCCTCCCTCCACCCACACTTTACCCTGAATTAAGTCAATTAAGAAACGAGGCGTATAGTTCATTTTTCTCTCCCTCTAATTTTTTCTTCATCGTTTTCTTTCTTTCTCATCTTCTAATTGCCACTATACGTTTTTACTTCTAACGAGTAGAAAAAAACGAAGAGAAAAAAAAAATTAACTGATTCTTTTTTTTCATTAGCAAAATCAGAACTAATTCCCCTATTTCAATCGAGTGGTGGAGGGGGGCAAGAAGAGTGGGGGGAAAAGAAATGAGGAATAAGAGTGAGGAAGAAGAGTGGGGGAAGAAGAGATGAGAAAGAAGAGTGGGGGAAGAAAAGATTGGGAAGAAGAGTGGGGGAAGAAGAGATGAGAAAGAAGAGTGGGGGAAGAAAAGATTGGGAAGAAGAGTGGGGGAAAAAGAATTCATTTTGATCGAACTACTTGAACAAAATGAACTACTGTACTTTATAAATAAAAAAATAATCTCAAGGAAGATTGAAATAATTAATAAGAACACAATTTCAATAATTATTGTTAATCGAAGTTTTTCTAACGTTGGTACGTTTTTTTTCTATTTTTTCTTTTTTTTTTGTAATTTGCAACGATGAATGCCAACGTTGTTAGATCGTTACGGTAAGATGGCTCATGGCGGATCTGATAAATTTGTTCTATTTTCTACCATTCCTTTTAGCGTTGATTTAACGACGTTACTAATCGATCTTATGTTAAGTTAGTTGAATTCCTTGGCATTAAACTCACGATGAAAGGTTTATACCGTAACCTTTCTTTTTTCTTTTTCTTTTTTTTTTTTTTAAATAAGTAATTTATCGAGTTATGATATCGTTTGAAATTATTTTGTTCATAGTTTGAATATAAACACAATAAATTACATAGGCGTTGTATTATTCGTTGTATCAGTATTTTCAAGACAATCATTATATTATTATTGTTATTGTTATTATTATTATTATTATTATTATTATTATTATTATTATTATTATTATTATTATTATTATTATTATTATTGATTATCGTATATCTATAGTTTTCACTTTTCGTGGTTTTAATCGAGTTAATTTGTACGATGGTATCTCGTAACAGGGAAAATAAACAAACCTCGTGTGCTTTTACAAAATGCGAATTTTTTCATATATATATTTATATTTATTTATTTATTTATTTATTTTAAAGATTAAAAATCGCATAGATAGTTATATTGTTGCAAAATTGATATAAATCAATCTCGTGGAATTAATTTGTTATTAATTTTAATCTTTCCGATCTTTCCAATTAAATTCGATACGTTGTTTCATTTAATTTCTTTCTTCTTTTTTTTTTTTAATAATAATAACAAAGAAATAATATTTATGTCTGCATAAATAATAATAATAATAATAATAATAATAATAATATGATAACGCGAATTGTTCTAGGTATTGAATTTTTGTTTCTTGTTTCATTTTTTTGCTGAACTCGTAGAAACAATCAGGTATCAAGGTACGAAGTTTGAGTTAGCAAAAAATGACAAAGAAAATAAAAGAATATTTTTTCGTTTACGTGTCGATTTGAACTGAAAGTATCACGAATCTCCCCACCCAACCCCTTTACCCCAATGTTACAAAGCATATAACAAATCTTTGTCATTTTTATTTGATATCATTGTCTACAAAAAAGAACTTTGTGTTCGATACGTTTGTTTCTACAAAATGTAAGAAATCACGTACGAAAGACGTATATAATAATGTAACGGAGTCATCGTTGAGTGAGCACGAAGATTGAACTAAAACACTTGGAAAATTTCATTTGAAAAAAGAACAAAATCATCAAATTGCTGAGTAATCTTTCACGTTACTAACAAAATCTAAAGATTCATTCATTTGAAATTCCTTTACGCTCGGTAAAACTCTACCGATGGAAAAGATATCTGTGTACTTGAATATTTTCCCATAGAAAATGTTTCATTTTGAGTGAAATATTTAATTAATTTTGAAACAGTTATATTATTAACATTTCATCGAATTCATTTCATGTTTTTGTTAATCATTTTGAAAATAAATACATTTTATGTTTATAAATCATTACTTACTTAGATTAAATGCTTTAAAAATTGTTTTTAACATACGTTTACAATAATTATATATATTATACTATTTTAATCTTTTGAATTAATTTATCTAAAACATATGTTTGTAAAAATAAAATAAAATACAAAAATAAAATAAGATAATTTAGGAAGGACACAATATTTATATTAAACTATAATATAATTAAATTTAATTTAATTAAAGAAAAAATTACAAAATAAAATAAAATACAAAAAAATAAGATAATTTAGGAATGTAACAATATTTATATTAAATTATAATAATTATATGTTAATTATAATATAATTAAATTTAATTTAATTAAATAAATAATAAAAAAATAAAATAAAATAAAAAAATAGTAAATAAAAATATAAATAAAAAATACAATAAAATAATAAATAAAAAATAAAAAAATAAATTTAATTTAATTAACCAAATTTATTTTAATTAAATATCGAAATAAGAAACACCCCTATTCTTTTTTTCTTCTTAGCTTATCTCAAAGATAAATAATCATTGATATTAATTAATTAATTTTTTGTTCGTTTATTAATAGTTGCCGATAGAAAAGAGACGAAGTAAACAATAAAAAATTAGCGATGAAGGCGGTACAAGAACAACAACAACCAGAATCGATAGAATCCAACGAATCGGTTTCCGCCTCTTCGATTGAGTACGCCTATCGACCATTGACAACGAAACATAGAAGGGCCGGAAGTACCGGTACTACCGGAGATGAGGAATACACCACCGATGAAGATGAGCTTTATCCGGACGAAGCTGATTGTCCGATCGGTTCAACCTTGCATGCACCTCATCCGATTCTTAAATCCGATCTTGCAAGAGCTGCGACTGATTTATTTGGTTATGCGAATAAAAGGGAGGGTGAGGAAGAAGAACCTACGAGTCTCTTTGACGAAGATGACAAATTTCTTAACAACAGGTTAGTTGGCTAATTTTAATCTGATGCCACCCCCAAAATAGAGGCTTTTTTATTTTTGACACCTTGTATTTATTTTTGCTTGATGTTCATGTTTAATTCTTTACGGCACAGAATTGCAGATAATAAAATAAATGGGCGTACGTTATATAGAAATTTTATTACGTTTTATTATTAAAATATTGGTATTTTTTTTTATTAACTTATTTTATTTATTATATTATTTAAATTTATTTTATTGTAACGTAAAATGGTCGTATGTTGCATAGAAATTTGATTACGTTTTATTATAAAAATATTGGTATATATTTTTGTTTTTTATTAATAAAAGTATCACGTAATATAAAAATATAAAAATATAAAAAAAAGAGTAATAGTTTAACTATATATTTGTAACGTAAAATGGTAGTATGTTGCATAGAAATTTTATTACGTTTTATTATAAAAATATTGGTATTTTTTTTTTTAATAATAAAAGTATCACATAATAAATACAATATATAAAAATAAAATTAATAAAATTTTTATTAATTTTATAATTTTATAATAAATCTTTTTAAATTTATAAAATATTTTAATCCCACCGTGCCCTAAAGAGTTAAATAAAACTATAAATCAAATTACTATAACCTAATTAAAGTAAAAATAACAAGCATATTACCAAAAATATTAATTTGACTAAAGTGTCAAACATTGACAGACAGAAATTTTAAATATTGATCTTCTATTGGCATTAATATGTTTTACAATATCTAAAGTATTGTTGTAATTGCTGTAAACAAAAAATTACTTGTTTCCAAAATTCTATTGCACATTTTCTGAAACAATTGTAGGGTTGTTAGGTTCCAAGTAAAAGGATTAATTTGTGAAGAATTGTGACAAATGCAAATATTTTCTTACAATTGATTTTTATATAACTGAACATGATGTTTTGTTTACATTTAGTTCTAGTTTAGCCAAATCAAATTCACTGTTCGTATACAACGACAAGATTCATAATGTTTTAACGAGGCATCGAAGTCCGACGACAATGAACGAAAAGAAGCCTAGCGAGTCTATCCTAAACACGCATGCGTACAAGTCAGATATTCAGGTACCTGCTACTCAGACTATGACTAATTTGGACGTTAGGTTGGGTGATGAGAAAATAGATGATGTTATGGAAGAAGATACAGGAATTAATAAATGGGAAGAAGATATTTGTTCAGCATCATCATCGTCAGATATAACATCATCTAGAAAAAAATATGAGGTAAATAATAATTCAAATCACATTGTAAACATCGTTAAAATGTTTCAAAACATTTGTTGAACTTTTTAATAGAAAAAGAAAATAATTCCAAGTATTAAATATCATAATATTTGAAAAGATTCGTTATTGTTGTTATTATTCAAATGAATAATGAAAATAAATAAATATCTGATTAAACGTAGGTTGATACGAGAATTAAGGAAGAAATTACTATAACGAAGGATCCAATTGAAAATCCACCCTCACCGACTACCGCACAATGGGGTAGAGCCGTGGCTGAGGTAAAAGAACACGCTGTCGCTAAATTGCAGGAAGAATTGAAGAGAGCTCACGAGGAATTGAAATTGAAGGACGAAGAAGTTGCTAGGCTCTCGAGAATTCGGCAGGATGTCGAAACCGAATTGGAGGAATTAACCGCAAGTTTGTTTCAAGTACGTCGCGTGTCTCGGAGATTCGAAGATCTTAAAAACAAAAAACAAAAAAGAAAGAAAATGATATGAAAAAATATCAGATACTGGAAGATATAAATTGAAATTTTTATAGGAAGCGCACAATATGGTGCGCGAAGCAAACGTGCGTCAAGCAACGGCTGAACGTCTTTTGGAGGAAAGTCGAATGAAAGCTGAAGTTTTAGCTGCCGAAGTGACGGCATTAAAAACTTTGGTTTTAACTTCGACACCGGCAAGACCAAATCCTCATTTGCATCCTCAGATCGATACGAGATCTCGTTTGTGTTCGAATGATGAATCTCAACAAAGTCTTTTTGCTAAAAAACATCGAAGGTAAATTTTTTTTCTTATCTACAAGCGCGAAACAATTTAATAAGAAATTTTATAAATTTAACAAATATATGAATTATAACTCTTTGAGGTACGCCAGTATCTACCATTTTTTATGCATAAATTTGCAATATTAAATTATTATTATTATTTATATATATATATATATTATATTAATTTAATAATTATATAAAATTATATAATAATATTATATAATATTTTATTATATAAATTATAATCAAATTATATAATAAATAAATAAATTAATATATTAATAAATAAATTATTTATTATATAAAGTTATAATAAAATTATATATTATATAATTTTTTATATTAAATAAAAAAAATCAAATTTCTCTAAAACACATAATGGGAGTCTTTTACATATATTGGGGTGCCCTTTTTATTTTCTAAAATTTCGTACCTCAAAGAGTTAACTAATTATTATTAACAAAAAACAAAAATATTGATTAAACTTTTTGATAAAAAAGGTCGCCATCGCATTTCAATCTTAAATATGGTCGAGAAAATTCACCACCAGAATCACCTGTCAAAGAACAAAGGCCGTCATTACCTAGCGATAGAGAAACCTTAACCAGGGATTGGAAGAAGGATCGTGAAAAGGATAGAGACAAGGATTGTAAGGATTTAGGATTAGAAGTTGATCCTAGAGTTCATACGGAATTTCTTAGGTGGAAGGCAAATCCTTGCGTTGATAAAAGCGATCCATTTGTTGCCAGAGTGTTCAAAGAAGACATTGATCTTTGTTTAGATTTTCCTAATAAAGAACTTGGTTCTAGAGTCCGACAAGCTGTTCTCGATGGAATCATTTTCATTGAGGCTGTCAGTGATAAAACCAAACTTGCCTTTCCTAAGTATGTATTAATATTAACATTATATTATTCATAATTTTTGATAAGAATTGTTAACATTGTATTTGTTATTTTATTTGTAGAAAATGTGCACTATTGGAAGCGCCAAGACAATGTCATTATCGTATGAGACTGGGTGATCAGGAGAACCAATGGCATTGTATCTCTCAAATTTGTCGCAATCGAGTTAGTATTCTTTTTTTTTTTTAAATATATTTTATATACAAAATATGTTTATACATTATACTTTTATATTGGGTTGGGTTTAAAGTCATTGCTGATTTTAAAAAGCCATCTGTTGGCAAAATTTGCAATCACTTAGTTGCTAACCTTATATATATATATATATATATATTATATTTTTATTAATATAATTATATATTAAATATCTTTATATCATTGATATAATTTAATAATTCGTCGCAATCGAGTTAGTGTAGTTCTGTTTTTAAATATATTTTAAATACAAAATATTTTTATACATTATATTTTTATATTAGGTTAGCAACTAAGTTATGGTTGATTTTAAAAAGCCATCTATCGACAAAATTTGTAATTATTTAGTTGCTAACTAAATATATTATATTTTTATATATTATATCTTTATTAATATAATTAAAATAATTATAATAATAAATTAATATAATTTATATCTTTATATCATTGATATAATTTAATAATAATTCCTATAACATTAATTTTTTTTTAGATTATAGCGGTCTGTGATTTTCTCAATTATTTACGTTACGTAGAACGAGGTCTTGTTAAAAGTTCAGGTAAATTATATTATCAATGTAACAATTCTGCATATTACCATTTTAAAATTATACTTCGACCATAAAATAATTCTTTTGTTATAGTTCACGACGTATATTGGGAAATTACACGATTACGTAAAGAGATGGTGTTCGCTCGTTTGGGCTTAGTGCTTTCATCTTGAAATATTTTTCTAGGAGGGAATTTCATCTAGTCTGGAAATATAACGGCCGTAAACACGGACCTAGAAAATATTATTATGTTTTTTTTTGGATGATCGAAGAGGGAGGAATGAAAAAAAATATGATTGGAGAGAGTAGTTTAACACTTTGAGTGTCACGTCAGTCATAAATGATTGACATTGAACTTCACGTTCAAGCCGTGTCAAGAACCGATGCCTGGCTCAACTCTTCGTTTTGCAGCATGTGGTCTGACAAAGATTTCCATAAGAATTCGCATGGCGCTCAACTTGTTAATGGGGATTAAAGTAAGATAATAATATTGATCGTAAAGTAACGATCGATAATAGTTGTCTTCTGTTGACATGAGAGTATTGGGGTTGTACGATTTATGAAATCATTTTTATTTCGTATATATTCTTCTCTCTCTCTCTCTCTCTCTCTCTCTCTATTTATCTATCTCTATCTTTCTATTTTACTGTCGCTATTTAGTATATTAGATTAACACTTATTGCCAATTGGGAAAGATAATGACAAAAAGCGACAATGCAATTGATTCAAGGGGCTGTGAATGATCTTAGAAAAAAAAAAGAAATAAAAAAAAAACGAGAAGAAAAATATGAAAAAGCATAAAAAAAAAGAAATAAAGAGGCAATTGTTTAGACGTTATCGATAAGTTCCCAACATGACAAATGTATATAAGAAAAATAATGACGTTTTTTGAATCTATATTACTTTATACGATTAAATAATAGAATAAACATTGAAAATGTTGTGGACGTTTGTGCAATGAGAAAAAAAGAACTTGAGAAGAAAAAAAGGGGTAGGGGGTGATAGGGCATACGACGCATAGCGATCGTCCCTTAAAAAAAAAAAATGTTGATATTCGTTGTTATATATTTGTGAGTATACATTATTGATATTATTACCTGTAGATAAAAGTAAAAGAGAGAAAAAAAGAAAAGAAAAAAAAAAGAAGAGAATAATGTTTTATGTGGACCAGAGGAATCTTTGAATAGTTAAAAAAAAAAAAAAAATACAAGAGTAGAGAAGAAATCATTTGATGTATTTTCTTGCATTCGTCGTAGACGTTTATTATATATATAACAAAGCAGCGAAGTTAGTTTAAAATTCGTTTAAACAAATGTGCGATATAATAGAATTTATTAGTTATTATTATTGATACGTATTAACGTATGCGTTGCAAGTTGTTTAAAAAAAAGGTGCATATTATATAAAACGTTTTAATTAATTTATTTTGATATATAATTGTCATCAGATAATAATCTTCCGAATTGTAATAATTTAGATGCTCCGTTTTAGCCAATTAACCCTTTGAGTGCTCAATACTTTTACCTAAAATGTTTTTGTAGTAACAGAATAATATAATTATTATTTAATTATTAACCTAAATAATAATTAATAATAATTAATTATTAATATTGTATTATAATATAATAATAATAATTTTATTAATATAATTTAATTATATGTATATATATTATATTATATTATATTATATTATATTATATTATATTATATTATATTATATTATATTATATTATATTATATTATATTATATTATATTATTATTATATTATATTATATTATAATATTATAATTAATTTAAATTAAATTAAATTTATTATTAAATAATAAAATAATTATTATTTCAAATAATAAATTATAAAATATAATTTAATTTTATAAAATAATAATTATTTTAATATAAATTAAATACATATAATTAAAATAATTAAATTATTATTATATAATTAAATTATTTTATAATTTATTATTTTAAATATTTAATATAATAAATTATAATAATTAAATAAATTATATTTAATAATTGAAATTTTTCTTTCTGAATATAATTTCATTGATTAATATAAATATTAAATTACTTTATTATACATTAATATTAATAACAAACACTTATGTTTCGAACGATAAGGTTAGTAATTTTTACTAAACGCATATATGCGTCCATACTACTCAAAGGGTTAACAATTCACACACAATTCCAATTTTTCTACGCGCCTTTTTACGTGTAACAGTTCTGAAAAGTTTTTTCAATTAACTGTTCGTTATATATATATATATAAATATATATAATATAATGATATTTTGCTATTTCGATATTTAAAAAATTTATTATTAGCAAATTTTGTCATGTTGCAAACGAAGTAAACAAATATTTAGCTGCAAGCTGAATTATAAATATTCTAATGACTTCGTTGACTGAAAGGCGATATTTTAAAGTCTTCCAATGATTTCATTCGATTTACTATAGTTTTGTCAAATTATTATTACTATTATTATTATTATTATTATTATTATTATTATTATTATTATTATTATTATTATTATTATGACGAGACAATGCGAATATATCGAATGAATTATTCGCTGAATGAAATATTATTATATCGTAGAAAAAAGTAACAAAGTGAAATAATTTTTTTTTTATTATAAATTAATCTTGATGAAGTTTACTCCACATATTCGTAGGAACAAATAAAAAAATAAAGAATCGCTGATTATAATTGAGGAAGAAAGAGAAAAATTTCTCGCCTTAATATATTTTTTTTCTTATTATTATTAACGGCGAATATATTACCTGTAAATACAAGAATATACTACTATTATTACTATTACTATTACTACTTGCCTATCGAATGTAAATAGACTGTCATGAATGAGATCTGAAGAAAAATAAGATTCTTGTATTTAAAAGATGAAAAATAATAAAGGTAAATTCCATTGTTCGATTTGTTTTTCTTTTAAGAAAACTTTTCTTCTTCAAAAATTATGCGTTTCATCGTTTAACAGGATTGACTGTAAAAAAATGACATCGTAGATCGAAGTAAATAACAATTTTACAAATTATAAATGGCATGTTACGTATCAGTCTTTTTTTTATTTATTTATAATAAGTAATATAATGATAATTATTGTATTGTTTGTTTACTTGATATTTTTGCAATTGTTCATACATAATTAGATACATTGAGGTTAGGTTTTCTTTTTTTTATATTAGTGTTTAACGATTTGTTATATTCGTTTTTTAATGACAAGATTTAATGGTGGGGGTGAAATGGTGAAACCATCGATACCCAATAAATTAGGTTCGGGATATCCTGATGCTAGGGCAAAGTTAAATTTTTGCAACATGGAAGCTGTGACTAAGAAGAGTATATTTTTTGCAAGAATTTCACCTGGACATCTTCTACGACCTGTAATAACAACGAAAAAACCAAATTATATTATATACATATATAATATAATTATATTATAATATAATTTGTTTTTATATATATTCTATATATTCTATAATTTACTAATAAAATTATAATATTATATATATTCTATAATTTACTAATAAAATTATATTATATATATAAATATTATATTATATATAATATATTAAATTTTGAAATATTGTAATATTGTAATAATTAAAATATTAAATATTAGGTATTTTATATATATAGATATATTGTATATATAATTTAATTTTATTAGTAAATACAGTAATTAATTAATAAATACAAATTTTTCCTTATTATATATTTTTATAAAGTAAAAATAACTAAAAAAAAACTAAAAAAAAGTACTTCGTAAAAATATATAATAAGTAGATAAATTTATAAAAAAAGAAAAAATTATAATTCCATAAATATGAAATACCTAATCCAAATATCATTATTAGTAAATTATAGAATATAAATATTATTAGCAAAATACAAAGTAAAAATATATAATAATTAGATAAATTTATAAAAAAAACTAAAAATAATATGGAATACCTAATCCAAATGTCATTATCCAAGGATCATCACAATATTCTCCCATTTCATTGATAAATCTTTCTGGACGAAATACTTCAGGATCACCCCAATGATTTTCATCCATATGAACACTCATGAAATTTGCCAACATAATTGAATTCTTTTTAATATTGTATCCTAACAATGTTGCATCGTTTGTAGCACGATGTGGTACAGAAGTCGGTCCTACGTTTCCCATTCTTGCAACTTCCGCAAGAGTTGCTTGTAAATATGGCAATCTATGAATATGTATGTGTATATGAGATTTTAAATAGAAACAACAATAATTCATTATTATGAATTAATATATATCGTACTAGATTTCTATTATGTTCTAGATTACACTTAGTTCACTTGATTTATTATTCATTTTTATATTATTACACTGTATAACTAATATGATAAATCATATTATTTCTTTTATTATGTTAATATTCAATTATGATTTAATAATAGTGTTATAAAAAAAGAAATTGTGAAATAAAAAACAATATCAAATAATACCGATTTCTATTTGCTAAACATGGTAAAATATCTTTCCCAAGTACATCGTCCAATTCTTCGTGTATCTTTTTTTGTATATCTTGTTTTACAGATAGAAATGCTATAACAAAACCAATGGTATTGCTGGTTGTTTCAATCGATGCAACAAAAAGATCTCTGATTAATGCAATCAAGTTTTCATCTGTAAACAATCGTTATTATATTTTTTAATTTATATTTTATAATTTTATGCACTCAAAATCAAATTAAATAAATGTTAAACACACACAAACAATATATATGTAGATATTAAGATGTTTTAATATCAAATATAATATTCTTACCATTGAAACATGAAGATGAAGATAAATTCGTGCAACGTGTTTTTATTTCATTTAAATAAATATCGATTAGGTTAGTCGGTTCATTTTGTATTTTAGTCTCATCCTGTTTCCTTATCATTTTCTACGATTAATAAAATATTTGTTTATACATAGATTTATTAGAACAATTAATTTTATTTTAATGTATTTGATTGTATTACTTTGAAATATAGCCACATTCGATTATAGCGATCTTGCATTTGCGTAAATCCCGTTAAATTTGGAAAAATATATCTTAGAAAAGGTAAATAATTTATTATATGACCTGACGTGTTGTAATCTTTTACATTTTCTTTCATTATCGTTATAATTTCCTTCAATTTCGGATTTTCTTGATCACATTGACATCTGATGAAAAATTAATACAATTTGTTATCCATAATTATTGAAATTAATTCATTTAATATATTTAATATAAGTTTTATTAAATATAAACATTTATTTAAATTAACACTAAACGTGTACTGAGACTTAATATATGGACTATTTATTATGAAAGTGGTGTAAGTCTAGTTAAAAAAAAAAAGAGAGATCACGTAATTTATGCTTAATTTAAGGTAAACTTTTAATGAATAAATAGTTAATATTTAATTTCTTAAAAAGTGCTCATGCTTTGTACAATTTAAAATTGGCCGGTAAAAGAAATTGAATGAGAATTGATATGCAAACCTTTAATTTTCTAGAAACAAAAGAAAGTGGACTTACACCACTTTCAAAATAGACGGTCCATATATCTATTTGTACCGCAACCGGTCAAATGACCTGTTGTGGTAAATAACGGCTAGGTATTACATGTGTTTTCAGATTTAACAAATAAAAATATAAAAAAATGATGTTAAATTAATTGTGTATATTTAAAAGAAAATGTCATGAATCAAATGAGGAAAAGGGATAACATTTTATGCGAATTTTCAAATAAAAAGTTTACAACTTGTTATTTGACCGGTCAAGGTTTAGTTGACCGGTTTAGTGTTAAATATACTTACTTCGATCCTGTAATAAGAAACCAAAAACTTGCAATAACAGCGATAGAAATGAGATCATAAATTTCAGTAATTGGTTCTTTTTTATCTGCCAATTTTTCAATCATTTTTAACAAAGATACAGTGTCATCTAATATCATGTCTTCCATATTTGTTTTATCATAACCAAGATGTTTCAAAGTTTTTACAGTGAATCTATATTAATAATATAAATTAAAATTGATACAATTTTAAAAAGTTTTTTTTTTTTAAATAAATATTACCGTCTATGTTCCGACCATTCGTCTGCATCGTTAAATATCAATCCTCTACGTTTACCACCGGTTCTTAATCGTATTTCGAAATTATTTGGTCTCCCATCAAATTCTGTTTTACTTAACATTTGTATTACAGCGTTCCTTCCGGAAACAATTATAAGAGATTGACCGAATAAAAGTTTCAGATGTACAACTGGTCCATAAATTTTAGCCAAATGACACCAAACACGTGCGTGCAATCGTATTTTTTTTAATAATGATTTAATGTCCAATATATTTCCGATTATTGGTAATCCTCGTGGACCTTAAAGGATATATTTACATTTTTTTTTTTAGGTTAGATTATTATTTCGAATATTATTATTTTTTATTGTATTTATTATATTATATATAATTTTTAATTTAATATTTATAAATTAATTATATATTTTTGTTTTATTAATTTATTTAATTTAATTATTATTAATATTATTTTATTAAAAATATTTTAAATTTTTTATATATGTATATATAATAAAATTATAAATTAATATTTTAATTAAGTAAAATAATTTAAGTATTTATATTTAATATATTTATAATTATTATAATTATTTTTTTAATATTAATACTATATTAAATAATAATTACTAATTAAAAATTAATATATTTAATTTTTAAATATAATTTTATTATATTATAATAATATTATATATTATAATTTTATGTTATATATATATACTATATATTATATATATATGTATATATATATATATACAGTATAGTATAGTACAGAGGTCGGCAACCTGCGGCTCGCGAGCCACATGCGGCTCTTTGGATGTAAAACTGTAACTCTTTAGTTTCATACGCAAATAATATTTTATTAAAAAAAAAAAGAAACATATAAAAATCGTTATGAATTGATTAACGAGGATTAGGCACCGATGAATAAATAGATTAGTTTTTTTTTTTATCAAAAAACTTCATTTATGCAACTACTATTTATTGTTGGCAAGAAAAAATTTTGTGGCTTTTTAAAAACTTTGAAATTTTGTAAATTGTAATTTTTGACTCTTCCGACACAAAAAGTATATAATATATACTGTGTTGTATAATATATATTATATAAATATATAAAAAAATATATATATTATATTATATAATATAGTATATATATGCCATAAAATTAAAATATAATTTATATTTATTATTATTATTATTATTTAATAATTAATTAATATTTTGAAATAATAATTACATACCTGGCGGTAAATTTTTTGATTTTGTTCGATCAATTATTATTTTAACGAACAATAATATGATTATCGTATTAATGAAGTAAAACCACATTTTTCACATGAAACTTTTTATGCATCTAGTTTTAATGAATATTCCTTATTTTTAATATACAATAATTATTTATAAAAGTATAGTTTTAAAACAATAACGTTCGTGACATTCCGCTTAGCGAGTCAGTTCGAAACTAATTTTTCCTTTCACTTCATGCAGCAGCTGCAGACCTCGTCCGGTTTTAAGAAGTTTAATATTGCATACTATGACACTTTCTTCGGTATACTCATGTTAATCTCTCTTTTTCTTACGTACAAAACCATTGCGGAAGTTTTTACAATGTTTATATAGTTATATAAATAAGCGTGTACTTTTTAATTAAATTTCTTTATAACTATTAACTATCAATGTATTATTAAAGAAAATTCTTTCGATTACTTTCATTTATAGATTACACATGATTCTCATTTCAATTGAAAAATATTCAATAAAAATATTGAAGATATACAGGGTGTTCTAACTGAAAGAAATCGCATAAAGAATTTCTTTTTGAAAAATGAATAATGCACAAAAATTGTGATAAGTTAAACTCTAATGCAATTACGCGAATTTGATTTAATTAAACAATTTTCATTGGCTCCATCAATTGGGTAAAGTGACTGTACATGGCAAATATTTTTATATTTCAATTTTTATTCATTTTTAATAATTACAAACAAAACGTTATGGCAACTTATTGCCATACTTTAATGGCCGCACGTCTACGCAGTTAAACGTCGCCAGGTGGCGGTAATATTTTTGAAGAATTAATTTAAAAAAACTTTATTAAATTCATGAGAAAAAATTAACAAAACACAATAAAGCAACAAATTTAATTTTATATAATTTTAAATATATAAATTTTTAAATAAATAACAGCCAATAAAGGTTGTTACGTCTATTACACACATGTTGTTAATTAAAGGTCGCCATATCTTTGAAGAATTAATTAAAAAAAAACTGTATTAAATTCACGTGACAAATTAACAAAAATCAAAAACAAATTTAATTTCATATAATTTTAAATATATAAAATTATTAATAAATAACAGCCAATAAAGGTTGTTCCGTTTATCACACACATGTTGTTAATTAAACGTCGTCATATCTTAGAAGAATTAATTTAAAATACTGTATTAAATTCATGTGACAAATTAACAAAAGTCAAAAACAAATTTAATTTCATATAATTTTAAATATATAAAATTATTAATAAATAACAGCCAATAAAGGTTGTTCCGTTTATCACACACATGTTGTTAATTAAACGTCGCCATATCTTAGAAGAATTAATTTAAAATACTGTATTAAATTCACGTGACAAATTAACAAAAATCAAAAAGCAACAAATTTAATTTAATATAATTGTAAATATATAAATTTATAAATAAATAACAGCCAATAAAGGTTGTTCCAGTTATCACACAAATATGTGAGCGGCCATTAAAGTGTTAAACATTTTCAAAATCAATTATACAATAAATACAATATATAATAATTAAAATGACATTTTTTTGCGGACACTTTTAAAATAAAATTTATACTACTACATATTTATTTATTTATCAATGATATTCATCATTGTAGTAGTAGTAGTTGCACTACAAACATAAGTTGTAGGTAAAACGCATAATTGTCTCTTAGGATCGAAAATAGTTTCATTTGGACATCTATATATTCTCTTAACGTAACCATTATTATTCCAATAACAAAAGTAGAATTGTTTACAAGTTGGATCGATTATGGGAAATCGACCTGCTGTTAAACACTGATAAGGATTTGGTGTAGTTAGTATGCAAGGATATTGTGTTGGTAATACGCATGCTTGTCTGTTTGGATCGAATACGGTACCATCGGGACATTTATATATCTGAACTGTAGAATCAGAATTGCAATGATAATAATATTGACAAGTAGTATCTTCCAATGGATAATAACCAGGTATGGTACAGGTAAGCTGTGATTTCACTGATAAAACGAATATCCAAAGTGTTAAGAAGAAAACTTTGAAAATAATTTCAAAAACAACACCCATTTGTATAGTTCTGTAATGAATTACGTTGGTAATATTATACTATACTGACATGAGTTTCATTCCTTTCGTGCTGTTTTATAGGTCACGTTGATATTTTTTTCTTTTCTTTTTTATCTACTTTATCAGTCAACTTGATTTAAGTTGATTTAATGCGTTATTTGAACACTGAGTATGTATATGTGTGGTACATTGCTTAAGAAAGTAGAACAAAATTACGTGAAGAGACAAGGGTTCTAGGAAAATTATCGATAACGCCAATAATATAATGTCCTTGAGTGAAATTTGTTGTAAAAAAGAGAAAAAAGAAAGTTTCGTTGTTTTATTTGACGACTAGATTTAATCATTGTTCTAATTTGAGAGACATAAGCTACTTTCGATCACGTAGCTTTGCCATTACTATTATAATTTCTGTGTTTCGTGTTCGGTTTTATTTAAACACGGTGGCAAATATTTATGACAATGGATGGTAATTTAAATAAATATTCGCTAGGAAGTAGAGGTTGCATAGATAATACAACATGTTTGTAAAATGATTAGTAATTTATATCTAACAATAAATGAATTAATTTCTTATTTTTTAGAGATAGCGTAAATATGAACGAACATGAAATAATTATTAAAGCTAATTAGATGAATAGAATTATTTTGTTAATATTTGAAAAGATAATAATTTAATTTTAATTTGTTATATAATATAACACATTGACATTGTTATGTGTTTTGTCTCCTGGTCTTATAGGGGTCGTGACGAGGATCACTTTCACCGTTAGTACTCAAATTTATCATTCACCTTGACGCAATCCTATTATACTTTCAACCGGTGTACGTAAAACAATTTGTTTTACCTATCTCAAATAAATATGTATACATACGTATACAATTTTGCGAACATGCAATAACATTTTAATGAATTTTTCTGTGGAAACATTTTTCACAATTTTAACACTCAAATTCCATCATGCATTGTCAAATGTCTCTAGTAATTTACGTAAGAAAATATAATTTATTATATTATAATTTTATTAATGTAATATATTTAATTTGAATTTAAATTAATACAATAAATTTAATTATTATATTATATATATAAATTCTTATATTAAATATATAATATTACATTTTTTATATAAAATTATTATATTACATACAATATATAAAATTTTACTTAAAAATATATTATATAAATTTTTATTTAAATTATTATATAAAATTTTAATTTAATATTAAATTACTATAATATAATTAAAACAAATATTTTATTAAATTTTATTACTATATAATATATAATATAAGTTTTTTTAATATAATAAATTAAAATTGTAATGTAATAAATTATATAAATATCTAATAATGTATTATATATAATTAATAATTATATTTTTATATATATATATATTTAGAAATATCTTTAGGTTTAGTATTAATTAGTTTTCCTTATTTTATTAATTAATTTAACATTATTATCATTAACTAAAAAATCCAACATTATCCGCATTTTATATAAAAATCTAGAAACCTAAATATGATCTCATATAATTAAACCAAAACAAAACACACTATAAATGAATGAAAATAAAACATATAAACAACTTAAAATTAGCAAATAAGATGATATAAGTTTGATGATAAGCTTTAAGAGAAGATACCAAAACTTGTTCTAAACATAAGTCCTTGAGAGTTCTTCTTCATCATTTTCTTAGGTTTATGTTTATGTTAGTGTTTCATGACATCGAGACTCTTCAAGGATCCTAGTAACCCATTTAGTTGGATGCATAATCACGACGTGGTAGGTTGCTGAAAGACACATACACTCTCTCGTGTATGCAGAAACGATTGACTACGAGTTTGTTAACAGTTGCTTCTGCTTCTGCTTTTGCTGCTGCTGTTGCTGTTGCTGTTGCTATTGCTGTTGCTGTTGCTGTTGCTGGTGTATGGTGGGTACCATAAACGTGACGATGTTATGCGTTTGGAGCATTAAACTCGGTTAAACTTTCTCGTAACTTTCTGGCGATTTTGTATTCCGCGGATTCACCCTCGATTTCCCCCCTACCCTACACCTCCCCTCTCCGTCTCTCTCTCTCTCTCTTAAGATTTCCACCTCATACGTAAAGTTGCGTTAAGTCTTCCGACATTTCGGATCATTTCACGTTTCACCTTGTAAGATGAACTACGAAGTTAGTTCAAAGATTTATAATTATGACAATAATAGTATTAATAATAATAATAATAATAATAATGATGATGATAATTAGTTTCTTTGATATTTAGAAGATATAACAATTTTTTAATGTTATTTCAATGTGATTTTGATTAATATTTATTATTAGATAATTTGTTATTCGTACATGTATTTTTTAATTATTTTTTCTTTCAATTTGTGTGTGTGTTTGTTATGTATAATACAAATAGTATATTATAATATAATAAAATTATATATAAGTTATAATATAGTATATAATATAATAAATATAATATAAATAAATATAAAATATATTTTATAATAATATTATATAATAATACATAGTAAATAAATTTAATATAATTAAAATTAAATATATATTTATATATAATATAATATATTTTACTATAATATAATAAAATAATATATTATTTTTTAATATTAGATATTTAATATATATAAGAAATATAAAATAATATAAATATAATATTTATATTTTAAACAAATCAAAAATTGATGTTTTATATATTTAAACTATTTTAGAAAAATATTTAGATTTTGCGATTATGGGAAAGGATAGAAGAAAAAAAAGACATTCCCTAAAAACGAAAGTGATATCTATCGATCGTCAAAACCTTTTTTCGAAGCTCAGGTAAGAAATTTTTTCAACCGAAATATTCAGTGGAGACCTTTTTTTCTGAATGACTATTCATGCATTCTTAGTAAACGATAGGTCGTAAAGATATGTAAATATTTATTTTCTATGAATTTATTTTCATTTTCCATTTTCTCTTCTTCTTCTTTTTATTATTATCATAATAATTTATTATTATATTTATTGTTATATTTATATAACAAATACTACAATCTATATTAACAATAATTATAAAATTTTTCACCATAACTCACTTAAATAAGTTGAAAACAAAAAACCAAAAAATAAAATAAACGAAATATTAGTCATTCAGAAGAAGAAACAAAAATTCAAAAAACCATTTTACCAAAACAAAAAAAATATGTAAAGATAATTTTTATATACGTGTGTGTGTGCGTAAATTTATGAGTTTGTGTATCTGTATATGTCCAACTCGTATACAGGATATTTAGCAGGGTTCAGCAGGTAAAGATGTCAGTGTCAGGTAAGAAAGAGAATCATTAGAAACGCTATAGATAATGTTCAAAAGAATGAGCGGGGGAGGAGGTAGTGGTTAGGGGGGAGGAAAATGGTATCTGTAGGTGGTCGATGACGAGATGAAACGTTTCCGATAGGAAAAAAGGGGGAAGGTTGGAAAAAGGAAGAAGAAGAATAAGAGGGAGAAAAGGATGAGAAAGAAACAGAAAAGGTTGGGGAGGGGTAGGGGTTTATGGGGGAACGGGGGGGAAGAAGCGAATGTATATAAGTCATTCGTGCATAAGAGAATCCATTGGGACTCTCTCTTTGACCCTGGTCAAGTGCACAACACCTTTCTTCTTGTCTTTTTTTTTGTCTTCTTCTCATTCGTTTCCCCTCTCCAAAGTGTTCCTCGAGTCTTAGTAGTCGTAGTAGTAGTCTTCTTCCACTTCCATGGTGTTCTTCCATCCGTAGTAGTAGTAGTAGTCCTTCTCTTCCTGCTAAGTTTTCACCGTGCTCTCGTTGTAACGTCATTTGTATCTCGTCTCGCGTCGATACTCATTGTCACAGTAAACCCACCAAGGATTTTTATTATATTTGACAAAATTTAAATTGTTATTAAAAAAAAATATAGATATATATAATTATATATATATAAATTTAATTATTAATTTTTTTAATATGTTTTTATTATGGGACATTGATATTTAATTTTTTTCTTTGATTTGTTTTGGTTTTGTTTGGTTTCTTTTTAATTTAATTTAATTTAATTTAATTTATATGATCAATATCGTATATATATGTATTAATTATTAATAATTATTAATTTTTTTATTACAATTTTTTTTTTATGGGGGTTTAATTCTGCAACCTTATCGAGGAAGTTGAAAATTATTTTTATTAGTTCGTAAAGTGTGTATTGTTTTGTTGTTGTTGTTGTTGTTGTTCGGTTCGTTTATTTATTCGAAGTGTGATATGCTGAAAAGAAGAAGGTCCTGAGAGGTAGAAGGAGAGTAAGAGAGAGAGAGAGAGAGAGGGAGAGAGAGAGAAAGAGAAAGATAGAGATGGACATTCATCGCGTGAGTGTTTTTAATTATCTCAAATCTTTCTGTTATAAATACGTGCCGTTAATTATGACAGCATACTATTATCGATTTACAAATTTGTTGATAGGAAAATAAAATAATGATTTTTGTAAATCTTACGATTTTATTTTTTTTTTCATTATTATTTATTAATATTTTTTTCTTATATTTTTCTTTTTTGCAATTAGATAAATCATCAATTTATTTTTTTTGTGATTTATATATTTAATTATTATTATTATTAATTGGCATTAGGAACTTGAAAGTTCATTGCCATAAATACCAAATATAATAATAATAATAATAATAATAATAATAATAATAATAATAATAATAATAATAATAATAATAATAATATTTATACAATATATTTTTTTAATATAATATAATAATATTTAATTATTATTATATTACAATATATTATTTATTCGATCAATTGTCATAATTATCGGTAAATAAAGTTACCGGAATTAATAAAATTTATAAATAAAATTTATTTTAAAGTACACACGTATTTATCATAAATTATTGTCAGTATTATAATTTAAATGTTATTTATCGATAATGAAACGTTTGTTAATTTAAAGATACAGTATAATATGTCATTTCTTTTTCTTTTTCTGTCATGATTTCAGTAAAAAAGAGAAACTCTTTTGTCGAAGAATCGAAATGTGTCACTTTCCGTTTGCTGAGTTCATTCATCTTCCTTATCGATGAACAAATAAAATTTGTAAAAATCGGTTTAGGAGTTTTGTCAAATCTTAACCGGATACTCTTATTTAAATTTTTGTATAAATTTGTTAACATATATCCACAAACATATACTCACATACAGATAGAAAAAATGAGAATAGTAAATTAAATTAGATCATTTTTTGGTACACTGCTTTCTCTTAGTGTTCATTAATTACGATCATATAAATTAGAACATTCTTTTTTTTTTTCTAATTTGTCAAGACAAATGATTTTTTTCTCTCGATAATTATATTCATTATTTTTCTTTCGAGAAACGGAAGTTAGGAATTCTTTTGAGATAATCAAAACACGTGTGTGGGTATTTGTTATACAATTTTTATTCGTTTTACCAAAAATTGTTAACATTTTTTTTATTTTTTTATTTTATTTTTTTTCCTTTTGGAAATAAGAAATAATATATATATTATTTATTATTACATATATATATATTATTAATAATATTAATAATAATTAATATAACTTATAATAATAATTTAAATATAATTATGAATAAAATTAAAATAACATTAATACTAATAATTTCAATATTATTACGATCATATAATTAATAAAAATATTATTAATAACGTATATTATAATAATATAATATATATGTGTGTGTGTGCCGTTTTTTATTAATAGATTTACATATGTCAAAATTAGAACATTTTAGAACATTGTATAAGATGAAAATGATAAAACTCTTCCTACGTCATTTAATTCAGTACTATCTTATAATTATCTTCATCAGTTCGCGTAATTTCGTAAAAGTCCCGTTAGACAACAACCGTTCGGTGGTTTCTTGTCTTTTCTATAAAATCATCCAAGAGATCTAATTTTCACTTAACAATTTCCCACGTTACTCGGCCGATTTAATTTCGGATTATTCTTCATCCATCGTAATCATTGTATATTCATTAAAAATATTTCACTTTTTAATTTTAAATTTATTAAAAGAGATAAAGAGAGAAAGAGAGTTTAAAAGATTGAAGATATACGTAGTATGATGGTACTACATTATAATAATAATAATAATAATAATAATAATTACTACATACATTGATTAAAATTCAACGCATGATGAAAGTGATCGGTTCGTTAATTTTATTTAAAATTATAGGATAAATTAATACAAAATTGTTCACTTACATTATTTTGATTAAAGTTATTAATATCAGGAATTAATTTATTACATTTTACTAGAAATAAAATAATAGTTTTGTGTCGAAAATATCATTAAAATTAGTATTAGAATATATACGTTTATTTGTCAATTAATAACATTAATGGAAATAATTTAAAAATTAAAACAATCTATAATAATTAATTATATATTAATTAAATATATATTAATCTATAATAATATATTAATATATATTTATTAATTATTTATAGTAATTTAATATTTATTATTTATAAAATTAACTATTATTTAATTTAATACTTAACATAAAATTAATAATAATATTATTAATTTTTTTATTATTATTTATTAATTTTATTAAATTAATAAATATTAATAAATTAATATTTATTTACAAACATACTAATATATAATAATTTATAATAATATATCATTTTCTTTTTTAATAAATAGATAAAGTAAAAAAAAACATGTGTTTAACATATGTTAATAATATTATTAATTATTTTATATTATTAGAGGTTGTTCTCTTGTCGATTAAAGTCGGTTGAATCCTTTTCATACAAAACTTTCATGTTTGGCGCGTTCTTTGATGAGAGATACACGTGGTCACCAATACATAAAAGCAAGGATATGCGTCACACATATTACATACATGCGCATTACATCGTCTTTTCTCCCCGTAGGTCGACTCTCATAATCCCCACAGTCTACTTACCTACATTGCTGAGCTCGCACGCGCATCTACATTCATACACACACATACACATATATATATTATAAACATATAACTGAATATCACGAACTTCTCTCTTTCTGGTGAGATCTTAAAGTGTTTCGTGATATTCGATCACGATTTCATCCTCGATTGAAGCTACGATTTTTTCATTAAATAAAAAATCATCTTCATCAACAATTTATTGTTTCTTAGAATTTGTTTTTTTTTACAAAAAGACTCGAATCTTACAAGCTGTTATCTTTTTTTTATTTAATAAAACATTTATGATAGGATAAAAATTTAATAATTTGTTTTTTATTTCATTTTTATTTTATTTTATTTTTATGTTTATTTTGTTTTTGTTTAATTAATTTAGGTTTAGTTTTATTGTTATGTTCTAGAATTTGTTGTTTTTTTACAGAAGATTCGAATTTTATAATCTTTAAGCTTTTATCTTTGTCTAATTAATATGAAATTTATTTATGATAATATAAATATGAATATTAATATAAATTTATTTATAGAAATCTAATAATTTGTCTTTTATTTTATTTTTATTTTATTCTATTTTTTTTGTTTTTCTTTAATTAAGTTAGGTTTAGTTTTATTAAGTTATGTTCCAGAATTCTTTGTTTTACAGAAAATTCAAATCTTACAAACTTTTATCTCTTTCTATTTAGTATGAAATTTATTTATAATAATATAAATATTAATATTTTAATATAAATTTATTTATAAAAATCTAATAATTTGTTTTTTTATTTTATTTTTTATTTTATTTTACTTTTTTTTGTTTTTCTTTAATAAGGTTAGATTTGATTATGTTCTGAAGTTCGTTGTTTTTTTACAGAAGATTCGAATCTTCCATGCTTTTATCTTTTTCTATTAAATATAAAATTTATAATGTGATAAAATTCAAGTCGTCTTTTCTTCTATTTTTATTTTATTTTTTATTTTTTATTATTTTTATTTTATCTTTTGATATTTTTTTTTTACAAGAAAAAATTGTGAAAATCAAAGTGGCAATGATCTTTAACGTATTATTTTACTCAATGATAATTTAATGAATCATTTTTTCTTATTTTAATTCAGATATTTGTAATATTAATAACAATAATAAAAAAAAATAATAAAAGAAAAGAAATAAATATATATATATATATATAGACAAGGAAGGAACAAGTGGGGTCGAGCGGAACGAATCAGTGAAATCTCTTTTGCTACTTGGCACGTTGAAATCGCAATACCATAACGTGCGAGGATTCTCTTATTCCCCATTGTAAGTTAAAATTGCTGTTACAGTGCTGCAAAGAGAAAGAAAGAAAAAAAGAACAAGGAAGAGAAAAAGAAGAAAAAAAATGTGAGACAAAAAGATAAAAAAAAGGGAGGAAGAAAGCAGTTCCTATAAAAATTTGCATTATTCCTATGTATTAGTGTAATCCCTACGAAAGAGTGAGGGGGGGGGGGGTGTTAGTTAGTACATAATACACAATCCGATCTATACCATTCCATTTATATTCGTTTCCTTCACTTTCCTATGTAGTTTCCGGTTTCTTTGACGCACAAAACACGTTTTTAAGATTATACACTGCGTGTGTATGTATGTGTGTTTATACATGCGTGAACGCAACTACTCTCGTTCTTTCTCTCACACACACACACACACACACACACACACACACACACACACACACACACACACACACACACACACACACACACACACACACACACACACACACACACACACCACAACATATGAGGTACATATACGTGTATTCTCTTTGGCACGTAAATGGCACGTGAAGCTCACTAAGAGAATCATTCAATCTGTATTCTCGTGTGAGAAAGTCTCAAAGCCTGGCCACAAATCGACTCGTTCTCGACCTACACATCGACACACATGTACACACACACATACATTGATATGAATACGGACACATATGTCAGAGAGATTCGTTTTCCTCGTAGCCTTTAACGTTAAGATCAACTCATGTACGCGCGCGTGTTCCTTTTTTCTACACGAATAGTAACAGGGGGGAAAAGGGGAGGAAGTAGAATGCGAATAGGCGAAAGGATGAGAATTAGGAATCTTGGAATGGAATAGATTTCTTCATTTTCATATTTTATTTAATTATTTATTTATTTATTTATGTATGTATACTATTAGGATGAAGAAGATATATATATATATATATATAATAATAATAATAATAATAGTACCATAATGATTAATATTATAGGAAAGATTGAATTTATTTGCATTTTATTATGATTTGTGAATATTATTTTTTTTTTATTAATATTATATATTTAATTGTGTTATTAATGATATTTTATAGAATACTAATATTATAAAAAATATTAAATTTAGTTGCATTTTATTATAATTTGGAAATAGAAGAAGAAGTTTATTTTTCAGGTATACCCCTTTAGGGTGTTTACCCCGAAGGCCCCCCTACATATAATTTGGAAATATTATTTATTTATTTTTTATTAATATAATATATTTAATTATGTTATTAATGATATTTTATAGAATGCTAATATTACAAAAGATATTAAGTTTAATTGGATTTTATTATAATTTGGAAATATTATTTGTTTTTTTTTTATTATTATAATATATAATATTGTTTAAAAAATTATAAATATAAAAAATAATAATATATTTATTATTATTATATATATATTTTTTTTTATTAATGATATAATATTTTATAGGATGATATTGTTTAGAATATTTTTGACACATTTATATTAGTAAAATAAATTTATAACACGTATCTCTAATAAAATTTATTAAAATAAATGCACATATATATAATATTCAATCAATATAATATTTAATCAATTGTAACATGTGTTATCTATTTAATTTATAATAATTATTAATACTGATCATATAAAAGAATATTATAAATGAACTTTCATTAAAAGAAAAAAAATCCTTAGATATTATGAACTCTGAACCATTCAGAAGGAAAGAAGTTATTCTTTGAAATATGATTGATTATATTTAATAAAAATAATTATCGATTCATTGAAGAATATGGTAATATATGTGAGTAGGAAGAAGAGTCTAGTTCCGCGTACGGCACACATAATCTGTGGAAGGTTCGAAATGATTCTCACGGAGTGACCCACTTCTTGTTATACTCGTATGCCATTGACTGCTACGATATACTATACTCATACATAATTTTTCTTTTTTTTTTTTTAACGTTGTAAATGTACGAACGTACGAACTTTCATAAATTTTCAAGCGTACCAAAGTGGTTATGCGAAAATACATCGTGTAAAGTATTTCGCATAGTCATGCGGAACATATTCGCAAGCATGTTGTAAGCGTTACATAGCAGAGAATGCGAGATCCACTTTGAATATATAAAATAAGATCGATGCGTTTCAAATTGGAAGTAAAAAAAGCATTCGAGAGATTCTCATGCAGGTGTCAAGTATATTTTATAAGCATATAACATAAAAATTCAGTGTCACGTTGTTGGTTTTCAATATACTTCGAAATTACTGAACCGATCTTATTGAAATTTTTGTTATTTTAGATGATTTTTTCAACTTAGTACATAAGATAGTTTTTATCGCAATTATTTTGTATTTTTTATTGCTAATTTAAGGATTTAATTAATTAAAGGTTATCTAGGTCTTTAGAAACTTACTCTAAGTTTTCAATAGATGGTGTTATATTACAATTCAATTATTTCCTAACCTTGCTTTTTATATTTTTTTCTATATTATTATTTATTTAGTTATTTTTATATAGTTAGTATTTTTATATAGTTGTTATACCTAGATAACCTCTAAATAAATTTAATAATTAATTCTATTTAGTAAATTAATAATTATATTATATAAATGTATTAATATTCTATTTTTACTAAATAGAATTATTTAATAAATTTAATATTATATGAAAACACTATTTTGTAAAAAACCCACAGCAACGTGTGGGAGTATCCTAGTATATATATATATATATATATATAAAGCAAAAACAAGAACGTTTAACATTTTACACGAATGCTTTCTTTTTTAGGCCTCGGTGTTGTTAGTATTGTTGACATGTGTCATTGGTACACTTTCATCATCGGGCAACAACGATCGGGCCATTCCAAATTCGGTAGAACGAAATCGAAGATACGCCTTAAGCGAATTTCTGATTCCACCGCCATTACCACAAACGCCATCACGCGTATTTCCCGGAGGAAGGACTGGCCGTACTTCTAATCCACACCCTGTTGAATCACCCGGTTACTTCTCAAAGTTTATTAATTGGTTTAATCCATTTGCAAGTGGTACTTCTGTTGAAACACTACCACCACCACCACCTCCACCTCCGGATACGCTTCATCCACCAAAGTTTCTTCAATCGCACATACCACCTTTACCACCACAACAACCTGGACCACTACTACCACCAGTACAACCACCATCAATACCATCGTCTTCTGGATTTCCATTAGCAACTTTACAAATTTACAATGCACCAATACCTCCTGTTTTTGACAGGCCACCTTTACCGCAACCACCAACGCCTTCGGATATTTACAACAAACTTAAACCACAAGTTAAAGACAAGAATTGTAATCCTTGCAACAAAGCTCCATGGTTGCCCATGAATTATCAAGGAACATATCTTCCACCTCATAATCAAGGATTAATCGCTGCTGCATCTCAAGAAGTTAAAGTACCTGATTTCTTTTACGCACCACCATTGTTACCTGAACAAAATGGACAACATTCGTCGATAGGACCATTACCTAATCCACATTTGTATCCAGGACCAATGCCACCTTTATTCAAAGCAGAATTATTCGATTATAATTCACAATCGAATTATCCAGTTAATGGAAATTTACAAAACCATGAAATACCTGTATCATCAAGTGGTTTACTTGAAAGTAGTTCATCTTTACCATTACTACCGATCTATCAATCTAACAATTCTGGTGATAAGAATTTGGGTATTCCACAAGAAGGACAAACCATTTATGAAAGCCATCAAGTGTCCGATACGAGATTAAGTCAAAATGATTTTGCTAATCAAGGTTATTCGAATACTCAAATTTCTAGTGGAGCTCAAATAGATTCATTTTCAAGTGCTTCTCATAATAATCAACAAGGATCCATAGCTTATCCAAATCTCAATCAAGAAAATGATGGCACGTTGATTAAACAACAACACATTGATGAAGTTACTAGAATAAATCAATTTTCTGAACCTGAACATTTTGGTAATAATCAACAACAATTCGTTGATACTTCAGGATTGGATTTTCAAAGGACAGATCAAACAATTTCACCGTCTGCAATAGGAAACGATCAGTCTTACGTTTATAGTAATACAGGATCGGGACAACAAACTTACAATGGTGATATTATTTCGTCTAATATTGGTACGGTGAAAGATTCTCATGCATCTGGTACCGATGGTTTTACAAATGTTGAAAATCCGATATACTTCGAACAATCTCCATTGACCGATTTAACTAAAACTAGTGAAAGTCGTACGGATTCACCCACAATATCATCATCATCTTCTAGTTTCGTTGATATTGATGAAAAATTGAGTACACAGACACCAACGTATTATGAAACAACTTCGAATCCATTCCAAGATGAAATTAATCGATTGGCATTATTGGATAACAACAATAATAACAATAATAATAATAATAGTAGTTATTCTAATTATTTAACAGAAAGTACCGTAATCAGAGATTTGTTTGGAATCAATCCAATTAATGAACAAAAGTGGATTAATAACAATAA
Source organism: Polistes dominula (assembly GCF_049000335.1). Lineage (NCBI taxonomy): Eukaryota > Metazoa > Arthropoda > Insecta > Hymenoptera > Vespidae > Polistes > Polistes dominula. Next base: position 1,686,604 of record NW_028301116.1, on the reverse strand, counting down.
TAATAATAAAAATAATGATAATAATAATAATAATAATAATAATAATAATAATAATAATAATAATAATAATAAAGGGAATACGTTGATTAACAAAGGTTTGCAAAATTTGGAAACTTCGTTCATTGCACCGCAAGCTCAATCAGCTGCTGATTCCTGGTTGGTTGTTTTGTCGACAACTATGAGAACAATCCAGGATGAAACTTTGTTAGATAATTTAGGTAATAACAATTATGCTAATGTACAAAATCATAGTTTACAACAATACGGTGGAAAGAGAAATAAACAGGTAAAAATGAAAATTTAGTAAATTAATTTGTGTGTGATTAATTTTTATTTTAATAATTGAATCGTTGAATTAGATAAAAATATTTGTAATATGATATTTAATTTGATATTAGGTACAGGTAATAATTCCATATACGTCACAATACACGCCATTACCTTTCCATTCATCTTACGATAATAAAGATAACGTTGAACGAACACAATCACGAACAATATCGTTTGACGATGTATCCAATCGTGACAATTATGTCAGTCAAGAATCTCGAAATGAGAATAAAGTGATAAGTTTACCAGAACCAGTGACAATTACCAATGATTTTAATACGTTGAACGATCATACGAAGAATATTGAAACAACTACTCAACCCATTTCTAATATTATTACGAAAAAGTTTAATAATTCTATAGACGTTCATAGATTGCAAAAAAATATTGACAATTGGACTATACAGGTATGGAAATTTTATTAATAATATAAAACAAGAAAAATACTTTTCTATGAAATTTTGTTTTTGATTAGGAATATTCACGTGGTACAACGTTTAGTACCATATTACCTAGTTCTTCTCGTCCATATTTACAACCATCGAAAAAAATACCCCACGAATATTTTACGACAACTGAATCTGTGGAACCATCGAAAGATCATGAAGAAAATGTTAAATCATTTGCATTGGCTGGATTTAGTTTTAACGATATCGAAGATGAGGGACCTAATTCGTTCGAAGAAACTCGAATACAGGTGATAACGATACCTTTATTGATTTATTATTATCAAAATATAGAAAAAAAGAATATATATGAGATAAATTAGTTAATTAATAATAAATTGATATTACAATTTGAATTTTAAATGAATTGTTTCAACTAAAAAATTTAAATTTTAAATTGAAATGAAATAAAATACTTGTTTAATCACTTCTATTGAAATTGTCTGATGAAACAAAATCTGATATTGAAATTTCTATATGAAATATATAATATTTTTTTTATTCTGGTTTAGACTGTACGCGTAGAAAATCCAACGATTAAAAATGAATCGAATGAGTTTAATGTAAACGAAAATAAATCGAAATCCAACGAATCAGAAAATTCTTGGAAAGATTTTCCAGTATCGATTTCAACGATCGATAAAGAACGAGTATACGTGGTGACACCTCAAACAACTACGACAATTGCAATGAAACTTCAAAAGGAAGAAAATAAATCTACCATAATAAATAGTTCCCAGAAAAAAGAATAATAATAATAATAATAATAATAATAATAATAATAATAATAATAATAATAATAATAATAATAATAATAATAAAGAAGTTTATACGAATAATGTGAAAAAAAACAAGCAGGATGAATTTGAAAAGATAGAACGTGCCTATCAAGTTTTACCTCAAGCTGTAAATAATTTAGCAGTTGCTTCGACAGGTCCTGAAAACCTTCCTTTATGGGGTATAATGGAACATGAAGAATTTGCATCGTTGACACAGAATCCTGACGAGAACAATGATGATGAATCGATTGTTGCACCTATCCTTTATTCAGGACATTCCAAGGTATTTGTATTTTTTTTATATTATTTCTTTTATATATATTTTTTTTATTATTTATATTTTATTTATAATATTATATATTATATTTTACATTTTTTTATTTTTTATTATTTAATTTTATTATATTATTATTTATATTATAATTTATTCTAAATATATATTTTTTATATTTTTTTTTATTATTTATATTTTATTTTATTATATGACTGTTTCTTGATTCATCTCAAATAATTTTATATAATAACTGATGTGTTAATTATTGTTACCGTAATCGATTGTTTTATATATGTTATTATTAATAATATTATTATTTTAATTTTAGGTTTCACGTGCTAGACGATGACTAGATAAATGGATGTTTGATTTGTATAGATAAAGACATTATGTGCTTTTGTTTTATCTCTGATATAATTTGTGCAACTCGTATTATAGATAAGTAATATTTGCACGATCGTCGAGAAACGTTCTTAATTATTAAAACTTTCCGTTCGATGTGAACATGATGATGATGATGATGAAGAAGAAAATAATGATGATGATAATGATGATGATGATGTAGAAGAAAAGAAGAAGAAGAAGAAGAAGTCGGTCAGGTGGTAAGTCAAGAAAACACGGACAAACCACAATTTCTCATAGTTGAGATATTTAATTTAAATATAAATCGATAAGAGTAATTATATTTAAGATTAGTATTAAACTCGAATGTGTGATTGATAATGAATGATGATTATGATAATGATGTTGATGAATATGATGACAAGTTGAGAATATCAAACACTAATAATTAGTGTTTTGTTATTTTTATTATCAGCCAATACATTATGTAATATTAATTAGTTATTTATCTCGAATATGTAAAAAATATTTCAAATGCCAGACTTGCGACCATAATTAATAATAATAATAATAATAAGGCGTTTATAATATTTTAAATATTTTTATACGTCTCACTATACTACGTTGTATTCATTTCCATTCGTTTCTAAAAATTTGTATCTTTTTCTCAGGGTCATTGAATTTTTTTGTTTTCCATAATAAAATCATTAAAAATTTTTTATACATTTAAAAAAAAAATAATAATTTGTTTATAAAAGTAAATTTAATAAAAAATAATTTAATAATAAAACAATTTATTATGAAATAAATTATTAAATAAATTAAGATGTAATTTAATTTTACATCTTTATATCTAATTTTTTTCATTTAATTAATTTTTAACACGAGAGAAATTATTTTTTCAATATATATATATATATATATATATATATTATATATTTATATATTTGTAAAATCTTGAACAAATAATACGTGTATGAAATATTCATGAAGAAACTCGACAATTGTGATTCCTATCTCATCGATCTTACGTGTGACATGTTGTTTTCTATTCGTTTCAAAAACAAAAAAAAATTGAGTTTTACTTCGATGTAAAGTCACTTTCGCCGATTTCGAAAAAAATAAAATGCTGGACGCCAGCCAAAAAGGTGATCATACCAGGTGATATTTTAACTAAACAACATATCAGTCGTTGTTGTTGCGTGCAACGCATAAATGCATAAATGTAATAATTGACTTGACATCGGTTTATACTGAATTTTCTATGGTGAAAGGAGAAATTACAGTATCCGGACATATTTGGAACGCATGAACACATGTTAGTGCGTGATTTTACTACAACATTGGACAAATTATTAGAAGTTACCTATCAAGCTGGGTCAGTATGAACATTTATTTTAAACTATCAATTTATTAATGACTCATTACTAAATATAATATCATATTATATTTATACATAGTAATTTAATTTAATTATACAACGATGATGAATCATTATTTCAAGATTACCTGTAATTTTAAAACAAAAGACTTTCACATATTTTCGTATGAATAAATATTTACTATTTTTTTTTTTCAAATTTTATTAACCAGTAAACTGTGGTGTCCTCGAATCGAGCTATGACGTGTATACTCGTCAATACGACTTCTACGTGACGAGTATACTTGTCAATCACAGTTAACTTGATTAAAGGGTAGAATGAACAAATTGTGTGTCATTTTCTTGTGTCAAAAAATACAATTATATATTTTTGTTTTTCAATTTTAATAGTATATACTATACATGTGCCCATAATTATGAAAGTGGTCTAAGTCATGTATCTATTGTTTCGAGATATTTAAAGATTTATACTTGAACACTATATGAATTCTATACAATATTGAAAAATGGAAGGATCGCGCTCAGGGACAGGAACAATGGCGGGATTTGGTACTTGCGGCAATGAACTTTCGAGTTCCTAATGCCAGTTATTAATAATGATAATAATACAATATTAAAATAACAAATATTATCTAACGATTCATTTTTGATAATATCGTGAAAATTACATTGAATTTATTTAGTTTATAATAATGTAGTGCGTAATAACTGATAAACTCATTTTTTATTAATTTTGATTTATACCACTTTCATAATTATGGGTACATATATGTGATCATATCTTTTTTAAATGGAAGGAAAAGTATTTTTCCCATTTTTTCACGATGTGTTTCAACCTTTTTTTTTCTCTTACTTTTAATAAATAAAATCACACGTTTTGCACGCGTGAGAAATCTCGTTACGAATGAAACGTGGGAAATAAATGAACCCCATTGTTTTCCTACGTGGCATCTCAATTTCTTCGTCTTTTGCTTTTGTAATTAGATACATTTCTTTTAATAAATGGGGTAATTATAACAAGGACACGATTTTAATTAAGGTCATCATTGTCAGAGACGGTATTTTATTTTCATTTTGAAAAATGACAGGAAAAGAATTGAAGAAGAAAAAAAGTAAATCATTCGAAATATTATTATTATTATTATTATTATTATTATTATTATTATTATTATTGTATTTTTTATAAATTAAAATTTGATTATAATAATTTATTTACAAAACGAATAAATGTATAATATAAATATGATTTTTTTCTTTGATATTTATTCGTCAAGTTTTTTCCTCGGTTAAATCTTGTTGCAATATTTTCGATCTAAGTTTAGTTCTACGTAAAATGATCAATTCCGTTAGCCATATAGTGACGGTCAAGGCCGACATACTATTAATTACTATAATACAGGGTGTGTAACTTCCCACTGCATCTCTAATTACACCTATGGTACAAAGAATATTCACTCAACGTTGTTGTTTTACGCTTTCTACTTAATCGTGGTAAGAAAAATAAAAATACAAAAAAAAAAAAGAATTGAAAATTGTACCTAAAAGTGGTCCAGCACTTAACATGATGAATCCATTTACAGTCATCTGTATAGCAGAAGCATAATGTAAATCTTTAATTGGTACATAACTTGGTATTACAAGTGTCATATAAACTGATCTTATTCCTTTAGCAATACCCAAACCAACGGCAACAATTATTACTTCTGTTAGGGATCGCGTAAATATTAAACCTGTTTTATAATAGAAAAAAAAAAACAATGTTGAATAGACCTGTTATAAGAAATAATAATAATATGTAAATTGTTGTATTTTTTAACCCTTTGCAACTCTGTAGATGCCGCTATTGCACCAGTAGCTTTCAGTGCAGTTACAAAAACAGGTACAGTAAGTGTAATTTTGCGTTCAATAATTAGAAGATTCTGTGTTCAAAATATCTGTAATTTATATTTGTATTAATATAATTTATATAATATTTATATTTATTATATTTTATTAATATAATATAAATATAAATTTATATATTATATAATATAATATAAATTTATTTTTGTATTAATATATAATTATATTTAAATATATAAATATATTTAATAATATATAAATATATTTAATATTAATATATAAATATATTTAATATATATATAAATATATTTAATATAATTATAATGTAATATAAAGATATATTAAGTTATAATATAATATATAAATTTATAATTTAAAATTTAAAATTTTTAATTTATTATTTTAAATTTTAAATAATATTTATAATATAAATACAGATTTTATTATAAATATATTTATATTTAAATATTAAAATAACTATAAGTAATTAAGACTACTTATAGTTATAATTAATGCAATAATATTGTATTATATATAATATGCAATACAAATTATGTAAATAATAAATTGTGTGTTTAAAATTATATTTATACAAAACATAAATATCAAATTCCATTTTTGTTTATCACAAACTACATTAATTAAATAAATAAATAAATTAATAATAACATTAAGATTTTTTTGTGTGAAACAGAAGTTCATTTTTCAGATGAACCAACACGAAAATGGCACAAAGTTGCTTTGAGTCAAAAAAACCACTCCGAATGCAAAGGGTTAATACGATTTAAGATTAGTATTAATGAAAATATAAATCTTACTTGTTCTACTGATGATAAGAAATATCAAACTAATGGTGTACATTGGTCTTGGTGTTAAATTTAACCATTCTCCTACATAAGGAGCAATACTTCGAAAAATAAGATCAGCCGTAGCAATGACGCTCATAATAATTGCAATTTCATTAGTCGTTAAATTTCTATCAGCCAAAATGAACGGTGTCAATAATGAAAAATTGATTTCAGCGAATATTGCAATTGACATGCCCAACATTATATTGACATATATACCGTCACGTAAAATATCAAGACCATAAAAGATCACTATACGTTTTAGTATTCGTATAATGATTGATTTTTGTTTCGATCTGTTGGTATAAAACATATAACATAATTATAAATACCATTTTAATAAATTTTGAATGTTATATAAATAAATTAATTTTTAAAGGTTCAATCACATTTGACTTACGTTTCACAGATATCATCGTTTTGATTTTCAACTTTATTATCATTCATAGTCATTTCGTTTTTATTTGGTACAATGATATCATTTTCTGGTATACTTTGACAACTTTTTGCTTTTGATATTTTACTCATACTATTGAAACTTTTATTTTTTCGTAAAGGTTGGTAAATTGAATCCTCGTTGAAAATTTGTAAACTACTACTAAGATTGATACTGTTTAGGCTTTTATCTGAAAAAAAAAATTATATTATATACATATATAATTTATTATATTATTTATATATATTATATATTTATTATATATAATATTTATATTATAGTATAATATATAAATTATTTATATTACAATATAAATATTGTAGGGGGGGCCTCCGGGGTAAACACCCTAAAAGGGTATACCTGAAATAAACTTCTTATCTATCTATCTACAATATAAATAATTAATTTTATATAATATATTACTATAATATATGGTATTATAATATAAATTATAATATGTTATTTATATATTTATTTAATATAATATTATTAATTTTTTAAAATTTATAAATTAAATTATAAATATAAATTTTTATAATTATTTATAAATATAATATATTAATTATAATATATTATAAAATATATTATTAGTGTATATAAAATTAATTTTATAATATATTATATTATAGATAAATTATATTATTTATATATACTATAATATACATATATAGATAATTACAGATTTTTAATTTAAAAAAATAGTAATAATATTTACTCGAATTCCACCAATAATGGTTCGGCTGAAAAATAGTTTTATTATTCAATTCGTTATTATTAATCCATGACCAACCATCTAAATTCATCTCTTGCGAAACAGCTAAAATAAAAAACCAAAAAAAGATATTTCAAAGTAATATACTGGAAAAATTTTCAAGTTAAATAAATAAATGTAAAATATATTATAGTTTTACAAACTTCTCGCAGTTTCTGAGGTTTGTCGTGACAATGGTGTTTCGAAACCATAGATGCTAACACCTTCAACATCGTGATTGACACTTGATACGGTTAATCTTCTATGTCTTTGATGTTCTTCCATTAATGGTGCATCATGAAAAGTATCATCGTCTTCTGATACTTCATTTTGTTTATCTGTATCTAATAAAATAATCAAATTTAAAAAATAAAAAATTAATCTTTAGAAATTAATTTATTCAACTAAAAAAAAAAAAAGAAACAAACGAATAATTACCAACATGTGATTCCTTTTCGATGATTTCAATAATATGTTTATCACTTTCTTCAACACTTGGTAATCTCTTCATATGCCATTTTATTGGATGTAACATTAACGATGCTAATATCGAATGTAATGAGTAAGAACCCAATACCAATAGAGTACCCTATTTAAAAATAAAAATAAAAATATCATATAATGTGTGTTTAAATAATATAAACATTGGTTATTGGACATTAAACAATAATTCTTGAAGAAAAGAGATACTGACCTATATTGATAAGTGTCATGTGGTATAAATTTATGAAGTTGTATGTTTATGCATGAGTATATTAGCTAACAGAGAACAAGAAGTTCCATATTGTATAATATTATAAAAATACAATATATTAAATTAAAATGACTAATATGAAAAAATATTTTTATAATCAACAATTGTCTTGATAAGGAAAAATGAAATACAAGAAATGGTCTTTGATATTTTACACAACGTTATCTAAAATAATACTATTAACTAATAAACAATAAAGGTAAAGGTATTGTAAGTTAAATAAAATAAATTAAATATTAAAATATTAAAATATTAAATTAAAATGATTAATACGAAAAAATATTTGTATAATAAATAATGTCTCAATAGAAAAAAAAAATAGAAAAAATGGTCTTCGATATTTTACACAACATTATCTAAAATAATACTATTAATTAATGAACAATAAAGGTAAAGGTATTGAAATTTAAATAAAATAAATTAAATATATTAAAATATTAAAATATTAAATTAAAATGATTAATACGAAAAAATATTTGTATAATAAATAATTTCTCAATAAGAAAAACAAAATACAAAAAATGGTCTTCGATATTTTATACAACGTTATCTAAAATAATAGTATAGACTAATAAACAATAAAGATAATGAACAATAAAGATAAAGGTATTGAAAGTTAAATAAAATCAAAAATGAAAAATTTGAAATACCTGAGGACCATAATTATCAAGTAAGATTGTGGTAACATATGGCATAAAAATTGAACCTAATCCCATCATAGTAATCGCCCAACCAGTTGCACGTCCTCTTTTCGTTGTGAAATAACTATTAAGTGCTAGAGAAAAACTTGATGATGCTATTGTCAATCCGAGAGCTTAAAAAAATTCAAAAAGAAAGTCAACATGATGAATTTGTTTAATGAAAAATAAAAAAAGAAAAATAATAATAATAAATTGCTTACATGCTATCAAACCATAAGTGATTATTATAAGAGTAAACGTTCTTGAAAATGCTGTAAGCGTTATACCAACAAAATATAATAATGAACCAACTATAGCCATTTTTCTATATCCAAAATGTTGAAGTAATGGACCATTGATTAAACCTAATATCATACCAAACGCCATATTTACGCTAATTATTGTACTACCTTCTGTATTGTTTATATTTAATAATGGAAACAAATCTTTGAACACTAAACCAGAACCTTGCATTACAGGTATCATTGCAAGCTACAAACAAACAAAATTATTCTAATAATTTCAAAATATTAATAATCTTATATATAATATTAATATATATATTATAATATTAATTATTAATCTTAATTATTTTTAAATAAATTTTAGATAATTATTATTTATTAAACTTACAATAAATGTTTTAATAATTTAAAAATATTATAATAACTTATATATAATATTAATATTATAATATTAATTATTAATCTTAATTATTTTTAAATAAATTTTAGAAAATAATTATTTATAAAACTTACACTGTTAAGTGCATAAGACATGACGATTATCCATCCGAATCCTCCATCAGGTGGTACGAGTTTACCCATTTTTATTAATATTTAAACTTTTAACTTTTTTTTTAAATTTAAATTTTCAAATTAAATAATAATCCATTCTTAGTTGAAAATCAATCACGTGTTTTTTTTTTGTTCACCTGCGTGTTTATATATTTATCTTTATTTGTATTGATCGAAATATTTTTCTGATTAACAATCGGTGTCGAGTTTAATTTTCTTTTTTTTTGTTTTCTTTCAACTTTGTTGTTTTTCATTCTTTGAAACTTTTCATTTTCTTTTTTTCTTTTTTTTTCTTTTTTTATGCACAATTTAAAAAAAAAAAAAGATTTATAACCAATAATACCGACCGATCTCGTGCATCGTTTTGCAATTATGTGTAATACACTTAGCAGACAGAGAATGATCAATAATTTCAATTGGTGTTCTGAGATAAGTAGGAACATAATCTAATCTCGATACAAAATATGTTCCGTCACTCTCGATAGAAGATTATCGTTAAATGACCTTCGAGAATAATGCTGGACAATAGTGATTAGAATAATAATAATAACAAAATAAATTATCATTTTTTATATACTAGTTTAGTATGAGAAACATGTAATACGTGTTTACGTGTATAAATTAAAATTGATTTATTAATAAAACGTGAATAAAAAGGCAAACTGTTTACATTCTACAATAAATGCGTGTTTAGTTGCATCGTTGCATCATTATAGGCGTATTATTGTTCTACGATTATACTAATTAAGTGTCAAAAATATGAGGTGGTGTAATTTCATTTCAAATTCAGTTTTTAAACATTTCACAACTTATTGTAATTATTTAAATATTAATAATTGTTAATAATAAGTATTGTATTATATAGAATAAATTAAAATATTCGGATAAATTCCAATTTAATTTTTAAATTAATTAAAAGTTATCACAATTATTTAATAAAATATATATTATATAATAATATATTTATTATATATTTTATTAATAAGTAAAATATATAATATATAATAATATATTTATTATACATTTTATTAATAAGTAAAATATATAATATTTTAATAAAATTTATATTTTATAATACTTTATTATTAAATAAAATATATAAATATTTAAATTATATATTTATATAATAATAAATAAATAATTTATTAATAAAATATATATATAATTAAAAACATTAATAATAAGTTTTATAAAAATTTTATAAATTTTATAAATGGATAAAATACTAATAAGTTATTAATAATACTAATAATAATAAATTAAAACATTTATATAAATTTAAATTTAATTTTAATTAATTAATTTTAATTTTAATTAATTGTGCACAAATTTAGTTTCAACATTGTAATACAAAAGAATAATTTTTTATTATGATTTTTATCGAATCGATAACAGATTCTTTAGATAAGGTGAATCATATGATTAATCAACTGTTAAAGTCTTAATGCAATAGGTAATCTAGATACTGACACGTGAAACGGTATCATTATAACTATGACAATCTCTATCAAGATCCCTTTTTCATGGCCGATTAAATATAAAAATTAATACGATAGGAAAATTTTATACACGTGTTAATACTATTTTAAAATTGTTATAATATGCAAATAGAAATGTGGGAATGTGTGATTGATACAATAAAGAAAATTGATTTATAAAAAAATAATTTAAATATTTTCATTTTAATTAGAAATAAAAAATATAAGATTACAATTTAATGCCAAATAATTCATAAAAAATAAAAGATTACAATTTAATATCAGATAATTCATAAAAAAAATTTTCTCTTTAATTTACATTACAAAATTTGTTACTTGTTATTGTTACATTGGAAATTAAATAACAAACAATTTACATTACTTCCAGTTATAACACAGGTTTACAAAATGCATACTGTGTCAATTTAATATGAATACTATTATATAATACTTATAATATTACATTGAATTCCTTTTTTTAGTTACTTAATTTTCTATAATATTATAAAAAATATAGTACAATGAAATATTATACATATTTGCAATGATAACGTAATGAACAAGTGAGAAAAAAATGTTATGAACGATACAATCATATCTATAAAACAATTCATTAACCAGTTAACTGTAATTGACGTGTATACTCGTCATAAAGAAGTGTAACGATTTTGTGTGATTAACGAGTATATTCGTCATGGCTTGATTCTGGCGCTATCAAACGAAGACGCCGCAGAGTTAACTGTGATTAAATTTATAAAAACAAACGTATCATTAAACTTCAATAGTTTCTTTTTGTTCTTCCGATGAATGTTTTTCATTTGTTTTATCAAATTTCCGATTACCAAAAGGTAACCATACTCCACTTGATAACCATAACAATACGCAAAACATACTCATTCCTGAAGTGAAGTGTAACGAACCGATATAACTTCCAGTAACATCATGCACCATACCTGAAAATATTTTATTAAATAAATAAACTAATAAAATTGAAAAATTGTTAAAGTAAAAAATTCTAAAATTACTTTATAAATATATAAAGTAATTAAAAAATTAAACTAATAACTCAATTAAATGAATGAATTAATGTTATATTAACAAACAAATAATTTATTAATTTTAAATAATATATTATTTTATATATATATATATAATATTTTAATAATATATTATTTTATTTTAATAATATATTATATCATATTAATATATTATAATATTATATTATTATTAATTATATATATTATATACGTGTGTTAATTTTATATTAACAAATATAATATACAGGGTGTTATATATAACTGTATTCACACAAACAATTATTCAAGTACTTGAAATAACCTGACAAAAAAGATACTTTAAACAAAAGTTGAACTGTTTTTGTTTGATTATAGATCGCAATAAAAATGTAATTTTTTTAATGACACCCTATATTTTTGATCTCACGATATTTTAATCCGTATTAATACGAATTCAACGAACTAGTGTAGCATGACCCAGTTATATGGAACACTCTGTATATATGATCGTTAAATATTTACCTATAATCGGTCCCATACTGATAGACAAAATGCCACTGACAACCATTTGAATACCTGATGCTGCTGGCAATCGTTCTAAAGGAACATAATCTGGTATGATCAAGGCTTGAAATACAGCCTTTGTACCTTTTGCTATTCCTACGATTACAGCTACTAGGATTACGGTTGGATAATTTTCACCCCAACTACATAGAACTACAAAAGAAAAGAGAAAACATTGATAAATAAATGAATCATTGAATTTACTTTGAAATGAATGAATAAAAAAATAAAATTTATTTTTATAATATGATTTCATGTTTTATATATTTTTCATATATTATATTAATGTTTTGTAATATATTTTATACTATATTAATATAATAATATATTTTATAATATATTAATTATATTTTATATTATTTATTATATTATATTTTATAATATTTTAATAATATATTATTATATTAATGATTTATATATAAAATTTATATACATAAATTTAGAAAAAATTTATATATAAATAAAATATTAAATATAAATATGACTAATTTGATAAAATACAATCGTTGGTGGTTGAATAAAATAAAAAAAACGAACATAAAAATAAATCAATAAATGAAAAATCGAACAATCACTGAGGATTTTGTTTGATAATTAATGTTATGTTTGATAAAAAAAAATGTTTGTGTGTTATTTAAATCAACCCACCACGAGATGAAAAACACTCTTGAGCTTTTTTTTTAATTTTTTTTTCTCCATTTTCTATCATTCTCTCATTTCCAAATATTTTGTTTGTTTACGTTGATTTTACGTACTCGTCCTTCCTAAAGTGGATCCTATCAAGGATATCACGTAAAGATATCTCGGTGTCCAGTGGGCTTTTTGTGCGAGCAAAGGAACACAAAGACGTCCTGATATATCAAAGGCAGCTTGGATAGACATTATAGTGGCAATCTCATTTATATTTAATCCTGAAACTTTCTCTAGGACGAACGGTATCAAAGCATTGAAGTTTGTCTCGGCTACCAACGATATTCCCATACCTATTTTTTTATTTATTAAATTATTATTATTATTATTATTATTATTATTATTATTATTATTATTATTTGTTGTGGTTGTTTTCTTATAAATGAGATAAGAAATAATTTTTCTGTATATTTTTTATTCTTAATTATTTCTAATTTAACTCTTATCTTGGTCGTCAGTCACGTAAGAAGGGACTTACAAATTAAAATGTTATAATTAATTAAATAATAATTAATTTCATATATTTGTAGTACTCTTCAAAAAAAAAAAATAAATTAAATAAGAATAATAAAAATAATAAAATTAATGAATAATAAATTAAACTAGAAATGTTATAATTAATTAAATAATAATTAATTTCATATATTTGCAATACTCTTTCAAAAAAATAAATAATAAATAATAAAAAATAAATAAATAAATATAATATAATAATTTTTAATAAATAATACATTATTCTTGTAATACTGAACAATTTTGTTACATTTACATTAATTAACTGAAACTGTCATAGAGTTACAACTTTTAGTGAGAATCATCAATATAAAAATTTGACGACCGATAAGGGTTAATATAAGGGATGTATAAGAAATGTTTTTACTTACCCAAAACCACTAAAATGTAACGCAGATCTTGTAAAAGTTTCAGATCTAAATTTGTCGAGATTTTATTCAAAATGTTACGTTTTTTTGTATTCGTTGCTTTAACATCTTCGCAATTAATTGCCAAATTATCTTCTTCTTCGTTTTCTTCTCTTTCTTCATTTCTTTCTGCTATTTGTTCACGATTGTTTAATAATCGACACTCAACATGGTTTTCCACGTCCTTTTTATTTTCCATTTCCATTTTTTTTGTATCCTCGTTTTTCACATTGTTCTCAGAAATAATTGAATCCTGCCGAAATAATATTAAATTAAATGATTGATGAACGATCACTGATATGTAAACAAAATATTGATTAATATATGTAAAAATTACCTTAGGGTTTATTTCATTATTATTTACGAAAGGTCTTAATAAACAAGAACCAATGAAAGAATTGGCAGCTATTCCGGTGAATATTAATAAAGTACCAGTAGTACCGTATTCGTTTAATAATTTCACTATCAAAAGTGGCATTACAATTGGACCAAGACCTGTGAAGGTTACACAAAGTCCCATTGCTATGTTACGTTTTTTTCTAAAATACGTATTAAGTGCTAAACTCGTACCAAAATAAATTATGCCTACTCCTATACCTAATTCAAAAAAGTAACATAATAGAAAATGTTATTTATTATTAATAAAAATATCAAAAAATACATATATATATATATATATATATATATATATATATATATATATATATATTCCTTAATAAAATAATATTAGGTTATTAACTATGAAATGTCTGATTACTCGTATTATTCTCACATCAAAATCAGACATTTCATATTTAATGACCTAATGTATATAATAATTATATATAATAATTTATTAAATATTTAATATATCAAACTACTAAATATAAATTAATTAAATATTGAATATATTAAATATATATTAAATATATATTAAATATAATAATAATTATTATTATATAATAAATTTGAATTACAGTATAATATAAATTAAAATAAAACTAAATATATATAATATAATAAATGATTTTATAATTATATATATGTAAATAAATAATAATTTTTAATTTAGTTACCTAAAATAAAACAATATCCAATAATGATTGTAGGAAGTGTTAAAGCAAACGCAGTGACGCATACTCCAATAACAACCATAAAACATCCAAAAAAAGTGACTTTTCGGAATGAAAATTTTTTCATCATGGGACCACTTATCAATCCAAGGCTACAGGATATCGTACCATTTAAATGGAGTATTAAAGATATTTGCGTAGCAGTAATACCCAAATTCGTGAAACGTTCTTTAAAGATAAGACCGTAACATTGTAGAGTTGGCAGTACAGAAAGCTGTAAAATCAAACGAACAAAATTATGTAGTCATTTTTAATTGTTCTACTTATAATTAAAAAAAAAAAAAGACAAAAAAAAGACAAAAAAAAAATTTTCCTCGTTTGTAATCTTGAAAATTACTTTTATCGTTACTTCCTTTATTTACACTTTGTTTTTTTTTCTTGTACAAAGTATAATATAACACTTTGTTATAGGATTTACTAATAGATATCATATCACTGTAACACTAGATACAAATATTTATTTTTTCTATCATACTAGAATTTATTTATTTCTTTATAGAAACAAAAAGAAAAATTGCATTTATTTTAAAAGAATTATTTTTTTAAAATTAATTTAAAATAATCAATGATATATATATTAGGGTAGGTAAAAAAAATCAATTATTTTTTTTTACAAGTGCCACGGAAAAATGGGTTGTTAGACACCTTAAAACAATTCTCACCAAATATGAGCCCTTAATTTTAATAGGAAGATCCTCCTCATCGCAGTTTTTTATTTTTTTTCAGTTCAATAGATTAAAATTCATACCTCATTATTTATTGATTGTACAGAAAAATGTTCTGGAAGAATTTTGTAGGAAATTTAATGCTCTACAAAAAAGGTATCTTATATTTTTTCCGTAAACCTCACCATTTGAATGATATTGAAGATGTAAGTTTGATTATTTTAAGACAAGTTTCATTTTTTTTTATGAATTTTATAACTCGACAATAATTGACTATAATAAAATGCACAATACAAATTCTTGTAGGAAATTAACTGCTCTATAAAAATTGTGTCTTATGTTTTTTCGATTAAATTAAGCGTTCAAAAGATATTCAGAGACAGAAATCAGTACACATGAAAGTCTAATGATGAATATTTTTTGAACGCTTAATTTAATCGCCAAAACATAAGACACAATTTTTATAGAGCAGTTAATTTCCTACAAGAATTTGTATTGTGCATTTTATTATAGTCATTTATTGTCGAGTTATAAAATTCATAAAAAAAAATGAAACTTGTCTTAAAATAATCAAACTTACATCTTCAATATCATTCAAATGGTGAGGTTTACGGAAAAAATATAAGATACCTTTTTGTAGAGCATTAAATTTCCTACAAAATTCTTCCAGAACATTTTTCTGTACAATCAATAAATAATGAGGTATGAATTTTAATCTATTGAACTGAAAAAAAAATAAAAAAATGCGATGCGGAGGATCTTCCTATTAAAATTAAGAGCTCATATTTGGTGAGAATTTTTTTAAGGTGTCTAACAACCCATTTTTCCGTGGCACTTGTAAAAAACAAAATAATTGATTTTTTTGACCCACCCTAATATATATATTGTATATATAAATGTAAATGTAATTGTTTTATATAAATATTTATTAATATATTTTATAATATATTACTATATAATATAATATAATATAAATATAATATAAAATTA
Organism: Polistes dominula; assembly: GCF_049000335.1. Classification (NCBI taxonomy): domain Eukaryota; kingdom Metazoa; phylum Arthropoda; class Insecta; order Hymenoptera; family Vespidae; genus Polistes; species Polistes dominula. The sequence continues at coordinate 1,669,509 of NW_028301116.1, read as the reverse complement.
TTATATTTGCATAAATATAAATATAAATAAAATTAATATAATTAAATTATAAAATTATATAAAAATAAATATATATACAAATAATAATATAATTAAGATTGTTTATTATATAAATAGTATACAATAATATAAAATACTTTGAAGTAAGAAAAAAAGAATGAAAATATAAGAAAAGATGAATAATAAAACTTACGTTTATAATAGTAGCACCTAAAACTATCATCCAAGCCCAACCTTTGTCAGTTTCGAAACGAGTCATGATAATTAAGATGAATCTTCAAAAATTCTTTTGAATGGTAAAAAAAAAAATTTGGTCTCCTATCGTTCCTCTCTGAAGGCTCGTCTTCGAGTAGTCTAGAGACTGTAGAAAATTGATTAGTAGTAGTATATAATTCGGGATGTAACGAACGATAAGATAAACGATGACTCTCTTTCTTCTGATAGGATGTTTAAAAGATAGAAAACAAGAGTAAAAAGAGAAAGAAAGAAAAAAGAAATGTGTTTTGTTTGATAAGTCTATTTTTTTTTTTTTTTGAAATAATAACACTTCAAATCTCTTATACCTATTTTTAAATGTCCAAATTATAATATGTACTTCAGATAACAAGTTTTATTTGTTAATCTAAAGTTAGAATAATTTTATGCTGGAATAAATCTGAGAGAATATATTTTAACAATATTTTTTTATTAAATGTTTAGTTGACCTGTTTTATAGTTAACAATATTGGTCATTGAACTTAAAAGATGTATTTGACAAAAGATAAACATGTGTGTGTATGTGTGTACTTTGGTTTATTATATTTACTTATTGGATAAATAATATAATTAAATAAAATTATTTTCTTTGTTAAAATATAAAATACTAAATAATAATAATTCTAAAATATACTATAATAATAATATTAAATATACTGCTAATAATAATACTAAAATATAAAATATAAATGTATATACTATATATTATATATTTATAATATATAATAATTATAATAATTGCAAATATATAATATATTAATATTATAATTATTATATTATTAATATTAATAATATAATAATATTATTAATATTATATATATATAATATAAAATATATAATATATTATATATTATAAATTTAATAAAAATAAAATGTTCAATATGCTGTGATAAAATTCGAATTAAAATAACATATGCTTTAATTTATTATACTACTTATTAAATAAATAATATAATTAAACAAAGTTATTTTATATAAAGAATATAATTATGTTCTTTCATTAAATATAAAATAATAATAACTATGATATAAATATATGAATATTTGAAAATATTTCACATGCAATAACAATAACATATACTTTTGTTTATTACTAATAAGAATAAGAATAAAAATAAGAAGAATAAGAAAAAAAAGTGCACAATTACAGCATAGTACTCAAATGGCAAATTATTACTATATAGTAGTTGATAGCACTTCAACGTTAGATAACCCGAGTAGAAATAAAACGAAGCATATATACACACACACATATCTTAAATGGGATACTTTAATCGGCTGAATTGCTTCTACTATTATTCGTGTATACTTATGTTATATTATTTGATCTAGTTTTTTGGTTAATGACAGTTAATAATAGTCTTACCGTTCCATGTCAACTGAAAACTCGACTAATTTTTATCCAAATAACGTCTGACATGTCCAATTAATTATTTAAATTAATCTACAAAAAAAAAACATTTTACGATAACATTACCTATATATAGATAAGTACATTTGTTTACGTTACATTAAAACACAAAACTTGAATAATTTATTATTGCTAAAATATTAATTCTTAAAATTCATCGATCGAATGATGTTTCTCATTTCTTTTTTTTTGTTTACTCGCCACTCGAAATTATCATATTATCTAAGATTATCTCGTTAATCGTTATTTTGATATAAGTTCTTTTTTTTCTTTTTCAAAACGTTAATGTAACGTAAAATAATTGAATATTTATAAGTTTGATTATTCGTTTTTAAACGTCGAATACTTTACCTTGTTATAAATAACATAAGTGGTAACTCTTATCCATTTCTCTGTTTAATCTTCGTTTTGTTATTTGTCAAACAATTAACATATCTTTTCTTCGTATATTTGTTCACGTATTATTTAAATAACTTAAAGGTATAACAATAATAATAAGGATTTAAATGTTTCGTAGAAAATTCACTTGATTCATATAATAATAATAAACAATAATAATAATAAGAAGAAGTATTTTAAACGTTTCGTAGGAAATTCACTGGATTCATGAATTCACAATGTTATTTAATTAATTTAATATTCAACAGGAAAAAAAATATCACAAATAATGTTGAATTACACATTGTTAACTATTATTTCACGATTTTGTAATTTTTCTACGTTTAATATAAAAATAAAATCACGTGGATGAAATCAATAAACATATGATCACATATGATCACTGTATATATTATATATATATATATGTACGTATCAACACGAACTGCAATCTTTGTTAGACTGATTCTGGTTGAGTTGGTCAATGAAGACGAGAATAAGGTTTGAAAACCGGCTTCGTAAAGTAGATCCCAGAGTGTGCTGCTTATTTCTTATTCTTATACTTCGTTTTATACTACATATACTTGTTATACGTATCTACTACACCTACGTGAGTTGATCGTGGAACATGTAAGCCGGTTTATGCTTGAAACGACTCCTTCAGTTTTATTACTGAAACCGATTTAAACATTTCTTCTTTATCGATCGAATTAAATAAATATAATTGTTTATAGTTCAAAGAACATTGAACATTTTACAAATTGTTTTGACGAATGAATAGTATTTAATTTGTTAATATTTATAGAATTAATCATCAGTTTTAAGGATAACATCTGTTATAACATTGATAAAGATAATACCGTTTTTAAAGTATATTATTAATGAGAAGGAATGTAATTGATTTTTATTTTAATATTATTTATTTACGTGTGTTAGGATGAAATATTAGATAGTTTTATTTATTTTTAAATAATATCGAAGATTTATAATAGTAATAATTAATTAATTATTAACATATTAATATTTCAAATTTATAAAATAATTGAATTTTAAAATATTAATATTTCAAATTTATAAAATAATTAAATTTTAAAATATTAATATATTTAAAATTTATAAAATATAATTAAAATTTAAAATATTAATATTTAAAATTTATAAAATAATTAAATTTTAAAATAATAATATATTTAAAATTTATATAATAATTGTAATATATTAATATATTAAATATTAATATAATAAAATTATTTTTTACATTAATAATTAATTATTTACTGTATTTAGGTACAATTTGATTATTATGTTAACTTTATGTTAAACAAAATTTCATTACTCGTAATATTTTAGCAAATATTTTATCATTATTCGTTATTATAAATAATTGATCTGTTTTATAGGAATTATTTCAACACTGATAAAAAAAAGATAAAAAAAGATCGTAACTATGATAATAGATCTCTGATGTAACATTGTAAATCAACGTTAAGATATAATACGTTTAAACTTCTTAGAATTCGTAATTGTGAATCATTATAACATTGAAAGAGGAATACTAATCGGATAATCTAATGCCATAATCTTGGTTTCAAATTTACATACGCCTAATCTTATCTGTAATGTGATTTCTATTGAAATATGAATTATTATCATTCTCGTTATTGTTATAAATATAAAACAAATCTAAATAATTAAATATTAGGAATTTAATTTATGGAATACACAGGGTGTTAAAAAATAATTCAAATCCGTGATATATTTTTTTATTATTATATATTTTTTTCTATAATATTGACAACGTGTAATAAACTATAATTAATAGCGTATAAATTACAAAAATTTAATAGCAAAAATTACAAGTTGATCTTTAATACTTGAATTATTATTACAAAAAAAAAATAATTACAATTGTTCGTTTAAATTTTGTCAAGATAAATCTTTAAAAATCTGTTCGATCAATTGTTTACAAAATAAATAATTCGTGTCATTCGTTATTATTAATAATAAATAACATGTCGATTATTCTATCGTATTTTTTTGAGTTTCTTCAATAAAATTTAGTTTCCTTTTACGTAGACCGAAATATGAAAATTCAATAGTCCACGAGATAAATGTCATAATGATTAAACTTGTCATAACGTGAATGCAGATTCTATAACTCTGGGTATAATCTCGTATGAATCCTGTATATATATATTAATCAATCAATATTAAATTATTTTCATTGAAATATAATATTTTGATTATTCTTATAGATGAATCATTTATATATAAAAATATTTTATTATTATGATAATAAAATTATGATAATAAATCTATTGAAAATAATATTGAATAAGAATAATATTTTTAGGAAAAGAAAAAAACAACTTACCGATAAGTGGACTCATAGCAACAACGAAGATACCCTTACAGACCATAAATATTCCAAATGCACTTGGTAATTTTTTTAATGAACAACATTCAGAAATACTTAGATTTAAATTGACCAAAGTGGCTCCACGTAAAAATCCAATTATTACGAATAATATGATTAGGGTTGTTCCTTTCGTACGTTCGGCAAGTACTGAACAAAAAATTAAAAATAAAATATGTAAACATATAAAATAATATTTATAATATATTAGAGTGAACGAGAAGTTCGCGTGTTTATTATAGTGTGTTATAAATTGTATTATAAATTACATAATGAATTATTTTTTTAATAAATTTTATTTTGGAAATATTAATAAAAAATAATTCACGAATTTTTGGTTCACCCTAATATCAATATTATATATATAAATAAATAATTAAATTACAATTAAAATAAATAATTGAATTATAATAATAATTAAAATAAATATATAAATTAAATTTATATATTTTATATATTTATATAAAATTAAATATAATTATAATCATATATTTATATATTTATATATAAATTTAATTTAATAAAATAATAAAATAAAAATAATTAAATTAAAATAATAATAAATTAATGTAATTCTAATATTAAGAAGAGAATAAATATAATATATATATATATAAAAGAGAGAGAGAGAGAGAGAGAGATAATTAATAAACTTGTTATGTATGTTAATTAAAAAAAAAAAAAAAATAAGGAGAAGAAATAGAAAAACTTACCGGAACGTCCAAATCCAACCATAATAGAACAAATCCAAAATATCGATCTTTTCTTCAATCCTAGTCTATCGAATATGGTTGGTAACGTCAAACGTGCAAGGATGTCCGTAAAGGCGGTGATGGATAAACAAAAAGCGACTTCCGCCTTGGTCATTCCTATTGATCGTCAAGTATCTCGAGGAGTCTAGCTAAATTCTAAGTAGTGCCGTAGCGAGGTTAGATGGTCGATTTTGATCATTTATATCAACTACCCTCTAAATTCATTCATCACCATTATTATTACTTTTATTTTATCCTTTTTCTTTTTTTTTCAATATCTTTTAAATATTAATTTGTTTTTTTCTTTCCATTTTATGTTCTCACTTTCCGCGTATCTCGCGCATGAGCACACGTGTGTGTTTGCACTGTAAATTCTTTTTCTTTTCTTTTCTTTTATTTATTTAATTCAAAAATCATCAAACACACGTTAGATTTATTTTAAATAAAATAAAAAAAAAAGATTTTTAACTAAATTTAACGAGATCGATACGGACCACCGATAAATCCTTGCTACGATACGTACTCGTGAATTTCTCTTGCCAGTCGATACTAACCGATGCTCGAGAGGAAAAATGGAGTCATCAGCTTGAAATTTGATTCTGCCACGTAATACAGACTAGTGCCAATAACTACGTTCAGATATATGGTGTCTTTCAATAAATCCAAGTCAAATGTTTTCTTTATTTTATCGAAGAACGTTGTTTTTGTTGTTGTTGTAGTAGATTTTTTATTCTCGTCATCCTCAATTTCGACGATTTTTGAATCGGTCATTTTGGTTTCACTTTTTCTTCTACCATCCCCGTTGTCGTGACTCGTACCATTTGTTATTTTACGCATGGAAGTTGAAGTTTTTTGTAACAAAGCATCCTTCTCCTTAGGTTCAGTTATTTTCTAAATAAATTTTAATTATTTTCATATATATATATATGTAACTTTATAAATCATTTACTTGTTGTTCGTATTTACAAATTTAATTATTTTACGAAATATCGAACATTTATTATTATTATTATTTTTAATCGAAGTAATTAATGATTTTTTATTTTTTTTTAGAAATATATCATGAATTTAGTTTTACGTTACTTTGGATATCGGAGTATCTTTTTTTTTAGTTTCCAGAGATCTCAATAGACATGCACCGACTACTGAATGAAGTGCCCACGCACTTATGATCATCATAGTTCCACGAAATCCGTAAGATTTTAATAATATGTGAACAAGCTGTGAACATAGAAATATAAAATAAAATGATTATACATAACGTGATGATTGATTATTATTATAATGGATTATAAGTTCAGAAACAATTGAAAAAATAAATTATTGTTTTTATGATTCATTTGATATTACAATTATTTATATTAGAAATTAAATAATAATCTATTATTACAAATTATTATACAATACAGGGTGATTCTTGGAACGGAGGCGGGTTATAACTTATTTTTAAGTAACAATAGAAAAAAATCATAAAGGAAAAAGTTATATGGCACAACAAAGGTCAACTTTCTATGACCTTACTTTTTTCGAAAATACATCGATGCACCCGCTAGATGCAGTTGCACTTTTTTTTTAAATGGAACTTTATAATTTTTTTACACTATTCGATTCTTTTTTTAATTCTGCGTTAAAAAGTATTAAGTGAAGGTCATCGAAATGTCAATAGTTTACGAGATATTGATTTGTATATACATGTAATTATACGACACCACATTTATGTGGATTAGTAATTATAATACACGAATCAATTTACTAACCTGCGGTACTAACATCATTGCCAAGGTTGTTCCAGCCATTGAGAAACCAACCGCTTGTCCACGTTTCTTGTCGAAGAAAGTGTTCAAGGCTACGAACGCGGATGCAATTGCTATTCCTGTACCAAAGCCTATACGTAAACCGATAAATTGCTATTATAAATAATATTTTTTTTTATTCTACAATTTCAAATCTAACAATAAACAGGTTTGATTTAACTTTTTCTAATGAGTTAACAAATGATTGAAATTAATACAATTAAAATAATAATAATTCACCTCCTAAAATGCTATAAGTACAAATCAAATAAGGCATGCTGTCTGCTCTGGATGTCAACATAAGACCTGTACAACTTAAAAGTGAACCAAAAAATGCAACCTTTCTGTAAGAATATTTTTTCAACAATGGTCCAACAAATAGACCTGTAAAAATAAAAAGTTCATTTTGTTTTACGATTTTTAGATCATCAAATCGAAGATTAGATCATCAATTGGATTTCAGTTCAATTTAATTTAAATATGAAAATAATCAACTGTTATAAGAAAATTGTAAAAAAAAAAAAAAAACAGAAAAAAACAATTAATTAACAATTACCTGAAAAATTAACAATAGCGTCAAGTACGCTCATTATCACTGAAGTTCCTGTAGATTCAATATTGAGTTCTTCTAAAAGATCTTGGAAGAGTAGACCAAAAGATGGATCCAGAGATCTCAACGAAAGCTAATTGTATATAATTAAATTAACACTTATTTTATGAATGACATTGAAAATTTAATATTGTTTGTTTTTTTACGAATCACTATGTATAACATTAAAATAATTATTATTTCCTAATAAGATTTATTTTTCTTAATGTTTCACAATTAATAAAATAAAAAATAAAATAAGAAAATAAAATAAGAAAAAATGTTACAATAATTACTGTTTAGATATAATATCATTTAATTTTTATATTAAAAAAAATATCGATATAATTTTTATCGTAACTTTGACATCGATATCTAAAATATATATAATAACAAAGATATGACGTAGGTTCGCATGTAAAGTGATAGATAAAGAACCGACAAAAATGTGCATACATATATATTTATATATTATATATGTAATTAAATTATATTATATAATTAAAAAAATTATTAATAATATTATAATAATAAAATTATTAAAATTAATTAAAATTAAAAGAATTAATAAAAAGATAATAAAATTATATATAAATAATAATAATTTATATTATATATTATTATAAATATATATGTGTGTTAACAAAAATAGAAAATTTCAATCTTTTAAAAAAGTTATGAAATCCATAAATTAAGTAATTGTCTTTCAAACTTCATGTTTGAAGTAATAATAATAATATTTTATAATAATGTTGCTTTTTACAACACTTAAAATAATGTAACGATACGAATTAAATTTATCCATAACAACAACAAAACTTTAATTAAACTTACTACTTAATAACAGAACACTAATCGTACTATTTAAATAAATAATCACAATATTAATAAAGATGAAATATGTAAAATAACAAAATATTTTAACTTACCGATATTAAACTACTGCCTAAACAAACGAACCACCCCCAACCACCATCTGGTGCTTTCTTCTTCGTTTCATCTCGTGATATGTTCTTCATTTTTATAAATTACCAGAAGAAGAAATCACTGAATTTCTTGTCTCTGTGTGTGTGTGTGTGCGTGTGTGCAGAAGTCTTCCTTCAAACTTTGACTACGATTTAAACTGATTTGAATTTGAATGTTCACGTGTTATACACAATTTTAAATAAGACTTACTTAGGTATTAATGGTAGAATGATTTCTGCTTTTGATCACATGATCGAATGAAAACCATCGTCATTTACTAATGATAACTATCACTTTATTCAACGATCACTGATTAATAGATATACCTAATCTATTTTTTCTCACTTCTTTTATCGATATATACTTATTTTTTTTAAATACGATTAATATAATATCAATGTAAATCACAATTTCGTACGTTGGTTCGCTCGTGAAGCCAAACGTCCATTTGTTCGTTCACACTTTTGCACACTGATTCATTCGAGACTTATCGTTCATTTTTTTTTTAATTTTTTTATCTATATATTCCACAATATATTTATCACATAATGGCAAAGATAATTCGTTAAAAAGATTAACTCTCGCGTTTAATAATAATTTTTTCACACAATCCGTAAATTATTAAAAATATTAACAATGTTATTTGTTAAATCGATAATCGAAAAAAGTATGTTCCAACTATTATGATAATCACTATATTTTTAATTTATTATATTAGACAATTTTTATTATTGTTTTTTTTTAAAAGATCAATCAAGTTATTTAAAAAAAAAAAAGAGAATTACTATTGTGTTGCAATAAATAACACTTTTATACAAAAAAAAAATGAATATACTTTTGTTATCAATGTATGAATTATAATATATATGTATAATTATTATATTTTTCATTCACTGTAATCAAAACACAAAACGATTGATATCTTGTTATTATAGTTCGTATCAATTTTCAATGATTAAAATATTTTATCGTATTTGATATAATATATCGATATAAGTTACACCAATGCACTCTCGTATGTTTCAACATTATGTCAAATATTTAAAAGATATACGAAAAAAATACAAAGAAAAATTAAAAATTAATGTTTATGATTTATGTATTTTTTTTTTTTTGCAATAAGTAGCACGATTAATATCTACTGCATGAACTAAATGAATTTCACTTGATTGCACAGTTTTTAACTAGAAGAAGAACTTGATAACACTTACCCGTGTGTTCTGTTACGACTATTTCTAATGTGATTGTGCTAGCCACTACTACTGGATGACCTTCTTGTCTCAACGTTTCATAAACTACGTGCAAACGTCGCTAAAGGAGGAAGGAAGGAAGGCTAACAATAATGAACGGAACGAAGAACAAAAAAAAAATATATATATATATATATACACGTGATCAACGAGAATCAGCATGAGTTTGTTAATCATCGATGCTATCACTTCACGGTTTGTTACATTTTTCTCCTAATTTTTATTCATTTATCTTGTGAACATTTATTTGTATTCGTTAAACGTATGATTATCTTTTGCATAAATTTTGTAATCGCCTGAATAATAATTAATAACATTTATGTTATCTGTGCATAAGTTTATCAATCGAATAAGATTAAATGATTGACATAGTTGGAACAATGTAATTAAACATTAATTTTATTTAATATGTATAAATGATAATAATCAAATTTTTGTATTTTGTAATTACATTAAATATATATTATATGTTATAAATTATATTATATATTTTTTTATATTTTATATTATATCTAATATGTGGGTATATATTAAATATATATCAAATAAATATGTATTATATAAATAATATATAAAATAAAAATAATATTATATATTAATAAATTTAATATTTAAAATAATATATTAAATAAATATATATTATATAAATATACGTATTAAATATAAATATTATATTTAATATATTTATTCTATTATATAATTATTTATTATTATATTATTATTTTCAAAATTATTAAATACTAATAATAATTAAATTAAAATAATAATAATTAAATATATGTATTAATAAAATATACACATTAATATTGTATATTATATATTATAATTACTAGATGTAAATTTTCCAAAAGCTTATCTTTCTCTATTTATTATTGCAAAACGTTATAAATAATTGACAAAATTGGTAAAAAATATATCAAAGTTTTATTGTACTCTATTTTTATTCTTTTCATTTACTCATTCGTATTTTTTGTTTCATTATTGTTATTATTATTATTATTATTATTATTATTATTATTATTATTATTATTATTATTATTATTATTATTATAATCATCGTATTATTTTTTATTTTATGCAACTAAAATATTTTATCTCTGAAGGTGAAATTTATTTTCAGACAAAGTAAAAAGACTTCCGAATGGGTGGTGGGAGTGAGGAGAGAAGAGTGGGGGAAAGTCGAATAAAATAATTGGATAAATGTGCGACCGAAAAACTCGTTTGCTACACCTACCAGAAACTCTAATAAGGGAAAGGCGGTTTTATGAGGTTGTGTATAAGATACGTAAAGGAATAAAATATAACTCGTATATATACACACACAATTATAATATATTTGGTCGAATAAGAGTATTAAGATATTACGCCAAGAATGTGTATGTATGTGGGTACATATGTATCGTACAAGTCAAATAGAGAGATATGTATGTACATATAAATACATAAGTTGAATAATTCGTTACGGTTTACGAATTCTTTTGAATTTATTTAACATACAAATCTAAATAATTCCTGTCTCCTTCCTTTTTTTATTATTTTTTTTTATCTGTGTCTCTACGTATGTATTTGTTTAATGTATATTTTTATAAGTGTGTAAGAGTATATATATATATATATATATTTTTTTTTTCGTTTTAAATAATTTCTTGGTTTTTATATAGATATACGTACTATTGAATAATAACAGATACATTTTTGAAAACATTTGATCAACATTTTTTTTGTAATTCCTTTGCAGGAATGATGATACCTAACATAATAAATGATATTACAGAGTATAATAAGAAATACGATATTATTCCGTAGCATCGGACTTTAATAGTGGAAATGTACTATGTTTTGTCACAACCAATAATCTCAAATAGAATATGAGTCAACCACAGGACTCATTTGTCTGGCATGATAGTTTATATTTTCTTTTATTTTTATACGACACTTTACCTATTTTTCATTAACATCTCGGATGATTTTTAAAATCGTCCAATAAATTGATACATTTAAAATATTTACCATACGCTTTTTATTATTTTTTATTTATATATATTTAATTAAATGTTTATGAAATTAGTAGCAAAATAAATAAAATTACATTTCTGTCTTTTTAATACTATTATAAGTTTTGTGTTCACGTGTTGTAATTTTTAATTTCAGTAGGCTCATAATTTTCCAGCTCATATTTTCAATTTTTATTTTTTTGAATTATACTACAATAAAATTTACTTTTCTATATAACATGGAAATAATTGGTATAAGGGAATGCATGTGAAATTTTTCCCTATGTTTCCTCAAAAAAAGTTGAGTATTAGTTCTTACTGTTTGTACAGAAAAGAATATATTTTTGATTCCAATAAAGATGTTTTGTCAATTTCTTCTTGTAAGATTGCCCCAAGGAGTATGCAACCACTACGCATCGTTAACATGGAAGTATTGGAGGAAAATAGAAGCATTCATAAGGGGCAACCGCAGTAAACAATCTGTCAGTAATGAACTAATCGATTCAATGATGATTTTTACATGTTTTTATATTAAATTATGCTTTATATAATTATATAATATTTATTTAAACAATGTTTAATAAAATAAAGATTTAAATTATGTGAAATTTAATACTACATGTTGAATATTTAAAATTAAATTAAATATGTTTTATTTTAACATTTCAATTCTTCTAAACTAAATTTTTAACAATTATAATATATTATTATTTAATTATTTATTAACGTATATATCATTTATATTTATATATCGAATAGAGTATTTAAAGATTTAATTTAAAAAGTTTTTTTTCGACTTTCAGTAATATTATTATACGTAATCAAATCGTTATTCAAAACAATAACAATAATACCAAATATCAAATTACGTAAAGTAAATTATTATCTTAAGATAATCAAGAGATATATTCGAACTTTATAAATAATTAACATATTTTGGATACTTATTATTTAAATATTATTTTAATTTAGATATTTATTATTTAAAAAGTGTCTTTAAACAAATTCCGTATTACGTTTAAGTATTATTAAATTGTGTAATATTTTTTTAATTATTTATACTATTTAGTAATTGTCATTTTATCTCAAGATTGTTTAATGTGCAATAGTATGAATTATATGGATACTTAAATCATTTTACACATGTACATTATTTATATTTTATAAGAAACAAAATAAAAGATACAAAGAGAGAGAGAGAGAGAGAGAGAGAGAGAGAGAGAGAGATAAACAATTTATTCGGCATAAAGTCGGTTAGAAATTTACCATTTAAAATGATTTTCGTATTTGTTCGTTTATTCTCATAAGATTAGATGATCATAAGCAATATTTCATAATAATGATGGGTATTTAATGCGTTGACGTCGAGTACACAGATAACAGAATTTGAAAAATCGTTTTGCTACTTGTCTCTTTCAGTCGAAATCTGTCTTTCTTACTTCACGCGAAACTGTTCTTGTTAATCGACAATATTTATTTTAAATGAGATATCAATTGTGAGTGTTAATTTCAAAAAAAAAAAAAAAAATAAAAAAAGAAATAAAGAAAATAATAAAATACAAATAATTGTTAAATTTTGAAACGAAATGTTATTATAGATTTATAATTTTAAATGTTATAAAGTTTCATCGCGGCCAAGAAGAAATTGTAAGAAGAATTTTTGTATAACTATTGAGAAAAAGTTGTATATAATAATAAATAAAAACAGAAATGGCTGAGGTTACGTATAATGAAAGTGCTGAAAAGTCCAAAGAAGAAGAAGAATTAATACATAATGATAAAATTAATGATAGATTGGATAAAAATATTCAAATGGAATATGAAGCACCGGAAGGTGGTTGGGGATGGATCGTGACTTCAGCGATGGTCGTCATTTTTGTATGTTTATAATTCAAATCATTCTATATTTTTTACTTAATTCGAAAACAATTTTTACAAAATTTCGAATTTTTTAAATATAATTTATTATTAAACATAAGATATATAATATATAATTTTATATAATTTTACACAAACCGTAATTTATTATTAAACTCTCAGATTTTTATTAATTTTTTTTTTAAATATTATAATAATAATATATAAAATACTATATCATAAAATACTATAATAATAATTTTTCGAAATACGATTTTATTGAGTGATTTAATTATTTATTTTTTTTTAGAACAATTACGTAACTTAATAAATTATATTAATTAATTAATTAATTATTTTATATAAATCAAAATGTATAATATTAATCAAAGTAATTTATATATATTTCGTTATAATATAACGTATAATTATTTTCAAACCTTATTATTATTATTATTATTATTTCAAAATGAATTTGAATTTTCTAAAAATCCTAAAAATTATTTTTGTAGATTACGGTTATAGGACCAGCCCCATCGATTGGATTAGTTTTTGGTGATTTTCTTGAGCCTACCGGTAAAGCTGGACTTTTATTGACACTTTTTGGTGCATTTTTCAGCGTTACTTTCTCAGTCTCTAGTAAGTTTAAAATCTGACATGTAATTACATATATATATATACTTTCTTTTTATACGAATACGAATTACAACATCACAAAATTAATTATAATTACGTAAAAAAGATACATTCGAATTTTATGAAACGCTATGAACACATTTCGATATTTCAAAGAGAAATCACTTAAATTCAACTTGATATAATAATAATGAATAAACATATCATGAATATTTATTTTTCATATTTCAAATTGCATATATAATTATTAACAAGAAAAGTATTATCATTATCATTGAATAAAAATGAAAACAACGATATTTTATGAATTACAAATGTTTTGTACGTATGAATTGTATTCATTGGATTCTTACTGTATATTTATTGATAAAAATGAAACGACAACATTTTATGAATTAAAAATGTTTTATACGTATGAATTGTATTCATTGGATTCTTACTGTATATTTATTGATAAAAATGAAACGACGACATTTTATAAATTGAAAATATTTTGAACGAATGTATCTATCTATGGGATTCTTACTGTTGATAGAATTGTATTACGATTTTCATTAGGCGCCAAGATTAGAAATAGTTAAATAGAAGAGGTCGAGATACGAAGAATATTTGCATACAAACAGAATACTATTCTAACGTGTCGTAAGATATATATATATATATGTAAGATGCTATTTCTAAATAAGTATACATATCATACTTCCATTACAGTGATGTGTACACTGTAGTACACTTGATCCTTGTTCTACATTGTTCATTAAAAAAAGATTGTCATTGTTGAAAGATGATAATCGATCTCGTTGACGTATTTATGTGTTGTTGTCTCAAATATACAGATAGAATAAAAATAAAAAAAGAAAGAAGTTTTTCAGAAAGATTTAAGTTTTTATGATAGCTTAAGATAAGTTGAACGAAGTATTTTTTTTCTTTTTTTTTTTTCTCGTAACAGCAAACAACGAATTGAATTTTTGTATTACGTACGCATATATTACTTTGAAAAATTCTTCTATGTGAATTAAAATTATTTATAGAGTTTAATGGAGAAGGCAAGCAGGTAGGCAGGCAGGCAATGAAACAATTCAAATGATAAAATGATATCGGATAATCGAAAATGCCATTTATACTTGCATACGTCGTCAATTTACACGAGGATTAAAATGTAGACCGTGGTAAAAAGAGGAAAACACAATGATGATAAGAATATGATGATGTACCATAACGAGTAGCAGTAAAAGATTGTAAAATAATTCAAGAACAGACAATTTTACCGATTTTTAATTAATAACATTTTAAATTACAAAATTTGTATCTGCAAGAACGTTAAACAAAGTTTATTTAAACAATTGTATATTCGTATATTATTATATAATTATTTATTGGATATATCAGGAAAAAATGACAAATTAATGACATTAATTTGAACTCGTATATGTGTATATGTATTTATGTAATTGTAAATTTTGATTTATGTTATTTTTTAGGTCCACTGGCAAATTATTGGATGCAGAAATATACGTTGAGATCGGTGGCAGTAATGGGTGCAATATTGTTTTCCTCGTCAAATATTTTATTTGCACTTGCAACAGATATTTGGCAAATGATGTTTTTATATTTGATACAAGGAATAGGAGTAGGATTTCTTCTTACGCTAAGTAACACCAATTTCAATGCATATTTCGTGGAAAAACGTGCTCGAGTAAGTGAAAACGAAACATTCGAAATTCCAATCTTAACGATGTATATATATATGTTAATATGTGTATATATATATATACTTTCATTATTTTATTTTGAGAGAGAAGGAAATCGTAAAGCAAAAAAATTCAATCGAAAATAATTTGATGTCTCAGATAATGAGCCTGGCCCAAGTGATCATCGGTATGGGTTCCATTGGTTATCCCTATGTCATCGACAAAATTATGCCACTGTACGGTTTTCGAGGTAATTTATTTAATCCAATTACGCGTATAAAGAAAGTATACTATTATACATATATATATATATTATATATTCGACGATTTTTTATTAGGTAGGAAGGTAGGTAGGTAATGTATTTAAAAAGAAAATAAAAAAGAAAGGATTTGTTATATAAACAAGAAAAAGATGTATGTAATTACGTTTAATTATATTGTATAAAAAAAAAATAAAAGAAAAGTAATATGAAAATTATCGATAAAGTAATGAAGCAATAATGTAATACATATATATATATATATATATGTATACTAAGATGAACAGGTCACTCGTTGTTGTGGTTTTATTATAAAATGTAGATTTAATATAACTTTAAATTTCTTAAATAATTCTAGTTAATAAAAATAGAATAATAATATATTTATATAATATAATTATTAATTTACTAAATACTATAATTACTCTATAATATAATTTACTACATAAAATTATTTAATAAATTTATTTAAAGGTTATTTAGGTATAACTACTACTATAACTACTACTATAAAATAAATTTATTAAATAATTCTATTTAGTAAATTATAACACACACAAAATAATACCCACATAAATAATACCATATTATTTCAATGTAACACAGGAAAAAATATAAAAAGCAAGGTTAGGAAATAATTGAATTGTAATACAACACCATCTATTGAAAACTTACAGTACTTAAAGACTTAGATAACCTCTAAACAATAATAAATCCTTAAATTAGCAATAAAAAATACAAAATAATCGCGATAAAAACTATACTGTATACTAAGTTGAACAAAATCACACAAAATAATAAAAATTTCATTAAATTCAGTAGTAATTAATTTCAGTAATTTTGAAGTTGATTAGAAACCGACAATATGACACTAAATTTTAATATATAAAGATATAAATAAAGTATTAATTTTTAATATTTACAACTAGTAAAAAAAATGCAAAGTTTTCTTTGTTTCATAGTAAAATATTTGTTTGTATTATTTTTAGGAACTGTTGGTATAATAGGTGCGGTAAGTTTACATTGCATTCCCGCTGTGCTTCTGTTGCAACCGGTTGAATGGCATATCAAAGATAAAAAAAAGGTTCTTACGAAAAGTGATGTGAAAAACAGGAAACAAAGTTCAATCACAAATGACCATCATCAAGATTCAACAGGACAATCGATTAGTTTACGTAGTTTACGACATAATCCAAAGGTTACTTTTTTTTATGCTAATCCTTGCACAGTTTTCTTTTTTATTTGTCTTCAGAATGAAAGTTGATTGAGTATGATCGAATAATAAAATGTATTTCAGACTGAACTAACAGATGAAAGTGAAAATACCAATGAAAATGAAGAATATCGGGTTAGATCATGGTCATGGTCAGTTCGAGACGTTTTAAACAGAAGATTGCACGTATTTTCTTCATCAAGTGTTACAAATTTGGCAAGTGGTATTGGTGCATTAGCAGATATCAAAAGTAATTCTGTTGTATTAGTTGACAAAAATGTAGATGATAATCAAGATACTAATCGAGATAAATACAAGTAAGTTGTATAACAAATATTATAAATTTTGTTTCATTGTTTAAATGTTTTATTATATATATATATATATGTTTACTAATTTTAATTTTATTTATTATATATATTATATAAAATTAATAAATATATATTAATTATTATATTATATTATAATTAATATATAATACATATATATTTATTAATTTTAATTTTTTATTTAAATTAATATAATACTATAATTTAATATATTATTTATTGAATTTTAATTTATTAATATATTATTATAATAAAATAATATAATTATAAATATTAAATTATATATATAATATTCCACTCTCTTATTAATTTTTATTTTATTTATTATAATATATATATATATATATATATATATATATATATATATATATATATATATATATATATATATATTTAATAATTTAAAATTTTATTTTTTATAGATCGTTTTGTAAGAAATTTAACAAAATTATGGATCTTTCTATGATGAAAGATTTATATTTTTTGAATTTATGTTTCGGTGTCAGTATTGCTATAACCTGCGATTATACGTTCGTTTCACTGTTACCAATTATGATGTTTCATGATGGATATACCAGAAGTGAATCTGCTTTGGCTATTATAGTTAGTGGTGTAGCAGAATTATTTGCTAGAATATTAATAGCCATTTTTAATTTTTTCGTCAAAGTCAAATCTAAATATTTGTTCTTCGTTGCAATGATTGCTATGTCCTTTGCTAAAGCAGGTAAAATACTTTTCTTCCTGTTTTTTTTCTTTTCTTTGAATAACAAAAGAAATTAAATCAGAGTTTATACAAAATTTTTCTTTTTTATAGGATTTATGATGTTAGAGGATTCATTAATGGCTGTATTAGTGATGAATGCTTTGATCGGTATGATACGTGCTTTAATGTTGGTACCACAAACCTTAGTTATTATAGAATCCGTACAAATAGACAAATTAGCATCTGCTATTGGATGTTTTGGATTTATTATGGGTGCCACTTCCTTAATTTTATCACCCGTTCTTGGTACGTCGTTTAAATAAATATAATAAAAATATTTCAAATATATATAATATAATTTATTATATTAATTATTTATTATATTTAATACATTTATTATATTAATAATTTATTATATTAATAATAAAATAATTTTTATTAAAAGAATTTTATTAAAAATAAATAATTAAATTTTAATATATATAATAAAAAATATAATTTATTATATTTATAATATAAATAATTTTTATTACAAAAATTTTATTATAAATATAGAATTAAATTTTAATATATATAATGACAAATATAATTTATTATATTTATATATAATATAAATATTTGTAATATAATAATTGTTATTGTAATTTTAATAATATTATAATATTATTACAATATTTATAATAATTTTATATTTTAATATATGCATGTATATTATTTATTATAGGAAATATCAGGGATTGGACAGAAAGTAATAAAATATTTCAATACATTACGTTAGGTGTACATGCAGTATGCATTTTTCCATGGATATTGCAATTCTTTTTTGTTGATTTTAAAGAATGGAAGAAAAAACGATGTAACATTAATTTATCTAATTGTTCAAATTTAACGTAAACGGAGAGAGACGGTGAAAGACCATTAATTAAAATAAGTATTAATTACTAATATATTATATTATATTACCATAATATAATATAAAAGATATATATATATATATATATATATTTAGAATTATTAGATTAAGATATTGTTGCTCGCGTTAAAAAAAAAAAAATGTGACGTTTAAATGAATATCACCAATTTGTTATATATATATATATATATATGTTTTAAAATAATTTTATCGGATCAGATGAAGATGAACGAATGAAGAACAAGTACTTATTATTATTATTATTATTTTTATTGTTATTTTTTTGTTTTTATATTAATATATTATTACCATTATATTTTTTTTTATATACGTTAACTTATGTTATAGCTAAAGACTAAATTATAATATAATATTAATATATATGTGTATTAATATATTATAAGTATACTATTATATATATTATATGTATAATAGTACACATATAAATATGTATATATATATTTATATAAACTTAATTAAAATTTATCTGATATGATTTTACTGTGAAATACCATAATTATTTATGAAAAAAATAAAAAAAATTTTTTCTTAATAACTGATCTTAAGCTGGAATTTCTGAAGAAATATTTTGTCGTGGTTCGATTCTAATGTTAAAACCATCGGATCTTTTCAAGATAATATCAACTTGTAGTTTAAATTGCGTATAAGGTATATCAGCCATTATTTTATAGTTTCTCAATATTGTTGATATAAGTACTTTTAATTTTAACAATGCAAATTTACGTCCCACGCAAGATCTTGAAAAAAAAACACACACACACACACACAAACAAAATTAATTAATGTAATTATTGTTTTAAAAAATTTCATTTAAAATTATTAAGTAAAAAAAAAGAATTTTATTATTAAAACATTGTTAACGGAAAACGTGAGTTGTTATTGAAGTTGAATGGCTTTAAAAGGGGCTCATACTGATAGTACTTTTTTTTGTAGGTGGACGTGTAAAGGACATATGAAGGTCATTAATGTTTTTTTAAACGGAATCATATATTTTTTATTGCATCATATGATGCTCTTTTATATTATTTAAAAACAAGTATTAACCTATTTATGTAAAAAAAATTATTACTTTAGGAGATATTTTAATTTGTATGTCTATTTACAAAAAAGGTTCAATGTGGCGACCATTTGCATCAGAACACTTTCTGAAACGAGAAATTAATGACTCATTAACGTTTCTTAATGTATCTGATGTTATTTTTTTGCACTCATTGACGATACGATCCTTCATATCAGCCATTGTAGTCGGAGACTCAGTGTAAACTTTATTTTTTAAGTAGCCCCATAAGAAAAAGTCGAGGGGCGTTAGATCTGGTGATCTAACCGGAAAATGAATGGGCCTACCCAGTCCTATCCAACGATTTGGGAACATTTGATTTAATGTATCCCTTGCTATTCTTGAATAATGAGCAGGGCATCCATCCTGCTGTATCCACATTATTTGTCGTCTATGCAATAGTAAATAATCTAAAAATTTCCATAGAGTGTTTGATAAAAAATTTGCATATTTTGGTCCGGTTAGTGATCCTTTGATAAAGTATGGACCAATAAGTTTATCGCTGAGTATGCTCATCCAAACATTTACACTCCATCGATGTTGATTATCCATTTGTCTAAACCAATGAGGATTTTCCGCTGACCAATAATGGGAATTTCTTAAATTCATTGATTCATTTTTAGAAAACATTGCTTTGTCCGTGAACATAACATTGCTAAAAAAGTTGTCTCTTTGAGTGAGAGCCAAATTACAAAATTCTAAACGTTGATAACAGTCATTTGCGGTCAGTTCTTGAGCCTTTGATACATTATATGAATGGTATTTGTGCTTTGTAAATAGACATGAAAATTAAAATATCTCCTAAAGTAATAATTTTTTTACATAAATAGGTTAATACTTTTTTGTAAATAATATAAAAGAGCATCATATGATGCAATAAAAAATATATGATTCCGTTTAAAAAAACATTAATGACCTCCATATGTCCTTTAAACGTCCACCTACAAAAAAAAAGTACTATCAATATGAGCCCCTTTTAAAGCCATTCAACTCCATGTGAAACATTGTCTGCTACGCGTAATAATAATAACGTAAATCTAGATGGTAAAATGTGGTGATCCACCCTGTATAATTATTAGTAAGATATTGTTAACCAAAAATGCGAATCAGCGTTGTTTTTTTTATATTTTTCCAATTGTTGAAAAGCATTAATTTGCGAAATGCATGACCAAATGTATTTCATATTGTATTATGTAAAAAAAAGACGAAAATTATAATTGGATAAAATAAAAGAGTAATGAAAATATTTAAAATATGTTCATTTGAATGTTAATAATTAATTATAAAATAATAATAAACATTATATAGTATTTTTGTATCTGTCTTTTTTTTTCTTAAATCATTTATCAATTGATCTAAAATATATTTAACCCTTTGACTGCTAAAGGCGTATATATACGCTCTCACAAATCCATCAATATACTCGAAAGGCGTAAATATACACTCTCTGTATTTTTTTACTATAACACCTTTATATTGCTGTTTTACCGATTAATTTAACATGGAATTTATTGTGATATGTAACATAGCAACTAAATTACTTAAAAAAACTTTTTTAAAATTCATATTTTTATTTTATTTGCCATTATTATCTGTTTTGGTCAGTAGTCAATAGAAAAACAGTCGCAGCGACTGACATGCGAAAATCGTGCCGTTCATATTAATGGATTGGTTCGAGAACGCGCCGCAGTCAAAGGGTTATTAAAGTTTGAAATTATGTATTAAATGATTTATAATAATAAATAAAATTTAAATCATTTGTTAAATGATTTGAGATATTTTAAAAAAAAAATATATTTTCATTTATCATAATAACCGTCATCAATGCGTTAATAAATTATTATTTAATTTTAATGATTTACCTTGGACCTGCGCTGAAAGGAATATAAGAATAATAATGTCTCTGTTGCATTTTCTCTGGCAAAAAATTGTCCGGATTGAATTCCTCAGGATTTGGATAATATTCCGGCAAACGATGAATTTTGTATTGAGGTATTATTACTCTACATTTCGCTGGCAAAATTTTCTTATTGCTGACTGAAAATATAATATTCGATCAAAAATTTTTATATATAAATAAATAAATAAACGAAAATATTAATGTAATAATTTAGTCGAATTACGATTAACTAAAAACGAAATATATGGTCACAGATAGAATTCAGAATGTGCTTAACACTTTGTTGACCGGCTATTTTTTTAAGAATTTATCCCATGTCACCAGCTATTACTTCGTCATTGAATTGAAGAGTAAAACAATATAAGTAATATTTAATAAATTTTACTTATTATTATATTTTAAATAGCGTGTTGTGAATAAAAAGCGCATCAGGAGTTAACTCGTGACTGGTCAGCAACGTTCGGCCACAGAAACACGAGATAACTCGGGACCGGTCAACAAAATGTTAATACTAAAACTTAGGTTGTGTGGGATCAAATTTTGGAACGGATCAGCAACTTTAGGTATTTAGGTTCGATCATAAACCAGACGAACAAAATAAACGAAGAATTTAAGAAAATAATCAATTTAAGCAATGTCAATAAATTACTCAACTCGTTGTTGCTATCAAATTCAGGATATACAGGACTATCATCCTACCTGTCCTCCTTTATAGTAGCGAAACGTGGTCACTTACGTTACAGGACGAAAAGAAATTGAGGATTTTCGAAAATAAAGTTGTTCGTAAAATGTTCGGTGCAAAACGCGATGAGGAAACGGGCGAATGGAGAAAACCCCGATAACGTAGAAGTACACCGACTGTACAACAAAACCGGACATCATTAAGGTCGTAAAATCACCCCGATTAAGATGGGCAGGTGACGTGGCGTGCATAGGGGTGGATCGAATGGCACATAAAATACTGATTGGTATACCAACGGGAAAAGACCATTGGGTAGACCGAGAAGTTGATGGGAGGACAATATTATTTCGAGATCTTAAATAAATAGGCTACGAAGACCGCGAATGGACGTGGTCAAGCTCAGGGACGAGAACACAGGCCGGAATTTGGTATTTGCTGCAATGAACTTTCGAGTTCCTAATGACAATTAATATTAATAATAATAATAATTATACGATTACCTAATTGTATATCTTCGTTAAGAGTTCTTGCTATTGCTGGAACTGGTGGGAAAAGTCTCAAGGTTTCTAAAATGACTCTTTCGAAATATTTCATTTCCAATGTATCTTGGAATGTGCATGGTCTATCTGAACCATTGAATATCGTATTTAATTCTTCCATAACACATTCCTGAAAAATAAATAAAAATATTAGTCATTCGAGTAAAAAAAAAAATCTAACTAAATCAATGAATAATTATACAGTTAATCAAATTACATGAAAATTTATCTAAACAACGAAATGTGTAAAAAAGTTAATACATCTATGGGAATATCGAAACTCGTGCGATAGTCATTTTGAATTAAAATTCTATTTGTAGCATACTTCTGTATATACTTTCATTAATATAACCTGTATATTTGTAAGGATTTAATTTTATTCACATAGAAAAATGGGTGATGCAGAGAACGGAAAGTTATTATTTAAAAAATTTTGTACAATGTGTCATACGTTTGAAAAAGATGGCAAACATAAATTAGGTCCTAATCTATTTGGAATCGTTGGCAAAACATGTGGCAGTACGTATATAATTACAATAACAACAACACAACAACAACAACAACAACATCAACAACATCAACAACAACAACAACAACAACAACAACAACTGTTCTACATTAATTAATATAATATTATACGATTTATTTTTTATAGAATAGAAAATCATATAATAATATTAATATATAATATATAATTATATATTAATATAATAATTTAATAATTAATATAATAATTTATATTAATTTATATTTATATTATTTTATTATTATATTATATATATATTTTTTTATTTATATTTTAATAATAATAATTATTATATATAAATTTATATAAATATAATTTCATATAAATATAAAATATTACATAATAATAAAATATAATTAATATAATTAATTTTAATTATAATAATTATATTTTAATTCATCATAACCATATATCGTAATTTATTATTATTTTTTCTTCTTAATAATGTCGGTAATTAATTTTGTTCATAGCTACGTCCGGATTCGCATACACGGAATCTATGAAAAGGAAAGCATGCACGTGGGATGAAAATACATTAGACACGTATTTGGAATTTCCGAGAAAATTTATTCCAGGCACCAAAATGGTATTCGTTGGTATTAGAAAAAGCGAAGATCGCAAAGATATAATAGAATTTTTAAAAACGTTGAAATAAACCCGATAGTGCAGAAAAAAAATATTCGTTTGAATTATTACGCGTATTTATAACAAATAATTGACGATATTGTATTACCACAAACTTGTTCAATATTAATTGGTATACCTGAATATCTGGATTAACCCCTAAGATGCAAAGTATGAAACTTGAAGCTGCTGCTGTAGTATCGTGACCCTGAAAATAAAAAAAGAAAAAAAAGATTAATTTACATAAATTTATCAATCATATGTTAATATGTGTTTTCTTTTTTCTTTTTTTAATTAAAATAAATTTTACCTCAAACATTATGGTGTCAACTTCTTCTTTAATTTCTTCATCGGTCAAATTCGTACCATTTTTGGCAAGTTCCAACATGTGTTCTAAGAATGCCGAACGTTTTTTCAATCCAATATCATTCTCATCAATTTCATCGAGATCATCCTTGACGTAATGTAAATTAGTATATTTTTTTTCCGGTTTATCGTTAGTGTTCTTAACGTTTTCAGATTTATTCGTTGATTCTACGACGTTAGAATTCAACGTTTCTAATTTTTTCTCTTTTATTATTCGCGATGTCAAACTGTGAGCAGTGTTGACAAGTTTTTCTTGTTCCATTCCATATTTCGTCCATTTGAAATATTTGTCAAATCTTAAGAATATACTATATTGTCTTATATGAATGATATTGCACATTCTGTATTAAAAAAATCAAAAGAAAAATTGTTCAAATTAAAATGATGAAAATAAACAACAGCAACAACAAAAAATATGATATTTTCGTAATAATCAAAATATATGTATATATATGTACTTCATAACGGCCTTAGCATAATCAAAGCTCATTTTTTTCTTTATTTTTTCCTCTAACACCCATAGCAGTTTCCACCAATATGTCGACAGTTATCGTTGACAAATAATCGTGACAATCAAATTCCTTTCCAATTTGATTCTTCAATCTTTTAACCAAAGTCAAACTATTCTCGTAAAACAACGGTACGAATGATTTAAGTATACTCATATGAAATGAAGGTGCTATAAATTTTCTATGAGAATACCACTTCTGTCCGTTGCTAATTAATAAACCATCACCTAACCAGGGTTTAAAGAATCTACAAAATAAATATATTTTTTTTTTTATATAGAATTTGATTATATAAGTTTTTTTTATCATTTTAATATGTAAAAAAAAATATTTTTATATTTTAAAATAAAATTAGAAATATTTTCAACGATATTTTAAAGATTAGATAACTGATTTAAAATTACTTATTATTATTTATAACTACGAATGAATGAATAATTTAGTATATGATTAAAAATGGATTAACATTCGCTATTGTAACCTGTACTCCGGTGATTTCGTTATGTGAACATGACTGCTAAGAACTATTTCAACGTCACGTGGATCCGTGAGAAATACTACTAATTCCTTTCCTACAAAAGCACGAGCAACGGGTCCGTAAATATCATATGCAAGTATTTTGGATAGTATATCTCTAGGATGAATATTTAATGCTAATAAAAGATTTCCAAAAAATGGAACAGTTCGTGGTCCTAAAGAAAAAAATTATTATATAAATTATTGTAAAATTAAATATAATATCAAATATATTTTCATTTGTAATAATACGACTATTCAAAACTATTAACATTTAATTATTAATTCATTACTATTTCATTATTTTCAAAATATATGTTATAGTAATCAAATTATTGTGTTTGGATTGAAATTAAAAATAATTCAAGATATAAAAAAATATCTTATTTGTAATAGTACGATTATTCAACGTTATACTATTTAATTATTTTAAAAATATATATTAAATATAATAAAATTATTATATACGAATTCAAATTAAAAATAATTGAACGATTTAAACAAATTATAGAAATATATAATATAATATCATATAATATAAAGTATTTTTATTATTTATCATTATACGACTATTAAAATATTATATATATACAGTAGAGCCTGTTTTTGTGCGGTCCTTTTTTATGCGATTTTTTTTATTCGGTCCCTATCTTCCGCACAAAAAAGGCTCTACTGTATTTTTATATATATATAAATAATTAATGTAATAAGATTATTGTGTTCGGATTGAAATGAAAAATAATTGAACGATTTAATCGTTAAAGATAAATTTCAACAAAATATATTTGCGCTTTTTTTTAATTAAAATTATTTTATTATTATTTACGTATTGTTAAATAAAACAATATATATATATTACCTGGTAATTTTCTTCCATATCTAACTGTTCTAGATGATTCCATATAGAAATAAATAGCAGTTAAAACTATTGTTAATATTATCAACGAATAAAATCCCGTAGATGATACAAATGACGAGGTAACTGAAGTTGTTTCCATTTTTTAATTTTTTTTTTAACCAAATTTTGTATATTTCTTCCAAACGAAATATTTGAATAATCTAAAACACTTAAAAGAAAAAAAGAAAAGAAATTACGTGAACGGAACACACTATTCACTGTTATATAATTAATAATTGTATTACGTTTATTATTGATATAAAAAACTTGTAGATAATTTTGTTTAAACAACTTTTCGTCAAAAGGACGACGAAAAAGAAAAAATCCAATGGTTAATTATTTCTTTTCAATGTCGTTTGTCTTTTTATCGCGATCGAACAACAACGTCGAATTAAACTCACCGAACAAGCACTTAATAATGACTAGCTTTATTCGCGTCAGATATTTTATAAACTTAGGAAATAACGGCAAAATTCATTATTGTGTAAATTATAGTCTGAACTTAAACCTTTTCCGTCAATGGATTACATTTTTAAAACGACGTAATGGAATATCTTTTTTCGTCATACCACAATATGTTACTTTGAATATTCATTGTTATTTCTTTTTCTTTTTTATGTTTTGTTTTTATTTCAAGCCTATCTATTATTCATTTGGTTTTCTAATCTAAAGTAATTATTAGAATTTAACGTTAATTATTTAATTATTGTCTCACCGATTTAATTATTTATTATAATTGTTTTAAGTATGTTTATAAAAATATATGTGTATATATAATAATAATTTTGTAATAATGTAATAATTTTATTGTAATAATTTTAACTTGTTACGTAGTTAAAATAAATTTAATATTTATTTATTATTATATAAATAATATTAATTTATTGTTTTATATTATATTATTTTAATATTTAGATAATAAATATTTTTATTAATAAATTATGTAATATATATTATAAATAAATATATAAAATTGTATTATATAAATATATATTAAGTGCGGTAATTTTAATTTGTTATCTTTTCAAAATAAATATAATATTTATTTATTATTATATAAATAATATTAATTTATAATCATTAAGTATACGTAATATTAATCGAAATATTTTTAATTATATTCGAAAACTTTGCTGCATCATTTTGTAAATAATCGTTGAAATTAATGTCAACATTCTAATGCTATAGAATTAATTACAAATGTTATGACCTTCCTCGTTGGAATATTTGTTATTCAAAAGAGTCAAGAAAAACGTATTAAAACATATAATTGATTTTTGAATTATCGAAGCATACAATAATATATTTCAGGAAATGATGTAAGCAAGGTAAACCACCCCGTTCCCTGTGTTCATAGAACGCGTGTGTCAGAAAATAACCCTTCGAGTGGTAATGAAAAAACAACATGGAAGACGAAAAATAGGGAGGGACGAAAAGATAATACGCAATGAACGGAACGAAGATAGTAAAAATAAAAAAAAAAAATAAAAGAATTTCCTTTTCGTTCCCTTTCGTGATAGGGCAAGAGCAATTTCACGAAATTATGGAATTATCGATGGTCACCCTTTATTACTACCGGTGGTTAGTTGCTACTATACTCGTTTCCGGTTTAACATGATTATTCATCAAGAGAAAAAATACAAAAATAATAAGAGTATAAATTTACAAGGATGGGGGGTGGGGTGGGGGGGGGGGAGGACATATTTTGTTATCATCGTTTAAAGGATAAACATCAAATTTTTGTTATTTGGCAAGTGGATTTAATTTGTACGTATTACTACACTCGTACATTTATTTTTCCTTTTTTCCTTTTTTCCTTTTTTCTTTTTTCTTTTTTCTTTTTCCTTTTTTCTTCTTCTATTTTTTGCAAATAAAATTAGAAAAAAATGCTATTAATAAATAACCTCGATTGACTTTGTTAAATGCAAACTCGACTGTTGAATATCATTCTCAGAGTATTTTAAATTATGCAAATTAAAATTGAAACAAAAAAGTGAGTGAGATAGAACAAAGAAATAAAAAGAACGTTGAACTATTATTAAAAAAAAAAAGAAAAAAATTAACGTAATTTGTAATTTCACCTTAACCAATACCGTTGTTTATTTATTAGAGAGATTTATTTGGAAAATCTTAAAGGAAGGTGTGTGTGTGTTTTTTTCTTTGTTGCAAATAAATTCGCTTAGAGATAATATTTGTATAAATAATTAAGATGTATTTTAAATATTTTATAAAAAATATCAAGTACAAAGAATGTGTTTGTGTGTGTTCCCCCCCCCTCCTTTCACTTATATATTATGAAACAGCTTATCATTAAATCTTAAAATAAGGCACTTGTATTTACAGGTCATCTGGTATTCTTTTTTTTTTTTTAATTAATGTCAAACGATATGATTTTTGAACAATGCTCATTGTAATTTGTACAAAACATTTGTGCCTATAATTATGAAAGTGATCTAAGACAAAATTAAAAAAAAAATGAATTTATTAGTTATTACGCACCACATTATTTTAAACTAAATAAATTCAATATAATTTTCACGATATTGTCAAAAATGAATCGTTAAATAATGTTTATTTTTTCAATATTACATAGAATTCATATAATGTTCAAATAGAAATCCTTAAATATCTCGAAACAAGAGATACATGATTTAGACCACTTTCATAATTATGGGCACATTTGTTTATCGTATATTTAAAATGTTCCATGAAGTATTTTTTTTCTACTATATATAATTAGACTTTGGATGTTTATACAAATGTATAATTTTATAAAAAAAAAAAAAATAAAAAAGCAGATAACAAAACACAAATACTTTTTATAATCAAATTGTATTAAGAATATATTTTTATTTTTTATTTTGCATTTTATACTTTGAATATATTTCACATGTATCGAATAGTAAAGTTAAATTAGTTCGATGCTATTGAAAAAATTGTACGATTTTATTAAAGTGTTAGTTTTTTTTTTTTTTTTTTTTTTTAAATCAAATGATACCACAGGCAGGAAAAAAAACCAGTATTGAAATACATTGCAAATGAAATTTAAAGGAAAATTTTGTTATTTACTCAGAACAATGAAATCATATTTTATTATACTTTGAAACAATAAAAGAAATTAATTATGCAGTTCAGCCATATGTTATCGAATGGCATGATTTATCCACAATAATTATTAAGTAAAAGGCAAAGTTTTTTTCTTTTATTTACAACATGTAAAAATGTAGCACCGATTTTATAACAAAGGAATTAAAAAAATTGTATTTATATTATACATCGATATCTCGTGCCAATTACGATAGATCGTTTGCATTCATAATTGGCACGAAATTATTTGACGAAGAAATTTAAATCATCTTTAAATTATTAAATCAATGAAGAAGAAAATATTTGTGAAAAGTATTTCATTTCGTATTAAAATCCCAAAAATTTCAATACGAAATTAAATACTAATATCAAATATTTTAATTATGTCATTATCAAATATTTCTTCTTTTCATCAGAATTGATTTTAATTGGATGGTGGTGGTGGTGGTGGTGGGTAAGTTTAAGTTTCATTATTTTATACTGATTAAAGTAAAAAATAAGTAAATGAATTTTTTTTTCTATGCACAAATTTCACATGTTTCTAATATATTTATAATGTATAAACATCCGTAGTCTATATATATAATATATTTATCGTTTTATATGTATTAGGTATAATAATTAATTCAGTGCTCTAATTGCATTTTTTTTTATCAAAACAATCGACAATTGTCCAAAAGATGAATCGAACTTTATCAAAAATATACTGATAATTATTTCTAAAAATATATATTATATACTTTTATTATATATATTATATATGTTTATTATATATATAATAAACATTATAAATAAATATTAAAATTGAATAAATAATTGAATTAATTGTTATACCTGATACATATTAAAACATTGTACATTAGAATCGATGGACAACGTAATAATATAATTATTTAATATAAATATAAAATGACACAAATTTGAAATATTTTATTAAATTTTATATAAAATAGGAAGTAGTAAAAAAAATATGAATTATAAACTAACAAGAGAGATTATTTTTCTCTTTACATTTTTAATTAAGGCACTTTTATGTACAAATTCTTTTGATTATTTATTCTCTTCTTTTGATATTTATATCTCGTTTTTTTTGTTTTGTTTTTTAAAAACGTATACATAGAGATGATTTAAACTTTAGTTTCAGTTTTACCATCATTTATGTGAACTCATCCTGCAAATCGTTCATTTCTCACAATATAACAGCATAATAGATTAATAAAAGCAGAATCCCTTTGATGAGAATCTTTTATGTGGTAAACGAAAAACATTTTAATTTACATATATAATAATAATAATAATAATAATAATAATAATAATAATAATAATAATTAATAATAATTAATAATAATTAATAATAATAATAATTATTATTATTTACATTGTTCATAAATGTTTTAGGTTTATTTTTTTTTTGGGATATAATTAAAACATTCTTCACATATTTTATAAATAAACATTTATGCATCTAGTTGCTTCATTTCGTTGCATTTTCTTTTTCAACTTCGTTTATTATTTATTGTTTTACTTTGTGTATATTTTTGCCATATATTTTGGTATTGAACTTTTAATTAAACAAACACTTTTTTGATTCATTTTTTTTACATATATGAGTAGTTCTTTTTCAAACTTTCTTTCATGCATTATTTATAAACCAATATAATGGAATGCATAATTAATTTATCGATTTACGTAACATACAACAATTTATGATTATTCTTGCCTAATACTTTGTATCTTTGTCCATGGTTTTATTTTATTTTATTTGAAGTATATTTCCCATTCTGAATATTTTTTGTAATTTTTGTATTTCTCTTACAACTGTAAAAAAATTTATTATAATTATTATATAAATAATACATTATTTAATATAATATATTATTACTACATAATATACTATTAATAAATAATATATATATATAATATATTATCATATATAATATATTTGTTATATATTATATAATATATAATATATCAATAATATATATATTTGTTATATATATATATATATTAATGATTATATATATAATACATTATTTATTATAATATATTATTACTATATAATATACAATTATTAAATAATATATTATTATATATATATATTATATTATATATAATATATTTGTTGCTTATTGAATTTTTTTATTTATTCTGATTCTTATATCACTTATTTTTTTATTTTTTTTAAGTTGTAATGTTTTTCAATTTCTTTTATATTTTATTTTTCTATACAAATATTCCTCTTCTTTTATATTTTTATTTTTTTGAATACTTGTAGAATTTTCTCCCTATTTCTTTCACACATCCCTTTTTATATTTCCTTTAACCATAAGAATGAGAAATCTGACATGGGATTTTTTCTGATTCTCTTTCATATTTTTAACTTAGGGTTAACATTTTATTTTACTTTAAAACCAGGACACATTTTCTTTGCTTGTTAACAAATGTTCAACAATTTAGTCATATGTGTATTTTTAAGATATTATTTTTTGTTAAATATGTACGTATTTAATAAATATTTTATTTTATATTTGTTTATATCGTCTTATGAATATGTTAAATGTTGTAAAATTTAATGGCCAGCCTTGTTTTATATTTTCAGTCATTACAAAATTTCTCAATAATTATTAAATAATTGTCATTTTCTCTTATTTAATATATTGTTAACATATATGTTCATTAAAATGTTAAAGACAAATATTTTAAATGATTTCAGTTAAAAAATTATTACTTGGCAACATAATCGTAGGTTAATCGATAATATATATATATATTAATTATTTAAATATTGGTCCACGAATCATTATGATTGTACATCACTCTTTTAAGGCACTCACTATATATTATAATTATAAATATTTAAGTAAAATTTGTCAATGTTTTTCTATAAAATATCTTTAGTAACAAACACATTTACAAATGTATTTTTCTATGTATACGTTGAAATATTTGAAGAAAACCATTTAGTTTTCGTTATTATATTATTATAATAATTATATTAAAAATTTTGTCATCATTTGAACGATTGTCATTATCCATTTGTTATAATTTTTTCTTTCTTTTTTTCTTATTTATATTAGGAAGTAATACTATTGACAATGTATTTCTCTAAAAATATCATATCTTCGAAGAACAAAAATAGGAGGAAAAAAATCTTCTAGTAAAGACTGTTTTTTGGCAGTGGTCGAGAAAGAAAATACTTTTTTTTTGTGCGATAAGTACTTATAAATAATTCGTCAAAGTTTTTATCATACGACGATTTTTCTTGTTTTTTCTTTTTTCAGTTTCGTGAGATCATTAGACACTTAAACTTGCTGCAATGCTCGATTATTCTTCTTGCTAATAGTCATTAAAGTAATCTGTAACACAACAAGTAATAGAAAACATTATTATAATATTATTAGTATAGTTTATTTTAAAAAAATTAATAAATAAAATAAATTTCTATTTCGAATTGCATAAAATTGTATGTCAAATTTTTATGAAATGCATTGAAATAATTTTCTATCGAATTAAATCGATAAATAAATATAAAATATATAAATATATATTGTATTTATTATTTTACTAAATATATTCTAGGTTATTTAGGTTATTTTAGGTTAATATATGAAATATATATTATATTTAATACTTTACTAAATATATTCTAGGTTATTTAGGTTTTTTAGGTTATTTAGGATATTTTAGGTTATTTTAGGTTAATATACAATATTAAAAAAATATATATAACCTAAAATATATTTAGTAAAATAATAAATAAAATATTACTATACCATATCTCACTATACTATTCTTTATATATAAACCTTTATATAAACCTATATATATATATATATATAAACCTTTTCGATTTTAGGGTATTGAATTTAGAATTTGATTTTTGAAGAATATTTTCCCTTCATCATTTTCTTCATTTTTAAAAGGACAACCAGTAGGGAAACTTGAATACCAGGAAGAAGAAGAAGATTTCTGTTTCTTCCCAATCCCTATATTTCCACCCCATTTTATTTCACTATAAATACACATTTTTCCCACGAGCTATGTCCTTATGAATGTCCAAAAGATACATAGAAAAAGAAACGTTTCCAAATTTAATTCTATCGAATCCAGGTAAATAAGAATCCATTCGATAGGAAAGAATATATCTACTAGTACAATGAAACTGTAGGACAATGCTTTTCCCTAACGTACATAAAGCTTTTTTCCTTCATCTTTTTCCTTGCCTTTCAAAAGATTTGTCAAAGTACTTACTTGCTAGGACATCGAGTAAAAAGTTTTGTCCTAACAAATGTTCCCCTTTTTTTGCTTTTTACTTTAACCACGAAATTCCGTTGAGATTGATTTCATCAGATTTATATTGTTGATATGAATAACAAGAAAAATAATATCTTCAACAATTTTTCAATGTATGCGTGTGTTTTTAATCTTCTAACTTAAGATGTGGCTATGAAGAGATTCTGTTTTATTACAGAAAAGATAATTCGAAGTAGTGGCACTTTGGAAATCTTAAAAGCCGACAAAGTCATTTATTTTATCAAAAAACCACAAGAGTCTTTTAAAATTAGATTACTTGGTATTAATTAACTCCCTAAAACTTTTTAATATACAATATAATATATTATACATATTACATATAATAATTAATTAATATATTTATAATATAATTTATTATATATATATATATTATATATTTTTATATATATATATATAATATTTTATTATATATATATATATATATATAATATTTATATATAATATATATATATATTATATAATATATATATATATATATAATATATATATATTATATATATATATATATATATATATTAAAATTGATAAAAAAATATGTATAATTAAAATATATTATATTATTATTATTATTATTATTATTATTATTATTATTATTATTATTATTATTATTATTTACTTTATATATATATATATTTATATATATATTTATATATATATACAAAATTATATAATTTTTATTATATATTTTTTTTACATATTATTATATTTTTTATATTTATATATTTCAATTAAATTTTATATATTTTTAATATTAAATAATTTCTTATATTAAATATATAATATTTAAAATAATTAAATTAAATTTTATATATTTTTATATATTATTATATAATTTTTAATATTTGTATATTAAAATTAAATTTTATATATTTTTATCTCTTTATAATTTTAATTATATATATAATAATTATTAAATTTATATATTATTACATATATAAATAATATATATGTTACGTAAAACGCCGAAATTGTAAAATATCAAAATTGACATCATCCAAAATATTAATAATTAAACATAAATTCAAATTTTCGTTCTTTTATCAACATATTTGATAAACATTAACATTTAACCATACAAATATTAACATTATACATTTAATGTGCATTTTATAATCATATATTTAATAAAAAATGAAAATAATCGTCTAAGTGTGTTTTACCTTTATAAAACTTCTTTATAAAAATGTTAAAATGATAATAATTAATATGTCGATGTGTGACTTAGCGTAAAGAAAATGAATCGTCTAGAAACGATTGGTATATCAAATTGAATGCAATAGAATTACCATGCTGGTAATGTATATTGATAAGGTAAGGTAGTCAACATGCGGGTTTTGTCAGTATCCAACAGCTCATTGAATTCCTTTGTTCTTCACGTATTTATGTAAAACCACGAGACACAACTCTGACGTAAAATGCTTTGTTGTGTTTTTTTACTTTTAATTCAATTTGCATTGTCTGCAATATTAAGCATATCTTATTGGAAAGTCAAATATTATTGGTTCGTATTTTGATATAATAGTTTGACTCATTCGATTTTCACGTACACACCAATTATCAAATTAAACATAGATTGTACTGTTTTTAATTTAATTTCATTTATTAAATATTTATCTTTGTTTTTATTTTGTGTTTTTAAATGTGTGTGTTCAAGTTAATAATAATTTATGGTATATTGAATATAACAAGTATAGGTTTGTAAATTTTCTTTTGAATACAACGAATAAAAATATATTCAATATTTTAATATAATTATTATTTTTAATTATAGTATTAAAAAAATATGCAAGGATAAATATAATAATTGTATAAAAAATTATTATAAAAATGTCACGTATACCAATTACCAAATTTAGTATACTATTGTCTTTTTATAATTTTAATTTTTATAATAATTTTTAATAATGTTTTTTTTTTTAATTTTAATTCTATTCATTTAGTTTATCAAATACTTATTTTTTGTTTTAAATGTGTGTTAAAGTTAATAATAATTTATGGTATAATGAATACCACAAATGTATAGATTTGTAATATTTCTTTTAATACAACAAATACAAATATAATTAATATTTTAATATAAATATTATCTTCAATTATATCATCAAAGAAATATGCGAGGACAAATATAATAATCGTATAAAAAATTATTATATTAATTTAGAATATGATTTAAGTTTTCGGTTGATATATTTCAAATAATTATAAAAGATTTATAACGTAAGGTGCATATGTACGGAAGTATATATATTTTTTTTTCAGTAAAAAAAAATAATTTTTGAAAATGAAAGATTATCCACTCACAAAAGTAAGTAGGCGCGAAAGCAAGGGTGATATAATATATAACTACACGACTGGTAGAGACGAAGAAAGGAATTTATTAAATTAATTTGCCACGACGACGCATCTCGTAAACTTCGTAGATGACCTCACTTTATAATTGTCGAGAATTACTTGCTACTTGTGCGTTTAAAGTTGTTTCTCCCTTTGCGTGAGACTTCTTATTTCGTAGTTTTCAACTTGACTCAGAAACTACCAACGATATACCGCGCTACTTCATTCCCCGAATTATTATTATTCTAACTAATAATTATGTTCATTAGTTAAAGTTCTTTCTTTCTGTGTGACCGGTAGGTCAAATAATTGTCTTTTATCATTTTATCACTTTCTTCTAGTTAATTTTTACCGAACTATTTGTTTTTATTGACCTTTACTTTTGTATCATTTATTCTACTTAGTTTTCAATCAAATATAATTTTACTTTTAAATTTATTATTAATTTCAAATAATATTTTATTAATTATTTAGAAAATATTATATTTTATTTTTACTTTTATAATATTATAAAAAACATTGTTTATTATTTTATATTATAATTAATATTAATTAATTTTTTTAAATTTACTTTTATTCAGTTTTATTATTAATATAATTTATTTTACTATATTTATATTTTTATTATTTTTAATATACTTATTTTACTTTTTCAATAAAATAATTAATTATTTTTCTTCAAAATCATTTATCCTTTTACAAAAGATCAAAGTAATTAACACCGACGACATATTTTTCCACACAAACTCATTTTAAAATATCAAAACGTATAAATAATTTTCATATTTGAATCGTATCGTAAAGATAAGACGAGTTTAATTAACCAATAGGAATAATTAATTTTCAATATTAAATAAATAAAAAAAATAAAATTCGAAAAACTTCTAATGAATTTGATGAAGATGAAATGAAAGGGTACGTAATATGATTTCACTAACATCAGAATTAATTTGTAAGGGTTACAAGTGTTCCTTGAATTGTTTCCTCTTTCGTTGTTTTTTGTTTTTTACTCTTAAGATAGAAAGAGGGTGGGTGGGAGAGAAGGAAGAGGAGGATGCGATGCGCGCACGTGACGAACGCGATAGAGGAAGCCACCAAGTGGAAACTCGTGTTCGGTGCTTCCCTTTTGAACACGTGCTTCGTTGGCTTCAAGCCCGAAAATAAACTTTATGCACCTAACCACTTTGCGAAGTGCCTGCCGACGTGACACTTGAATGTCACGATCTTTTTTTCTTTCATTTCCCTTATCTTTGTCCTGCGGGTATATCCATTTCATAGTTAGGATCAACTATTACATCGTAAAACGTTACGCGGGCTTTTTAAACTTAAGTATGGGTAACAGTCTCGTTTTGTTAATGGTGGGGAATTTCTTTTTTATAAAATTATAATTTTAAGTATTATTGTATTTAATATAATTCTAAATTATATTAGAAATATTTTAATTATTATTATTTTTAATTTGTAATATTTTTCATTATTAATTTATTTTATTGTTATTTATTAATTTTATAAAAATATAATTTTTTAATTTTATTTTTAATTATAATTTTATAAAATTAAAAAATTATATTTTTATAAAATTAAAAAATTATATTTTTATAAAATTAATAAATAACAATAAAATAAATTAATTTTATAAAAATATAATTTTACAAAAATTAATTTCTTAAAATTATAATTAAAATAAATATTTTTTTTATTTTTATTATATTTATTATATTATATTTTTTATATTTATATTTTATCCTATAAAATTATAATTAAAATAATATATTTTAATTAAATTATATACAATTATATTTTATAAATTATTATTTATAATATATATTAAATATATAATAATATATATAATAATAATAATAATAATAATAATAATAATAATATATATATATAATATATATATATATATATATATTATAAAAATTATAATTTAATATGATTTTAAAAGTAAATATTATTTATATATAACATATAATAATACATACATATCAATGAAAATATACACCATAAATAATCCATAAATATCCCTATAATAACATAATATGTTATTTTATAAGTATGTTATAAGTATATACATTATAAGTATGTTAAATACTTATAATATTTAATAATCTATTCATTTCATTTCAATTGAATTTATCCTATTGGTCATATGAAATAAAAACTTATGAAATAGCTTACACGTCATTCGCAAAAATAGTTTCAACTTCAGTTTTAGAACTGGCTTACATGGGTTAAAAAGGGAAATAACTAAGAAGAAGAAGAAGAAGAAGAAATGTCGATACTTCCGTTGTTATTGGTACGTGTTAGGCGTCTTAGCTACGTGAGAATCGAATAAGAAAAAAAAATATAAATAAAAAAAAAGTCCAGTGGCCGGCCGGCAGCCCCCATGCCGCAAATAGAAGTCAACGTTTCCGAAGAAACGAGTCGTCTACTAAACCACGTGCCATGCAGCCAGTAACAGCAGCAGCACCACCAACAGCAACAGCAGATATATAATATGTATGTGTATATGTGTGTTGGTGTATGCACGCGTATCGGCACTCGGTTCAAACCAAATGACGACAAGAAACTGCATAGGGTAACGAAGCCATATGGGTAGCATTACGATCGAGAGAACTAAACGGACGGTTGCCATATGCTTCACAGAGATCTTTCTTCGACCATATCCAAAACTAGACG
Source organism: Polistes dominula (assembly GCF_049000335.1). Lineage (NCBI taxonomy): Eukaryota > Metazoa > Arthropoda > Insecta > Hymenoptera > Vespidae > Polistes > Polistes dominula. Next base: position 1,630,051 of record NW_028301116.1, on the reverse strand, counting down.
GTGGTAGTGGTGGTGGTGGTGGTGTATGTATCAATACACCATCCTAATATATTATCCGATAGAATTTATTATTTATATTGTTAATAATGAAATATATGTTCAATGAGAAATCAATTTATCATGGTGAAGATGAAAGTAGAAGTAAAAGTTGGTATATTTGTTTTAAATTTATATTCCTAAAATAAATTTTATAAAAAAAGTGCAATTGTGCAGTTTAGAATGCAATTTATAACACACAATAAATGCAAGAACTTTTGATTCATCCTAATATTTTATATTTTTTTCTTAAACTATTTTAAGATTAACACTCACAGATTCATTTAGAATATTTTTCTAATGGTTTTATTATTTATTTATTTATTTTATTTATTTATTTAGTTAATAGTTTTTATTTATAGATAAGTATTATCTGATAAATAAGTAAATCCTATTAATAGGATCCTATATAATCCTATATATAATAAAAAAAGTTATCAGTAAATCCCTGAAATATTTGCTAAATATTTTATTTTATAAAACATTTCCTATAATACTGTTTGAATTTTACTAATTTAATCAAAACAATATTAGCTTCTATAAAAATGTCCATTTTTGTTAAAGAGGGGAAAAAAAACAAAAATATCAAATGATATTTTGTTAAAATAAACTATCAAACACTTAGCATTTAAACAAAATTTACTAAACTTACTTTAAGTTACACGTGTGCCAACCTTTGAGCGTGTTGTTTAGTATGATGCACCAGTCTGCCCTGTTCCTGTTCCCACCAACTGAAAACGTCCATAAATTCGCGAGTTTCAGCTACTTCTTGTTTGCAATAAAGGGCTTCTGAAAAGGTTTCAGGACTAGCCGCGTAAACGGACGTAGCACCTTCTTCACTGTCACCAGCACCGCTATAAGGGGACAGTATTCTAGGTTCCATGTTTTCTTCGTTTTGTCCATAATATTCTGATGGCGGTGATGCCACGGAATTAGGGGATAATCGGGACACATTTTGTCCAACGTTATTTGACGATAAACCACGTGGTTCTACATTTTCATCGTCTTTTTCTTCTTTCATTGAAGATACACGATAATCGTGAGGGGATGATATGCCTGTTCGATTAGGTGATATTCTGTAATTATAAAAAATAATTTATTATTAGAATTTTATTTATTATTATTCAATTAAATTTACCATAAAATAAATATCAAATTAAATAAAATATAATTTTCAATTATAATATAATAATAATAATAATATAGCATAATATTTAACATATAATTAATATAATAATATATTATATAATACATAATAAAATTTATAATATATTTATATATAATTTATAATATATATTATAAATTTTTTAATATATAAATGTAATATATTAATATTATTATAATATTATATATAATAAATATATAATATATTATATTATTATACAATATTATAATATTATTATTATTATAATATTATTTAATTAAATATAATAATAATATTTAATATATATTTAAATTTTAATATATATAACATATTAAAATTTGTAATATATATTAAATATTATATATTAATATAATATTTAATTAATATAATAATAATATAATATAATTTAATAATTATAATATAATTTTAATTTTTTTTGTTTGTCCAGTTTTTTATTCTAATTGTAATTTGATTCTTCTATAAAGATAATATTATAATATTCATAAATAGTTAACAAAAAACAAAAAATATAAATAATTAACAAAAAAAAAATATAAACTTACTTAAGTAAATTCATTTGATTTTGACAATTTTCCTCATCATCGTCAAGTTCGTATTCATCGACATCTCCACTGATAAGTACGTCGTCCTCTAATGTTAATTTTTCACCAGAATAATTATGATGGGACGATACAATGCTGCTACATGGTGAAGGAACATATTGTGATCCCGAAGCAGAGTTTGAATCGTATTCAATAGAATCCGCTTCAGAGAGTAATCTTTGAAGACTTCTGATGTATTCGATAGCCATTCTAAGTGTCTCAACTTTTGACAATTTTTTACTCTTATCACCGTATGACGCAGTTATATGATTCGGTATGTGTTGTCTTAGGAGTGCAAAACCATTGTTAACTTGTTTAACTCGATTTCTTTCTCTAGCATTTCTCCTAGCTACGGCAACCGGTGGTGGTTGACCATACTTCCCATGTTTTGTCAACCTTGTTGAATCGTAAGAAGGTAAAACGTTAACCGCTGGCATACCACCACTTGTACTATTGTTATAGATATTATTATTATTATAAGTATTGTTATAATTATTATTACTACTATTATTATTAATTTTTGGAGCTATTAAATGAGGCTGATTTCCTAATATATTGCTCTCGTTATCTTGCAGGGTTCTAAGAAGCATCAATTGTTCTGGATCATTTGCATTTATTGGAACCCTGTTATCGTATACAGTTACACCCATGTTCATCATTTCGATGTATGAATTTTTGGGTTAGTTCCTTTCCCCCCTCCCTCTCTCTCTCTCTCTCTCTCTTTGTTCTTCTCTTTCTTTCTTTAATGATTTTCTAATTTCCTGTTTCAGAATTTCATTCGTGTCTCATACCTTTTTCTTGTTTCTTCCCCTATCCCTTATTCTACGACGTTGATCATCGGGTTCTTGTAGAAACGAACGTTAGGTTAATTTGATCGACGAACCGTGACGTCGTGTCTCGTGGGAAAAAAAAGCTTTCTTATATTTTCGAATCAGGTAGTTAGAGAGAGAAACCTTTTTTTTTTTTATCGATCATGTGTACGAGGGTGAAAAATATTGGACGTTTTTCGCGTGGAACAACGGACCGAGTTGACCGGTCCGCTCATCGACTCTAATGTCTTTCAAGGACGGGACTAATTGAACGGGGACTTATAAATAAAACACGCACTATACCGTCGGAAACAAAGATGATGAATCTTCTTTTTCTTTTTCTTCGATTTAAAAGTATCTGAGTTTAATGTTGAAACGAAATATTTGACTCAACAGTAACAGCAGCAACAGCAACAACACAACAACAATAACAAAAACACCAACAACAGCAACAACAACAATTCTTTTTGACCACACTCATTCTTATTTTATTTTATATTCCTTTTATTTATGGGTATTTGTAAAGGATTTTTCTACACCGAAAAAACTTGACTTTTCTTCTTCTAGTAGTTGTCCTTGATCTTACACAATAGGATTGTATACGAGTCATCGATGAAGATCAGCAAGAGAAGAAAGAAAGAATTCCCAGAAGGATCTTGACCGAACCGATTCAAAGATCCCAATTGTCCTGGCTGTCCTATAGGAGCATCCTATATCCTATAGTAATCATGAATGAGAAGTCACACCTACGATGATTTATTTATTTTTCATCTGTCGTCGAGATTTCTCATAGTCAAAAGTTTAACCACAGAACTAGTAAACACACTGCTGGTTGTCTCTTCCTTTCTTTATTCTTTTTTTCACACCTATATGAAAGGAATAAAAAATAAAAAATCCTCAACAAAATAAGGAAGATTATTTTCCATCTTACACTTTACTTTCTTAGTTCCCCCACTACCCCCCACCCCTGTTTTTTCACCGAACGAGTAAACACACTGTTTGTTGTCTCTTCCTTCTTTTTTATTATTCTTTTTTGACACCTAATGAATAATTTTAAAAAAAAATAAGGAAAACTATTTTCGATATCACACTTTACTTTTTCAATATCCCCCCCTTTTTTTTCACCGAACTCGATGTGATTTCTTTCTCAGTGATTGTATTATCTTCAAAACAAAGATTACAGCACAATACGATCGAGACGAAAAAAATTTCGCGACCTATATCAACACTTGATGTCTTGATCAGTAAATGATATTAACGAGAAAAAGAAAAAGAAAAAATGAAGATAAAAACAATCGGAAATATTGTTCGTTACCTATTTTCGCGTGTTCCCTTCGGATACGATCTAAGCGTTACGCAACGCATGGCGTCCGCATTGAGAATGAGCGCGGACATCCGATAGATGGGTTAGGTTTCAGCATTTTGCCGCACCGCCTGAGTAAGAGAACAAGAGAGAGAGAATAACAGAGAGAGAGAGAGAGAGAGAGAGAGAGAGAGAGAGAGAATGATAGAATGAACAAGATAAAGTGAGATATATAAAGAGAAAGAGAGAGAGAGAGAGAGAGAGAGAGAGAGTAAAAGGGAGAAAGAGCTGGGGCAAATACGTCGACGTCGTCGTCGTAGACACGGTGAAACCACCAGTGGAAGGGGAGTTGCTTGTGTGCAGGGAAGTAAGAAAAGAGAGAGAGAGAGAGAACTCGTACGGGTCTGACGCATAAGTGTATGTCTATATATATGTGTGGTTAAGTAAGATAAAGCGAGAGAAGAGAATAAGGCGTCACGTAAGAGTAAAAGAGAGAACAAGAGTGAGTGAGTGGTGAGAGGATTTTGAGCACGCGCCGTCAGCCCCCTTCTACGTTTCCTTCTTCCCCCGAGAGGAACTGGGAAAAAAAGGGGGACCACGTATACGCGCCATATGCCAAGGGGAGTAAACAGGCGTGCGCCAGTTGTGTGCCCCTTCTTGTGTAAGCGCACGAGCGAATACACAGGCGCGCGCGCTAGCACTCGCGCACGCGCACAACCAACATCCAAGTTTTTAAGCCACCAAAAATCGAAATTTTTACAGGAGTATTGGTAGGAAACATGTTTAGAGTCCAATGGGTAGGATGTGATGAACTTTATCGTTGGTAGAGTGTATTCTGAGTACTTGAGAAAATAAGTACTAGATTGGTACCCTTGTTTTTAAATTGTACTTATGAATATAAAGGTGAGAAGAGAGATAAAGATTATGATAAAAATGGGGGGTGGAAGATGGAAAGGTTTTTAGTTGGAAAATGTATTTTATTTTCGGTTTATTTTATAATAGTTTGGTTTTATTTTAGTTAGGATAAGTTTTTGGTCTGTTTTTAGTGGTAACTTATTGAATTACTTTATTTTTTAATATAGGATTATATAATTTTTATTATTATAATTAATTTGAAAGTGTATACCCCTTTTTGTTTTTGTTAGAAAATGTATTTCATTTGGTTTAGTATGTTAGGGTAATTTTTGGTTTTGTTTTTAGTGATAACTAGTTGAATTAATTATTTTTTAATATAGGATTCTATATTCTTTATTATTACAATTATTTAAAAATGTATACCCCTTTATTTTTTGTAAATTGTACTTCTAAATATATAGGTGAAAAAAGAGATAAATATTTTAATAAAAATAGGGGGTGAGTGATAGGAATATTCTAGTTGGAAAATGTATTTTTGTTGGTTTAGTTAATTAGGGTAATTTTTTATTTTGTTTTTAGTGGTAGCTAGTTGAATTAATTTATTTTTTAATATATAATTATATATTGTTTATTATTACAATTAATTAAAAGTGTTATTAATTTATGTAATTGTATAATCAATTTTTGTATGAAATTATTTAGATATTTATGAATTACTTTAAAAAACAATTAAATATTTAATTTTTTATTTTGTCTGTATCTCAATTATTTTGTATTACTTCATTTTCTATTAAACGTTACATCATAGTTAAAGTTTATAGTATACTATCTTAGTCACGTTAGATAAATTGTAAGAATACTATGAATAGACATTGCTCGTTAATCGTTCAATCGATCATTCTAGGAATTTAATCGTAAATCCAAGAGCAAAGATTAAAAGGTTCTTTTTCTTTGCCATTTTCATTAACTCTTAATCCGTTGTTATTGATCGTTTGAACAATATACAGTTAGAGATACGTAAACGAACGAATATATTGACCATGAAGAGATAAAACATGACTTTAGTCCAAATATATTTTCATTCTTATTTAATTATAAGTTAAATATTGGACGAAAATATTGGATCAATTTATAACAACCATAACTCGTTTTATTTTCACTCGATTCTAAAATATATTACCATTCGTTACCAATCCTTATTACTACTTTCTCGCGTCTACTTTCACTTGTGACGATTTTTTCTTTATCATATCCCATAACCATCGGCTATGTTTAAAAAAAAGAAAGAAACTACATATATATATATATATATATATATATATATTTTTTATACTAACTCTAATAAAGATATTTCTTCTTCCATTTTTATATAACACACGAACTCAGCAAAAAGGACAGGAAGAACGAATGAATTTCGGATTTGTGAGACACGGAAGTTTCGTGTTTCCAGGCGGTACATTTCTACGCACCAATGGGGGGAGCTTTTCTACAATTAAATAAGATATATCTCACGATTCTCTTTCTCTTTCCATTTCCTTTCTCTTTTCTGTCCTTTTCATTCTTTCATAGATCTTTTTTTCCTTTTGTTGTTCTCTCCTTTTTTTATTTTTTCTTCCTTGTAAAAATTTTTCATTTTATTGTCATTGTCATACGAAATAGAGATTGAATTTTGTAAAAAAAAAAAATATAAAAATAAAATTGCACATAAAATTAAACTTTATCGAATGCCCATAATCTTTGGGTATATCTAACAGCTTAAAAAAAAAAAAAAAAAAAAAAAAAATAATAATAAAATCACAGACGGGAATTTTCCCAACTGCTAAAGCTAGGTCGTTTATAAATCAAGATTTAAAAAACAACTCTCTTTCTCTCTCTCTCTTTCCATTAACATTTCCCTAGGTAAAGGAGGGTTATCCTTCTGTTCGCAAAACCGTAAGGGCTCAGGATTCGACCTGACCTAGATCTAGTTTACCTTTTATTTATCTCTCTTACTCTCTTTGAATCTATGTATACCTAAAATCTAAAGAGAGAAGAGAGAAGCAGTCGTAAGCCGACCGTGCGACCAAAAGTGGGGGGCTTGATCAAATTTATAATACAAAATACGTATATATATATGGTAAGGCCTCACGAGAACCCTCCTGCGGATCTTTAATCTCGTGGCAGTTCGTGGCAGGATCGTACGTAAAAATTTTATATTGAAAAAAGGGGGACTGCTCTTGTTCTGTGAAAATAAATCTACGATAAACAATTTTTTTTTAAATTAATTTTATTTTAACCTAACGTCTAACGTTGGAAATAACCCCTCTTTCCTTTCTTTGACATTTTTTTTTTACTTAATTTTTTATGGTTAAACAATTTCTTTGTGTCGTGTTTAAATCTATATTTATTTTATAACAAAAAAAAATACACAAATAAGTATTCGCAAAATAATTTTACGTTTTATATGTTTGTATAATATTAATTCTAAACTTTTATTTTAATTTTAACCAATTTTTTTGTCATAAAATAATTATGACGAATATTAAGTAACAAATTTGAATAATTCTACGTTATATATATTTGTATAATATTAATTCTAAATTTTTATTTTTATTTGAACCAATTTTTTGTCATAAGAACATAATGGAAAATATAAAATAACGAATTCAAATTTGATCAATCATTTAATCTATTCATCGATTTTAATTTTAATGTACTAATCTTGAAAATAATATTTGATATAATATTCGTAAACAAATTCGTAGTTTATAACAGAGTAGATAAACAAGAAATGATTGAAATTTAGACGGCCCTGATTGAAGAAGAGAAGGCAATGAAAGAGAGAGAGAGAGAGAGAGAGAGAGAGAGAGAGCGCGAAAGAATATTCGAGAGCAGAATCTCTGAGTCCCACGATAAAGATAGTTCCATGTATTCGGGGGGAGGGAAAGGGGGAGAGTAGGGGGATTAAGTTCACCGTCGATCTTTGAAATCCCTGGCAAATCGTTAAAAACCTTGAAACGACGACCCTCCCTTCCTCCCTTCTTGCAGTAAAAAGAAACTCCGTTCGAATGAGAAACGTAAAAAGCCCACACCACTGATTTTTTCTTTTCTTTTTTTATTTGTTCGGGAGACTCTCTCTCTCTCTCTCTCTCTCTCTCTCTCTCTCTGCTCGACCGAGTCGAATAATGCGGATGAGCTATCAAAACCGCGAAACCGGTCAAATATAATAATCGAATCGATACTTTTCTGCCACTGTTGGATAACAACGAGATTCTGTAATATATATATATATATATATATGCAACTACCTACGTATCGAACCATAAGGCTTTATCGAAGAGAAGACGATGCAGAAAAACGAAGTTTAAAAATTTCGTTTATGTTGCACGCGTAAATACGGATCAACAAGAATGGTGTCTTTTAATTCGAATCATTACGTAGGTGGAATAAGGTGGCACACGGTGAAAATATTTTGTCATTGATTATAATATTACGTTCTACCAAAAAAATTAGATATCTTCTTTGGAACCATAAGTAGTATCGTCTTATTTTTTTTCTTTTACGACTATCAATGAATTTTATTATTTATTTTTGTATGAAAATTATATATAAATATATATAATTTTATATATAAATTCTTATCTTATATATAAATTATAATTTATTATTATAAAAATATTATTATAAATTATATATTATATATTATTATAAATATTATTATAATTATTATTATAATAATATTATAATAATTAATTAAATATTATTATAATAATAAATTAAATTAAATTAAATAATTAATTAATAATTATAAAATAAATTAAATAATTAATATACGTATATACGTATATTATATTATGTATATTATATCATTATTCATATTATTATATCAATCAATTATTATCTCCTATATATAGTAGACATAGAATTATTTATAAAATATTATTATATGATATATTATTTATTTTAAATTTATATTTCATAGTATTTATTTTTTTACGACCATCATTGAATTTCTCTATCCTTTTTTTTTAAATTTATTTATTTTTATATGAAAATTATAATGTTTCATATATTGTACATGTATAATATATACTATACAAGACAGAATTATTTATAAAATATTATTATATTTATATATGATTTATTTTAAAATATTATTTTTTTTTGGTATGTATTCAAAAAAGAAAAATACGAAGGAAACGAGATAAAAGATGAAGGCAGATTCGTTTCATAAATTACCATTATATCTACGCCTGTTCGAAACTGTTAACTAACGCCACGTGGAGTCCATGACGCGTGTGTCTCTCATCTTTACTACTAGTATATCCGTTTCTCACGTGGATTAATAGAAAGATTTTCACATCCTTTCTAAAAATCTGGTAAACTATGATGACAAAAAAAGATAGAAACTAAAAAAGGATGAGTACAAAAAACATTACCATTACCATTTATCTTACACTGAATGATGTTCTATAAATATCGTAATAGGATACGGGAAAAAAATGAAATTCTAAAAATAATTTATTATTTTTGATAAAATAAAAGTTTATTAATCATTGAACAATATCCAGTATCCCAAATTCTTAACGAGTGTTTATTCTTTTGTAAAGTAAAATAAAAGTTTATCAACCAATGAACAATCTCTAGTATCCTAAATTCTTAACAAGTGTTTATTCATTTGTAAAGTAAAATAAAAGTTTATCAACCAATGAACAATTTCCATTATCCTAAATTTTTAACAAATGTTTATTCATTTGTAAGAATGATACTAATTTCCCCAAATATATGGTTCATAAAACACAATAAAATCGAAATATTTCTACTACAATGATTATCCCATTCGAAATTCATGAATTACGATACTTCAATGTTCCCTAAATAAAATAAAAAAAAATCTTTGTGCAGGTTTAATCGAAAAGATCATAATTTTAAGAGAACACAGACTAAAAATAGTCAAAATGATCGATAAAAGTGTGTACGGGTTCGGTGTTATTTCGATCGATACTAATGCGTGCTCGGGTTCTTTTATATTTGAAAAATACTATGGTGGAATAGGCGCCGCGGGAATCTGAATGCTTAAAAAAAAAAAAAAAAAATACAAAAAAAGTGCTAATAGGAACAGGAGTATGTATGCTCAAGTTCGGCCGTTTAACCAATTGGATAGTAGCCACGTATACATATATATATATATATATATATATACGTATACGTGTATGTGTATAGATAGTGTCAGGGATAGAAAAGCAGTCACAGTAGAAGTGAAGGTAAAGGTAAAGGGAAAGGGAAGAGAAAGAGAAAGGTTGAGGGCAAAGTAAAAAGGGCTGGGAGGTTGGGAGGGGATGAAGGGGGTGGGGTGGGACGGTGCGGGACCTTTGTTAAGACGCGTGCCCGTGCACGTGTGCACGACCAATGCCTACGCACTTCTGTTACGCTACGAACTCGTACGAAACTTTAAATTGTACGTGAACGAATATACGAACGAATATACGAACGAATATACGAACGAACGAACGAACGTGAGAAACGTTTTATTTACGTACAACGATCTCATTAAGTCTTCAAATTACGATCTCGCGTGAGTATACGGTGACAAAGCTTATTTCGTTTCGTTATTCGCGTTTAAATGATTATTTTTAACTTTTTTCTTCTTTTTTTCTCTCTCTGTTGTTTGGGGGAAAGGTGTTTTCTTCTTTTTATACATCTTTTTCACTCGATTATATTATTTTTGGTTCGATTAATTTTAATTTTTAGAATATATTATATTTTAGTATAATTAATAATTTTATTTGAAATAATTAAAGAATTATAATTAATTACTTTTTATAAATTTTTTTCACTTGATTATATTTTTTTGTTGCTTCGATCAATTTTATAATATATTTTATTTAATTACAATTATCAATTTGTGTTTTACAAAATAACATAATTATTCGAATATTATACAGTATATATATATATATATTAGGATGGGTCAAAAAAATGACTTTCTTTTTTTTCAAGTGCCACGGAAAAATGGGTTGCTAGACACCTTAAAACAATTCGCACCAAATATGAGCTCTTAATTTTAATAGGAAGATCCTCCGCATCGCAGGTTTTTATTTTTTTGTCAGTCTAATAGATTAAAATTCATACTTCATTATTTATTGATTGTACAGAAAAATGTTCTAGACGAATTTTGTAGAAAATTTAATGCTCTACGAAAGAGGTATCTTATATTTTTTTCGTAAACCTCGCCATTTGAATGATATTGAAGATTTAAATTTGATAATTTTTAGACAAATTTCATTTTTGATTAAGAGTTTTATAACTCGATAATAAATGACTATTAAAAAGTGCACAATACAAATTTTTGTAGGAAATTAACTGATCTATAAAAATGGTGTCTTATGCTTTGGCGATTAAATTAAGCGTTCAAAAGATATTTAGAGACAAAAATCAGTACACATGAAAATTTGATTTAATATTATATATATATAATATTAAAATATATAAGATATATATATATAAATTTACAATATATATATATACACACATACTTATTTACTTAATTATAAAATATATTTTATCGTTCTATCTTACTCCGTTGTTATGACACGTTCTCTGTCACATCTTATAATTAATTAAGCATCCTAGAAAAAACAAAACATTCGCATATAAAATAAACATAGTCAATCAAATTCAACGATTCTATTTTATTTTATTTTTTTTTTAATTTAATATCAAGTTTTATATTTATTATACTTATTATATTATATTATATACATAGTTATTATTTATCACTAAAGCAACGTGACGAACTGACAGATCAAACTCGGAGATATATCAAAAGCAAAATGACGATTGGTAAAATCCAAACGACAGAAACGTAAAAAGAACTCGGGATTCGATAGACCTTTTCTTCTTCTTTTCTGTGTCTCTATTCCATTCTTCTTTTCTTCTTTATTTTATATTCTTCTTCTTTTTCTTTATATATATACGAATAGATTCACCCTAGTGTAGATCAATCCACCCCTGATTTGGCACGCACTTACGCGTTTGCTCGTTCATTCTACAAACTCGTCTAGTTCTACGTGCCTACGTAGGTGCGTTTCTATTCAATTTCAAAAAGGTAATTCTACCTCCCCTTTCCATCATAGTCTTTTTCTCTTTTTCTCTTTCTTTTTCTCTTTTTTTTTTCTTCTACTCGACATAGGACCCAACCTTTACAATGTGCAAAATTATACGATCACCTAAAGCTCACTGTTCACTCGTACCCTCCCTTCGTTCTATTTTTTCTTCTCCCTACTCCCCTCCTTCCTCTGCCTACCCTTCTCTATTATTCGTACAATCGATCTTCTTCTTTTTCTATCTATGAATAGAGATTCATTCCCGTTTTTAATTTAGTTACGTAAACGATACTTTTAATCTCGACTATTGAACGAATTCTACGTTTTCAACCTATCGAATAATAATTTCTTTTAGAAATTTTTTTTCATTGGAAAAAGAAGGTAGGATTATAAGGGATTAGAAATAGTTTGTATTAGATAATAAACAATTTTTCTTTTTTTTAATACAAAATTTAGTGATAGTTTATGCGTACCTGTTCCTACCGTTTGCACTAATCGAATGACCGGTTTAAAAGAAGCATATATTTATTATTTATTATTAAATATTAAAGATTTTTTAGTTAATTAGAAAGTGAACAATATATATTATACTTTATTTTAATTATAAATGATTATATTATATATTTTATATGTCTTTTTACTGAATTGTTTTTCAAATTAAAGAACACGGTCATTTGATCGCACTGTTCAATTATTTCTAATATGTTTATTTGTATTGATAACTTATATTTAAGTAGCTGTGGCTCTCCATGAGTTATTGTGGCTCATCTGAGTCGAAATATGACATTGTGGGATAAATAAAGCTTAGGTTATGTTCAAATGTTTCGTGCACTTATCGAAACCTATGACCAACAGATGGTGCTAGACTTACCTGTATCTTTTTTTAAATAAATTTTATATTATATATACATATAGATATATTTATTTATATTGTTAAATTATTTTTAATATATTTATATTTGTATCAATTTATAAAATAACTAAACAATTACGTTATTAACAATGACGAATATTAGAAAAAATTAAATGTTGGTGGTGGTGATGGTTTAGACAAAATTTAAAGCATTTTCTGTCGTAAGTTTGTCGTAGCAATAGCAGAAAAAAAAACAAAAAAGGAAAAAAAACCGATACGTCTAAGGACGGCAAGTTTCGTGACCGTATCGTCGTTTAGTTGTGTCGGGTCGTAAATGTTAGCGGAACGTCTTTGGCTTGGTAAAGGTTAACCCGCATCATCAACGGATCTGGAATGTATTTTTTGTTACAACCTCGGAAGATACCAAAGCGACGTTGTTCGTTGAAATCGCAATGACGTGTTTGTTCTTGACGAGGGATCACTTTTGTTCGTATGCATTATGAACACACACGTGGGCAGATAAATATTATTAGCAAACTCGATGCTGGTTTTTGTTTAAAATACATATATACATATATGTATTAAACATATAACATTTTAAACATTCGTAATATTTATTTATTATTTATGTTTAAGATTTATAATAAATAAATAAATATATATATATATATATATATATATATTATTGTATGAATTTATTATTTATTATATTTTATTCTATGTGAGTTATTTTTTTTAACATAATATATTAATCTATATTATATATTTTAATATTTATATTAAAATTAAATTTATTTATATAAATTAAATTAAAATTAATTATTTATTATATTTTAATAAATTAATATATTAAATTTAATATAAATTAATAATAAAATATTATATTAATAATTTTATAGAAACACGATAACAAATTACTTTTAATTAAGCATTCATAATTTATTTTTGCATTATTATTATTATCAATATGGTAATTGATGCCCTTTTGAATTTATTTAAAAAAAAAGTTAATGCATAAATAGGAATTTAAATAAATTACCTGTATAATAATTATATTTTAGTATTATACTAAAAGCATAAAAACCTTGACACGAATTTACCTAACATTTTAACATTAATAATAACAATTCCTACAACAAACACTTGCACTCAATCGATAAAATATACGTAACCTATATTAATATATACGTAATATAATATACGTAAATATTAATACCTATCTGGAAGTTATAATAATTAATTTGTTTTTTTAAATAATTAAAATCATAATTATATAATTAGTTAAAATAATTAAGACTCTATTAACACCTAACTCAAAGTTAAAATAATTAAATTTCTTTAACCTTTTACAATTGTAAAATTAATTGTTAAATAAATGAAATAAAAATATAATTAAATGTTAATTGCAATTGTTAATTAACATCGTCTTACAATTAATATTACAACATTGTTAAAAATTAAATCGATTTTTAGGAATTAAGGAAATTATTTGACTAACAATAAGTTTGGTATACGATATTTATTTAAATGTTATTATTATATTATATATATATATATAAATATATATATTTTATAATATATAATAAGATATTATAAAAATAATTAATAAAATTAATAAATAATAAATTTTAAATAAATAATAAATTATTAATTAAAAAATAAAATTATAAATTATAAATTATACAATAATATTTTATAAATTATTGCTATAAATAATTAATAAAATTCATATTTGATTAAATTAAATTATAATATTATAATATTAATAAATATTATTATATTTATTACCTGTATTAGTTGGTTAGTTGATATATCAAAATAAGGTTACTACAGAAAATAATTTACTGCGTAAAATTTTGTAATAAAAGTAATAGTTAATTTGATTATTAATTATTCAAATTTAATTGTTAAAAATATTCGTGAGCATATTTGACAGAAAAAGAAAGGGAAATAAATTATATATTTTGTTAATTGTATCTAATGTAAATTGGCCATTAATGGAGGCAATTATTGCAGATGTTTTTCGTTACCATTTTATTTTCAATACTTTCAAAATTTCAAGATTGGTAACTTTCACATGTGCATGTGGAAGGGAACTTCATAAAGTTGTCCCTATACGAAAAAAAGGCGGGGATACGTATTTCATACGAAAATCGCTAACAGTTTGTGCAAAAGCTGTGCACGAACACAGTGCTTACGTAATAACACACGTTTTATACGAGATCAAAAAAGAAAAAAAATGTGAATGAAAAAGAGAGAGAGAGAGAGGATAAGACAGAGAAAGTAATAATAAAAAGAAAAATACAATGATTCGTCATCTGCACTGATTTGGAGATAGCTCGAACGTTTTTTTTTTTTTTTTTTTTAATGAAATGCACTTACTGCTGGTTGTTGACTTGCAGAATCTTATGGATGTAAACGCAGGTGTAAAAAAAAAAATAAAAAAGAATGTATACACTCACACCTGGATTCAGAAAAAAAATATTGAACAACGTAGAATAATCGATCGATAAATCTAGAATCAAATTTATAATATCATTGTTGACAAACTTTCTATTACACATTCTAAAAGCATTTACTATAAAAAAAAAAAAAAAAAAAATGATTAACAGAAATTAAAGTAGAAGGAAAATTTTACGATTATTTACATTTACGTCAATTCCCCTCTTGCATTTATTAATTTTAAGAAAACAATTAACGGGAAAGAATAAATTATATGCATATATATATATACGTGATGGTATTTGATACTACACTATTTAGCAACATATTTGAATTATTTAAAATACAAATAGAATCACATTAAAAAACAAATATATACTTTACGTAAGTGACAGGTAAAAGTTGTACTAACTTATCTTGAGGTGGAAATCTTTTACAGAATGAAGAAGAAGAAAATATAAAAAGACTTTTTTTTCCTTTTTCATAAATCCCGCATAATAATAATAACAATAATAATAATAATAATTATAATAATAATAATAATAATAATAATGATAATAATAAAATTGGCGTTCTGAAGAAAAGTCCAATACCTCGACAGGAGGGATTTGTTGTTAGACAATCCTCGGCCCGAAGGAACGATTTCGACCTAACGGGATTCGCTGTATAGGCGAACAGGTTTTTTGTCTATTCTTTCATTTTCACCTTGCTAAAACTTGTAGAATGGTTTGCTCGCTGCTATCGATGGGATATTCTTACCGCGACTAAATGGCCCGGGGTAGTGGTGAGGGGAAGTGATTTCTACATTTTCTCAAGGATAAATATACCGCTTCGAACACGTGAGGCAGTATTTGTTTACCTACCTATATCTACATAGAAGAAGAAGAAAAATAAAATTCTATTCTAACGCACTACGCATTTATATATATATATATATATGTGCCCATAATTATGAAAATGGTCTAATTGTAAATCAAAATTGAAAAAAAAATTGAGTTTATCAATTATTTTGCACAGCATATTATTTTAAACTAAATTAAATTCAATGTAATTCTTTAACCCTTTGGGTACACATTTAATTGAAAATTACTTTAAAATATTATAAGATAATTTAAATTAATATTAAATATAATATTAAATAATTATTATTATAATTAATTATTATAATATATAATAAATATATAGTATAATTATAATTAATATATAATATATAATTAATATAATTAATTATTATTATAATTATTTATTTATGATAATAATATAAAAATTACGCATTATTTTTAAATAAACGAGAATGTTATTTTAATTTAATTTAATTTTAATTAGTTAAATTCTCGTCACAGTTTCAATGGCGTACCAGAACGTCATGTAAGTCTTTTCCCAAAACAAATGTATGACGTATTGATACATAAAATGTAGCCAGTGTACTTTTACTTCTTTTTCATA
This sequence comes from Polistes dominula, assembly GCF_049000335.1. Taxonomy (NCBI): domain Eukaryota; kingdom Metazoa; phylum Arthropoda; class Insecta; order Hymenoptera; family Vespidae; genus Polistes; species Polistes dominula. Next base: position 1,613,476 of record NW_028301116.1, on the reverse strand, counting down.
TTTTTCTGTCGAGTGGTGGTGGTGGTCATCCGGTCGCGTGTTCGTCGTCCACACGCGTGTTTCCACCCCCCGAAGACTGAGGTGAAATGCGGTGAGGAATGGGGATGGGGAGGGGTTGGTTTTCTTAATTACGAAAGCAGTCGTTTCCTGATATTCTCAGAGTTGTGTCACTACTTCCTTAGGCCCAAAGAGGAACACCCTGGCACGGGCGGAACCACTCACACACTGTTCCTGTTAGGTTCCTGGTTGTTTTGGATGAGCGATTCTTTCTTTTCTCTACGAAAAAGGTACACATATATATGAAGTTCTACGTTAGTGTGGGCCCATAACATATGCGGGCAGATGGTTTCTGCTTCCTCTTGCTTCCCTTCTCGTTCATGTACCCTCCCTCCCCTCTGTCTCTTTTTCTTGCCCTTTTCCTCCCTCCTCTCACTCACTCACTCACTCACTTATACTTACTTACTTACTTTGATGTATATCCACTTCCCTTTTTCTATCTCTTTCTTTCTAGTTGCATCCACCACCACCACCACCACCACCACCACTGTTCATATATCTCCCTTCGCTCGGTTGCACGATTGAAAAAAAAGCCCGGGGCACCCTCTACGAAGAGTGCTCTTGTCTGTTGCCAACCCCAAAATATCCGGAGACTCATCCAACATCCAATTCTCTCTCTCTCTCTCTCTTTCTTTTTCACTTTATTTTTCTCTTTCTATCTTAGTGTTCGTACACTCATCGACCAGGTGTGCAGTGGTTCTCTCTCTCTCCCAGATTTCCAACAACCACTTGTGGAGTCCGGAATATACGAGACCTTGAAATAAAAATCATTGTAGATTTTCAACGCTTTCTCCTATTCGATCGATTAATAATTTTTATACGAATTAACTATTTTTAAATGAAATATTGTTGAAAATAGTTATATTTTTAGAATTATTTGAATTAGTTAGATTTATTGTTAAGTAAATGAGGTGTTCTTTCTTTTTGTTTTTTTGAGTAAACAAAAGTTTCTTGAATAAGTTCAGTGCCATCTACTGGCCGTAGATTGCAGTGAGTGGCAGGAAACATTTGAACATAACCTAACCTTTATCTATATGTATATATAATCGGTAATCTCTAGCATGGAGACAACGCAAGGAGCACGAACTCAAACGTATTAATTGCACAAATCTGTCCACGCAAATCGTATATTTAAGTTTTCTTGTTTCACCACTAGGGTCGCTAATATGCCCTTTGTACTGTTTTGAATATAGTAACATACTGATGCGTGAAGTGAGCAAGCAAATAGTTATTAACCCTAATACTTGTTATTAATAACTTAAAAAATCTTCTTATAATCTATCTCATCAAGAAATGACGACTTTTTTATACGCTACAACTCAGTTTTCCATATAATAACTATTAGTACTAGTATTTTACTTATATTTTTAACTTTGTATTGTAAATAATTATTGAAAAAATACAATAACCATTACTTTTGTCTGACTGAATTTTATTATCAATAAAATTTACATTTAATACTATTTTTTTTCTAAATGATTAGGACTTAATCTAAATTTATTATTATTACTATTTACTCATTTTTTTACGATTATTCAATAATTATTTATTTAATTTCAATTGTTTATACTTGAACAACCTAAATGATTACCCTTTGTTTCGAATTATAATTTTTTTTTAAGCTGCCGCCTTATTCCTCTTCCATTTTGGTACAAATAGAACACGGGCGCCCTCTTATTTCTATATCCCATTTGTATACGTAGAGTTCGTGCTCCTTGTCTAGTCTCCATAATCTCTAGAAGTATTTTACTGGATTGTCTTGAAATTTTGAGACAATGTTGCAGTTGCATACAGCTTGGTTTCTATTACATTAATTTGTTTATAAAATAATTAATTAATTAAAAAAAAATAAGAAAAAGATAGGGATAAGCCCAGTGCCATCTGTTGGTTGTAGATTTCGATGAGTGGAAACATCTTATACGGCAACGCAACATTTTGGCAGCTACATTAACGCGTGCCAGTGTACAGTTAGTTTATTTTATAATATAATTTCTGTCGATGGGAAAAATTGTCTAGATTTGCATAGGAACAAGCTTTTTAAAAATGGGAGTATGAGAAAAAGAGAGATAGATAAATAAAAAAAGAAGAAAAATGCAACGATCGTGTCTCGCAAAACAAGACCGCGAGATTCTCAACCGTCCCTACCCCACCCCATTTATCCCTTTTTCATCCCTCTACAAATGTCAAAGAAAAAAAACGAGATAGATAGATGGACAGACAGATAGAAAGAAAGAGAATACAAGTAAGTGAACTTGGCATAATTTGCCGTGCATTGAGAATAATTTATGTACCCCTTTTTTTTTTGTCCTTTTTCTCTTTTTAATCGTCGCTAACGTACTCCCATTCTCGTTTCATATCCCTCCCTTTACGTCGACAACGACGATGATCGAAAATTTATCTCACCGATCTAAAAAAAACCGTATCTAGATTTTGACAGAAAGTAAAAAAAAAAAAATAAAATAAAAAAACACCCCTAAAATAAAAAAAATTAAAAAGAGACAACGACGAACTCCGTAACGTACATTTTTCAGGGTTTCACAATTTATTAATATGCGTAAAAATATTGTTTATATATATATATATATATATTATTTAAAAATATTATTTTTTATAAAACCAAAATTATAGGTATAAGTATATTTTATATTATTTAAACAATTTTTTTAATTTAAAATTATTATTTTAAAAAATTATTTCTTTCTTTCTCATTTCTTTTTTCCAAAGATTGTTTTCTTTCTCTCTCTCTCTCTCTCTCTCTCTCTCTCTCTTTCTTTTGTTAAAAGAGGGATATAAGGCAACCTTTCACAAGCATCGGAAAGAGAGGAAAGCACGAAAAAAAAAGAAAAAGAGAAAGAGAATGTTAGGGGTGGATCGTGCCTCGTGGCATGCGACGCTATTCTTTTGTGCCTTCGACCCTATAGTCGCACCATAGTTCTATCTTTCTCTCTCTCTCTTTCTTTCTTATTCTCTTATACATGGATTTATTTATTCCTTATCTCTCTCTCTTTCTTTCTATTTTTTTATATTATTCTCCCCTTTCCCCAACCTTCTTCGGGGTTATACCTACTCTTGATATGTGAGAGCGCGTGCGTTGTGTCCCGTCCTTCTCACCGCTGTACCCTTCTTTGGGCCCTACACTACCTTCGAGTATACTCGTGCACAAGGGGTGCTACGTAACCCTCACAGTCTTTTGGAGCGGAGTGCCAGCACATACGCTTTTGTTACATCAGTGGTTCTCTGTCATTCATTTTCTATTTTTTATTTCATTTATTCTTTTTATTTAATAATAAATACGATTTTTGGTTAATTTTTTGCAAGATAAGTTGATATATTTTTTAATGTAATCGTACTATTTTTGAAGATGACTAAATGGAAAAATGTTTTAGGTTAGTTGTCTTAAAAATTGTAAAGTAAAATAATACAGGTTTATTTATAAACAAAAGAAAGATTGTAAACATTATTTATAAACTTTAAAATGTTTAAATTTAACAAAAAGTAAAATGAAGTGTACAATTAAAAGTTGGTGTAGATATTTTGAAAAATTCTTTCAAAACATAACCTCTCATTTATTTAATATGTATATAAATACTTTGAATGTATATTATTATTTAAAAATATTTTAATGAAATATTATTATAAATAATATAAATTATAAATATTAATATAAATAAAAAAATATAAAAATTATATAATATAAATTAAAATTATATTATAAATAATAAATCATATAAATTATAAATATTAATATTAATAAAAAGAAAAAATATAAATATTATTATATAGAATATAAATTATAACATTAATATCATTCTTTACATTACAATTATAATTTACCTAATTCAACATTTCAGAAATTTAACAAATAACAAAATATCTAAATAAAATAATATAAAACATAAGAAAAATGTTTCGAATAATAAAAATAAAAAATAAACAACCAACCGTTGAGAACCAACACACAGCACACTAGCGTAGAAGATCACTGCAGTTATGCCGGATCACGATTCGTGTTCGGTCGTACGTATCTCAAACCGTATAAGTTTTGGGCAAACGGGGGGAGGGCGACATATGCCACCTGAATACCGAAAATCAAGGGAGCACGTAAGGGCTAGTCAGGTTTCTGGATCGAGTCGTAGTTTCGGGGGATGCAAATTGGGATTAGGCCTTGGCCGGTCAGCAAGCAAACTCGTACGAGCAATGGGTTCATGCATTCGCATTAGCCTTGTGTATGCATGCATAATTAATAAGCCGCTAGTTTCGAAAGATATCGTTGATATAATCATGAAAAAGTGTGCCTTTGTTGCCACATTATTATTATTATTATTATTATTATTATTATTATTATTATTATTATTATTATTATTATTATTATTATTATTATTATTATTATTATTATTATTATTATTATTATTATTATTATTATTTTGAGAACATAGTCGTTGTTTTTTCGATACGATCAGTGGTGTCAAATGCATCGTACCGTAAACAACATGATATCAGGAACACGCGTGAGACACGCGTACGATTATTATTTTTTTCTACCTGTAAGGTTTTGAAAAGATGTTAATGAACATGTAATATTTTTATATTAAGGTGAATATTTTCCTGGGAAAATTCTATTTGTTACTGACACTTAAAGCAACTATAGTATCTTCTATGCAAAAGCATGGGGGATTGTGGAAATGGATAGGAACTCCAGACGTATTACATTACAAATGGGAAAATATACTTTTTCATATTAATGAACCAATCATAACGAGCAAAAGAGGTGAAATATTTACTCTGTACCTGAATTAGATTCGACATTACAGGTTTCTCCAGTTTCACGAATGGTCAACTACAGATGCCGTGATTGACTTATTTTTGTTAGGGATCCTGTAGGAGGGATGCGCCATTCATATTCAGCTCATGTGCCATTGGCTGAAAATTTTGGGGGACCGCTTCCGATCCAACGCGCAGCCATGTTTATCTTTAGTATGTATTAACGGCTGTGGTTAGTTTAAGTTTGGAATACTTATAGTTTTTATTGTGATATTTATGTTTAATTATTTTGTTTTTTTTTCAGTAGTTTTCTATAAGTGTACGTTTAATTTACTCATTTAATTGTTACAAGTATAAATGTACAAACCTAGCCTATAACTTATCGTTTGTTTACAGACTTATTGTTTGTGATGAATAATCATGGTTCGACAGTGTATTCTTAATTACTGCAAAAGTTCAACAAGAACTACGCAAGACCGTAAATACCTTATACCATCGCGTAGGTATAATCGCAAAAATTTACAAAATTTTAAGCAAACAAATCTCAGTTCGAGTATAATTATGACCATGTGCCACATTGAGAAATAAAAATATGTTAAAATAAATCTGTTTTTTAATTGTTTTATATATTTGTCTTATTATTATTATTATTATTATTATTATTATTATTATTATTAATATATATAGTAGATAATTATATTTATCAAGATTGTATAAATTCCTACAAATTGTTTTGAAATTTCAAAACACTGTAATGCCTTTTATTAAATCAAATTTAATTAAGTCTTTCTTATTGAATTTATAATAATTTTTTCGTGTAACCAATTCTATTTTAATATAAATTTTTAATTATCATTAAATATAGTTCATTTTTTTCTGTATTTAATGCAATTCATTATTTCATAATTATTTCAATGTTTGAATCATTCGCGCGCAAAATCGAGTTCCGATCCCCCAGCAATATACATGGCGCATCCCTCCTATAGGATCCCTAATTTTTGTATAAAACAACTTTTTTCGAAAAATATCCTTTCTCATATGACTTCTGAAATTTAAAGAATATCTTCACACATTGGGATCTACTATTCAATAAAAATACAATAAGTTATCACTGTTTAAGATCAAAATGTCTCTTAATCAGTCAACAACTGGTGCCTTAACCTCAATTATAGAGGATAGAGGTAACGAGTAATATCTCTTATATAAAAAGTGTCCGTCGAAATGCATTCAATTAGGGTGGCGCCACAGTAGCTACAGGGTAAATTTTAAAGGAAGCGCCAAATATTATTAGAGTAGGATTGAGAAATAAGCAAGGAACACAAATTTTACAACACAAATTTTACCCATAACTGTTTTGATATTCACATATTTTTTCATAAATGATAAAAAATCAATAAACGTACTATTCACAGTTCACAAAATAAAATCACTCTAGCTACACGTCTTCTCATAATAATTCTTTAAGGGTATATTTCATGGAGACTAGACAAGGAGCACGAACTCCATGTATACAAATGGGATATAAAAATAAGAGGGCGTCCGTGTTCGCCTTGTACTAGGGACCCTGTAGGAGGACGCACCAAAGAATTTTGGGGGACAGGAACTTATGTAGTCACGTGATTGCGCGCGAATGATTCAAACATTTTAGTCTGTAAACAAACGATAAGTTATAGGTTAGGTTGTACATTTATACTTGTAATTATTTAATGAGTAAATTAAATTTACACTTATAGAAAACTACTGAAAAAAAACCAAAATAATTAAACATAAATATCACAATAAAAACTATAAGTATTCCAAACTTAAACTAACCACAGCCGTTAATACATACTAAAAATAAACATGGCTGCGCGTTGCATCGGAAGCTGCCCCTCCAAAATTTTCAGCCAATAGCAACCCCAGCAATATGTATGGCGCGTCCCTCCTATAGGGTCTCTACCTTGTACCAAAATGGAAGGGGAATAAGGCGGCAATTTAAAAACAAATTATTATAGGAAACAAAGGGTAATCATTTAGGTTGTTCAAGTATAAATAATTGAAATTGTGGAGGAAGGTAAATCAGTGTGAATAATTGTTGTTCCTTTATTTATTGTATAGCACGTTGATGCGTTGTTGCTTGTGAACTATCGCCCCGATGCTGAGCTGCCTGATGATTGCGTTGCTGGTGTGGCTAGGCTGCTTTGTCGGGTGCCGATGAATTTTTTCTCACACCTGGATCGAAAGTTCGTTTTTGCTCCCCGTTTTCAGGGAGCAAAGTGCCACATTCCCGCCCGCTTGAATCTGTTTTCTAATTTTATATTTTATTTATTTTTATATTTAAATTTGTTTCTAAGTTTTTTTATATTTTATTTTATTTTTATATTTAAATTTTTTTTAAGTGGGGGCTCCGCCCCCTCAACCCCCGCCGGGGCTGTGCCCCCGGAACCCCCTGATTCCTTTTTCGGGGGCTTCGCCCCCAGGTTCCCGTCAGGGGTTTCACCCCTGGACCCCTTGCTTGTTGTTAAATTTGCATAATCTTCGCAAAATGTATTAATTGACAACAAATAAAATAGTATATTACATACCTAGGACAGTATAGTAAGAAAGCGGCAACTTCGTTTTACACAGCGGGAAGAGAGGAAGGCGGAAAGCGGCAACTTCGTTTCTTACAGGTGCAGCGGGAGAAAAGTAGGCACTTTTCGCCCGGGAAGAAAATTAGTATATTATTATTTAATTACAAGCAAACTTTCGATACCGGTGTGAGAAAAAATGTATACTCACCACGGGAGAAAAGTATGACATCCCAACCCGGGTCGGAATGCCATACTTTGCTCCCTAGGTGAGTAATATACTATTCCTTGTTCTTGATGCGTTGAGTAAATGTGAAGCGAGAAGCGTGGTTGAAAAAATGAATGAACTGCCGATTTTCCGAAGCCTTTTATAGGGAAAAGGTCGCTTGTGTACTCCCCTCCCCAAATTGATTGGCCAATGACCGTCGGGTCACTCTCCATGGTCCGCTGACGAGAATAGGGTCGTAGAGGGAAACTAAGCTGCGCGGGAGGACCTTGTTTTAAAGAAGGAGCGCTGTTGCACTTGTGATATCGTATGTGTTCGAAAGGATCGGCGTAGGCATGTCCCGCTTCCCTGTGTCCTATTCAGAAGTTTGATCGCCCGAGAACGCGCCAAACAACACCCCACACACACTCCATACCACACGTTGCGCAATACGCAACAAATAATAATATTAAATTTAGATTAAGTCCTAATCATTTAGAAAAAAAAATAGTATTAAACGTAAATTTTATTGATAATAAAATTTAGTCAGACAAAAGTAATGGTTATTGTATTTTTTCAATAATTATTTACAATATAAGTTAAAAATATAAGAAAAATACTAGTACTAATAGTTATTATTTGGAAAACTGAGTTGTAGCGTATAAAAGAAGTCGTCATTTTCTTGATGAGATATATTTTAAGAAGATTTTTTAAGTTATAAATAACAAGTATTAGGGTTAAGAACTATTTGCTTGCTCACTTCACGCATCAGTATGTTACTATATTCAAAACAGTACAAAGGGCATATTAGCGACCCTAGTCGTGACACAAGAAAACTTAAATATACGATTTGCGTGGACAGATTTGTGCAATTAATACGTTTGAGTTCGTGCTCCTTGTGTAGTCTCCATGGTATATTTACTACATTATTACATAACTCGGCATACTTTAATTCGTTTACAATTGCTACATTCATACTATACCTTCTATCTGAACCAACGCTTTTCTGGAAGGTTTTTGAACTATTATTTATAGAAAACGCTGGACACTTTTTCACATTTTCTCCCATAAGAGATGTTACTCCTTACCTCTATCATCCATAAAATTAAGGAAAAGCGAGTGAGAGTTAGTCGTCTTTTAGCGGCCAAAGAGAAAAGACGTTTTATTATACTATCAACTATTTTGTATTCTTATTATTTTTTATATTAAATATTGCATATCCGTGAAGAGAGGTATTTCTTTCTATGTCAACCTTTGACAACACCGCGGAATTCCTTCCTATCTTTGATTAAATATCTGTTCAAAAGACTAACAGGGGAGGGGGAATCCCACATCTATATTCTTTTCACAGAAAATTTTAACCTATTTTTAAAAGACGAACACATTTTTTTTTCTTTCAGATTCTTAACTGGAAATTTTCCTATAGTTCATGCTACCTAAAATTTTCGATTACATGAAAGATTGCAAGAAAAGTAACCCATCGGGAAAAAGAAGAAAAAAAAAGGTCACTGAATTGAAGATCAAACGGTCGATGGAATAGTAAGAGAAGAAAAAAGAAAAAAGAAGACAAAAATAGGAAAAAAAAAACAAAAAAGACTAAATACAATAGAAAATACAAAAGAAAGAGAGTTGAAATGCACCCAATAATAAGGGTGCTACCTTTATCTACGAACATAAATCTCCATATTAGACACGGACTGTACTTTAATGAAGAAAAGAATTTGTGGGTTTATCTGATTATAAAAAGTCACGGTTTAAAATAAAATTAAAATCATCATCTTTTTTATATTTACACAGTAACGTTGAGTTTGTACATTTCATTAATTCAGTGGTTCCTAAATTGTTTTATCCTGTCACGTCCTTTCCAGAAAAAATATTACTTATAAAAATTTCAAGAAGAAGAATGAGAACAAAAGATCGCATACTATGACTGACTGTATTGGACAAAACAAACGTGACATAACAATTTCTGAGCTTACTTTTAACTTTTGACCGCTATGTCTGTTATATATGACAGACGATGTATTTACTGTTTAACACGTTTGATCCTAAAAACTGACAACGCTTCCTCTAACGGATCAGTGTGAAAAGAGAAAATTCCTTTTTTTTTTGTATTTTAGTTAATCCATTTTTGAATCGTATTGTGAAAATAAAATAGAGAATTTACGTGATTGAATAAATAGTAAGAAAATAATAAATAAAAAAAAAAATAAAATGATGGATGGAAATATTCCTTTTTATTTTCCATTGAAAAAATATTTTTGATTTTTCATATTTTTTTTTTTTATTATTATTTCATCTATTTTGTCATTTAAGACATTATTTCGTGAATAGATACAAAATTTTTATTTGAAAAATAAGAATAAAAGGTAACGGCATCATTTTTTTTTTTGATGTTTGGTTGGATTGTGAAAAAGAAGAAGAAGAAGAAGAAGAAGATTTTAAGATGAAGGACTAGCCTAAAAATTTTTTCCTCTTTCTTTCCCTTTGACTTTCGGCATGTAAATAGTTACTAGATCTGTCAGATAATGTCCTTGAGTGGTGGTAGGTTTGTTAGAAAGTTCCTAATCGGTTATTCTTTTTCTCATAGAACACTCTTCTTCTTCTTCATACGTAAATCTGAGAATTACAAGTCTTAATGAGGTATTTCCTTTTTCCTTTTCTTTTTTTTTCCCCCATAAAAATAGAGAGGCATAAGAATTGGAAAAAGTACCGACATATGGCATATAAGAAAAACTGACACTTTTTTTTTCTTTGATTTGTGTGATCTAGGGATATATCTAGGATATATCTAGAATATAGGATGTATCTAACGGATCGGTCACGTCTTTAGAATTTCCCCATGGGATTTTTATATTTGAACTTTGAACCTGAACCTTTTGTAACATGTTGTAAGGCCATTTGAGAAAAATCTTTTTGTCAAAATTAATCCATACAGATGATGGTAGAAAGAAGCAAGGATAAAGGGGGGGGGGTTGATTGCATAGCTGTGCCAACTTCCGTCTTCGAAAAAATTGAAAAAGATCGACAGATGGCAAATTAGATCGTTATAGGTAAATACTCGAACGATCATTATTGGGACATCGTTCATTACACGATGTGCAATTTTGTTAACCGCTAATTGTGATTTATTTTGGTACTTTGGGTACATTCCACCAAGAAAGATTTGAGGTACGATAAAACATATACCTGAGTCCTTATATACATATATTAATTTTTTTGTGTTTTTTGTTTTTTTTTAAGTGATACAAATCCTCGTAAGAGAACGTAGTTATATGGTGACCATATAAAAACGTAAGGGAGTGAGAGGGAAAGAGAGATTCGATTCTTTCTCATCGTCATTGAGAGACATAATTTCGGTACGAGACACGATTCTACCTTTGGCAAACTATCCGTTAGAATGTCCTAATGAATCGTCACGATTATTTTTAATAGCATCGTATTTCACGCGAGTTCGTTTGAACTTAACCGTGTTGTACTTTGAGAAAAAAAAAGGAGGAAGAAACAGAGTGAGGAAGAGAAAGAGAGAAACAGTAGACCTACTTATTTGATTTTTTTTATTTCTTTACGCGGAACTTATTCGAGAGATACGGCAAATTACGATGATTCTATCTTAATTACTCGAAAGATGCAAACCCCAAAATAAAAACAAGTAAACAAATTAAATGGAGTAAGAAATATAAAGGAAGTGTATAATAACAAGAAGAATAAGAGAAAGAAGAAGAAGATGAGGGAGAAAAATAATTGTAAGAATTAAAAAACAAGTAGAAAGAATATTTTTGTAAGAAATAAACTAAAAGATGTTAAATTACTCGATTAGCTATCATAGTATATGTAATTTAATTTTAATAATTACATTTAATAATTAAAATAATTAAATTTAATAATTAAAATAATTAAAATAATTTAAATAATTAAATTTAATAATTAAAATAATTTAAATATTAAATATTAAATACAAATATATAAGTATATAAAATATAATTAAAAAAAATATAAATAAAATAAAAAAATAAATAATAAATATAAAATAAGTATTATTTAAAAATAAATCAATAAATAAACAAAATAATTTAATAATTATTTATAATTAATTACTCAATAATTAAAATTTATATAGTATAAATGAAAATAAAATAAGAGATTTAAGTTACGCGATTAGTTATCATAGTATATGCAATTTCATTTTAATAATTAAATTTAATAATTAAAATAATTTAAATATTAAACATTAAATACAAATATATAAATATATAAAATATAATAAAAAAATAAATAATAAATATCAAATAAATATTACTTATAAATAAATTATTAAATAAAAGAAATAATTTAATAATTATTTATAACTTATTAATCAATAATTAAAATTTTTATAATATAAATAATATTGCGTATATAATATTATAATTATACAACATAATATAATATATACATATATACATATAAATAACTGAATGGCATTTAAGGAATGGAAAATGATAAAAAAAAGGAACCAGATAAGAAGAGAAATACCACCACAAAAAAAAACAGACGAGGTGACAAAAGTGATCCGAAAGTTGCAATACATAACGAAAAGTTAATCGGTCCGCACGATCACGTTTCGATTGAAAACGTTCGAGCGATTTAAAGAATCGATTGATCGATCGATCGATCGATACATACACAAATACACTTATAAATATATATATAACCGAGAAGTGTATGTGTATCTCGATCGATATTTTTCAAAGGAGAGTAAGAGATGGCACGCGTCGTTGAGAAGTCGTGCTACTCGAGGAGGTGGTACCTGTGAGATGAACAGGGGGTTGAGGTGGAGGAGGGGGAGGTGGACGATGTTCTTTTCGTAGAAGGAGTGGGAACGTTTAGAGGAGGAGGAGGAGGTGGAGGAAAGGTAGTAGGGAGAGACAGGTGCATCGCACCGCCAATTATATTTCGGAAGGGAAAAAACGAGCGGTGCGTAAAAACAGGAAAAAAGTTTTGAAGACGTGAGCACGCGCGCGCGTGTACGCGTACGCGTGCGTGAGTGAGTGAGAGCATGCATGCATGCATCCATGCAGTGAAAGAATGAGAGAAAAACAACTTGAATATGTTAGTCACGAGAAAGGAAGAAGGATACTGAAGGATCAATTCGATTCGGGTAGAAGATGATTGAAGTTTTTGAAAAGGGAACATTGAAACTTCCTTTCGTAACAATTTTGATGAACGTTAAATAATCGTAGACCACAAATTGCATCGATTTTTAGACGTCTCTATTCATGGGTTTTATATTATTGGGTTGTCTGGAAAGTTCATGACGATTTTCGATAGATGGCATAAAGTTCTTTTGCTAGAAAATAACTGAAAAGTTCTGGAATGATGAAATTTTTTAGGTTAACTTTAAAGATGGAGAAAAGGTTGTGAAACAAAATAGCACTTATATGTAATTTAATAAATATCAAAAAATAATTTAATATAAAAAATAATTTATAAAATAATAAAAGTAATTTAATATCGTTGCATTTCAATTTTCCAATATAATACATGCGAGATACACATATTATACATAATTTTTATTATTATTCAATATATATATAAGTATCCATGATAAAAATTATTGTTTATATTTTTAACCTTATCATATTTTTCGTTATCTTTTATCTTATTAATTCAAAGATCGGTATATTTGTTATTTTGTTCATATTTTACGACCCTACAAACGAAATAGAAAACTGTATAATATTATTATAAATAAAAAAAAAGAAAGGATATAAAATTTCAGCAATTTAATTAAATTTGACGGAAAAAGAAAATATCGATAAAGGTGAGGTGATATAAACTAAAAGATAATATCTATATGTATTTGCGCGTTAAATTTATATATGCCATATATATGTATATATGTATATGCATTTATACATGGTAGAAGAGAAAAAGTATGGTTAGGGTTATTGGTAGGGGTAAGGAATAATCCTGGCACGCGCCTTGTTTCCCTTTCACTCTCCCTCTCCTACTGTCGTCTTTCCCCACCCTTATTCAACCGTTTCTTTCTAGAGATCGCCATCTTCTCTTGTCCTCATCTGCGATATTTCAAACTTTTATCTCGTTGATTTATAAGGATCGATTTTGAATAATAATTCAAATAAATTTTATCATTCTTCAATTTATTCGATAAATGTCTCTTCACATTTTAATTCTTATCGAAATTTTCTTTTTTTGTTGTTGTTTATTATCCCATTAACCACCATAATACGAAAATGCAAAAAACCAAAAATTAAATTGACCGTATAATGATATTCATATTAACCAAATAGAACTATTTTTGCAACAATTACAAATATTTTTATGAATTACGAGTTACGATCTTATGATTTTAACGAATATTATTTAATTATAATCTATTAATTTATAATTACTTAATATAATATAATAATATTAATAATATATAATAATTAATTAATTTAATTAATATTATTTATTATTTTAATTAACATTCTGAAATTGCGATTATTAAAAAAAATTTTTTAAATACGTCTTAAAAAAACGATCGCTGTTCAAAGGTAAAGGGTTATCACAAACCTTATTTTTACCTTTGTTAAAAGAACAACAAAATAATAAACAATGTTGTGCAAATAATAAGGTACTTTCTCTCTCTAATTTAACGAACAACTATGTTCCCTTTCATTTAGTTTTTCTGTCTATCTCAAGAAAAAGAAAGAGAAAAGTGACATCGAATCGGTTTTTGGTTGTATGTATATGTCTACGTGTATGTATACCTGTATATGTGTGTGTGGTATCGAAAGAAGATATTAGAAGGAGAAAGAAAGATAAAGATGAGAATAAAAAGAGTTTACAAGAGAGAAAGATGGTTCGGTAGCACGTGCACTGGCACGAGCGAGAAGGAGATCAGGACCAGCCAAAGTAAGAGAGAAGAGGATGGAAGGTTAGTGGCGTGCGAACAGCAGGTGCACGACCTCTTCATGACCAGAGCCGCTCCTCAAAAATCATTCTTCTCTCTCTCTCTTCTTCTGTCTTTTTCTTATACCTCTTCACCATTCTACACACTCTTCTTTCTCTCTTTCTCTCTCTTTCATATTTCTCATACATATAAATGTTCACATACGTACACATATATTTTCATTATACACATATGCACATAGCCAGACACATATACACAGATACACAGACACATGGGGTCTCTCTGGTCGAATATTTTTGTTTTCTTTTGGTTGTTTTTCGATTCTTTTGCTTCTCCTCCTCTTCTTTAACCTCTCTCCACCAATCACTTCCGAATTTCGATATAATTAAGGGATGCCTGGAAGCAAGTTTGACCATCGTTGACATATACAAGAAGTATTTAATGCTCGGTCATTATCATTGTTAAATTTGTTGCAAAGGTTTAATCAGACTGTTTTTTTTTAAATAATCAGAAAAATTGTCGAATCTTTTCGAATTTATATTCATTTTTTAAATATATATATATATATAATTCAATTTGAAATACGATTTTATTTTGAAATTCGTTTTGTTTTAAATTCTATAATGATTCGAATAAAATTGAAAGAAAGAGAGAGAGAGAGAAAGAGAGGGAACTATCAATTAAAAAAACCTTTACGTTTCGATCGAATTTACGTGCTTGTTTTTCCTGATTTTTCGAATCGTTAGTTCCAACCTACAAATCCAGACTATTGGCACACATTTTTTTAAAGTTCCATTAAGAATGGAAAGTGGCTTTCGATGTTATTGAGTTTGCGAAGAATCGATAAAAGAATATTACATTTACCTATATATATAAATACATATATGCATGCTCTTGGAATTATTTAATCTAGGTCGTATATATATATATATAACTACTACCTATAAATATACAATCCTGTATATAAATATATTCGATAAACCAAATATTGTAAGTTTAACGAACCTATAATATATATACTACAACAACAACAACAACAACAACAACTACTACTACTACTACTACTACTACTACTACTACTACTACCATATATATATTTATAATATTATTTGAATTATTAATTTATACATATTTATAATATAATATATAATATTATTAGATTATATATATATATAAAACTACTACCTATAAATATACAATTCTATATATAAATTATATAAATATATCCAATAAACCAACTACTTATATATATACTGCCTAATATATATTTATATGCAAGTATTATTATAGAACCGAACAAAGTTGATGGTAACCAAGCAGAAAAGAGAGTGGTGGTAGTTGGGTACTGTCGATGATCGGGAATGAGCAAAAGCAACGAGCTGAATTTTCGGTGAGTTGTGCGCTTGCGCACGAGCTCACGCACGCACGTACGCACGCGTGCTGGTACGCACGCAAGCAAGCAAGCGAGCACGCACTCGTATCGCGTTTGGTCGAGCGTTGCCTTCAGGCCCGGCACCTTACCTTCGCGACAGGACAGGTGCATCGCGATAGTTCCTGTCCTTTTCTGGCTCCTTCCGAGGGCCTTCCTTCCGTCCTTCTCGACTCGTCCGATAACGAGAACGGCGCACGACGGCTACGAAACGCGTTGGAACGCATGCCGAGAGATTTTCTCTTTCTCTCTCTCTTTTATTCATATAAGTGTATCCTTGTATATGTTTGAGAGAGAGAGAGAGAGAGAGAGAGAAAGAGAGAGAGAGAAAGAGAGAGAGAGAGAGAGTTTGAGGCACGTGGCAACGAAATAATCGCTCCGGAATATTCGGACTCCCTGCCGTTTCTGCACGATAGTCAACCACGAACCGTTCGACGTTTGCTAGCAATACTTTTCTTATCTTTCAGAAGATAAGAAATTTTTTATTCCTTTTTTTATTTCTTTGACTTTCTTACTTGTCCTTTTTGTACACTGTCATCTCTGTAGATTAATCGTATCTACCGTTATTTGATATTTTTTTTTATTTACTTATATTTAATTCGATATTAATTTATATTATTATTATTATTATTATAATTATTATTATTATTATTATTATTATTGATTTATTTTATATGCTTTTAACGAATTTGCAAACCATTCTTTTTAGAATATGCTACAGTTTATATTGTTAGTGATATATATATATATATATATATTGGTTGTAATTACTATGATCTTTTATTATTTATTTTTTTTTTAGTAAAGGTTTGATTGATAGTATATTATTCTTCTATTAATTCGATATTAATTTTTATAATTGTTATTAATATTAATTTATTGTATATTCTTATAACTAATTAGCAGACTATTTTATTTAGAATATATTACAGTTCATCTGGTTAGTTATATGTACGATGGTTTGTTTTTGACTTTATTGGTTGTAACTATGATAATCTTTTATTATTATTTTTTTTTAGTAAAAGTTTAATTGATAATATGTATATGTTGTAATTTCTAACATAGAAAGATTGGCCCCTAAACAATAGCAGTACCTGATTACAGCAAGAAGAAGTCTACTGCACATGTTTAGGAGTCTTTCTGATTACTATAGTATAAACTCATCATTATGATTTTAGTAAAGATGTTTTTCAAACGATTGGAAAAATATTTTCTAAGAGACGAATTTGAAAAAAAAAACATCCTCGAAATAATGAACCCACTCGTGACAAATAATTGAATATATCTACAGTTAGTTGGGCCCACACGTTAATTAATATAGTCGGTGAGAGATAATTAAGAGAGAACGAATCGAGTCCAGACGGTATTTCTATATAATTTCATTCTAATTTCAATGCTTTTATTATACAGCAAGAAATGATAAAAAAAGGAGGTTTTATTCACCG
Organism: Polistes dominula; assembly: GCF_049000335.1. Lineage (NCBI taxonomy): Eukaryota > Metazoa > Arthropoda > Insecta > Hymenoptera > Vespidae > Polistes > Polistes dominula. The sequence continues at coordinate 1,596,132 of NW_028301116.1, read as the reverse complement.
TACGAATAATCATCAAGTATAAAGGTAGGTGGGGTGTTGGTATGGACAATGGACCGAGACGAAACTATGGTTTACGACCAATTTAATTAGTGAAATTAATTTAAATCACTGTTATTATTTTCCTCAAGCTATATATATACGTGTTTGATCCATACAAGCAAAGATGCAAAAGAAGAATTTCCTTCGTCAGAAATTATCTCACCAATATCCTATTATTATGCACAAATGTAAAAAGCAAATTGCATTGCCGACCTGCATTCTCTTTATCACGAACTTGCTCCACTTTTTTTTTATTTTTTAGCCTCTTGAACGATCCCTTTTTTGGAATATCGATTAAAGCACACAAAAATAAAAAAATTAAACAAAAATCAAACATAATTTCTTTTGCTTTCGTTAGATTCATCTATTAATTCTACCAATCAAAATTGTATATCGTATTTTATTAAATATTTATATAATATAATATAATATTGTACCGTATTATTTATAATTTTTTATATAACTTATATTATAATTATAATATATTATATTATTTATATAATATGATACAATACTATATTATATTATATAAATTTTGGTATAATATTTATTTATAATTTTTATAATATAATATTGTATTATATATATTATATCATATAAATATTGGTATAATATTAATATTTTAAAATTATTTTATAACTTGTAAACGACTGAATTAGTTTGAATCCCTTATGACCCTATAATTCTATCCTTTAAACCTAACTTGATGTTGTTTTTTATGTCTAACAACGAAGATATTCTGCCTTTCTTCTTAGACATTTAGGAATCTCGCGTAATAACGTTCAAACGTTCAAGAAAGAAGGACCACTTTCATTGTCATCTCGATTTCTCGCCGATCGTATATCACTTGAGCGTGCAGGACGTCGTCTTCTCGAATATCTTTTCTCCCAACAACAACAACTACTACTACTACTACTATTACAACTACTACTAACCAAAGAGATGTTTCTTTTTTTGTCCGAAGCCGTCTGAGCAAAGCGGTAAGAACAACCGTCGTAAAGAAGCCGAATTTTATGGCTTCGTAATTTCACAAAAATCTTACCGACGACGACGACGTTACCAAGTAACAACATTCGTTACCGTTTACTTAAGTGTTTTTTTTTCTTTTATTTTTTTTACGATACGGCTTCCTTCTCTTTCTATTATACCCTCCCATCTCCCTTAATCCTGTTTCATTTCAAATCAAATAAAAATTGTTCAATGTACGAAATATCGAAATCCCGAAAATGTTTCACATGCAGTTTCTTTCGAATTGAACTTTCTCGTGAGAAAGAAAGATTCTATTGGATAAAAAACGAGACTGTATTATACAACTATGAAATTAAGCGTTAAAATGATCTACTATAAATTATCGTACAAATATTCTCATGTAAAATCAGACTAGTGAATCGTGCAAGTACAATTTTTAATCTCTATCACATGCAGTTTCTTTCGAATTGAACTTTCTCGTGAGAAAGAAAGATTCTATTGGATAAAAAAACGAGAATAAATCTTACAAGTATGAAATTAGGCTTTAAAATGATCTACTATAAATTATCGTACAAATATACTCATGTAAAATCAGACTAGTGAATCGTGCAAGTACAATTTTTGATCTCTTTCACATGCAGTTTTGTTCAAATTGTAAATTCAAAATTGAACTTTCTCGTGAGAAAGAAAGACTCTATTGGATAAAAAAAAAAAATAAGAGAAAAGTCTTGGATAAGTTTGCCGCGTTGGAAGATGAATTCGTTGTCAAATTGTCTACCAGCGGGGTGTTATTATCAAGATGGGTCTTACCGATGTAGAAACTGTGCTATCTCATCTTTTCTCCGACATACGTACTGAGAAATGAGAACGAGTTCGACGTCGTATCTTTGAATACGATCTTTCTCTTCTCTTCTCTTCTTTTATTTTTTTTTATTTCTTTTTCCTTTATTTATTTTTCATGTTTTAGAGTTAAGTCTAGCGCCACTTTGACTTATGTTAACTAACGAGTATGAACGTTATTTTATTATTATTATTATTATTATTATTATTATTATTATTATTATTATTATTATTATTATTATTATTATTATTATTATTATTATCGAGGTTTCCTTTCTTTTTTCTTCATTTTGTTCAATCTTAATGATTTAAGATAGAACCGTAATTACGTCGAACGATCACTGACAACATGACTTATTATGAGGCCTTAACTAAAAACACGTATCAAATTTTCGAAATGGTAGAAAACAAGAGAAAATGTATCGTGAATTTTTCTTTTTTTTTTTGGAACAAAAATTAATACATGTTTGAATCATAGATATTATTGGATAATTATAGGAGTAATCAATCTTATGATTGATACATCTAAATTATTTCTAATTATGTTATTTTCAATTTTATTTTTTTTTATTTTTTTAGTATAATTTATCAATGTATAATATAGGACGACAAAATAATGCAACTTAGAAATAATTCCTATACTTTGTAGGATTATTTTTTTTTATCATATTGGTAATAAAATTAGGGTAATAAAAATAAAAGTTATATATATATATATATATATATATAGAGAGAGAGAGAGAGAGAGAGAGAAATAAAAATAAAAGAAAATAATTATGTAATAAAATAATAAAAATTTATTTTAAATATTGATTATTTAATATTTAATTATTCTATGATTAATTTTTTTATTGTTATATTATAAATTCAATTAATATATTATAGTTTTAATTATATTATAAGATTAATCAATGTTAATAATTTAATAATAATTTTTATATATATATATATATATAAATTAGCAATAATCAATTATAATAACATAGTTTAAAATTGAAAATGGTGAAGAAATTCGTATAGATGATTTTCAATCCTCAGTTTAATGTAAGAAGAAAGGAGAGAATCTAAAGAAAATTAAGGCCCAAATTCGTTGAAGGAACGAAACCGTGTATTTAATAAATAGGTTACACAAAGGGAAAGGTACGGACTCCCATTATTTTCTATCCAAATGGATCTTTTGAGAAAGACCTGATCCCACGTTCAGTGTTTTCTCTCATCCTCTACTTCATCCTCATCCTCAACCTCATCCCATCGTAATAAGTAATTCTCTTTTCCACCGAGCTATAGGGCCCCATTATTCGCGTTCACAGATAAAATCTGCTTTCTGCAGTTACGCGTATCTATCCTCTCTCACCATGCTTCCCTATTTCTTATTTCAATCATTTTCCTTAGCTCCCTTTTTTTATTTTTTTTTTAGTTTGAATGAATGGGCACGAGACTGTAAAGGTCCCTTTTTTGATTTTCTTACGAACGACTTGTTTACGTTTCCTTTTATAACGAAGTAAAATGTGGTTATTGATTTATATGATAATATAAAAGAAAATATTCCGATAAATTTATTGTACAAATTGTAATTGGTTATTAGTACCTATTGTTACTAATTAAAATATATTTTATTATATATATAAATATATTTTAATTAGTATATATATATACACACAAACGTGTTATATAAATAATAAAATCTTTAATTAAATAACATTGGTCATAAAGAACTTTAGTGTATCAACATTTACAAACATTTTCTTATCATCAACATATCTAATAACTTTATTGAACCTAGAAACACTGAACACAATTAATAAATGATAAACTATAGTTAGGTAGATTAGTAATTGATTTGCAATTAATTTGACACCTAGTAACGTTGAATTTTTTTACTATCAGCATATATAGTAACTCTATTGCACCTAGAAACCCTGAATGCAATTATTAACTGATAAACCATTTAGTTAGGTTTTATATTTAGTAATATATTTAAGTAGGTAGATTAATAAACGATTTGCAATTAATTAGACACCTAGTAATGTTGAATATAGTTAGGATATTATTTAAAGAACATATTGGTACGAGTTGTTCATTAGTTGGTAAAAGAATAAAAAAATGAAACAACAAAAAATGAATAAGAAGAAGAAATAAGAAAAAGGAAAAGAAGAAGAATGAAGAATGAAGAAGAAGATAGTGGAGCTAGCGTTAACGCCCTCGAATTATTTCTAAGATCTTATCATACGTTAACACGTCGTTCGATCGAGATGCGTCATTACTCACGTGGGCCACGCAGAATCGAAGATCTTTCTTTCCTTTTTTAAAGGCGATAGACATCGATCGGTTTCTAAAGCACTCGGTTAGGTCGTACTTTGATATTCGAGGCTATGTTGAAGTTCACTTTCTTCCTTTTCGTCGTCTTTTGGTTGTCGTCGTCGTCGATCGGTTTTCTACCTTGTCCGTTCGCCACGGGTGCCAAGACAAAAAAAACTTTACTCATCTTGACCACGAAAGCTAACCCGAAACTGGGATGGCTGATACTGAAAGAATAAAAAGTAAAAAAAGCAAAAGAAGATGAAGAAGACGAAGAAGTAGAAGAAGATGAAGATGAAGAAAGAGAAGAAGAAGATAAAGATGAAGATGAAGATGAAGAAAAGGAAGAAGTAGAAAAAGAGGAAGAAATAGAAGAAGAAGAAAAAGAAATAGAGGAAGTTGAAGAAGATGAAAGAAAAAAAGGAAGAAGAAGTTAAAGAAGATGAAAGAAAATGAAGGAGAAGAACAAGTTGAAGAAAATGAAAGAAAAAAAAGATGAAGTAGAAGATGAAAGAAAAAAAGAAGAAGAAGAAGTTGAAGAAGATGAACGAAAAAGAAGAAGATGAAGAAGATGAAGAAGATGAAGAAGATGAAGATGAAGAAAAAGAAAAAGAAGATGAAGAAGAAGAGCAGAGTAGCTTGAAGAAGGTTGAGACCTGTAAAAAGAGAAAGAGAATGTAACAGTGAGGAAGAGAGAGAGAGAGAAAGAGAGAGGTAAAAGTTTGCTCGAGATGAGACGAGAATGACCGGGGGCAGCGCACGCGAGTCCATAATGATACATCGCGGGCTGAGTATGAGAGAGGGAATCAAGAGAGGGGGGAAGATAGGCCCCCGAACTGGGCCCGTGTCAGACGCCCCTCCCTTCTCTCTACGAAACTTTAAGTTCAATGAAAAAAAGAGAGTGGACACACTACTCGTCGGTTGTTGCTCGCGCCAGTCTGCGAACTGGAATTTTTCGCATGAAATTGCATTCGCATTTTTCTCGCTTATTCTATTTTTTTTTTTATTTATTCTTATTTTTCTTCTTCTTTCGTATTTGACTTTTCGTTTTACTTACTCATTTTTGTTTCTCTTTTTACATTTGGCATAAAAGAGCTACCGGCATCATTTTCTTAACGATTTTTTAACGATTTCGCGTTATCGAAGAAACCCGATGTACTTTTTTACCTTCTTGTTGGGTATTTAGAACGAATTACTTCATGTTACAGGAATGTAGTCAATTTTACTATAGATACTTTTCGTATATCATTTTATTCGTACATCCAGTATATGCAATTCGATTATATATATATATATATATATATATATATATATATATATAGATAGATAGATGACTACAATTCTTTTTGTTTTCTTTTGTCAAACTTCAACAGTATTTTTCTATTAACATTTTTGCATTACTTTCATTTCTTCGTTCAATTCAAAAATATATTTTTAAAAAATATTATATGTTAATTCACATATGATGACGATGTATATTGCTTATCGAAAGTGTTGATTGTTTTCTTATAATTTTATACTGACAATAAGTGTATTCAATCGGTGATGGAGTGGGAGATTTCTTTTTATATGGAAAATTTAACATTACTTCCACTTTTTTTATATATCGTAATGATAGCAATGATAAGGAAACCATGTATGTATAACAAATGAATTAAATATTTAATTAATATTTATCAAACTTAATTAGACGTGTCTATAATTCATATCAACATTCAAACATTTATTATTAATAACATGACTCACACAAAAATGAAAATTTAAAAATAATATTAAACAATTTCAATAGTTTAATATTAATTAGAAATTTTTTCGCGAATATTCCGTTCCTTCAAAAAAAAAAAAAAAAGACAAAATAAAAAAACACTTCATTCCAACCAAATTAATTAGACTTGTCAATAATTCATATCAACATTCAAACATTTATTATTAATAACATGACTCACACAAAAACGTAAATTTAAAAATAATATCAACGAGTTCCAATAGTCTAATATTAATTAAAAATTTTTTTGCGAATATTCGGTCCCTCCAAAAAAAAAAATCAAACTAAAAATACACTTCATTCCAACCAAACTTCTTTTTTCTTTTTTTTATATTTCTCCCTACGAGGTACTAAAATTTAATCCCGTTTTTCGTAACAGTTTTCTCTTCTCAACCGCAATTGATGGTGTAGGGGAAGAAAGGAAGGGAAAAGAAAATAAAAGAAATAGAAAAGAAAAGAAACGAACAACAACAAAAAAAAAGGTAGAAGAAAGAGAAAAATAGGGAGCCCCATTCTCAAGTGCGTCGTTCGAAAGGAAGAAGAGGAACGATAAGAAGAGCTTCTCTTCTTCTTCATCTTCTTCTTCTTCTTCTTTCTATGGTGGGAACCTAAAGAAGTTAGGGCTGCCGTTGTGTTGCCGCCTCTAGCAGAGGAACTTCACAATAAGAAAAAAAAAATGAAAACTCGCTTTTGCATTAGTATGAGTGAGTGAGCAATACACTAAGAAAGAAAAAGAAAGAAAGAAAGAAGGAGAGAGAGAAATAGAATGAAAAGAAAGGTTTAGAAGGGATGAGGGGAAAAAAGGGGACGTGGAATGGGGTTTAGAGGGAAAGATGAGCAGAGAGGTAGACAGTTAGGGTGAATCTTTCCGTTGTGAGGGTGGAGGTAAAGAACGAGATAGGGTCCTCTGCATTCCATTGCTGGCGGCATTGTAGAAGCAAGAAGATGATAAAGAAGAAGATGAAGATGAAGATGATGAAGATGAAGAAAAAAATGAAATAGAGAGAGAGAGAGAGAGAGAGAGAGAGGTTAAAAGAACGAAAGAGTGAAGAAAACAAATGAAAGGTTTAGTGTGGCTGGGTCGCGTGGCCGGTGAACGTGTGCGCGTGCGGGGCCTGATGCCCTCACTTCTCCCATCTCAACCGTGGATCCTCCTAAAATTGAGAAGTGTAAGTATTACAGAGTTTACATTTATGTAAATTCGTTTTCTATTTTGTTATTAAATTTGTTGTGATTTATTATTTAAATTATATAAAAGTTGAAATTTATTTTTATAGAAAGATTGTAATTTTTATTCTGAAATTATATAAATAATTTTTAATATATATATACTATAAAATATATAATATAATAATAAAATAATTTTATTTCTTATAAAGGATGGATTTTTTTTCGAAGTGTTATATTTTTTATAATTATCTTATAATATTTATTTTTAAATAATAATATCATTAAAAATTTGGTAATATAATTATTATTAAAGTGTATTAAATATTATACCATATGATTTTGTCAATTAATGAAATTTATATCAATTATATATACATATATACATATGCTTGTTAAATATAAAACTTTATTAAAGTATGTCATATTTGAATTTCATGCTTTAACTTTTCGCATCTTGTGAATTCATATAATATCATTCGATCAAAGTATCTGATACTGTTTTACTTTTTGATTTTAATTGGTCAATATATTTATTTCGTATATATGTACATATATGGTAGGAAACTCTTAAGAATAATTAAACCATGTTCGTAAGATCGAAATGAGTTCTCTGTGTTGTTTCGTATGCGAAGAAGTCTTTTCATTTCTGCAACACACGGAGAGACACTTGCTTTGCAAGAACTTGAATCGAGGCAAGTGCGCCGGAACTGATCGACTCACGAACAAACTTTCGTTCTGCCTGTAAAAGTTGGCATGTAACTTTACTGATAAATTGTTACCGTATAAAACTACATTTGGCACGTGTAAAAGATCTATAAAAAAAAAACCTAAAAAAATAAAATAAAATAAAGAAAAGATAAAACGTAACAATAGTTTGTGAATAAACAAATTAAATCTCAAAGACAAGTAGTGAAAAAGAAAATAAATGAAACATTTTATAAGGTACATGTAAAATAAAATAAAATTTCAAAGAATTCGCGAAAGCAAAAAAAAATAACATAAGTACCAATTAAAAAATATAACATTATTATATTAAATAGAAAAGAAAAGAAAAACATTGTACATGATGTATGTAAAATAAAATAAAATAAAATAAAATTTCAAAGAAAAAAATAGGTTTCAAGACATAGGTACCAATTAAAAAATATAACACTATTAAATTAAATAAAAAAAGAAAAATGTTACATTGTAGAAGGTATATGTAAAATAAAATAAAATAAAATTTCAAAGAATTCGCGAAAGCAAAAAATAACATAAGTATCAATTAAAAAATATAACATTATTAAATTAAATAGAAAAAAAGAAAAACATTGTAAAAGGTATTTAAAATAAAATAAAATAAAATTTCAAAGAATTCGCGTAAGAACAAAGTAAATAAGCATCAATTAAAAAATATGACATTATTATAAATATTAAATAGAAAAGTAAAACATTGTATAAAATAAAATGAAATTTCGTTAAAAGAAGTATCATCGTTAAGAAAAAAAGGGGGAAGATAAAAAAAGATGAAAGTTAACGAAGAAACACACCAAGTAGCCAGGTATGGAAAAAGAAAAGTCATTCTTTGATTGAACACGAAATAAAATAACAATGTATTGATAAAAAAGAAAGAAAGTTGACAATGTGATAAAGTAAGGTAGGAAGGAAGGAAGAAATAACAGAACAGAACAGGACAGGTAAAAGAAAAAAAGAAAAGAAGGGTGTATTTTAAAAAGGTGAAAGATAAAAGAGAGAAGAAGATATAAAAAAAAAAAAAAAGATAAGATGGCACGCGTATAGCCGTCATGTGCTGTTATTTCGTATGATCTTAACAAAAAAATAAAAAAAAAGTACAGGTTACAAGAAAGAACGTTTACCGTACTTGGCAAAGAAGAAGGTAATGCCGAAACGAGTAAAACGTCGAATGGTACTTACAACGATTACAACGGTACCAAGAGTACTACTACTACTACTACTACTACTACTACTACTCTTCTTCCTCACTTCCCCCTTCCTTCTTTCTGTTTTACTCTTTCTCAAGATAAAAAAACACCGTATTCGCTAAGCGATCCAAGAGGTGGTACACCGGAGTGAAGTGAAAACGAAGAAGAAGAAGAAGAAGAACCGGTGTAAGCCATGTTCGGTAAACTGTCGCGTTTACTTGGGCCTCAACTCAAAATTCTTTTGACCATGCCGAATAAGCCGATGAAACTTCGATACGAATAATGTTTTTCTTTTTTTTCATTCATTCCTCTTGTATGTTCCAGACAACATCGTGAGCCTTATTTCTGTTATAATTATTATTAATTATTTTGATATTTATATTTAATTATGAATTTTATATGGGTTATTTCGATTCTTCCCTAGTAGTACACAATATTGAAAAATATTGAATAGATGCGTATTTAATATTAAAAAGACATTTAATCTCTTTTTTTAATATTAAATTTAATATATTTATTTATTTATAATAATATTAAATTTAATATTAAATTAAATATACACATGTATTCAATATTTTTCAATATTTTGTGCTACTAGGGTTTTTAATAAATCTTAATTATATTAATTACAATTAAAAATACAATTACAAATAAAATTAATAATTAATATATATAATATTAATAATATAATATAAATATAATAACAACAATAATAATATAATTATTTATGATAATATAATTATATTATTATATATAATAATATTATATAATTTTATTATTATATAATTATAATATTATTTCTATAATACATAGAAAAATTCAGAAAGAAAATGAAGATATGAAAGAGGAAGAGATAGAATTGAAGATAAAGATGAAAAAGAAGAAATATATAAATGCATTTGTATTTGCATTTTCATCTACGTATATGTGTTCAGAGTAGTTGCTTATATTTATATATATTTATGTACGTGAAATATAAATCGCTACCGAATGTTAGCGCGTGCCGACTTACATATGAGATAATAAATTCATCGTCATCATCTTGTTCTTCTTCTTCTTGTTCTTCTTCTTCATCATCATTTTCCTCGTCTTCTTCGTGAACCGTGAAATAAGCTTTTGTTGTGTTATGAACGATATATTATCGAGGAATGTATTTCATACCGAAGGACCGACATAAAACATGACAGTTATTGCACTCCTATAAAACGCTTCCCTATTTTCTCTTCCTCTTTTTCTTTTTTTTATGTTTTTTTTTCTTCTTGTTTCCTTTTAAAGCATTAAGCGTATATCCTGCGTCAACGAAAAACTTTAAACATATGGCTTCGTTTAAATGTGTGTTTATTTTTATTGAAAAATTTTGGTTAAACCTGTTTTTTGTTTCATTCTCGATGAATTCCAATTGAACTTTGTATTATTAATAATTAATATATAAAAATAGGAACACTTGGATAGCCGAAAAAGGGCTGTAGTGTACTCCGTTTGTAGCCTGGTGTATATATATATATATATATATACATATGTGTATGTGTGTTTCGGACGATTTCGTTTATAAATCATCGTATGTAAATGGATCCTTTTTGTACTCAGAGTAGGAAGGCTGCTGTATCACGTGCACCACCACTACCACCGCCACCACCTCCAACCATCGCCGCCTTCCTTAGGTTCTCTTCAAGGTCGAAAAGTAGCAAAAGACTTAAGAGAAATCGGAGTGTACCGAGCAATGTTGAATTGAAAGGAGAACACATATGCATGCACGCGTGAAATGAACTCGAAGAAACAACGAGAGAAATAATAATCAAAAAAAAAAAAAAAAATACAAAATAAAAAACGAAAAAGTGAGAGGAAGAAAGAAAAAATAAAAATGGTTTTTAATTTTCGAGTGTCCCTTTTGAAATGGGACCTCTAGGGTTTCAGAGGGTTCTTAAGTACAACTTACTACTACTACTACTACACTGCTAATACAACTCTTATATGGAAAGGGCTATTGTTTATTCTGCCAAGCACGCGCTGCATAGACGTGTGTACTAACGCGATGAGATAAAGAGGATGAGGTGAAAGAAGATGAAAAAGAAGAGAAGCGGGAGAAGGTGGGAGGGAAGAGATGAAGGAGAAGACGAAGAAGAAGAAGAAGAAGAAACAACGAGAGAGGCGTTTATTCTCGTCAGGCCTCGAACGGATCAGGAACAAGCGTACGCCGTTTGTAGGTTCGTGTGCCACGGGGCCAGTGGGACCCCATTCTCACGTGCGCTCGCGCGAGCCTCGTATACCAAAGTAGGAGTAGGGAGTAGGAGAGGGGGAAACCGCGAAGTATGTAAGCATCGTCAGCAACAGACTCTGCCAATGGAAACACACGTGCACATGCACCACTCTACATTCGATTTGAAAATCTTTCTTTTTCTTTGGTTTCTTATTGATTATTAGATAACGATTCAAATAGTTATGGTTGTATGATTATAATTGTATTAATTTTAAGCCAAAAGTTTGTGCAATTTTAAATAAATATTTGAAAAGTAAATTTTACAAAAACAATCTGCCATTATGCAGTATACAAAACAATAAATGCACGAACTTTTTATTACAGACTAATTATATAATTAATTATTGCAATATTATATTATATATTTGTATTACAATTATTAATATAATATTAATTTATTAGTTTTATTATTTATTAATATATATTAATATATTACAATAATTATATATATATATAATATTTTTATAGTTAAAATTTAAAGTTAATTTTTTTTTATACTATAATAAATATAATAATATAATTAAAATTCTAAAATTATTATAAAATTAATAATATTAAATAATATATTATAATAATAAATATAATATAATTTTATATAATATATTTTAAATATAACTAAAAGTTATAATTATTTTCCAAAGAAATTGATATTAAAAAAAATTATTATTAGATGCAACAATTGAAAGGAATATTTGTTAATATATAATTTATATAAACATTAGTTTATTTAAACGTATGAAAATACGTAATTACGGTAGAAGAAAGCTTGGCACACGTTGGTGAGCAGAAAAAAAAAGAAAACAAAAAGAAGAAAAAAATTGAGTTCCTCTGAACTAGCAAGGCGGACGCAATGAACGGACGGACGCAATGGACGGGCGGACGGACGACGGACCACCTTCTGCATCCTCGGACTTTTTCCTTGCTCTCCGGGTCTTTTGCCTTTCTCTCTCTTTCTCTCTCTTTCTTTTCTTTTTTCTTCTTCCATCCTGGTCCCTCTCAATAATAATTGCACTGCCGAAACCTGTCCGGTTTATATTCCGGCACTACTACGTCAGGATGAACCCACAAACGTGAAACCAATGTGTCTGTGTGTGTTTGTGTGTGTTTCTTTTCCGATGAGGAGGTCCGTTGCCGCTCGTTACCGTTGCATCTTCCTCCTCCTCCTCCTCCTCCTCCTCCTCCTCCTCCTCTTCTTCTTTCCTCCCCATTTATGGTGGTGGTTGTGGGATGCATGCTGCTCGTTGCACGCCTCATTGCTGTCCATTTGCGCATCGATAATTAACGCATTCTCTTTCTTACTTCTTTTTAAAATGAAGCTCCCGTTCGCGAGCGAAAGTCTTGAGGATATTTTTTTTATTTTTTTTTTTTTTTTTTTTTTTTTTAGACGAAAGTATTTACTCAAACTTAAAGACGAACATCGAGCATGTACATTTGTACATTTATAATATGTGTGATTTATTTTATTTTGTAATTTTGTTTTCATCTTATCTCCAATTTCATAAATAATTCTGATCTTTTTTTTTTTAACCATCAAGTATTAGTTTTGTTTATTGTCAGGATGTACGATTTTTAAAATTAGTTATTCAAGAGAATAAGTATGATCGTGTATGGAAAATATGATGTTTGAGTCAGCAAATCTATAATAATAATCATGCGATACGTATTCAAAAAAGGAAGGATGTTAGTTGATCGGTAAAAATTGTATCAAGTTAGACGATCTACGATAAGAATAACTAATTGTGTCGGTAGATACAGATTTAATTGAACCTTCGAAAATGAACCTTCAAAAATGAACATTCGTATCGTTATATAACGATCGTGACTTTCGTTATCAATCTTTTATTGCCAATATAGATCGTTGATCTATCATTGTAAAATAATATTACAATAATATTTTATATAAAAGTATATAACTTTTATATGTAAATTTTTCTAATCTATAATATTATAATTATCTAAAAACTTAATAATATTTTATAAAATATTATTATAAAAAATATGATAATATATTTTATTAAATATATATATTTATTAATTATTAATAAAAATTAATTATTAATTATTATATATAATTTATATATTTTTTTTATATTTTTATTTTATATATTATTTTAATATAAATTATATAAAAATTATTATTTATATTTAAATATAATAATATTTATTTTTTATTTATTTTTATAAATATATACTAATTAAATTAATATTAATATATTATTAATTTATATATTAATATATAATTAAATATTTAATTTTCGGGCTCACCGGGCCTCGAGAAGAGGTCCGAGGGCATGGGTGAGGCCAACCGGGCGCGTCTTCAGGTGGCGGATAAAAGGACGTCCAGGGATGAAGTTGGTTTCTCGTGGCGGGGAATAGAGCGTCATTGGCGACTGCGACCCCAGGCACGGGGGCCTAAGGAACCCCGGGATAGCACAGACTATAAGGGACCCGGCTGACGTAAAAATCGGCCTAGGGGACCGAAGGCAACGCCGCGGACTACTCCCCAAGCCAAGGTGGAAGCAATCGTGCCGATGGCTGGATGGCACTTGGGTGAATTGTCGCAAACGATGCCCTTGGGGTACCGGGCAACCCCCCATTGTACCTTGCCTTATCACCGCAACAGGCTTTGTGGTGACGGACCGTTTATTTCCTGACTACTCGTGGGACTCATATGGAATCCACTAAATATTTAATTTATATATTTTATTATGAAAAGGAAACTCTACCGAGAACATAATAGTTTGTTATAATATTATATTGGGATCTCTAGCACTTGAATACGCTATCTGGTGGTTAAATTCAAAATTAGTTTAAATGTCCCGAATTGCGGACAGCTGATTTCAACTACACAATATTTATGTAGAAATATTTATATTTTTAATTTTATCACTTGCTTTATTATGATAAGCTTGTTTCTTAAATTACGAGAAATTCATTTATAAGTAATTTTTTTATATTTTTAATTACATCTCTGAACGTCAACAAGCTTAAATTTATAAACTTTTTAACTTTTATAAATTACATAATAAATGTAACATTTAACAAAAGTATAAATTTTTCAGTCTTGTCTTTGTTTATCACTGTGTTTACATATCACATAAACTATTTTATTAAAATAAATTTTTTTAAGGAATGCAATAAATTTTCATCAAAGCTGATATGAAAGCTGATAGTTATTATAAGCAATTTATTGTTGAATAGACAGTGCACGTGATCATTTGCAAACTCTTCAAATCATTTCTGAAAAAATAAACAACAATAATAATAAATAAACTGTTACAGTCACAGAGTAATCACAATAGGTAATGTAAATATGATAAAATATCTTACCGGTTACAATAGAGCAATATTGCAACAACATGTTTAAAAATACCACTTAAACCAGCATTGTATGAACAACTCATTCCAATTATTCGACCATTTTTTAATATTTCACCTATTATTTCATGTGGATCATCTTTAATATGTGAAGTTTGTAAACTAAATCTAAACTACTTATAATATTACAATCACGACTTCGTAATTGCCCACACTTAATCACATGTCCAGCATTTAATACACTTTCACCATCAACAAAATTTTTATTGCTTGATTTTGTCCAAAAAAATTTACAAATTTCTTGCAATGTTAGTTTTACTTTATTTCATTTAATTACAAGAAAAAATGATAATTTTATAAACGTTGTTCTCCATTTTGTTTATATACGTAATGCATAGCAACATAAGAAGAGGTAACCACGAGAAGGGTAGACCACTCCCCGTGCCAGACATCTCAATACATTTTTCTCTGAAAACTATCGTAAAATATTTCCAAAGATTTAAATTTATTTTATCTTGCCAGAAACCACAAAACCATAGGATTGGTATAAACGATCCATGACCATTTGAACACGGAGAGAGGTAGATAAAAAAAAAAATGGTCAAAGAATAAGATAACAAATAAGTAATCTTCGTTCTATCTTTCCTTTTAATACTCATCAATAGAAATGAATGAAATGAAAAGAAAGTATTGTACTTTTTAGAAAGAAAAAGTAAAATTTAAGCGTAATCCAACACAAAGTATTTTTTGGAATGTTCAGGTAAAAAAAGAAGAGGTGTTATAACTTTAGGAAAGAATACTATAAACGAAGAATATAATCTTTATTCTATGGACAGTACAGGGAACAGGTAAAATACCAAACAATAAAGAATTTTTAGAGAAGAAAGAAGTTTTCCTCCTGTATCCTACCGATCAACGAACGTTCGTTTTTGTATTATCCCTTGCTGTTGATTTGTAAGTTCTATCTTCTTAAACTTTTCCTTTTAAAAATTGAGTTAAAATGTTAGAATGTTGAGGTAGGTTAAAGCTTTTTTTATGGATAACAATAGGGATAGGAAGAAACGTTATAAAGAATGAATTGTTCTCAATGGTCAATGTCGTCCAGAAATCCAGGGTTCCTCCAGTGGAACTGCTCTGAGATTGTAAAGAATGGGACTTAAACGAACCTAAGTTACTCCTACTTATTATTATTATTATTTTTTTTTTTTTTATCGTGGCAAAAGTAAAGGCAAATATTTTATAGGCACCGTGCGAAGTCACGGTAGGGGAAGCCGAAACGGACACTAGCGCACGCAGTGGATAACTTTGGCAGTAAAAGACGGTGTTTTTTATTTTCGTGTTCACAAAACATACGTGTGACAATTAATTTTATGATATTTTTATAAAAATGTATATTAGAGTTTTCCTTTTTAGAAAATAAAATATAAAGAAAAGAACTGAATACTAGATTTTCGTCTACATCTGCGATACTTAAAACTCTCCTACATATATATTTATTTTTTTTATAACAATGTCACATCGTACTTTATCTGCTTGCCAATATTATTTAAAGTTTGATCTACTGTTTCTATAATTTAACTTCTTATTTACTACAGTAAACGCTACAGCTTTCATACTGTTTTTAAATTATTAATTATACTTACATTTTAGCGGTAATTTTTGCATCATAATTGCACAAGATTGAAATTTTATTGTCACGTTGTTTGACATGCAAAAAAAAATGTTTTTAATAACAAAAATGAATTGTTATCGCAAAGCCCTATACGTTTAAATATTAAAAACCTCAGCAGCAGCGTCTTTTAGTTCCATAGATACCATGGCGCTCTACCATGGCGCTGCAATCACTCACGGTGCCTATAGACCAGTGCTGTCAGATCGTGGGTAAATCTTACCCTCTCCCTGTGCCACTGGGATTGCCCACAATGAAAGTTTTCCATGTCCGTGTGTTTGGGATGTCGAGGAAAGCCGAGTGTAACCGAAGTTGGCGGTTGGCCACGAAGTGGCACATTATGAAAGCGACTCGTGTCCATGTGTTCGGACGACACGAGTCGCTTTCATAGTGTGCCACTCCGGCGTGCCCGCTAACTTCGGTTACACTCGGCTTTCCTCGACATCCCAAACACACGGACATGGAAAACTTTCATTGTGTGCAATCCCAGTGGCACAGGGAGAGGGTAAGATTTACCCACGATCTGACAGCACTGCTATAGACCATAGGCGTCGGCCCTGCCCCTGCAGTCTGAGGGTCGCCTCTCGACGTTAGAAGCAGAGCCGGCACCCGTGTGCTGAACTCTCGTCTCGTCCTTTCCTACGAAGCGCATATCAGCTAAACCCCCCTCCCCTGGTCATTCCTTGTTCAGGCGAGAGGAAAATCCACTTCTGTCTGCGTAGTCGTCCGCCAAGGTCATATTAACAAATTCAGGTGGTAGTAGTTTTCATGGAAATAGAAATACTATTTCGTAGAATATTTTTCATGTTATTTTTCTGTAGATATGTGTGTATATATGTGTGTGCATATATATGAGAAGGACGATGACACCTCTCTTCTATACTCTCATCTCATCTCATCTCATCTCATCTTATTTCTTTCTTCACGAATCGGATACTGCAATAATATTTTTTTAGGTGCTTACAAAAACTTGATACCATGAAAAACCACGCCACGCGGATTCTCTTTCTCTTTTTCCTCGCAATCCTGGGTTTCTCGTTTGGTTTTAAAGGAATAACATCCTTGACAATTTTCCTAAGCATATTCTTACATCCTACCAGGGTTAAACCCCCTGAACCACGTATCAAATCGTTTTGAAAAAAAAAGTTTCGAATAACTTATGGATCTTTTTAACACTACTCTCTTTCTTTCCTATCTCTTATTCGTATCTTTGGTTTTTTCTTTTTTTTTTTTATGCTTTCACGTAGCCCCCTTTTGTCGCGTTTGTTCTTTCTCACCAGTAACCCGTTGAACGTAATTAATTATACTCTTGATCGTTATTAACGACGTCATCTTGATGATAGGGAACGTTATTGCTTCCTTGATTAACTTGGCAGACGTTACATCATTTTTACATATCTCTACTTTATTGCACCTACCTACCTACATACATACATTTATATATGTACATAAATAAATTGGCTTCTTTTTTACCTTCAATTTATCTCCTAAAAGTATATTTTAATCCACATTAACCTTTATTATACATATATATATATATATAACTACAACAACTCGTGGGGGTGAGGGGCGGGAATAGCTAGAATATAATTAATAAATAATAGCTAGTATATATATTCTAGCTATTCCCGCCCCTCACCCCCACGAGTTGTTGTAGCTATATATTATATATAATAGAGAGTATATATATATGGAGAGGCGGGGACAGCTAGTATTTATATTTTAGCTATCCCCGCCCCTCACCCCCACGAGTTGCTATAGCTCAATCTGATTAAATACAAAATAAAATAAAGTATAGAAAAAGTTAGGTTGTGTTCAAATGTTCCGTGCACTCACTAAAATTCTAAGTCCAACAGATGGCGAATATTAAATTGTGTCAAAATTTCAAAACAATCGATAAAGTTATTTCCGACATATAGTTACAGAAAAAGAAAAAAAGATGGAGTCATTTTTTCCCGCCAAAAGAATATCATCTCGGAAGAGGTTATGTTGCTGAAACGTAGTAGATTTTTTATTGGTGATAAAATAACTCGTTTTGAACGAAACAATAGAATTTTTTTTTCGAAATTCATTCACAGTAGGGAGTCCTGGGATCACTGTATTTAACGATGCAACAACCAAAGGGAAAAAAATAATAAAAAATTAAAAAAAAATAGAACGCATCGTTACCACATCGCTAATTGCTTTCTAATCGTCTGATTCAATCAATGATCGGAAATATGAGATGAGATAATGTGAGAAAAGAAAAAAAAAAGAATTTAGATGATGCAACTTAGGATAAAAATGATTCTCCAATCTAAATTCGTCTACTGTTTCGAAGGATCATCCTAATCAAGCATTTGGTAAAAGTTGATATAAAACCTAATGTAAGAAGGGATCATTAAATGGGATCGTTATGAAACGAAATCGCGTTCTCGTATCTCTTTGCCCACCTGGGGGAATTCTTTCTGGGAGGTCACAAAAACTGCGTACGTTGAAGTAACAGGGATAAAATAAAGAAAAAAAAAAAAAAAAGAAAAAGGAAATAGGTAGGAAGGGTAGGTTGACGACGTACCTAGGAAGACCAAGACGATGAACAGCAAAAAGTTGGTTAGAAAGATCAAGGAGAAATGATGTAGGTATCTTTTTTCTACCTTTAACTGTATCTTTACTCCTCTTTCTTTTTCTATTTTTCTCGTTTCCTATTTCTTTTTAGCTATCTTTCTGGCCCTTATTCATGCATTCGAATCTTCCCATAGAATGATGTATAACAATGATCGTTTAAATCGTATATAACTTTTCTGTCTACCTCCCACGCTTTTTCTTTCTTTCTTTTTCTTTTGGTTTTTTTTTTTTTTTATTATATTTATCGGCAGGAAGTGACTACAAATATTTGCTAACTCGCTCGCTCGGTTTTCTTACCAGAATATTCTCGATTGAATTTTTAAACAGACTGGAACTCAATTGTACGAGAATGACGTAATTTTTATCATGACTTACATACTTTGCTGATTTTTATTCAATTCTTTACATTTACCTTTTCAAATATTACTTTGTTATTATTTTTTTTTCTCTTATTATTGTGTCACAGTTGAATAGGTAATATAATATTTCGAATTTTTTCTCCATTGGAAATTTTATTTTTTACGAACTTTTCCTTTATTTGATTTTTCTTAAAAGGTTATATTATATTTTTAGTAACAATATTTTTTCCATTAAATAATTTACCTTTTTTATTATTTTTATAAATACGTTGAGTTATAATGTATACATATAAAATAAAATAATATAAATAATATATGTGTTAAATCAAATATACGGCATTTTTTAATTAATTAAATTAAAACTTTTTAAAATTTAATTTTCAATGTAAATTTAAAAATAAAAAATAAAAAAATCAATTATTCTACAATTTGCCATACAATAAACACACATAATTTAAGTACACGATACTATAATATTAATTTTAATATATTTTAATATATTTTATTTTATATATATACTAGGGATGCTCCGGCCACGCGTTGCTGTGGCTAATAAATATACCTATAGATAGATCTGAATCTACGCACACAACATTTGTCTTCTTTTTCTCTTTTTCTTAATATCGAATCAACTGCGCATGAGCGGTAACATAAGATCACCACTTACTTCACATCATATAATTTTACATTGTCTGAATATGCGCATATATCATTTGTCTTTTTTTTTTCTCTTTTTTCTTAATATCCTTTTAAAGGAAAAATAATTATGGTGTGTCACCCTTATTACTCAGGGGTATAAGAAATATACGAAAAACTATTCTCATACCTACCGAATATACACAAAAAATTTCATATAAATCGGTCGAGTCGTTTCGGAGAATAAGAATAACAAACACTGTGACCGGGGAATTTTATAGAGATAAGATATATATATATATATATATATATATATATATATATATATATATATTTTATTTATTTATTTATTTATTATACCAGAAAGAAATAATTTACATAGTAATAACAAGGTTAATACATAGTACATCCTACAAGAGGTAAACATAGTTACCTGTACATAGGCTGGTACATTCTAAAATTATTAATACTTAAAACTAAGAAATATAAATAAATTACATAAAATAAAATTTCTGTTATCAATGACATTCTTGTCAAAAGCCTGTAGATCTTCTATATGTATATTTAAGATATAATATATTTATATATATTTAAAAATAAAAAAACACTGCATTATGCAATTAGTCATACAATAAGCACACGTTATTTTAATTCAACCAAATATAATATAAAATATTTTGTTTCTTACTTTAAAAAATTTCTTGATTACTTTATTTATTTATTTATTTGTAGTTTTTGTGTTGAATTTGCCATAGTACTCTTTAAAGAGAGGGAAAAAAAGGATAGAATCACGTTTTGAATCACGAGGTGTATCACGAAAGAGTAATGTCGGTGCAAAGGTAATAAGTAAGCACGTTCACGGCGAGACGTCCTAATGCGTGTCCTAAATATACACGTTGATCCGCATGAAGGGGAAGGGAAGAGAAGGGAAGAAGGGAGGGCTCATGAACGTGCCTTTATGAAGAGGAGCACGTAGAGATTGATGAAAAGAAGCACGGAAGCTTAATTGGTCTCTAACACGCCAACGAATTTACGATAGATCTTCATTCGAATTACATCGAATATGTATTCTCCAACACCCTCTCTCTTCCCACCTTCCCCCTTCTCCTACCATCCCTCTACATTTCATATCGTTTACATAACACCTTATTCGATTTAAATAATTATCTTTAATCGATGAGTATTATTAACGAACTTTTAAAAATAATAATCATTTTATTTAACAATTTATTATTTTATGTAAGAATAGTGACAGAATTTAAGATTATTTTTATTATAATATATTCCAGGAATAATTTTAAACAAAAAATTCCTTTTATTTAACAATTTATTATTTTATATAAAAATGGGAAAAAATTTAAAATATTATTTTTATTATATTATTTTTATTTTATTTATGTATTACATAATATATTTTATTTATTATACTATTTTTATTTTTTTTTATTTATTAAATAATATATTTTATCTATTATACTTTTTTAATTTTATTTATATATTAAATATATTTTATTTATTATACTTTTTAAATTTTATTTATAAATTATATATTACATTTCATTTATTATATTATTTTTATTTAACCTTTTATTATCTCATATAAAAATAGAAAAAAAATTTGAGATTACTTTTATTACATTCGAGGAATAATTTAAAAATAAATTATTCTTATAAATATATATTCTTATAATTTAAACAAAAATTATTCTCTTATGAATCCAATTTAATATGATGCAATAAAAAAAAGGGTTTAACAATTCGAATTATTTATATATACATATATTTTTGTTTTTAATTTTTCAATGCTTTAACCATAGTCATGAAGTATTTTTATTTTCTCTCTCTCTCTCTCTCTCTCTCTCTCTCTCTCTCTCTCTCTCTCTCAGACTTGCTCCTGTTTTATTCTTTGAAGTATCCAGCAGTGTACCTAACAGAGTACCCCAATTTCTAAAGGTTCTTTCGATCAAAAGGAGAATTTAACGAGACTTGATAATTCAACACGTAATAGACGGGTTTTCCGCAACAAAGAGAGATGCAGATAAAGAGAAGGACAATAATATAATGCGAATGGTTTCTCTCTTTCTCTCTCACTCACATCTCTCATTCTCTCTTTTTCACTTTCTTTATCTATCTATATCTGTCTTTTTTCTTCTTTCTCTCTTTTCTCCCACTACGTGCTAAAAGATGAAAGGACGAGCCACGGTAATTGAAGTTAAACGAGACACCCATCCATTCATGAATCTATCGTGACAATGAAGGCTGACTCTTCATTGAACGGACGTGTCTCTGCCCTACAGACAATGTCACTGTTGGAGTTATATGTGTTCCCCCCCCCCCTCAGTGTACTTCTCGTAACTTCTCCTAACACACAAAACTTGCACCGGAAACCTTCCAAGCTTATATAGTTCGCTAAAAGAAACCTTCCTTGTATTCTATGATTCTTAATTCTCCCCCCAATGAGATATACAACCTTATTCACTATAGATATTTTTAGGCAACGTTTTATTTTTTTTTTTTACGATTTTTGGGGTTCTTCAAGTTTCATTTTTTATTTTATATTCCGTCGAACGAATTTAAAAAAAATATTAATTGGAAACCTTTTGGTAATTGAAGATCATTCGAATGAGTATCTAAAATTATTAACACATTCGCGACCGCTGATGTGATTCTCGTCATTGATACGCAAAAATCGTATTGCAAAATTTTACGTACGGATGCACTTTTTGCAAAAACATAATTCAATAATTGCAAAACTAAATTTCATTATATTAAAATAATATTATTTATTATTTCCTTATATTCTAAACTTTATATTCTAATTATTATACCAAAAAAAAAATGATCTCATCATCATCACTTTGAATAATTCTTATGAAGATTGAACGATTAGAGTGAAAAAGTGAAAAAATGAAGTATCATTGAACCTAATAGAAATGTTACGATTTAACTAACTGCAAGCAACAGATACGTTGACTGGATATAAGATAAGTGAAATATCTCGAAATATCAACCTTATAAAGACGTTTTTGAGACAAATAGGAATAGAAGATAATAAAAAAAAAAGTATAGAGGGAAAGAAAAATATGTGAAAAAGAAGACAGTTGTCCTGGTAGATATTTATCCGTGGTCAACACACAACCGATCTTAGGAAAAACTGTAGACTGTCAGGAACCGATGTCAACGGGCGGTTGGCTATCGGTCATCTGTAGAAATTCGATCGCAGTTCACTATATAGTTGAACGTCATGCTGTTCTTTGACCAAAAGAAGAACATAGGATATCACTTTTGTTTCTAGATCGAAAGTAAAATTTGGTTAGGTTAAAAGATCCTGATCTTTACGGGTGCGAGAGTTTTAAATCCTTTTTTTTTTCATGAAATAAACGAACGAAGGGTTGGGAAAAGGGAGAAGGGTCTAAAGTCACCCGCAGGATCCTATCCCTGCTGCTTTCAAACTGGAGTATCAATCCCGTCATCTTTTCAGATCTTTACTGTGGAATTTTTTTTTTTTTCAAACTATTTTTGAGATAAAACAATTTCCATATGTTGGTACGATCGTAAAAAATTCACTGCAACTAAATAAATTTAGTCATAAAAGATTTAGCCTTATTTATCGCAAAAATTCGCACAATAGATACAATTTTATAATTATTTCTAATATTTAAAATATAATCATTAAAAATATAATATTATTTATTTTGAATTATATCATATTTTATTTTATTTTATTATATTAATTATTATATTTAGTATTTATATTTTATTTATTATATTTTAAATAATAATATATATTATAATATTTATTAAATAATATTTTAATTAATTAATAGAATAATATTTTATTACTAATATTATATTTTAAATATATTAACATTATAATATTAATTAAATAATATTTTAATTAATTAATATTTTATTAATTAATTAATAGAATAATATTTTATTACTAATATTATATTTTAAATATATTAATATTATAATATTAATTAAATAATATTTTAATTAATTAATATTTTATTAATTAATTAATAAAATAATATTTTATTACTAATATTATATTTTAAATATATTAATATTATAATATTAATTAAATAATATTTTAATTAATTAATATTTTATTAATTAATTAATAAAATAATATTTTATTATTAATATTGTATTTTATATATTATTATATATTATAATTTTTATTATTTAGAACAAATTTGCCATTTAATTTTTGTCTCTGTACCATCTGAAAGGGCATTATACTCATCGGATCCAATATTAATATACATACGTACATTTAAAAAAAAAAAAGAATAAAATGTAAAAATTCGAATGTGGTAGTCTTCTAAGGAAGCATCGTTGAAACGGGTATCTTACGATAATTACAGCAACACTAAGGATTTCATTGTTCTTGAATAATGTATATATTTCACCTTGAGGCCATTGGTGATGGTGATGGTGGTGGTGGTGGTTGTTGGGCCTCCTCTTTATGAACGTCCAAAAATTATTCTCCTCGCGGCTTCGTAGTAAGATGATCGACGACAGTTGCCCTTACATAGGACGACCTAACGAACCGCGAACGCCTTTGGGATCTTTAAAACCCCATGAAGAGAAGATGGAACCATAATGCATGTAGCATGCGTGTAACACCTGAAATATAGCTTCGAGCGCCGGTATATTCGCTTTCAATCTTTACTCGAGTAGCCCATTCGAACAATTTCAAGACCCTTATACTACCGTACACGTTAAAATATAACAACAATTTTAAAAAATATTTAAATGAAGTGTGTGATTTTCAAAAGGGAGAGGATGGGGTTTGATCATTAAACGATCGATGACTTATTTCTTCATTTTCAAATACACTGAGGGTAATTTTTATCCTTATTTATTATAATTTTTAATAATTATGTATTATAATTTATTATTATAATAAAATTATTAATTACAATTAATAATAAAAATTAATAATTAAGAAATATACGATAGAAATTATAACTTATTATTGTAATAAAATTATTAATTATTTAATTAACAATAAAAATTAATAATTTAGAAATATAAGATAGAAATTATAATTTAGTATTGTAATAAAATTATTAATTATATAATTAATAATAAAAATTAATAATTAAGAAATATAAGATAAAAATAATAGAAGAAGATGGCAAACAAATGCCATCTCATTTTTTGCCTGATATCACCAGGAAGCGTGCAGGATTAATTTTGTTTCGTAGAACGTCACACACAGCCCAAAGTTTCCGGGAACATTCTTCTATAATTAAAACTCGTTGTATGATGTATATCTTAATGTAACAAAAATATAATATTATATATTTAACCTTAACTCAGACTACTTGAAATATACTTAAAATCTAGTTATATTGTCTATCGGTTTGAATCTTTTTAAGCGGCGTAAATCGTGAACTTCGTTAAGTAGTTCATTAGCTAAGGTATTAGGGTGGAATTGGAGTTTTTCAGAGTACTTAGTAGCAGAGTTTTTAACAACTGACTTGACAGAGGGTATTTCAAAATCCTTAGAAATGTTTTTGTTAGTGACATACTATGGAGAGTTTGTTATAATGCGAAGTGTCTTTGATTGGAATCTTTCAAGGATTTCAATATTAAAGTTGGCAGATGAGCCCCAGAGTTGGATACCATAGGTCCAGATGGATTTCAAAATACTTTTGTATATTATAACCTTACTATTGAGAAAAAGTTTGGAGTTTGGACCTAATAGCCAGTAGTATACAAATATAAAATAAAAAATATCTGTAATCATCAATATGAAAACAACCTGAACTTTAGTCTTACCCGAGCGTAGAATCCAAATTTGTTGATGTTCGTGCACAGTATTTAATTCGAACGTGGAAAAAAGAAAAAAAAGGTTGAATAAGAAAAAAAAAACATTGTTAACAATTGAAAAAGTTGTAAATAAATAAAATATAAAAATCAGGAAGGTATTCGTTGAACGAATTCATTGGGATATTGGAAGATCAATTCCGAACAGAATCCATTTTTTTACGAATGGAGGTTATTCAACCTGAACAAGTCAATATCGAATCTATCTTCAAATTCTATTCTAATATAGTACCTTACGATTGGTTAAAAATCTTCTGGTATGGAAGAGTCAACGAATCCAAAAGGTTCAAATTGCAAGAAGGAAAATGATTGGTGAAAAGTATTTCGACAGATCAAAAAGGGCGGTCCAACCCTTCTTATTGGTTAGGATTTACATTTTTCCCAGTATGTCGTGGGTGGTCAAGAAGAATGTGTATTATTCCTGTCAATTCTTAGTTCAATTCTTTAAATCTAGGAGTAAAATCATCAGAATTCCTTTTTTACTAAATAGAAGAAGAAAAATAATATCGGAAGAGAATTTCGGAAAAGGATGAGATCCTCCGATACTATTGTAGCTATAGAAATCGGAAATTTCAAATAGCCTTCAAGAATTCGACAGATATTATATATATGTTTTTACCTGTAATGCCTGCTTCGCAAATCACGTGATCTTGGGACTGAAGATCTTTCGATCAAGAAACTTAGGAAATTATACGCTGAGCGTAGCCGGTTGCCAGATCTGGTCTTTCGAGATCTTAAGCCAAAAATTTATTTTTTTATTCTATTTATTCATTGAAAAAATTTATAACCAATATTTTTTTATGATCATTTAGATGATTTCGGATCTTATGGCCCTTCACAATTTCTTAATCTTTAAGTAAACGATACCTTATACCTACTGCCTATCGTATTTTATGATATTTTATTTAATAGGCTTATCGCAGGATTTGTTTAACAGAAAGTGAATATTAAAAAAAAAAAAAAATAACAAAATATAAGGTTTATCGTCTACGGAGGGTTTGATACTGAACAGAATGAAAAAACTGCACGAGTTAAACAGCTTGCATAATAAGCACTCAATGTACAAATAAGTAAACATACAACGTGTATACAGGTTTGAACAAGCAAAAATCGCGCGCCGCCAGATGAAGCGCACCATAGATTCGAGCGCCACCCCACAGCGCAGACACTGAAAATCGGCGCCGTCGTAAACGTGTTAAAAAAATATTGTTTAGAGATTAAATTTAATTTTTAAAAATATTATTTAAAGTTAGATTTAAATTTGCATTATTAGCAAAGTTTGAAATTTTCGTATAAATCAAGTTATATACTTTAAAAATATTGTCAATAGATTGATTTTAAAGAAATGATTTGAAAGTTACATTTAAATTTGCTTTGTTAAAATGTTTTTATTATACAAAACTAGAAGGGTGGGAGAAGTAGACGGACATCATCATCTTTTATGATCCTAAAGTCTTGTCAACCTTTCTAAAAGATCTCTACGTTTCTTTTTTTAACAGAACAACACAAAGTGTTCGTCGTTTATGCCAAGTCTGTTCAAAGAACTTGCCACTAATTATTCGACCGGATGTAAAAGAGAATGTTACCGACGAGTTGACGAATACAGTTCTGTCTGTTCTGTTTTGTCGTTCGTTTACAAACTTATACCTTTGTCAGTAAAACATTTTCTATCGTGAATTTGTAATTATCGGTAATTAATTATACTTTTTTAATTTTTTTTGTTATTTTTACGATGATTTATATTTTAACAATTAAGTGTGAAATTTATAATTTTTATCTCGTACAATATCTTTGATAAAAAATAAAAAATATAAAATAAAATAAATGACCAAGTTACTTGTTAAAATGAGAAACGTAATAAATCAATAGGTAGTTCGAGTAAAGGAAAGTCTTAATTACTGATTAAGATTAATAATTTACAAAAATAAGAAAAGTCTTGATATATTTTCGTGATTTTTTGAGAAATTTTAGCATTCTAATCATTGATATTTATTTTGAAAATAGTGAGAATTGAGAACATATACAAATGCTAATAAAAACAAAAACTCTTATAAGGTTTCTAGTCATTTAAGACATTTCATTTTCAACTTATTTAAACTCTATTATGTATCTTTACATATAAAAATAGAAAAAAAAAAATTTACCTCCCAAGATTCGAACCCTAAAAGACTCGGCCCACTATTGGAACGAATCGCCGAATCGTTGTCATTATCCTAAACCTATTATATACCATTGCTTACTTCAGAAGTAAATTTAAACACTAGATAGCCTCATAAGCATTTTTAATGGCAAATGTCTCAAAAATTATTGAGTAGTAGCTCCTATAACACTATATATTCGTAAAAAGGTAAGCAAAATCTATCATCCTGCAAAATTTGAACAAAATCCGAGAGGGCAAGACCTTGCGCTGTCCTTGTCAGTGGTGAAACTTAATAAAAAGTATCAGGTAAGAGAGTAATCATATTTTTTTAATATATCTCGAAAAGTGAGGAAGATAAAATATTTTAGTACTGAACCTTTTTTGTAGCAAATAAAATTGTCTACAAAACATAATTAATACAAAATCGCTTTATCTCGCTTACTTTTTGAGATATTTTCAAAAATGTAAGAAAAGGTGGGAATAGTTTTTTAATTTTTTTAATATATCTCGAAAAGTGAGGAAGATAATATATTTTAGTACTGAACCTTTTTTGTAGCAAATAAAATTGTCTACGAAACATAATTAATACAAAATCGCTTTATCTCGCTTACTTTTTGAGATATTTTCAAAAATGTAAGAAAAGGTGGGAATAGTTTTTTAATTTTTTTAATATATCTCGAAAAGTGAGGAAGATAAAATATTTTAGTACTGAACCTTTTTTGTAGCAAATAAAATTGTCTACAAAACATAATTAATACAAAATCGCTTTATCTCGCTTACTTTTTGAAATATTTTCAAAAATCTATCATGCTGTCACAGATGCGCGCGAGACTCTCGAGCTATAGAGAATATAGAAGAAAAAGAGAATATATTTAAGAAAAAGGGTTTCATCGCGTTATACTGTTTACATTTGGACGAAGCTAACAATAGGTTGTCTATCTCTCTTGCATGCATGGAAGTTAAGAGTCTGCGCATGCGTGCCATGGCGACCTACGTCACAATGAGTAAGAGCAGGATAGCTTCATTTTCTGTTTCTTTCTACAAAGGCGTAGGACTAAGGGAGTAATTACCTGTCTTTAAATTGGGATATTTCCTACAGGTAAATATTTATAAATATAAATTCAACACCAAAATTTAAAAAATAAATTAAAAATTCATATGAAAAAGAAAATTTTTTTAAATAACCCGTTTTAAGCGAAATATCGAGCAAAAACCGTTTTCACCCCTTGATTTTTAATAGAAGGGATGAAAAAAAAATTTTTTTGTTTCCCTACGATTATTCTTTGTAGTTTTTTAAAGATAATTAAAAAAAAAAATTTTTAAAAAGTCCAATTTTTATATTTTTTATTGAATTTTCATTTTTTGAGTACTTTGAACCGTCGTAGGGGTGAAAGGGTGCGTTTTAGGGGAAAAATGGTCTAAGGCCTAAAATTTTATGCTCTACAACTTTTATTTGAAACTTTTTTTGATATTTTCAACATATAATCCAAAAATCGTATTTTGGGGTAGTTTTTAATTTTTTTCACCCCTTTCCCGGTGGTTGAGAACTTTTTTACTTTGCCCACAGTATTGTACGCATTTTTCTAATAATTTCCATATTTTTTCAGCCGTATAGCTCAAAAACCCGATTTCAGGGCTATTTTGACTGGACTAATTGTATGTAAGCGTTCGTTCCTTTTTTCGGTCTATAAGAAACAGCCCTTCGGTAAAGACGTGCTATTCCTTGTACACTTGAATATTAAAGTTTTCTGGTTATAAAATTATATTTTGTGTTAATATTCATTTAGAAGAACCCAATAATCCTACAAATATCTTTAAATGAAAGTAACATTGTATTGCAATAATGAGACCTACGTTTTAAAAAATAACTTTTATAATCTTAATAATAAATTTATTAATTTTTTAATAATTTAAAAAAGTTATATATCCATTAATATTAATCTAAATTATATATATAAATTAATAATAATACAAATTAATATAAATTAATATTAAATAAATAATATATTAATATTAAAATACATATGCGGCGGCGCGCGCTCAGCAGCGCCGCGGCCGGCCGAGAAAGGCGCCGAGTCGGAGGCCCGATCACACCGGGCCGAAGGCAGTGATCCCATTCGTACGATAATTATCGTACGCGTCACATAATTTGAAGCCCTGTACGATCCAAAATTCAACTTGTACGATAATTTACGATTATTCGATATTTAAATATAATATTCGATATACCTTGATTTTGTTTTTTTACGCGATTCGGTTGCAGCGCACCCTTGCGCACATAGTTTGTAATTGATTAGAGAGCTAGGTAACAATTAAATATAGCTCGGAAACCAATAAAAAGTCAGGAAAACCCTGAAAAATAGGAAAATAGGAAAATAGGAGACGGAAAAAGACTTGAGGACCTAAAAAAAAAAAAAACTTTGTAAAAGTTGGAACTGTTATTATTTTTTGCTATTTTTGCTGATTTAAACATCTTAAATCTAAAAAATTCTACAAATGTATAAGTGTCAAATCCAGAATTCCCAAAATTCCAAATTTTTTCCTGTGTGTACGATAATTTTTCTGTGTGTACGATAATTTGACGGCCCTGTGTCGATCAGATGAGCTAAAGTCTCTGGGATGACTGGCCGAAGGCTGCCGATCGACCAGTTAGACTACGACGTTCTAAGAGATTACACGCGAAACTTATTGACCTATACATAAAGCAATAAACTTATATTAAGTTTTCGCATTTCTACACGGCTATACTCTTTCTTAGCGATCCGGAATTTCTCTCTATTGGAGACCGCAGCTCATCCTCTCCAAATATATAATTAAATATATATTTATTAAAATATATTAATTTTTAAAATATTAATATTAAAATAAATATAATTAAAATAATATATATATATAAATAATAAAATATATTAATATTTAAATATATATAGTAGAGTATAATAATTTCAAATATAATAATATTAAATATATATGTAACAAAATATATTATTTAAAAAAATATTAATATTAAAATATATGTAATTAAACTTATATAATAAATATATTATTTTAAATATATTAATAAATTAAAATATATAGAATAAAATAAAATTTAATAAATATAAATTTAATAAAATAAAAATCGTATAAGACTGAAATATATTTAATTGAATTTCTCGTAGAATGACCTTCAAATTTAAATCCGATTTGGCCGACGTCGTTGTCGTCGTCGTGTCTTCATACAAAACAAGATATGCACCGAGGGTCGTTATTCGTCTTTGGCAAAAGCTCTTCTTACCGGTTAGGACATATATCTGCTTTCGTATAGTTAATGCACCCTTGAAGAGAGACTCGCCCTGTTAACTCGTTGCACCGGTAAGACAGGTCCCCAACGATTCGATCGTTCATTGGTTATCACTTTTAATGCGTCATTCATGTATCTCGAATTTCATTCTATTTAACTGATATCGTCAAGTTTTCAATAGTCACGTTTATTTCGTTATTATAAATATATTTCATATTATTAACTTTATTTAACATAAACAAAAGACAATATACAATATACTATTATCTATGTTAACCTTCAATTATTATTAAAACTATTAATACTATTATTATTAGTCAGATTTAAGGGTCTTTTTTTTTTCTTTTTCAAAGTTAATTTACGGAAATGATTTTTTGGT
This sequence comes from Polistes dominula, assembly GCF_049000335.1. NCBI lineage: Eukaryota > Metazoa > Arthropoda > Insecta > Hymenoptera > Vespidae > Polistes > Polistes dominula. Next base: position 1,564,640 of record NW_028301116.1, on the reverse strand, counting down.
ACAAAAAATTCTTTTGATCAGATTTGATTGTCTAGTAAACGATGGGTATAACCGATTAGTGTCAGGAAAGATGACAGAAATGGGTTGTTCAGAAAAAAATGTGATCAGTTCTAATTAGATAGTTTTCAAACTTTCCATCAAAGTGTGCTTTATTTATGAACATACGTGAGACATCATTATAATATACGTCCCTGGAAAAAATATAATTTCCAGCAAAAGAATTATGTAACGATATGGTGCATCATAGGGCGTTGCATCCTACCATTATCCCTGTCAAAATGTCCTTGTGGTTTTTTTGAGTAAATAACCAGTTGAAATCACAGTAATCTCAACTGTCGAACATCGTTTCGGTTGTGGTTCTGCATTTTAGAAAACCGCAAACAATATATGTATCAGTTGAGACAAAATATCGTGTGAGCATGTTCAAAATGATCCTGAGCTATTTTTAGTTGTGCTCATAATCGTTTGGGAAGTAAAATATATACTAGTAATTTAGTGTCTACCCTGAGGGATAATTTAAACTAGACTATCTGTGTTTCAGTGTTACAATGATGTTTCTTGTATGATGTATTCCACGTATTGATGTAGCATTCATGAAACATACATCTAATATATAATATATAAAATATTATTTTAATATTATTATATTAAATTATTAATATAATTAATATTTTAGTAATATGGGGTATTTTAATAATACCCTTATATTTTAATAAATTAAAATAATATTTTATATATTATATATTTAATATAATATATAAAATTATATATAAAATATATAATAAATAAAATAATATAAATATATAATATATACAATAAATTATAAATAATATAACAAATGTAATATATATATATAGATTTTAAATAATAAATTATAAATAATACAAATTATAAAATAATATATATATTATATTACTAAAATAGTATTATATATAGTATTATTTATATTATTATAGTATTAATTAATATATTATAATATAATAATAAATATATTTTTTTAAATAAATATTTATAAAAATATTTGTATTATATTTCACAGTCAATTTTTGTTGAAGTACCACATTTAGATTTTGTAAATATTTTTATAGAAAAATTTCGCACTAATATTATTAAAATATTTATAAGTTATTCAAGATACACTAAAATTATTGGTAAAACTTTTTAAATAATAATCCATCAATTTTTTTAACCATTACCTTTTTTTTTGTTATGACATTAGAAGAAACAAAAGGAAAGGAATGGATGTTTGTGATAGATATTAAAAAAATAAACACATACATAATAATTCTTCTTTAACATTGTGTTAATATATTTAACGAATTATTTTTTTCGACAATTATGCCCAGAACATATTTGAATAAACTTTTTATAATTTTGTCGAAAATTCATAATTCTTAAGATAACATACGAGTAGTTAATTAGTTGATTGTATGATTGTGGTCATATAAATAAGCGTAAAAAATTTTAAAATACTTTGGAATGAGCAACAACCTTTTTATCGGTTAGATTACCATAAAAATATCTACAAATATCTTTCTTATATAATTTTCAATAATTTTAGGTCTACCGAAAAGTTCTGACCGATTTTTTAAAAATAAAACAAAAGTAACAAATTTTTTTTATATCTCTTTAATTGATTAATATTTATAAATTATAATTATTTATAATTTCTTACCACAACTTGATAACAATTTGTATATTGCATTTTTTTTTAAATGTCTTATTCCTAGTGATGAAACATTGAACCGGTGTTTGTCAGAATGGACAGAACTTTCCGGTAGACCTAATATTTATACATGTTTTAGCATCTCACACACTCGTACACACACACATTCTCTCGCTCATGCATACATCGATTTCAGGTTGCATTTTTTATATTCTGTCAATTATTTCTGTTATTTTTAAGTTTTTTTTTTTTATGTTTTTTTTTTTAAATTTTTTTTTGTTTTGTTTTTTTTTTAATATAAAATTTCTACTATCATCTAAATAAATCTCCTTGTTGTTAAATTTTGTGAAAAACAAAAAAATATACTTAAAGTTAAAAATAAAATAAAAGGATCGTCACATATAATAAGTTAAAAATTTGTTATCAACTATTTTAGTATCAGACCGTTATTATGCCTGATATACGTGTCAAAAATTCAAACAATTTAAAAATACTAATAAAATTCACGCGTCATTTATCTTACAATATATTGGAACAATAAACCCAAACAATTTTTCTAAATTTAAACTTAATTAACTAATACAAGTTAAGGCATGTATGTGCATAAAATAGAAGGAGAGGTATTGTACTTGTATCACAGATATTTCAACAAATGTTATTGTTCTTTGTCTTCTGTATCGTACTTCTCGATTTTTGTTTTGTTCCTTTTTTTTTTTTTTAACAAAATCATCCCAATCGATCTTTTTTATTTCTGTAACAAAAAGAAATAATCATTTTATTAGTATAATAGAAAAAAGAACCTTAAAAATAAAAAATTATAGAAAAGTTTGTCATAAAATGAACAATGTTGCATGAATTTGTTTTGTGTAGAAAAAAAAATGAATGCATGTGAGAACTAACACCTACTATTTCAGGTAAAAAACAGTCATTCGCAGAGAAGTTTGACCGAAGAAGAAGAAAAGAAAAAGGTTGAATAGTTCAACGATTAGATCAGTCTCCCGAAAGTCGGATGATACCAAAAGTGAGTTTCAAGTTTCAACCAGTCAGTCCAGGAATTCAATTTCTTCACGATTCATATAAAAATAATATCATAATAACTAAATGGAAGGGTGAGGGGGAAGTGTGGGGTTATAAAAAAAGACAACAAAAATATTTCAAGCTCACAAAATCACGTTTTAACTTTGTTGACCGATCACGAGTGAACTCGTGATGCATCATTATTTTTCACATCACACTATTTAAAAGGAAAACATGCAAAGAAAATAAATATTACAATAGTAAAAATTGTTTTGTATTATTGTTATACTATTTATCATACGAACAAAAAAATATTCAAAGTGTAATAAAAAGGAAAATTTATTAAAAAAATATTTATATTCCTATACTTTTCAATTCAATTATAAATAGTCAGTGACAAGAAATAAATTCTTTAAAAGAAATTCCTAACCAGCAATATATTAAAATATTATTTAAATGTCAGTTATTATTATTATTATTATTATTATTATTATTATTATAGGAAAGGAATGTTTTTTATATGAAAGAAGGAAGATTATAAAAAAAAGAACAAAAAAAAAAGGAAATAGAAGTTTCAGGTATAAGGTCAAATATAAAAGAAAAGAAAAATTGATACTGGATGATTTTCAGGTTGCACTAGAGTTTTTAGTACTCAGTAAGGGTCTTGAAATAAATAGAAATAGAAGTAGAAGTAGAAATAAATAGTAAAAGTTGAAGTAAAAGTAGAAGTAAAAGTAGAAGTAGAAGTAGAAGTAGAAGTAGAAGTAGAAGTAAAAGATGATGATGATGATGATGATGATGATGATGATGATTTGGGAGGGAAAGGGAACAAAAGTAGTGAGTGAAAAGGAAAAGTAGACGTAGGGAAACCTTGGGAGGGGAGGGGGAAGTTTCAGGACTACGAAGGTATTTTTAGGGGAGTTTGAAATAAGCGAAAGGAAAACTGACGAGGGAAGAAAATAAAAAGGAAAAAGGTAAAAAGAGGGAAGAAATAGGAAAGGATAGAGTATATATAGTATAAACCGTTTGAGAAACCGACAGAAGTTGAGTAGGGAAGGATAGGAATGAGGAGGGGTGAAGGGATTTGGTAAGAGGGGGAATGATGTATCCTGAAAGAGATTCATTCAAGTTAAACGTGCGTTAAACAAAATCGTTCCTTTGAATAAAAGGTTGGTTGGGTTGGTTCGTTCCTTCGTACGAAAATAAAAAAAAGAAAATTTTAAATGGGTGGAGGTAGCAGGGGAAATATAGGGACTTATAGGGTGGAGTAGTGGAATTAAAAAGATTCGAAAGAAGAAACTAGCTATGACGTTTACTACGACAACGTCTAAAGGGAAAAAAAGAAAGATTCGAAAGAAAAAAAGAAAATAAGAATTCCGAAAGAATGCGAGGTTATGCCATTCAAGAAAGGGATTTTTTTTTTTGAAGGAAAAGTTACGTCCATCAAGATTAAAAGATTTTATCGAATATTCGAGAAGTAAAAGGTATACGATGTAATAACGACTAGAATAGGTTTTTTATTTAAGATATTTTTTAGCTTTTTCTTTTTTTTTTTGGAAACAAATGGGAGTTGTAAAGTAACGAATGAAATGATTTTCGATAAAATTTGGAATCTTCTTTGAATAGGGATATATTTTTTTTTTAATAGAAATAGAGGGAAAACAAATTTTAAATCTCCGAGTAAGTTTGTAAAAAATTAAATCCCGTGCACGTGTAGGTTGTATTCTTTAAAAAAAAAAATTTCTATTTTTCCACGTGGCTACGATTTTCGAATTTTTGACTTTTTTTCGGTATATGCACGAGAGTTGGTGGAAAAAAAAATGATAGTGAGAAAAAGCAAAAGTAAAAAACATTAAAAAAAAAAAAAAGAAAATAGAAAAAGGACAACGAAAAGAAAAAAAAACAACAAAACAAGTATAGGAAGATTGAATGCGTTTGAAGAAGGATTTTGAGGGGTAGCAAGGGATGAGAGGAGGGGGGTTGCATGAGAGGAGGTTCGATGTAGAACGAATCATGTTCATGGAACGGTAGCGCGTGGACAAAAGGTGAGGAAGGAGGGGAAAAAACGTATAAGAGAATAAGGACGACGCGACTCTGATATGTGAACGTGTGTGTAAGTGTATACACACATATATGCACACGTGTACGACGAAAGAAGTACGCTAAATTCACGCGTATGAGTAATACATAGGTGGAAAAAGAAGTAGTAATACAAAAGCGTCTTTTTTTTCACTCTCTCTCCCTCTCTCTCTCTCTCTCTCTCTCTCATGTTCTATGCGGTGCCCCCTTTGAATGGAGTCTGCTATTTGAATGGTTCAAGCTTTAGCAAAAGGGCTCGCTGACGACCATTGTGAGAGGGCAAGGTCACCAATTTTTTACTCGTAATATTTTTTATTCTGAGATTTCTTTTAAAAACGTTCATACTTATATCAAAAATTTACGACACCGATATCAAACAACGAATAAAAAAAAAGAAGAGTGAGAGGATTTATTATAATTTTTTTTTTTTTTTTTTAGAAAATAGAAACAAAGTTTTGAAATGATAAATATTTCAAAAATTTATCGTTATAACAAACGAATATGATTTTATATTATTTTTTTTATTTTTATGTATTAAAAGATATGATAAAATGAAATGTGTGTGTGTGTGTTATGCATGCTCTAACAATAAAATAAATATATAGATAGATAGAATGAAAAATATTGGGTTCGCAACTAAGTCATTATTGATTTTAAAAAGCCACCTATCGACAAAATCCACAATTATTTACTTGCCAACCCAATAACAATAATAATCGTTAAATGACACCAACCTTGAAGACGATACAGAAGTATCATCAGGAAAACGTTGTTGGTTTTAGCTTTCCTGCCATTTACATATAATTTCTAGGAGGGTCTCGTTGTAATTGTAATCGTCATAGTGAGAGGCATAAGGATCACCCGTGGACGTTCCGTAACCCTTACTACCGGGGGAGGATGAATCTGAGTTGAAGCTCGGCGTAGGTGAACTCGATGATTCTGAACAGGATGTTGGTCCATAAACCGAACTATTGTTTTGCACGAGATGCTGATGAATATGAATATCTGATGTAAGAGTAGGGTTAGCGTGATGTTGTTGTAATTCATTGTCACATATTCTGAGTTCGGTAGGTCGATGATTGGTATCGTTATTGAGTCCATTGGTAGAAGAAATACACGTGGATGTAGGTGACGTTGATAAAGTAGTGGATTGCGAAGGGGTGATGAGCGACGAAGAAATGTCCTTACCATCATTCTCTTCTAAAAGACGTTGAAGACCCCTTATGTATTCTACTGCCATCCTAAGGGTTTCAACTTTTGATAACTTCTTGCTACCTGCTCTAGAACCACCATATGTCCCAGCTGTATTACCACCCAAGGCTTGAGCGATGTTTTGGGGTATATGTTGCCTCAAAGTGGCAAATCCGTTATTCACCTGTTTAACTCGATTCCTTTCACGTGCGTTACGTCTCGCCACAGAAGCCGGCTGATGAGGTACAGTACCATAAGCACCCGTTGTTTGACCATAAATTTTTGTTTTCTTACAAGAGTGTAATTGCAAGCTCTTTATATCATTATTTGACATACTATTTGTCGAAACAATTACATTGCTCCGATGATTTTGCATGGGTCTTACGGTAGATACAAGACCATGGTGATTGTGATGATGCTGTTGCTGCACGCTCAATATGATGGGCATTACGTTCGAATTCTCCTGCCTTAATCCCACAAAGGTCATCTGATCCGATACCCCCACTACGAAAGTAGGAGTTCTCGCGCGTGCCTGCTGACCTTGAAGAACGATCTCTTCTCTACGTGTATCCAAGTAATGGCGTAAGAAAACCAAGACTGCCGCTTGAAGTCTAACCCTCTTCTTATCAATCGGTTTCTCTCTTTTTCTTTCTTTTTCTAGTTCTTCTTATCTTTCGTTCGTATTTTCTCTCTCTCTCTCTCTCTCTTTCTCTTTCTTTTTCTTATTTTTTCTATCCCTTTTCGTTATCTTCGTTTATTTAGCGTCTTTACACTTTATCAAAAGTTAACCGGAAAAAAGGTATATTGATAAGCGTGTTATAAACAGATTGTTAAAAACGTTAACGTGAATAAAAATTGCACCCTCGACGCTCCAGTGAACGGTTCTGGCTCCCGAAATGCTTTACCAGGGAGGGTTCGGTCTTATATAGCCGGAAAGGCACGCGCCTATCCCCACCATTACTTCAGGCCCTAAACCCCTCTTCCTCTACCTCTACCTATCGATCCTCACTGCTCATACCCCGTCCATCCCCCACCATACTGGTCCCAAAGACCCTACAGCTACGACCGAGATTCTCATCTCTTTGCAGAGGATCTTCACTGTAATTGTGCCCTTTACTACTAATTTTACTATCTTTTTAGTAGATATTCAAGTTCCGATAAGTCCTAAACCTTTTTTAGTTTTGAATGGTTTTGAATATTGCGAGTATGAATATGTGTACAAAGACAATATATTTAGTTAACTTTAACTCTGAGTTAAGTTAACATTAGTTAAATGTTAAAAAGAAGGTGATGCGAATTAAAACAATAACAGGACGACGTTAATCAATCAGATCAATTTCATTAATAAACGTCAATAAATTAGGCTTATCAATAAAACCAATACAATGATCCTAAAATTTAATCTGAAAGAATAAATGGCGTGATATTTGCATATAAAATCATTATTATCATCATCATCGTTATCATCCTATTGATAGCGTCAAAAGTATATCTACCCTGGTACCTAGGTGATAATACAGAAGCAATAACAAAGTTGCGTGAGAGACACTGACGCGATGTAAGTGTGTACGAAGGGACCAACATCCCCACTGGCGGCTGGTCTGTGTCTCGAGGATCGAAATTTGAACAGTTACCGGGAGAAAGAAAAGCTGGTCCATGGGTCAAGAGGAACGAAAGAGAAAGAAGAAAAAGAAGCAATAAGAGTGAAAGAGTTAGATAGAGTGATAGAGCGAGAGAGAGAGTAAAGAAAAAGATAAAGTTGAAAGAGTGAAAGAAGGAGAGAGAAGATCGAGACGCGTTTGTGAGAAGCAAAAGAAGGAGAGGGTGGAGAGAGATCCGTGGCGGACGCATCAGACATCAGAGAAAAAGAGAGAGAGTGAGAGAGGGAGAAAGAGAAAGAGTAAAACGAAAAGCCGACGGCGGTTGTCGCAGAGGAAGGAAGAAAGAAAGGAAGGAAAGAGAGATAGAGAAGATTTGATAGGGAGAGGTGGGGTTGCAAGGTAGGGCCCCGGAGGGTGAAGGGAGTAGTGACGCGAGCCGTCCTCCCCTCCCCAACTAGGTGGCGCATGCCGACCTCCATCCAGCGGCTTGCTTGCCCCACCACCGTTCTTCGAGGCCTCATCTCTTAAAGTAAAGTCTCGAAGCTTGAAACGTGCGTGCCGTGCCGTGCCGTGCCGTGCGTGCGTACGTATGTACGTGAACACAACACACATATCTATACGTATGTATATTCACATATATGTGTGGTGGTTGAGAGAGAAGAGAGCGTACGCGTGCTTACTGGGCCGCGTGCTCCACCAAGTGGGACTGAGAAAGAAAGAAGAGGGAAAGAAGATTGTACAACACTGCGTGCGACCAGTTGCCTTTAAATGTGTGATACGTACCTGAGAATTGAGATAGTGTGTATGTGAATGTATATAAAAGAACAAGAACAGGTATATACTCTCTATCCTCTATATTCTATCCTTCTCGGTGCTGTTTCTCCCTGTCGAAAAAGTCGGGGGCACAGGAAGGGTCAGTGGACGATTTTTGGAAGGGCTCGAGTCAGGCTATATCTGTCTCTCTCTCTCTCTCTCTCGCTGTGTCCTGTGATAAATACGATAGAAGTCTCACTTCTTCTTCTTACGTTGCCGACGTAGTCATTTGATTTCGGAAGGGAATGGTTTTTTGATCTTTTAAACCTAGGGGGATTTTTTTTTCTTGACTAGATTCAAAAGCAATGATGATAATAATAATTGCAATATAGTTTTTTTTATTTATTTATACTTTTGTTTTTGGTTTAATATATTATATTATAAAAGTGTATATATTTATCTACTAAATTGTATCAGTGTTGGTTAATAATAAAAGTGTTGTATCTAACTAATTGAACAATGTTTATTTCGTTACTTTAAGTATTGTTAATTATTTTATTATATACTTTGAATAATTTTCACTTCAATAGAAAAGTATTAACGTAGATATTATATCGTATATAAATATCTTGGAATGTTTGGTATTAACAGGATGTAATAAAATTAGAAATGAATTGTTTTTAGATATCAAATTCAATGTTTAAAAATGGACATGGTCACTGGTAATAGTCGTCTTAGCAAATACAATCAAAATCAATTTAAGTACGATAAAATCACGATAAACGCAACGAGATGTATAAAAAGACCAATGGAACAGTGGTACAGCTACATTAATTCGCATACTTACTTCCCGCATGAAGGACCATTTAAAAAGGATAGAAGTACGTATATAAGTAACGTTTAAACGATATACAACAAGAAGATTAAAAGATATACAAAAGAAGAAGAAGAAGAAGAAGAAGTTTTTCTGACCAATCGTAATAGCCTTATTACCTTGAACCTTTGACTCAAGAATTTATACCGTAATTATATTCCTGAATATTGGCATACTTGACTACATCTGACAACGCGCTGTTAATTATCGTGAAATTAACTACCGGTCCGAGTGGCAAGATGAGGGATGTACTACTATTCTTATTCTCCACCACCACTACCATCATACGAAAAATCTTCAATTTTTTTCTATGTTTTATCTTTTATATCGGGTTTTAATAAAGTGTCGGATTTAACGAATGAAAACTTTTTTGTTTTCGTTTCTTCTTGAGAATACACAAAGATAATTATTTTTCTCCATCTGTCGGATTCATGCGTATTACTTGTTTAAATGTTTATTTTTTTTTTTAATTATTTCTACGAATCGTGTCAACTTTTGTAAAAATATTTTTGTGATTTGTTATTATTATTATCGTGATTTTAATGATATAGTAACCAACAACCCACGATCGAAATAATCCGAGAATAAATTATATTTTTATGAGGTTTTAATAATTTTATTTATTTAAATCCCCCATCAGATAGAATACACATATGTATTTAAAATTATAATTACAAATATAATAATATTATATAATAAATTATTATTTAATTAATATAATATTATAAATGTATATATGTTTAAATTTAATTATATATAATAATTCTAATATACAATATCTATTTTAAAAATATTCTATATATATATATATATTTTTTTTTTTTTTTTTTTTTTTTTTCTAATAATATCTATCGAGTCTAGGAACATTTTACAATGTACTAATATATTATAATATTAAAATCTTTAAATAATTGTTATTTTAAATGTTCATGGGCAAGATAACAAAATATTTGACCGGTGCATCGTTAGATGTTCCGATGCATTCGACTTTGGAAATACAAAAAGCGGTGTTTTAAGCGCCCTAGGCTCAAATAGATTCCTAAGTCATTCTTATGTCTAATCATAGAGATTAAACTTTTTCTCTAGTCTCGGACAGAGATAAAATATAATCGGTCTCTTAGAATAGTAACAATTACTTTTCTCATCATTTTTCACCCTCTAACTGGTAATCCTCCTATTTGCCCTACAAACAAACGATATTCTGAAAGAGGTCGACGTTTTCTAATTTTAATAGAACTTTTAAATCAGATATTAAAAAAAAAAACAGGATAAAAATTAAAAATATTATTTAATTTACAATAAATAATCAAAGAACTAAAATCATACCTGTAATTTTATCTTTTGTAATAATTATTTCATAAATAAACGAAAATTGTATTAATTTGTATTGTAAAAAATACAAAACTGAAAAAATAATTATTTCTTAATTAAAATACAATCGATATTACAACTATCTTTCAATGTTATATATTTTATACTTAAACATCATCATGATTAATAAATAAACAGATTATAAAGGTAAAAAAAATCATTTTCAATGCAACACACTTGTAAAAAACATACTTACGTAATTATTACCCTTGTAGATCAGTGTTTCGAGTTGGAACACGAGTGAGGTGGTATCCAATAAAAAATTACTCCCCCCCCCCCCCAAAAAAAAACACAACAAAAACCAGGAGGTCAATATCGTCGGTATTCAGACAACCTGTGACAACATATGCGACGTACGTTGGTCGTAATGCACATTGGTATTTCTGAAAGTGCATGCATTTACACACACACACATAGTCACATTTTCGAATAGTATGCATGCACATAAACACCATATGCGGTTGTCGTCGATCAAAGGGGGATGGTGGAGTGGGAGGGGGTTAGACAACGCAGACAGGGCACACTGGAATAACCCCACATGACTCCACGCACGAAATACTCGCGCCGTTATACTCTTTTACTTTGAACCCCCATAAAAAAAAAGAGAGAAAGAGAATGTACCTGTGTATTTACAAGTACAAGTAAGGAACATATGCCAGCCGGTGGCAAAACGAGACTTGACGACACGTGGAAATCGATATTTTCGAGGTGGACCTGTACATTTTACCTGTATTTAACCCCTTCGTTTTGATATAAACGGGTTATTTCTTACTAACACGTATCAGGTTCGATTCTATCATTGACAAAGTGTGCAAATGTACTACTACCAAAGAAGGCATAGATATAAATATATATGTACTTGTATTTCGAGTTTGATATACGAATGTATTGACTCTTTCAATATAATCAAACTTTAACGATATGAAGTTTTATTTTAACACATATAATTAACGTGTGTGTATAAGTTGAGACTGTATTTAATATCAACAGGTGTTCTCGGCTATAGGTTGTTGGGTTAATTAGAAATAAATAATTAATTTTGTCGATGGATTATCAATTAAATGATTAATTCATTCGTAATTAGTATTTATGATTATTTGCATAGCAGGAACGTAATTATTTTTATAATACATTTTCATTGTTATTTATAATTAGGGTATATTGAAAAGTTATAGTTTAAAATAACAAGATTATAATTTCATATTCGTTTTTAATCTCTATTTTATACTTATATATATATTATAAAATCATATTTAAATTTAAATTTATATTATATTATTTATTTTATATTTTCTATTTTCTATTTTCTATTTTATATTTATTTTATATTTTATATTTAATAATATAATTATATAAATAGAGATATTTTATTATTATATAATAATAAAAAATATATATTTTAATAATCGTATAAATGACATAAATATATTTAATTGTAAGTTGTGACAAGGGAAAGAATAATAAAATAATTATTACGACAAGGAATTACTTACAATTAGTAAGGTGTATAATCTTCATTATACACCATAATAAAAAACTAAAAAAGAAAATGAAAATACTATCACCATATTAGATGATCATCATACTGTTTCTCTTACTTTCTCTTCCCCTTACCTCACCCCATCTTTTTTTTTCCCTGATCATCCTTTTCTCTCTTTAAAGAATCTTTGGACTGTTGTCGGCGAGCACGAGTCGCCAAGAGCTCGTTGATTAACGATCCTGAATGCATCATGTGTACGCGAGCCAACCACCGTGTGCGGTTTTCCATGCACCATGCGCACGCGACCTTGTCGAGTTTATCACCACTACCTTCACCCACCAATGATTCAAAGACACGAACTATACTTTTCTCTCTTACTCTTTCTCTCACTTTTATCCTAACCCGTGCTCTTTTTTTTCCAAAAAAAAAATATAAAAATAAAAATGAAAGGGAGAGGAGTTTAGCACCTACATGCGTTCCTTCGCGTGCATAAGAACGTTGCATTAGAGAGATGGGGTCTCTAAGGGACGAGAGAAGACAGAGAAGGAGAGGAAGGAGGGGAGGGAGGGGTGGTAAAAGGAATATGGAGATATTTTCCGTGGAAGCACACCACAAAAGGAACGTGTTTCTCTTACAAATTTTGTAAGACGTTGTTGTTGTTGTTGATTACTTTCCTTTCTCGCATTAACTTTTATCTTTCTTTGTAATCTTTTCACGAATAAGGGTCTTATATTTATTCGTTTATATGTTGGTAGTACATAGAGTTGTTGTTTCAAGTTAGTTATCGATGAAATAATTAAAATAGATTGATTTTATTTATTTATTGTTTAATAATGGCTGTAATATTAGCACGTGTATGTTAGATTGAATTATTTGTGATAACAAATATGATGTAGGATTATATTTTATTGTGTTAAATATTAAACGATATTGGTATTGATAAAATCTTTTGTATGTTGTTTAACAAGTAAACGTGTTTCATTAATTTTATATGGGATAAAACATAGTCATTGGACACGCCCAAAGTATTATGATTTCTTTATAATTGCACTATAGGTTCTTGTGCATTTTTGAACGAAAAGAGTTCAATACGTTTGTTTTAAATATTGCAAATAGATATTTATACTCGAGTATTTTCCAACTATCATTTATCATTGTATATTGAACGTTTATTTTTTTCCCTTAAATGACAATTATATTATATTACGATATTTAATTAATTATATTAGTAATATTCACTTTAATACACTATTTCTTTTGTACTCTTCAAATTGTAAAATAAGACATATTAGTAAATTTTTAAAAAATTATTTAATTAATTAAATGATAATATAATTAAATAATTATTTGAAAAATTATATTCTTTAAAATTAATATTATATTATATAATAAGATTAAAAAAATATTTAAATTATTATATTAGTAATCTTCATTTTACTACTGTCCTTTGTACTTTTCTAATTGTAAAATAAGACATATTGAAAAGATTGACATTGGTGATTAAATTAAATTTTCATCAATCAAAAATATTTCGATAGAATTATTTTAATTAAGGAAAAAACTATAAATAAAAATGAAGAGAGAGAATCACGTCTTGAAAATATTCTCGATGAAGATTCACAATGTTTCGAGATTCTTAATCTCGTGACTGTCGAGGTCCATCATGAAAGCATAAGGCGGACAGGTGTTCACGGATATGATCGGAAAATTATTATCGTCGTTTCGTACACGGGCCCCGTCAGATTTATTTCATTTTTTTTTTCCTTACTCTTTGGTTAGCAGACTCATTATTGTTCATAGTTATTACTCACGTTAACGCGGTCGTTTGACTTATCTAACTACTTATTTCTCATACCGGCACCAGGTTACACACATAGTTATATACTATCATCGTTTGCGTTATGTTTCCAACCCTTGACGATTTATCTTCGATCTTTTAACAACAACAATCTCTTATACTCAGGTGCAAACCATAAGAATCAACCTTTTGGGACATCTTTTCCTTCGTTGTCATCGTTCATCGTCAGAATCGATCACAGTAACACGAATGAACAAAGTGTCTTCAAACAAGATTTATTGATCTACTTCGAACCTTGACGACTACTTTTTTTCTTTCCTTTTTTTCATAGTTAATGTTTTATTTATTTATTCTATATATAAATATATATGATATTTTTTTTATACTAATATTTTATTTATATATTTTATATATATATATATATATATTATTGTTAATTAAAAATTTATTAATAAATTTATAATATTAATAAATAAAAAACTACTAAACTACTAAATAAATAACTAATAAATTTATTAAATAATATTATTAATTTATAATATTAATATAAATTATAATAATAAATTTATAAATAAAAAATAAATAAATAATATATAAAAATAATATAATATTATAATATAATATAGTAAATGTAATATATAGATTATATATTAAAATATAAATTAATAATAATAAATCAATAAATTAATATATAATAAATATATATAAAATAATATATTTAATTTATTTATTATATTATTTTATTTTATTATTATTTTTTTATAATTTATAATATTTTATAATATTTTAATGTTCTTCCTTAAACACACTCTTACAAAGTAGTACTTTTTATATATGTATATATGCATAATTTGTTTTTATATAATTTAAAGACATCTGTGTTTTATTTGGGGGGGGGGGGAAGGGTTCGTAATCAAAAAATTTTATTCAAAATTACGTTTATACATTCAGCAACATCTCGGGCCAATTTTAAGGAAATTTTTCACGGCATTGAGAAGAAAATAAGCCAAGAATCATTTAACGAGCCCAAGAGCAGGTGCCACCGCCGCCGACGCCGCCACAATCCGATTGGTGCAGGCGCTACGTAATATCGTGAATGACAAACGATCGTTGTCTTCCCTTTCGAACCCCATCAATTATGAATGTTATTGTTAATGCATAGGTTATTATTACATCGTACATATATTTTTTTTTATTTATCATTTTTAGTTCTACTATCATATCTCCATGTAAATAATATAATTCTAACGCATTATACATATACACACAAGTCTTTATGTTGCATTAAAATAAAGAAATAAAAAATAAGACACAATTTCTGCAGAGGTGGTATAAAAAAAGAAAAATGTTTTAAAATGATATCAATAAATTATATTAAAAAAAAAAAAAAATAAAAATAAAAAGAAGAAATGAAGTTTATATTTCGAAATTTATCGATTTTTTATCTTTGTCAGGGTATAGTTTGTTTCGATCGCGTGCATACGAGGAAAAGATGCGATTACTATACCCCGGTTGCAACATTGTTACTTTACAAAGATTTATCCTTACAAAGTTGCGATACTCCTCCTCCTCCTCCTCTTTCTTCATCATGTAATCTTACGAGGTTTCTTTTTTCTTTTCTCCACTCCCACGAGACGAAACGAAACGGATGAATCATTTCTTCACGCAACTCACAATGGGAACCCATCTTACAAAAGGTTGGGAAAACGGTGGCAGAGGTATTTGGACTTAGACTTTTTGTGAGGATTCCCTTGTGAGGATCTTCCAACTGACCCTTTTCCTCTCCCTTCAAACCGTTTCACCAATCATTACTATTCACTGATAAAGCATAACAATCTTATGGGAATTATTGTTATATGTGTGAAGATCTTTTGTGAACTTTTCTTGTATATTTTACGTGATGATTTGGGTAGACAACTATTATAATTGTTCAATTTATTTCTATTATCGATTGTATTCCAATGATATTCAAACAGATTTACGTAATAAATTTATTTTTATTTATTTTTTTAAATTTATATTTAATAAATATAAATAAATATAAATAAATATATATAAATATATATAAATATATAATTATTTAAATATTTAATTTTAATTAATTATTATTTCATTATTAATTATGTTTAATTAATTTATTATTATTTAATATTTAATATATAATATTAATTTTATAAAATTAAACTTAATAAATAATATTAATTTAATTTATAATTATTAAATATATATTTTTTAATTTATAACAATTTTTTATGTATAACCAATTTATTATAAATTTATATATAAATAAAAAATATATAAATAAAAATATATAAATATAAAATAAATAAAATATAAATATAAAATAAATAAAATATAAATATAAAATAAATAAATATATAAATAAAATATATAAATAAAATATATATATATATATATATTTGGAGAGGATGAGGTGCGGTCTCCAATAAAGAGAAATTCCGGATCGCTAGGAAAGAGTATAGCCGTGTAGAATTGCGTAGTAAGATATAAGTTTATTGCTTTAAGTACAGGTCAATAGGTTTCGCGTGTATTCTCTTAGATCGTCGTAGTCTAACTGGTCGATCGGCAGCCTTCGGCCCGGCGAGATCGGGCCTCCGACGCGGCGCCTTTCTCGGCCGGCCGCGGCGCTGCTGAGCGCGCGTCGCCGCATATAAATATTATAAAATAATTATAAATAATATTAATATTAATATTAATTTATTATTAATTATTTTATTTTATTATAAATATTATAAAATAATAAAAAATATTTTAAAAATAAAATAAAAATTAAAATATTTTAAAAATATAATAATAATAAAATAATTAAATATATATATATACTATAATAACAATGCAATAGAATAAAATTTAATAAATTATAACATATTTTGTAATATATATAACTAATGTTTTGTTTATATATTTAAAAAAAATATTTTTAAAAATAAATTTTCCCTATTATTTAAAATTATTATTTATTATATAATTATTATTATTTATTATTTATTATTTATTATTATTTATTAAAATTCCCGTAATTTAACTTTTTTATGCTTCTTAACATTTGCAATCTCGTTTTTTCATACCTTCGAAGAGTGAATAGAAGGTGATTCTCGTATCTCGCATCGCGTGCCAACTCTCACTCTTACTTTTCTGTTTAAGAAAAAGATGAAAAAGAAAAAGGAAGAGTAATTTGCACAATCGGAATAATAACATTATTATTCTTAGTATGATGGTACCCTCTAAGAGTTACGTTAATTTGTGTAATAAAATTTTAAGCACGAAACTCAAAATAATATGTAAGTGTACGCAAATTCTTAGAAGTTCATCTTGGCAGGCCAGAGAAACTTGAAGAAGATTTTCTGCATTTGGTGGAAAAAAAGAATAAAAATAAAAAAAGAAAAAATAAATAGATCGCGTGAGTAGTCGAGAAGATGAGATTGCAGCAAGAAAATACTTAATAATTGTAATAGCAAAAGTTCCAACATTATACAGAATAATTATTTTATATTTTTCCGATTATTTTGTATAACAATTATCAATAATAATCAGTTTTATGTATAAAAAATCTAACTCGTTGTTAGATCAACAATTATTGTATAATATTATTTTAATTACAAAATTAATGCGAGATTAAAATACATTTTTGCAATGTTTTGAAATTCATTTTCGTAATATTATTGAAATTAATTATTAACACTAGATACTCATTGTTTTTAATAATATAATTATTATTAGTTTATTTTAAAATTATTATATTAATATAATAATTATTAAAATTATTAAAATAAAATAATTAAAAATATCTTTAAAAAAAATAAAAATAAAAATAATTAAAAATATTTAAAAAATAAAATAAAAATTAAAATAATTGAAAATATTAAAAAAAATTAAAATTAAAATTAAAATATCTTAAGAATATAATAATAATAATATTTTAAAAATAAAATAAAAGGTAAAATAATTAAAAATATTTGAAAAATAAAATAAAAATTAAAATATTTTAAAAATATAATAATAATAAAATTTAAAAAATAAAATAATTAAAAAACATTTTATTATTATTGTTATATTATTTTTTATGAGTTAAACGTAACGTAATTCGTAACGTACGTATATTCGTAAAGCGTAATATAAAATTTCGTAATACACGAGTGTGTGTACTACTTTGTTATCGAAGTGTGCATTAGAAACACGATATAAAGGGCTTCTCTATGTACCACCCTACTCTGTACTTGCCATCCGAATAACAACGAACCCATTCACGATGTTCCTGTGCATCATACTTTTATCTTCGTCTGACCATAATCTAAAAGGAAGATAAAGATATATATCCTGGAAGTTGTGACTAATGGTAAGAAAGAGAACTGGAAAAATATCTTCAGGTTTTTTTTTGTATTTTTAAATTTCGATTTACACCTAAAAATTTTTTTTTACCTCTCTTTTTTTTTCTTTTCTTTTAAGACGCAGATTCATTCATTGTACAGTTCCATTTGCGTATATCGTAGCAAAAAGATAGATGACAAAGTATAAATGGGTCAGTTTACACTAGTTTTGTTGACAAAACGGACTTATATATAAGGTTTTGTAAGCTTATTGTGAAAAAGGTGTCCTTTCATTCCTAGATTCCTAGAAAAAGGTGATCATTTGCATTCAAAGAATGGAAGTTAAGTTTAAACTTTGGTAACAGTAGATGCCATTACTATTAAGGATTGGGTAAGGTCATGGTCGCATAAATAAATCTAAAAATCAAGTTTCGGTTACTGTGTGTATGTGGGTGTTTTAACTGTTGACTAAAATTTCTTTTTAACAAATATGTCAAAACATGCATGACAAAAAAACATCTTTAACGGTAACTTACGTCCCAATAAAGTCAAGAATAAAAGATATTTGTGGTGTTTCGGATTGAATTTAAAGGTCCATCCCTTTAAAATGGTGAATAACCAAATTCTTATTTCCTTCTGAGAATTTCTGAGGTTCCCAATCGTTTACAAAAACGAACGATCAAAACATTTCTAGGCATTTTTTTTTTCTTTTTCCTTTTTTCTTTTTTCTTTTTTAAAGTGACTATAAAATTCACTGATAATAAATTAATTATATTTTAACAATTAAATACATTTTGCATAGAATAATTTAAACGATGTGAATTAAAAATAAAAGAAAATATTTTAAACATATTTTTAATTTATTCGATGAAAGAAAATCATTAAAGTATTCTTTTTTTTTTTTTTTTGACGAAGTTATCTAAATTGTCACCAAAAACGGTGCCTAGTGATCTTTGATGAGCTAACCGAAATATCTAAGATATTCGAGATAAACTTAATTACAAGCGTCAAGTATTAAGGGAAAAGGGAAAGGGTAGTAGTCCGACTACCTTGGTGGCAATCGTTGTCTATCCCATTATCTTTATTTTTATTTTTCAAATCTTTTTCTTTTTTTTTCAAGCAACAGGTGTATCATGGGACGTTGAAAAATTAAGTCACGATGTTCTTATGCGTCAATGTATCCAAAGTAAATCCAAAAGGAACCTTGAATACATTAAATTTTACCCATCGTTCGAAAATGAACCGCAATGAGATTCGAAATAAAAAAAACAAAAAGACAAAAAGAAAATAAAAAGAAATTTCTTTTTACATACATTCGTATTCGTGTTTCATGCATTGTACATACATATGTCAAAAGTAGTATAATACATTTATATAAAAAGGTAGAGAACGTTATAAACTGGGCCTGATTTATTAATTGACACAGCATGCATTCGTTACGTAAATCTTTAGCACGGATTTGTGAGCTACTTAGTGAAATCGAGTTTAAGTCTATATTGTGGATCGAGGTTATTTCAAAGTGATGATAAATGGTCTACTTATAATATTTGAATATATTGATTTTCTGTATTTTTATTTTTTTTTTTTTTTTTACCAACGTAAATTCAACGTTCACTCTCTTTCTCTCTTTCTATTTTAACATCTACATATGTATAATTAAATTCATATTGGTCGGGATCCGATCATTCAAATGAAATCACGCGATCCTGCAACCAAACAAATTTCTTTATTAATACACACATAGGTAGGAAACTAGTTTGAAATTTTTTTTATAAGAATAATATTATTTTTTAAATACTCTTTAAAAAAAAATGATAAAGGAAGCACAGATTATTTGATTATATTTTTTTTTTAAATAAATATCAAAGAATAAATATTTTTATTAATACACGTACGTAAAAGACAAGTTTGAAATTTTTTTTATTTAAATAATATTATTTTTTAAATATTCGTTAAAAAAATAAAAAGGATAATGGGAGCATAGATTATTTATTTATTTTTTTTTTTAAATAAATATCAAAGAATACGTATTTTTATTAATACACGTACGTAAGAGACAAGTTTGAAATTTTTTTTATATAAATAATATTATTTTTTTAATACTTGTTAAAAAAATAAAAATGATAATTGGAGCATAGATTATTAATTTTTTTTTTTTTTTTTTTTTAATAAATATCATAGAATAAATATTTTTATTAATACACGTACGTAAAAGACAAGTTTGAAATTTTTTCTATATAAATAATATTATTTTTTAAATACTCGTTAAAAAAATAAAACTGATAATGGGAGCACATATTATTTAATTATTTTTTGTTCTTTTTTTTAAATAAATATTTAAGAATACATATTTTTATCTTACGTATGTATAATACGTGTCCACTTTATCTTTTTGTTATACTTTTACAAAATATTCATACGAAGAAGAAAAGAAAAAGCAAAGAAATTTATAATCAATTAGTAGATAATAAAAAATCGAATAAATCTTGAATAATATCGAATGGTTGCTTGTCATTGGTTACTGGATTTTTGTATTTTTTTCTTTTCTTTTTCGTTAGATAGTTTCGTGAAAGCTAAGAATAATCGTCGAACATTGGAATGATGAAGATTCCTTTCGGGGATGTGAACGTAGCAACAACAACACCTTGCGCTAACGGTTTTAACATCGGAGCTTGTAAAGAAAAAGAGAAAGAGAAAGAGAGAGAAAGGAATTTTACTACAGAGGATAATAAAGTACACGAATAGGTTGTGTCCAATCGCATACAAGCTCGTAACTTGAAAATAACCTTAACACGAACCCCGTCATAGGGTCAAGATCAAAATCGGACTATCGTAAGTGGACGTATCTTCTTTCGACAAATCGATAGGTTAAACGTGTCTATTATGTTGTTGATTAAGTTCTCGTACATCTTTTTCTATCTTTTCTATTTTGTTTTTTTGAGGGGGATTTTTATTTCTTTATTCTTTTCATAATTGTTCATATTTTTTTTATCATTTTTTATTTTATTTCATTATTCTTAATTATTCTTAATTATTGTTTTAATTAATTAAAATTATCACGTTTAAAATATTGTGTTGTAAACCTATCTGCAATAAGAAACAAAATATATCTCATATTTTCTTAAACAATTAAACAATTAAACAAATATACGTGTTTCATACCATTCATCTTTCCTTATATATTTATTCTTATTTTTATTTTATTTTCTTTATTATTCTTAATTATTTTCTCCATTGATTACAATTATCACGTTTAAAATATTGTGTTGTAAGCCTATTTGCAATGAAAAAAAAAATTATATCTCATTTTTTTAAACAATTAAACAAATGTACATGTTTCATACTATTCAATCTTCTTTACATATTTTTTTCTCATTTTTTTCTATTCTTTATTATACTTAATTATTGTCTTCATTGATTACAATTATCACATATAAAATATTGAAACAAATTGATTTAACAAGTATTAATCTAAGATAACAAAATGAAATATTCTTTCATATTAAATAAAATATATTACCTTTAAACAAACGAACACATTTATATTTCATTAAAAATTTGAAAATTGATTTTCGTATGAAAAGAAAACATTAGTTAATCATGAATCCTATAAGAAATATTGAATATTTAATATTTTCAGAGATATATTGTACTGTACCCAATAAATATGTTTTTCGTTTATGTTACTTAAATGGTCCTTTGATAAAATGATGAAGTAAAGAAAAAGAAGAAGAAGAAGAAGGAAGAAGAAGAAAGTTAAGAAAAGGGAACCGTAGAACTTCAGTAACGATATTTCATGTTTTCTCGATCGTTCGATCCTGGATGACCAGACTGACCCCTAACGTTGTCGATGTCAGAATCAGATATTGGAATAATGAAGTACATACAGGTAAAAGAAAAATTAAAAAAGAAAAAAAAAGAAAAAAAAATGAACAGAGGCGGGACAGGCGACTTAACGTTTTATAAGTGTTCACCGGCACACATATGTGCGGGTCAGTCCCGTCTATCCTTTCACAAAATGATGTGGTCTACCCTGAGAGGTCGGGATAATCGCACTGATGTCAAGGTCTCACCTTCGGGTCAAGGACGTACGCGCGCGAGCGAAATCCTTGTTTTTCTCCTGACCTACGACCTTCCATCCTACAGTCTGACCCTACTGCCACCTCCACCTTCATCTCCTCATCCTCCTCCACCTTCTTCTTCTTCTTCGACTCATTTCGTTTGTAGTAAAAACCAAAATCTTTCTTTCTTTTCATTATTATTCGATTTTTTTTAGGTTTTTTGTTTTATTCATTACTTTCATTTTTTTATATTTTTTATCTTGGTTTTACTTTATAGAAGATATGATATATATATATATATTTTTTTTTCGTGGGATTGTTGATACAATGTATCCATGTAGATACTACAGGGAATGTTATTTAAATAAATTTTATATTAGATGTAAATAATTACACACACAAAATTTGTTTATTTTATATATATTATATAAAATATATTATATAAATTGTATTTATATATATAATATTTATATAAATATTTTTCGTGGGATTGCTATTAAATGGTATACGAGGGAATATTATTTAAATAAATTTTGTACTAGATATAGATAATTACAAAATTTGTATATTATATAAAAATATTATATAAATTGTAAATATATATATTTATATAAATATTTTTCGTAGGATTGCTATTAAATGTTATACGAGGGAATATTATTGAAATAAATTTGATATAAGACGTAGATAATTACAAAATTTATACATATATATATATATATATATATATATATATATATATATATATATATATATATATATATATATATATTTCATATTTATAAATGATTATTAACATTTGAAAAATTGTATTCAGTGGTGAATCTTCTCGAAGAAAATTTTGTATTTTTTATTCTCAATAATCACGCAGTATCATCCAGATTATAGCCATCTGCGTAACGTGAGTGTAATCATCCTACCGTATTTACTGTGATTTTTTTTTTGGTTTTTTATTCATTGAAGGAATCAAAATAAGAGAACGGGCAGATGTTTGGTAAATTTTTTTGATCCCGCTTACTTATCGTAATCCTTTTGAGCACGTTTTCGCATTTATTTCTCTACAAGGATATCGTAAGTCGATTAATTGAATATTCCTTGTTAGATAAACTTACTATTGTGATTAAAACATTATGATTTATCGTGTAATACATTTTGTTAATGTAATAATACCAATTGTATGTTATCAATTTACATGATGAATATTAATACATTAATAAATTGAATGATTATTAATAAATGATTATAGATACTTTTAAAATGTTTTTTATAACAATTAAATATTAATTAAAATACTTATAATATTTATATAAACTAATTAAATATAAATTATTATTTTATATATAATAATTATAAATTAATTAATATAATAATTATATGATAATATAAATTATTTTATATTATTAATATATTAATATTATAATAATATTAATCTATATAAATATTTATATATTTATTGATTATTTCATTGAAATATAAATTTATATATTTCTTATCTTTATCTTTCAATTTTAACTTTAAATTGATCAAACGATTTGGTATAATAATTTATGTCTAATTTAACATAGAAAATATGTTAAATGGTTCTTTGTGGTTTAGTGTGGTCCTTTTAAAATATGAATTTTCCAAATTGTACCACGAGAAAAGCGGAAGATTACTTATCAAAGCGTGCAAAAGGGGTTGTGTTGAATAACAGCGTTAAGCAAGTGTGCCGTCGTCCTCTAATTGGGTGGCGCAATTTCACGCTTTCGCAAATAATTTTTACCTTTTTTTTTCCCATGAAATATGCCGACTCACGTGAGGTCGTGTCCGAAATTCCATGGGAAAATGGGATAGGGAAGAGTACATCAACGTTGATCATTAGTATCCTACATGAATTATTAACAATTTGGAACAATTCTGGAATCGTCTTTACTTAAATGTTTAAATCGTGACGAAATAATTTCCTTTGGAAAACAAGAAAAAAGAACATAAAAAAACACAGTTACAGATGTTTCTAAAAAAAGGAAACTAAAATAAGATGTCACCAATTGTAAATTTCAATCATAAACACTACTTTTCTACCATAAATAATATTATCTAAAAATAATAAATCAGAACTAAATTTATAACACACATTATATATATATTTCTTTTTATATTATTAATATTTAATAATTATTAGTAATTTTATTATATATTTCATATAATAAATTATATTATTAATCTTATTATTATTAATATTAATTTCATAATTTTTTTAATAATTTATTTTAATTATTAAAATTTAGAATTAATTAAGTTTAGTTAATTTTTTAATATTAATTTAATAATATTAATATTATTATAATAGTATTTATAATATTAATATTAATAATAATATTATTAATATATTTAAAATTAAATAATTATTATTTATTAATTACTTTTAACAATATTACATTTTTTATTAAATATATATTAATAAAATATATATTTAAATTATTTATTAATTATTTAATAATAACGTATATATATATATATATATATATATATATATATATATATGTTATATTATAGATAATAATTATGAATATTCGAATAATTTACCAAAAAGGTTAGAATTGACGTATACCATGGAAAATAAAAATAATAATAAAAAAAAAAAGAGAAAAAGTTTGATTTGAATTTATGACGCAGCTGTGAATTCATACACATATCGAAAGGAATGAATCGTCCCTAGTTTAATATGGTGGACGATGACGAAGTGGTAGCGGCAACGTAAAGTCGTTGTGTCGTCTTCGTCGTCTTCTTTGGTAATCGACTCATTATCTCTCGGGGGATAATTACGGTCGGTCAAGGTGTAATTAACGACGCTTCGATGCGAGGGAATCATAGTGCCCTGTAGAAACGAAATAAGAAAAAAAAAAACGTTCAAAGGAAAAAGGAGAAACATCAAAGCACTTACGCGTGATCACTTGCTTTTATCTCCAAAATCTTTTTAATGTATTTTTTTTTCTTTCTCTCTCTCTCTCTCTCTCTCTCTCTCTTTCTATGGTTTTTTTTCCTTTTCTTCTTCTTCTTCTTTATTATTTCTCTTTCCCATATTCTTTTTTACTTTTTTGTCCCCTACCCCATTTTCCCATTTTCCCATTTTCCCAGTTTCCCAGTTTTCTTTTCCATTACTCGTTCGTTTCCCATCGAATTCCGGGTTCATATTATTCTTTCCAACACCATAAAAAAATAAGAGATTCCCATCTTTTTATATCTTTTTTTTTTGTAAAGGACAAATGGGCAACTTTGCAATACCAAAGAAGAAGAAAAATTATTGTCCTGATGTTTTGTTTTGTTTCTTTTTTTGGCACCCGTAAAAATTAGCCAAAAAGAATTTCGTGGCTTTTCCCCCTTTATCTTCCTTTCACCCCATCCTACTATCCCCAACCAACACTTGGGTTTCATTTCATGCCCAACATTGCCACCACCGCCTGAGGAATCGTTCACGTTTTTTTTTTCTTTTCTTTTTCACGACTTTCGTGTATATACCTGCGGTCGGCTGAAAATACCTTTCTCTTTCTTTTCATGTTTTTTTATTTTTTCTCTTTTGTACAATACTCCCCCCAACCACCACCACCATACCCTTCATCCTTTTCCATGTTGTGTCACGTTTAAGAGTAAACACTTGTTTTCTTGACCTGTTACAATGTTATTTTCGCACATTATTATATTATATATATATATATATATATATATAATATTCTTCTTGAATGAAGGGTGAAATTTTAACTTAAGTCAGATTATTTTTCCCTTTTTCCTATTCTTTCTTTAATATAATTTAATGTTTAATAATAACATTACCAATTTTTGTTTATGGTATAATTCTATTTTACGAGATACAATTAATTATTATTTAAGGATTATGAAGTTGAAAGAATTTAGAACGTAAAATAAAAATTATTTTTCAAATTTTCCCACATAATTTTCTTTCCTTTTCTTTTTCTTTTATTCTTCTTTTTTTTTCTTATATAAATCCCATAAATCTTTTTCTTTGAAAATTCTTTGTTATTTTCTAAGTCAGTAAAAGATGATTGTACGAGTGAATCAGACAATAGAAAATGTATAAATATGAACAAGTTAAATAAGAAAAGTTAATAAAAAATACACATACAAGAGTGAGACAGAAAGAGTATGTTTCTTTTTCTCTCTTCTCTTTCTTTAACCAGTGAGGAAAAAAAACACACACACGACGACGACGACAACAGCGACGACGAAGAAACTTCGACTTGGAAACGCAACGGCAGGTGGAAAGTTTGCTCGAAATTTATAGCTGTTTACAAGGAACGAAATAGTGCCTAACTAACATATAGGATTCGACGATATGCCATGATACCAAAAAAAAAAAACATATTATCAAATAATAGAATAGAATAGAACAGAATAGAATAGAATAAAAATTCGTACTATTTTTTTAATTAAAACGACAAATTTTTGATATCATAATTTACCCTTCGTTGAATTTAACAAATAAATTCTTTTCATTTATAAACTAATTGCTAATAAAAAAAAACAAACAACATTCTTCTAAATGTATCAAAGTACATACATGTATATATACATACATTAAAGAAATAAAAAAAATTAGCCAAAAGGACCAATCATTGATTGATCCAAAAAATAATGATAGATATATCGAAAAAATAAATAATAATATCTCGAAAGATAAATAAAATAAAAGTACATATATAAATTACATAACTGAACGAAAAATATAGGTACGTAGTGAACGATTCGAACGATTGGATACAGCTGCCTGCCTTCTTGCTTGCAACTCGCCATTGCTGGTGCTGCTGCTGCAGTTGTTGCAGTTGCAGTTGCTGTTACCAGCGATTTTCGAGACCCGCATCTTTGCAATCGTCATTGCGATCGATGGTATAAGAACATTTAGAGAATACGAAATATTACGACCAGAATAAAGATGAAAATGAAGAAAAACGAAGAGAAACGAAGAAAAACGAAGAAAAACGAAAAAGAAGTGGGGATGGATTCGAAAGAACGGACACGCGAACGCAATTTCTCGCTCATTCAAAGAATCGTGGGTGTGGGAATCACCTCGTTAACTATTTACACGTGTCGTGCGCGTGTCTCTTCTTCAACAAGCGGGAGAAATACAGAAGAATGAAGGGAGAGGGAGAAGGAGGTGGTGGGAGGTTAGGGAGAAAAGGGGAGACCCAAGAAGAAGGCCACGTTTAAGTCCGAAGACTGTGTGACGTAACGCGTGACATTAAGCGAGCTCCTGGCCCACAGGCAGGTGGCAGGTGTATCGGGGCCCAAAGATGGTTCCTGATGGTACAAGTTTTCTTCGCGCGTGCGTGCATGCGTGCGTGCGTTCGTGCATGCTTGCTTGCATGCTTGCATGCTTGCAACTCGATGATCTCGATCCTTCTAGAGGTGTCCTTTCATAGTGCAACGATTCATGGTGAGCTGGGAAGGAAGAAAATTATGTGTCAAAGATCGAACTTTGTTAAACGTTGTTTGTTTTTCACGGAGGAAGTTATGTTCCCTTTTTTTTTATTATTTTCTGCAGATTTTATATTTTTATTCCTTATTTGGATTGATTGTTTTAGCGTAATTGTAATTTAGTGTAAAACTTTGCACTTGAATGGGGAATCGAGAAATTTCATTTCACATATCATCAACAACTTACAAAGCATTTTTAATAGAAAAAAAATCATATTCACGTATTATAAATAAATGACATATGTGAAGTTAAAAGAAAAATCATAGTTGATATATTGTAGACTGAATTCAATTTGTTCTATTTGTTATTTTATTTTTTATTGTCTCCGTAGCGGAATCCTCGAGAGGTTAAAGGGTTAAAATAGTAATTTGTAATTGAATTTATTAAAGTGTCTAATTAATTTTATAACGTTATATTAAAAGTACTTGAAAAATATTGTGTTGAAATATTCCTCATTTTTATTTAATTTGTAGAAAAATTTTATTTTTTTAAAGAATACATGTAAGAAGAGACCAAAAAAAAAAAAAGGATAAACAAATTTATGAATTTGACTTTTTAATAATAACATAAAAGAATATTTTTATGAAAGTTAATAATCGAAAATTAAAACGTTTCTCTATAGGTCGTTATGTATTATATACGCTTGTTAAACGAGAATTCCCGCTAACTCTCACAACATGAGAAAGTTTCCATAAATATTATTAGAACAAGTTTAATCGTCTTAATTCTTTGTCACGTACAAGTAAATATGACAAATCATTTTTAATTATTATCATTAGTTAGATCAAATTTCTCTCGAGATAATAAATTTGAAAACAAGATTGTACCTTATTAATCCCAATATATCATAATAATAATATATTCAATTGCAATTTTTCTTCAAAATTGAACAATTTCTCTCGTTGATCCATGATATCTGTCCACCCTTTTATCAAAAAATCATTTCTCGTGTTAACGATAAGATAAAAATGTCAAATCATCAAGCACAGTATTGATAAAAAAAAAAATCAGTCGGATAGTAATTAAAGCAAAAGCTTTAAATTTAGTCAAGGTGTCGATAGAGAGACCGTAGAGACAACCATTCAAAGAGGGGAGGAGGAGATGAAGAAGGTGAAGGAGGTAGAGTCTGCTAAGACGCAGGTGACGAGTCCGGTGGTCTTCTTCGGGGGCTCAACTAACTAACATATATATATATATATATAAACACGTATGTATCGATTTGAAGGGGATCGTACGCATGAGTGTATATGTGTGTGTCACCGTATACGAGGAAGATGACGTTCTTTGGCTCGACGAACAAGAAGAAGAAGAAGAAGAAGAACTCTCGCGCACGGGACAGATCGAAAAGAGATAAAAAAAAAAATAAAAAAAAAATGAAAAGAGAGGACCGTGCGGGCTCTCGCGAGTATTATAAAAAAAAATATATATATATATATATATATATATATATATATATATATATATATATATAGATAAAAAGAGAGTGAGAGAGAGAACACGAACCTGTGAAATGGTATTCGACGAAGAACCGGGTTGGAGGGCGCGTGGCAGAGTATGGTTGCAGCTGCCGTTCGTCGTTTCATGTGCGTGTGAGATCTATCTATCTCTCTCTCACTCTCTCTCATTATATTACTCTCTCTCTCTCTATCTTTCTTCACTTTCTCGTGGTAGGTGAGCCACGAGCCTTTTTCTCTCTCTCTCTCTTTTTCTATCTCCATCTTCTTATCTTTCTTCTTAACTTCATCTCTCTCTCTCTCTCTCTCTCTCTCTCTCTCTCTCTTTCTCTTTCTCTCTTTCTCTCTTTCTGTCGCACGCGCCCATACGATTCGCTTGGACGATATTGTGGCGCGCGCCAAGACTCATTAACGCGAAACTCCTGCGTCTCGTTCTACTACTCGTTAGTCGTCCTTCGTACTCACCCAGTCTTTTTCCCCCCCCTTCATCGCTACCCTTCTCTCCCACCACCCAACCTTCTTCCTCTTTCTTATCCCACTAGCTCATTCTCAATCTTTCTCTCTCTGTTTCTTTTTATCATCTCACATTCTCGCGACCACTTTCCACCATTTTCAGTCATTGAGAAGGAGGAGGAAGGAAGAGGGGAGTTTGCCGCCGGCTAAAAACGGCTTTTCGGGATTGCGCTTTAATTAAGACGAAAGAATCGTCTCGCATCAAAGAGTGCTCACCATTTTGTTTTTAACGAACTTACCCCCCCCCACCCCACTCCCCACTTTTTTTTCGACTTTCGCAATCAGATCGGATTTTTTGTTTTTAGTGCAAGTTTTTATATTTGGAACGATCTTTTTCGATTGATCTTATAAATGTTTTTCAAGATACGATTTTTTTATTTTTAAGAAATTGACATTTTTGTTACGAATTAATTTGAAGTATTTTTTTTTTTTTTTTTTTTTTGAAGTACTTTTAAACAAGAAATTTGTGTTTATGCGAGCGTTTTAATTTTAAAATCCAATATATTCCGAACGATATTGCTAAATATCCGTTATTATTTTATATACGTGTAAGTAGTAATAGTAGTGGTTAGTATCCTTTTGTGTATTCTTTCATAAATTTTTGTGAAAGTTTCCGCTATTTCGACTGATTATATTTTACCGCCGTTACCTCTGTTGCCGCCTTTGATCTTCTTGGCACTACTACTAGTATTACTACTACAACTCTTTACGCATATTACGAAAAGATATTATTACATACATGTATTTTGGTTGTTTTATTCTTAACTTCTTTCACGAAAAAAAGAAAATGAAAATAAAAATCAACGAAATGTATTTTTTAACACCGAAATCTATCGACATTTCATTTCAATTAAACGAATTGGTTTATTGATAAACGTTGTATTTTCTTTTTCTTGTATTTTTTTTTTTTTTTTTTAACAATTTAATATCATGTAATAATCAATTCAATGGGAGTTTAAATAATAATAAATAAAAAAAACGATCGTTAGAAAATAACGTAACACACTATTAAAAATCGATCACCTGTCTTGATAAATTAAATTGTTTGAATTAATAGTTGAGTTGTATGTTTTTTTTTCTGGTAAATATTAATATTCTTCAATTTAATCGACGTTGATGAAAAAACTTAGTCCAGTGAACTCTCTCTCTCTCTATTTTTCTTTTTTTTTCGTAATTAAAAATGATTGAGATCTTTATTAGTTAAATGTTTAACGATAAGCTATCTTTATTTATTTCGTAGATCCAAGCAATAAGTTTTCATGAATAACGATAGACCACTCAACTCGAATAGAACTTTAACAACGTTGTTGTCTCCTGCCGTGAGGAAAAGAAGCTTTGAGAAAAAATTATTTAATGAGGAGAAGAAGAACGAGAGATCGTTTCGCGTTGTGTATCAACTTGGGTAGTCAAAAAATTGTTTAGATAGAATTCGATTCTCCGAACTTCGGCATCATTTGCATGCTACATGCTGTGTCTTATATGTTATTCGAAGGTTCCTCTTTTGCCATACAGGTCAGTTCAGACAGTAGACCTATTTTAATTTTCAAGATTTTAAGATTATTTCAACAATTTTTTTTTTTCTCATATTACTTTCACCAATTTTCATTTAAGTTACTATATATAATAATAAATTATATAAAATAATAATTATAAAAATAAAATTAATAATATATAATATAACGTTAATATAAAGTATATAATATATAATATATAATATTATATCATTAATATTAATATTAATATTAATGACTTATAATATTAAAATATTAATTAATATAATATACAATATTATTATATTAATATTATATATAATATATTATATATATATATTATTATGTATATTATTATTCATATATTATATATTAACGTTATATATATAATAAATTATATAAATATAAATTAAATATTTTTTTAAATAGAATTGATTATTGTGAAAACGATACAAGTAAATATATACATACATGTAAATTAAAATTTACAATGTATCTTATAATATTTTATATGAATATTTATAGATTACTATGTCATACGTTATGATATAATGAGTAATGAGTTCGATGAAAATTTAATAGCACATACACACACATACACACACATATAATGTCTGATGAATTTTATTCAACATAGTCATCGATTGATCGATTGATCGATACAAGAAAATTATAAAAACTTCGTATAAGACTCGTACATCTTATAAATCAAGGTGTAGATCGATCGATAGATTGGTTGTGAGAGAAAGAAAAAAATTTTTTTTTTTAATTATCCAAGGTTAAGGTTCTTTCATGTATAAGATCTTTATCCTATTTTTTACTTATCAGTCGTACAAGATTTCAGTCGATTTGCGATATAATTTGCAATTTTTCTTATGCTTATAATTAATCAAGAAGTTTTTTTTCTTTATTTTTAGAAAAAAGATTTTACAAATTCGTAGATATTTTCCGATGTAATGGATAACGCGAACTAACACCATAACATTTATGACCGTCTCCGTGAATTCTTTTTTTCCGTTTCCTCGGCGAGAAAACCCATAAAACTTTGTCGTACACCTGGACGCAAAAACAGTCCCCTGGTCTTTGCACTTTAAACATACACGTCCGATGAATAATCATTCTACATCTTGCTACGATAATGCTAATATTTTTTTATTCTTCTTTTTTTATTTTCGAATAATGTAACAACTCTCTCGGATAGAAAACTTTGAATTTTATTCTTTTCATTCATTTTATCAAACGTTAAATTTGCAATACGAGTTCTTATCGATTCATAAAAGATTCAAACATATAAAGTATGTATAAAAATACATTCTAAAAAATGAACGATATTTAATAAAAGTTTATATTTTGTTCTATATAATTAACCCTTTGAGTACTGAATACTTTTAACTAATTTATTATTAACTAGATTCTAATAATAAATTATATTTAATAATAAAAGTTTTTCTTTTTGAATATAATTTAATTAATTAATATAAATATTAAATTT
Source organism: Polistes dominula (assembly GCF_049000335.1). Classification (NCBI taxonomy): domain Eukaryota; kingdom Metazoa; phylum Arthropoda; class Insecta; order Hymenoptera; family Vespidae; genus Polistes; species Polistes dominula. The sequence continues at coordinate 1,532,002 of NW_028301116.1, read as the reverse complement.
AATATAAAATAATTAATTAAATAAATAATAAAAATACTTATATTTCTATAAAAATAAAATAATATAATATAAAATTTATAATATTTATATAAAAATAAATAATATAATATTAACAATATTTATATCATTATATATTAAATAAATAATTAATTAAATTTACAATAACTATTTTAAATTAGTATTAACATACACGTATATGCGTCGATAGACCACTCTGGTAATTTTTACCAAATGCATATGTGCATCTATAATACTCTAAGGGTTAATTATATAGTTGATTAGAGATTAATTATATAAATATATCATAGAACAATGAAACATTAGGAAGAAAGATAAAACGGACCTTATAATCAATGATATCGAAATAAAATATATTAAACCCAGAATCCACTGTTTATCTTCTAGAAATTTTCTTTCACTCTCATTTCATTTATATATCTGCAGGATAATTTTCTCTATAGAAAGAGAGAAAGAGATATAAGAAGAGTAATAATCCTCGAGGCGAAGTAGACTAAAGCTAGACGTCGCTAGAAACCGGTCTTTGTAACAAAAAATAAAAAAGAAAAAGAAGAAGAAAAAAATCCATGCAACGGGCTTCTCTTGATAGTAAGAACGGCACACGTTCTTTGAAATTGCCAACGTTTACTGGGTTAGTGTTGTGCACCTTGTCCGAGTTTTAAACGTCGTATGAGCGGATCTTTCTATCTATCTATCGTCGTAGTAGTAGTTTTCCTTCTCCTTTAGTTTCCCTCCTCCTCCTCCTCCTCGTCTTCCTCCTTCTCCCGTTTTGCTACCATGCAACTAAACCAATCCAAGAGAAGAAGACTCCTGCTATTTCTTCATTTTGATCATGCGGGTCCGCCGGCGACATACCGCGTGACTATATACGTCTGGGTACCTACTGGCCCATACCAAGGTTGTTATACGGGATACACTGGCCTGGTCTGACAACCTGCTTGCTTGCTTGCTTGCTTGCTTGCTTGCTTGCTTCGAACGATCCTCTTTTCCCTTTCTTCTTCCTCTCCCTCTCAATTCGCCGTTCGCTAAAGCCACCACCACCACCACGATCACCATAACCATCACCATCACTATCACTACTACTACCATCATCATCATCATCGTATTCTTCGTGTAGTATCTCGTCCTCGTCGTCGTTGTTGTTGTGTCATTGTCGTTGTCGTTGTCGTTGTCTTTCGCGAAAAAGACAGCAAAATCGTACCTCGTTCGCGAGTTCTTTTCAATTTCTTTCTTTTTTTTTGGTATTTTTTTTTACGATCAAACTTTTAGATAACCATTCACAAAGTTATCGGATTTTTTTCTTCTTCTTTTTAATTATTTTATATTTAAATTTATTCCAAATACCACTTGTCAAGATTTGTAGTAATCAGATAACGTATTGTCGAATGTATATATATATATATATATACATATATATATACTTTAAATGAGTTTAAACTTATTTAAAGATATAAATACTAACCTTATTACATTGGATTAAAATTCTATAATCACACTAATAAAATAATATAATACAATAATAATAACTAATTTGCATCGTATAAAATATATATATATATATATTGGTTATTATAAGATTTACTACAGAATCAATATTATAAATAATCCTTGATCCTTGCTAAATATCACATGTAACAAAAACAATAAAAAAGACACATACACATACACATATAATTATCCTTCGACCGTTATCAGCTGACAACGGAGGAACGCGTAGCAAGCGAGTGTTAAAGAAGATTACAAAAAGATGAAAGAAAAATCATGGGGGGAAAAAAAGTTAAAAAAATATGATAGAGGAAGAGAATTAGTGGTGGCTAAGAGAACGAACGAAGAAGAAGAAGAAGAAGAAGAAAAATAAGAAGAAGGTCGTTTTATAAAGGGGTGGAGTTTCTCCCCAGTTAATGACTCGGCCACTTTATGCGACAACCGTATCAAAGAAAGACACAGAGAAAGGTAGTGGGGTGGGATGGGATGGGGTAGAAGGGGGAGGGTAGACAGATAGGTAGGTTGGTAGGTAGGTAGGTAGGTTGGTAGAACTCTTCGCGGATGATTTTTCGAATTTGTGTTTGAATGTGGGCACATAGGGGCTGATCTTACCAGCAATCTACCTTGAATGCGAGAAAAGACAACTTAAAGGACAACAACAACGATAAGGAGTAGGAAGAAGAAGAAGAAGAAGAAGAAGAAGAAGAAGAAGAAGAAGAAGAAGAAGAAGAAGAAGCAGAAAAAGAAGAAGAAGAAAACGAAAAAAAAGTAGAAAAAATAGAAGAAGAAGAGGAGGAGGAGGAAGAAGAGGGGGTGGGGGGGGTAGGAAAGGAGGTATTACTCGCGTGCGCGTGAGCACGCGCGCGCATTCAAAAGGCAGGTGCTCTGTTACTACTACTCGACTCTTTTAAAGTTCCTTTCTCGTTTGAACCATCGTTTCGTTGGTAGAGGTGGGGACAGGAGAGGGTTAGGGGGTAAAGAGGGTAGGGGGTTTCTCTCTCGTATCTTTTAATACTACCAGTCGTCTCTCCTTCGTAAAGAACACTCTGCCGGGAACCGAAAGAAGTAAGTATTAAGTACCTTCTACGCATCTGCTCTTCTCTCTCTCTCTCTCTTTTTCTCTTTCTCTTACTGTCCGAGGTGTACACACACACACACATACGAATCACTGAATGAGTGAGTGAGTGAATTTTGGATGGACCCACTCGTGGAAGCCCACAACCCGTCTTCTTCTTCTTATTCTTATTCTTCTTCGTCTTCTTCGTTGTTATAGTCGTTGCCGGCAAAGGTAAAAAAAAAGGGAAAGGCGAGCCACGCGCCAACCATCCCCACTATGGCTACCTACCATCATCATCATCCACACGATAGTAGTCGTGGTGGTGATGGTGATGGTAGAAGAAACTTTTTCGGATCTTGTTCGGATCTTATTCTTTTTCCTCTTGAGATTCCTTGTTTCTTTTTTTGTGGTTTATTTTTTTTTACTACTGTGACATCCGGTCTCCCTTTTTTCCATTTCTACCACCCCTCCCACCCCTACTCATTCATTCTTAACTCTTTCTTGAGTTTGATCGAACCGACTGTTTTGTTATTTTTTTTGTTTTGTTTTATTTTATCGGTTGTCTTTCATCTCTTCTCATCCCCCCTTTTCACCCCAACCCTTTTTTGGTATGTAATATGAAAGTAAAGGTTAATATGAGACTTATGTGTAACATATTCGTTCAGATTGATCATTTGTTATAAATTTTGTTCAGTTTTATTAATACTTAATATTATATATTTTTAATTAATAATTTCTATTCGTTGATTTTTTTTTTTAAATTTGTCAATCTCAACATTTCAATCTGTAAATCTTCGAGTTTTAATCTGTTACAGTATTTGTATTAAAATCGATAAAAAATTGTCAAATCTATTACTTCGTTATTTTGTTTAGTATTGATCATTGTAAATTAATTAAAATAAATATAATTAATTAACAATAATGTTTAATAATTCGAACAAATTCTTTCGAATATTTCATCCCACACCATAGAATATTTTTCTTTCGTAAATACTGTTCATTCATAGTTCCCCATAGTTTCTGATTCCTGCAATTAGAACGACGTGTAGTAGTTGGACTTCTTAGAATTTTCAAGGTTAAAAATAAATAAAAAAAATTAGAAAGAAAGAGAGAAACGAAGAAAAAAGTTTGAAATGGCGATCACACGCACAATATCCACCCACTTCGTCCGTTATTTTCAATTCCTTTTATTCATGCTTTTAAAAACGTTCCCGGCTTTATTATCGATATATATATACTCAGACCTAAGTTCTGTCATTATTATACTCATTGATAAACGATCATGACGAACAATAAGCTTCCTTCCCCCTCAAACAGCTCTTTACCAGCCGGATACGACTAGTTCCGAGTTTTTCTGACCCTCTCTTCCTCTTTCTTTTCAGAATTCACTCTCTTTTCAGAAGTATGTAGGTAACTTTTGTGAATTTTACGTTGTGATCGTAATCTTACCTAAATTTTTAAAGTAGCCATACCATCGTGAAAACCGTAACAATGTTGTGTTGATCGATCTATTTTAATATCTTTTTGAAAAAGGGGATCTATTTTTATGAAGTGATAGAACCTATATATAGAAAATCTTTTGACAAGTAGAATTTTTTTGATATATCTAAATCTTATTCTAGATCTTCTTGTCAAATGGTATTGAATCGTCTAGATACTGTATTCAAAATATTTGAAAAATATATTTTAAATATACTCAAGTAGATTTGTATTATTTGATCATAAATATTAAATAATATTTATTATTTATTCCATAGAATTACAAATTAATATAAATAAAATAAAATAAAAATAAATTAATATTGTTCATTCCATTGAATTCCAAATTAATATAAATAAAGTAAAATAAAATAAAAATAAAATAAAAAAGAAATAAATTAATATTGTTCCTTCCATTGAATTCCAAATTAATATAAATAAAGTGAAATAAAATAAAAATAAAATAAAATACAAATAAATTAATATTGTTCATTTCATAGAATTCCAAATTAATATAAATAAAATAATATAAAAATAAATTATAATATTATTCATGCCACATAATTCCAAATTAATATAAATAAAATCAAATAAAAATAAATTAAAATATTACTATTGTTCATACAATCAAATTAATTTTTTATTTATTGTTCATTTAGAATTCTTAATAAATATCTAAATCTTATTCTCAATCTTGTCAATTAATATGAAATCCTTTAGATACTTTACTCAATACTTGAAAAGATATTTTAAATATACTAAAATTACTTTCTATTATTGAATAATAATTATTAATTATTATATATTAAATAATTATTTATTTTTTGTACAAATAAATAACTTTTGTTCAAATATAATAATAATAATCTATAAAAATATTTCGTGGGAGTTGAATGTGTCACGTGTTGAAACCGTTGGCTTATTTCGCGAGAAAGCACCATATGGTTGTAAAGTTAGCGGCATCGCGTTATGTTTTCGTTACCGTTTTACCATGAAAGGTTTTGTGCGTGCTACCAACTGGTAATTACCTACCGCGAACCCACGCAAAGGCTGATTCTAATATATTTCTCTCTTTCTCTCTTTCACACTTTTCCCCTATATTTCTATCTTCTATTATTTTGTTTGTTAGGAATGGATGGGTAGGTGGTTGTAGGTCCCATCGAATAAAATAAAGTAAAATAAGTAAGGTTAACAAAAAGAAAAAAAAAGAAATAAACCTTTATGCGTGTCAGGACGTACCTACCCCACGTAACCGAAAATGCGTGGGAAATATGCACAGGGGGTGCAGGAGGAGGGGGGTCACATTACGTTACGATTACATCGTGCATGGTACGGGGTTTGTCGGGTTTTTTTTTTTTTTTTTTAAAGAAACAAAAATTATCTTGGATTTCAGTTTTTTGATCTAACCGATGTCACACATCGTGGGATAATATTTTTTATGTTTTTTTTTTATATGAGACACAAGAGAATATTTTTTTCTTTATATTTTTATTGTTATCACTAAACAAATAAAAAAAAATATGATTAATATTTCAGGATCATAAGAATAGATAGGATTTAATGGACTTACCGTTTGTTCAAGATAATATTTCAATTTCTATCATTTTCTTTTTTTTATTGCTTTCTATATCTCTTTGTTTGTTAAATGAAGCATAAGACAAATAAGATTACCAGAATTGTTTTAATTAAACATCCATTAAATAAAATCCGATCGATGTTTCGATCCTATCTTCGATATGTTGATCGCAAGGACTTTCAACTTCATTCTTTTCAATCGATAAACGAGTTTCAGTAAGTTAAACTGTTCGAGTCTTTATCTTATAAAGAACCCGAATGACACTTAAGATATTCTTAGAAAGTTAATAAAGTTATATATTTATTATTAATATATAATTTACATATCTAAAATATAAATTTTATATTTTAATATATTATATTATTATTATTATTAATATAATTTTAAAAATATATATTTAAAAAAATAAAAAAAGGTATTTTAATAAAAAAAATAATTAATTTATTAACACAAATTAATAAAACATATTATATATATTATAATAATGTATTATAAAAATATTTATTATTATTATAAAATATTAAATAATAATTTATATATATTATTAATATATATCTATATATATATATATATAATTTAAAATTTAAAATTTAAAATATAAAATTAAAAATTTATAATTTATATTTTTAATTTTTTATATAAATATATATAAATAAATAAATAAATAAAATCATATTTAAAAATTTGCAAATACAACATTTACGATATTAAACCATTTTTTTTATTTTTAATGATAAATAAAAAGAAAAACATATTTCGTAAAATTAGGAATTATGAAAAGAAAAGAAAAGAAAAGAAAAAAAAAAGAAAAATGTCAGAAAAACCTAAGAGATAATCCCCTGTTTTGACATATACACCCTAGGTGGTACCGTTCTGAACCTTTCCACCCGTCATGGATCTTTTCAGCATCTGCCACTCTGCTTAAATATCTTTCTCTCTCTCACTCTTTCATACTTTCACTCACACTCATTCTCATTTTCCTTCACCCTCTTAGTTTTCTTCGTACATTCGAACATTTTGCAGAATTCAGTGATTCACGTGATTCATCCATAATAAAATAGATGTTTCTAGAAAAAGGGTTAGGTTATATTCCATGGTAGGAGTAAAAAGGGATAGGAAAAAGTAACGCACGCGTTAATCGTAAGATCCATTCGCGCGTGCCCGCATCATCTCACTGCAGCAGCAGCAGCAAACACACATACACACATATACACACACACACACACACACACACACACACCTGCGTAGAAATCTCGGATGAAAAAGTGATGGAAAATTCAAGACCTGGAATGGTCCATGGTTCCTTCCATTCGTATCACAGCTGCCACTTCTTTCCATCGATACCGCTTGATGTCTTATTCAAATGAGATGCACCGAAAGTATGCACCGAAAAAGGGTGAAATAAATAAAAGAAATGGGAGAAGAAATACAAAAAAAAGAAAAAAAAGAGAAAGAAAGAAAAAGGATATCAAATACGGGCACGATTTCTCATCATCTCTTTCAAATGGGGGAATATTTTCCACGTTTATATATCGAGTATTATCATGAAAAAAGGGTTTTTGCTCGATTTATTGATGGGTTATACAGATGATTCCATTTCAATATTGCAAAAGCAGATGCATATTTTTACCCCAAAATTGTTAAATTCAACGCATATCGATGTACGTTCTTTAAATCTTTTGTTAAATTCAAGGAGAAATCTTTCATACAAAACTTCCTATCTTTATTTTATATGTATTTGTATGTGTATCTCTTTTTATTTTTCAAAGGATATTCTGATTGAAAAGTTTGAAAAGAATTCTCATCTTTTTCTTTTCTTTCTTGTCTTCTTATAGATCGATTGTTTATATTTTTATATAATTTAGTATTAACAATTGACGTATCATTGGTATTATTTTAACTATATTGTAACTTAAAATGATATTAATTTTATTATATATAATTTTTTATTATATATCATTATAATGTATTATATATTATATTTTTATTATATATATAAATAATAATATTATATATAATATAATATAATATTTTTATATATAATAAAATTAATATCATTAATAACATTTTCATTATATGTTTATATATACTATAAAATATAAAAATATAAAATAATAAAATATAAAATATAAAAAATAAAAAATAAAAATCAAAAAATATAAAAAATATAAAATAATAAAATATAAAATATTAAATAATAAAATATAAAATATAAAATATAAAAAATATAAAAAATATGGAATATAAAAATATAAAATAATAAAATATAAAATATAAAAAATAAAAAACAAAAAATATAAAAAAAATATAAAATTAATATTATATATATATAGTGTTCTTTTATAAATAATATAAAAGAAAAAATTACATAAACCAATTACATTTTTCTTTCTAAAACAGGTAAAAATTTCCACAAATAATTTCGTGAGAATTATTCGAATTTTGTTGTTATTTTTTTTCAAGTAAGGAATAATTATACTTTGTTTTCTTTTTGTAAAATTATTTTCTATATACACGTATTTTAAAAAGAAAGTTAAAAGAGAATAGAAAAATAAAAAAAATAAAAGGAACCATCAACAACAATTCCCTTTGATACGTTATTTATGATGGTATTTAAGTAAATTATGCCACCATTGTTGCACATTCTACCTTTTACCTTACGATAAAGGATAAAAGGATAATAAATATTATAGAAAAAAATGTAACAAACCGGTAAACATATACAAGAAGGCCAAAAGTTACAACGACCTAATTAAAGTAATTGGCAGCTGTTCAGAAGTCGTAAGCATTTTTTACTCAATTATCGATGCAACTATGCATGATAAGTGTTCTTGAACGGTTCTTGAGCGTTCGATTATTTTTTTTTTTTTTTTACCAAGAGTGGGAATCGTTACATGCTTTTAAGATTCTTATGAAGAGAATGAGATCTATTGAATTCATTGTTCGACACCTTTATATCTTTGATCAATTGACCCAATAACAACGAATATGTGTGTGTTTGTGTGTGTGTGTGATTGTGATAATGATTATTAAGAAATTATAGAAACCTACTTTTTTTTTCTTCATTCTTATATTTGATTAACGTTTCATACAATTTTTTTTTTAAACAAATATATAAGAATATTTTTGTGTTAATATTGGTTTTTATAAAAAATTATTTAAATAAATTATTAAAATTTTATATTAATTTATTTTAATATTTTTAAAAATATTTTTTATAATTAAATTAATATTTAAAATTTTATATTAATTAATTTTATAATTATTAAATTTCAATAATAAGATATTAGTATATATACATATACACTTAAATATTTAATATTAAAATATTAGGTGGTTCGGAGAGTCGTTTCGTTTTTTGCTGGCGCAATAATGGCATTAGTTGATGCAAACCGATAAATAGTAACACGTGGGATCGATGAGAGGTTAAATTTATCAAATTCAATTATTTATGACCACTTGAAAGGTTTAGGTTTAACCTCGAAGCAAAAATTATCTTCATTTTTACAAAAGAAAAACGAAACGACTTTCCGAACCACCTAATATATTCTTGACAATATCTGTTATTAATGATATCGAGTAGCATAAGTTTAGCATTGACACAAACTGAATGCTAGTGTTGAAGTATGTGTGTGCATATCATATAAAAAATAAATCTCATACACACGAATGGAAAGAAGATGATTCGTAGAGAGTTCGATTGTAAATAAAAAAAAAAAAAAAAGAAAGAAAAAATATACGCAAGTCACGGAACGAATCAAAGACGACTAGAAGAAGTACGTAGAAATATGATATAGGTAGATTCAGGGTAAGGTAGTCGTCAAAGGGATAAGGGAACGAACTTACGCGCGCGCGCCAGGAGGGTAGCCAGGTGCGTACTCCCGCATATAAGTGATTGCCAGGAAAAACGAGCGAGGGTGGGTAAGAAAAAAATGGTCTTTTGCCATGCAGGCAAACGGACGTTGTCATAATCGTGGGGCTTGTGGTGATAAAAGGCAGATCAAATAAGTGTTAAGAAGATAGATATTAAACTTCTGAGAAAACACGAGCTACATGACCACTAAAACTTCAACTTTGATTTTTATTCAATTTCATTTTTTCTTTTTTTTTGTTATATATATATAAATATATGTATAACAAAAAGATTAGGGATGTTTATTTATAGTATTATTAAATTAAATAATTATATATGGGATTATTAAATTATATATTTATACATTGGATTGAATATATAATTAAGAAATTTTAATATTAAATATTTATATGTACAATTTTATATAAAATTAATAAAATATTAATTAAATATTTATATATAATATTATTAAATAAAATATTTATATACTAGATTGTATATATAATTAATAAAATATTAATATTAAATATTTATATATAGAATTTTATATAAAATAAATAAAATATTAATTAAATATTTCTAAATAGGATTTTAATAAAATTAATATAATATTAATTAAATATTTCTATATAGGATTAGATATATTTATTAAAATATTAATTAAATTTTTAATTAAAATTTATATATAGGATATTATATAAAATTAATATAATAATAATTAAATATTTATATATAGGATTATTAAATTAAATATTTATATATAAGATTCAATCCTAAAACGTATAATCCCATTTTTTTTAAACATTTAATTGAATCCTGTTTATTTATTTTTTAATTAAAAAAAAAATACAAATAAAATAAGTATATATAAAATTTTTTTAAAGATTCCATTTGTTATCTTGAATAAATAAAATCAAACTACGATTATCTATAATTCTATGGCAAGGAAAAAAGAAACAAACAAAAGCAAATTAATCGAAGCATTGAATAATTTATCGACTAATTAAATTCGCTCATGCTTGAAACGTCGCATATATATATATCCACGAAGGAAGGGTTGAGGGGCAAGGGAGGAAGGGAAAATTTCAACGTTCGAGAATTCTCGAACATTTCAAGTTACGACTGTCGTAATTTTTACATTCGATAAGATCGTGTTGTTATCGTAGGTGGGTTCCACTCTTAGGGGGAATGATTACGGGGGTGGATACGGTTGGGGAAGAAGGAGGGGTGGTATCGCACGTGTCTATCTACAATAGAGGGTAGTTAAACTTGCTCTAGACGGTTGTACGAATGGTTTAACTAATAATAATCGAAAAAAGGGGGATAAATTCCCCCGGTGTCGAGGAACGCGTTACCACCTGCAATAGGGCCAGGTGATAGTGAATGCAATCAAAGCAAGTTCCCTCCTCCCCCTCCAACCACCACCACCACCATCACCAATACGCGTTGCGTTTTTAACCCTCTCTCGGAGGAAGGTGTCACGATATTTTATTAAATTTTTATTTTTATTTTTATTATCTTGCAATGTGATTCATGTCTGTGTGCAAAAAAAAAAACAAGCTAATTAAATTTCATAATATGAAAAAAAGAAAAAAATAATAAAAGGTGATAGTGATCGGAAAAAATCTTGACGTGGGATTAAATGTATGACGGTTGTTTTAAAATAAGACAAAAAAAATAATAATAATAAATTAATTTGCGTAGTATTTTAATTAACTTGATGAAATCATTAGAGTTAATCGAAACGAGATTATATATATATAGGATTTAAAACTTTATTAAAATATTATATAAAAAAAATATTAATTAATATTATGTACATAATTTGATTAAAAAATAATTTAATATTATTTTTTTTTTAATTAAATAAAATTATTTTACATAAAAATAATGTAGATTTTTTCAATTTATTTTATTCCTAACATGAACACAGATCTATAATAATCAATTTGCATATATTATTGTTACTTATATAATATTTTAATATAAAATTAAAAAAAAAGGAAGTAGATCTTATCTTAAAACTCTTATCACCGTCTTGGAGACATAGACGATTTGAAGAAGTAATTTACAATGTATCTCTTATCATTTTATTTATTAACGACAAATACAACATATCGTTGTAATCATAACGATGATCATATTAAATATTTCAGAAGTGAAAGTTATCAAGATACACTGTGTTATGATATCTTTCATGTCTAGTTTATCACGTGTTTATTTTTAAAAATGTTGTGTACCAATGTCTTATTATTATCTACGTGGTAGATAAAAATCAAATATCTTTTCTATTTATTTTACCAATTATTATTGTCAACAAAAGTTTTTTACAACACAAGAAAGATCAGAAAAAAAATGAAGTAAATAATCATTAAATACAAATGAAGTAAATAAAAAATAAAAAAATAAATTTAAACGTGACACCAAATTAACTAATTAACTTTGATATTTTAAGCAATAGTAGGTAATCTTTATATTATAAATAATTATAATAGAGTTATTATTTTTCATTCAAACTGTTATAACATTTTACAGTAGTAAAATATTGTTAAATATTAAAATATAATATTAATTTATGAAATATTTTAAAATATTAAAATATATTAATTTATAAAATATTTTAAAATATTAAAATATAATCTTATTTTATAAAATATTTTAAAATATTAAAAATATAAAAAAATATTAAATTTATTTAAAAATTTTTATTTAAAAAAAAATATTAAAATATTATTAAAACAACGAATAATAGTCTAAAGTAAATTTTCGACTTCAAAGGATTATTATTTGTTAATATATTTAAAATTACATTTAAAATATAATAAGCATATCAAATATACATATATAAATATATGTGTAAAAATGAACAACTTTTGATGATTTAAATTCGAGTAGAGGAATCAGAGATTAAAGTTCAAACTTTGAAGTCAAAACTACTCGAGAAGGAGAGTTAATAAAATTCGATTTACAATACTCGAGAGAGCATTGATAATCCTTTTGTTTTACATTGAGCATTGCCGACTCGAACGGAGTTAAATAAGACGATTTTTTTTTTTTTAAAGTGCATAATATAAAGCGCATAAAGCGCAATGTCGTTCGAGTCACGTCCAACCAGAATAGGCACGTGCAGTATGCGTGCTTTTTAGCTTCGTCTACCGACAAAAGAATCCCCATAAGAATAATTCACGAACGAGAATAAGAAGAAAATAAAATGACCATTCCTCCCGTAGCAACAAATAATTACAAAATTGTTACAATAAATACTTTTGCAATTTACACTATCAATATTATTCAAAATATTTCAACGAAACTTCTTATTCCTGTTTAAAATAAATTTTTCTTATTTTTTTTTATTTTAAAACAATAGTAGAAAATTGTTAAATTAATGTCTGAACGATTGTATTTTTGTTTTGTTTCAATTATTTTAGCATTAATTTTATTTTGAGATTGATTTGCACGAGAATAATGAAAAAAAGGTTATAAGAAAATACAAAAGTAAAAATAAGTTGAGAAATTTTCTTCATTGAAACTCATCTTTAATCGTGGACCACATTGTTTTGCTTCCATAAGGGCTCTCTCTCTCTCTCTCTTTTTTCCCTTTAATTTTTTTCTTTTTTTGTTTCCTTCATGTTCTTTGTGTCCTATAACGCAGCACGTACCCCAGTTTCGGTGGAGTGATTTACAAGTCACTACACCGTGAAGGCAGGTGACCGTGCCGCTCCAGCGCTACTTAACACTTACACGAATCACCAAATATACGATGGAACGCGTGCCAACTTTAACCAACTTCTTTTAATAATAATAATATTAATAATAATAATAATAATAATAATAAAAATGATACAAATAATAACAACAAATAAGACTATGGAAATGAACGACGGTCAAATATGATTTATAATTTATCTGTTATACGAATCACCAAATATACTAGGGAGCGCGTGCCAACTTTAACCAACTTCTATTAATAATAATAATAACAAAAATGATACAAATAATTAAAATAATAACAACAAATAAGACTATGGAAATGAAAGATGGTCAAATATGATTTATAATTTATCTATGTTACTTCATTAAATTTGTTATTTAAATAATTTGTTTATATATGTAATTATATAATCGTTTATTATTCATCTCACATATGTTTTATAATGATAAAAAAAAAAATAATAATAATCGAGTACAAAAATTACAAATTAATTTTCGTTCTTAAATTAACCGTCTATCCTTTTTATTAATTATTTTTTGTTTAATTTTACGAAGTATACTTTAATAGAAAGGAAATATATTTTGTTGAACTCACCATGTAAAGATCGAACCTGAATTGATCTCTCATGCATGCTCATGCACACCACCCACCCCAGCCCCCTCTTTTCGTAACTCATCTTTAGCTCTCTAGAACAGCTTATAATCCAGAATATCAAGTTTTGGGTGTTTTTTTCTTACGGTTACACATTCGATGCTTACCGTATGTCAGGATGGACCACCATATGGTCCATGAGATGATCGTCTGCTTCTCTACCAGCCAGCTTTACCATCTGATGCCAAAATTTCGCATTGTTTCTCTTCAATACGAAATAAATCGCGAATTCATTTTCTTACTAATATAATAATAAAGTATTCAATATATTTATATATCTAAATTTATTAACAAAATATATTATTAGTGCGTTTATAACGAATTATGTAAGATTTTATTACACTATATAAATATTTGTAATAATTTAGACAATCAACTTGATTGAATAAAATGATTAATTACTCTAATTAATGATTTATTGATGATTTAACGAGAATAAGAAAATTGTGTGATATAATTTTTTAAATATATAAATATAATTAATATTATTTTATTTCTTTGATAATGATAATTACTCTTATTAATTTATCTGTTGATGATTGAAGGAGAATAAGAAAATTGTGTGATACAATTTTTTAAATATTTATAAATATAATAAATATTACATTGTATTTTATTTCTTTTGCCAGTAGAAAAATTTACATAGAAATGTATTTCCTGTTTTCTTTTCTCCTTATTCTATACCTGAAAAATGTCTGAAGATCCCTTTGGAATTTCTTTAGAGAATGAAATTTGTTTAAAGAAAAAAAATAAATAAAATAGTCAATATGGACTTGACATAGTCCACCTGTAAAATTCAAGATTTGGTCGAAATGTCCGTTAGGAAAAATTCTTTAAAAGTAAATCTATTCTTTGTAGTTTAGGGAAGAAAGATTTAAGAGTCTAATTCTTCCATTGTTCGAATCGATTGATTGATCGATTATCCTGCAAAAAAAAGACATCGTCTATTAAATTTTGAATAGTAAAAGAAATCTATCAATATAACAGAGATTTCTTTTTCAACCCAAAAAAAGATGAATAAAACGAAATAAAGCAACCATGCCGCACCTATTAAAATCAAAGCCAATTTCTATCTTTTTATTTTCTATCTACGGTTTTACACCATAAAATCCTTCCTAAACCGCAAATGGTTTTGTCTTCGTACTTCTTCCTTCCTTTTTTTCTTTTTCATATCCAAGATACACAATTACGTACGACGTATGTAATGTAATGTTAGATCTATGGGGTGTGTTTATTTTCCTTTTTTGGTTCTTTTTATTATCGATATAAACATAGATAAAATTTATATAATTCGTGTATAAAAATGTTTGTGCGTATGTGTGTGTGTGTGTGTGTGTGTGTGTGTGTGTTGATGACTATATTATTAAATATCTACACAAGTAATATTATATATATTTATATACAAATTTATATAGTATTTATATAGTAGTATTTATAGTATTAGTAATATATTATAATAATATAGTAATATATATTTATAGTAATATGTATAGTATTAATAATATTTTTATAATATTTATATTAGTATTTATAGTATTTATATATAGTACTTATATTTATATAAATTTATTTATAAATACTTTTTATATATTAAATTGAACGAAATAAACGTATTAGAGACAATATTTCAAAAAATACAAAATAAAACCAAAAAATAGAAATAAATGATTTTTTAATATAATATACAATCATTCATAAATTATATGAGTTAATCACTATCAATGTGTTACAAGATAAATATAATAATTATAATGATAACGTGTAAATATATTTCAAAACGTCAATCATAAGTAAACTCCTATGTCAACAAGAAAATCAAATAAAATAGTATTGGATGATTATGTTGTTAGAGTTGATCAAATTTACGGTGATGTATAATTTTCACGATATTCAATTTACACTCTTAAATCATTGGGATAAAAGTAGTGGTGATGATAGTGGTGAAGGGGGTGAGGGGGAAAAGCTATTGTTAGTTTACAACACATAATCTCTCGAATATTCTTGCGGTTGAGCACGTACGATGGATGCAATATATAAAATAAAAAATAAAAAATTTAAATAAAAAATAAAATAAAAAGAGAATGAGATAAAATGAGAGAAAATGAGAGAAAGAAAAAGAATGAATGAAAATGAGAAGAAAAAGAACGAAAGAAAATGATGAGAGAGAAAAAATATGAGAGAATATGTGTGAACGAAAAAGAAAGAGAAATATGAAAATGAAAGAGAAAAAGAATGTGAAGAAGAGGAGGAGGAGGAGGAGGAGGGTCTCTCGTACACAAACATAATACATATGTTACTCACTCTCGATTTCAACGACGAAGGAGAACATTGAAGAGAACTCGATGACGTTTGGTTGCTTCTGAAGACTATGACGATGATATGATGATGATGATGATGATGATGAGGATGATACTGATGATAGTAACGACGACAACGAAGACAACGACAACGACAGTAAAGATGACGGGCAGCCATTATTTCTTCGGTCTCACGAGAACCAAAGAGTTAAGAAAAGAGTGAGAAAATGTATGAGAGAGAGAGAGAGAGAGAGAGAGAGAGAGAGAAAGAGAATTGATAGGTACCAGTTTCGCAGTTCTTCGTGCTCGTATACACGTGCGATGACATGTGGCTGGCGCGGCAGACCACTTTTACCTCCACTTTGCTTTCTCTCCTCTCCTCTCCTCTCTCTTTCTTACTCTCTTTCTCATTTTTTCTTTTCTTTTACCACGAAGACGCGTTACCCATATCGCTCGAACGACCTTACCGCGAGAACCCACTGTCAGCTTCCGGGGCAAAGAACCCATATAAATGGATATTAGTACCCATAATTATGAAAGTGGTCTTAGACAAAATTTACAAAACAAAATATCAGTTTATCAGTTATTTTACACAGCATATTATTTTAAACTAAATTAAATTCAATGCAATTAAAAAAATAAATTATCGTTAGAAAATAATTTATTTTATATTTATTTGTGTCATGAAAATGTGAGATATAAATTATTTACGTATTTATTTATTAAATTTAATTTATTAAATATTATATATATAAATATATTTATTATATATTATATTTATATAGTATATATTTTACTTATTATATTATATAAATATATTCAGAGACAAAAATCAGTACACATGAAAGTTTAATGATGAATATCTTTTGAACGCTTAATTTAATCACCAAAATATAAGACACCATTTTTATAGAGCAGTTAATTTCCTACAAAAATTTGTATTGTGCACTTTTTAATAGTCATTTATTGTCGAGTTATAAAATTCATAAACAAAAATGAAATTTGCCTAAAAATCATCAAATTTAAATCTTCAATATCATTCAAATGGCGAGGTTTACGGAAAAAATATAAGATGATACCTTTTTTGTAGAGCATTAAATTTCCTACAAAATTCGTCTAGAACATTTTTCTGTACAATCAATTAATGATGAGGTATGAATTTTATTCTATTGGACTGAAAAAAAAAATAAAAAACTGCGATGCGGTGGATCTTCCTATTAAAATTAAGAGCTCATATTTGGTGAGAATTGTTTTAAGGTGTCTAGCAACCCATTTTTCCGTGGCACTCAAAAAAAAACAAGTCATTTTTTTGATCCACCCTAATATATATATTCATATATATATATATATATATATATATATATTGGGGCATTCCACGCCAAATCGGATAGCATTCTGCCTTTGCATCTCCGATTTTTTTGAAAATTTTTTATGTTATAGTACCCATTGAAAAAGACCTCCATGATTTTTTTCAATTTTTTTTGCCCAGCCGTTTTCGAGATATCAATTTTTGAAAAAATCGCTTTTATTTTTTTCAAATGTCTGTAACTTTGCGAAAAATGGGCCAATCGGGACGTTTTTTTATTTGAAAATTTTTGTTTTTAAACACACTTTTAGGATATAAAATCAAAAAAAATTTTTAAACTGTATTTCTATAAGATTTTCAAATTTTGACTATAAAATGTTGATTTCCAAAAAACACATACTGATCGATTTTCTTGAAAATTTTTTCTAAAAAACTGTCAATTATCCCCCCACCTTTTAAGCCTAGTCCCTTAATGGGCAATCGATGGGATCCATTTTTTTCCGATTTTTCAAAATTTCAAATTCCAACTTTTTGTAATAAAAAATTTCTAAAAAAATTCTATGCTCAGGATTTACCATAAATAACTTACTGACACAGTTTACATCATAATTATTACATTTTATTTACACTAAACGATTATTATTATTTCACATTTATTTATTATATTATCATGAAGAAGACTTTGGAATTAAAGCTGAATGGCATTACTTTGCAACCATACATGGGAAAGGACCTTGTGATGGAGCTGGAGGGATATTTCTTCAATAGAGGATGACTCCTGCTTGAATAAGAATTTCCAAGCATAGAAAAATGAAGAATTTTTATAATAGTTAAGAACAAGATTTGAAAACCTAAAGTAATACGAAGAAAAGAAATGCAGAATAGAAAAAAAAATTGTGAAGATCGTTTTGGGGTCCGTGCAAAGGTTTAAACCATTTCTTTTCAATATACATTTAAGAGAAGTTATGTCTATTCTGTCTATTCAAAAAATTTTTGGCTACCCACGAAGATTAACGAACCTGTTAAAAATCTACAGTTTAGTTGAATTTTTTTTAAATTCTAACAAAGATCTTTTTTTTCTATGATCTAAATATAATTTTCATAAATTATAATAAATATAATAAATAAATATAACACCCTAATATAATTATGCTGCAATTAAATGCAACACCTCTATTAATAGTTAAAATTAATATATACTATATTACTATAATAATTAATATTAGAGTAGTAATAGAAATATTTTCTTTATTAGCTTCAAATGCAACACATTATAAATTATATTGCAGTTAAATGCAACACTTAATAATTATAACAAATATGTACTATATTATTGTAATAATTAATATTAGAGTAGTAATAAAAATATCTTCTGTTTTAATTTCAAATGCAACACATTATAGATTAAATTGCAGTTAAATTCAACACTTAATAGTTATAAAAAATATATATTATATTATTATAATAATTAATATTAGCGTAGTAATAAAAATATCTTTTGTTTTAATTTCAAATGCAACACATTAGTAATTATGTTGCAGTTAAATGCAACACCTATTAATAATTACAACTAAATTTATATTAGCGTAGAGAGAGTATAATAATTATATTATTATATTATTATGTATTATATAATAATGTAGGGGAGAGTTTTAAGTTTCGAATAGTAAACATAGATAAGTAGGTAGGCGACGAAGGACTAAAGAGAAAAACACCCGATGGTCGAAATAAAGAAAGACGATGCGTGGTCTGTACTTTGTAAGTTGAATAAGTTGTGTGTGTAAGTCTGTGAGAGTCTAGAAGGTTCTCGAGCGATATCGGTGCTTTGTTTATTAGACCGAGCCGGAAGTTAGGAAAATTCGAGAACGGTTCGGAAGATGGTCTATCCCTCAGGAATGTAGGGTGGGGGAGAAACTCATAAGCAGAAGTATGGAGGGTAGAAGTAAGAAGTAACATCTCTGTATATGAAAAGTGTCCGTCGAAATGCATTCAATTCGGGTTGCGCCACAGTAGCTACAGGGTAAAATTTAAATTAAGCGCCAAATATTATTAGATTATGATTGAGAAATAAACAAGGAACACAAATTTCACAACACAAATTTTACCTATAACTGTTTTGTTATTCACATACTTTTTCATAAAATTAAATGATAAAAAATCAATAAACGTACTATTCACAGTTCACGAAATAAAATTACTCTAGCTACACGTTTTCTCATAATAATTCTTTAAGGTTATATTATGGAGAGTAGAAGTAAGGAGTAACATCTCTGTATATGACAAGTGTCCGTCGAAACCGAACCAACTGTGGTGGCGCCACATTAGCATCATGGTAAATTTTAAATTAAGCGCCAAATATTATTAGAGTAATAATCAAAATATTATTAGAGAAATAAACAAGAAAAGGGTCGAGATGATCGTTACCTCCACATGAATGTCTCATGACAGAAAAAAATTTCTTAAATATAAAAGAAATTCAAATAGAAATTCAAATAGAAATTCAAATTAAATATAAAAAAATTCAATAGAAAATGGAACGAATTTTTCTAAAAATTGTAATATAATGATCATAAAAGTACAATAACCTCCAAAGGGTCTTGCGATAAAGTTGCCAATAATATTAAATTTTTTAACTCGGTATACTTCAATTCGTTTACAATTGCTACATTCATACCATACCTTCTAAGTT
Organism: Polistes dominula; assembly: GCF_049000335.1. NCBI lineage: Eukaryota > Metazoa > Arthropoda > Insecta > Hymenoptera > Vespidae > Polistes > Polistes dominula. Next base: position 1,511,879 of record NW_028301116.1, on the reverse strand, counting down.
CACCAGCGCCATTCTGAAAGGTTTTTGAACTATTATTTATAGAAAACGCTGGAAACTTTTTCACGTTTTCTTCCATAAGAGATGTTATTCCTTACCTCTACCCTCCATAAGCAGAAGGCAGTCACACGTGTGCGAGCGTGAAGGAGCGTTGAGAGAACCGAGCGACGAGAGCGAGTGACAAAAGCGATACGATTTGAGTGATTAGCGAGTGAATAGCAAATGAGTAGCGAGTTGCGGTAAGATTGTGGATATTTTATAAGATTACGGGTTTCGTGCGTTTTGTGAAGTCAGAGTGAGTGTGGGAGATTGTGAATTGTTATTGTATACTGATTATATTTGTCGAAATAAAGAATATCTTCTATACCTTAAATGGTACCGGCAACACGGGGAAATTAGATATCCTTAGCCGGATACAGAACAATTGATTTCCCTCTACACAATAATATATTATATATTTAGTATTATAATTATAATAATTATTATATTAAAAAACAAAAACAAAAAACCTTCGAACCAATCGAACTGAAAATTGTACATGTTATTCCATAAACCACCATCCCAACCCACCCCATCTTTACCATTAACTATCTATAAAAAATGAATGCAATTGTCAATTTCGTCGGAATAAATTATGCATGATATAGTTGTTATCGTTTCGTTCGAATTAGACTGAGATATCGATGTATTTTGTTTTTTCTTTTTGGGTTTTTTATTTTCTCGATCGAAACGTATCAAAACGTCGGCGCCCGTGGCGAGGTAGAAGAATACCGGATGGGTGTTATGGGTTATATGGTTTGTATGCACGTACTGCACAGACCATAATGCACGAGCGTCGGCAACGTGGTAGAAGAAGAGGGGTGGGTGTGGGGGTTGGGGGCCCATAAATATCGCGCTTCGCATCGAGAAACCGATCGTTAAGATGCATAAAACGAACCTTTAAAAGAAAAAGACGAACTTTTTTTATTGTTTTTGTTTTTTTTTTCTTCTTTTTTTTTATTTTCTCCTACATTCGCCACGAAATAATCAGCTTGTTTTCCCATTCTAACCAATAATTGGAGCAAAATTTGTATCGAAATTTTAATATAGGTTATGATAACAAATTTTATTTTTTTAGACGAGTACTTTTATTTTTCATATACAATAATATTATTTATAAATTGTTTCAAAATATTATTTATTGTATAAAATTATTAATATCATTTTTTTCATATGGCAAATAAAATTCTTGATCTAAAGTATTTTTTATTATTTTAAAAATAATAATAATAATAATAATAATAATAATAATTTTTTATTATTTTAAACTTTTGACAAATTGTTGAATATATTTTTTTTTAAATATTAGTTTTATATTTTTTTGTAATTTGCATAAACTATAGGATGCAAAAAAAAGGAACTATTGTTAAAATTGCAATGGAAATAACAAAAGGGTAACGAAAGCAAAAAAAAAACGTGTTCTGGAGAGAATCGGTGCAAGAACGTGATAATATCGGAGATGCACAAGAAATGCAGTAATGCAGTACAATAACGGGTTGATAGATGACACGTGCTATTTGCTACCCTTTGGTTTGCAACTTGCCGTTTATACTCAACCCAAGAATACTGTCCAATATTTGTTCAAGAAAAGGTACAAAAAAACACGGTAAACAATAAAAAAAGAAAGTGAGTAATAGTGAGAGTGAGAGAAAGGAAAAGAACCGTGTAATATAGTTTGTTGAATCGACTCGTTGTTGAGGTTATGTTGGTTTCTCTTTTTATCTTTATCTATCCCTACCTCGAACTTCCACCTCCACCACACTTCTCACATTCAGGAAATGCCTTTTCTATCTCACCATTCTATCTATAGTAAATGTAATACAAACATTTCACGAAAAAGGAATTATTTAGAAACGTAAGTATCGTTTGAAAAGAATAAAAACAAAATAAATAAAGAAATCAGCGTCCCTATTCGTGTTTTCAAACGATCTTAACCTTTTATTTTATCTTTTTATCATTTTTAGATAACATTGTTTTTGCGGAAAATTATGTTGCATAGAAAGAGAGAAAACAAATAAATCTAAATATTTTCTTTAGATAGATATGATTTTTAAAAAAGTAATGATTTGAAACAACAAAGATTGTCAGACGTAAAATTTGAGTAAACTACGAAAGATAAATTCAATTAAAAAAAAAAACCCAACAAGGAAACTTATCAATAGTGCCTTTGTTTGCACTTACATTTCAAGTATTTATATACTGTCAAGATACGTTTTTTTTATCTCAAAGAGTATAGTGCATTTGAGTTGAGAATTAGTGAGAAATGGTACAGGGACCTAACCAAAAAGGACCACAACTTTTTTGATTCTCTTTTTCTTATTTTTTTCAAAGTCCACAAAAGTAATATCTTTATAATATAGTTGTATATATACATTTATGACGGATATACTAATGTTTCACGGTCAACCATAAGATAATAAAACATATAAATGACTGCAAGAAGTAAGTACTGCATAAAAAGAATGCCTTCGAGGGTATCGTGGATCACAAAATTATGGCTTGTGCAGCAGGTTGATCCTCTGCCTCATTTTTATTTTTTATTTTTTATTTTTTATTTTTTATTTTTTATTTGGTTTTATTACGTTCAGAACGAGGAATATTCTTGGATAACAATTTGACGAATCGATGCATTAAGTGGTTAAAGGTAAATCCATCGCATGACTACCACTAACTGCATTCTTTTTCTTCTTGATCTTTTACCTTTGAGGCTAGTTAACAAAAAAAATTATAGTGCATGCAAATTAAAAAAATATGCAAAATTACATGCAATATAAATAATACTAACGATTTGCAAGAAATTAGATAGAAAATATATTTGAAATTAAAATAATGTAAAAGGATTTGTAAGAAATTATAAAAAAAAATGAATTAGAGAAATAAAAATAATGTATAATATTTTGCAACAAATTAAACAAAAAAATTTTATATTAAAAATTATTTGTAATTTATTAAAAATTAATTTGTAAAATATTTTATATGTTATTTTATTAATAATATATGATATTCTCTATTTGTTATAATATGTAATTAGAGTACAATTAATAAATAAATAAAAGAATAAAAGAATATAAATTTATTTATATTTTAAATATAAATATACAAATATATTAAATTATAAATATTAATAAATATATTATTGTATTGATAATATTATATTCTATTTGTTATAATATGTAATTAGAGTGCAATTAATAAATAAATAAAAGAATAAATAAATTAAAATATTTATATTTTAAATATAAACATACAAATATATGAAAATATAAATGTAAATAAATATATTATTGTATTGATAATATAATATTCTATTTGTTATAATATGTAATTAGAGTACAATTAATAAATAAATAAAATTAATAAAAATATATAATCAATTATATTTTATATTAATTTTATATTAATTAATTAAATATAAAAATAATATGAATTATTAATAAATAAAAAAATATTTTTGTTAATCATCCAAATAACTCATCAATTAACATACACATTATGTTCCTACATGACATTTTTTTAGATGCATTCTTTAAATTATTAACATGCATTTATGAAACACCATGAGACACCAACAACATCATCAATATCAAACCTACTGTAATATATATGCATATGCTAGAAAGGTTACCGGTGAGTTCGTTGAAACGAATAGAAAGATACAAAGAAAACATGGAGCACAGGCGCCTTGTCCCTCATCATGAACGATATCATGATGTCTAGAAGCTATATACATCGTGTAACGTGCACGGAACGGCTACCGCATACGATATTTGATCGGATACATTATCTCTCTCTTTTTCTCTCTTGGTAGAAGGATGACTGTAGAAAAGAAAGACACTGTGGTCTCGTGCCGTTTGAATCCTTCCAGAAATTAGTAAATCCCACACGCGTTGGTTGCAGCTTGCTGCTAAGCCCCTGGCGCTTCATCTTTTAACGTTGGATGCATCAAGAATAAGCAAAATACCGCAGAACATTATCTCTTTCTCTGTCTCTCTCTCTCTATCTCTTTCTCATTCTTTCATTTTTATTTTATTTTTTTTCTTATTTTTATTCCGTCGCGACACCTTGCCACGCGTCTTATGTCGAGACTAAAAGTCAGTTTCCTTTTTTTTTTCATCTTATCTTTTTCGTTTTTCTACCCTCAATCGTTTGCTTTAACACGCTTTATTTATCTTCTTAACTTTTCTATCTATCTCATCTTCTTTCATACTTTTCTTACTACTAATACAAATATTGTTATTTTTCCTATCTCATTTTTTTTACAAATTTCTGTTACAACTCGAAAAAATATTTGATCTATGAGATAGTTTTGTTAAATTTAACTTTTTTTTCTTTTTTTCAAGATTATACACGTTGTATAATTTTTTTTCCAAAATATTGACAATATTTTTCATCTTATATTTTCTTCAAATTTTATTCAACTAGAATCATTTGATAAATTCAATTTATTTTATCCAAATTTTAATGTTTTTTCTCTGAGAATACATGCAATTCTTTGGAATTTTGTGTTTTCGTTGAAAGAACGAATTAAATTTCAATTTGAAGAGAAAAATAGAAAAAAAGAAAGAGGAAGGGATAAATTAAGCGAATAATATCCATAATAATAGTGGAGGGCATGGGATGTGGAGGGATAAGACAGATCAATGTACAACGAGAGGAGATTCTTTTTATAAGTTGATCGAATTGTTGCAAGTAAACACAATGACGATGTTTTGTGAATACCGAAAATGGTTTGCTGATTCAGAAAATTTACATAGAAAAGATTCAAAAGGCACGACGTTTTAAGAAGGAGATTCGTTTCGTGAGAAAATATTGAAATGAAAGGTTCGACTGAGATTTTCTCATGTTCCTGAACTTGAAAAATCCTTCTTCTTTAAAAATCCTACCAATGCTTTCTTAGTAGAAATTTAAAATTCCACACAAGTTGGAAAATAACTTGAGTGAGTAATAATTATTACTAGTAAGTTTGTTTAGGATGCATACCTAATGTGTGTTCCTTTTTAAAAAGAAGAAAAAAAAAGAACTAAGCTAGGTTAATCTACTTTAATCACCTGAAAAATATGTATATAGAAAAATTCAATGCAAATATAATTATGTGTGTATGTAGTTTATATTATATTATCTATGTATACATATTTAATTATATTATTATAATATTAATTATAATGCAATTTATATTATATTATCTATATACAAATATATATTTAATTATAATATTATAATATTAGTTATAATGTGTAATTTATATTATATTATATAGTAATAATTTACATTATAATATTAATAATTTTAATAATAATATTATAATATTAATATATAATAAAATAATATTATTATATATTGAATTATACATTTTTTATAATTTATAAATTATTAATAATAATATTATAATTTATATTATAATATTAATTAAAATGTAATGTATATTATATTATATTATATTATATATTTTAAATTAATATATTTACGAAAAATATATTTATTTATCTATCTATCATAGTTACTTGTATCTAAACTACATTATAAATTATTTTGACACACAAAATCTATAATTAAAAATAAAAAAAAATGAATTACAATCCTATTGGATAAAATATCTTTATAATATCAAAAAAAAAACCCCCAAGAAAATTAATAACACAATAAAATAAAATGAAGATGAATAAAAACATTTCGTAGTAGGAAGAACCACTTCTAATGTTGCTGATCTCACTTACGTTAGACAACAACAAAAAATAATAAAAAAAAAAAAACGTCTTCTCTTTCACATAAGATTTTTATCAGGATCACCAGGATACAAAAGAGGAATGGAGAATATATATCAAGGAAAACAAAGATCGATCTGCTCCCCACCACCATCATTTTCAGCTGCCACTTCTAACGGAAACGTATTAAGTTTTCATCTCATCTGTACTCGCTACTCTTTCTTTCTTTCTTTCTTTCTATTTTACTTTTTTTTTACAATTTTTTTTTTCATTCCCTTTCTCTTTCCTTTTATTTTCTCTCATCCGGTAAATCATTGCATCATCGTCCTGTCAAAACTCGCGTTTCTTTCGATCCTCTTCTTACCTGATCTCAAAACGATCTCGATCAACGAACTTTGAAGTAAGAAACCTTTTAGTAAAAGAAAAAAAAAGTAAAAGTTTTCCATTTTTTTTTATTTTCTAAGCGTGATGTTGCATCTCCCTCCACTCCTTTCTCTTTCTATGAAATTCAATATTATCTCGCAACATCCCCCGTTTTTCTTATCCCTTTTTTTTATGATTCCTCCATTATATTATCATTCTTTTCTATTCCCGCCACCATCACCCCCGCTCACCCTTTTTATTGTACTTTACAATGGCATCTTTTACCTGCTTCATTTTTTTTTTTTTTATGAATACGCATGATGCAAATAAATTTTATCTACGTGTGATTCACAAAAGATACTAAAAAGATCAAGGATGGGTATTATGTTGTTTATTCTGAGGTTCTAAATATTTATAAATAAAAAAACAAACAATTAGAGATATATTTATTAAACGTTATATTTCAGTTGATGTTAAATCTCTTAAAAAATAAAAAAATAAAAAATATTAACATACCTAAATGAATATTAAATATTTATTAAAAAAAAAACAATTAGAGATATATTTAATAAATGTTACGTTTAAATTGATATTAAATCTCTTAAAAAAAATAAAAAATATTAACATACCTAATTGAATATTAATAGAGGGATTTAGTATTTGCAGCGATGAACTATCATTTTCCTATAATTCCAATTATTAATAAAAATAATAAGAGTAATAATAATAATAATTGAATATTAATAATATCTTCACCAAAAAAGTCATTCATCAAAGTATATTAAAAAAAAAAGAAAAATGTTCGACATATATTAAATATAATATTAATCAAATAAAATTCTAATCATAGTTCAGTGATCTATAGATCATTATTAGAAAAAAAAAATTAATCGTCTTTATAATTAATAGTTTACATATCTTTGGCGCCATCTCAGGGTTGAGGGGCGCCTAAAAAAAAAAAAAATTATTTCATATGAATACAAAGTCTAGAGAGTTGTTTGAATTTAAAGAAAGGTCGCGAAGAAGAAGATGAAAAGAATAAAAAGAAAAAAAAATAAATAGTAGATGATCTCAAAAAGTGAGGATCATTTTTTTTGTTAATTTGTTTTTTTTTTAATTTTAATAAACATGAATAAGAGTGTAGTAGTAGTAGTAGTAGTAGTATTCCTGTGGAGAAGAAGAAATCTCAATGGGGGGTGTCCAGAAATGATACTACGAGTGAAAATAATTAATGCAGCTCGTTAATCTAACGATAAACGTGGTATAGTAAGCTCGCGAGTATGCAAACAAGGTTACGGGAGCATGTAATGGGTATTAACGAACAGACCGAAACCTTTTATCCCTTTTTCTTCCCTCTCGTTTCTCTTCTTTTTTCTTTTCATTCTTATTTTCTTTTGGTGGTTCCTTTTTCTTCGAAATCACACACCACACACAGACACAGTTACATATATAAACACATATGTAAGCATCAGGAAAGATTTCATAATACACTTTCCTATAGGAAAAAGGTAAGAGCCCAATGAAAAATTAGCTACGCTCACTACGGGATGTATAAACTGCAGAGATCGTCTTCGAAAATGTCTCGTTAAAAATAAGATTGAAATATTGGTGAAAATAACTGCTATGGGGCCAATATACCATTGGAAATTAAGTAGCACGAAAATTGTTATTATTTATCTTTTTTTTAATTTGATCTTATCCAAAATTGAAATATATATAATTAAATTTAATAATTATAAATAAATTATAATAAATAAATTATATATTATATTTAAATTATATTCAATTTTATTTAATAATTAATTATTTTTATTTATATTAAATAATATATTTTTTATTTAATATATATATATAAAAATAATATAATAATATATTATATTATTTAATATAAATAAAAATAATTATAATTATATTTTATATAATTATAATAAATTTATGTAAATAAATATAATTATATTATATATTTATAATTATATAAATAAAATCTAATTATATAATAATAGTATAATTATATTTTTAAATATTATATTATATTTAATAATTATAAATAAACTATCCACAACCGGTCCCTATAATACAAAATTATTTAACTAATATTTTAATATAGTAGTTTAGTATTTAATATAGTATTGTTTTGTATAATAATATAATTATATAAAATATTGTATAATTATATAATTTTATTTAATTTTATATAATAATAATATAATTATAATTTTTATATAATATTATATAATTATATATACAATAATATTTTATTTTGTTGACACGAAAAACAATTAATTAATTTATTATTTTCATTTTTATAATTTATATATTATATATTATTTAATATCTATTATTTGTATTTTCTTTACCATTTCAAAAATATAATGAAAAATAAAAAATGATATCAATCTATCGTTCATACGAATTACTTGTGATATTAAAAAAAAAAATAAAACAAAACTAGTCACTTCACTTACGATCAATGAATCGATCAATCGCACGTAATTATCACGAATGGATGAACCCAACGTTAAATAAAAAAAACAACTAGCTAACTAACATCGAAAATATCATGTATGATTTATTAGCATCGAAAATACGACACGGGGATAATGAAAAGTTGTTATCGATCGGCAAGCAAAAGAAGGAAGAAGGAAGAAGGAAGAAACAAAACTAAAAATAAAAGGACTAAATAAAAATAAGAAGAACCTATCTGGCTGTGTAACGTAGGGCTGTAAAAAACATTGTACCTTATACACAAGACCCACGAATCATGCCACGATATTTTTTTTGCATGCTCTCTTTTACTTACTTACACTATGCTACCATCAAATAAATAATTATCACGATAAAAAAAAAAGAATAAAAATTAAAAGGAAACATTTTTAAGCGAAGGTAAGAAGATTTTTATTTTGCTCGAATCATGCGGTGTCTCGTCTCGCATGCGGGAACAATTTTACCGCGAGATTAATTATCATCGGATTCTTACTGTCTCAGGTAATTATCAATTGATTTCACCTGTACATACCGACGACCCGATCTGAATTCCACCTCCCTCTACCCACCATCCCACCGGTTTCTTCTCCCACTTACTTGGATCCTCTTTTTTTTTGGTGTATCGAAAATGACGTCCCCTTCTTCTTCTTCTACTGCTTCTTCTTCTTCTTCCCCTTTCTCGAATGTTCTCTTCTCTTCCTTTACCTTTTATAAGAGGAAGATCACGAAATATCGAGGTCGGCTTTCGATATCGAAATTCGAGAGAGCCCTACCGAGAAAACGTCAGACTTATGGCGCGCGAAACAAATTCACTTTTTCTTTAATCACCGTTTTGTACGGTGACGTATACACGTTCGATAAAGTTGAATGAACAACTTTCTGAAACAGCGTCAATTTATTTGTGTTTTCATTTATCTACCAGATGATGAGAATTATCAATTTTTAAATGGTTTACTACAAATTTTATAAGTGGGTTATATTTTAAAAAGAGGAGTATTAATTTATTTAAAATTAAATATTTTGAGTATTAAGAAATTTATAGTTATTGTTCTAACTATTCTTTCGTTATTTATTATTAATTTGTGTAATACAAATTTTATATTTGGTTTAAGTTAAAAAAAAAAAAATTAATTTGTTTAAAACATAAAATTTTGACCATTGGAAATCTTTATTATTTTCTACTATCAATATTATTTTATCTTATATTATTATATTATTTATATTATTATATAAATTATATTATTAGTAATAAAATTATTATATAATAATAATTATTGCTATTATTATATAATCTATTATATTTATATTATATTTATAATATATTATATTATTATATTTCTAAATTACTATTACACTATATAACATAAAATAATAATAATATTATTATATAATATTCTATCAATTTTATCTTAGTTTATATTATTTTATTTATTATTATTTTAATCTATCAAAATGGTGTAATACAAATTTTATATTTGGTTTAAGTTTAAAAAAAAAAGAAATTAATTTGTTTAAAATATAATATTTTGACCACTGGAAATCTTTATTATTTTCTTCTGTCAATATTATTTTATCTTATATTATTATATTTATATTATATTGTATTTATATATATATTATATTATATTGTATATTTATAAATTACTATTATAGTATATATTTTAAAATAATAATATTATTATTATATAATATTCTTTCAATTTTATTTTATTTTATATAATTTTATTTATTATTATTTTATTCTATCAAAATGAATATTGTTAGTATCATTATAATATAATAATAAATACACACATACATATACATATATATATATATATATATATATATATATATTTTTGTGGACGTTGAAAAGAATCATTGTAAAAGTTCTCCTAGTCAGAGTCGGATCATTTACAAGATAAACTCAAAGGAACTATTTATAACTAGAAAAGGGTTATTCTTTCAAAAGCTAAGAAAAAAGACAAGGGGTTGGTTAGAAACTCACGCGAAGCAAAAGTCCGATATTCAAGGACCGAAAGGCAAGTCAGAGATGGAAATGTAAAAAAGGAAAAAAGAGAGAGTGAAAAAAGGGTGGCAGAAAGATCGAAAGTTCTCAAAATGTAGCAGTCATCGTTAGACCCACCGCGAGAGGGGATGGGGGGTAGGATAGAGGGTTTTGGAAAAGGGTTTCTCCAGACTCGGGACGTCAATTCATCCAACGAATCTATTTGTCGAGTCAACGTAGGTGGTACACCTGGGCGAACTGCTGGTACTTCTTCTTCCTTTTCCTTTTTTCTTTCCTCCTAACCGAGAAGGAGAACCTTAAAAGGAAACCGAAATTCGAGTTCTTTCAGATCAATAGGGGGTTCCACGAGAAAGATCGATAAATAAATAAGAAAAAGAAATAAGTTAAAAGAAAAATCGAAAAAAGAATAAATTGCGAATGAAGAAACAATGACGTTTATTCAAAATACCCATAACTCATAAAAATGAAGAAAAAAAGGGACGGGTTGGGGAATAAAAAAAGGGGCTGCTACCGGTTGTGATGAATTTAAATTCGTCAAAGAAAAATAATAAACTTTTCATCGTGATTTTATTCACAAACGATACTCGTTCTTTCCTTTCGGAGAACCTTAAAAAAAAAAAAGGGTTTCTTCATTTTTGTTTCCTTTTTTTTACAATGAAAAATCTTAAACGCTTTTTACCTATATATTTAAATTCCCTTTCGTTTTATTTATAATATCACAGCAGAGAATTATAACTTTGTATATTTATACACAGGTGAATCACCCTGTATACTTATACATACTTATACATACATATGGGTGATAGTATTATGTATGACACGCGATCATGCTTCGTTTAAAATCATTTTTTCTTACCTTTTTACGTACACCACATAACGTTTCGTGAAACATTTTACATTGGTAATCGACTAGAGTAGTACGTCTGTGATGATACTTGGATGATCCTTCGATGGTGTTTGACCTTGTAGAATAAACTACCACGTTGAACCCTATTTACCGACGTATCTTCGCGCGTTCTCAACAAGCATGCGCGTTGCATTCTTGATAGAAACGTGAGAGGAAAACAAATTTCTTTCTAACTCTTTCCGATCTTCTTCTTCCTTTTTTTTTTCTTTTTTTTTTTGCTTTTTTTTTTTTTTATTTAAAAGAAAAGAAAAAAATCAAAAAACTTTAATACGAGCCGAGCCGATTTTGTAGAACAACTCTCAACAAGCAACCCCGTTGGCTCGTGTTCTTGGAACTTTTATATTTTTTCATTATTTTTATACATATATATGTATATATACGAGATTATTTATAGCTTTATCTTTCTTCGAGTAAAATGAAAGAGAAGAGGGTTGGTGGGGTGATGGGGGGTATACCATGAATCGGTAGGTCGATTAATGAAGTAGATAAGGTAAATTGGTAAGTGGACGTCGTTAAGATCGACATAAGAGTTTTCTTTGAAAATTATTGTACCCCCTCACTCACCCCCTCTACACCCCTTTTCCCGAAACCTCCTGTTTTATTTTTTCCTCTTTTACAGAATTATTATCTCTGTTCCTTATTCTTCTTCTCTGAATAATAAATGTTAACTTTTTTTTTTCCCCACATGTACGGTGCAAGTATGTTATATATATATATATATATATATATATATATATATATATATGTATATGTATATGACTTTTACTTTTACAAAATGAACTCTCCATTTAATTTCGTCATTCGTATGTATAATGTTGGTCATGTGCGTACTTTGCTTTTATTGTAAAAGACACACCACAACGATTTCTCGGAAGGATCGTTAAAAATCTTTACCTGAGATTTTCAATCTCGATAATATATATATTATACTTCTGTTACTAACTTTTACATTGATATTTCGAAATATTCGTACTCTCTTTCTTTCTGCGTAATGAGAAAAAGAAGAAAAAAAAAGAACATAAACCAATTACGAAGCTTTAACCTTCCCTCAACTTCCGAACATATATCGCACTACTTTTAAAATACGAACAAGAAAAAAGAATTATATCTGGACCCAATCGATGAGATTTTTCTTTTGCTAACCGATTAATCGATCGCCATTAAAATATCCAACGTCACGTAATTACCAGAAATGTTTAATACACGTTTCACATCTTGAATTGTGATTGAAACGAATATATTAAATTAAAATGAATTGCGAATAACGAACAAAGAAGAAGAAGGAAATAAAAATGAATTATAAGTTAGTAATAATAATTAACAAAATTCGAAAGGAATCAGAACCATTTTACTAATAGAATATTTCATTATTATCATTAGTAGTATTTAACACCACCAGATGGACATTTGAAAAGTTAGGTTAGACGAATATTCGTCAATGTAATCAAAATAATGAAAGAGGAAAAAACAACAAGATTACTCAGATTACAAGTGAGCAATAATAATTAACAAAATTCGAAAAGAATCATAACCATTTTAATGGTAGAATATCTTATTATTAGTATTAGTAGTATTTAACACCACCAGATGGACATTTGAAATGTTAGGTTAGACGAATGTTCGTTTAATGTAATCAAAATGATGAAAGGAGAACTTTGTTGAGTATTGGTGTCCCCTTCTACTAAAACCTTTTAAACGATTATCTCGTTTATTTATACTAATATCGGTTAAAATAAAGAACGAAAGAAAGATAGAGAGAAATGATCGGAGACTAAATTTAAAATGAGTCTTCGTCATCGTCTTGCTTAACAAACCGACTAAAACGCAAAGTAAGAAGAAGAAGAAGAAGAAGGGGGACCAGTTCTTGAATATTTTACGCGTAAGGCAGGCAGCTGCCCAAGAAGATCGGATCGCTTTCAAATTATCTGGGCGACTTGCTTCGAGTGCTCCGAAGCGTTCTTATACTAGTACACACCTTTCAATAATGTGTGTATATGTTCGTATGTGTGTAAAAATGTGTTTACGTCAAGAAGACGAGAGTCGTGTGCCTTGCAACATTGGTATTAGTAAAAAAAACGTACAATATATATACGTTCGTGTGTTCACCACAACATCAACAACACACGTCAACGTTTGGTGGTCGAATGAACCACGCGTTAATACAAGCACGTATGCGGCCATGATCGGATCGTTCTCGAGAAGACCAAACATGCGTGTATATGTATGTATGTGTGTGTATGTTTCAGAGTGAGAGAGAAAGAAGAGGTACGGTTCCCTTTCATTATTTTCGCCACAAGATCGTGCCCGGCCGCAAGGAACATTTTACCAGGGAGCTTCTTCTTCCTTTTTGACATTCTCCATTTTTTTTATTTTTATTTTTATTAAAATTTTTATTTTTATTTTTATTTTTATTTCCTTCTTCCTTACTTTCAATCATTTATCTTTTTCTTTTTCTCTCTGTGCCTTTTTGTTTTATTTACTTTTTTTTTATTTAATGTTTTCGTCCTTTTCCTTTCATTTTCTTTTTCCTTTCCCTTTTTTCCCTCGCGCTTTCTTCTTTCTGTTTCTGTCCCACTATTGGTATATTTCTCCTTCTTTTCACTCTTTCTTTTTATCTTTTCTACATTTTTTTCTGTTCATTCTCGTTATTCGTCTCTTCACATTCCACGTAAACTCGATTGACGCCGATCACGCAGTGATCCCTTTGATTATTTTTCTTCTTTCTTTCCAAACGGTAAGTTATAATTTGAAAAGATGATAGCTCATCTGAGGATTGGCTTGGTCGGTCCCCTTTTTTAAGGAAAAATAAAATTTAAAAAGGGAGAAAAGCTCGTTAAACATTCACGAAGGACAACAATGTTCAAATAATATACCACACTTTTTAATACTACCTGTCCTTATGTTTCTTTTTCTTCTTCGGATTCGTTTGAATCGATCATTATTGAATAATGCAAAAGGAAAGGTGCAAATTGGTTGAATTTTTACTTCACGTTTAATCTTATTTTCTTTTATCATCATTTATATGTGTATTCGTTCATTTTTTTTTTTATAATTACAGCAAATATAGTCAAGATACATTATAACGTAAAAATGTATAATAATCACGAGAAGGGAAAAAGGGATAGACATACTAATTGTATGCTTTTACCAATCAGTAAACTTCATTTAACGATCACTTGATTGTAAGATCGTTTAATGCAAAACTTCAAAGTCTTTTATGTGGGGATGACTTTAATAAAAATTCATGTACATAATAATGAGCTATCATTTAATAATATTTTTATCACGATATTTCAAGTCTATTATGCAAAACTATAATTTTAATATTACTTTTCTGTTTTTAATTACACATATATATTTGTATTATAATAACATTTTTAAGTCTGTTTTGTAAATGGTAATTTACTAGTAAAATCTTACTACTTAAGTTATTTATAAGTAACTTGTTTACGCAAAATATATTATTTTTATGTCAAAATATAATAATTTCCATTTAAGAAAATTTTATAATATGTTGAATTTACTATTGTAAAATATATATATTAATTTTTATTTTATTTAATTATTAAATATATATATATTTAACTTTTATTTTTAATAACTCAAAACAAGAAATTATTTTTTTAATGATTCTATTAATTATCGTACCTAAAAAGTAGGTGTGTGATAAAATTGTCATATTACATATTATAAATTATATATTATTATTAATATTATTTAAAAATTAAAAAATTAAAATAAAAATAATAATATTTTAAAAATTTAATAATTTAATAATATTATTAATATTATTAATATTATTATATTTATCTATGCTAACCCTTTATAATTTCTTGCAACTTTGAAGTTGAAATATCAATACAAAAAAAATTGTTTAACAAATGTTTATCAACGAGAAATTAATTTTTTAAGGATTAATATATTGATTAAAAATTTGGTGTTATAATAAAATAAAATAAAATAAAATAAAATAAAAATAGAATAATAGATGAATGTGTATGTATAATTAAATGGAACAGATGCAAAAAATGACGAGCATATTTATGACTTCATTTTTCATTTCTCACTACAAATTACATATCTGTTTTATGGCGATCGTTTGAAAAATAATAATAATAAAAAAAAAAGAATCTTTATAATTAGTATTCGACCATCTGTCGTTTATTAAGAGTATTGGTATAGCTTGTTACAGTTTCACCCATTTGGGCCCGAAACAACCAGAGTAAAATCTCGACGATTTTCGTTGTAACCAAATTTATTTCTTTCGCGTGTTCTCGATCGTAAGAATATAAAAAAAAAAATAAAAAAAAATAAAAAAATAAAACTTTCGACAGCGACGGGCGGCGGCAAGCTTCTTCGTAAGTTTTTTTTTTTTTACCTTTAAACCTTAGCTACCGTAAGTAATAAAAACATTTTTATGTCTCATTCGTATTCGCTTTCACCTAAGTGAAAAAGAAAAAAAAATAATAATAAATAAATAAATTGTTACAAAAAAATTATCTTCGTTAAAAAATAAATTTCATTTACCGTTACAATATTCTTATAAAATAAAATTTTCAAAAAATTGAAAAAGAAAAAATTATAAACTTTGTAACGTAAAGTAAATAATATTGTTACTTTTATTATTATATAATTATATACAATTATATAATAATATATATTTAATTTTATATTATTAATTATATATGTGTGTGTAATAATATAATAATAATTTAATTTTAATAATTTAATTCAATAATAATATATTAATATTATATATTTAATATATGATTATATTAATAACTAGGTTCATAATTTATATATTAATTATATAATTAATATATAATTATTAAACAATTATATTGTAAAATTATTAGCTTTAAATTATATAAATTTAATCATCGGAAAAAGAAAAAGCAGATAACACAAAGAAACATATCGTATTACCTATGACTAAAAAGAAAAATTATCTACTACCTATAGGGGATTAGAAAACCTAGTGAAAAATCAAGCGAAAACAAATCTTTTGCTTTTTCTGGTATTGTTTCGAAAACAAAAATCGTCGGTTTCATTTTTACAAAACGATCAGGCGTAAAACACGAAAAATAAACACAGCATGTGACGACTAATAAAATGTGTTGTACAGTTCATCGAAATATTTTCATTGTTTCCTTGTGAAATCGATATCTCGTGAAGAGTGCAGCGAACAGTTAAATCACCACCACCACTCCTAGCCCTGCAGCCACTGCCGCTGCCGCCCTTTAGGAAAAAATTACAAATCTTTGTAGGGTGATGTGTTTGAATAGACCATGCGAGAATCTTTACCAATGTTTTTCGTATTACGTTGCATTTCATTGTTCTTCCCTTAGTCTGCCCTTTTTATACTTTGGTAATTGATACTGAGGTAACCGATACTGATTTAAAAAAAAAAAACAAAAAAGAAAATATTTTGAAATATCTACGAAGTTAAACGATCAAAAAAGTTACGCTTTCAATGGGAATTAATAAATTTAATAAATAATAAATATAATAAATTTTATAATAAATTTTATATAATTTTTATATATTATATATATATATATATATATATATATATATATATATATATATATATATATATATATATATATATAAATTTAATTCATATTACAAAATTTATATATTTAATAACAAAAAAAATACTAATTTAAATTTTATAATATTTTTATATTTATTAATAAATATTATTATAAAATATATAATATAATATATTAAATAGAAATAAAAATAAAAATAAAAAATAATATAAATATAAATATAACAAAAAATATAAATATAAAATAAATTATAAATCTATAATATTTAATAAATTATGAATTTAATAGTGTAAAATTTAGGTTTTATTATAAAAGCTATAATAATATATAATAAATTTTTATATATAATAAGTTTATAAATATTACAATAAATTTATTTTGTTTTTATAAATATATTTTAATATAATTTAAAATATTATATTATAATACCAATAGCAACGCGTGAATAGTTGTTGAAAGCATCCGAAGTGTTATGGCTACTCGAATAAGGATCCCTTCCTCCCTACCACTCGACATAAAAATTTTTTCAAGGGCTGAAAACGTCCGTCTCACTTTTTAAAAGTATCTTATAAGAGTTAAATAACCTATCTAACTTTTGAAACCTAGAAGAAGAAGTAGAGGCCCGGAAATGTTACTGTTCAAGCACTACCAATTACATCAAAGAACGCCGAAAAATGTTTTCTTTAGTCGAATTTTAACGCCAAAGTAACTTTCTCATCGTTGTTCTTCTTCTTCTTTTCCTTCTTTTTCTTTTTCTTAGTCTTTTTGTTCATACCAGAAGGCAAAAGGTGATCTCAAACTGTCTGTCACAAAATCAAAAGCAATTATCCCCCTTCGGAATGAGAGTCAGCAAAAGGAAAATACTGAAATGTTACTACTTTCTTTTCGTTCTCTTTTGCCGAACCTGCTATTAAACATGATCGAACGTAATTTTGACCGATCTCCACCATCCATCCATTTTGGTGGCTTCCGGGTGCCACCAGAAAAAAAAACAAGTCTTACCGATCTTTCGTGTAATAATAAATAATCCCCCGTGACGATTATAATACGTCGTAAAGTAAAACGGCATAAAGTAAAAAAGGTATGCTATAAGAAAATTTACTTCATCGTACATATATATATATATAAGATTGTAACTAACATCATCACGTCAACTTCGTCAAGAAATGACTTCTTCGTTTCATTATTTTGACAAAAATGAAGTTGCTAAGTTGTCACTGAACGAAATAAAGATCGTTCATCTTGTGTCACTTTGTTGGAGATTACATTTTTAAATTTATTATATTTCAACCTTGTTTTTTTTTTAAGGACTACTAATCCACATTCGAGAAATAAAATTGATTTTAATTTGCAATTTATCAACGAGTTGAATTTATTTTTACTTTTACCGTTTTTCTTTTTACAAAAATATGTAATGCAATATGGTTTACGTAACGTTATTTTATTTCTTTGCAAGAAGGTTTACTGATTTATCAATTTATTATTTTTATCATATCGTTTACCTGTATTAATTTATTATTATTTTATTATTATTATATTTATTATTTATTTTATTATTTATTTTATTATTATATTTATATTAGTATTTCACCTATATTAATTTAGTTATTATTATTAGTTTAGTTTTCAGTGTAATTTTATTTACAATTTTACTATAGTATCACTAATTTTTTTTGCTATAATTTTGTAATAAACAAAAGGTTTTTAAACGTTAATATAATAATAAAAAATATATATAAAAAAATACATATAACAATATAAATAAAAATATATATAAAAATATATAAAAAATATATCTATAAAAATAAAAATATATATAAAAATAAAAATATATAAAAAAATATATCTATAAAAATAAAAATATATAAGAAATATAAATAGAAAAACAAAAATATATAAAAAGTATATATATATATATTATATTATATTTTTAATAAAAATTATTATTTTCAAAATTCTCATACCATGCCACCTTTTTATAAAATACCATTGAAAAATATTATTAATGATATACAAATTGCACAGCAAATTTTCAACTTACCCCAGATAGTAGTGGATGGTACATGCAAATTTATTATTTTTTTTCTTTTAAACAAACAACATGATCTCTTTTGAGCAGAAACAGGAAGAGAAAAGACGAAAAAGTAGTGGAGGGGTAGAGAAAAGAAAAAAAAATTGATTGTAGGATTATTATGTATTCCATCGTACGAACAGAAACGTCTCCCTTTTCTCTTTCTTTTTTATTTTTCCTTTCCTTTTTACTTTTTTTTTTATTTCTTTTTCTTCATACTTTCTTGTGTTCACGTTTATCCTTCGAAAAAATACGGGTCAGGGTTACTAATACCCACTAGTAAGTATTCGCATTCGGCAGGTAGCAAAGCAGGTCGAGAATAAAACTCATTCTACAGAAAAAAATCCAGAGCAGGGTGCAAGAGGAACAGGGGTTAGGTGAAGAGGGAAAAAGGGACATTTCAACTCATTGTTATCATGAATAGCATTAAATCTAGCCTTTAACTTTGCCACCATTTTTAGTTAGAAGGGGAGAAAAGAGGGAGAAATCTCAACCCACCCCTCAACCAATCCGTCGCTTCATAAGTGTCCCTCTCTCTCACCCTCTTTTTTTCACTAGTTCTCTTGTAACGAATTTATAGTATAGACATACGAAGACGATATGAGCACAGGCAAAAAAAAAAATGAATAAATGGGTGAAGTGCAAGTTATATATATATATATATACAGGGTGTCTTCACTGTAAATCATAGTAAGTAAATAAGATGAATTCATTGTTATATTTCAAATGAAATATATTTTAGAATATCTGATTGAATAATAAAATTAAGAATAATGAATATGTACCAGTTTAAGGGAGTTATTTAGTTGATAAATTTTATTAAATTAAATAATGTATTTAAAAATTATATAAAAATAAATTAAAAAATTTTTTTAAATTATATAAGGGATTATTATTACCTTTTTTAATTTATTAGATTATTTATATAATATATATTATATAAATATTATACTTTTTTATTGTATTATATATTACAATATTTATTATATTATTATAATATTTTAATAATATTATTTGTATAAATTATAATATTATAATAATAAATAATATTATAATATTTATTATATTTTTATTATTAGATTTTAATATTTATAATAATAATTAAATTTATATAAATATTTTAATATATTATAATATTTATATTTTTTATAATATTATTATAATATAATTTAATTATATAATATAATTAAATTTTAAAAAAACCTAATTAAATATTTAATTATTATAATTTATTTATTATAATTTACATCTTTATTATAATATTTTTATATTATTATTATACACTTTATTCCCATGTCAACCCTACGCGGGTTTTTAACATAGCCTCCTTGCTACTACTTTATTTTTCCTATTCTTCCTCTCCTTCCTTCTTCCTCCTCTCCTTCCTTCTTTTCTCCTCTCCTTCCTTCTTCCTCCTCTCCTTCCTTCTTTTCTCCTTTCCTTCCTTCTTCCTCCTCTCCTTCCTTCTTCCTCCTCTCCTTCCTTCTTCCTCCTTTCCTTCCTTCTTCCTCCTCTCCTTCCTTCTTCCTCCTCTCCTTTTTCCTTCTTCCTCCTCTCCTTCCTTCCTCCTCTCCTTCCTTCTTCCTTCTTCCTCCTCTCCTTTTTCCTTCTTCCTCCTCTCCTTCCTTCTTCCTTCTTCCTTCTTCCTTCTTCCTCCTCTCCTTTTCCTTCTTCCTCCTCTCCTTTTCCTTCTTCCTCCTTTCCTTCCTTCTTCCTCCTCTCCTTCCTTCTTCCTCCTCTCCTTCCTTCTTCCTCCTCTCCTTTTTCCTTCTTCCTCCTCTCCTTCCTTCCTCCTCTCCTTCCTTCTTCCTCCTCTCCTTTTTCCTTCTTCCTCCTCTCCTTCCTTCCTCCTCTCCTTCCTTCTTCCTTCTTCCTCCTCTCCTTCCTTCTTCCTCCTCTCCTTTTTCCTTCTTCCTCCTCTCCTTCCTTCTTCCTTCTTCCTCCTCTCCTTCCTTCTTCCTCCTCTCCTTTTCCTTCTTCCTCCTCTCCTTTTCCTTCTTCCTCCTCTCCTTTTTCCTTCTTCCTCCTCTCCTTTTCCTTCTTCCTCCTCTCCTTCCTTCCTCCTCTCCTTCCTTCTTCCTTCTTCCTCCTCTCCTTCCTTCTTCCTTCTTCCTTCTTCCTCCTTTCCATTCCAGCGTTAACAGCACACGGTGTTCCCAAGCGGTCACCCATCCAAGTACTACCCGTGCCCAGTGATGCTTAACTTAAGTGATCGGACGGGAACTTGTGTTTCCATCACGGCAAGGCCGTTAACTATAATATTTTTATAATAAATTAATATAATTATAATAAAATAATATATTATTATTATTATTAATCCCCTAATTTAATAATCGACAATTTCTCTATAGAAAATTTTTAAAAATAAAATCAAGATTCAAACGATGCCACGTGGTTATGGAAATAAAGGAGAACTAAAAAGATATATATATATATATAAACAAGCTACCGTATTTTATTGGTCACCCGTTAGATCTGGATCGAGTTTTCTCATTGGTTGTCTTATTTCTCGTATCGAAGGGTGGGGCCTCAATAAGAGGACGAGGAGATTGCCGCAGGTAGAAAAGTCTGCAGTGAATAATGTCGCAGGAAAAGAGAAGTCCTGTCCTAAATATCTGTGATGAAGGAAAGAAGGAACGATCCTTGCAGACTAGGTCAAATGAAGAACACAACGTAAAACTGGTACGTGCCCAGGTAAAACCGTTAGCCCTTCTTTTTATTAATACTAAACTACTACTACTACAGCGACTACCAACAACACAACACAATCAACCGATTCGTTTCGTGTCTTCTTCTTATTTTTATACTTCACTCCCATATTCATACTTCATTTCACCAGTTTGTTCAACCTTCTTCTTCTACTTCTTCTTATTCTGATCCAAAAAAGATGCTTTATGAGAAATATTTTTTTTCTCGTCGGGATAGGTCACAAGCATCATCGAATCATATCATTTATCGAAAACGCCCTTGGAAAAGGAAAAAAAAACGAGAACCCTCCTTTTCCACTCCCTAAAATCGTTTCATCAAATTCAAGGGGTGAAACGATATCGCTAACACTAAAGATGTGAAATGGAACGGGCTGGGTTGTGAAACGGAAAGGGAGGGGAGACACCCTCCTTAAAGATATCCTTGCCTTTACAAAGATTATTTTCCTTTTAAAAATGTTTTTTTTTTACAATTTTACACCTTCGGGATCTTTTTTAAACACGTTATTTTAACAAGATTTTTGTTATTATGATAAAATTTTAAAACAAATTTTTGATTGATTGATACGTACACCACGTTTGTTGCAATTAGTTTTATTGGATTGACAACTAAGTAATTGCAGATTTTTTAAAAAAGATGATTCGTGAAATTTTTATAAATTTAATTAAATTTCTATTACGTTCTATAACTATTGATATAATATATATATATATATATATAACTTTACTTATTAATATATATATAACTTAATTTATATAACTATAGATATACTTTTATTATATTTTATTGTAAAATTAGATATTATAATTTTATATATTATATTTTTATATATTATTATTTTATATAACTTGTAATATAAATAATTTTATTTATTATTATTTTTATTATTTTGTATATTATTTGATATAACCATAGATATAATTTTTATTATGTTTTATTGTAAAATTATATATTATATTTTTATATATCATATCTATGTTTATATATATATTTATATATTTTATATTTATAGTTATAGAGCATAATAGAAATTTATTGAAAATAATAAAATTGATTGTATCGAATTAATCGTAATTAGATAAAATATTATGTTAACGAAAAACATATCGTATTTATTTAAAACAATTATTATAAATTTTTTTTTTTAAAAATTCGTAATTCCAACTCAATACCACATGTGTAGCAAACAATATTTCTAATATTTCCACCCCCATTTTTACCGTAGCTAAAATTTTCGAATAACTTCCATTTAAAATTTTGAAGAAAACGATATATCGATCATCAAGGATAAAAGGGGAAGAAGAAAAAAATGTAAAGAAGAAAAGATTCTCGCGTTTAAAAAAGAAAAAAAGAAAAAGAAAATTCCACCAACTTGTGCTCGCGCGTCCTGTACAAATAAAATCCATTTCAAGCTTAGACTTTTTAGTTTAGACGAGAAAGAAGGGAAAAATGCAGGGAGAAAAAATCAGGGGCGGAGCTCTTAGACGTCAAATAATGTCGTAAAAATCTATAAACCGACAAGAAACGTGTGAATGCTTTTGCGTTTTAAATCTTATGGGGAAAAACATCAAACGCCACCGACGAAAGATCAACCTCCCCCTCCACTCAGCCCCCGTTAACAGATTTTACATTCTATCATAATTCCGAGTGTGACTTTTTTCAATCTTTCACACAAAAAATTTCGTTTGATGAAAAAATGAAATAAATGAGAGATTGGTAACTGTATTAAATTTTTCCAATAAATTATTGTTAATGTTGCTATTAATATGATTAGGTATGTATGATGTAAAATATTATAAATATACTGCAATTTATAGATCATTATTTTTCTTAAAATAACACATATATATAGGGTGGGTCAAAAAATGACTTTTTTTTTTTCAAGTGCCACGGAAAAATGGGTTGCTAGACACCTTAAAACAATTCTCACCAAATATGAGCTCTTAATTTTAATAGGAAGATCCTCCGCATCGCAGTTTTTTATTTTTTTTTCAGTCTAATAGAGTAAAATTCTCCTGTATAGTACATATAGTATATATCCTATATAGTATCCTATATAAAGTATATATATATATATTCTTTATTAATTTAACTAATTATATAACTTAACACGAAGTTGTTAGCAAATAGATAATTTTAGATTAACAAATAATAATTTTAAACTCTATATACTATATATATATATATATATATATATATATTTAATTATTTATTTATTTACTTATATAAAAATTTATATTTAAATATATTTATAATATAAAAATATAATTTAATTATATGTGCTATGTATTTTACTTTAATTAAATTATTTAACTATAATAATATACTACATATATTTATTATTTTACTGTTTTTATTGTTAATATAACATTGTTATATAACATATTATATTCTATATATAACAACATATTATATTGTATTTTATTGTTAATAAAACAATAAAATACATTTCAATGTTAATATAACAATATGCATAACATATTATATTGTATTTTTTTGTTAATATAACAAATTATATAATTTAACCCAAAATTGTTAAAGAATTTAATAAATAACCTTAATATACAACATGATAGTTACGAAGAAGGTTAGTACGACGAAATAATTTGAATTTATCGACGTCAAAGGAGAAACCGAAAGGATTGCGAGGGTGGAGATACCAACAAAATAAAAATAAAAATAAGACAAAAAACAAAGATGAGAAGAGTCGAAAAGTCACGTGACTTGTTTCGTGTGGCTGCCAAAGTTTTAGATCGTAAATCGAGAAAAGGGCTCTTCTTCTGAGAGTCTACCACCACCATGGCTAACCTCAGTTAGCCTTTGGGCTTGAATTTAGAGATCACGATATCCTGAGAAGCTATTACTGGTCCATCCCCTTCGAAATGAAGGTAGATGCCTCTGGAGGAATCTTCAATGTAGTTCGATGGACCATTGCGATTCTCGGTGTTGTTGTTGTTGTTGCGGTGTATCTCAGACCGATTACAACCAGAGATCGATCCCTCGTGGGCTAGGGTTGCTTGCTTGTTCGATACCATTTCGAACTTCCTCTTTTTATTTCTATTTCTTTCTTTATATTTTTTCTTTTTTTTTTGTTTTGTTTCTTCCGTGCTCGAGATTTCGTGAGATCGGTGGTACCTTGTCTATGTCTGTGTACGTTTGTTTGTGTGTGTTGTATTCGATCGATCGAAACGATCAAACCACGAAGGGTTTTTTGCCATTACAGAAGCCCACCACTACTACCATCACCAGTACTTAAATATAGTTTTACGATTTCGATAATTGGATCGAATTTATGTTCGTCTATTTGACCAACTCGAACGATTATTATAACAACAACTACGACAAAGATGACGATTAATGAAGTAATTTTTCGATAAATTACACTTTTATAAGATTTTTACGATCTTTTTTTTAATCGTTAAGATGTTCTATGGGATTTTTTTATAGTTTCGATTAAATTGAAATAATTGTTTCAATCGTAGGGTATTTGATGTTTTCTAGTTGACACACATTGGGAAGAAGAGAAATATTGGGTAAAAATAAATAGCTATGATTTTGGTTGTAGTATAAGTGGTCAACTGCTAACAAAAAAAATGGTCAATTACTGGTTTATCCAGTTTTATAAATGGTCGATTATTGTTTATCCAGTTTTACAAATGGTCAACTACTGATGCTACCAACTACTGATTGATTTTCCATTAACACTTTAATGGCCGCTCATACAACATGTGTGTGATGGCCAGAACATTGACCGTTATTTTATTTATAATTTTATATATATTTAAAATTATAATATATAAAATTAAATTCGTTGTTAAATTGTTATTTTTTGTTATATATTATTTTTTTCGTGAATGACAATAAAGTTGTTTTTTAAATTAACTCTTGAAATATATTACCAGGCTCCTGACGACGTTTGGCTGCGCACACGCGCAGCCATCAACGTGTTAATGTTTATTATTTCCGTGTAACAAAACTTTTTTCGAAAAATATCCTTTCTTATATGACGTCCGAAGTTCAAAGAATATCTTCACACATTAAAATCTACTATTAAATAAAAATACAAACATTTACCACTATTTAAGATCAAAATTTCTCTTAACCCATCAACCACTGGTGCCTTCAGCTTATATTTTATTTGAAATAGGAAATTATTTGAGTGACGTACCAAAAGGTCATCGATCAAACAGGAAATAGGAAGTAAATGTTGAAAATATTGAAAAACGTATAAAAGAAACTCTCTCGCATGCACATGCACCCACACACATTTAGAAATACTCACACTTTTTCTTGTATGCAGTTAACGGGAGTGTCCTTTCCGTCGGAAGTATTTAGAAAGAGGACACTCGATGCATAGTACGATGTGTGTACAGAAAGAAAAGGAAGAGCAACATTAATCTATGGGAAAAACTATAGAGAGTGAGATGACTTGTAGAAAAGAGGAGGAGGAGGAGGGGGAGGATGAAATTTGAGGCAAGTTTAGAAGACGGAAAACAGATTTTGTCATCTGAAATGTTACGGTGCCGATTTGAAGTTTTAAAACGATGTTACCATAAACCTATACACACATGCATATCTACATACATGTGTAAATACATAAAAAGGTATCGTATAAATCCTAAAAGATTCACACACGTATTTATATACACACATATACACATATTAAGCCATGTATATAAAGACATAGTCATACAAACAAAAAGCACACGCTCGTAAACGAAAAGGGACCCCATAAAGTAAAGGAAAAACGGTCGAAAGCGGAACATACCCATAGGACAAAAACCGGGTGCATTAATTGATGCGACAATATTTGTACCGACTAAAAGTCCGACAATTTATTTAGGACCCAAAATGAAGTGGGTCGTATGTATACATATATATAAATACATACCTAAAATACATCTACTTGCTTTCATCGTTTAGCGTACATGAATCGAACGTGCATCCGTTTTACTTGGTTAAACCTTCCAAATAAATTCCGTCTGTAATCAAACTATATAATGTGAATTCCTTCTTTTATTTATTTTTCTGTAAAGAAAAAATGTATTGTCATTTTAAAGGAAACCCTTTTTTTTTTTTTAAGAAATATTGTTATATCAAAAATATAAATTATGACCTGTAATATAAATAATATGGCGGTGTATATTGGCTTTGATGTGACAGAAAGAATATATGCGAATCCGTATTTTAGTATTTCATTTATTGAATATTGAAATTTGCAGTAAATAAGAAAATCTACTAACCACTATTTATTATAAGAAAGTGAATAGAACCCATATAATGGGTGACAGACTATACAATGTACAGTTCTAACGAAAGAAAATCGTGAAAAGATTCACATACGAATAGAATACAATAGTTAAAGCAATCATTCAGAAAATAACTGACCTAACTAACCTAACCTCAAGTCTGAGATTTTTTTTAGTTTATACAACGATCAAATTTTTTCACCAATTTAACATAATAATCGTACAAGATAATAATAACATTTAACGTGAACACATTAGTTTCATAAATTACACGTAATATAACGATATCATCTAAAACTATTAAAAAAGAAAAGGGTTAAGGGTAAGATTTTGAATAAGGTTGTCAGATGAACGTCATAAAAGGTGGAATTACTAAAAGTTTTCTAGCACGTGCTTACTACGTGCATTTTCTTTCAAGAAAAGTGGGCTCGTGTGTTTTACCTCATAAAAGTTAACACCCCTTGTTATTGAATAGGTTACGTAACCCCTTTTAGAATATTTTCATAGCTGAACAATTCCAGTAGAAACTATCGAATTACCATGAAAGCCACGAGCTGTGCGGAATATAAAGGTCGATTTGGGAATTCGAAACTAACATCGAATAATTTCTAAACGGATAAACCCAATTCTCAAAGTAGTTAAACAATTTCCATGATGTTTAATTAACATCGTTAAGCATAATATCATATATATATAACTAAATTCTATTAATTTTCATATATATTTGTATTACTGAAATGATGAATATCTAAACAATTGATTAAACTATCAATAATTATTATAATTATATCGTATAATTATTGTATGATTAAAATACTTGTGAGCATAAATTTGGTGAATGTATCATCAAAATAAAGGGGGAAGGTTTGTAACCAAATTCCAATCCTCAAAGTAGTTGAACAATTTCTATGATGTTTAATTAACGTCAAAAGGCATAATACTATATATATAACTAAATTCTATTATTTCATATATGTGTATTACTGTCATTAAAGATAGAATGATGAATATCTAAACAATTGATTAAACTATCAATAATTATTATAATTATATCGTATAATTATTGTATGATTAAAATACTTGTGAGCATAAATTTGGTGAATGTATCATCAAAGTAAAGGGGGGAAGATTTGTATATGAGTAATGTAGATTCAAAACTAGATGCCAAAAATAAAAGAAAATAAATAATAACAACAAGTTCGTGTTCGTTATATATATTGGATAAAAGCCTTACGGTGGGCCCTTCTCGTTCATCGGCCGGCAGTGATTACATATTACCGATAGCTCCGAGGGCCAGATGTTTTCTAGATCGATGACGGGGGAAGATTCTCAATCAATTTTTATTACGTTTCGACTGTCGATGCCGAACGGTCGCGTGGCACCGTTCGTGATTCGATTCTCTTTCTCCTTTTTCTTTCTCAATCACCCCCCTTACTTCTACCATACTCGTGGAATGGAATAAAATGGAATGAATCGCAGATAAAGATAAAAAGTCAAACCAGGTGGTAGCTAATACAAATTTTCATTCCTTACCATGTAATCATTATTGCAAAAGATATATTAAACATATATCGTTCTAGTTTTTTGTAATTTTTATAAAAGAATATTAATGACGAGTATTAGGGTTAATTAATAATTAGTGTGGTATTTTTTATTAATTATATTTCCAAATTAAATTTTAGTAAAATAATCTACATTGTGCAGTAGCAAAGTAAATTTCAAAAAAAAAATTCCATCAACTTGGTTAACCCTAATATATATATATATTATATTATTAGTATTTTATATATTATATATCAAATTAATATTATTATTAAAATTAAATAAAATAAAATTAAAATATTTATTTTATATATTATATAATTTATAATTTATTTTATTAATGTTATAAAATATTCTAAATTCAAAAAAAATATAGAAAAAAGTTGATCTTATCAATTATTTAATTATTAATCAATTATCCTAATTACTTACTAATTATAATTATATTTATCAAATGAATTGAATTTAAATTTAAATTTATGGAATAAGACTATTTTAAAAATACAGACACACACACACATTCGAATAAATTTTTATACAAATATAAATAAATGAAAAAAAGAAAATAAGAAGGAAAGAACCCCTAAGTTAAAGATACTTTATTTCGTACAATTAAATTCAGCCTTGGGCTGATGCTTCTTCTTCATTTTCGGGTTCTATCCAGCTACCTCTATCCGTGTAACCTATCCTTATCTAGTCCCCGTATCTTTACCGCTATCTTTTTCTCTCGATCCGTCGATCCTTATCCACATATCTTTCGTTGGTGGAAGGAACGAGTGGATGTGGAAACGAAATGGACAATCGTACCAGCTGTTCGCTTGCGGGGGCGCATCTGCCTTGCATCTTCTACTGCACGTGCTTACTGGATATAAAAAAAAAAACTGAGGAAAAAAAATCTAGGGGAAAAAAAATACAAAAATACAAAAAAAAACAAAAGAAAATATCAAAGAAGAAACTAACTAGCATAAGTCGGGATTCTATAAGATCCGAATCACGTATCATTTTTTTTCTGCTTTACGTATCTCTTTTTTGGTAACTTTATCTTCACGTTACGATAATATTACAATTTTTATATTATAGTGATTTATTACGAATGCTTTATCAAATATAAATGATGCACGTTAACTTTTATAACGAAATGTAAAATTATTATTTTTTTTAAATAATAAAATATATTATTATATTTATTTGATAATTCATTATATAAATTATATATTATATTTTTTTAAATAATAAAACCAACATAATTATATTTATTATATAATTTATTGTTTTAATTTAAATGTATTCTTATATAATAGTATATTTTATATATTATTATATTATTATATTTTAATAAAAATAATAAATATAATTATATTTTTATTATATAGTATATTATATAAATTATATATTATATTTTTTAAAATAATAAAATATATTATATTATATTTTATACATTTTTATAAAAATAATAAATTTAAAAAAAAGTCACTATCAAAGAAAAATATACACATACAAGCACACGTACGTAATATTGTATTATTAAGAAATAAAATCTGAAAGATTTACCAAAAAGGTAATAAAAAAAATCTCTTTCTTAAAAAAAAAAAAAAACGAAAAAAAAGTACTTAAGCAAGGGAAGATAGTTCTTTAAATATCAAAAAGATTGCGTTTGAAAGTAGATGATCGTGGTATTTGGTTCTTGAAGAAAATGAAAGACAGCTGGCAACTTTACTTTCGTATCCGAAATCCTATTAAAAGCTATAAGAATTCCAAGAGATGACCACCATGTGAAAGATAGTACTTATGATGATGTAAAAAGAAAAAACCACGAGAATAGCTTAACGTCATACGCGAAAAAAAAAAAAAGAAAAAAGAAAAAGTAAGATAAAATCGTTTCCCCTATCTTTTCCTTTCTCTTTTTCTCGAATCTTAAAGTGCACAGATGTCACCGGTCAAGCGAATACAAATCGCAAAACGCGATTGAACACCAGTAAATCGATTTCACGGACCCTCGACTTCCCACTTTGCCTACATCGCGTTTACTTCGGTTGAATGATCAACCCACGTAACATGCTTACCTTATTCCTCCTTGTTGCGTTTCTATATGATAGTAAATCGCAGTCAAACTTTCGGCTACTTTGCGGTCACCGGTATTTACTTCGGAGTTTCCTTTATTTGTCCTGTCCCGTATCCGTCCTTTCTCCCTTCTCCTTTCCCTCTTTCTTCCTTTATGTGTTGCCTATTTCTATTTAATCTCGTAGACAGTCCAAATATCTGAATGTTGTCTCCTATATTTATTTTCTATCTATTTCTCTCTCTCTTTCTATTTGCTGTATTCAAGAATTTTTAAGTTAATTGAAAATATTTAATAATAAAATTTATGGAATTTAATTTGTCCTTTTATGTATATATAATTTTATTACATTGCATAAAATTATATTTTAATAAAATTAATTTAAGTAATTAAAAATATAATAATTATATTTAATATTAAAATTAATATTATATTGTAAAAATAACAAAAATTAAGTTAAATATAATTTTAATTTAAATACAATTATATTTAGATATAACTTTAATTTCAACATAATTAATTTTAATTTAAATAATAAAAAATATAATAATAATATTATATTATAAAAATAATAAAAATTAAGTTAAATATAATTTTAATTTAAATAGTATATATAAAAAATATAATAATTATATTTAAATATAATTTTATATATATAAAATATCAATTTTTGCAATAACAATAAAATAACATAAAATAAGATATTTAATACAATGTTGCATAAGAAAAGTAGGAATACCAACCAATATCCCAAAGGTTGTTGATTCTTTGGGATATGCACAAGGACTCTAAAAAAACTAAACAAGAACAACAATAATAATAAAATTACATAAATTTAGATAATTAATAAGATGATTGCATAAGAAACGTAGGAAGGAATAAATTTTGATCGATACCAGCATATATCCCGAAGGTTATTGATTTTTCGGGATGTGCAAGAACTCTAAAAGTATTAAACGAAAGTGTGTGCAGGTGCGTAATCGTTTCTTGGAAGATAGCGTGTACAATTCGTTCGATTTTCTGTCATTAACGGGGACAAAAAAAAAATAAATACGTCGATTAGTTATTTTTAACGTGATTAAAGTTTAACGAACGTATTATTAAAGGTTTTCTATTTTCAGGATCAATTTTTACCATTTTTTATTTTTTTTCTGTTCTCATACAACCATCTTCAAACCTACATGATCAAATTTTTATATATATAAACACCTATAATTTTCTTTTTAATTTATCTTTTTTATACAGTAAATATCTATCAGAGAAATTATTTTGTATGTTTCACTTTAATTATCTATTCTGTCGGTTTCATTATAAAAATATCAAAATGTTAGATTGATTCATTAAAAAAAAAAATAAACATGAACAAAAAACATATTCATTTATTCGGTCGAATAAGAAAGTATATCTTATATGTGTATGTGTTTTTTTCATTAATTCTCATTCACAGCATCTAACACCGTCTAGATTTATTTTCGTTATTAGGTCATCTCACCATAAGACGAGAATGATGTGTTAATTAACACAGATATCGGAATAAAAGAACCCTTTATTCATTCCAACGATAAATGGTATATATCATGTTTGTATTGTAAGAAAAAAATCAATTTAGGCAATGTCAATAAATTGCTCAACTCGTGGTTGCTGTTAAAATCAGGATATACATCACAACCATCCTATCTGTAGTCCTCTATGGTAACGAAACGTGGTCACTTACGTTACAGGACGAAAAGAAATTGAGAGTTTTCGAAAATAAAGTTGTTCGTAAAATGTTCGGTGCAAAACGCGATGAAGAAACGGTTGAATGGAGAAAACCCCATAACGTAAAAATACACCGACTGTACAACAAACCGGACATCATTAACGTCGTAAATCACACCGATTAGGATGGGTAGGTCACGTGGCGCGCATGGGGGTGGATCGAACGGTGCATAAAATACTGATCGGTATACCAACGAAAAAAGACCACCGGGTAAACCGAGACGTAGATGGAAGGACAATATTATTTCGGGACCTGAAAGAAATAGGCTACGAAGACCACGAATGGAGGAGTCAAGCTCAAGGACGAGAACACTGGTCGGGATTTGGTATTTGTGGCAATGAACTTTTGAGTTTCTAATGACAATTGATAATATAATATTAATCATGTTTGTATTGTGTTGTATTATATAAGAATCATGTCGAGTTCTCAACTTGTCAACCGAGTATACACCTTTTTATGTGAAATAGAATTAGTAAGCTTCTTCTTGTCCTACAGTTCGAGCTATTGACCCCTAGGAAAACGGTCAGTTCTATCTTTATTTTCCTTTATGCTCCTTTTTTCTACTTCTTGAAACCTAAAGATCCGCAGTGTTGACCCAACTCTTCCAGGTCTGTTTCATTCTCCAACCTAACAAAAAAACCGGTCCTGTATTTTCCATCGATTTAGATTTCCCGGAAAGATATTTTTCCTATTTATGAGTCAACAATGACTCATAAATTCACACCAGAGGAAACCTATCGAGAAGGAAACTGGTGTTATTGTTGAATATTCAAATTTATCTTTTAGTGGTAATTTGTTCGGCTTCTGTAACTTTAGAAAAAGAAGATCTCTATTTCATTGTGATATAAATTGGATTAGAAAAAACTACTACCTTTTTCCTTTCTTCTTTTTTTTCTTTGTTAATATTAAAAAGACTAAGGTAAAAAAATAATATTTGTATTTTGAAAAGATATATTTCCTACAGAACTTGCAACGTATTCGTGATGCTTGCTAAAGGTGTTATCGATATTGCTTGATAAATACAGCTGTGGCAACCTTCCGTAAATCACAATATTCTTACACTATAGTAACCAAACATATTTTTAAGTATTACTATATATTTCATATATGTTAAATATGATCATTAGTATTTTTATCTTTGAGATTAAATTTTATAATTTTTGAAAGATCAATTAAATCTTTTGTAGATAAAATAGAACACATGTGTACATTAAAAAATTAAATATATGATTAATAAGTATTATACATGTCATAATACAATGTATTTAACACGTTCATCGCCCAGCCCGTTTCGGTTGAGTTTCTCGCCAGGCCCAAAATTCGACTGTCGGCGCGCCGTAACGTAAAGAAGCGATAAGTAGAAATATCGATAATGCAACTTGAGTATTATGGTTATATTATATTATTATATTTTATTTACCGAAAATAATAAGATAAAAAAATATCGTTTATTTACCGAAAATAATAAAATATAAAATTATTTTTTATTTATCGAAAATAATAAAATATAAAAATATCGTTTATTTACTAAAAATAATCAAATATAAATTATTATTATTATTAACTGGCATTAGGAACTCGAAAGTTCATTGCTGCAAATACCAAATCCCGCCATTGTTCCCGTCCCTGAGCTTGACTCCTTCATTCGTGGTCTTCGTATCCTATTTCTTTCAGGTCCCTTCTGATATTATCCTCCCATCTACGTCTCGGTCTACCTAGTGGTCTTTTCCCGTTTGGTATACCGACCAATATTTTGTGCGCCGTTCGATCCACCCCCATGCGTGCCACGTGACCAGCCCATCTTAATCGGCGTGATTTTACGACGTTGATAATGTCCGGTTTGTTGTACAATCGATGTACTTCAACGTTATGGAGTTTTCTCCATTCGCCCGGTTCCTCATCGCGTTTTGCACCGAAGATTTTACGCAGAACTTTGTTTTCGAAAACCCTAAATTTCTTTTCGTCCCGTAACGTAAGCGACCACGATTCGCTACCATAAAGGACTACCGGCAAGATGATTGTCCTGTATATCCTGATGTTTAATCGCCTATCCAGCGACCGCGAGCTGAGTAATTTGTTAACCGAATAGAAACATGAATTGCCTAGATTGATTCTTTTCTTAAGTTCTTCGGTTATTTCGTTCGCCTGGTTTAAGATCGATCCTAAATACCTAAAGTTACTGACCCGCTCAATAGTTTTATCCCGGGCGACCAAAGTTCCAGTACTAGGTCTATTCTGAACTCTATCGGTTACCATATATTTGGTTTACTCCGCGCTTATTTGCAGTCCCAAATCTTTAGTACTATCAATCAAATATAAAACTATCTTTTATTTACCGAAAATAATTTTGTTTTGAAATGGGAAATGTGATAAGTTTTTCCAACTAAAAATACTATAACTTCAACAAGAAGAGTGTCACCGTATACGGTGACGGGGCCCCCGGAGAAGCATGCCCGTCTCCGGTATACGGAGTATACGGTACGGTATGTTAAAAAAAGAAAGTAGACCAATAAATCTCAAAATTAACTCCACTTAACAAAAAAATACTAATGTCATATTGTAGTCCTAAATTTTTCATGTAACTTTTTCCTTAGCAGCTATTTAAGTGGCAAGAACTGGTGAATCACCTGTACATATAAACTGTTTGGTTCATAGTTCATTTCTACAAAGTGAAGTTTTCGTTAGGGTCAGATAATCTCGATGGTCAACGAATGTACTTAAATTGCGTGTTCCATGAATGTTCGTGGTTGTTAGATGGCATTTGGGTCTCGTATTCGATAGCAGGGGGTTCCCGAAGGAAGCAAGGACGTTAGTTCTTTCGTATTGTCCTGCACGAGGTTGGCAATTTGTATGCTTTTGTGCTGGAACTACGTGGACACGTTGGGTAATGCTATCTGATGAGTGAGAAACTTTGCGTTACGACGTTAAAACCAGACTTCGACCAACCGTCGTGCCCAGCTGTCACAAAAACAAATTGTCATAGAGACTGATTTTTCTCTTATTTTTCAAGATTCCTTCTTGCTACCTTGTTCTACCTATACATCGTTTTGTTGTGTGTGTGAATATTTCAATGTTTTTTCTATTGCATTTTAGTTTTTTTTGACAAAGAAACAGCAAGTAGTGAATGTAACAAGGATTATTGTATTTAAAATGAATTGTTTTTTTGTGAAACTTTATATTATATACATTATATATAAATTATATTATTTTTATATTAATTTATATTTATTATAAATATATAAAATTATATATATTATATTAATATATTATTTTATATTTTTTATAAATTATATATTAAATTATATATAAATTATATATTAATATATATTATTTATAAATTATATTGTAAATTATATATAAATTAAATCTAAAAAAAATATGTGTAGGTGCACTTAACTAATGTCATACCATACTACGTATTTTCTATTATTTAATAAAAAAAATTATAATTATTTTTTTAACTTTTTAATGAAGAAAATAAATATCTAAACATTAAATATTTTGTTATGTTAACAATATTAAATTTTAGTTGAAATATAGATAACTATCTACTATAATTAAATTTAACAAGAGCATATTCTAGTTCTAAGATATAAATTAAATTAAATTAAATTAAATTAAATTAAATTAAATTAATGATATAATAAAAATTGCATTTCAACAAATTTAAGATTAATTATTTAACAATTAAAATGATATCACGAGTATTTAAATTCCAATCATTGAACCTAACATAACCCGATGAAAATGATCGATTTATATAAAAAAAAAAATCTCGATAAAATTGAAGTTCAAAAAAAAAAAGAACAATGTCTGGAGCATGATATACAAGTAAAGATAAAAATAAACCCTTTTTTTTCTTTTTATTATGAAAGACGCAACCCGATCCGGGATTTCCAGGTTCTACAACTCTTTCTTTACTTCTATTGAACGAGATAACCGTCTGTACATCTAGCTTCGATCGAACGATTCTCACCTCAACAACGTATATACCTAACTCAGTCTCTCCCACTATGGGTTCCTAGAATTTAAGATGATTTTAAAGGGTTACCATAGTCGTTCACCAAATGCCTTCTGATTTTTATCCTCTAACATATGCCATTGTTAGATGGCACATGGAAAATTCACGCCTCGTTGAGTCGCTCGAAATCTTTCGAATAAAAGGGACCCCCATAGAAACAGGGGGTGGTTTTTGTTGCTTACCGGGGTACAAAGAAAAAGAAAAAAAAAGAAAAAGAAAGAAGAAGAAGAAGAAGAAAATTTATTCATCCTTTTATTACAGGACGAAAATTTCTT
Source organism: Polistes dominula (assembly GCF_049000335.1). Lineage (NCBI taxonomy): Eukaryota > Metazoa > Arthropoda > Insecta > Hymenoptera > Vespidae > Polistes > Polistes dominula. The sequence goes on along the minus strand of NW_028301116.1, from coordinate 1,475,142 downwards.
TTTCTTTTATTTTTTATTTCTTATTTTTGTTCGATTCGATGTATAAACGTAGTTTATGAATCAATAAATGAATTTACGAATCGTATATTGTATTCTACTAACAACATCGTGATTTGTAATATTGCTTTTAAATACATAAATCTTTTCATTTATATATTTTGTTAGATCCCTGTATGTGTTTATGTTTGTGTAAATGTGTGAAATATATCAATATGTATTTTAATTCTTTTTTTTTTTTGTATATTTTATAAACGTGTTGTAAAACGTTATTAATGCAACACACGTTTCGTGAAAAAAAAGTAATAACTTTTAAATAGAATTTATATTGTTTCAATGAAATTTTTATCATTTATCATTAATTAAATTGACAAAAATTAAAACGGCGGTAGAGTCATCGCGAATAATATTTGGTATATAAATAAAAATAAATTAACGGTTTTATATAAATAAAATATATAATTATAATAATATTATATATAAATATATTTATGTATAAATAATATATATATATTTAATTTGAATCTACAAAATTAAAATTAATATTAATAAATTAATATTATAAAAATAAATATATAAAATAACTTAATAAATTAAATTTAATATTAAAATTTAATATATATATTTATATTATTTGTTTATTATAATAATATTTAATAATATTTTCTGCAACCAATCAGTATTCTACATTAGAGTAACACTTAAAATTAATTTAAATATTACGTAGTTCGGAAAGTCGTTTTGTATTTTGCTGACACAATAATGGCATTAGTTGATGCAAACCGACAAATAGTAACACATGAGATCGATGAGAGGTTCAATTTTTCAAATTCAACTATTTATGACCACTTGAAAGATTTACGTTTAACCTCGAAACAAAAATTATCTTCATTTTTACAAAAGAAAAACGAAACGACTTTCCGAACCACCTAATACATTTCAACGAAATAAAAATATAAAATTATTAAAAATTAATATAACACAATGTGTTAACAATCGTTTACACCTAAAAGCAAAACACATAGAAAAAATATGAAAAAAGAATGAATGGTCATCTATGAACGAGAAAAGAAAAGGAAAAAAATAAGGTGTTTAGGTTTGGTCTAACGCATTTATTCTTTAAGAAAAAGCCGACGATGAATTGAAAGTAGGTTAAAACGTCTTTGAAAAGATACACGGAATAATACAAAGTGATCATCGGAATGGAATTTGAAAGTACCGGGTTTTAGTTATCGACCTGCTAAAGTTGAAGATAATGTTTAAGGGTGCTTATTTAGTTTTTCGAGATCGTGCCGATCTTTCGCTCTTTTATTTAGTTAGATACGATCGTTAGTTTGTTAAGTTCGGCAGCAAAAGAAGAAAAAAGAAAAAAAAGAAAGAAAACCATTATCGGCTTCTTTGGTAAGTGTGAGTAGGGAGTAATTAAAAAATTATCGGTTTTTAGTTCGAGGTATATCGAATAATCATCAATGTAACATCGTAGATATCTTAAAAGATCTTTTGGAAAGAAAAGATACCGGCCTTTTTCTTTTAAATTTGACTCGTGGGAACTGTTTTACCGGAATTTCAAAAGTAAACTATTATTTGAAATTTTGTTAGGATAGGATAATTGATTTTAGTATAACACGAATCATATTTTAAGCATAATATGAATTCGCGTTATTAGAATTACACATTTTGTATTTTTTATTTTATTAAAAATAATTTACAATTAACACATCTTGAATGAGAGGGAAAATTAAAGTTGTTTTTTTATTTATTAAATATTATTTTTATATTTATATTAAAATGTTTCATTTTATATAAATTTATATTTTTATTTTCTAATAAAGTATTAGAAATTTTTTGTAAATTATATTTATATATATATATATATTTATAATATATATATTATATATTAAAAATAAGTAAAAATATATTAAAAATTATAAATAATTATTATATTACAAAATTAAATTATATATTATAAATTAATATTAAAAAATATATATTAAAAAAATTATAAATTTTAATATTAAATAATTAAATTTATATTAATAAAATAATTTTAACAAATATAAAAAATTAGTTTATTTTAATATTTTTAATTTTTAATAAGATTAATATTTAAAAAAATATAAAATATTATAAATATATATAAATATTATATATACTAATATATGAATAAAAAGTATTTTAAATTTTATATTAAAAAATTTATATAAAAAATAAAATCAATATTATAAAAATTTAATAAATATTATTGTACTGTAAAAAATAACCCTTTACACGTTTAATTTGGGAGAACATATATGCATTAGGTATAAATATCATAGAAATTTGTTATTCTTTTTTTCTCAAATTATTTTTAATATTATAAATAGTCAAATAGAAACGAGAATAAAAAAAATCAACGATAGCAATGAAGAAATTTAAATTTAATTTATAAATTCCAACAAAATAGTCGTAATAACTTTTATTTATTCTAATAACAATTACATAAATACTGTTTTTTAAATGAAAATAGTATTTTACACGATGAAAATGATTATAACACGTGTAAGAAAATATTCAAAGAATTTAATTTCCATTTCATAAGTGAAATAGTTTATGAGACCAAAATATAGTTCTAAAATTAATCAGTTAATAAATTTTCATCTTCTTCGAGTTGAATTTAAACCTGTAACTTCAGGAAGGATGATACTTTGGGAACGAATATTAAAGTGAGCAAACATCACAAAAGAACAGAATTCTCTCTACGTTGTGAACGGGGAGGAAAAACGATTAGCTCGTAGAACGTGGAAACATTTCACAGAGTTACCTTTTGAAATGAAATTTTCTCTTCAAGTGGGTGGACTCAACCTCGTTAAGTTTACTTATCTCTCTCGTATTATTTTTATCCTTCTTTTTCTTCCTTTTCTTACCGTGTACCGTGAAAAATCAGAAAATGAACGTTTCCAAGTGGATAAAGGATAAATATTCGAAATAATGCGTATCGTCGTTATTACAGAAAAAAAAAGAAAATGGAAGACGATATGCATTAACAAAAATAAATTTTAAAAGATGAACAAATTTTTCCTCCGTGATTCGAAAGAAAAAGATAATAAAAATAATAAAAAAAAAAAAAATAAAGTGTATTACAAAGAAGACGAAGTTGAACGAAACGTAGATGAAAAAAAAATATATTAAAAGTGAATTTTAACTTCACTTCTTTTCGTTCCACTCGAATCGTGAATCGAACGACGATCGATTCGGGATAAAAGCAGGTGCGATTTCGAGCGTACTCAAATAAGAAGAAAACAAAAATCACCAACAAGGTGGGGGGAGGGACACGAGGTGAGGAGAATGACGAAGAGAGGAGAGGGTGAAAGAGTTGAGAGAAAAAGAAAATAAAAAGAAAAAGGGAAAGAAGAAGCAACGTGTTCGCGGAATGAACGAACACCCAGAAAGTGAAATTGCATAATTGGCGGTATCATCGTATGACAACGAACTACTACGACGCCATTATCTTTGGATGTTCACGCGACGAAAAGTGCACGAACCTTATTAACAAGAGAAAGAGAAAGATAGAGAAAGCCCTTTTTTAACCTTAACGATTCAAAATGAACTACTAACACTTTCTCGCTAACGAAAATGACGCGAGTCAAAACCTGATAGTGGTTTAACTCTTTGCGGCACAGAATAATTTCAGCCTTATGTTGCATAGAAATTTGATTACGTTTTAAATCAAACAAAATTGGTATATTCTTTATATTAATAAAGGTATTACATAATGTAAAAACATAAAAAAAGAATTAATAACCAATTGCTTTGCATAAATAAGACGAAATATAAACTTATGAGCGTGTATAGCTATTGCAATAATATTTCGAGGTGGGACTAAAAATGTCCCACCATGTATTACGGTTTATTAAAAAGGTGGGACACTTTTAGTCACAACGTGCCCAAAAAAGTTAACCTTCCTGAAAGTTATAAAAAAAATAAAAGTAATAATAAATATAGTAGAAAGTAATAAAAAATATAAAGAGTCTACTCTTTTACCTTAGTAATTTATAAAACTAATTTTTTTACTCATTCACCTTTTTTTTCAAAGACCCGCAAAAAAATGGTTTTAACTATAGGCGTTAGTTGATCGGCACATACGTTTCTTCTCCTTCACCCCCCACCTTCCACCCTTTTTTTCTTCTTCTGTCTTTCTTTTTACGTTTTCTATCTCGTTTTCACTCATTTTCTTTACCTTTCTTTTTTATCTCATTCTATCTCTCATTTAGTCTCTCTGTTTCTCTTTTTCTAACTCATTCTCTTTTTTTTATTCTTTTTATCACATTCTATCTTTCATTTTCTCTCTCTCTCTCTCTCTCTCTCTCTCTCTCTCTCTCTCTCTCTCTCTCTCTCTCTCTTGTTATTCATACGAAAGTCTTAAGACACATACGCACACGTGCTCGAAAAAAGCACCTGTGTTTTCATATACACCTGCTCCTCCGTTGAGAAGTGTCTTTCTGGTATAGTTTTGGTGTTTCTTCTCGCCGAAGGGTACGCGAGACGAGGAAGAGAAGTCGGTTATAGGACGCGTGCCCGGTGCAAGCCGATTGGCCAAGCCATTAAAAGCGCCGAGAGAACCGGAGAACCTGCTAGGTTCTTTCTTGCTCCCCGAAACCCCCCCCCCCACCCATCCATCCCTCTTCACTTCAAATATTCTTTCCTTCGTTAGCTACTTCTTCTTCATTTTTTTTTCCTTTTTTCCAACTTCTCTTCCATCTTCCTCCTTCTCCTCCTCCTCTGACGACGACGAAGTTACGTTATAGATCACTACTTACGATCATCATCGATACACTTCCGTTGGTCAAAAGAATTTGGTCATTTTTTTTTTTTTTTATGATCGTTTACGTTCTCATTAAACTTTTATTAAACTCTCTTTTTTGAAGTTATTTTTTTTTTTTTTTGACGAAAGGATAATTTATTTTAATATTTCTTTCGATTTTTCGTAATTATATCTTACAATGTGATAAAATTATTTTCTTACCATATATGTTTATTATCAACGATTAAAAAAAATAAAATTTAAAAAAAAAAGCAAACCTTTAATTCCCTTTTTTTAAAACCAATAATTTATTTTAAATATTTTCTTTTTTGATTTTTCGTAAATATATTACTATGTGTTAAAATATAATTATCTTTTTTTTACCATATATGTCATATATGTTTATTATCAAAGATTGAAAAAAAAAAAAGAAAAACAAAAGCAAACCTTTAATTCCCTTGTTTTTTTTTTTAAACCGGTAATTTACTTTAATATTTCTTTCGATTTTAAAAATATATTAAATATACCTTACTATGTGTTAAAATTATTTTCTTACCAACGGGTCGACGCACCCCATGTATCCCGAAAGGGAATCATTATTTTAAATAAAAAAAATTATTTTCTTACCATACATGATTATTATCGACGATTAAAAAAAAAGAAAAAAATGAAAACTTTATTTCTTTCATACAGTAAGAATCATTATGACGAAATTAGGTGTATTTAATTGGTTCAATACGTGTCAATATCGTTACGATTTTCTCGTCATATCGAGAAGTGATTTATCTTTGGTGAAATTTTTGGAAAGTATAAAATACCTATTTATATTTTAATATATACTTATATATATATATGTATATATATATATATACACGTATACAAGTTTATGCATATATTGTCGTTTCACGAATATAGTGCAAGTGATTGTAAACGAAGAAATTTCGCGGTAAAAGTTGTAGCCAATTTTTGTCCGGAAAAAAAAGCTAAGGACACACGTTGGTTACGTGAAACGACACGAAGTATATATTTTTATACGTGGTGTTTTAATTTTTAACACTCGAAAAGATTACAGGTCCAATTTGGAACGTTGTCAGGTAAATGGTATTAACGAACATACAAAGATCGCGTTATCGATGATCGACGAACGAACCGGTCGAGTTGCGCAAAGGAATTCAGAAAAATAAAATTCGGGGTGAGGGGGTGGACGGAGGGTCGGAGGTAGGGGAATGGCTGGAGATGTTTCGATGATTTTCGTCGTTTCATGTGTAACGAATGAAATTCGAAAGGAAAAAGAAAAGACAAAAAAAAATATTTAAAAAGAAGTTGGTGGTGGTATACGTGAACGAAAAGACAAAAAAGTGAAATTCGTGTTGAGACTCGTTGAAACTCATTAAAATCGAAAAGTACACGAAAAGTAAAATGCGACCTCACGAGTGTCACGATGGAGAAAGGTAATTGCAATTTTTTCTTTTTTTTTTGTATAAAACTCGCTTATTCTTTTCTTAACATATCTACTATTACTATATACATATCTTTTCCTTTTTTACTGGTTCTACCATGAATGAAAGATAAAATGTAACTCTGAATGTTACATTAAATTAAAAATATGACACAAGTATACATAGTGAATCATACAATACATATGACAATTTTGATGTGTATATTATTACATAAAAATTATTATATTTAATAATAATTTTTATATAATTATTATTATATAAAAATGTGTTCTAATGCATATTCCTATAGAGTCATGTGGGGCAAGTGTGCGCAGCGGGTAAGTGTGCTCAGGCTTATTTTTTATAAAAACGTTGACAGTAGAGTAGGGGAACTGACTGCCTTCAGTAGTCACTACGACGTTGGACAAAAGACTAGAGTCTTGTCTGACAAGGTTACGTAGTTTCAGTAATATTGGTAAGTAAAATTTTTGGTTATAATTCTTACGATTTTTCTTAATTTTCAATTAAAATACTTTTATATTCATGTTGCAGAAATTAGCATTAATTGTATCCAAGTATGCTCAATTATGTATCTAGTTTTATTAATTACACATTGAAACTCTTGGTAAAATGACGCAAAAATGCTTAATTTTAACCTAATTCTGTATAGGCAATTTGGGTTAAGTGTGCGCATAAATTTGTGGGGTAAGAGTACGCATATTCCAATGCGTAATTTTACCCCAATAGTGGCAGTTCTTTGTGTATTGACAATTCTTTTTATTTTTTTCAGTTTATTCTTATCAAGTTATATATTATCTAAAAAAATAACAATGCCTCGAAATTATAAGCGAAAGGCTCCACACAGATCTGTTGTTTCAAGTGATCAATTTGATGCTGCTAAGAGATTGATTGCTGAAGATTTGAGTAAAAGAAAAGCAGCTGAACAAATAAATAATAAAATAATAATAATAATAATAATGTATAATAATTTTCTCGATATAAATTGAGATAGATAGTATTTGTGAAAGTATATATTTAATATACAAATATTAAAAATAAAATAAATAATGGTAAATGTTGATAAGAAATGATATTTATATCATTAAATATAGTTTAACTATGATGGAAATGGCCTTGAAAGATGCGTAAGGTATACACTTAATTAATGATAACTATTAACATACTTTAAAATATAAAACAACAGTGAGTTACATTTGAACGTCTTTACTAATCGAGCGTTGGCGACGGACTGACCAGTCGAAACAAAAAGAAAGCAGGTCCAATACAGGAACAATACGCCACGCTCTATTGTCCATTGATATACATATCGAACCTTATCTCCCGAACAGAACACGGGGGAAATTATAAATGCAAGCACTCTGAGATCTATTTCCAACAAACTATATTTAACAAGCTATCGTTTAAGTTATTATAAGTGCGTACACTTACCCGCAGTGCTGCGCACATATACCCCGATATTGGGGTAAGTGTACGCATTCTGACTAAGTTTTATTTTAATTGTTTTCTAAAATTACCATTAAGTAAACTTTATTTCCAATATAATAAAAAATTCCATTCATTCCTCGATGAGATTCTTTGGAAGGCCTACTCTCCAGCAGGAAATGCAAAATTAGTTTTAGTATTTGTATTAGTATTAGTACAATTTGTATTAATAATAGTATTGTAAATAAGACGAAATATATCTAACAAGATTAATAAATAAAAATGTTATTAATGTAAATGAGAAGATAAATGATATAATAAATGTATAATAAGTGAAATCGAAACACGTTTCAACTCGTCTTATCGGAAACAGCGAAAAATAAAAACTGAGAAAATAAAAAGGTGAGTAATGTTTTGTTCTTATGTATATAACAAAGGTATGTATTTTACTTCTCGGCCAAGGTGTTTACTTTTACCGTCGTATTTATTCTATTATGATCGTATCATTGAACTTGTAGTATATATTAACCTTCGTGTACATTCGGTGTTCTTCGAAAGTATTCGTACCTGTTTTTCGATTTATTGCTAGTTTTATACGTACGTTTAGTTAGTTAACATCGATATCATTAAATTATAAAATATATTTCGTGGTATTACGCGTATGTGGGTTTGTTGTAGTGCAAGTGATCTGCATATACATGTGCTCGAGTATTTGTGCACTACTGGTGAGTAAAATATATATATATGTATACAGTACATATGCATTATACATATGCGTTGAAAATTAAAATTCTTTTTCATTTAACTTTTCTATTTTTTATTCTTCATTGTGTGAATTTTTTAGATTGTTAGAATATTTGTAGAAAAAAAAATTTTTGGTGCTATTGTTATAACTTATATTAAAACATTTTGCATAATAGAATAAAATAAATATTATATAATGTAAAAAAGTAACTTAAAAATATAATTAATTCTGTAGAAATGCATACTCATATATATATATATATATATAATATAAAATTAAATTATATTATGAATTTTTCTTTGTATATTTGATGTTTTTAAAATATTTTTATTAATATAATTTATTATTATTATAATAAAAATAAAATTATTAAAATAATAAATTATATTAATAAAAATAATAATAATTATTATATATATATATATATATATATATATATATATATATATATATATATATATATATATTTGTGTGTGTGTATATTTGTTTATATTTGATAATGCAATAGTAATACATTAAATACTACTACTATTTACTACTACCAACTACCTGCATATATGTCAGTAAAGAAAAGTACTTCGATACAAGTGTAAAACAAGAAAGAAACAATGACGAACGACGGGAGTCCATTTGCTATAGAATAGAACGAGAGAATGAAGGAAGATCGGTTGGAAGGAAAGAAAAGGAAGGAGTTGGATCGAGAGAGTTCCGAGCCCTTTTCCCACGAGTTCCTTTTTCTTTCTCTCTTTCTCTCTCTCTCTCTCTCTCTCTCTCTTTTCTTTCCTTTTTTCTTTCTTTCTCTGCTACTCACCGTTACTTTTCTCTCGTTCCTTTCTACGACCGCGCGTTCTCTGTCCATGGATATTCTCGCAAAGATAGTCACGGATATAAACCCAGGGGCAGGATCATTCGTCCTTACTTTCTGAATGGAAGATTGTACGAAAAGGATGAACACAAGGAAGAATGGGGTGGAGTGGGAGTGATGCTGAGGGAAAGGAAGGGAGGGAAGGGTTGATTTCTGAGAGGTAAGAAAGAGAGGATAAATTTTTCTTTTTTTTTACCGTGTGGAAGGATAAGCTCGACTTTGAGAGAGAATCCTCTCGCGAGAGAGTTGCTAACTCCGCGGGGGTATTTATCAATGTCCGGATACGAATCAGCAAGGCTTCATTTACAAGACAAAGCTTTGCCGTATGGGCCCCCGTGTAAGAGACTCGTAGTAGAAGGAAGGAAGCCACCGTAAGGAGTATATAAACACGCATACACGCGTGATTCGGGCCCCCATTGGCGCCGACTTCTTTCTAAACAATCACGAATCACATCATTTTCTGAGAAATAAAATTTACATTAGATAACATACATGTGTGAATAATAATATTTTATTCATGATTGATAATATTATTATAATTATAGTATTATAAAATATTTTTGTATTAATTACAGAATTATAAAAAATTATTATATATTAATTATAGTATTATCAAATAATATTATATATATATATATATTAGGGTGGGTCAAAAAAATGACTTTTTTTTTCAAGTGCCACAGAAAAATGGGTTGCTAGACATCTTAAAACAATTCTCACCAAATATGAGCTCTTAATTTTAATAGGAAGATCCACCGCATCGCAGTTTTTTATTTTTTTTTTTCAGTCCAATAGAATAAAATTCATACCTCATCATTAATTGATTGTACAGAAAAATGTTCTAGACGAATTTTGTAGGAAATTTAATGCTCTACAAAAGAGGTATCTTATATTTTGTCCGTAAACCTCACCATTTGAATGATATTGAAGATTTAAGTTTGATTACTTTAAGACAAATTTCATTTTTTTTTTTATGAATTTTATAACTCGACAATAAATGACTATTATAAAATGCGCAAAACAAATTTTTGTAGGAAATTAACTGCTCAATAAAAATGGTGTCTTATGTTTTGGCGATTAAATTTACCGTTTAAATGATATTCATCATCAAACTTTCATGTGTACTGATTTCTGTCTCTGAATATACTATATATACTAATATATTAATTTTATAGTATTTTAAAACATTATTATATTAATTATAGCATTATCAAATATTATAATATTAATTATAGTATTCTAAAAAGAATAGAATAACATTGTAAAATTGTTAAAATATATTATTTTATTTTTTTTTAATAATTTTTAAATTTATAATTTATTGTTTTACGTCAAAATTGTAATTAAAATTTAAATCAGTCAAGTTATTTTAATTATATTTTAATTTTTTTCATCACATTTTTATTAAAATTATGCACGAGTTGTTTTATGAACGTAAATTTATTTTCTGTGATAATATTATATACAATATACCGACGCTCATGCTTTACTATAAAAGTGAGTGAGTGAAAAAGAGAGAGAGAGAGAAAGAGATAAAGAAAGAAAGAGAAATCTCGGAGAGAAGAAGTCGAATCGGAAAGAATCTTCATCTTTCTCGTTGTTGTTCTCTCAGGTCGGGTCCACCCACGCGGAGGACTTAATTCGCTCGATCGGACTCGCTGATTTAATCGCAAACACTCGAACGGTAGGAAGAGAAAGATATTTGGTTTCCAAGACAATCGTGGAACCACCAGCGTCTTAATTAGTAACTCGAGATCCACTGCCCTCCGTGATCGAGACGTTTTACAATAAGAAAAAAACCAAATCTTGACGCCCCACACTCTTCTTCACATTTTATTTCGTATATGGAATACATCAAAGTATTTTATATATATGTGTGTGTATCAAAGAAAAGGGTTTTTTTTTATATACATAAAAAAGCTTGATAGTTCAGAGTCTAGCATACAAAAGGGATGCATATTTGTTGAAAGGTTTCGTCAATTATTTTTTTTTGTTTTATTTTTTTTTTTTATTTTCATTTTTATGCACGAGACAGTTTTATGCTCATACGTTCAAGCTCATCTTTGTGAACAGTATTATAAAATATTTAATTAGAATTTTTTCTGAATACACGTACATGTAAATTACATATATTTTAATGTCAGAACATGATTACATATTTTCCTAGAAAGGGACATTTAAAGTAGAGAGAATATATTCCGTTGTACGAGTATTAAATAATAAGCTTATCATTATAAATATTGTGATAAAAAATTTCAAGTGAAATGTAAAAGAACAAATTTAATCTTGTTTTTAATATGTTTTCTTTATTTATTTATTATTTATTCGAAAAAAGTAGGAAAGGAGAAAAAGAAAGCGAGTTAGGGAAGAAATAATGCGTGAGTTAATCAATTTTATTTCAAAAGTGATTTAAATTTTAACTTGGGATTTTAAAGTTTAATTGCTTGACGTTAATTTCCTCGTTATCGATACAATGTTGAAAAGTTATACCTTTCTATCTAACTCTTTCTTTCTCTCTCTCTTTTTCTATTTTATATTTCCTTCTCGATTTGAAAAAAAAAATCTTCAAAATATTCTCTCGTATACAATTTATCGTTGCTATTATCAAAGATATAAAAATGTTTGTATTTTTTTTTTTTTGAAGCTTAACCGTGACTAATTTGCGATCGAAAGTTTTAATCCGACCAAAGAATTAAAAATAGAAGAATCTTTTGAATATCTTAATTAGACATTTTTCATCATACTTGAATGCATACGTTGAATATTTTCAAACGCCGTTGAATGTTCGCCGCACCTATGCTGCATTGCTCGTCGGGTTGCTGCTATTTGGGCGCATAATTATCACATTTACAATATTTGCATAATTTTATAATTAATATTATCATAAGTGTTGTAACAGTTATATATGAAAACATTATAACCATAGTTTTATTTCGAAAAATATTCCCATATATTTTGCTGTATATATATACAAGGTGTCCCATTTAAATCAATCCATTTAAATATTTTAGAAATTGTTGGATAGTAGAAAAAAAATGTGTTAAAAGATAGTTTAATGATTTAAAAGTGGTTAACATTATTTGATATTATGTATTAGTATTTTTTTTTGTAGGTGTACAAGTGAAGGTTGTATGAAAGTTAATTTCAATTATTTAAATAAAAATTATAAATAATACTTTTTAATTTATCAGTTTATGCATAGTATTAATTTTTCTTTTGTAGGTGTATGAAAGTAAATTTTAACTTTTGTAAATAAAAATTATATAATATACTTTTTAATGTATTAGCTTATGCATAATATTAATTTTTATTTTGTAGGTGTATGAAAGTAAATTTCAATTCTTTAAATATAAATTATTCACTTTTTAATATATCAGTTTACGCATATTATTAATTTTTTTTTGTAGGTGTACGAATGAAAGTAAATTGTAATTTTCTAAAAAAAAAATTATATAATATATTTTTTAATGTATCAGTTCACACAGGATTTGATTTCTTTAAGTTCTGAACAACTTTTTGCAAAAAAGTCATTAGTCTTCTAGATATTTTAATTCTAACATCGATTAGTCCGTATTTGTACTTTCTATGCGTAACCACAGGGGAAAATAGATTTAAAAACGGTAGAGGCCGTTTCCATTTTCCATGCTTCCATGCTCGTAGGCATTCAACGAAGGGGGTGTGGCGAAGTGTCATTAAGAAAGATAGACTACACACTAGAGTAGGAAGGTATCAAAAGAAAAAAAGAAAAAAAAATAACAGAAGAAATAAAAAAGAAAAAATAGAAGAAGGAAGAGAAAAAAGTAAAGAAGTTTCGAATTTCGAGTGTCTAGGAAAAATCATTGGTGTGCACCCGATAGATAGAACCTTAGGTGCCGGAAGAAGGGCGTGGTCAATCCTATAGATACGAGAATCTCTCCGTTTTCCTTGATAAATGGTCCAGAGAGAATACGTTCTAAAGATGAACAATATTCTTAACAGCATACGAGAATCCCTTTCTCTCCTTTCTTTGAATTCAAGTAAATGATCTTTTCTTTTTTAATGGGATAATCATCTTTCCCATGTTTTCACTCTTTCCGTTCACTCGTTTTGCGGTTTTTTCACTTATTTATAATACTAAAAATAGAGGATTCGCCATTCAGGGAAATAATTTAACTAATCACATTATTAACGACACGTGCATTCATAATTTACTACGACAAAATGAGATATTTTCAATTTGAAATAAATTACCGTAATTATTATTATTATTTTATAATAATAATAATTAAATTTTTTATTAATAATTACGATAAAATTATTATTATTATTATTAAATAATAATTTAAATTATAAATAATATTATTATTAAATATTAATTTAAATAATAAATAATATTATTATTTACATAATAATTTAAATAATAAATAATATTATTATTTACATAATAATAAATATTATTATTATTATATTTATATTATATTTTATAATTTTTTATTTTTATTTATATATATTTATATTTATATTTATATTTTTTTTTATATTTTATTTTTATATTTTTATTTATATTTTTTTTTATATATATATCATTATTGTATATAAATAAATTAAAATTATTATTATATATAATATTTATATTTTTGTTATATTAATTTATATTTTATTATATTATTATTATTATTATTATTATTATTATTATTATTATTATTATTATTATTTTTATAATTATTTAATAAAAATAATTATAAAATATTATTTTTATTTTTTTTCTAATTTCGTGCGGCAAGTTCACAGCAGCAAAAAGGATTGACGTTTAATAATATTTAAAAAAAAGACTATATAAAAGACTGCAGGTGTAAGACTTTGATCCTCAAACAATGTTGCTTCGACAAAGGACAACGAAAGAACTCTATTGGAAATTATTTCGTGTAAAAAAATTCGATAGTGCTGAGTAGGATGCTGAGTAGTTGATTTGGTTCGTAGACTTTTAAACGAGTATCACATGGACCAAACAAACAAGCAACGATCTTTTTATTTGCTCGTTACTATTGAAATCTAAACAATGGTTGAATTTTTTTATCCTGCTTAACAATTTTGTTTACAATGTAGAAACACCTATGGGATGATCATCTTAATACATTCGGGATGATACTGACAAATTAGTCAAGCCTAAACCCTCAAATTGGATTCTTTTATTATACCATTACTTTCTTAACCCAGTATGGGGAAAAGCACGGCGAAAGGCGTAAATGAGACAATCAATCCTCACCGTCAGAAGAATCTTTTTTTTTGTTCATCAAAAATATTCTTCTTTTTTTGTTTCAATTTATTTGTTTTTGTCGATGTAAAACTTTACGAAAAAAAGGAACAATCACTTTTTTATTCAATTTTTTTTCTGTTGTATGATTTTCTATTTCGTGTGTGAAACATTTTTTCTTTTTTTAATTTCATAAAAAATCTTTTACCATATATGTGTGATGAATTTCATTATTAACATAATAAAGTGAATTATGATGTAATCATATAAGAAATGATTATTATTTAGTAAAGTTAAATAATAGTTATAAAGTAAATCGACATTGCATTACCCATAAATATATACTTAAGAATTTTACGAGAAATAAAAACGGAGTTTAACTTTCTATAGTTTTATACAACATTAAGTTTTACCGATCCTTGATTGATAAGAAAAAAAATTAAGGAAATGAGTTGAATAGGAAAGTGTATTTCCTTATTTGATACATTATAATATAAAATGTAGAAAGAAAAGTATCAACAAAAAATATCTAATAAAATGTAGTCAAACTAATTTGGTAACTGGTAAAAATTTATTTCCCATATAAATTTTCCACCTTTCTAAAACAATTAAATACTTACATTACAGTTCTGTGTTTGTTAATGAGAAATTTTTTACAAATATTTTTAACAATAATAAATTAATATTTTTTTATTGACTCATTTTAAAATACAATCCAATAGAAAAATTCCATTTGAAAATTCTTGCTTTTGAAAAAGTCATTGGCTAGGACGATACAACACGTGTCATCCAAATTCAGAAGAAAATCCACAATGCTAGAAAGATTTACCGTTAACAATTACATTTTTTTTTTCAAAAGCGTTGACCAAGAGTGTAATTAATGTTTCCTTTGAAGAAAAAAAAATAAAAAAAGAAAAACCCTTTATAAATTCCCTTTATAAATTTCAAATGGTTTTGTAGTATGGTTTTGATATAAAAAGAAGGGTGTTTGTGCTGACTCATACGCACACATATACAATCAAACTTACACATTATGAGAACTAATGACGACTAACGAAAATCCTGTCCTGTAAATCCTCGCAGGATTAACAGCTATTAAAACTAGATTACCCGTCGCACGGGTCTTTTAATAACGATCGTAAGATGCCCCTCGGTTTTGCTTAAAACTCGTAGACGAAAGGATCATTCGAGCGATGGGTGCTGCTGCTGCTGCTGGTTGGGTTGTTAGGTCGTTTGCCGCTAACGAAGTCTAAGCTTGAATTAAAATGCGTTGAGCACTTCCCCTTTTTCGGTACGTGTGTAACCGGTTGTCCTTTTAATGGTTGCTGCTGGTTCGTCGTTCACCACAAACTGTATCTTTGGTCTCCTGAACACGCGCTACTTTTATTTATTTTTTTTTTGTTGCATTTTTTCTTCAGTTAATTTGGATCTCACAGCTCAAAGAATCGTTTCGACTGGAAGAACCACAAGGGTGATAGAATTGAAATCCGCAAAAAGAACGTGTGCTTCAGATTATCCGTCATGGAACGAACCTGCTCACGAAATTTTCAATTTTATTGTCATTTTACATTTATCCTGATTTAACTGAATGCTTGACTACGCTTTCTAAATAAAATTATATGTTATTAACACTCTCACAAGTTTCATTCAAGTTTCTGTGGATAGAATAGGGTATGTACTTTTTGCGGTTTCGTTTATAATTTAATTATAATGTACAATAGAAAAGGAAATGAAAGTTCTAACAATTTTTGATCTACTCATTCAATCAATAAACGAAATGGTTTAATATAATATTGAAATAAATAATAATAAATATTTAATTGCATGTATATTCAATCTTTTTAATTTTTATATAGCACCAAATGTTAAATTTCAAATATTTATTTTAGTACAGTTAGAATATTGCAGTTTCAATTTTATATACTACCTTAACCCTAAATAACCTTAATAAGTGTACAATATTTAATTCATTTAATATAACATATTAATATATATTAATTTCAGTACAATTGTAATATTGCAGTTTCAATTTGATATACAACCTTTCCAAATAAGTGCACAATAATTAATTTAATTAATATTATTGTAGTTAGTCTTTTAAATTTAATGGGAAAATAATGACACCTGGAAAACATGTACCAAACAACTAATTGATCAATACATTTATTATAGTAATTATTTTGTTCTTTTTTTTATAATTATTACAAGAATAATACCGGACTTGCATAGATTCTATTCTATTTCTCTTTCTTCTGTTATATTTTTTTTCAATCGTCAACAACCGGTTTGATATTTTAATGTCCCAGATAAACGTTCCAGATAACCACGTTACATGTTCAGGATATGACATTTATGCGTTCCAACATTACACTGCGTGGTATGTCTGTAATCTTATTAAGATTATTTTGTATGATCTTACAAAATGACCCACGTGACCCGTCATTTACCTTCTTTTCACGTGTCACCCTATTATCATAGAGAAAGTAGGAAAAAAATATTTTCTGCATCAATGATTTAATACCAGTCAGCATTTGTATAAGCCCTTCGATAATGATTCATACTCGTGAATGATTCAATGTTAAATACACGACACACTAATAAAAATATTGTAAATTTTTATAAATTAATTTGATGAATCTAGATGGTCCATCAATTGGTGTCAAATCTAAAATCATTAGTATGAACACGTTTATTAAACGATCATGTTTAACAATAGAAGCCATACCAATATATCTCGGAGTACTTACCATCATGGAAATTGTGCATACATTAACGTCTGTTTAGTACTATTTCGATTAAGTGCACTAACCTATATAGCTATATAGCCGCTTACGTAATAATATTACCCATACGAATAGTTCAACCATCATAAACTAAATATCATATATTTTATTAGTATCAATTATGATAAGTCATTTTTATTCGATTTAAAATTTTGTATAATTCGTATGTGTGATTTTATTAAATTTCCATTAATGAAATGGGGGAGGGGTGGAAAGGGTGGAAGAATATATTATATATAATATTATATATAATATTCAAGACAATTTAAACTACCTACGAATCATTCTTACCTTTTCATTTTTATATAAAATAAATTCTACCTATATTACACCTTAAAAAATAATTAATTAATAAAAGACTATATAAATATTAAAATAAAGAAAGAATTTTATTTTTTAATCGAATAAAAGTATATACTATAGTACTTATATACTATATAAATAAAATAATATACTATAGTACATTATAATAATATATAATAATAATAAATATAATAATATAAACACATATACTCTATAGTATTTATATATACTAATAAAAATATGCCTACCCTAGTAGCACAAAATATTGAATTTCTTTTTACTATTAAATGCACATGCATTCAATATTTTGTGCTACTAAGGTATTTATAGAAATATAAAAATTAATAATAATTCCTATATTTAATTTTATGAAATTTCCATAAAAAGTTAATCGAATAAAATAGTTACTTATATACAATATCAATTCTTTTTTGAACCAATAGTTTCCATCCTCTCTATAAGGAAACTATAGCACACACACACATACACACACATAGAGGGGTAAGGTGGAGAGGGAAGAAGCAATATTCGCGAGAATTTAAACCACCCACGTGTGCGAGATACCTCTCTCTCTCTCTACTACGAGGCGTTCATATGATCGGCATTCTAAGGTCAATGACCGCAAAGAGATCCTCCTTCGAGAGGGAGATACCTTACTGGAAGGGAAGAGATGGAAAGGTTGGAGATAGCAAAGAAGAAGAAGAAGAAGAAAGCAAAAGCAAAAGCAAAGGCAAAGGCAAAGGGAAAGAAGATGAAGAAAGAAAAGGAAGAAGGGAATGCATTGCAAGATTCACCGCCAGCACCGTTGCAACGGGGCACTGCTATTGCTGTTGCTGCTGTTACTGAAGTTGTTGTTGCTGCTGCTGCTGCTGTGGTTGTGGGCTACAGGCAGAACGATTCGTACAAAGAGCATTATGTACAAAGACGTACAAAGACGTAAAACGAAATGAGAGCGGGATATCCGACGCCGTTTGGATGAATGGAGAAGAAGGAAAGAAAGAAAGAAAGAAATAAAGAAAGAAATAAAAAGAGAGTGAGAGAGAGAGAGAAAGAAGTGGAGGTGGACTCTTACGGGAGACGCGTCGGAGTTTGCAAGAGAAAAGGGAGGAGTTGGAGGATGCATGTAGGGACCTTCCCTTTGAGGGAAGCAACAAGGAAGAGATGCCTGAGGGAGAATGAAACGAAACCCTACTACTTTAAAAAAGAGAGAGAAAGAGAGAGAGAGAGAGAGAGAGAAATGCACCCTACAGAGTGCAAAGTAGACACACGATGCACGCAGGAACGGATTCGAAGATTCACAAGGGACATAAGGGATACCTAAGCGTGATTTTAACTTAAGGTACATATACTTTTTTTTTTCTTTTTTTAAATGAAAAAAATGTCTTTATTGATCCTCACGTTCCCCTTTATTTCGTTAATGAATGATATAATGAACGTTCCTAATGATGTTGGATATTTTTTTTCTTTTTTATTTTGTTTTACAATGGAAGGGTTAAGTTTCTTTTATCGAGTTTTACACAGTCATGCCAGGGTGTGTCAGCAATGATACTTGCATGATTATTTTATTGATAGTACATGAATGTATTAATTCAATACATTTCATTCATAAAGCTATACTAAATTCGATTTAATAGTAAATTTGTTAAATTTTTTGTAATTCATAGAAATAATATTTGATATTGTATAATTACTGTATTAAAAATTTTAAACATTGTGTATCATCGAAAATTTGTTTTGTTTTTTTTTTCGTTTAGGACAAACTGATGGAATTATTAATAAAAAAAAGTTATTCAATTAATACAAATATCTATTGCAAAAGATAAAATAATTATTTATTTACAAATCATCGTAGTATAATAAGAAATTATCAAAAATATAAGAAGAATACACACCCTTGAAATCCGTGCCTGTACGAAGGAACATAGTGCGACGGGTACGGTGTTGTTGTTGTTGTGTGTGCATGGTGCGTATGCGATCTTGACGCGTACACACGTGGAAAAAAAAAGAAGAAGAAGAAGAAGGGTGCCGAGTACGGTCAGCTCGTTCGAGTACGGGAAAGACACGGTATGAACTTGATTTAGTGCCTCCGGGACATCTTGTCCGGAACAGAGAAGAAATGCACTATGTACTTGTCGTATTACGGTTTTGGTCTTTTCCATGAAACGTTGAATCCTACTCGCTTATCAAAAAGGTGGATGAAGGGTTTTAAATTATATGAAAAGGGGAGAGGATAAGAAAGATCGATTAAGTTATACCTGTAAATCTTTAACTTTGATTCTAAGCTTAGTGACAGTCAATTGTTAATTAATGATATTGATTCGTGCAACAAAACAATTTCTAGTGTTACATGTTTGAACGTGTGTTTTCATAAATTATGTTTGGTTGCGCATTGTAGCATGTATTCCGATCATTGAACAATTTCTTTCAAAGATTTCTGTTAAGATTCCTAACGCGATGTCAATATTCGTTGCTTTTTGAAATACTAGTCACGTTGTTCACGGAACTTTATCGAATATTTTTCAGTACATCGAACACGTTCTTCACCGATTACTTTTGCGATTTACTATGATGTTTGACGTGTACGTTCTTCTAAAATTTGATAAAGTTCATCGGTCAGTTGTGTTTTTGTAAATGTCATTTGTAAACTATCCTAAAGAACTTGCAACAGTATAACTAAGAAAGGAGCAGGAATCGTAGAATCAAACGTGAAGACTAAACCCTGATTAAAAATAATCATAATTAATAAATAATATCGTTAATTAAATTGACAAAACTATCTAAATAAATATTCTACTTTTCAAAATAACAACATGTTGGTTATCATCAAAGAACATAAAAAGTATAACAACGATTGTATGTTTCATTTGCAAACTACCCTAAAAGAACTTGCAACTTTGTAATTAAGGAAGCATCGTAGAATCAATCAGGAATATTAGTTAAACCCTGATTAAAAATAATCATAATTAATAAATAATATCGTTAATTACATTGACTAAACTATCTAAATAAATATTCTACTTTTCAAAATAACAACATGTTGGTTATTATCAAAGAATACAAAAAAGTTTAAAGTACCGAACTGAACAAAGTTCACAACACCGATTGTATGTTTCATTTTGTAAACTACCCCAAAGGAACATGTAACTTTGAAAAAAAGAAAAAAGTAAAAGTCGAATCCGCGCCGAATCGTAGAATCGAATCGGGAATAAGAATAAGTTTTGCGTACGTAAATACATATAGGGGGTATAGGTACGTAAGGTAGGCGCGGTGCGTTTTTCGTTCCCAGGCCTCGCTTCGCGAGATGCGTCCGATCGTATCTTTGCAAGGATTTATTGTTTGGTAAATCATTTAGTCGCTGCCAAGCTGCCGCAGGGGAACCGACACACACTGACGGCGAACTCCTTTTCTCTTTTCTCATACTTTATTTCTTTCTATCTTTCCTTTCCTTTCCATTCCTTTCGTTTCCTTTCTTCGTTGAAGGGGCCACCATCCTTGCATTTAACTTCGTACGTTTCATCCTCCTTTCCGCGTGTCTCCTTTCTCACCGGGACTTGTTAATATCAAATACAGGATTTAACGTTTTGTTTAAGAGTAATAAAAATAATATCATTTCTGAGAAATAAATAAACAATTTACAGGTATTACGTACATCTTCCATACATCCCTGGAATTATTTCAATCTTATTTTTATGATGTTAACTATTTTGATACCACCTATGATGATGCAACCTATGATGATAATTATAATAATAAAATTAAATTAATACTTTATATAAAATTTGATAATATGTCAATGATTTATATTTGTTTTCTTTTTTTTTTTAATTTAACAATATACATAAGAGTAATATATATTTAACATATTTAGAATATATTTATATATATATATATATATATATATATATATATATATATATATATATATATATATATATATATATATAATAGATAAATAAAAATAAAATATATACATATATTATATATATTATATATTATAAACTATTAATATAAATAATATATAAAATATTATTTATAATATATATAAACTATATATTTAAGAATAATATTAATTTCACAATTAAATCATTGCTAATTTTAAAAAACCACCTATCAATAAAATCCATAATAATTTACTTACCAACCCAATATATTAAACAATAATTGATAAAAAATTAATAATTATAGTAAAAAAAAATAAATATGTTAAAGAAACAAACATAATATGGGAACTTTTTCTTTTTTGGTTTATATCGGAGGAAGATAAGATGATAGGGGGGTGAGAGGAGGGGTTGTTGGCTCGCGTGCAAGTTGGAATCTTTGAATGGTTGGGGGAAAGAAAGAAGCGCACGACAGGCACGCGTCTCTTCGAACCTGGATGCTTCTATCTTTATCTTTCTCTTTTTCTCTCTTCCTCTCTTTCTCTCTCTCTTCTCATATCTTTTTTTCTTTTTCTCTCCTAAAGGAAGAAAGAAGCAAGCAAAGAAGGAACACGAGAAGAAGAAGAAGAAGAAGAAGAAGAAGAAGAAGAAGAAGAAGAAGAAGCAGCTTGAGACGCACTGCGATGCACAGAAAAGGAAAAAAAAATCAAAATAAAAAATCAAAATAAAAAAAAGTAAAGAAAGGTCGAAGAAGGAAGAGAAGGATAAGAACATGGTGAAGATGATAAAGGAGAAAACGAGAGAGAGAAAAAGAGAGAGAGAGAGAGGTTGAAGAAGAAAAAGAGTAAGAGGACCGAAAGGTGCAGAACCTAACCGTGCTTCTTGGGTACAGGTGCATCGGGAGATGGCTTTTGAGAATTCGTGCACCATCCACCCTCGAGTTATTTTTTACCCTTTCTTTTATTTTTTTTTTATTTTCATCCTCACAGCGCACTTATTCGCCGTTCACTTTTTTACCTGCAACTTAGTTTTGGTCACTCACTCTCTTTCTCTCTCTCTCTCTCTCTCTCTCTCTCTCTCTCTCTCTCTCTCTCTCTCCGTCTCTCTCTCTCTCTCTCTCTCTCTCTCTCTATTTCATTCTATTTTTTTTTCTACAGTTAATTTTCCAGTTAATTCTTTTTATTAATATCACATAACCATTTATTTTTTTACTTATCGATCATCATTATAGTTTATTTTGTAGATTTCGAATAGTCGATTACTTTTTGTGAAAGAAAAAGATAAGAACAAATAATTTTATTCTTTTTTTTAATATTCTATTATAAAATATTAATTATAAAATTTTAATTATTCTTAATTATCTTTTGGATAAGTGCACAATTTATTTAAATATTTTTTTTCTTTTCTCTGAACGATAATCGTTGTAATTTCAAAGTAATAATCATACTTATCAAACCATCATATCATTTCAACGTTCATTCGTTGATTACCTCAGGTAATATTCAGAACAATGTTGCAAGTATCACGTAGATTGATGTACATTAATTTAATTTTTTTTTGCGATTTATAATTATACGTTTTTACGATATCTTAAAAGAAGTTTAATTCATCTGCTGAGTATTGGAATGAAACAATTTGATCCCCAACATTTGAAAGATGAATATAAAAATTTGATATATAATATTTAAAAAAAAAAAAAAGAAACGTGTCATTTAAAAAAAAAATTAAAGAAAAGGAATTAAAAAAAAGATTACGATAAGATATAAGTCGTCTAGGGAGAACATTCGTTACCATGACTTAATGGCTCGTGTTTAATCTGGTTTGGGTTTGTTCATAAGGGCGAACTACAATCGGATCAAGGCTTATGCAAATTTACGCTTAGTTTGGCACGGGTTAAATCGATTTATGTATGTGCATGCTTCCAGTACGTGTGCGGGTACGTACCGAATAAGATCAATCAAAAGAATGGTTGGTAAGTTACGACTATTACTTCTTAACCAATGGAATCATTGAAGTTTAACTTTACGAATGAATGAACAAATAAATCAAACGTTAATGTAATAATTTCAACTATCGTCATAAGGTAGAAAAATGAATGGTATCAATTAAATGATTAATTTTGTATAAATTATTTTTATTTATAAAACAAAAAATTGTTCAAGTTGCAACCTATTTTTACTGATGAATCTTATTTGAAAAAATTTATGATTATTTTATATTGTTTTATTTAATTTCGTTTAATGATTTTATTTTATTACAAAATTTGTAAATTAATTGTTACATAAAAATGTGTTGAATCTTAAAAATATTTTGTAAAAATAAAATAAAATTATTGGAATGATCATTCGAGGAATAGAATAGAGAACATTGTAGACATATATATATATATATTTTTTTTTTTTAAATGAAAGATTTCGAAAGAAATTTAGCTTATTTTCGAAGGACGTTAGATTCGATAATGATCCTAGAAGATAGTTCCTAACTGTTACGAAATCATTCGAGAGAATGGATTTAACCATGCGGAAACGTAGAAAGGTTAGATTTGAAATGGGCGTTTTTCTGCCAAAATGACATACCATTTTGGTGTACTATTTTCGTTTGAATAATAGGGTCAGTGGTAAAATAATGGGAGAATTAATTTGTAATTTCGATTCTTCGAGCCATTTCTGCGAGAAAGATATAAGTGTCGTTGATTAAAATCTAGAAGATTAGCCGTTATTCGTCAAGGTTAGAGAGAGAAAAAAAGAAATAAAAAAAGTCAAATAGAAAACGTCTGATTTTACGAAAGATCCGATCTGGAGAAAATAATATTAAAAGATAATATAAAAGAAATATATTATTTTCAAAAAGAGAATACAATCTAATATCGAATTTATGATTGACCAAAACAATAAAAATACAACTAAAAGAGTTAGCCTAATTTTCATTAACATTTCAAATTATTTTTATAAATTAATTTTTTTAATTAATCGATTTATAATTACAAAAAAAAACAATATACATGTTAATTGCAATACACCGTATACAAATGATAATATACAATAGTAATTATATTATCAAATAGTTTATTAATGTTAAATGATTTTTCGTATCGATTCAATCACACGTTTTCTAATTCACGTATTTTTAGTTCCACGATACTCCAAACATGTTAGTGTCTTTTACTTTGTTGCTAATACCTGTCCTTTAATTCGAACACGAGTGTAATTACCTTTTACTCCTGATTTTTTTATGCGTAAAAGAAATCGTAAGAATTTTCTTACTATATCCCTTTTTCGGAAGATACTCGAATTCCAATGTAACTTTGTTCGCGTAAATATCGGAAGAAAAAGGAATGTCGAACATACGCTTTCGCTACTTTTTGTGATATTGGCGTGTCTTAATTATCAATTCTCGATTTCACTTGATAGAGTGTTTTTACTCATTTAACATTGTAAATTTAACATTACTTAATTGCATGTAAACTGATGACGGTATTCCAAAATTTAATTGTTGAAAAAAACCTTAAAGATATGTACTTTAAATGATGGTTAATTAATCGAAGGAAATGTGTATTGTTAACTAAAAACACCCAGTAGAGATGATCGGAGTACCGTCATCCTCGAAATTAACCTTCAGACTGACACTTCAGTGGTCATCTATGAAACTGCATTTATTCAATGTTGCTTATATGACTTTCAGAATGTTGCGTATGTGCATAACGAAAATAATCTATCTAATTAATAGAATTGAAGATTGTAACGTTCTAATTTTAGTATTTTTTCTATTCTAATTTAATTATTTTATCACACCTGCGCAGTGGTGACTTTGATGGTTAAATAATGCTGTAATATAAGTAAAGTGTATTAGAGTAGATAATAACTGTTAATTAATCGATGGGAATGTGTATTGATGTTTAAAAGTACAAAATATATGTCAGGAGTATCGTTCTCTTTGAGATTCACCTTCAGACTGACAAGTGGTCATCTATGAAAATTCTTATATTAAAATATTGTTTGTATGACTTTCCGAACATTGCGCATGTGTGCAACGATAATAATATTTCTAATTAATAGAATTTAAGATTGTAACGTTCTAATTTTATCATTTTTTTCATTCGAAATCATCACTGCGCAAGTGTGATCATCTAATTACATTAGAATGAAAAAAATGATAAAATTAGAATGTTCTAAACTGAAATTCTATTAATTAGATACATTATTTCTGTCATACACATGCGCAATGTCCGGAATGTCATATAAACTACATTGAATATATGCAGTTACATAGATGACCGCTTGTTGGTCTGAAGGTGAATTTCGAGAAAGATGGTATATAGATCATATATTCCGATGTTTTAAGCATCATTGGACACTTGCATCGATTAATTAACAATTATTTTAATATTCTAATGCACTTTTTTTTTATTGCAGAATAATTTCACTCTCGAAGTCATTAATGTGTAGGAGTGGTCAAATTATTACATTAGAATGAAAAAAATGATAAAATTAGAATGTTCTAAACTAAAATTCTATTAATTAGATACATTATTTCTGTTATACACATGCGCAATGTTCAGAATCTTATATAAACAGTATTGAATAAATTCAGTTACATAGATGACCATTTGTCAGTCTGAAGGTGAATTTCGAGGAAGATGGTACATAGATCATATATTCCGAAGTTTTAAGCATCACTGGACACTTGCATCAAATAATTAACAATTATTATAATATTCTAATGCACTCTACTTATATTACAACATAATTTAACCATCGTAGTCACCACTGCGCATGTGTTATAAAATAATTACATTAGAATGAAAAAAATATTAAAATAAGAACGTTACAATCTTAAATTATTTTATTTATTAAGAATATTATTACCGTTGCACACATACGTAGTGTTCGGAAAATCATATAAACTACATTGAATAAATGCAATATCAAAGATGACCGCTTGTTAGTCTGAAGGTGAATCTCGAAGAAAACGGTGTTCCAAAGGTATACCCGGTGCTTTTAAATTACAATACATATTTTTTTCAAATAATCAACAATAATTTAATTAAACAATACTGTACTTCACTAATAATTATTATTATATTATTGTATTAGTATGTTTTTAATAATACAAACTGAATACACTGAAGTTTTTACTTTTCAATATGAATTAATTAAATAATCGTGTAATGTATGCTACGAAACGAAATTTACAAATGTATATAAAGGTAGTAATACAGAAGAATAAAAAAAGAAGGTATATGAAAGAAAGAAATGGGGGGTGGGGGTGAAAAGGGGGAGATTCTTATGTACCGTGGGAGATCAGTAATTGCGAGTCGTTGAAATCGCGTGCACGCGACGATTGCTTGGCCAAGAAGAAAGAAAGAGAGAGAAAGAACCGAGAGGGCGTAAGAATGTATACCACGCTGCTGCACGTGCCTTTATTTATTTTGCATAATTAGCAATGCACTGCCTCGAGGGCACCTGACAACCAGCAGGTTTCCAACCGTGTTTCTTTTCTCTTATTCCTTTTTTTTTAAATATTTTTTTTTTTTTTTATTTCATTTCATCCCTTTTGCATTTCGTTCCGACTCTCTTTTGATATCATTTTGTTTATTAAACTTATCTTTAACGTGATGTCGTTTATCAAACAAATTTATGGTTTTAATTGGTTGTGCATTTATCTAATTCGATATACTTATGCATTTATGATATTAATCAAATTTATTTTAAATCATTTTATTAATTCGTTAATATAATTAAAATCTATGTTTATTATATATTAGGATGTTTTAAATAATATGTATTTATTAATAAAAACATTGATAAATTCTATATATGTATATCTGTAATAAAAAAAGGGATATCTCAAAACGGTTATTTCCGCATGAAAAATAATTCGGAACCATGAAGTTATATTTATACAAGTATACATATATGCATATGTACATTACGAGCGATTTACAATACATGTTTGTAAGCTTTCACTTGTCTTTGCTTAATTAAAAGTCCATAAATATAACGGCACAATTGTGGTAAAGAAAAAAAGAGAGAAGTAGTTGTAGAAAAAAAATAAAGGTGGTAGGAGGAAGGGCCGTTCACCTTCGGCGTTAAAATGAAAGCATATATCATCGTATTTCTAATCGAAATTATTTAATCTCTACTTTCTGATCTAGCTCATGGAATGTGTATGAATACGTGGAACTTATTTAAATATAAAAAAAAAAATAACCAAGAAAGAAAGAAAGAAAACCTTTCTTTTAGATTTATATTTATTTATATTTATTTTTTTATTTTTTTTTTTTATATTTTCAATTTCATTTTCCTTTTTTCGAATGATCATCAAGTTTTCTCGCGCATGTGAAAAGGTAGAAATGGAAACGTTTGCTTTAGGTATAAAATCATTTAAATACGTATAATATACAAACACACACACACACATATATAAGATACATTTTCTAGAAATTATTCCGTTAATGTAAAGGTAAAATGGAAACAGTAACCTGTTTTCACGTTATCTTTCATCATCTCGGAAATATGATTTGCAAATGCCACGGTAATTGGCTCGAGACCACAATGTAGTATGAAAGGGGGTAAGAAAACCATTACGATTCGATCGAATACAAAAACGAGTTCGATCCACTTACGAGACCGTACGCGTGACCGATTAAACCGCATCCGATAGGTAGGAGGAGGTGTGCTACACATTCTCATGATTCTTCTTGTAATTCGTCTTAAGAGAAAATATTTTTAAATGCTTTCGTTCTCATTTGGTTCCACCTTCATCTCTGATTGAAATGTTTCTTGAATAATTAATAATTAATTCAGATATATATATATCTAGAAATAATATAATTGATTTTAAATATTATAATAAAAATTAATTATATATTATAATATTTAATTTTATTTAATTATAATTTATATTTATTTTATTAATTAACATTGTAATAAAATAAAATTAAATATATAAATTAAATATTTAAATATTATAAATTACTATTACGTGAGAATAAAATATTTATTTATTAAAAACACTTACTTTAAATATTAATAATTATAAAAAAACATTTGTAAATAATTTATCCCAGTGTATTTTTCTTATATTATTTCTTTGAATAGAAAAATTGGATGATTATACAGATATGTCAGTACTATATGCCAAATGATATTTATTTTACAAATGATAGAATATATTTATTAACTATTATATTAAAACAATAA
Source organism: Polistes dominula (assembly GCF_049000335.1). Taxonomy (NCBI): domain Eukaryota; kingdom Metazoa; phylum Arthropoda; class Insecta; order Hymenoptera; family Vespidae; genus Polistes; species Polistes dominula. The sequence goes on along the minus strand of NW_028301116.1, from coordinate 1,446,474 downwards.
GTCGTATAACTGGTTATTGACACTTGACTTACCAATGATTCCGTTAGCCACTAAGGACATTGTCATAATAAAGTAATAAAACTATAACAACAATTTCATTCTGCACTTTACACATGTTATATATATACTGTAGAATTTAATATTTTGAAAGATGAAATATTTCAAAAGATGAAAGTTTATCGATTCCATACAATTCTCGTTAAAATTTCTAATAAAATGATACGAAAACGTATATTAATTTCTTGTCTGGACCGTTATATTATTATCTGCGAAAAAAAGGGGGAGAAAAGAGGGGGATAAAAGAGAATAATGATGCGAATGCAATATTATATGAGACATATTAGTAAATTAACGTAATATAATTATAATCGTGACGACCGTTGACGATGTGACATCGATTTTCATGTCTCTTCGTTAACGCTTAACGGTATATACATGCTCACGAATGGAAATGAGGAAAGTATATATATATATATATGTGTATATATATTGTGTGTATGTGATCGTTACAATGTTCATGTCGAACCATACGCAAGGTGTTTCGTCGAATTAACGCGAGTGGAAAATGACTTGCGAGTGTACACGTACACGTGGGTTACTACATTGAATCGCATATTTAAGTACTGCCAATACCTTTTACATCGAATCGCGTATTTAACTACTTGCAATACCTTTTTTTACATCCTTACTTTTTCATATTTGATTTGAAACATTTACCACAACCTTATATATAAGATAATTACCAATATTATATATAAAAGGTACCTACATATATTACATGTATGACATATTATGTAATTTAATATATCACAATATAAATATAACAATGTAACACATATTACATATATTAACATACATATATTACATATAAGTTACCCTAGGTAACCTTACATATATATATAATATAATAAATTATTAAATTAAATATAATGTAATAAAATAAATAAAAAATAATAATATAAATACAATAAATTAAATTATTATATTAAATATATAATATATAAATATTTTTATTTAATTAATATAATAATATTATATTATATTTTATATTTTTATTTATATTATATTATATTAATAATTATTTATATAATTTAATTTAAATTATTAATATAATATAAATAAAAATAATATAAATAATTATTTATGAACCAAGTATTACAATATTTTAGGAAACAACCTAATATATATATTTCAAACAAAATATAAATATTTAAATTATGTAACTATGTTTGTATTGTTTAATGACTTTAGTTATTATTTTGAAATTTGGTAAAGATATAAATAGAAATAGACAAATGATATAAAACATCGTAGAAACTTAAACGCAAAGTCATTTGTTACGTGTACCAAAAAAAAAAGAATATGAATTGGTTTTAAAAATCACTCTCTATGAATTTAAGGATTTAAATTCACCTTCAAATAATAACGTGTAGCTGATAGATACATTAATAATTTATCTTTTCTTTCTTTCTCTCTCTTTCTTTTTTTTTTGTTCGCATATTTTTTGTTCGCATATCGGTACTCGTTAATTTCGTGTTTTATTGGATTTCGTTTGTACTCATTGCGGTACTTTTGTCGATTTGCATTGACCTCGAAGATAGTGAACGAGCTTTCTTCGTGAATGTAAATTTTCACCGATTCGATCTTTGGAATTTGCTGAAACGCGTGTCTTACACGTGCTCTCTCTCTGTTCCAAAGTCCGGTGTTTTTAAGAAACAGAGATTCGATAATGAGATAAATGGAGTATGGAGAATTCAAAGGATCCTATGGATTTTTATTTATTTTTTTTAATTTTATTATTGTTGTTTTCTTTCTCATCGAAGAAGACAGACAAGTTACACATATAAGTAAAACCAAACTAAAAGTTTAACCAATGTACAGAAATAGAATGGGGACCCTTGAAATGTAGTCCTGTTCCTAATTTGAAATTAGTATTCATTAGAGAGAGAGAGAGAGAGAGAGAGAGAGAGTTCCACGTGAGATTTTCGACGAGTCACGTGGAAATAATTAAGGTAAGTGTGGGGTCTGCGGTTTAAAGTTGATGTTCGGGGTCTTCCTAATGGGAGGACGACCATTTCGCTCTCATCTTCTCTCCTTGTCGCTTTCATCGTCCTCCTGAACCTCTTTAGTTCGCTTATCTTCGATTCTCTTCGCCGATCTTTCTTTTATGAACTTCTGCTAATCCCACGCTCGACATTTTTGCTTCAACATCAGAAAGACAAAAAAAAAACAAAAAAGTTTATTAGAGAATTTCTTCTTCTTCTACCCCGTGGTGCATTTTTATGTTATCATTATTATCATCATCATCATCATCATCATTTCAATTATCAACGGATCATCTCTTTGCATAAAACAGGGTGCCTGAAAATTTGTGCAACATTTTTAATAGAATGTTTTGTCGATCTAAACTATAATACAGTTCAATTATTTATACCATTTTTATAGAAAAATTCATCTAAAAGAAGTTTATTGATTATCGTATTAATTAAGTATAACATTTTAATAGAAAAAGAAAAAATTGTGCATCAAAGGATAAAATCTCTTTTTTGTTATTTTTTGTTTTGGAATTCTTAGGAATAGGTTTATTCCTTTAGTTTCTATCATCATAGGGAATGCATTCTGATACAGTTTTACCACACATATACCATATATTAAGATATACAATTTATATACCATATACAATTTAATTATATACCATATAAAGAAAAATTCGTCTATATAAAAAAAGTTTATTGATTATCGTATTAATTTTGTGTAACATTTTGATAAAAAGAAATATAATTTTTTTATAATAAATAATTTGTTATAAGTAGGTTTATCTTTTCGTTCGATGATAAGGAATGCATTCTCCAATAAAAAATTTTTTCAAGCGTTCAGATAAGCTTGCAAGGTTTTCATGGTAGGAAAGGTAATCGAGTCAAGGACCTTATTGGGATGAGTTTGGTGGTTGCGTGCACGCATGCATCGACTGTGTGGTCAACGAATTTCGTTGATGTTCTCTCTCTCTCTCTCTTTCTCTCTCTCTCTCTCTCTCTGCCTCTCTCTCGTTTGATCTTATTTTGTCAAAAATAAAGCAAGATAAACGAATCGATGGTTGGTTGGTTGGACTGTGGGCAGCTATGAAAACTGGTTGAATATAAACATTATCATGGAAGCTTTTATGGGCACGTGTCCCAACTCAAGGAGCTGTATCATTATTCCATTCCGTAACATCTCTATCCTGATATAATTTTTTTTTTTGGTCACTGTCAACTCGTCTGTGTTCTTTTTATTATTTCGATAAATTATCAACATTTTCTTCATTTTATTAAATCAATGATAGGTGAGATAATTTACAGGAAATGAAAATCAAAAAGAAAAAAGATTAATTGACTATAATTACAGATGTAACTTTCGCTTCGTGACGTTGTGATATCAACGTAAGAATGTTTCGTGGAAAAATAAAGTAAACGTTGAAAAATAATTCTCAATGTTTCTTCAATCGTTCACCAATTAATTCCAAATTTGTCGTCAATTATTGTTATTTTATATTAATAATTTATATTATTACTACTTTATTACTATATAATAAAAATTTGTAAAATACTAAAAAATTGTTAAAATTAGCGATGACATAACCAATTACAAACATGCGAGCTAATCAATTAATTTTGCGAATCAAAAATTCATTAATAAGATCATTGTCAACGTTGCACGATTGTCAATAATTGGAAATAAAAAAAAGATAAAGGTATTATCTTAAAATATAATACTTTCGATGATATCAAAAACAAGTAGAAAAATTCTATCTCGGTAATTCCTCGATAAATTCTTAGTTCGGTGGAGATATGTTGCTGCTAATAAGCCCTAATCATTTCCTTTTGTGTGGAAATCGAGATGTGTTCTGAGAAGGGTATATGAGAGTAGTAGGATAGAAAAAGAAAGATAGATAGAAAGAGAGAGAAGGAAATAGGTTTCTCTACCTTAAAAGTGATGTACGACGTAAGACGGCACCTGTCTTTCCGACCTGTTTATGGACACCCGGCCAAAAACCTTCCTTTCGTTTCACAACGATAGAACTAACGAATGAACAAATGAACGAACCAACGAGGAACGGTTGAAAGAATGATAGTAAAGAATGAACGAAAGAACGAAAGAACGAAAGAACGAAAGACGACCCAATGAATTTTATGGGTAGTCTAATGAAGTCGTTTCAAAACTCGCCACCCAAGTCCCGCAGTGATATTATCGCGACTTAATTGGACAAACCGTATTTCATCGAAGTCAGATCTGCAGTAACCGAGAAGGAGAATCTTCCTTCTGTCTATCTCCTAGTAATGAATATACAAACCTTGGAAAAGTATCAAATTATCTTATATGTTTCTAGGAATATAGTTACATTCTTTTGTTCTTTCATAGTTTGTACGATTCTCTAACATTTTCTGATATTATCTTGTGTTCTCTATGATAATCATTTTTTCAAATCTAAGGATTCCTTCAAACGTATATTCCTTTCCACGAAACCAATACCCTTTCTCTCTTGCTTCAACTCGTCCCTTTTTTTTAAAAAAAAAAAACCTCATATAGGTTTATTTTTGTCGTATATTACATATTCACCACCTTTCACTCTTTCTCCAAGATATTCTTCATTCTTTGACAGTAATCTTTAAACGTCTGCTCCACGATATCCGTTTTACAATTTTTCTCCTCTTTCCTTTTTCTTATTACGGTAACATCAAGAATACCTTTCTCTCTCTCTTTTTTTCTTTTATATTTTCGACATGATTTTCAACGTAAATTCGAGCTTATTATTTATCCAAAGTTGTTGTACCTTTGCATAAATATTTACATTTTGGTAAGTATAATTTGTATCTAAAAAGAAGAAAAAAAAATCGGGGTAAAAAGGAATGTTTCTTAAGTGACCGCTTCTTTCTTTGGAGTACAACGAAAACGTTTGTGCATGAAAACGAAGGACAAAATTGCGAAGAGACCGGCGCGCGTACCTTTAGGACTAAAGTGAGGTTGTTCGCCAGAACACCAAATGAAATTCGTGCACCTGCCTCCTTCTTCTGTACTCTCTTATCTCCCTCCAACCCTCCCTCCTCACTTCTTTCTATCTTTCTTTTTTTTTTCTTTTTTTCTCTCTCTTTATCGACAGTACCGTATCTTTCGAGCAACCCCTAATAAAACTTTGATAATTTTCTTATTTCTTTTTTTTTATCAGAACGAAATATTTCAAAAAGAAAAATATAATATAAAACTTATACTTTGGTCAATAATTAATCCTAAAAATTGAAATATATATCAACTCAACGACGTATATGATATTTTTTTGATCACCCTTTTATATCCAATACAAAATACAAATGCTATAAATTTTGTCTAACAAAATGATCTACGAAAACGAAAGGATAAATGTTAATCAATCTCATAACGATAATTAATAAAGCTTCAACCCTATTATTATTTGTCACAGGTTAAAGTTCGGGTATCGAGATAAAAATTACATCACTGGTCGATTTTAACCAATGTTTCACGGCATTCCCCCTTTATTTCCACCCTAAGCGTTTCAGGCGGTACATAAATATAATCGAAAGAAGAATAAGAATAAAAATAAGAATAATAAGAAGAACACACGTTAGAGAGATTACGTGTGTGCGTTGGGCCGAAGCTCGTATTGCAACAAAATAAGTGGCGGGAGAATTCGAAGACGTTGCAGGGCCCCAAGTAGAAGAGTAGAAGAACGGTGGGGGTAAAGAAGACCAAGCAAGAGGTCCTATTTTCTTGCCACCACTCCCCGCTATTACTCCCCACCACCAGCCCCGTTGTTAAGGCCGCGCGCTTCCCCCCACCATCACCGGCGCACCGTTGTTAAGACCGCGCGCCGTTTTCCCCCACCAGAAGCGGCGCATACGCGTGCCAGAAAACGTGAGACGACGAGAGAGCCCTTCTTCTCTTCTTCTTCTTCTTCTTCTTCTTCTTCTTCTCTCTAAAGTAAAAAAACACGTGCCAAAAGGATCGTTGGATCGAAGCCGCTCCTCGCTTTTCGTACGTTGCACCAAACCCGAGGAAGTTGTACTCGCCTTCCAAGAGTTTTAAGACTTTCTTCGGCTCCCTTTGATCGCATCTACGTGCCGAGAGCAAATTGTGAACGTCCTCGGGGATCGCTTTAAAATGCTCCTTCTCTTCCTTCTTATTCTTCTTATTCTTCTTCTTATTCTTATTCTTCTCTCTTTTAATGAGCGACTCAACAAGGAGACTATTTTTTTTGTTTATTCTATTATTTTACATATTGTGGCATTCGTAAATGAATTATCCATTCGTATTACGTGATTCGTCTAAATCATAGTAGAAATTTTCGATTAAATTCTATTTTTATTTTTATCTTCATATATCGGATCATTTATTTTTATAGTATTTCAGATACTGCACGATTTTTTTTTACTATGTTGTAATTTATTTTTCATCGTGCTTTCCATATATAAAATTACGTTAGAATGGTGTTGTATATGAAACACTTTGCGTTAAAAATTGTTTCAATTAAAGATTGTTATACAATTATATTCTATTATTTTAATAATTAAAGAAATATAATCTGTAAAAATATTCAGGTTCTCTAGCAACTCACCCGTAAATTCTATTCTTAATTTTAAATTTTCATTCAGTTTACATAATAATATATACATAAATTGTACATATAAATGTACATATATAAATAGTAAGAATTCTTAAGCTGTAATTGAACACAAATGGTTTAATTAAAATTTAATATTCGAAACTATATTTTTCCTTAAAGATTCTAATAATAAGTTTTATTTAACTTTCTTACAAATAATAATTTCTCTGTTGAAAGAAAACAGGAAAAGATAAGATTGTTACATAAGAATCATCTAATGCACTTGATAAGAAATATAATAAAAGAATAGAAATATATACTTTAATATTGTTCATCATTGTATTTGAATTTTACAAATGTAGACTATTATATATGAATACTACTATATGAAAAATCATAATACATATATACAGGATGTTTTAAAAATTATTTATCTACTTTAAGAATAAAAATTAAGAAAAACACATTTATAACATTGTAATTCTAGTTATGCATTTATCATCATACTAATGATATCATTACTATCTTTACAGATTGCAAATTGTAATAGAATAAATTGATATAAAAAAAAATAATTTTTAAAATAACCTGTATAAACGTTAAAAGAAGATTAACCTACACGCGATCATTTCCTTATCAAGAAAGAAAATCGCTGCTACGTGTAAGAATTTAACTTACGTTACGCGACTTTATAGTAATGAGTTTTGATTCTTTAAAAAGTTTTCTAACTTAATAACTAATGGCAAAACTTTCTTTCATAAAACCCATTTGTTTTAAGAAATTATTTAAAAAGAATAATAAGAAAAGAAAAAAATTCCTTTTCTTTATTTTTTAGTATCCATTCGAGTAATTCACAATTTAAAATTCGATTCATTAATATTATGGTATCGTATCAAAAATAATAATAATAATAATAATTTTGAAAATTAGTAATATTATATTAATAAATTAATAATATTAATTTTACTATTTATTTAAAATTATATTATTAAATTAGTAATATTATATTACATTTAAATCATTAATAAAACCTGAACTTGGTATATTTTATTTTATTTTATATATATTTTTTTCAATAACAATTATTGCGCGAAAGTTCATTAACCTTGTATAAACAATATTATCCTAAGAATTCGTAGAAGGATTATAATCGTTTAGTGTTTTACCATAAAAAATTGAAACATTTCCCAAGCAGGTTCTAAACACGAACACGATCTACTTTCCACATTGCGCTTGAACAACGATTTCTATTTTTGCTAAACCATTTATGGTCATTTTACGCCGAACATAATTTACCTGGGATGGTTATACTACGTTTTTATCTCACAAAATTTCAAAGGACAATTATACTATCTCTTCAATTGAGCTTTTAGACAAATTCTTCAAACGCATTTTAGTTTGTCTCATTTGATCGTCATTACGTTTTATGTAATGTTTTTGTTTGAGGATGATTTAACAACAAATAATCTATTTAGTTATTTTTTTTTCTTAAGAATTCTTTTTTGTTTTACTGATTTAACTTCAATGCAATCTTTTCGTACAGGTGATTTATTTTTAACGTGGTTTATCATAGAATGGTTTCAATTACATAAATAAAATTTACAAAATACACATGCAATGATAATGTAAATTTATTTTTTTTTATATGTTGAATATATAATCTATAACAAAAATATACAATTTATTTTATATATTTTCAGTTGAAAATCGAAAATTGCGTACTTAATAGTAAAAATTTTAATAATTGTATAATATACAGCAAAAAGGTAAACTAAAAAACCTACTTTGATCTTGAAATGTCGACCTACTTAAAATTATATAAGATCATTATAGTGTAATACATTATTATGACATACATTGTATAATAGATTATATTGGTATTAATCGATTACATATTACAACATTTTTTAAATATCTGAATTACATAATCAAAATAATGGATCAACTTTTGAAATTATTGCCAATGGAACGTTTAAGTATGTTTCATAAAAAGATAAATATAATCTTTTAGTATAAGAACTGTTATTTCAAGATAGTGATCTATTCGTGAGACAGTAAAATGATACAGTAAACATACTAGTTTCCTAATGTAACTGTAATAATATCGAATGTTGATTAGAAACTGGTATTTAAATATATCAATTTCAATTGGGGTAATGAATTTTTATTAAAAAAAAAAAGAAATAATAAAAATATCTTACGCCAATATTAATAAAAAATATTAATAGATTCAGATTTGTCATATACATATATATGTTAGCTCAATGAAATATGTTCTGTTTTTTTTTTTTTTACAATTGCATAAAATTTGTTAAATATGTTTTTATGTTTATATTTTTTTTTTTTTTAAATAAAATTTATATGCATAGTTACGGTTTTTTATTTATTTTTTTTTTTAACTAGTTCCATATGCATACTTTCTTTTTACACAGAGATACAGAATTTTTTTTTCTAACCTTTCTTTATATATATATATGTGTGTGTATACACCCTTCTTAGAACTAGTCTTCATAATTATGCAAAACTTGCACGTGTTTTGATACTATCCTATATCAAAAATAATAATATGTTTTAAAAATAAATCTTATGTATGTAGAAAGTGTTCTTTTTTTTTTTTTTTTTTTTTTTATACATACTTCCGTAAATTCCCACCGAATTAGATTAATATACATATGTACGTATTTATATCATTGACTAAGTGTGACGAAAGAAAGAAAAAAAAAATAGAAGAGAAGAAGTAGAAAAAATCGAGAATGGAATGTCACGAGATCAGAAGACCTTTTTAATTTCTTTTTTTATTCTTTTTCTTTTTGTTTTTGCAATCCATTGGTTTACGACTACCGAGTATCAAACGGGTCCCGATTACGTAGGCATCAACCTGTCTTTTAGTTCTATCGAATCGTCAAATCTGTTTACCTGTTCTTAAAAAAAAAAAATCTAAGAAAAATCTATGTCAAGCAAAAAGACTAAAGTTTTAAATTGATTGATGTTGGTTAACAGCTCTACAGTAAAAGGGTTTTCTTTTTTCTATTTTTTTTTTTTTTTCATCAACAGATATACGATACGATCCGATAATAAATTGAAGGCGATGGACCGTGAAACACATAAGACGAATATAAAAAAAAAATACAACTGTTACTTTTTTCTTTTCTTTATTTTTTGCTATCAGGTATGTGTATGCACGCGTATATAAACACTAATGCAACCGGAGTACTTGCTTTTGCATCTCTTAACAACTTGACATTGCCTTTCATGAGTAAGTATTTAACTTATCGAACATTTTAACGAAGAAATACTGACATTGTTCGATTGATTATTATCTGTTTGGATAATTGTAAAATAAGCTTAGTCGGTATATTGTTTAAACAGTCAATTTAATTTCTTTAAGATTAAACTTTTTTTCTATAATAAATAAAAAATTAAATTACATTAATTGATATTACGAATGTGTTTTTTTAGATATTTTTTTTTAAATAACTGAAAGACAAATAAAACAATAAAAAGTACAATAATTTATAAATAATTTTAAATTAAATATATTTAATAAATATATTTTAAATTTAATATATACTACTACTTTAATAATACTTATACTTTAATAATGCTATTTAAATTTAAATAAAATATATATATATATATATATACATAGAAACATAATTAAATAAGGGAACGTTTTAGAAAGCCTTTTTTCTTGAAATAAATAGAAATCAAATTTAATTATATTAATATTAATTTAATATGAATATTGAATAAAACATAATTTAAAAATAAAAATAAAATTAATAAAACCTAATTAAATAAAATATTATTTAATATTAAATAAAACAATAGAAAGTATAATAAATTTTAAATAAAAAAAGAAATATATATATAGAAACATAATTAAAATTTTATTTTAATAAAATAAAAAAATAAATAAAATTAAAATAGTGGAACGTTTTAAAAAGATCGATGTTATATAAATTTTGAGATAATAAATTTTTTTTTGTCTCGTAACACTAATTGCCATTTGCATTTAACGAGTAGACAATAAATGTCATTGATCAAACATTAGATAAATCGATATCATTGTTTTGCGAAATATAGGATTTTCTATTTGAACTTTTCTTTACTATTGAATGTGTCTTTTTTTTTTTAATAAAATAACGTGAGTTATCTCCAAACGAATTTAAATCATTTATATCACCTATAAGTGTATCCAACTGATCACACGTTAGCAACTTTAAATTGGAATGCTCGTTAACGCGAACGTAACCAAAAAAGGGGTTAGTAATAATAAATTAAACCTAAATTACATGTTTAAAATTTATGTGTGTGTGTGTGTGTATGTGTGTTTTGATTTTTCGTTAAATCAACAAGCATTTTTGATTACTCTTAAAAAGAATTCGCTTTCTTAACGATTAATAAAAAATCACGGAAGTAGGAAAAGTGTCTTGTTTTTCTATATGTGTGTGTGTGTGTTGTACAATTCCTTATGGATTCATAAGAATGCGTACGTGTAAACATATACAGAGATTTATTCTTCGTAACCGATCATCCATGAGATATAATACGGTTTTTTTTCTTATGAGCTTGTTACAATTAATGAATGGTCTTCTTTTTATCTCTCTCTCTCTCTCTCTCTCTCTCTTTCTCTTTCTCTTAAAACGTATTCATTAAACTTTTCCGCATTCAGTATACTTTCTAGCAATAATATTAATTTCTGATCGATTGATTTCGATCTCGAATGAAATAAGATGATATCGTTGTGTCAAACGTTCAATAAATTAGAAACTCGCATTTTATTAGAAATCATTGCAGAAATGGCATAATTAGTTATAATGACATCGTAACTTTTTCAAATTTTGTTGCAAGTTTTATTGCAATCAGGTTTTCTTATTACGACTGTAATACGAACACCTTTTTTTTTCTTTTTTTTTAAGTACTTTGTATGTAATTAAAGTTTTATAGTACACAGGAAGAATTAAGAATTGATATGTTGTTAAATTAAAATTAAATTAAATTAAATGTTATACAATATTATTTTAATTTATATTATTTAAATATTATCGAATTATACGAATTCATTTCGTATTTTCATATCTTATTTTAAATTATATTATTTAAATATTATCGAATTATACGAATTCATTTCGTATTTTGATATTATTTTAATTTATATTATTTAAATATTATCGAATTATACGAATTCATTTCGTATTTTGATAATATTATTAATTATCAATACTTAAAACTTTTATTACCTTTCATTCGTTTCTAATTTTTCTTTTTTTTTTTATTCTTCGACCAGTTGTGAAATTTTTAATTACCCTTCAGTAACATTTCATTGAGTCTAATTTTTAATCTGAATAATTCCACGTATCCATTTTGCCTACGCATTTATATTTTTTTTTCTTGCAACACATTCGTTCATGCTTTGACGCACTTTCGCCACGTGTCACGGTTTTATTAAATTGTGCCACACGTTCAAAATGTCGATTAAACAAACAAGCAAATTGTTCGACAACTGTGTAATAAAAAATAAGTGAGATAGGTGTGCAATCTAATAAATTTTGTAAACATTACAAATATACGAATGCGGATGTTTATACTAACACACACAGACTTAGAGACACAAACACATGTGGATAAATTTTGCAAAACATTGACATAAGCTTGTTATATCATTGAAAAATTCCGTTAATGTATTTTTTAATATACTCCTATTGCATAATATAATTTCTTTTGCATATTAATTATCCGATAACAGGCTTTATATTTCGCGTGCCTATTTATGTAGGCCATTAAATGTTTAGCCATTAAATTGACTGAATTTCTTGTTTATCAATGTCAACGATTCATAAATTACGTGTATAAAAATAGTGCATTGTTGTTGAAATCATTTAAAATATGTTTACTGGACTAACCAGTTATCCTTGAAAACGATATTGTGTGTCTATAGTAAATTACCGGTAAATATAAATAGATTTATTCACCGTTTCAATTGCAGTACTTTATAATTTTGCATGATTGTGAATATTATTAAAATTGTATGCACTCTTCAGAAAAATAATAAATAAAAATATATAACAAATATATATGTAATATTATACAAATTGGAAAATTATATATTATCATAAAAATTTATATTTATTATTATTATAAATTAATTAATAGATTAATATATTGATATTAATATTAATTATTATAAAATTATAAAATTATATTATAAAAATTATATACACACTTTAGAAAAAAATATATAAAAATATATATGTTATAGTATACAAATTATAAAATTATATATTATAAATTTATATTAATTATTATTATAAATTAATTAATATATTAATGTATTGATATTTATACTTATTAATTATTATAAAAATTATAAAATTATATTATAAAAATTCACGTTAGATAAAAATGTAATGCGCATAATCCGAGTGAGGGTTGCAATTAAATATATTTTCGTAATAATGAAATAATAATAATAATAGTTTTTTTGTTGCGTTACGGTACTTATAAAATAACAAAAACCAAAAAAAAACTTGTAGCAAAAGAAGAAATGATGAGCAATAACTACTTTCCTCAAAAGTCGAAAGGAAGGTATGTTCTAACGAAGTTCAATTGGCGAAACTACCAATGCACGGGGAGAGATACATTTCTCTTGAGGTTCGTGACGTAGAAGAAGGTGAAACGAGCCCACCGTAAGGTCTCCTTCTCTTCTGCTACATATATAACCGGTCTCAATTACAAGAAGCAACAGTTTACCTGCATTATTCGTCGGTGACTTTTAATATAGTGCTTTCTTTTCTTAATTTTATTCTACGAATTACTTTTATAAACAACATATCTGCGAAAATATACTATTATTCCATAAGTGCGTATTTTTTTTTTTTTTAATTAAATTATTATTCTTTTTGATTTATTTGACAATACCCTGTAATCATTTGTAATTGTACTGAGATTGGTCAAAAATTTTTTAATGTTTATTTTATATATATTTTTTTTAATTTTGATTTTACAAAACAAATCTTTTTAGTGTTGTACAAAGGCTTAACAAAAATGAGATTTATTAATTTTTTTTTCTATTATCTTATCAGTAATAATTTTTTAATGTGCTGAATTTTATTTGTCATTAATCTGCGATTTTTTTCTTTTTTTTATATAAAAAAGTTTTTTCTTTAAATGAAATTAAATTAACTTTATTGTTTTATTCATTGATATAAATTTATTTGTACAATTAATAGAAATGAATTTTGCATATAAAATTTGATATGATTTTGTACACGTTGAGAAAGTGTTGGAATTATTTTAATTTAATCAAAACAAAAAGCTCATGACAACTTTTCGAACTTTCACTTTAACCAACGAGATTTTTATTGCATCGTCCTTGTCGATTAATTATTATTTTTTAATACGAGTAATTGCAAATAAAACAAAAATAGATAAAAAGATATATTTAACTCCATTGTATTACGCTCATTAGAATTACCACGTGGTGGTTAAAAGCGTAGTAAATAACGTGACAGAAACTTAAACCAGTTTTAAGATAAGGGGGAAACGATTTACGCGAATATAGAAAGTATTATATATATATATATATATATATAAATAAATCGGAAATTATTTTTCATAGCGTATATAAAAAAAAAGAATTTTTTATCTCCACTATTAAATTTTTTTATTCATTAAAAGAAAAAAAATTAATTATTTATTTAATATAGGCATTTAATTCGATAGTAAAATAAAACCAAAAAGAAATTTTATTTGAATTTTTTTTTTATTATTAAACAGGTCCCAACTATTAATTCTAAAAATTTCTCAATCGTACATGTATATATATATATATATATATATATATATATATATATATATATATATTTTTTTTATTATTATTCGTACGTTATTAAGAGAATTGGAGCATGTGATATTAAAAGGATTCGGAATAACTTTCGTTTTACGTAACAAGATCGAACCAAAAATTTCACACTCACTTTCTGATCAGCTTCCTTTCTTTTCTGTAGCTTTAACCTTCGAATTATTCATATGTAATATACATATATTCATCTTATATACATATGTACGTCTCATTCGTTTCGTTTCGATTCTTTGTTATCTATTAATAATTTGGAATGACAGTTCAATGATAAAAACAAAAAAGAAAGCATAGTTTGCGAAATTGTTTATCTCGTATTAAATTAAAATTTTAGTTAAATTATTTTTTTTTATATTGGATGGATATTCATTTGAAAACTTTACAATAAATATTTATTTATTAATAATTGTTAATATTATACGTACTTATATGATAAACAATTTAATTATATTTTTTTTTGAAATTTCATATTCATTTTTATTTAAAAATATTTATTTTTAATATTCATCTGAAAACTTTACAATAAATAATTATCTATTAATTACATAAATATATAATAAACAATTTAATTATTAATTCTCTTTAGAAATTTTATATTCATTTCTATTTTAAAATATTTTCTTTTCTTTTTCCTCTCTTCGTAGAAAAAAAAGGAAGACGAGTCGCAAGGAAGCAGAAATGAATTTCTCGATACAATTGGTCATTCTGAAAGTCATATTATTGGCCATTTTTACGGAATTTTGTGGGAGTAACAATCTCGGAGGATGGGACGCACACTTTGGTCCAGCCCCACTTTTAGAAAAATATTCTTGGAAAATATTAGACTATGCATATCCCGACGAATCAAGTAGAAAGCTCGCAATATCAATGGGAGAATTTATACCTGAGAATGCTTTACCTGTAGGGATAGAAATATGGCGTAACAAGTTATTCGTCACCGTTCCAAGATGGAGAAATGGTAAGTTATAATCATTAATCATTTATTTCAGTTTAAAAATCCTTCCAATTTTTTTTTCTCATTTAATAACATTCCATTTATTTTTAACATTTCTTTTACAAAAAAAAATAATACGATTTATTTTAGATAAATTTAATATAACACATAACTCATCTTATATTTATACATATTACATTTTATTATTATTTTTATTATTTAATTAATAATAAAATTAAAAATTTTAATTTAATTAATTTAATTAATTTGATTTAATAATTAAATTAATAATTTTATTTATTTTTATTATTTTTATTATATATATTATTTATATTATTTATTTATTTTTTTATTATTTATTATTACATATTACATATTTATATTTATACATATAATTAAATTAACAAACAGATTTTTATTTTTATTATATTTATTTTATTTTATATAATATATTAATTATATTAATTGTATAATATAAAAATAATTAAATAATATAAATATATACTATGTATTTATTTATAACATTTTGTTTTCATTATTTTAATTATTAATATATTATATATAATATTGTTCAATTAATTATTTTTTATTATTCATAATATTAAATTCCAAATATTTATTTAGAATACAATAAAACACACGAACTTTTCTTCACTTCATCTGAATATCAAGAATAAAAAAAAAATAAAAGTAGAAACCTAAAAAGGGATAGGGCCGTGTCCCGTCCTTTTGCTGTTCTTAGCTCATACTGATGATCATACGTGTCTCAAAGTCAGGAACCGGAAGTCGGTAAGAGAACTATAGAAAAGGAGGCAAGGCCAGTGTCGTAGGCTGAAGGGAAGGGTGGGGTGAATATACATACGAATCTCTCGTCTGGGCGACTTCCGGTTCGCGACAAAAAAAATGCCGAAAACCGCGAGAGCAACTTGAATGGGGGAGACCTAGAGCTGCTCAATAAATTTTTTTTTCTTCTTCATTTCTTTATTTCTTTCATTCTCGTTGTCTCTTTCTCACTCTGATTCAAGAAAACTTCCCAACTTTTTCTTCTTCTTCTTCTTCTTCTTCTTCTTCTTCTTTTTCTTCTTCTTTTTCTTCTTCTTCTTCTTCTTCTTCTTCTTCTTCTTTTTCTTCTTCTTCTTCTTCTTCTTCTTCTTCTTCTTCTTTTTCTTCTTCTTCTTCTTCTTCTTCATCTTCGGTATATAAGGGCCATACGAAATTCAGCCCTCTTCTTCCTGGGTTTATTCACTCGATCCTGTGGCCTTTATCAGAAACCTTTACCATCCCTCCTTTGCTACTCACCCTCCTTCCCTTCATTCCCTCTCGTTACGTGTTTTATATTTATTATATGCATTGGCGCACGCCATGCCATTGTACTAAACACGGATGGTCAATAATGGCGGCACGCTGTGTACGAATCCACGTTTTTGTTTCATCCTTTTGATTTTCTTCTCTCTTTTTCTTTCTTTCTCTTTCTTGTTTTCTATGTTTTCTGTTTCTATCTTTGTTTCACTGTCTCTCGTCTGTTCTTCTCATTTTAATCCCTACTATTTTTTTTTATTATTCATCCCTATACCCCAAATCGTTGGAAATTTACGTTGCAATCTGTAATTTAATTCAGATTGTATTTTGCGTAAATTATTTGAATATACATGGTGTTCAAAAACAAATATGGTATTTGAATTTTAAATTCATATGCCTTGAATTATATTGTATCAAGTATTATAAATAATATAAATAGGGGATTATATTTATATAGGGATGTAATAATACTATTGTTTATAAATACAGTAATATTTTATTATTATTATATTAATATCATATTAATAATAATAATTATATTTTATTATTAAATTAATATAATAATAAAATAATTAATAAATTATAAATATAATATTTTTTTATTATATTTTATATTATTAGAAATATAATATAATATAATAATTATAATAAAATTTAAAGTTATACTATTTGAAAAATATTATTAATAATAAATAACAATAATAATAATAATAATAATAATAATAATAATAATAATTAAATTAAACTTTTATATCACTTAATATAATATTAATTATAATAATAAATTAATAATATTATATTAAGTGATATAAAAGTTTAATTTAATTATAATATATTACTGTATTAATTTATTATACAGTTTTTATAATAATTTTATAATATTACATTATAATAATTTTATTTTAATAATAAAATTAATAAATTAAAATAATAATATATTAATCACTTAATATAATAATTATATTATTTCAATCAAATAGATACACACACACAAAATTATAAAAAATGTTATTTTATATCATATTCGATATAAATTCATTTTATCACAATATCATTTACTTTTTGTGGCTAAAAAGAAAAAGAATTGATTTCTAAAAAAAAAAAAGAGAAAGAGAAAAAGGGAAAAATGTGTGTGTCCTCGTATAAATTCATGGATATAAAAAAAAAAGAGGAATTTTAAAGGCGAGAATAAGGTGCTGCCGGTATTTTGGGATGTAGATTTGCGAAAAGGGAACAATAGTTATCGAAAGAAGGGATTGGAAGGTGGTGAAGTGGGGGGAGGCGGAATTATAGCGAACTGCTGGCTTTTCTTCTTTCTTCTCATTCGATCCTCATCCTCCTCATCCTTCTCCTCATCCTTTTCGTTGAGTTTCTAGGAGCTTTCGAAACGAACCCACAAACCTCTGTATGCCTGCCTGCCTGCCTGCCTGCCTGCCTGCCTGTTTGCTTGCTTGCCTGTGACCGCCATTGTCTTTAGGGCAGGTTTTTATGCGCCCTTTGGTGTTTGTCCCATTCTTTCGCGTAACTTCAGATTCACCGTGGGCTCCAAACTTACTAAAAGAGAGAAAGAGAGACTGAGCGAGCACCGACATCGGGGTTAGGAGGAATGAAAGAAGAAAAGGAAACGAGAAGGGGGAAAAAATTAAAAAAAAAAAAAAAGAAAGAGACTTTGTCGGAGTTCTGTTGTTTAATACTTTTCGTGTTCGATGAACTCTTATGAGACAAAAATAATCCTTCATGTCAACGATTTGTTCGAATCATGGTATACTTATGCGATTTTGTTAAATACACACATAGTTTTAATATTATAACTTTGCAATTGTATGGTTTTAAAACGATAGAAGTTTATTAGTAAACAAATTTTATTAAATAAATTCCGTGTACGTAATTTATTGTTAGAATTGAATTAGATATGACAATATATATTAATAATATATAATATAATAATAATATATAATATTATAGAATATGATATTATGTATTATTAATATATATGACAATATATATTAATTATTTAAAAAAATATATATTATTATATTATATAATATAATTATATATATATATATATATATATATATATATTATTTTATTTTAAAAAATAGAATATTATATTATATATTATCAATATATATGACAATTATATAATATATTATATATTATATATTATATAATATATTATATATTATATATTATATATTATATATTATATATATTATGTAATACCATATTCTACAATATTTTTTAAAAATTGTTATAGAATATTATCTTGTTATAAGTTGAAAGGAAATTATTATTGAAATCTAAAGTTTGTTAAAAAAAAAAAAAATTTTCAAGTCTTATATAAATATTATAGTTGAAAATGTATAATTTAATATAATATTTCATTTTTATAAAAAAAATGTAAATTACCTTTTTTTACAACGTTCGATCGAACTAATGTTCTAATAAAAATTTATACGATATGACAGTATAATTTATGAGTATAAGAACATTAACAAAATTTCAACTTTCTAATGACGCCAGTGTAGAAAAATATTTATAAATGTATTTGACCGATAGTCGCAAATGAAAAGGAAAAGGGAAAAAAGAACATTAGGATATTATTATTATTATTGCAACATTTCATTTTTGATAAATTCATTCCTACATAGTTCTGTCTTACTCTGTTTTTTTTTTTATTTCCAATGTAAATTATGAATAAGACCAATTATGTATTCATTTATTCATATTCGAATGTTTCGTTTGAAAATTGTTGTAGAATTCGTTAACGTTTTTATAAATGCAATCTCTCATTCACGCCAAATAATTTTTAATTAGTATAACTAGTATTTCGTATAATTTATTGGCAACAAGATGAAGAAAATTAGCCAATTAGATGTAAATGTAGCAAGTATTACAAAAGTATGAATATTTTAATTTAGGTATTAGGATTTTTATATTTTTAAATTTTCTTTCGAAATATCTTACAAATAAATAAAATAGTTTTTAACGACACTTTACTATAATACGACCGTTTTATGTTTATAATATTAATTATAAAAATAATAATTATATTTAATGTGATTATATATTTAATTATTTATTTAATCATATAATTACAATAATATAGATAATAAATATTTTTTTAAACAAAATTCGTATACAATAAATATATTTGAAGGTATACCAGCAACATTGAATTACATACCATTGGATAAAAATATTGGTGGTTCACCTAAACTTATTCCATATCCAAATTGGGCTCAAAATAAAGCTGGTGCTTGTGGATCCGGGTTAACTACTGCATATAGGTAATTATACTATGATAATAAACAAAAAAGAAGCTTTAAAAATATTACTTCATGATAAAATTATTTTTATAGAATACACGCAGACGTTTGCGATAGATTATGGGTTTTGGATACTGGTACTATTGGAATTGGTGATACAACAGTACAAGCGTGTCCTTACACATTAAACATTTTTGATTTGACAACAGATAAAATTTTGAGACAATACAAGTTACGTCCTGACGATATTAATCAGGTATTATGAATATTTATATACAATGATAATTTATTTATTATTTTTTATAATAAACCATTACATTAAAATTAAAGTAAAAATAACAACGTACTTTAAGTGAAGTTTCAATAAATAATTAAAAATTTATTTAGATATTAATTTTAATTTTATTTACTAAAAATTCACTTAAAGTACGTTGTTATTTTTTATATAAATATATATAATATATAAATTTATTAATTTAATATATAAATTATATTATATATAAATAATAATTAATAACTTACAGACTTTTATTTTTCAATACACAGATTAATCAACCCCACTTATTAGAGAGTTGCTCAAAATAATTAATTACAAATTAATAAACATAATAATATTAAATATTCGACTTATATATTGTTTAATGTACATCAATACTAATCCTCCAGACATTTTTTTTCTAGAATACTTTCATCGCAAACATAGCTGTTGATCTTGGAAAGGGTGGTTGTGATGATGCATTTGCCTACATGTCGGATGAACTTGGTTACGGATTGATTGTTTATTCTTGGGGATTAAACAAATCATGGAGAATAACCCATAGTTATTTTATGCCAGATCCACTTGCTGGTGATTATAATATTGCTGGTCTTAATTTCCAATGGGGTGAAGAAGGTATTTTTGGTATGAGTCTATCACCAATCGCATTGGACGGTTATAGGACATTATTTTTCCATCCGTTGAGTAGCAACAGAGAATTTGCCGTTTCAACTAAAATCCTGAGAAACGAAGAACTTGCTAAGGACAGTTATCACGAGTTTCAGGTGAGTTAATACACAACGATTTCACTTACTTTCTATCTTTCTCCTTTTATCTTTTTTTTCTTTATTC
Source organism: Polistes dominula (assembly GCF_049000335.1). NCBI lineage: Eukaryota > Metazoa > Arthropoda > Insecta > Hymenoptera > Vespidae > Polistes > Polistes dominula. The sequence goes on along the minus strand of NW_028301116.1, from coordinate 1,425,408 downwards.
TTCGTTTCGCTATGTCGACTCTTAAACCGGTTTTCGTGATTATTCGTACAATTTCCATTTGAACACAACGTAAATGAAATTACATCATAGGTAATGGTGGCAAGGTAAATCGATCAAGTTTATTATATAGGAAAGTATATAGTATATATATACATTATTTTTATATTATATTATTATATTTTTTATATTTTTATTTTATTTTTTATTTTTTTTTAATTTTTTTATGTTTATATATAATATAAAAATAATAAGTAATAATATAATAAAAATAACTAATTCCAATAAGAATTATAATGTTAGAATTTTATTTATTTTTAAAGAATCTATCAATGATCACAAACATTTAATAATACTTCTATCCTATAATTAAACTTACGATTATTAATATAAAAATCAATATCTTTATTAATAGTTGTTTTTTTTTAATAAAAAATTAGTCTTATTACGTTAGAATAATTTTATATTATTTTTTGTTTACAGCCATTGGAAGAAAGAGGACCAAATTCTCATAGTACAGCATCGGTAATGGATGAAAATGGATTGCAATTCTTTAATTTGGTTGATCAAAATGCAGTTGGATGTTGGAACTCTCAATTACCATATACACCTGCTAATCACGCTATAGTTGCAAAACACGACGAGGCTTTAATATTTCCAGCTGATGTTAAGGTAAAATATTTAAACCCCCCCCCCCCAAAAAAAAAAAAATATATATATATATATATATATATATATATCAATCAATTTGTAGGTAAACCGGGGTACACTTTGGATGATATCGGATAAGATGCCAGTATTTTTGTTATCAACATTGAATTATACCGACGTTAACTTTAGAATATTAACCGTACCAATCAGACAAGCAATATCTGGTACCGTATGTGAAAATGCACCATGGCAATACATAACCACCAATCGCATTTGGTGCGACCGATGATACTGTTGTTATTCATAACAACAATAACAACAACAAAAGAAAAAGAAAGTAACGAATAATATAACATAGGAATATAGAGAGGTAAAATTTATTTCAAATAAAAGGAATTGAATCTACCACCACCACCACCACCACCACCACCACCACCACCACCATCACCACCACTCGTTTTCCCCTCATTCCACCCACTCCAGGATTTCGAAAGGTCTCTCTCTCTTGGATTGTGGCCTCGAGGAGTTTCGAACCATCTAAATACAATCGGTCGTTTGTACGATCAACGACTACTTCGTTTTCTTCTTCTTCTTCTTCTTCTTCTTCTTCTTCTTCTTCTCCTTTCAATTCTTTACTTGTTGATCTTTTAAAGAAAAATAATAAAAAATCAGATAGAAGAGAAAGGGTGAGGAGAGGGGAGAGGGTGGTTGGGTAGAAGTAAATAAAACTGAGGAAACAAAGTTAAATAATAAAAAATAAAATAGAAGAGAAAGGGTGGAGTGGGGTGAAGGGGTTATTGGTGCTTGGGTAGAAGTAAATAAAACTGGGGAAACAAAAGAAAAATAAAAACAAATAAAAAAACTTTACGTTTTTTCGTTTTCGTTTTCGTTTTCGTTTTCGTTTTCTTTTTTTCATCTTTCTTTTTCTCTCACTTTCTCACTCACTCTCTTTCGCTATTTAAAAACTTGATCGTTAACACCGCTTCTTTCTTTCTTTCTTTCTTTCTTTCTTTCTTTCTTTCTACGTGGAAAGTTTACAAGTCCTTTAAAGTCCTTTCGAACGATTTACCAAGACGACTGTGGGGCCGCGGCCGCCTTCATCAATAATTCATGATTGCGGGAGGCTCCTAGGAAATAATAATATCCCTATTCCGATGGAGATTATTATTCGATGTGAATAATATACTTTTCTTTTTCGTTTTTTTTTATTATTATAAAAAATAAGCAAGAATTTTTTTTCTTTCCCCCCACTTTTTATTTTCTTTCTTATTTGGCAAAATTTGCGAATGAAATTTCTAAATAAGAAATATAGTTTATTCTTAATATATTGAAGAATTGTATAAAAAAATGTTTAAGGTAATAGAATTGTCAGTCATATACGATTTTTAAATAAATATTAATTGTTATAATTATTATTATTATTATTCTTATTCTTACGATTAATGTGATTTATATCAGTAGGTAAATTGATATAATTTCTAAATGATATATTTTATGTGCTTAGAAACATTAAAAAGAGCAAAAAAATTAGAAAAATAATAAGAAAAATAATATATTATATTATTGTTAATATAATTTTGATGGTGGTTTCTCAAATTTTTAAAAACTTTTTTCTAACCAAGTAAAAAATAATTAGATAAATCGTAAATTAATTATAATTATTTCGAAATATGTTTCGTGTGCTTAGAAACAAAATAAAAACAAAATAAAAAATAAGAAAAATAACAAATTATATTTTTATTAATATAATTTTGATGGTGGTTTCTCAAATTTTTCAAAACTTTTCCTATCTAAGTAAAATAATTAGATAAGTCGTAAATTAATTATAATTATTTCGAAATAATATCTTTCGTGTGCTTAAAAACAAAAAAAAGAAAAACCAAAAACAAGATAAATAATAAATTAAATTTTTTTAAATGTAATTTCAATATTGCTTTATCAAATTTTTCAAAATTTATCTTACTAAGTAAGATTACTAATATTTTTTGTGAAAAATCATGCTCTAAGTGATCATAAATAACATTCGTTCTTTAAAATCATAAGAAGTAAATCAAATTATTACTTAATACAATAGACCACAGTAATGGTGTTAGAAACATTAGTCGAGACACATATCCTAACTTTACTAGAGGCCCAATTTTCAAACGTTTATAAGGCGTGAAAACGGTTCGGTATCGAATTGGCGTGAATCAGCGACCCAGCCAGTCAGCCAAGCAACCAGTCAGCCCCGCAGGAGCCAGATGGCCCGACGTGCCCCATTAGTTTGGCCCTCGTTTCCGATAATTTTTAAGGAGAGACCCAGTTATTTCGTAGCTCTGATATACGATCGGATATCGTTCGCGCGAGTTTCTTACAAAATTATCCGTTTCACGCCCCCGCTAGTAAAATATGATCTTACCTTCTAACGCTAAGTTCATCGTATTTCTTTTATTTATTTCTCTCTTTCTCTTTGGAATCTCTTTTTCCAAGTTTTTTTTTTAAGTCAAAATATCTTTTTATTAAAAAATAATCGAATTATTTAATGTCAAATTGTTTTTTTTTAACTCGAGTTTTTTCGAATTTTTCTTAATAATATTTTTGTTTCCATAAATACGATATAAAATTATATATATATAATATGCAATATTATGTATTATTATAATAAAAATATATGTTATATAAAAAATACATTACAAAATAAATAAAATAAATACCACCTAATATAATTATATATATAATTAATATTATTATAATATTATATACTTACCCTTCACATGATAAATAATTTAAAAACAAAAAAATATTTTATTCAAAAATATCCTATAATGTAACCCACAAATAAGAATGTATTTTTTATTTTTTACGTCTCGAACACAAATAATATGCACCCCACTATTTTGTTTAAACGGATAACTCACCTAAAAAACAATAAGAATATATAAAATTCACATTAGAAAGATTCACCCTTCTAATGTTAATTTTGTTGACTATGTATCGTTAAATCGAAACAACACTTGGTTCGACTAACTGGCGATTATTGCTCGACAAACCCCATATATTCGTATGAGATTGACCTAAATGATAACGTAGGTGTTTTTAATTTGAAAAACCAAGACCCTTTCTCCCTTTTTTTTGCCTTGATTTCGTTTTTTACTTTGTCTTTGTCTCTCGCAATCTTCTTTAGATCGATAAGAAAAGTTTCAAATTTCAAAGGTTTCTAGGTATTTCTTGTTAACACGATCTGATACTGATCATGCACTGATTATGTGTGTTATAAACAACTATGCACGGATTCTAATCTTCGAGGATTGGGGGTGTGGGTGGAGGTTAGAAGAAAAGGTATCCTTTCTTATGATAATTTTCTCTTACATTCGTTATAATATATCAGACAAAAGTTTGAAACATTTAAAAATAAATAAAAATAAAAAAAGAAATAGAAATGTTATTACAATCTATATATTAAATATATAATTAATTAATTATTACATATTCGTTTTAAAACAACGAATTACACTGTAATTATCTTTATTTTTTTATTTAACCCCTATTTGCAAATTTTTTATTAATATGGGCAATAATAATTGGTATAATTGTATTATATGGTATTTGTAATAATATGTAATAATTATAATATTTAATATTTCAAATTACATTAAATTTTTTTTTATAATATTTTAAATTAAAAATTATATATTATTAATTAAATAAAATATTAAAAATAAAACTTCGTTCATTGATAGTTCGTGAAAATATTTTGTAAACAACATTTGAATTAAAACAAAATTAAAATAATAGAATACTTAATTGCAATACAATTTTTGTATTTTTGTACTCTTACATTTACTCAAAACCAAATCGAATTTCATTGGAAGAAAAATAGAACGGATGTTCACCTTCTCTCTCTTTCTCTTTCTCACAGAATCAGAAGGGAGAAAACGAAATGATCGTTGTACTCTGTGCTTGCTTGATATTTTGGATTTGGTATCGGTTTACTATCCTGAGGTTTGTTTTAAATTAACACCTACCCACGCCCGCGGCACGCTTTAACACCTTTTTAAAAGGTGGCCTGCTTCAGGCCTCGAACCTTATTTTTGTTTTTTATTTTTGTATTTTTTTTTTTATTTTCTTTTATTTTATTTTATTTTTTTTTTGTAACCATCGGCGCCGGTAATTATGGGTTGGTTGGCTCGAGCCAACTTTTGCTCCCCTTAAAAGACGACGATATATTTCTGGTAACGAGTTATTCGCACGGCAACTCTTTCGCATCGAAACACTTTTTTTTTTCTTCCTTCCTTCCTTCTTTCTTTTCGTCATCATCATCATCATCATTATCATCATCATCGTCGTCTTCGTCTTCGTCTTCGTCTTCGTCGTCTTTCATTATTCCTTCTCCTTCTTCTTCTTCTTCTTCTTCTGTTTCTCCTACGTTACACCAAATCTTTTGCCCTTATTTTCCCATTCCAATTCATTTTCTTTCTTAACGAACTGCAATAACGAACAACACCAGTCCCTTTTCCCTTCCTTCCCTTACCCTTACCCTTACCTTTATTAACCGTATATTACTTGATTTTTATGAAAACATAACACTGTCGACTACTTCGTAGCCTATCGAATCTTATTTTAAAAAATAATAATAATTATAGGTTCTGTTACTCAACCCTAACATCGGGTTGATTAAACCTACGTCTTATTCTTTGACTATTTTAAAATAGGTTCGATGATTTTTAATCTTCTCAATTTTGCATTTTTATTAGAAAGGAATATTGTATCGTTTTCTTGCTTTTTTTTTTCATATTACTTTCGTTAGATTCTTTTTTCAGTTTGATATTTCATTTTTGTTTTTTTTCTTTTTCTTTTACAATCAAGATCATATTTTATTGCGTATCGTTTTACTTTAATATTTCTGCAATCGTGTATATAAGGTTGCAATAATGTAGGCGTTAGTGATATAACGCAAGAACGAAAGTTAATAAAAATTTAATAAACTAATGTTACATGTTATTAAATATTTCATTATTAAATAATAATATTAATACGTATTTTTTTCCTTGAATCAGGATCAGTAGATTTCTACCTTATCTATCTCTGTTTTATCGACAGGTTTTTTTAGAAAAATAATCTTTAACTCCTGTCTCTATGCAACCAGTTATACTTACTCGTATTTTCATAATTATTAAAAAGTATAAGAATTTTAAATGTTCTTAATATAATATTTATGTTCGTTTTCAGACATATAAAATTTTAATCATTTTCTTAATAAGCATCATTACTTTGATTTGTATTTAAAAAATATGAAATGCAAATAATAAATGGATTCATTACTCTTAATAAAAAGTAAAAGAGATCTTATTATTTGTACGTAAATAACTTTTCATTTATTACATGATGAAAGTTAGTAAATTAAATTCATTTGATTCTGTTAGAATTCTGAGTCAATAATGTCAACTTTGTTAATTTGACTCCTTATGTGCTGCCACGGTCGGTTTCTTCTCGAAATATTTTTTCTCATTGATTAAAATTTGAAAAAATTTACTATATAATGTTTACGTTGTAGAATTAATAAATCTACGGATATTATTCGACATGGTATACACGAGAACTTTATTAAATTTGATGGAAATATTAAAAATATATTTCTTTATTTTTATACGTCATGTTAGTAATATAAGGATAACCCACTCATAAAACGAATCACTCATGCTTATAATTATATATTAATGAAAAATTCCAATTACAAGTAATAACGTTCTATAGCTATAATATTTATACTTTTCTTTTTTTTTTTCATTAAAAAAGAAAATAGGTATAATTATCTTTATAGAAAGAAATTGCATTTTCTTCTGATGAAACCTTATTTGACTCGAAATTAAACATTTTCTTCGTACCGACAAAATTTATTCGCGTTTTCTAAATTCTTATTTTCATTTTTCTTCTTTCATTTAAGAAAATTTGTTAATGATTTGCATTCAAGAATAGAACGTAGAGAAATAAAGTTAAGATTTGAAAAAGCAGTGTGTTTAAACAAAAACAAAATTCCATGTAATTAAAACTTGAAAAAGAAATAATATCTTTTTCTTATAAAATAAATTTATGCGAATTATGCGAATCGATTATCAAATGATAACTTTGATAAACGTATTCAACTCAGTTATTATACATATATATATACAGTGATTCGAGCACTTCTGCATTTGACATTGATTCATGATTTCGAATTTCAATTGGCAGAATGATTAATAGAATCGTTTTGATGGAAATCATTTTATTGTAACTAAAATCTATTGGTGACAGATAGACAGACAGACAGGCAAACAGACAGATAGAAAAATGATGAATGAATTTGACATATTTTTTACGTATTTACTTATTGAATTTTTTCATCATTGATTAAATATTCGATCATCAAATCATATCATAATTACAGATAATAAATAAAAAACAAAACGAAAGAAATTTAATTTTAACCCATTGCACTCCATAGGCGCCGCTATTATATTTATAATATAATTTAATATATTTATATTTAATAATATATAATATTTATTTAATTTAATTATTTGATTAATTTTTATTAAATAATAATTAATTTAATTATTTATTTAATTATTATTTGATTTAATTATTTTATTTATAATATTTAATAATATCATGATAATAAAAATAACTATAAGTGATTATAACTAATTATAGTTATAACTAACACAATAACATTGTATTACATATAACGAGTAATACAAATTACATAAATATTAATTATTAAATTATATATCTTACAAAATATAAATAATAAATTCCATTTCTTTTTCTTATCACAAATTACATTAATTAAATAAATAAATTTATAAAAATATTAAGATCTTTTTTTTTTTTAGTAAAACAAAAGTTTATTTTTCAGATGTTCCAACCCAAAAAATGTCACGAAGTTGCTGCACTTTAAAAAAAAAAAACACATTCCAAATGCAAAGGCTTAAAGTTTAAGGGGGTATTCTACTTTGTAATTTTTTTTTTTCAAATTTTTTTTTTCGATTATTCGTAAGTAAATATATTTAAGAATACTCTCTGAAAATTTCAAAACGATCAGAGCATCCTAACTGTACTTTTTCGTCCCTCGAATCTACCCGTGCGCGGGTAAAAAATGTACTTAAAAAAACTTTAAATGTGTTTTTCTCGGAATCACATTTTTGAACCGCGTGTTGTAAAAATCTCCAAAACTAGCTACTCGATTCGTCTGAAATTTTTACCACATAATCTATACACATATATCAACCGGTGGTAGCAGATTTATAAAAAAATTTTCATTTTAACTATTTTTTTTTGGCAAGAAATGAGAAAAAAAGAGAGTTTTTTGATAATTTTTTTTCAACTAACGCCATTTTGTTATTTTTGCATGTAAATGAAAAAATCTGCTACCACCGATTGCTGTAGTCTTTGTGAACATAAAACTATTCGAGTTTTTCATTTCAGATAATCCGATGTCCAGATTTTTACAACAGCGCAAAGGCTAGACTATTTTTAGGCGTTCAGTTCAAGGGCCTTTCCAATGTATATGGAGCGTATAAAATAAATAAAAAAATTTTTTAATGTACTTTAAGAGTATATTTATTAGGCACAACAAACCCTACATCAATATCTTTCTTAGTTTTCTAATAAAAAATTGAAAAAAATACCTATTTTTTCGAGCGACTAAAGTAGAATACCCCCTTAATTAAAAGGATACTATTACATGGAAAACTTCATTCAATCGATTGATAATAATTATTAAATGCGTATATATGGTTGTTCATTAATTTAATTCAACGTAAGATCGTTTCATTTACTGACATTAAATACCAAGTACCTTTATCTACGTAGATGTTTTATGATAAGGGATCAAATCCACTTGCAGAATGCATTAGTGTTCGTTTATTCGTCCTGAATACCTAACATAAGCTCGTATTTACTTTGAAGCTTATCATTATGTTCGTTTAAACGAGATACTTCTCAATAAATTTGAACGAGAACACTGGTAAGGTTACCAACACATTAATATTATTATAAATAGAAGGGTTACGTCAAAAGTTTTTAAGTGAAATTTTAAAATTGAATTACTAGTTTAACTTATATTTTCGCGATATTTACAAAATTTAATACTCTTATAAACAAACTTATTGAAAGATAGCAAAGTAAAAACAAAAAGTGGTTTATAGGAATAATTATTATTTGTTTATCAATATAAATAATTATATTATTTTATTATCAAATATAATTGTTTGATATTTTAAATATTTTATTAAAACAAAACTAGATTTCAAAGATTGGTAATTATTTTATTATCAACTACAATTGTTTGATATTTTTAATATTTTATTAAAACAAAACTAGGTTTTAAGGATTGATAATTATTTTATTATTAACTACAATTGTTTGATATTTTAAATATTTTATTAAAATAAAAAAAGGTTTCTAGGATTGGTTTATTATTTTATTATCAACTACAATTGTTTGATATTTTAAATATTTTATTAAAACAAAACTAGGTTTCAGGGATAGGTAATTGTTTTGTTATCAATTACAATTGTTTGATATTTTAAATATTTTATTAAAAGACAAAACAAATGTTTATAATTTTATTTCAACAAAAAAAGACGTTTAAGATTACAGAGTATGTTAAATGACAAATTTACTGTTTAGTTAGTATAATTAAACTATAATAATTTAAAATATAATAATTAATATCTCTTCCTTTTTAAACATTTCTAAATTCTAATACACAACGTTGCAAAATTTGTTTATTGATAAAATTGACCAAACAAATTATTTAAAGTGTATGTATATATATATCATTACTACTCACGTGACAAATACATATTTTATTTTTAAACAATAATCATAATAATATACTTGATTGTGTTTTATTTGATTTTATTTTCTATTCTTTGCAGGGAGGAAAATGTGAACCTTTTCAAATTTTCTATAAAATATATTTGTCTCAATTATTTATCGATATCAAAGTTTTTCAGTGAAATAATCGAAGATTGTTCATACGAAATGAATTACGAATAGGAACAAAAATTTCAAAGCAGAAAATTCAATGAATTCTTTTTATTCGTCCTACGAATTATATTTTCCCTTCTTTTTTGTATATTCAAAACGTTTTTCTTTCTATTTTCGGAACAAAATTCTTCAAACAAAAATACTTCGTCGTTCATACTTTGCCCTTAGATGTTAGGTCCGATCTTTTTCTTCTAAAAGTTGAACTACTTCTGAAAATGTACGTACAAATACGATGTATTTGTTGTTAAAAATAATTTGTAAAAAAAAAAATTAAAGAAAAATCTTGAAAAGAAATGAAAGAGCAATCAATCAAAAATCATTTTCTATTCTATTCTTTTGATTTTTTAATATATTATATATTAAATATGTAATATTTAAATTTTACAAAATTTAATATATAATATTTATAAATTAAATATATTATTAAAATATAAAAATTAATATAAATATAATTGAATATATAATATTTCAAATTAGATATACAAAAATATAATATTTAAATATATAATATTTAAATGTTACACAAAATTAGATTAGAAAAAATATGTTAAAATATTACGAAATATAATACTATAATATTTTTTTATATTCTTTAAATTTATTTTTATTTTAACTATATAATTCTTTCCAAAACATTTAATTAAAAAAAATTATTTTTTTCCATAAAATTTATCTTTTTCTTTTATTTCTTATTTCTTTTCTTTTTACAAATTGAAACTATGCGTTGCATTCAAAGAGCTCAAATAAATCGATTAAATTTTTATACCAAAAAATAAATTTTAAAAAATTAAACGTACCGGTTTTCCTTAGATACATTGTTGATTCGTTGCCACTAAATTCATTAATGTTGCCAACTTTTTTGGTTTTTCCTCCTGTAGACATGGGAACATCACTGTTTCTCCATTTTATTCTGAAATGAACAATATCTAATCCCTATACAGAAAAATCTATATCACAAATTAATAATTAATCAAAAAAAATATCCTACATATTTAATAATAATTCAACTAAATAATCATAGATAAAATAATATTTTGTTTCAATTTGAAATAATCAAACTTTTGAGAACTTACACTTTCGTATTATACATTATTATAATATATATATATATATATCGAATATAGTTTATATTTTTATGTTCTCTTCTCTTTTGTTTATTACTAAAATCCTTTTCTTTCCGATGGCTTTTTGGTTAGTTTTATTATTATTATTAATATTATTATTATTATTATTATTATTATTATTATTATTATTATTATTATTATTATTATTATTATTATTATTATTATTATCATTATACGGATGACTTTCTCGTTGAATGAATATTAACGATATTTCTATCAAAAGAAAATAAACCCTATTACGAAATCGTAAAAAAGTTACAAAACTTAAAAGGAATTCTCATTTAATACTCTGTTATTTTAATATTGTATTTTTAAATAAAAAATGAGTTTAAACAATGATAGAAATAACTACGTTCGAAAAATATTTCCTTTGTGTTACATTAATGTAAATGATTTTTAAATGAAGAACTTACAAGAACGAACAGAAAGAATAGTAAAAAAAAAATAAAATTCACTTAAACGCATCGTGGTTCCGAACGATAAAACATTTTTTTTGTATCGATAATGGGAACGATTGTGAAACTTAAAAAAAAAAAAATAAAACAAACTTTAAAACTAAATTATATTTTATAATTAATCCTAAATCTTCACATTCTCCATGTTCGTAATATGAAAATGAATAATTTTTTTTTATCGGAATAATAAAAAAAAATTCTGAAACAATTTAATGGTAAAATGAATATACAACAATTCAATCTTTTGTTTTGTTCAATCTTTTTTTTTTTACTTTTTACTTACACACAAACATACACACACACTCGCACAAGAGAAGAATAAATTTATGGTTAATTAAAAATTTTTCTTTTGACTTTCAAATCATTGAATGAGAGTGGGGGATGATATTTTAAAAGAATTTACCCAAAATAAAGCCAATTTTATAAAAAACAAAAGTTATTTAACATTATGTATATATTATTTATATTATTGTTATTATTACCTCCAGCAACGATGACAATGAAAGACGCCGAAAAATGCTTGACGAAATTTTTTGTTCATGAAACAATAAGTAATTGGATTGCAACAACTGGAAATGTACGCTAACAATTGTATCAAACTGATTCCAGTACTCCCAACAATGGAATAAACTAATTCCGGAGTGAAAAGGTACCACGTATTGACTACGTGCAATGGTGCCCAGCATACGAAGAATTCCAAAACTATCACAAATAGCATTCTAATAACCTGCAAATTAATTGTAAACAAATTTCCAAATATGTTTCTTTGTTTTTTTATTCGATTGTATTGCAAACTCAATATGAGATCATAAAAATCATGATTGAATATATCAATATTTTTTGCCAGCAAAAAACATTAAATAAAAAATAAATATATTTGTTTCTTAACAAATATCTTTATTTTAAAAATTTGTATTTAAATTATTTTCAAAATTTGTATTTAAATTATTTTCAAAATTTGTATTTAATTATTTTCAAAATTTGTATTTCAATTATTTTCAAAATTTGTATTTAAATTATTTTCAAAATTTGTATTTAAATTATTTAAATATTTGTATTTAGATTATTTGAAATATTTGTATCTTTACAAAAAATAACTTTATCCAGTTCTAAATAACTATATTCTTTTTTTTATTTATTTAACGACAAATTGATTATCAAATTTCCTTAATTTCTTTTAAATATTTAAAAAAAGAAATAATAATAATAATCAAGGGTTAGTATTATAATTTGTTATTATAATAATTAATTTCTTACCTTTTTCTTCGATTCAATACTTTTGTTAAGTTGATTATTTCGTACAACATGCTGTCTACCTAACGGACAAGAAGAATTGGAATTTTTGGAATTCTCGTTCCTCAATTTGTTTGAATTTCTATTTGTTGAAAGACAATTTTTGCTGGTTCCATCTTGAGAAATTCTTACTGTCTTTGATTCAATGGATTCTTCACTGTTTGTAACACCTAGCATCATTGTATCCATTCTTGTTTGTTGCGGTACACGTGCCTTGTTTATTAAATTAAATGAACAGTTGTCAAAAATAATTGTCAAAAAAGAAAAAAAATATTTTATTATCAAAAAAAACAAGAACAATTAATAATAATAATAAAAATCATTTGGGATGTCTCGTACTATTTTGTTACATTTGTTCAATATGTATAATTTAAATAATTATTATTATATTATTATATAATTTAATTTTGTTTATATATTATATATAAATTATTTTATATTATTTTATATATATAATTTAAATATTATTATTATTTATTTATTAATAAAATATATATTCCAATTATAAATAATAAATCATGCACATTTTTCAATACGTTTCACTCATATTCGTTCAATAAAAGTTGGTCATCTTTCGAATTATTGTTTAACAATTAGATAAAAAAATAAAATTTTTGTAATTGCAAACTTACCTTCGTTGAATTACACGCATTTACAACTATCGTAACGTTAGATTCATGTTTCCCATTTTTCCTAGTTGTACCATTCGCAGTAGTTAACGATGATGTAGCTCCTCCACTTTTCTTTACTGTAATTTACGCAATATAAAAAATAATTTCACTATATTGTATAACGATCCCTTATCGTTATCATAAATTCTGAATTCTTATTATCATAAATATTTTGTGATATATAAAATTAAATTAAAAACACAATTCTGAATGAAATTATATTTTATTTTATCGTAATGGTGATTAAAAAATGATAAGTTGAAGACGTTGATTAATCGGATAATTTTCTTTAAACCATAGGATAATAAATTAAGAAGTTTACTTTACAAATTGTATCAACGTTTAAACTACCCTTTTCGAACTTGTAAATCAATTAGAAACCAATATATAAATTGCAGTCTGTAACAGTATACAGTATACAACTGTTAAACTTATTAATTCAACGAGTTTGCACAACGAACAACGAATAAATAAATGTATTATATATTAATTGTAATTACCTACAGAATATATAATGTTAAATAATAAAAGATAATTTTGCATTTATTATTATCTTTTGATAATATTTCATTAATTACTTTTTCAATTAATGATAACTCACCAATTCGCAATGAAATTTGAAGCTTATGAGATTAAAGTACAAATAAAGGATCAAATTATCTGTTATGTATGCGAATGTATATATGTGTATATCTGTGTACATATAATATTGTAGTTGTATGATAAAATACTTAAATATCAGAATTTTTATGAAACAAATAAGAGAAACATTGAGAAAGTAATTAAATACTAATTATTTAATGATTTGTTATTTTATGATTACTTACATTTGCGTTGTGATTTGAAATTTTGTGTCATCTCTCTCTTAAGTCCTCGCCAAAGTTTAATGGCAATTAAAGAATATGCCATGGTCATAATAATTAAAGGTAAAAGAAGTAACGTTCCATCAGAAAATAAATTGTATACGCGTTCTGTTCGAATACTTGCCCATACTTCTCTACATTTTCTTCTTCCTGAAATAAATCAACATAAAAAAAAGAAACAATTATAATATTTTAATCCGAAAAACATAAAGTTAAGAATTAAACTTTAAGTGTATGATACCAATTTTCCATAGAAAAAAAAGAAAACAATTTTGAAACATCTTTAGGTGATTTTATTTAATAAAATGCAATTTTTATTAAGCAAATTTGTACTAAGGATCCTTATTTCGAGGACAATTAAATGTATTAACGATTATTATTTATATTATATTGTTAATAATTTTTACAATATATGATATAAAACTAATTGATGATTTATGTATGTTAACAATAATTTCTATATAACAATGATATTTACCTCCTCTGATATTTTGAATTTGTGAAACAATAAGTATCGGTACATTCCATGTAAGACATAAAACCCAAACAACTACGATCATTTTATATGCATGAAATTGGGTTTGCCAACGACGTGACTTTAATGGTCGACAAATAGCAAAATATCGTTCTAAAGAAATAGCAACCAGTGTCCAAACTCCGACGGAAACGGAAACAACTGTAACATATAGTTAGAAAACAAAAAATACCATTGTATAATATTTGCATATAATTAAATGAACCACCTTTTGTGTGAGTATTTTCGAAGTGAAAACTTCTTTAGAATGGTGGGGGGTGATTTAAAAACGGATGCGAGGAAAAAGCGACAGGTAGGGATAAACAAAACAAACAAAATTCGATGAAACGAAGAGGACGGCTATGTTAGTAAGAAGAGAGAAAGAGATAAAAATATATAAATTTATAGGATTTAACCTTTTGAAAGAATGAGATAGAAAATAGTAAACAGTTTTTCCTATTCTCAATCACCTCTTCGTTCAGTGCTTCGTAGTCCCCACACCTGGCTACTAAGCATCGTATATGTGTGTGTTTATCTATGACTACATACTACGAAGCGTATCAAATACAAAATAAAAGTTCAATGTTTATCATTATTCATAAAAACACTACGCCTGTTGGAATGCAACCCTCCAGACACACTTTGAAAATGTTGCTTGCGAGCGCCATCTGTTAGGACGGAAATTTTTTCTGCTCGAAAAATAGGCAACCCGTAATACATGCATGTATAAACAGTTTCGGCTTAAAAAAATTCCTTTCCGACAGATAGCGCTCGCAAGCAACATTTTCAAAGTGTGTCGGGATGATTGCATAAATACAGGCGCACATTTTTATAATTATTAAATAAATCATTCGAAAATTGTTAGTAGTTATTTTCAGAAAATTAGAGAGAGAAAAAGAAATTAAAAAATAAATAAATAAACAAAAAAGAATGAAAGAACGAGCAAATATTTATTTAGTTCTATTAATTAGAAGAAAAGAAAAGAAATAATTGATATATTTATTTATTGTTTCAAAGAAAAAGATAAAAAAAAGAGAGAGTAGATAAGGTGTTAATATGCTAAAATAAGATATTCTTTTATCACAATTACGTAAAGAAAAATATACTGAAAGTAATAAAGTTTACAATCTCATAATCAGATTCTTATCTTCGAATACGACGAACATTTTCACGATTCTTGGATTTTTTGTTCTCTTTCATTCCGACTTGTTCACACATTTAATAAATATTCCATGAACTAATGAATTTCGCACACACGCACACACACACACACATATATATATATATTTATCTAACGTTAGGAACTTTCATACTTATCGTACAATCTCGTTTGAACAAATGTATCAACAGAATAATGTGGAAAAGAAATGTATAAAACAGCACAGGTGCATCCAAGAGAATGAAAATAAACTTAAATAACGTTAGGAGAGAGAAACATTTCATGAAATAAGTTTACAAAAGAGATAGAAAATGCAAGGATAACAAGAAAACACGTTGAGGAAAAAAAATAAGTCGATGTTATTGTTAGATGAAAGTTTTGTCGTATAGAAAGAAAAATTTTTCTTTGTAAAACAAAAAGAAAATAAAAATAGAAAAAAGAACTGTTGCCAAAGCAAATAGACAAATTGTTTAAATTCGTTCAATCAAATAATTATTATTATTCTTCTATTTTTTTTTTTCACAAGAGACAATCAAAATTAAACGACATCAAAGATCTCAGATCTTATTTGTTCTCTTGGAAATACAATGCTTGTTTGTCGTGTGAAGTTTGAAATAAGTGTGTATAATTGTGTGTGTGTTTGTTTAATTATAATTAAAGTTTTTTCTTTGGTTAACATCAAATGTACAAATAACAGTCTCTTTTTATTTTCCCACTTTGGAATCACCAAGAACACCGAGAATTGAGCCGTTCAGTGCACACATCGATTAACACCATAAAACAAAAAGTTGAGAAATGCGATTAAATAATGT
Organism: Polistes dominula; assembly: GCF_049000335.1. Taxonomy (NCBI): domain Eukaryota; kingdom Metazoa; phylum Arthropoda; class Insecta; order Hymenoptera; family Vespidae; genus Polistes; species Polistes dominula. The sequence continues at coordinate 1,408,857 of NW_028301116.1, read as the reverse complement.
ATATTGTATATTACTTATTATTCAATGGCCAAAAAAATGTTGCCGTTTAATGGTGTTAATCTTTATTATTCGGGAAAGTTATTATAAATATAAAAAGTTATGACTATACCAAGTGCTTTGACACTTGCTATAGTCATGTGTGTCATGACAGTGGAGTTAATCGATGTCTGCACTGAACGCCTCAATTATTATTAATAAATAAAATATATATATATTTTTATTTTTTGATGAATAAAATACTTATTAAATTATTAAAATAGATTTCTTTCAAATTTCAAATTAAATTTTAAATTATAAAAATATTCATATAGAAAATATTCAATAAACATTAATCAAATTTGTCTTACCTTGAAAATATGATATTAATTTGCAGATCATAATGCCAAAAACAAAATTCTTCAACATTTGTCCCAATAAAGTAAATGGCATGCAGAATACCCCGAGCAACAAATCTGACACAGCCTGTAAAAAATAATATTTTTTCAATAATTATTTATCTTTAATAGTTATCATTTTTTTAAATGTTTTTAATCAAATTTCTTTCAATCAACTTTTGATGAAAATTATATATTAATATATAATAATAAATCTAACAAATGAACTTGATTCATTTTTTTCAATAAATTTTGTTAAATGAATTAATCTTATAATTGCAATGATGATTAAACACTAATTATTTAACTGAACAACATAATTTATAATAAAGTAATGACTATATAATAATAATAATAACAATAAAATAAGAACTATTATATTTTTATTATAATTTTTAACTCATTTGAATATTCGTTATCGTGATTGTTTTATTAAAATATGTAAAATGTTTTACTAACAATATGAAAGAAATTGAAAATTGTTGAAAGGATTTGTAGAAAGTTTATCTTGTTAAATAGTTTTTATCAAACTTTTCTTATGAATAACATCCAAATGATTCTTAAATGTATTATAAAATTATCTTAAGTTGAATTTTACTCTAAAAATATTCTTGACAATGAAATGTTCGTGCATAAATCATTCGTAAAAAAAACTTAAAGCATTTTTAAAGGATCTAGAGAAAGGATTTAACCCAAATTAGATATAAAATTCTTAAGAAGTAATTTTTTTCTTATTTTATTCAGAAAATTTTTACCACGAGCATAAAACATTTTTCACGAAAATGAAACCAACTAGAGAGACTTCTTGGTTGGAGTATACTTCTTTCTTTCAAAATATACAAAAAAAAAAGAAAAGAAAAAATGTATAATAAGTACGCAGCTCATTTGCAGGGTGACAAAAAAAAATAAAAACATGGTATGAACTCTTTGAAAGTGTATTTTTTTACTATTTATTTTATAGATACGTTATTTTTTTAGATGAAAGTTTATATTCTATCGTCAGAGAGGTTTACCAATTTCTAATTAAAAGTAGAAAGAAAAAAAAATACTTTTTCCATGTTTTTTTATTGTGAAAAACCACGTTATCGAGATTTTCAATTTGTCTCGTTGACATCAAATCATTCGATAAGTTTTACTATTAAAAAGTTAATATTTCTAAAGTAAATAAAATTATATACGAAAGTTATGCTACTAATTTTCTAGAAGTAGTTTAGTTCTTTTTTAAGTCGTTCTTTTTCTTTTTTTGTCAAGATTTTCGTCTTTGAATTTCATTCTAATCTGAATAAGAAGTAGTACATATATTCCAAAATTTTTTTATCCATTTTTAGAATCCTTGTTAAATCCAAAGTAATATTCTCAAAGAGATATATATTAAATTCTTACAAGTTTTGCTTTGAAGAAAATTTACTTTTACTTTTTTTTTTTACTAAAGGATTCACTACAAATAAATAAAATACATTTGTAATATTTAACAGGGGGTTTCCACAAAAATTTAAAGTTAAATATTACACGAGTTGTAATAAGTTTAAAGAAGTATCTTTAATTTTGTATCTAATTCTATCAAATTAAAAATGTAAATAATTATTATGAACATTTTGAGATCATTGATATTAAATAATTTCAAAATGTAGTAATATAAAATATTGAATAATTTAAAAATGCTACTTCAATATGAAAAAAGTAAGTTTTCTCGTGATATTTATTTTTCATTATTCGAATATAAACTTTTACACTTCTTTTTATTATTATACAAATTGTTTGATGGATACAATTATTCGTTTATTTAAATAAGCATCAGCAATAGTATCCCTTTGATCGTTTTAAAGAAAAGAAAAAAAAGTAAAAAAAAAAAAAACCATTCGTTCAGAATTTCTCGTCAATAGTTGGCTGACTTCAACAATTTCTTTCTATTTGTTTTATTTTTCTAACCTCCTTTCTCTTTCTCTCTCTCTCTCTCTCTTTTCTCTTTCGTAGAGAAAACAAGCCAAAGTAAAAGTTCATTCGACGAAAGAAAAGGTTTGTGTGGGAAAGATTTCCCAAAGAGACCCTTCAGATAACCGTAAACAAGAAAATCCTACTGGGAACAATCTGATCTTTCGGAATCTAATATTCTGAACAAATTTATGAGAGAAAATAAGATAGAAGATTTATATTAGAAATGATATATATATAAGAAATAAAATACGAACGGTTAACGTTTTTTATATCAGTTTATACGTGTTTCTACTTATCTCTTTATTAATAATTCTATTTAATTAATTTAATAATAAATAATAAATATGGATTTTATGATATATATCTATAAAGATACCATAAATACGATGTGTAGTATATATATATACAGATTTTAGAAGGAATACAGAATATTAAATTACATAAAAAATATTATAAATATTATATTATATAAATATATAATATTTAATTATATTATATTTAATTATATTTATTTAATATATTAAATTTAATTATATAATTTTATAATTAATTCTATAAATTATATTATTTATATTAAATATTATATAATTATATTATTATTTTTTTTAATATAGTATCTATTATATATTCTAAATTATAATTATAATTAAATATAAAAAATTATATATTTATATAATATAATATTTAATTATAAAATAATATTATATAATTACATAATAATATTATATAATTATTTAATTTTATACATAATTATATATATATATAAAATATATATGAAATATTATTATTAAATATTTATATATAAATATAAATATAAATTTGAATATATATATAAATTTTTTATTACTAATAAAAAATTGTGTTTACCAGCATAGAAAAAACATAATCAGATTTATTTTAGTAAGGTAATAAAAATAAAAGTAAAGATCGTAAAAGATATTTTTTTATTTTATTTTTTTTATGGAATTCAAAGCTCCGTAGTAGAAAAAATAAAAGTGACGTATTTCAAAAAAATAAAGGTGACAATTCAGAATTTTATTAGTGAGTTAGACATAGCTCACGTAGACCACCCTAAACCGAGGACCAAAAGTATTATCCCGGCAGTATACCACTACTCTGATAAAATACTTGTCCCAGCTGACGCTATTTTTAAACTTTTTCGTTTTTATTTTTTGTCTCCCTGTCCTTTCAACATTTTCTATCCAGTCTTAAAATCATGCTTTATTTTAAAAGAAATGAAATGAACATTCCAGGCTTATCAAAAAATAAAAATAAAATAAAAAGAGAATAATACATACATATATGACACACATATGTTTATACTACATGTTATTTCAATTAAAAGTCTATCATCTTTAATTTTGTACCATAAAACAACAACCATAACGAGAATGTAACAATTATAATGATAATATAATTCACCATAATAATTCTTTTTCTAGGAATGTATTTTATTACATTTTTCAAAATTCAAATGTTTTTTATTCAACTTATATTTGCTTTTTCAAGTTTTTTCAACCTCATGGAAAAAAAACTTTCTCCATTTACGTTTTATATAATCTATGAGAGATTTTTTTTATTTTAAATAAACGTTGCTGTTGCGTATTGCGCAACGTGTGATGTGAATTGTGTGAGGTGTTGTTTGGCGCGATCAAATTTTTGAGCAGGACCCACAGAAGCGGGACCTACCGGCGCCGGTTCTTTCCTCGCATGCGCTAGCACAAGTGGACACAACGCTACTTCTTTAAGACAAGGCTTTCCCGCGCAGCTTGATTTCCCTCTACAACCCTATACTCGTCGGCGGACCATGGAAAGTGACCCGACGGTCATTGGCCAATCAATTTGGGGAAGGAGTACACAAGACTACCCGTTCCCTATAAAGGGCCACGGAAAATCGTCAATGCATTCATTCAGTCAGCAATGCTTCTCGATTCACATACAACCAACGCATCAAGAGCAAGGAAAACTCATCGGCACCCGACAAAGCAGCCTAGCCACATCTCTTCGAGTCACAAGCAACGCAATCATCAGGCAGCTTAGCATCGGGGCGATAGTTTACAAACAACAACGCAACAGCGTACTATATAACAAACAATAAAGGAACAACCACAAATAAAGGAACAACAATCCAATTCACATTAATTCACATTCCTCCACAATCCATTAAAACCTTTTTCTTTTACGATAAATAAATAACATCGTACTGATCAAGGCACCTGTACGCAACAGTTGCAATAAAAAACCAACATCGTTATTTACTTTTTAAATAATTTCTACATCCCGAGTTTTTGTATTCTTTGTAATATATCTACTTTAAAATCAACCCTTTACGAAAGAATAATAATTCAATATAAAAGAAAAACCCTTTAAAGGATAACTAATATGAAAGTTAATATTATTATTTTATTTTACGCAAAATTAAACAATTCAATTATGAGTTCATATTCGATAAATTCCAATGGTGGATATAAAAAACAAAAGTATTTGGAGAATGTAATTATATGAAACGAAATTTTCTTTTTTTTCTTTTCTGCTCTTCCCCAACTCCACCACCACTTTCACCACCACGTAGAAAAAAAAAATAAAAAAGGGAGATGAAAAATAGGGAATACCAGCTACTTTATTACTTTGCACCCATGGAATAGTACTTGGTGAGAAAGATCGAGTAAGATTAACTAACCTAAAATTGTCTCATGTTTCGCGTACAGAACACGTCTTTGCAATTTATTACGTGACTATCTTGAGTCTTCTATAGAAGAAAAAATATTGACGTCAACTTGACAAGCAGCTTTTGCCAATTAAAGATGTCTCATTTTCACTATCACTTTTATTTTTTAATTTTCCTATATCGTTGTTGTTCTTGTTGTTGTTGTTGTCTCTCACCTAACCACTTTGTGATACATTCATATTTATTTTATTTTTTTATTTTGTAAATCTTTCAATAAGTATAAATAAGAATTACTTCCGAATTATCGTCAAAGATTAATTAATTTAACAAATAAAAATTATATTAACGTTTAATATAAAAAAATTCTAAAAATAGATAATAAAATATAAAAGATATAAATTGTTTCTTCATTATTTAGATTTTTTATTATTTAAAATTATTTCTTTGCATTTTATAATTCAATCCTTCACCCTTGTTACAAATATTAATACACAAAATTTAATAAATATCAATTGTTTCAACCATTATACCTTAAATTTAAATTAAAGTCATTTAATTTATTTTTTGTTCTTTTTATCGCGTATTTATTTCCTTTAATTATTTCGTAATTTGATAATACTCAAGTTTTAAAATTAAATAATTAATATAATAGAGAATTAATCAATTTAATTTATTATCCTAATCGTAATATCTCACTTTATTGCGTATAATATTTATACAGGGATTTCAAAATGGAGAACATCAATGAAAATACTCGACACATAGAAGGTTAAATAAAAATGTGATTTTTATATTTTTGTTTGTTTGTTATATTAATAAGTATCAAAGGAAATAATTAAACATAAATGTTTGAAATGCATATATGAAATAGTGAAATTTAGCAGGCAAACATGCACATGTTGACATTATTAAAAAGTTATTCTCGATACGATCGATAAATCAATGTGGAGTATACAATAGTATTCGTTCAAGGAATTGTGAAAGTATAATTTTATTTATTTTCAATATACTGAACGTTTATAATATTATATCACGTATAAATAATAACATTAAAATGTCAAATAATAACATATAATCAAAGAAATGTATAATCAGTCAGATTAATTTATTTCAACTAAAAATACTAATAACAAGAAATATCTTTGACAATCAACAAATAATTATAAATTGATCCTAATCCCATCTGAGAAAAAACAAACATACATAAATGAGAAAAAAGAAATGTTTTCTTATCGTTAGATTGGTGATAAGACGCTTTGTAGTTCATTTTTTATTGGATATATTATTTTTGCGTATGTTGATGATAGTAATATAATTAAATAGTATTATTGAATATAATGTAAATAATATATAATATATTATATATATTATATTAATAAATATTAATATAATATATTATTAATAATTATATTAATAATTATATTAATAATTATATTAATAATTATATTATTAATATATTATATTAATATTTATTAATATAATATATATAATATATTTATATATTTACATAATATATAAATATTATAAATATTTATTAAATATATTTATATATTATATAAATATATATAATTATATTTATATAGTATATATATTATATATAATTATATAATATTTTAATATATATAATTATATAATATAATTAATAATAAATATATTATTACATAAAATGTTAATAATTTATATATATTTTATATAATATTATAAAATGTTTATTATACATATTATATATAGTATAATATTCTAATTATATAATAATTATATAATATTATATAAAAATATAATTATTAAATTATAATATAAAATTAAAAAATAATTCAAGAATGTTTCTTTTAACTAAGGATTAATTTGTTACATGCATAAATGCAATAATATTGCTACCAGTTAAAAAATATATATATTAACATTTCTTAACATATAAAAAAATTCTTAATTTCAATATTAATAACAGTAATGATAAAAATAAAAAAAGGAAAATTACTTACCAAATTTAATAGATAAACGTTGGTGACAGTTCTCATTCGTTTGTTTCGTGTCAAAGTAATCAACACTAAACAATTTCCAACGATAGATAAAAAAAAAATAATAGCATATAGTGGTACGATTAAATTTTCGAGTAAATTTTTTTTACTGGATTGTACAATAGTCGTTGGAGTTCCATTAAAATTATTCGAAATAAAATTTGTATATCCTGATAAATATGGAATGACCGATGGTGAATATTCATTATTTTCCCAGGAAAAATGATCACCGATAAATGAAACATTATTGTTCTCCATAAGTGTCATATTTTTTTTCGTTTTATATTATTATTGATCTCTTCTACTTATATTATATTTATTCGTATTCATGTAATATGTATATATATATTTTTTTATTTATTTAAGTTATGAGAATAAATAATTCTTTTTAAGAAAATCATATTCTCAATAATTCCACGTATATTATTGAATTTTTTCGTCCCACCATAAAACTACTAATTCTTCTTCTTCTTCTTTCGTATTTCATTTTATTCGTTCTTCTTTTATACTTATTCATTTATTTATTTTTTTTCCTATTTTGTTATTCTCTATTTCTCTCTTGAACATTTTATATTCTTATTTTCTACATATTTTATCGATATTCAATTTTTATTATAACAAATCCGAATAACGAGCAATACATGATATTTCATAATCCAACATATGATACCGTTTTGTCCTTTGAACATCTTCTTTTATTTATTTCTTTTTCTTTTTTCAATAGAAGATCCAAGGAGATAATGAAAATAATATCTTATATCACAGAAAAACGTACGTAATAACTTATTAATGTTATTATTATTATTACTGTTTATTTAATTATTTGAAATCACTGATAAACTTAGTAATCGTCGTTTGTTAAATGGAGAAAATTGTTTACATTTTAATCATAAATTACTTTTGTTCGGTTTCTACATTTCAATTGAAATTTCGTAGAAAAGTTTTATGGATGAAATAAAGAATAAATAAAATTCAAAAGAAAATCTGAGAGTTTTAAAGTATTAAATAATAAATAAATAGCAATAAATAAATATATAATTATTATATATAATATATTATATATATTATTATAATATATTATATTATTATATTAATTTAATTATATTTATATTAATATAATTAATAATTAATTTATATTAAAATATATATATATATATATATATATATATATATATATATATATATATATATATATATATATTACAAATATAAATTATTATAAAAATTATAAATATAATAATATAAAATTAATATATTTTATATAATCATATTTTTAATATAAATATAATTAATATATTTTACATATTTATATTTTTAATGTAAATTAATTAATTAATATATCAAATATATATTTTTAATTATATATATTACTATATATAAAAAAAATAATAAATAAATATTACACACATAAAATAAGTAATGTGTGTAAAAAAATTCACGAAATCAATTAATTTTAAAATCAAAAGAATGTTACTTTTGTGTGTTTTTTCTTCGTACAATTATTATATTATACTTTATGCTTTACAAATGATATAATGAAAATAATAATTATTATTAATTATTTGACTATAGATACAATAATTATCATCGCGTGGGTTATGGCATTATCGTTATCGTCATAATATAATAATATTTGCGATTAATAAATGTAAATGGTTGTTACGTAACTACGATCTACAGGGTAGTACAAAGAAAAAAATGTTTTGGGGGGTTGTAATATTTTATAAGCTTTGCAGTTATTACTTGTTAAGAGATAATAAAAAAAAATAAATAAATAAATAAATATTTAATTAACATAGATCATAATAATCAATTCTTTTGAAGTAAATAATTTTTTATTATTTATGATTATTATATGTGCTTATAATTATGAAAGTGGTCTAAATCAAATTAAAAAAAAAAAGAGTTTATTAGTTATTACGTACCACATTATTTTAAACTAAATAAATTCAACGTAATTTTCACGATATTGTCAAAAATGAATCGTTAGATAATGTTTGTTATTTCAATATTACATAGAATTCATATAGTGTTCAAATAAAAATCTTTAAATATCTTGAATCAAGAAATACATGACTTAGACCACTTTCATAATTATGGGCACATATATTTAATATTATAAGAGAGTATTATCAGAATATATAATATTTATAGAATTTTATAATTAAAAATTTAATCTTTGTCAATAAAGTATTACTTTTTCTGAAATCTATTTTTAAAGTATCATAATTTTAACAAACACACCCACGCTTAGATAATATTTTTTTATAATTCCATTGATCAAAAATTTTAATTGACATTATCCGTACTTTTTAAATGTAAAACTTTTTTTAAGTAAGTTTCTTAATCAAACAAATGTTGACATTTAACGTCTTTTAAAAATAGATTTATTTTAATCTGGTCACGTTTCAACTTTTCACTTTTGTGTGTGTGTGTGTGTGTGTGTGTGCAAGTATGGAATAAAGAAAGCTATAGTTTGGTTTCCTTTAATAAAACGTCTCACAGTTCTTTTAAAACGAAAACTGGGTCGTGAAAAAAAAGTGAATTAAAAAAAAAATTATAAAATAAAAAAAAAATTGAAAAAAAGCACGAATAAATAAAGAATTAATCTTACTATATCTTTTCCTCTTTTTTTCTTTTTTTTTGTTTGTCCTATAAATTTTTAATGATCGTTGATTTTCATTCGTATATGAAATCGATTAATTTTTTTTTATTTTTTTTTTTATCAAGGAACATGTTTTGTTTTTTCGATAGCTTTTTTTTCTAACAATCTGTATCCATTATTTATCAAATAGATTCGAATGTTTCTATTATTTTTCAACAAAAAGAATTCGTGGAAATAACATTTTAATCAAAACAGGATTTAATCAAAATCGGAATTCTTTTCTATGATTATTTTACACTTTCCACATGTAATAAATACTTTGTAAAAATATACAAAAATAATTGTCCTTGTAACTTTGTTAATTTCTCTTAAATTAATTTCATTTTGTAATAAACATTTTTTAATTTCAACGATTAAAAATAATATTTTTAATATCAGATATTAACCTTTGCTTACCATCCTTCCTGGAGTAACACGCTTACCACACCCGGGTCCTTTGGACTCGGGCGAGAAAAATCGTTATAAAAAAGAAACTGTTGCATAGATTTACTTCAAAATTTTTTTGAGACTTCTTTAATACTTACTTAAAAAGACTATATAGGTTTTACAGCTTTCAATTAAATTTAAATATGTTTAAAAAATTACTAAAGTTGAACAATTGAGAAAAATGACTCAAGTTGCAAAAAAGGTCTGGGTCCTTTGGACCAAGTGTGGTAAGCAAAGGTTAAATCAATTTTACGAATTTGAGATTATTTTGTCATTAAGAAAAAATAATTTCATACAATTGACAAAAATTTTACTCCTAACTCGTTTCTTTTTAGACGTTTGATTAAAAAAATAATATATATATTATATATATATATATAACTTTTCCAATGATAAATATATAAAATGTCAAAGGTTAGAACTTTCAATATATTTTACACATTAATATATTCCCTTTGTACTTTTTATTCTATCATTCCACTCTTTGTCAGGCACTCGGATTACTTTGTAAGCTGTACATAAAAATAAAGAAAAGAAAAAAAGCAATGTCCAAAAAGAGACAAGAAAAAAAAGAAAAATTTATCGACTTATCTTTTTTATAACCAAATGATGTATTTAATGGTACCACTTTTCAATGAATTTTTCGATAAAAAAGAAAAAAACACGTAGAAATATAAAGAAAAAGTATTTTCTTTTGGATATAAAAAAAAACCTATCCCGAAAAGTCAATAAAATATCGACAAATACAGTCTACGCTCTTTCCTCTGTTAGATATTTTAATCATTTCGATATGAAAACTTTGAAGTACGAATATTTACAAATAAATATATATATTAGTTTTTATTAGAAAAAACAAAATTTAAAAAAAAAAGATAGAAAACAACGTTTAAATAATTCGAATGAAGTTAACAGAAAGAAAAATTAAAAAATCTAAAAATAAACCGATGAAATGGAAAAGGATTATTAAAAAAAAAAAAAAGAAATAAAAAGATTATTATCTTTACTGATAATATATATCGTTGTACGAAGAGAAAAAAATATAATTCAGAGTGAACATATGAGATAGAACATACTATTGCAAAAAAATATTTAAAAAAAAATAAAAAAACAAAAATGTGGATATTTTAAGTTTACCGTTTTTAATATCGTTTTAAACGTATCACTTGAAAAACAAATAGAATAACTCAATATATTTTGATACAGTAGAGAAAACTAACACACACTATTGAGAAAAATACAAAAAAAAATTAAAAAAATACACAATGATGAATCTTTTAAGTTTACCGTTTTTAATATCGTTTTAAATGTATCACTTGAAACAACAAGTAGAATAACTCAATATATTTTGATACAGTAGAGAAAACTAACACACACTATTGAGAAAAATACAAAAAAAAAATTAAAAAAATACACAATGATGAATCTTTTAAGTTTACCGTTTTTAATATCGTTTTAAATGTATCACTTGAAACAACAAGTAGAATAACTCAATATATTTTCATAGAATAGAAAAGAGTAACATACACTATCGAGAAAAATATAAAAAAAAAAATAAAAAAAATTTTAAATGCTGATTTGTTAAGTTTTCCGTTTCTAATATCGTTTTAAAAGTGTCACTTGAAAAAAAAACCAAGTAGAATAGCTCAATATATTCTCATACAGTAGAGAAGAGTAACATATACACACACACATAAACTAAGGGAAACTACGACGCGCGCACGACGAACTCTGGACGCTGACTGAGAGTTAAACTCATGTTTTAACTGGTCCGAGCCTTTACTATGTTCTCTCTCACTCTCTCCTCTCTCTCTCTCTTTCTCATCCTTCTCTTTCTCTTTATTTTTTTATTTCTTCTACTTTATTTTTCCATAAACACACGAATCGTTTTTTCTTGTTTTCATACATCCCTCATTTACGTTACTTTTCTTCAATGTTTAATTACTTCGACCAAACTTTGAACATTTAATGTAAAACATATTTCCAAAAATGGTTTATTATCTTTTACAAATGGTATTTGTATTTACAAAGTGAATATAATTTGTTTCCGAAAATCTGGCATATCAATTTACCATTCTACGAACATTTTCATACGTGTGTTTTATTTTGCAATTAAATACAACCCAGATAATAAATTATAAATCGTATCTGTTCTAGATTTGCGCTTAAAAGTTCGGATTAATTAAATATTTTTCGATTCTACGATTATCGTGAATACACAAAGTTAACTAAAAAAAAATTAAAATTGTTTTCTTGTTCTTGTACATCCCTCACTCACGTTACTTTTATTCAATGTTTAATTACTTCAACCAAACTTTGAACATTCAATGTAAAACATATTTTCAAAAAATGATTTATTATCTTTTACAAATGGTATTTGTATTTACAAAGTAAATAGAATCAGTTTTCGCGAAAATCTGGCACATCAATTTACCATCCTACGAACATTTTCATATGTGTGTTTTATTTTGCAATTAAATACAACCCAGATAATAAATTATTATCATATATGATCAAGCCTTAAAACTTAAAAGTTAGGATAAATTAATTACTTGTCGATTGTATGATTATCGTAAAAGCACAAAGTTAAATAAAACCAAAAAACAAAAAAAGAAAATTAAAAGTAACATTTAAAATTGAAATAAGAAAAAAAAGGAAAAAAGTAAAGGAAAGGAATGAAAAATATCGATTATAATCAAGAAAGAGATAGATGTTTACTCGCGTTATTTATTATACTTGGTACTATTACGCTTGTGCTCGTTTAAAACTGAATTATGTTATATCCACGATAAATGTTGCTTAGAAAATGAAATTATGGTTATGATAGATCGCATAGAGTAAAGTAAATTCAACATTAGTGATATTAAAAAATTACTATGAAGGAAGGAAATAAAATTGACTGAATATACATATCCTTTATATCGAAAAAATAACAAAAAATAGAAGAAGAAGAAGGAGAAGAAGAAGAAGAAGAAAATCTAATTATTAAACTAATGGTAAGAGATGTACCCTTATCTAAACTAGTAGTAGTAGTAGTAGTAGTTGAAAATGTATTTTTATGTTGAAAAGTACTAACGAGACATTAATTAAACTCTTATAAAAGTACATTTCTACATTTACTTTAGATAATGAACACTCATGATTAATTATTTATATAACTGTCATTGTCACTGTGACACGAATCTCTGTAATTAAAAAAAATCTATTCGAGAAAAGAGGTCATTTGTTCAAAAAAAAAAAAATAATAATAATAATTTAATATTTAAAATTTATTTGAAGAAGCAAAATGTAATTTTGTATGTATGAGTATTATGGTCCAACTCGAAAATACCGTGTTGCCTTTAGGCTAGACTCGTTTATATGCTGTGATAAATTAATATTATATACAATTTATATTTAAATAATACAAAATATGGTACGCGCGGTTCTCTTAACTATTTTCAAAAAAAAAAAAAAACAATATCGAAACCGAAGTCATAACTCTTTGGAAAACCCTTATCCTAATCTTATTTTGATGTTTTTAATACCCTAAAAGTGATATATATTGTGTCTTAACCTAAACTCAACCCTAATACATATATCATTGTATAAAACTAATCCACATCAAATTCAGGAATACCCAAAATCAAGGTGAACAATTTGTAATACTTTTTTTAATTGGAAAGTAAGGTTTTTTTCTAATTTGTAAATAAAAAATAATATTTTATTTAATATACAATTTAAAAGTTATGTGATTCTCGTTTCATCAAACCTCAATTATTGGTTATTCAAATGCCACAATTGTATAAATCAAAAAGAAAATAAAATAAAATTAAAAAAAAATTAGTTCTATAATATATTTTGTAATATAAATAATTGTAATAGAAAATAAATCTTAAAATATATTTTTATTTACACAAATAAAAATAACAATAAAAGTATTTAATTTATTAAATTATAAATTTAATATTAAAAAGAAAAAAAGAAATAATTATTAAATATAAAATATTTATTTTTTTTAATTTATATTTATTTAAAAATAAAAATATTGGGTTGTTCGGAAAGTAATTTCGTTTTATTTCTGTGAAAATCAAGATAATTTTTGTTTCGAGGTTAAACTTAGGATTTTCGAACAAGTTTAAATAGTTAAATTTGATAAATTTAAACTATCAAAGATTTCACGTATTGTTATTTGCCAATTTGCATTAACTAATTCGAAAATTGTGTCAAGAAAAAACGAAATTACTTTCCGAACAATCCAATATATATTATAGGATTTATTTTAGTTATTTTATTTTGTGATCATAATTTATCAGAAAACATATTATTACGTAATATCATGAAATGAGCTGCAAACGAGATAAAAACAAAAATCAAAGAGATATGATAAAACAACAGAAATCGAGAAAACGATGTTTAATTACTGTTAAAAGTCCATCAACGAGAAATTGGTTGAAAAACGGAGTTTAGCCATCTTTGTTTTACTACCTAGATGTTATGCAACTAATAAGCACCTAGACGTAAGGAAATAAGTTTGTCGAAGTGAAAAAATTATAAAAGGAAGGAAGATAAAACAAAAAAGAAAAGGATTGGAAACAAAAGGAAAATAAACATCATCCTTTGCATCATCTTTTCCGTGTTTTTTCTCATTAATTTTCTCTTTGAAAATAGGGGAATGAACGATATCATCTTTGACAGTCGATTAATTAAAAAAAAAGAAAATCAACTTGATAATGTCTTCTTGTCAATCGATGATGATCGAACCAGTCAAGAAAATTTAAATAAAAATTCAAGTATTTCTTACCTGAAGATTTCGAAGAAGTGAATAAAAGATTGAACAAATAAATTACATCTCGTGTTTAATAATCAAGGTATATATAATTGTATATTGTAAAATTATTAAAGTTTATTGTAAAATATTGTACGAGTTTTTGTTTCTTTTTATTTTTTTATTTTTTTTTCATCTTGAGTAAGTAAGATTTTAATTAAAATACATTTTAATGCTTACTTTTTTCTGCTTTGATTTAATTCATGTATTTTACTTTATTAATATTTTTTTCTCTTTTTTTTTATAATATAATTCTTATAGTTTATTTATGTTACTTGTTCGATTTTATCACTATAACCTTTATTTTTTTATTTGGTTGTTTGTTCTGTGATCTTTACATTTCATTTCAAACGTGTGTAAATATTTGTGTTGAAAGATTTAATGTTTAAAAAAATGAACATATTTTATTTTCTATACTAAATAAAAAATGTTTTGAAAGTTCCAAATGTTCACATTTAAATCTGCGATATCAGGGAATGTTCACAAGTATTTATTTAACGAAACAAAATAATATTTATAGAAAGTATTTTCAGGTAATCATCGATCACTAACTCAAAGCGAAATATTTCCAGGATATAAAAAATCAAATATTTTATAAATTCGAAGAAAATAAAATACCAATAACTTACGTTTGGTAACACTTTCCCAGAAATAAAATTAAAGATAAAAAAAATAATCATGCAATCATCACAAATCGATGAGGTATGTCAAACTTTTAATACTAATTTTTATTACATTTCGTTCTCTAATTCATTTACCAAAGTCTGTATATGTTTATTTTTTTTATACAAGGACATTTTTTTTATAACTAATTAAGGAATTATGTTAATCACTACACGACTATGATTAACTTATTAAATCTTACATTTTCCTAAATGGGTAGTAAAAAAAAAAAGAAACGATTTCAAAGGAAATCTTATAATGTAAATCAAAACGATGATAGAAATAAAATCACTTTATTAGGTCGCAATCGAAGAAACTAATTATGGCAAAGACGATGGTACAACTCGCATAAAAGAAATAATAAATGAAGCTCCGCCAATAGGAAGACGTAAATTTTCTAGTGAGTTAACATTAATATAAACTCAATTGAAATATTATTAAAAGATATTTATCTAATTTTGAATGTTGATTTTATATTTTGAGAAAATAATCAATTTGTTTTAAAAGTCATTAAATTTTTTCACTGGGGAAAAAAAACAGATGATTATATTTCATATTTATAATAATTATATAATAATTATAGTAATAAAAATAATATATATACATATATTATATATATTTATATATACAATATTATTTATTTTATTATATAATAAATTATATAATATATATATATATATATATATTTTTTTTTTTTGATTAATGAATTAAATAGGATAGAAAAATTATTAGAATTTATTTTACTTATACATGTGTGTATGTTAAGATTAATTTAGTATAATAATTTAAAATGTAATTATATATTATAAAATAGATAATTTGAAAATTAACTAATTGATGACCATATACGTAATCTTAGCGAACATGAACGATGATGAAGTTATCAGAAAATCATCGGAAAACGATACCGTAAAAGCAGATACAAGGAAGCTTAAAACCGTGACACTTGATAGAGTCGGCAGAATATTTAAATCCCGAGGGCAAACATGCGAGATGGATAAAACTGATATGAGCTTAGATAACAGAACGGTTAGTAAATTTTATATCATGTTATTTTTTCTAATCCATTTTCAATGATTCATTTATTCTTAGTAAAATATGTTCATTATTATTATCTTTTATTAATTATATTTGTAATATAATAATTTATAAAATCTTTTTTATTATGAATAGAATACAACAAAATTGAATGATAATAGTGACGAAGAATCATTGAAAAAGGACAAAACTAATTCTTTGGGAAGAATGTTAAAGCTCGTAGACAAAGACGGTGCACCAAAGAAGCTTTTTCCTCATTCACGTGCCGGATCATTAAGTAGGATTTTTCGTAAGCATTCAACTAATGAAACCAACGAAACAATTGATGAGACAAAGGAAGAGTCTCCTGGAATTTTTTCTAGAATGTTTAATCATTTAAGAGGTATTTATTATAATATTGTTTGATGTTTTTACAAATGTTTAAAAATAAAAAAAATAGAAAGAGAAATAAATAAAACAAATAAATAAATAATAAATGTGATATAATAATCAATATATATAGTTATTGATTTTATTTTTATTATATATAATTTATATATTATTTTTATTTAATTTATATAAATTAATAATATTTATTTTCGATTAATTATTTTATTATTTAAAATTAAATATTACTGATTAAAAAAATTATATAATTATACATTATCCTTTATTATATATAATATATTATTATATTATATATATTTATTAATTATTATTTTATATATATATGAGATCATTAAATATGAAATGTCTGATTTCGAGATGAAAATAATCCAAGTAATCAGACATTTCATAGTTAATAACCTAATATATATAATAAAATATATTTTATACACACACATTTGTTATAGGTCGTTCAGCAAGTAGCAGAAATAAAGGCAATTCTAATAACTCACGTGAAACAATGGAAAAAGGAAAATTACCACCAACATTACCTTCGAAATTTTCAAGACCACCATTGCCAGTACCATTGCCATCATCATCGTCATCATCATCATCGACGAATGAAAAGCAACAATCATCAACGAGATTATCTCGTAGAACGTCTAATCTTGCATAAAAATGCTATTAAATTTCTCCTTGACAGATAGATACAAATTTAATATAAACTGTGTATGTATATGTCATTGTGAAACTAACAAACGGATAAAAACAGTTTAAAAAAAAAAAAAACAAAAAGAGAACAAAAAAAAATAAGAAAGAAATTACGTCACTGTTAAAAATATCAATTCAATGTACGTGGATATTTAATTTTTGTATTTCTTTCTTTGCAGAAAATAATCAACTTATTATGAGAGTAACGGGTGTAAAAGATATTTTTGTTATAAAAAGAAAAATAAATTCTAAATAGTTAACGTGAAATAAATTTATTTTATATGGATTTAAATCGAAAATAAAAAAAGAAAATATATATAAAAATCCCAAACAAATATAGGAAGATTAACACTAGAACTACCAGACCAGTCAAAATGACTGGTCGCGCAACTTCATTATTTAATTCCCACCTCACGTTACATTTTTTTCTCAAAATTATATGATGACTTTTCTAGATATAAGAAATGGTTTGTAAAAATAATTTTTATTTTTTTATAACTTAAACAGAATTCGAATAAATTTTGGCATTTGCTACTTCTACCAATACCAGTCATTTTGACTGGTACTTCTTAAATTCGACATAAATCTGAAAATATCTGTTTTTTGAAATCAACACCGTCGATAAGATATTTAGACGAATGTATTATTCTTTGTTGTAATATTTTCTCTCATGTTACTGCTTATCTGGCGAAAATACATAGTGATATAATCGTTGCCGTAGTGTATCGAAATAATAGAATCGATGTAGTTTTACGCGATCATTCTTTATTCCATAGTCGTGGGAATAGCATCTATTTTTTAGTTATATAGCGATTTTTTGTAATCCATAAAAAATGGCAAAACGTATAAAAACCTCTGATTTGCTGCGAAAAATAAACAATATTTCAATGGAAGCTTCTGATATCGAGGATGAAGAAAGTGACCAAGAAGATATTGAAACAGTTTATAGTGGTAATAATGATGAGTTTGATGAGTTTGAAGATCATGAAGAAGTTCGAGAGTCCTCGGACAGTGAATTAGAAAATATTTTGAATTTACGGAAAAAAAGACGGGCTCGTATAGTTTCAAGTTCTGAAGAGGGAAAAAGAAAATATAAATAAAAAAAATGAAATTGCTGCAGACGGAACCAATTGGGAAAAAATACAAGAAGGATCTACAACTGGAAGATTACCACTTCATAATATTTTCAAAGATATATCCGGCCCCACAGGATATGCTAAAAGAAATATTATCAAAGGTGAAGTAAATAGCGCATTTTTATTACTGATTGACAGGAATATTCTTGATTATATAATATCTTGCACGGAATTAGAAGCTTTTCGAGTTTTGGGTAAAAAATGGACTCTAAGTGAAACAAAAATTAAAGCTTTTATTGCAATTTTATATGCTCGGGGAGCATACAAAGCAAATAATTTGAATCTGTCATATTTATGGGACAAAGAATGGGGACCGAATTTCTTTTCCAAGACTATGAGTCGAAATAATTTCAGTGAAATTTTAAAATTTATTCGCTTTGATAAAAAAAGTGAAAGAAGCCAACGTTTGAAAAATGACAAATTTGCTTTGATATCAACAGTATGGGATAGGTTCATTCAAAATAGTCAAAATTGCTACAAGCCAGGAGAAAATATCACAGTTGACGAACAACTCTTTGCAACAAAATCCAGATGCCGATTTACGCAATATTTGCCGTCTAAACCTGACAAATTTGGAATAAAATTTTGGCTGGCATCTGATGTAAAAACAAAATATATTCTAAATGGGTTTCCTTATTTAGGGAAAGATGAAACACGAGCAAAATCGCAATCTCTTAGTGAATATGTCGTACTAAAACTTATCGAACCATATACTATGAAAGGAAGATGTATAACAACCGATAATTTTTTTACAAGCTTACCGCTAGCATCCAAATTGCTTTCAAAAAAAAACCACGCTTGTTGGCACTATACGTGGCAACAAAAGAGAATTGCCAAAAATTTGTAAAATAAAGAAGGATACTATGACTCGTTTTTCATCACTACTCTATAAATCAAATAATATTACCCTTACAATTTACAAAAGTAAATCGAAAAAGAAAGTTTTTATATTGAGTTCTAAACATAAATGTATCAAAATTGGTAAAAGTAATAAAAAGTTACCCGAGACGGTTGAATTTTATAATAAAACTAAATTTGGAGTGGACATTACAGACCAAATGGCAAAAAAATATAGCGTAAAATCCGGATCTAGAAGATGGCCGCTCCAAGTATTTTATAACATTTTAGATTTAGCTGGCATAAATGCCTGGATCTTACATAAGGAAACCACAGGTGAGAAAATATCTAGACAAGACTTCTTGTTTCAACTAGCAAATGAACTTGCCATTGAATATGTACAATCAAAAATCAAGCAACAAGAAACTACTGCTCCAAGTACATCAACGAGTTCACCTTCTTCACGTAAATGGTGTCAAATAGGGTTCTGCAATAATAATAAGACTACTGTCATTTGTAATTTATGTAAAAAATATGTTTGCAAACAATAAATGTTTGCACTACAAAGATAAATTACTTTTGTAAGAAATGTGACGAATCATAATCAGGTAAATAACAATCATTTTAATATTTTATATTAAAAATAATTAATAATAATTTTTTTTTCTATTTCAGATTCTATTACATTTTTAATAATAAAATACTTCTTATATTTACTTTATTGTATGTTTATTTTTCTTCTTTTTGTTTCTAAAAGTTCTATTAATACTTGTTAGTATCATTAAAAATGTTGTTATTATAATTAAATTATTATATTTTTAAAAATTGTCATCATGTAGATGTATTTCCATACCCTTATATTCATTCTATATGATAATATAAAACAAAACAATAAAAAAATTCTTCTGTTTTTACGATTATAAATGACCAGTCATTTCGACTGGTCTTGGTAGAAGTAGCATTGTTTTTTTTCCGGTAGTTCTAGTGTTAAAAAAAACACGCACCGGTTATCGTAATCAACATCACTGGTTTACATACCACATGTTTTTTTCTTTATTTATTTATCTTTTTTTTTATATCATATATCTTCTTTACTTAATTGCATTGATTCTGGAAATATGCAACAATTTTTACAAATTCTTTTTTTGTTTCTCTTATTGCATATGTTATTTTCACGAATCCAAATCTACGTATGAATATTTTCATATAATAATAATAATAATAATAATAATAATAATAATAATAATAATAATAATAATAATAATAATAAAATTTATGGGAAGAATTTTGTAATATTCGTCTGAATGTATAAAGTGATTGCGAAAATTATTGTAAAAAATTGTGCGTTTAAAAAAAAAAAAATGGAATTGGTGTAGAAATACAGGAGGAATATATTAGGTGGTTCGAAAAGTCGTTTCGTTTTTCTTTTGTAAAAATGAAGATAATTTTTGTTTCGAGGTTAAACGTAAATCTTTTAAGTGGTCATAAATAGTTGGATTTGATAAATTTAACCTCTCATCGATCTCATGTGTTACTATTTGTCGGTTTGCATCAACTAATGCCATTATTGCGTCAGCAAAAAACGAAACTACTTTCCAAACCACTTAATACCAAAAAAATTGGTGACGTGAAATAAATAAAAAAAGATATTTTCTTTCTTGTTTCTATTTTTATTCGCAGATTCATTTTTCCATTTTACAATATTATTATTATTGCTGTTCTCGCAGCAAGACTCGATAAAAAAATTTTTTTTTATTTATTTATATACAAAAAAAGTTAGACATCCATATATTTTCATTTTTATTTCATTTTTTCCTTTTTTTTTTGTTTTTTTTTTTTGTTTATACGGATGTTCCTCGTGTTTTACATATACATATACATATTATACATACATATATATATATATTATACATATATATATATATATATATATATATATATATATATATATATATATGTATGTATAAGTGTGTGATCCTTAACATCAAGCAATTATCATTAATATTTACAACGTCATGATAAATTTAATAAAACAAAAAAAAACATACCACGAATCATTCTCGATATCATTTTTATTATCATCGCTATAATTATTACTATAATAATAATTAATTATTATTATAATATTATTATCATCGTTATTATTATTATTATTGTTATTATTATTATTAATATTATTATTATTATCTATCACCTTGTTGTCTTTCGCCTATGTAAACTTTTTATCTCTTCGTTTATCGATGAAAGATTTTTATTTGATTTCTTTCTCTTCGTTTGTTTTGTTTTTTTCTTTCGACAATTTCATTTTCTCTTTTTCCACATTCATTTTTTTTCTTTCCTTTTCTTCCTCTCTCTTTCTCTCTCATTATATATCATTCTTTCTCCGCGAACCACAAATCGTGATTTATCACAGAATAAACATAAAATTATTAATGGTAATATATTCAGGGCTAATAATGTCGTACATTCATTTTTCAAGTAGAACTACGAGAATATTTTATTGACTCCTAAAGAAAAATTGTTTATCATCTTCATCTTCTTTTTCTTCTATTTTTTATTTTTCTCCCTCTTTTTTTTATTCTAATCCTATACATCATCCTTTCACATTTTCATATTCTGATATGGTCATCGAAATCTGTAAAAATTTCAAACGTCTAATGACATCAATATTTTTCCCCCGAATATGTGTCGTTTATTTTAATTACGAAGATAGATACTTTCTAAGAATATATTTTGACAATGATACGAACACTGGCAGATTTTAAAATTAAAAAAAAATAGAAAATTATGTTAGAAGCAATTGGAAAGTATTTTTATACTCGATTGTCATAATCGAGTAACGATGAGAACTATATGTGCCCATGATTACAAAAGTGGTCTAACATAAGTCATATATCTCTTGTTTCGAGATATTTAAAGATTTATACTTGAACACTATATGAATTCTATGCAATATTGAAATAACAAACATTATCTAACGATTCATTTTTGACAATATCGTGAAAATTACATTGAATTTATTTAGTTTATAATAATGTAGCGTGTAATAACTGATAAACTCATTTTTTATTAATTTTGACTTAGACCACTTTCATAATTATGGGCACATATAAAAAGCGATTTGCGAATTCACTTTATCATACATGCTCTCTACCATTTTTTGTTATTTTGACATTAATGACTAACGAACATATGCTTTTAACTACGAATGAGTTTCACGAGAATGAATGCAAGGAAGAATTCTTTTTTTTTTAGGCATAAGGGTGAAGAACGGGGAGAGTAACAGTTGGTACGATTGATTTTTACGAAAAATTATTTGAAAACAAAAATATTAAACACCATATTATTCTCTTAACCTCTTCAGAAACGATATTTTGGCGGGAAAAAAATGAATGTAGATTGAAAATAATCATTACTAGTGCAGCTAAAAGAACAAAATGTTTACTTCTCTGATCGATTTATCAAATGTTTGTTCTATTAATTTAATTATTATTATCTATTTAATTTAATCTATTATTAACATTAACTATAATTATAAAAAACAAAACTTCCCAATACGTTGCCAAGTGTATAAAGACGTTAATAAAATTCAGAAAAAAAATCTTAGGTTAAGTTATGACCAACATCAAATAATGTAAGCGCGTTTTTTGTTAATAGTAAAGCTTATTATAAATGGTAGATGTGTGTGTGTGTGTGTGTGTGTGTGTGTGTGCGCGCGCGCGTGTGTGATATCTTTTTCTTGACGAATGTTATAAAAATGATAAAAAGGCGTTATCCTTGCACCCATCGAAGGAAACATTTTTGTATGTATCTATATATATATTTATAATTATTTACAATGGCCCAATGATCCGAAGATAAAAAAAAATAAAATAAAATTAATCATTAAGAAATATTCTAAATAATTAAAGAGGGATGATGACGATAAGGGGGGGGGCACCTTAGATTATATTATTAATATTATTTGCACTTAAGAACACTGTGGTAGAAACTACGAATTAGCGAGATTCGTTTCCTTATTTTCTTGTCATTGTATTATCTCTTATTTTTTTTTTCTTTTCTTCAAAAATATCAACAATGACGATTATTGGATTTGCACATGCATATATATATATGTATGGCTTTTTATTTTATGGAGGAAAACATTATCATTCCGTATACTTTTAAAACTTTTCCATTTCTTTTTTGTCATGTTTCATTTTTCGTTTCGTTTCGTTTCGTTTCGTTTCGTTTCTTTTCTTCTTCTTCTTCTTTTTTTTTTTTTTTTTGATAAATTCGTGCAAAAATTTTTATTCGTTCAGTCTAGAATTTCGCGTCGTTGATTATTTTTGTTTATTTTGTTATTTTCCTGCATTTATTTTCGAGCATTTCTCTCGATTTTTTGTCTCATACAATAATTCGCTATTTAGTTAATAAAAAGTTTTCCAAAAATACGCGATGTTTCTTCGTACTATTCCAAAATTTTAATTCTCTCGCTTTTGATACTTCTTTTATTTTTTTTTTAATTTGTTTCTTTTTTTCTCTATCTATTTGGAAAAATATCTCCACAAAAAAAAAATGTTTCGATTGGACCTCGTTGTTTTATTATATTTTTTTCGAGTGTTACTTTCTTTTTTTATTTTCTCTCTCTCTCTCTCTCTCTCTCTCTTTCTCTCTATCTCACACACATTCTCTCTCGCTTTCGTCAATTAATTTACACAAAGTTTAAGTACTCTTTCGTACCTTCTTTAATAATAATTAAAAAAAAAAAGTCGAACTTAAATATACAGAAGAAGAATAATAAAAAAAATATGTTTGACAAGAATATTCGTCTGAAATAGTTCGATAACCATTAAATACACCATATATGTGTTATCGGGTCGAGTGACTTTCTTTTTTCTTTTAATTCACAAAAAAGTGATATGGCTTCTATGAAGATGCGAGTTTCTTGTTCCCACTAACTTGTTTGGCCTAACTCGAGAGTAATGATATTCAAAAAACAGTATCTTCATCACGTGTTCTCTTTTTTTATTCGCTTCGTCCACATCTTTTACTCCATTCTTTTTCTCATTTTCATTTTTCATTTTAATTTAATTCTCTTTTTAACACTTAATTGGCACGTCTAGCACGGCTCTTGGACGGATGGTTGCCATTTTGTATGCAACAGCTAGATGATGACGATAAATATCGCTGATTTCATTTCGATTTCGCACTCGTCGCAAATCTACTATCCAAAAATGTTTAAATATACGAATATTATTTTAATTAAATTCAATTTGTAATCTTAGAAAAATGTGCTATGAAAAATTACAAATCTTTCTTATGTTTTGTACTCAATTATTAACAAAAAAAAAAAAAAAAAAAAAAAAAATGGGTAAATATGTTTCAAAGATAATTTCAAATTTATGAATGTATGTATGTATGTAAATAATTAAAAAATAAATATATAATTAATAAATAGATTTGTAACAAATGCGAATACGAATACGTGACAACCCAAATTGAATTATTCAATTTTTCTTCATCTTCTTCTTCTTTCGTTTGTTAATTCGTTATGATATGCAAATCTGTATCTATCTATATAAAGGGATCAACACGAGCACGTATGATAATTTTTCTATGCACAGAAAATAGCAGCTACAAGTAGAAGATATAATTAAGACGATATCTTTTTCTTCTTCATCTTCTTCACATTTTTTCTTTCTTGTGGTATCATACCGTTGTCATTACATTAATGTATTTTGCATAATAATTTTTAATTTGATCCTTTCCCTTTTTCCCCATTTACACGCAAAGGTATCATTCATATATCATTGGTCACAATTTTGGAATCGAAGTATAAAACAGAACAAAAAAATCTCAATGAGATCAAACCAAACTTTCCATTAAACTGAAAGTTAAATCCTTCGTTTCATATCAGTGAATGAAAATTGGTGTACGAACAACACGTTGATGACACGTTAATCGAACAAATACACTTTGACAGATAATATTTAAAACATCCTTGAGTATTAACCCCCAAAATAAAGTGTGGTGGAAGAGGGGGGCTTTTAGAATTGATCCTTTTCTTGTTTAATTCCAAAATCTCATAATTCGTACGATTGTGGTTGATCTGCTTTCATTCTTCTTCTTTGAACGTCATTTCTTAGATTTTCTCTGACGTTTTTCTTATAGGAGAGATTGTTAAAAAAATAAAAAAAGTTATCTCTCATATTTTCTGAAGAATCAGACATACAACAAAACGCCAGGATATTCTAAGATAGATTTTGATAGTTGAGACGTTCACGTGCCCTGCTAGCAAGTCGATTGTCCTTGATAATCATTAATTGGATCATCACATTCCCGACTCTGCTATTCCTTCGTCATCTGCAAAGACATGTAAGGAAAAAAGAAAAAGAACAAAATTATTTCTTTTAGCATAAAACACACATAACCAAAAAAAAAAATAGAAGAGAAAAAAAAACAAAACAAAAAAGAGAAATGAAAAAGAAACTATTTTAATAATTCGTCGTATCCAAATATTAAATCATGCTTCGATTAGAAAATTATGCGTACTATTATAAACCCGCTTATATCGTAGAAAAAGAAAGCGAGTTATATGACACTACAGCGTTATAATTATTCAATAATAAAACAATAATGCTTTTTTCACTATTTCTACACGAATATATTGTACAACTCGTATGTTATTATTGTTTGCATAGTGTGTTTTTTAATGGTTAATAAGATTATTTATAAATTTTTTATTTGTTTTGTTTTAATAATACTTGACCATTACTAATTATTAAAGAAATGACAGTTTTAGTATTGCACAGAGTAAAATAAAAATGAGATTTAGCGTTAAAGCTGTTAATGAAATACTTGTAGGCAGGCAAATAATAATTTTGGCAAACATTGCATCAATGCAGGAGGCGGCAGCAGCGTTGATTTAGTATGAATTATAGTAAATTTATGTCTTTTTGTTTAACTTTTCATTTATTTGCCTTTTAATGATAAACAAATGAATGTTTCACCATTGCGCAAAATTTTGAACTATCAGCGGACTTTTTATTTCATTTTTTAATCAGCAATTTGCTCCGGCTACTTTTGTGTTTATTTTTTTTTTTTAAATTATCACATGAGATCTCAACTTGCATGCATCGTTTATATGTTCCCATATATACGTGTATATATGTTAATTTATATATACATATATATGTTATTATGATATCACGTTTAACAGATGCAACACATTCAAGTTCGTGCACGGAGAGAAAAAGCGACGGTCGAAATTACCATCGACGCAGGATTCGGAGTTCGAAGGTCACCTCTCCTTTTCATCCTCAGCAGGACTCTTAGCGTTTTCGACCGAGCTTCGATTCTTTCCTGGATTCAAATGTTATAAAAGGATAGCAATAGGTCTGGTCAGTTAACTATATTTTACAACGAGGTGATACGATTTTTTGATTAATCCAAAAAAGCGATACACCCACACTTTATTTTTATTTGTTTTTTTTTTCTTTTTTCTTTTATGGTTTCCTACTTTCATACTCTGTTACCACTAACCCAACTACTATTTTATTTACCGCCACCATTTTATATTATGTATTATAAATAATTTGATTTTTTATTGTAAAGTTAGACAAATGATTTTAACAAAACTTTTAATATTGGTTATTATTTAATATGTCAGAAGGTAAGAAAATAATTCGTGTTCGTACACATCACATTTAATATCCCATAGAAATATATAAAAATTAAATATGAAACACGAATACGAATTTGAGATAGTTTCTCAAACATCATTGAGATTCTATCATTTTTCCTATTTCCATGCAACGCAAATTTTACACACGACTCGACTTATATTTAAACGTAGAAAATGAAATGAAACGAGAGGGAGTAAAAAAAAATACAGAACTTGAAAATACTTGTTACCGATAAAGAAAACAAAAAAAAAACAAATTTTAAATTTAAAACGCTCACCTTCAAATCCTTGATTGTCATGAATCTCACGAGGTGGTCCCGTAGTGTCTTGTCCTTCCAAGACAGCAAGTAGACACTGATGTATGCAAATATATTGTTGTTCAGTTTGAACCATCCAAACTCTTTCCTTTCTCATAGCCCAAACTATTCCAAATATGTCTACGTATTTTGATACCAAAATCTGTTGAAGTATCCTATCTAATGTGATAAATGTACCACTACGTCCAACACCAGCACTACAATGAACGACTATTGGTCGTTGATCTGGCCTAACTCGTTCTCGGAATGCTCGAACAAATCTTGCCAATGTTTGAGGTGGACTAGGTACTCCAAAATCTGGCCATGTTGTGAAATGGAAATGTTGTATTACCCTTTTAACATCACCCTGATACAAATTTCATTTTTAATTAGAGATACAATTTGTTTTGTTGGTAATATTATTTAAGAAAAGCAAAAATATTAGGTTGTCCGAAAAATTCGTGCCAATTTTGAAACGCAACGCATTTAAATTTTGTTTTTTAATATTTATTTATATTTATATTATATTTTAATATTTAATATTTATTAAAATAGTACCAAGTATCATTTTGTTCTCCAAACTTTCCCCATATTAAATGTTAACTTCAAAATGTTATCCTTCCAAAACTTCTCAGATTTTTTCAGCAAAAACAAACTTTATGCCACGTACCAAAAATCGACACGAATTTTCCAGACAACCCAATACATATATATTATGTATATGTATATATGTATATACCCTGCACAACATGAATTCCATGATACTCCAATCGGGATAATGTGCCTCGTTTAAAATGGTTACGCAAATATCACCGTAATAAACGGGCAATGTATCCACGGGCCAATAATGATCACACTTTTCTCTACCCTTCTCAATACATCGCGTGAGCATAACTATAGCTCTGCTATTACTCTCCCACACCATTCTCCAGAAATCATCTCGCGTTGAGTGTAAAGGACCTTGCGTTACTATAAACTCTCTTGGCGAGTTATGACCCTGAATAAAATTTCAATGCATTTTTTTTATTAAGTTGAAATAATTATAACACATAAAATAATCTTATATTAATTATATTATATTAGTTATACTATAGTATAACTATATATTATATTATGGTACACTATATATTATATTATATATTAAATTAATATATATATAGGGTGGGTCACCACATTTTACCATCTAGATTTACGTTATTATTATTACGCAAAGCAGACAATGTTTCACATGGAGTTGAATGGCTTTAAAAGGGGTTCATACTGATGGTACTTTTTTTATTGTGTGTAATATTATTATATTATACTAGTTATACTATAATAAAACTATATATATAAAACTTATATTATTACTGTAGTATAACTATATATATAATACTTATATTATTATATTACTATATATATAGTTTTTTCTTTTTTTAAAAATAAATTACAAAATATTTTAAATACTCACAGGAACGTAATTAGCATTAATATAATCGGAGCCTTCTTCATCATCAACAGGTTGTAATTTAAATCTACTGTGATCGTAAGGTAATATATTTGTAAAACGATTTTTTGGTCTGTTGCATGGTAAATCGGCAGCGGTACATGGTTGATCCCTTCCAACGTGTTTCAATTCTTCGAATTCTTCGGAAAAACGAAAATCCGAATCCGCCGACATATTTCGATAATGTTCAGAAAAATCTTCTACTTTGATGGGACGACTGGAACAAAAAATAATATAAATTAAAAAGAAAAATCGTTCATTTATCGTACGATTTAGTCTCATGAATATAATGATCTCATTTCATCGTCTAATCGTAAAAAAAGCACTGCTATTCACATAATTACTTACATCAATTAAATTGTCCACGTGTACTCATTTATATTGATATGTCAATGATTAACGATTAGAAAATCAACATAAATGTGGAAAATTAATTGAAAGAAACTCGTTGTTTCTTATAAAAAAAAAAAATGCGAATAACAATTATCGATATGGAGTAGTAAAAAATTATGAAAGATCGATATTTTATTTTATTAACGTCATCGTCATTTACGATATTTATCAACAATTCGAAGTATTACTTCAACAAAAAATATAAACAGAATTTATATCCTTTTTTTTATATATAAATATTATAATTTATATATTATATTATTTTATTTCAATATTGAAAATATATAATTAATAAAATTAGTAAATGTTTAATATTAAATAATTAAAAAAATTATTATTATTTTATTTTAATTTAACAAATTTTATACTTAACAATCAAGTTTTTCTTTTTTTCTACGACTAAGTAAGTTGACTAATTAATTATCTCATTTAAAAAGAAAGTAAGTATAAATCACGATTAGGGGATTAACGCGTGTAATATTTTATTAATAATTATAAATAATTTACCTCGTTTCAATAACACTATCTGGTAAAGATAAATTGTCCGTAGCTCTGGTCTCGGTAGTCTTCCTTCCTTGACTTCTTCTTCTTCTTACGAGCAAACCGATACCCAATAAAGATAATAGAAGAACAATAGGGACAGTAACTCCAACAATTATAGCAGTGTTATCCTTATCTGTTAAACAAACACAACGAATAACGAATATTGATTTGCTTAATATATCCAAGTCTTATCATGAAACATTTATTCGCATAAATTATGCAACACAATTCTGATTACCTGCCAGCAGCAATCCTTGGACAGACATGTACACGAAATAACGAGGCATGAATTTAGTAATGTTTTTACTAATATACTTTTTATTTTTTATATTAATTATCAATAATAAAATGTTATCATTAAATATAATGAAAATATTTGTAATAATTGAATATAAATAAAATTAATAAAATAGAGAAACTTGAACGCAAGATGCAAATCTTATCTTATCAGTTATAAATTATTTTTAAAAGTTTTATTTGAATATTAACTATCATAGGTAAACGTTCAAATTATAAATCTTTCCGCCCGATCGCTCTCACCTGTTTGAATTGGAAAACTATAACTTGTATCCGTGAACATGTCAGGTGCAGTGAAAGCTCGTACTTTTACTCTGTAGGTTGAACCAGATTTAAGTGGCCCGTTGCAATAACCAATTTTGTTATCACAATTTTCACCTCCGATAGTAAAATCTTCTACGGATCCATTTTTAAAAGGATAATAAGGTTCCATAACCTGGAAAAAATATAAAAATATACTTTAAACTTGAATTTGATTATACAATAAATGAAATTATAACAACGTAAAAATTACGTAATCAAAACTATTAAAGGTAGAAAAATTTAAATAAAATTGTCACCGAGTATGTGTGTGACTCATATTATGTGTACTGACGATTGAAACGAGTCAAATCTATTTTCAGTTTCAAAGTGATCTTCGTATATACACGTAATACCATTTTTCCTAGAATTGTTATCAAACGCATCAATGCATAAAATTTCAATCT
The DNA here is from genome assembly GCF_049000335.1 of Polistes dominula. Lineage (NCBI taxonomy): Eukaryota > Metazoa > Arthropoda > Insecta > Hymenoptera > Vespidae > Polistes > Polistes dominula. Next base: position 1,377,828 of record NW_028301116.1, on the reverse strand, counting down.
ATATTATATAATATAATAACATTACCATTCGTGTTTTGCATTTTTAGAAAATACATATTACATTTCAAAGAATCATTTATCGTGTTACAAATAAAATGTTTATTTACTTTCCCAATTCATGATAAAACATCGTCATACATATTATTTTACTTGTAATTATACATTCGCAAAGTATAAAAAAACACTACTTAAATATTCTAGTTCATGGGATCAATAACGAGTCACGTAATCACTTCAGATTAAATATAATAACAGTATTGAACTCATGAAAGTAAAAAGTGTTTGATTAAAGGATAAAGAAATTGAATGAATTTCACCTGAACGATCAATCTACTAGTATTTACAATAAGATTCTTCAAAGTATCCATCTTAGAAATCTCAATCATGCGTGTTCGCGATTAGAAGCACCAGTAACAACTACAGAGTGTTACGCATAGTATTTCTAACGTTTGACATAGGATTGCACATATAACGCGTTAGATAGATGAAGGAGATTCAAAGTTACACGGTCGTTCGTCGTGTAACGCGTGCGTGTGTGTGATGGTGAGCCGTTTATGCGATTAGTCCGTGATCTTACAAGTTAATGAGCTGTTTGGAATAATTCGTTGAATTGATTACTCGCATCTGTTGTCTCGTTGGCATCCGACGTTTAAATACGTTCGTGTTAGATGATCAATCTAGATGCCAAAGTATACTTAATATCAAAAAGAAATTCAATTTATAATTACTTTACTTGATTAAATCGTTAAAGGATCGATGATTAAACCGGATATAGCAATTTCAACGTACCATTAACTCCTACATCGAGATATATACAAAAAAGGATTACACACTATCATCCAATCGTGTGTTTAACACATTGTTTTACGTAATCGCGAGACGTGCCGAGACGTTAACAGTGGAAAATTATCCTCGTGACAGTGGCACGGATTTTACTTTGAATGAAAACTGCAGTAGTAGCAGCAACGTTTTGATTTTCTTTAATAGAAAACCAACACAAATCGAAAATTACCTGATAAGGTGGCCAAATGCTGTAAGCTTGAACATCTCTCCAACTAGGCATTTCCAAACCAGATGCATTTTTACTGTCATCTTCGGCAACGATTATGGTATACGAGGTTACAGCACCATTCTGTTCGCTGAAGTAATTTTTTTCTAAACCGTATTTGTATCGTAGTACTGCTCCTACAGACCTCGGTTGGTACAACTTGAGTTGGTGGTTTTGGTGGTGCCCTTATCGGCATCTTTTGCTTCCAAACAAATTCAGGACCATAACCGACCTTCGTCTCGGCTTGAATACGAAAGACGTACGTTTTGCCAGGTATGAGGGACTTTATGATACCACGGAATTCGATAGGCCTGAAATCTTGCATCTGCGTGTGCGTAGAACCCTGAAGAAAATAAAACGAACGATTAAATTAATGATAGGATTATTGATGACACATTGAAATATTCCCAACATGGTGCAGCATGCTTCTTTCTCTCATTTACGTTGTTAGTTCACAATATTTGAAGAAATAAAAAAAAACTAACCTCCAAGCCATAAGTGATGCTGTATTTTCTGATGATACCATTGTACTCCTGATTCGGCAAATACCATTCGAAACTGATCTCGCTAGGTTGTATATCAGTTGGATAAAACTTGTCCACTCTACCAGGATAAGATTCGCTCGTGGTGAAACTGGCACTAAGCGGGTTCGACACCCTCAAATAGGATGATTCAGTTCCTGATCGAACGACCAACGTGAACGTGTAATTTCTATATGGCTTCAATTCGGATATGGTTATCGTGTTAATGGATGTTAAATTTTGGATGTAGTTCCCTTCGGTGTTTATGTATTGCACCTCAAAAGTATCATACTCTCCTCTTGGTACATCCCAAGTCAATGTTATCCTGGTATCGTTAACGTCTGTCGCATTTATTGCAGTGATCGGTTCAGGATCTGAAAACGAGATCCTCGCTTTTGTATTTTCTCGAATGTATACAGATTTTGGAATTATTATACAATTACTGTGTATGCGTAAATGCGATTAAGTCGTTTGGATCCGAACCGTTCACTTAATGAAGTTTAAAGCTTATCAAGCAAAAGAAGAAAAATGTAACAAATTCAAATGAAGGATACCACGTTTCGGTGTGGCATTGTATAAGACGTACATTATCAATGTGATACGTTAATAGATATAAATGAAAAAGACACAAATTAATATTATGTAATATATTATTATAAATTACGTACGCGCACATGATTTCGAAAATAATAATAGGTATAAGACTCGTCTTTTTTTTTTATCCAATTCCTACTTGAAGAAGAAAAAAAAGAAAGATACTTACAGAGTCTATCCTGTCTAATCAATGGCCGACTTTCCACGTTGTCACTGACAGTCCATACGGTCACTTGATAAAGTCTACCGGGTGTAAGACCAATAAAGGTTATCTTCGTATCAGTATCGTCTACACGACGTTCCTTAGTCGTATTGTTCTCGTCGTTGATACGAAACCGATAAATATCGAATTTCGATGATTGAATAGGCGTCGGGGTGTACCTTAGCGTTAACGAGCCAGGTTGATCGCGATCTACCACCACTACGACTTCGGACTGGATCAGCGGCACTGGATTCGACAGAGTCGTTTTCTTTTAACCTGATTAATTTTAATTCGCCTATTTATGAGTAAACATCGGCGCATACATCCTCAATAATATCCTGTCTCTTTAATCTCAAATGAAAAAAAAAATGAAAAAAAGAACACGACGGAAGTAAAGGCAAGGAAACATGTTAACGAAAATGTAATATTCGCCTGTTTGTTTGTTATTTAAAGATTAGTCGTGATAATTTGAAACGAAACGATAAAAGAACAGATGATAATAAGAATAAACGATGAAATTTCTCGTAGCCACATAATATTCTATTAGCACACAATATATGCACGTAGAAAATTCACGTTAAGCATTTGCGTCAAAATTAAAGGGATAGCGTATTATACTCACTCAAAATGAAACACACAAAAAGAAAGAGAAAAAAAATGTTAAACCTCGGCTGATGATTACTCACTTGTTCTGGTAGTTAAATTGGTGATTTCACTGACTAGATCGTAAGATATGGTATAAACGCTGAACGAGTACTGCATGCCTGGCATCAAATCACCAACTAATACTCTTTCCGTGTGAATGGTGTTCTCGTCGAATATAAGTGCTGAGATTTCGGGACTTTCCGTGACATTTTTTGCTCTTACATCATCTGGATTTTCTACAGGCCACCATCTGATCACATAAGTTTCGATCCTACCTTCGGGCCTTGGCCATTCTAACGTAACATTCGTTGAATCCACGATCGGACGAATATTTAATACTGGGTTTGGTCCTGAAAATATAATTATATTTAATGAAAACATTGTTTTATATAATATTACGTCATATATATTATATAATATTAAAGTGTACTTACGAATTGTATGATTTACTTGCAACGGATGTAAACTTTCTACCCCATAGCTTACAGTATTCACTTGTATCGTGTATCTTTCTCCAGGTGTCATATCGGCAACTTCTGCTTCGCCAATTTCTCGAACACTCGGTAGTTTCACCCATCTTGGCTCGTCTTCCGTACGATATCTGATAGAATATTCAGAAAATATTGAATCTGTTGGTGCCTCCCAATGAACGAGTACAGTGTTACTGGTAACTTTTTCAATGCTCAAATTCTTTGGTGGATGAGGAACTAAAAGAAAAAGAAATAACGAATAATTTCAAAGGTAAGAATTGTCCATTTCATTTCTCAAGGACACGTGTAAAATGAATGTTCATATTCGAAGGTAGTTAACACTCACGGACTGCTTGAAAATGTGCATGCGGTTCGCTCCTGAGTCCATGACTAATGGCAAAAACCTTGACCTCATATCCCGCACCAGGATAAAGATCTTCTAAAACAATGTGCGACTCTGTGGTCAAGGTAGTCGCACTTTCGCCGGTATCGTTTCTATTATGCGTCACCTCGAACTTTTCTTGCCTTGAGTTTACGTCACTCTTCCAGGATATGTTCAAACCTTTTTCAATCGATTTCAAATCTTCAATTATTGGACTAGATGGTCTTGTTACTTGATAAAGTACCGTCTCATTTGACTCAACTTTACTGCTAATCGCTTGAACGATTATGGAATAATTTCTTCCTGGCAGCAAAGCTTCCAATGTAACCTGTAATTAAAAAAATCAAATAATTTCTTTTCTAAAATTATTGTTTTCATCAAAATTTCTTACTCTGGTTTTGTCAGTTGTTAAAGTGTTGCTATCACCACCAATAGTTGTTTCCACTTCGTGATACTGAAGCTTATAGCTATCTTGTGTACTACTATTTTCGGGATTCCATGACACTTCGACCATACCTGTTCTCTCATCAACTTCTGCATGAAGATCTCGCACCGGTAAAGGTTCTGGATATTTAAACAAAAATAACAATATAAATGGAACAAAATAATAATAATATATTCTTGATTGAGAAGAAAATAACTTACTGAGAGTAACGTCACCACTGGCTGGCCAACTGGTAACCTTACCAGAAACTGTTTTTACAATGACCTGATACGTTTTCCCAGGTTCTAAATCTTTAAATTCCAATCTGCTTTCATCGTCACGATTTTTGCTGACCGGTGCTAATCTCCGATTACCTCCAAGAGATATTTGATACTTGTCAAACTCCGATGTCCCATTAGGTGGTTTCCAATATACTCTGAAGGAAGTAGATGTTATTAAAGACTTGTCAAAGGTCACGTTCAAGGGTCGCAAAGGTACAGTGCGATATTGGGCAGTCGTTGGTGTCGAAGTTTCATCTTCGGAAACTGTTTGTACCGAAATGTTGTATGCTCGACCTATGATATTAATAATAAATAAAAAAGTAGATATAATTTGTTCGATTATTATGGTTGGTTTAATATTCAACGATACAAAAAAAAAAGATTGTACCTCTTGTGCAAGTGTAATAACATTTGAAATTAATTATAAACGTACCAGGGACGAGTCCTTTGAATGCAGCTTGAGCTGGTCCAGGTGGTTCACCTTCTTTCTCCACATAAAGAACCGATTCAATTGCATCCTTGGGATCAATACTGACTTTGTAGTGAGTATAAATCCCAGCAGGATACGGTGGTTGCCAGAGTACCAATAACGTAGTTTCATTTCTAAACCATACAATAAACTTTCCCGGTGTGTTTGGTTCTAAAATGAAAAATAAAAGAGGAAAAAAATAAGAAAAGTATTTAAACCAGAATCATAAATACTCCATGAATGAAACACGTTACTAGTTGTAAAATTTCTGCTCGTGTAAGCAACGCTCTCTTTGGTGTCCAGCACCGTGAAAAGTTGAAGGGAGTACGTTGCCCCCGGCGTAAGATCACGAAGGGTATAGGGCACCGCATCGGCTGGTATCACACTCGTCCTTGGATTTCCGGTGTCGCTGAAGCTTTGTACCCTCAGGCGGAAACCGGAATAATTGCCTTGGGCTGGTGGTGACCAATATATGATCGCGGTTTTCCCATTGCGAACTGATACGGTCAAATTGGAGGGTGGATCCGGTACTGAAGCGTGAAACAATTGTCATGAATTATATACGATGATACATTTGATCAATATCTATCACAATTTCTATTCGTTACGATTGAATATCAATTTTATTGATCAAATTCAAAATGTAGATATAGAAAATTATTACAAAAATTTGTTCAAACGTTTAAATATATTTACGGTTGAGTGTAATGCACTCTAGAGAATAAATAAAAAAGGTTTTCATGGCACGTGGCTACTCTTACTCGTTTTCGATTAAAATGCATGTAAGATCGTGTTTGAAATATATACGACCTGGTTATCAAGGGAAAAGTCTTGTCTATATATATATATATTTGGGTTCTAAGAATTTTAGAAAGGTACTACTAACGTTATTCAAAGTTTATATACCTGTCGTGATCGATGCAGCCCACGTGAGCCAATCGTGAAGAGTGCCGTTACTGTAGTATAACCAAAACTCATATCTCGTACCAGGAAGAACGTTCTTGAACTTGATAACATCACCTATGTCTGTTGCGGCTGCCGTAGTGTTTGGCGGTGGATTACCAACAGCAGGACTGTAATCCAGTCTTAACCAGGAACCACCTTGGCTCAAATTACCTGGAATCTCGATTGCTAGATCGGCCGAGTACGTGACCTAAGAAAAAAGAAAATAGTAATCAATAATATCTTTTCGTATTATATACTTTTTAATGTATGCATGTGTGTGTATGTGTTATTTTTAAAATGTTAATCAAATTTATTAATAAAGTTAAATATTTAAAAATAAAAACAGGTATGAGATAGAATCTATAATGAGAGTATCTTTTAAATTTTATGTAACACGAATCAAATGATTTTCTTTTCAATGATATCCAGGTAATAAGAATTCAATTGCAACACAACGTGGAATCTTGTATGATGTTACTACAAAAAAAGAAAATGAAAAAGAAACAGAAAGAGAAAGAGAAATTTGCATCGTGCATTCCAAGTTCTTAGTTGGTTCTCAACAATTCTCACGACTTTATAGTATATATATGTATACCATATGTAGATTACAGTGTATAAAAATGTTGAAATTCTTTGCATTACAAACAAATAACAATTATCTTAAATTTGCAATAGAAAGAAGTACTATTCCTGTAACTAACTGTATACATATATACATGTATATTTATTAACATTATTATTATAATACATATATATGTATACCATATGTAGATTACAGTGTATAAAAATTTTGAAACTCTTTGCATTACAAATAAATGTCAATTATTTTAAATTTGCAATAGAAAGAAGTACAGATCATCCTGTAACTCACTGTATACATATATACATATACCATATGTAGATTTTTATGTATAAGAATTTTGAAACTTTGCATTACAAACAAATATTAATTATTTTAAATTTGCAATAGAAATAAGCACTATTCCTGTAACTCACTGTATAATTATTATAATCCTGATCTGTGAATCAAATCATTGAACAGACGTCAAATCATACACAGAATATATTTTCCTATCAAATTTTCATTTTCATGTAATCATAAAAGAAAAAAAGATGGGTTTCATCTCGTTTAAAAACCCATCATCGATACACACACCATAATCCAATTAATTTTGATATAGTTTTATTCTTTCTTTGAAGATTAATCGCACGTAAGCGATTTTATTTAATCTTCTTCTTCTTTTTCGAATAGGTTTACACACCATTGCTTTACACGCATTTTGTACTTACGATCGTGCGTTTTGCTTGTTTTAACGAGAGAGGCGTGACCTCCCCAGAGTTTCGAGAATACTCAACTCGCTTTCTCTCCCCCACGAAAACTCGTAACAAATGGCGAGTCTCGGTCGATAGTGAATTCTCTCTTCCGTATATATATGTATATATGTGTATTTTATACATATACATTTAAAGCTTATCGTAGTATACCATATATTATTGAATACTATTGTTAGATTTTAATAAATCTCTTTAACATTTGATTCAAAAACGTAATCCCGTCTTTTTCTTGACCCCCACCAAATCATGTAACCCCCACTCCTTAATTTCCAACACTATCTTTGAATTTTATCAAATCTTTTAACGATTAACATTAATTAAGATTAACAGAAAGATTTATAGATATTGTAATATTCTTTGACAAGAGATTATGTTATGCTAACAGATGTATAGTTGTATGATTAATAACGATAAATATCTTTGGAACGTACAAATGTAAACCCCGTGACATTCACGCAAGGAACTAACGAAACAACCACAGGAAAAACGTGAATTATGATATAAGTCAACTAATTGGTGGAGGGGACCTTCTAATGTTTAATTATATTTTGCATCGTAAGTATTTTATTCCTTTAATTAAAAATTGTGTGTAGGTGTGTGTACTCTATTATAAATATTATTAAATATTATTATATAACATTAAATAATGGTTCTTTGAGTGTAGTGTCGGTTTAAAAAGAATATTTAAATTGCATGTGTATTTCCTATTATAAATATTATTATATAATATTAAATAATTAAATATTAAATAAATTAAATAATAGTTCCTTTTGAGTGTAGTTTAGGTGTAAAAGAAATATTTAAATTGTATGTATGTGTTTTTAATTATAAATATTATTAAATATTATTATATTAATCTTGTAATACTAAATAATAGTTCCTTGAATATAATTCACGTCTAAAAAGAATATTTAAATTGATATAAAAAAAAGAAAAAAAAGGTTCAATTTCAAAACGAAGTCAAAGAAAATTTATCGTACGAATCTTTTCGTTGATTTTCCATTTTCTTTTTCTTTTTTAAAGATTTTTCTTCAATCCAATCAACGCGAAAGGAAGAAATAGCGAAGAAAAAATATGAAAAAAAAAAATGTTGACGTATTCGAACGAATCCACACGAGCCTGGCGTTTGAAACATCTGGCACGACTATATACGCGACGTACCGGAAGTTGCATGGTGGGCGTAAAATGGGGCCCACCGCGATTCTATGAACGTCGTTATTGAAGAAGTATCACGACTGACTACTATGACGACTGGGGTAAAAAAAAGTAAAATGTTCCTCCCTTTTTTTAAATCATTTTGCTTTTTTTTTACGAATATATGACTGCTCTGTTAAAAAAAAATCTATTCTCTTTGTTTGAATTCTTTCCTCTCATTCGTGGACGAATAATTTCGAATAATACTTTGACAAGAAGGTAGAGGAACATTTTCTACTTTTACAGGTGTATGTTTTTTTTCTCTCTCTCTTTCTCTCTCTCTCTCTCTTTTCTCGACAATATTTGAACGTGTTAGTGAGAGAGATGTATATTGATCTCTCTTCCCTTTTTACTTTCTTCTCGCTCCCTCAATTTCTTTCCTTGTAAAACTCTCTCTCTCTCTTTCTCACTTTCTATTTTTTCTCTCCCTTGCTCGTCGTAGTCGTCGGCAACCCTTCTCATAGTCGTTTGCAACGACTGAAACTTCTAATTGTACAAAGAAGGTTTTGAATGGTCGAATGGCGATAACATGGGGGAAAAGGAAGGTGATGAACTAAAAGAAGGAGAAAGAAAATATGCGGAAGTAAGGTAAAAAATTTGCACAAGGAAGGTTAGTAAAATTATGCAAAACGTTTAAACGTTATTTCATCTTGTTAATTTGTGAAAATTCTGTTGATTGGTAAAAAGGATTAGCAAAATTTGCAAATAATTATATTGAAATTCGTTTAAAATATGAAATTAGGTAGAATTGTAAAAAGGATTAGCAAAATTTACAAATAATTATATTGAAATTCGTTTAAAATATGAAATTAGGTAGAATTGTAAAAAGAATTAGCAAAATTTACAAATAATTATATTGAAATTCGTTTAAAATATGAAATTAGGTAGAATTGTAAAAAGAATTAGCAAAATTTGCAAATAATTCTACTGAAATTCGTTTAAAATATAAAATTAGATAGAATGATGTACTTCCAATAATTAAATAAGTAATAAATTAATTTACATAGAATAAAAAAATATATTATGATTACATATAATATATAATAAACGTATAATAAATAATTGATAGGAAAGACTTTTTAAAAATATATTTTTTATACGATTTCGTTTACAATACCTGTCTGTACTATTTACACAGTTATAAATGAATAGACAGAAAATATGTGTGTCTATTTGTTTTAAATAGCTTATCAACTGATCTTAAAATAGAGTTTCTTTTTCTATTGATTTATAGAATAAAATTAGATTTACATTGAGAACTTAGTGGAAACGAAAATAAAATAAACCTTTAAGTAGTTGTATTATTATTACTATTATTAGAATGATCCAACTGGGATGATCACCGATTAAACTCGACACTTGTTTTTTCCCTGTCATCTTTGGAATGCATAGAATGACGATCTTACTTGTTTTTTCTTATATTTACTCTTCTTTATAGAATAACATTATTATTAATCGTCGTTATGATCATTCCTGGTTATGTTTTCTCAACATTCTACACAATTTTTGAATTTATTTTCTCGCTCTTGTTCGAATACATACGTCATTCGTGATGAGAAATACAAAGTATTATATACGTTTATCGGGATAAATAAAAATATAAAATACTCGAGAAACAAGCATTGGGTTCTTTGATTTATGAAGTCGTTATCGATCGAAAAGAGAAAGAGAAAGAGAGGAAGAAAATAAAAAAAACACAACAACTTGTGATGGTGACAAGAAGATTGAAGAAGACGCATGCATTCGAAAAGAGTATAATGTATATATACATCATACGTACACCTTCTTTATATTTCTCCAAGCGTGAGATGATTTTTATTCACGTCACGAGAGTTGCAAAGTACTACGGTGCATTTTTGATATAACAAGCACAACATCGAGAAAGGAACTTGAAAGACAAGAAGAACGCAGTTGGGAAAAATAAAAATGAAGGGTTTGCTACGGAAAGGGAAGGAGAACTAAAAAGAATCGAGACACAACTTTTAAAACAAACGAAACTTGGGGAACCTATTGTAAGAATGAAAAGTAAAATAAACAATAGTAATATATTAATAAGTAGATAAAATAATTAATTAATTTAAAAAAAAAAAACAAGAAAAAGATACAGGTAAGTCCAGTGCCATCTGAATGGCAGGAAACATTTGAACATAACCTAATCTTTATCTATATTTTGGCTCACATTAATCACGGTAATACGTAGAGGGGCTAGTAATATTATAAAATTAAATTAAATATAATATTAAATACTATAATAATTGTAATTATATTAAAATTACGCATTGCTTTGAAATAAATCAGAATGAACTAGTTAAATCTCGTCTCAGGTTAGTTTCAATGACATACTGATACTTCAAATGTAGTAAAAGGATTAATAGACAATATTACAATAATTTAACTCTTTGCGGTATAGAATTTCAGATAATAAAATAGCTCTATGTTGCATAGAAATTTGATTATGTTTTAAATGAAACTAAATTGGTATATTTTTATTAATAAAGGTATTACAGAATGTAATAATGTAAAAACACAAAAAAAAGAGTTAATAACCAATTGTTTTGCGTAAATAAGACGAAATATAAATTTATAAGCATGCAATATATTTCGAGATGAGACTAAAAATGTTCCATCGTGCATTATGGTGTATCAAAAAGGTGGGACACTTTTAATCCCACCGTGCCCTAAAGAGTTAATATATCAGATTAATATTTAATATTGTACATCCTTTTACAACCATATTAAGTTTTTAAGTATGACCAAGTTTCATCAACATATCTAACGACACTTTCCTTATGTTAAACATAACCCGCGTGCTTGTATGCGTACTTCAATAAGAACTGGCTTTGCAAGTTTTGTGAAGAGGTAAATAGAAGAGAGTCGTTCGTATATCGTAGTATAAAAAGTGATAAAGATAAATAATAAGAAAAAGAGAGAAGGAGAGAGGTTGGGATAAAAGGAAATGTTCGCGGAGTGCGTGACGGGGGTCAACAGGATGTAGCATCATCGTTTTCCTCCTCCTCATCGTCATCGTCGACGGTTGTTGTACGATCGAACGACGCGTGCAAAGCAAAAGGGGGAACCAACCAACCAACGTGTCCCTTCATTTCATTTCAAACTAGAAGAGGGAGAAAGAGAAAAAAGATACGCGTCGTCAAGGCATTCCCGCATTCCAACATACCGCGAGTGCAACTCAAATGCAATGACAGTTCATACCTAAGAAGAGTCAGGTTGGTTAGTTGGTTGGTTGGATGGTTGATCAATCAGTCAATGGTTAAAAGATGTAACTCGAGTAAATATATTGTTTTTTAATTCTTATTGACAAGTTAGAACCATAGGAATTTTATTAAATTTCATTTATTTATTTAAAATTCTATTAATTATTCTTTATATTATATAATTATAAAATTATATTAATTTAATTATTATCTATTACACGATTTGTATTTTAATTAAATTTATTTATTTTATTTTAATTTATTTTTATTTATTTCTTTAACAATATGCAACTAGTCAATTATAGTGTTTTTTGAAGTACTATATTTATTGTTTTATTATTGAATAAGTTTATTAGTTTATATTAAGTAATTTTACATTATTGTAAATTATTTAATTTCTCTATAATATAATTTATAATTATATATGTATTTAGTTATATGTTGAAAATATTAGCAAGAAAATAATTGGTAGCTTGCATCAAAGTTGCTTTTAACTTTTAGCTTTTAGCTGTTACGATTTTTTTCTGTTTATTAAATCCTGAAAAACGAAAATTCGTTTAAGGAATGTTGAGAGTTTTTTCGTTCGTTTCGCATTCTAATTACTGTCGTTAACGAAGCCCTAAGTTGTTAATGTGCCCTTTTTTTAAATTCATTTCTTTCTCAAAATGTATCTCGTATATATATTTTATTTATTTTTTTTTACAGTGCCAGACGGCCTGACCGTCTCCCTCTTTAACTTTGACGTTTGCAACGTTTTAATTATCATCCTGTATATATCATGCACAACATACACACACACACTCACATACATACACATGTGTGTTAACGTTAAATCATGGAAATCCTAGGATTTATCACAAAATAACTACACGTATTTTTGTAGTAAATATATAATATATAAAATGAATTTTACAAATACAATAAAAGTAATAGTTTTATATAATATTTTTATTATAATACTTTTCGTGTCAATAATAATAATAAATTTTAATATAATACGAATAGGTCTAATTTGTAATTTAAAATTATTCTTTTCGTGTAATCAATGAAAATTAGTTGAATAATAATTTATTTGTTTGATACAACGAGTATCGAAAAAATTCAATCAAAATTTGTTGGAATCCATCAGAATTGCGAAATTAAAAAATATTTGATGAGAAAGAGATAGAAAAAATTCGTCATTGGATAGAAAATATTTGAAAGTTTTGAGCTTGCATCATACTAACTGCTGATGTCTCACATCAGTTTAGGATACGTGTCGCTGACACTTGCAGTTGCAACGTTTAACAGAACTATGGCAATTTGCCAGTAACCCAGGAGAATAGAAAGAAATAAAATACTACGTATCGTTTAACTATATAGAAAATGGATCATCATGTATAGTAGTGGTTAAGATAAACGTTATGATATTGATCCCATAAAAAAAAAGAAAAGAAAAAAGAATATGTGGTAGGACGAAAGTGGAAAAGTGTCGTGGTTACACGCTCGTTTGCTTGCGTGCTTCCTTAGCAAGTTTAATTGGCATCTATACCCATGAATACAACTCCTTAATGAGGAATTTACCTTAGGAATACATCGAGATTCTTTTAATACAAGAAACAAAAAATTAGAGAGTTTCATACACGTTTTTTTTTCATAATTGGAAAGTTGATTTCTATGTTGCAAATTTTATTGTAAATTTATTATAAACATATATTTTCAGTGCATTAAATAAATATGTCTAATAGTAAATGTACTACTGGTGATACACGTGGCCTGGTTTAACGTGTACCACCAGGGGTACACATGGCACGGAACGTGTTAAATGATCAAATAATAAAACAAATATTGTTAAATAAAAATGTGAACCAAATTCAAATAACGTATCGAATGTACCACCACTACCACCTGTGCTAAACTAAATTCCTTTCAAAGAAACATACTACTACTACTACTGTTACTACTCTCACGATTCTAAGTTAGTAACTTGCGTGCTTTATTTTCTTTACATCAGCAAAACCTGTTGCTTGACTCACTAGAAACTCGTGCCAAGCTGTTCACCACGCCATCATCAGCCGCCTTAGCCGTTGTTACTGTTGATGCACTGACACACGACATGCAGCAGCAGCAACAGCAGCAGCATGCAAGTGTGCATCCTGTTACACTCAAGAAATCAATTACTCTTTCACCTTATTTACCCCTAACTCTTATCTCATACCACCCCCCAATTCTTCCCCCAACTTCTTCATTCATCGAACGTGTGTCTTTTCTTGTTTTTTTTTCTCAACGACCATCGAGTTCATTTGTAGTACGGTCACGTAAAAAACACTGTTAGAAAGAAGGTTGACACCTTTTCAAGAAGGTTTTCGAACCCTTTACAAATCAATCTTTCTCTTGAAGAAGAAAAAAGGGGTAACTTTTTAAAAGTATTTTACATGAGATATGAGATTATATCAATCAAGTAAATAATCGTATCACGAATTATTATTTTCTTACATCTTTTTCTTACCGGTAAAAAACAAGATATCGAAACTATGACACATCTCGAAACAATGACTTTCGATTTAAAGTAGAGAAAGTTAGAATCCGTGCGTTTCGATGCGATAAAAAAAAAAAAAAAAGTAAACTACACGATATACGATCAAAAAGATACTAAACTTCGACGATAATTCTAAGTGCGTGTGAATGTAAATTTAATTTATAATAAGATTTGTTGTAACAAATTTTTTGTAATCACCAATTATACGAATTTATGATTAATTATTTATATTTTTATTTATTTTATTAATTATTAAATTAAATTAAATTAAATATAATAAATAAGTAAGTTAAATATAATAAATAGTTTAATTAAATAAAAATTAAATATAATAAATAATAAAATAAAATAAAATTAAATTAAATTAAATTAAAAAATACATAAATATTTTTAATATTGGTACAACTATTATAATTTTACAAATTAATTTTTACTATTCAAACTTAGTTTTAAACCTTGTTTTATTTATTCATCATCAAGAACAACTTTTACTCGAAAATCATTTGGTTTTAAACACCTCACCAGGACTTATATATTAACCTATTTAACTAAAACATATTGCAACAGATTGTAATTTAATTATTTAATGGTGCAATAGTTATTTTGCTTACTTAACTTAACATAAGACTTAATCGAAGAAAGATTGAACAGATTTCACTCGAACAACGGCATTACGAATGTGTGCTCCTTACCTCTGCCTATTATTCAAAGTGAAAATGTCATGACACCAAAAGAAAAAACATTCACTTCCTCCTTTCCACGATGTTTCTTTTAGAATACATTATTCGTTCGTTCTAGATTCTTTGAAAGAAATATTTTACCCAAGTAAATAAGGTATGCACTAAGTAAGTTATTTTGCATTAGTAACGCATAAGAAAATCTTATTTACATGTTTCCCCCTCTCTCTCTCTCTCTATCTCTCTCTCTCTCGAAACTATACCTTGCACCATCACACACATTAAGACTGTGCATACATAACATATGTATGGTATATATATGATAGTTATTCGTAATTGTTCATACCGGACGTGTTCAATTCGCTACGAAACCGGATATTCGTCCGGCTTTGATCGAATATACCACGAACAAACACACATACATAAATATATATAACTATGTATTATTATAGTATAGTATCTATTTTTGTGTAATCCGTTAATTCGTAAAATGACTAACTAAATTACTTGAAATAATCATACTAGTTTAAATATCAGAAGGATACGAAATATTTGATATTATAAGTAGGTAATATATTTATTTGTAATATGAGAAAAGTTTATTTATTTGGACGGATTATTTGATTAAAAATAGATGAATCATCATGATGAGAATATCATAGATATTTCATATTATCAGATGATTGATATATGAACGATGAAATCAACGTGTCGGACTATCGATATGCGTTGACGGCATTCAAATCACCCGTGAGTCAAATATTTAATGCTTGGTAAGAATAATTGTAAGTGAAGAAATATTATATTAATTATTATTTTATTATATTTATTATTTTATTGTTAGTTAAAAATATTCATATATATAAATAGTGTCCCCTGAGTCCAGCACTATTAAGTCTGTTCATAGAGGATATGGATATGATATGGAAAGCATATATATAAATAAAAATGTATATAAATTAAATATAAATTAAATTTTAGTAATTTAATTACATAAAAAATATATTATATATATATATATATAAATAGGAATTTAATATAATTATAATATATTTAGTAATATATATTATATTAGCAATTTATATAAATATGATAACTAGGGAAAAACTATAACATAAAAAATCATATTATATTATCACAAATAAAAATATAAATTAAATTAATAACACACACATATATAAATATACTTATTTGAAAATAAATCATTAATTTATCAATAATACTGTTCTAAGTTTATCAGTTGTCATAAATATGCTTAATCTTAAACTGTTTTTAAATACTTGAAAATATATTACAAGTTAAGTATTTGATTTATATATATGTATATTTATACGATGTATTTTTTGTACGATGAAAATTAAAAACGTAAAACGTAACGGAAAAAGAAAAAACGACAGTTTTCGTTAATTTTATTAAGTACACCTGAAACAATTGGTAAAATAATAAAATGGTAAGGAGGAATATTATTACTCATCGATCATCTGAAACGACTATACACATAACAAGCTAACTCAAGATAACAACACGAGTGGTTTACGTTCTATTATCGCTGGACACTTTTATTTTTTTTATATTACTCACATCGGTATGCTTCTTGTCAAATAAAATTCACACGTATACTATATATATATATATGTTATTTAAAAATAATTAACGTTATTTTGTCAATTGTTATACATCGTAATGTATATTTCTTCTTAATACTACAATTCTTATTCGTTTTTTTTTAACACGAAAAAAAAATAAAAATAAAAAATTGAAATTCTAAGACAACCGATGTGTCAATCTTATCAGAAATGTAAACGAGGATATCGTAAATTTTTCATTTTCTTTTCTTTTCTTCTATTGCTTTTCTTTAAAAATAAATAAATATCAAATGTAAAGATTACAAATAATGACGTAAATATTTTAACGATCTTATTACACATGATTTCTAACTTTAAATGTCGTCAAATATAAAAGACACATGTTGACAAATTATTTCTTGAAATAATCATACAGATATGAAAATAACAAATGATTAAATTTATTCTGACGTATTTCCATTTATAATTTTCCACAAAATAATTGTTCAAAAAAAATCATCATAATTAAACTCTAATTACTAGATGAATGTAACTATATATGTAGACTCATACGTAACTTTGTAAAGAAGTCACACGATCAAAAAAAAAAACAAGAATAACAATATAATTAAATGCAAAAAATTAAAAAATTAAAATTGAAAAACCTATCGTACGTTAATAAAAAAAATAAAGGGAAAAAAGAAAAAAAAAACACAAGAAAAGATAACGTTAAAAAATTGTTTAATAATAATTCCCCGTAAATTGGATTTCTTTAGCAAATGATAAAGGAAAAAAAAATAATAGAGATAAATACTTACACGTGAATAAAAAGAGATAAAAATAAAATAAAAAGAAGAAGAAAAAAAGGAATACAACAAAAAATTGACGTAACTCATCTTGAAATGGTAAACCACAAGGTAGGCACGTTCCCGAGAAAAAAAAAACCGGAGATGGATGCACGAGCGTCGAGACGCTCGTATTACTTGGATGACCTCGGTGTACACCTCGTATAATAATAATAACAATAATAATAATATTACCGAGGATTTGTTCTCTAGTTTTGTTAGATATTATCCGTAGATAGCCAACGATTCGTTCGAAAACTTAGGTTGGGTTTACATAGTTTCCATTGGAACGCAACGAATATCATGTAACCAACCAGTTAGGAATAATTAACCTGAACGTCAAACCAGTCAATGAACATATGTTACGTATAGAAATATTTAAAAACAAATACGAATATTATATTTAAATATGTAATAATTAATTGTAAAAATTTAATTTATATTGTATATATAAGGTGTAATAAGTAATATAAAAAGTAATAAGAGAGAGAGAGAGAGAGAGAGAGAGAGAGTATAATAAATATTAAGTGTAATACGATTAATAATGTTACAAAGTGTTACGCATACAAAGATAAATTTTAGATTTATATTTTATTTAAATTTAATAATTAAATATATAATATAATAAAATATATAATATAATTTTCTAACTAATATAAATTAATTATTATTAATATAATAATTTATAATATATGATATACATATAAAAATTATTAATTAATTTATAAATATTATATTAAATTATATTATTATAAATATTATTTATAATAATTTATTAATACCAAAATTCATATACTAAATTATAATAATTAATTTATATAATAAATAATTATATAAAAATATATATAAAAATTATTAATTAATTTATAAAAATTATATTAAATTATATTATTATAAATATTATTTATATAATAATTTATTAATACCCCAAAATTCATATACTAAATAATAATAATTAATTTATATAATAAATAATTATAATATAACTATAATTATTTATATAGATACTAAAATATAATAACAATATTATATTTCTTTTATTTCTCTCTGCAAATTATTTTTGATAAATGATACAGTGAACGAATATACGAATAAAAATGATTACGAAATAGAAGAATTAATTAAAGGATGATAAAAACGAATGTTTAATTAATGCAAATATCATTTTTAAATGGATCAAATTTTAGCATTTTATTATACAAAAAAAACTTGTTCCATTTAAAATTTGTGACGCATTGTGAAACTTGAAATTTGGGAGAGTCAACTATGTTCAAAAAAAAAATTGCCAACATGATTCGTTTTCGATTATGATGATATCCGTGAACATAAAAAATCAGGACACGTTAAACCTGTACGTTTCGTGTTCAAGGTAATCCGAACTTTACCAATCACATTTGATCATTCTTCTTCGTACAATTGTGCAATTATATTGATCGATACTCAAACTACTAATTCATACAAAGAACGAATATCTAAAAATATTATTTGATATAACATAAATCATAATGAAACTACTCTTGTAAAATTTTATATTAAATACATATCTATATAAATAACTATTAAAGAAAAGTTCATTTAATTTTGTTATTTTCCGATAAGATAACGTTAACTATTTACCATTAAAATAAAAAAAAAAACTAAACGATGATTCCATTTGTAAAGCGTTTTTTTCTTACCTCATTTTTGTTTTCATTTTAACTCACTTTTTTACGTGTTAAATGATATTAAACGATACTGTTTTTAAAAGACAAATATTTAAGCAGAATCGAACATATGAACGTTTGCTTATCGATATTATTCGTCGTATAGTTTTAACACCAACAACGTTATTCGTTATGTATGACACGTATCGACTATAATACAATAATACATATATATATATATATATATATATATATATATATATATATATATATATATATATATATGTATGTATATGTATATATATGTATATGTATATGTATATGTATATGTATATGTATATGTATATGTATATGTATATGTATATGTATACATATATGTAGGATTCAAGTACTCACGCGCACTTATAAAACGTAAGTAAGTATATATGCATGCATAACGGAACTTGGTATACTTGACTTTAACCGCAACGAATTACCGAGGTTGCGGCAACGGTTTTGCGTCCTAAGCAAAATGTCTTAGCTACCTAGCAAAACATCTAACATATTATTATATTAACTATTATGTTTCATATATATATCAACTATTGTGTTCATATATTAGCTCAGAAATTATTTTAAATTTATTTTATTTTCATCTTTTTCTCTAAGTTATATGGCATAGTATAAATAATAAAACTATATATAAATAAAAAATACATTTTAGATATATTATTATATTATTATATATATTATACATACAAATATATAAAAATATATTACAATATATTTTATTACAAAAAAAATATAAAAAAATAAAAATATATAAAAATGTAGTATTTAAAAAAAATTATATATGTATATATTAAATATATAAAAAATATAAAATTATATATATATATATATATATATATATATATATATATATAATTTTTTATATAATAAATAAATAGATAAATATATATATATATATATATATATATATTTTTTTATAATTATAATTAATAATATTATATATTATTTATATATTTAAAAAATATATAAAATATTATTATATTATATATAATATATTAATATTATATAATAATTATGTATATATAAATATATAAATTATTAAATATATTATTATATATTTAAAAAAAATATATAATATATTTTATATATAATATATTACTATGTATAGTATAATTTTTTTTCTTTATACTCGAATTTCATTAAAAACGGCGAAACATTTTTCGTACAATTCACTTCTCGAAACGGTGACCCATTTTTAGGACCAAAAAGCGTGAAAATGCAAAGTATACCACTGTGAATATCATGTTTCTTGACTAACTGTATATAAACTGAAAGTTTTTCACGGATTCGTGGAATAGTGCGTGTATATATTAATTGATTCTATTTCTCGAAACTTATACGTATGCGTATGCGTATAATAAATACGTAAACACAAGTACAAGAACAAGTAATTAAGATCACTTGATTCGGAGAAATTACATTTCATGAATTTCATACACACGTGGCAATTAATTTTTACAAAGAGAAACGAGATGAACAAAAAATAAATATAACTACAAAATATTCTTACAAACAATCTTAAGCTACGCGGTTGTATTCAAAAATTTTCTCGCCGTTCAATACTTCATGTTATGATTGACTGGTGTAACAAATTAAAGGTTGAATCTTTGTCAAGGAGAAAGGTAATTACATTTAAACAACATTCGATTTAGTTGATTTAATTAACACATTGTAGCGCTACATTAGATATATTTCTCGCTAGTGAATCATTACAAGATATTGTTGAAAAGGATGGAAATTATTGTTCATTTTCCCCGTTTGTTGCTAGTTAGACGTGATCATGAAGGCGTCTAACCAGGGGGATGCTCTTTAAGAAGATAGACATTGCGTAAAAGAGCAAACCTCTGCGAATATCCTAAAGAAGAAGGATCATCCGGGCAAAAATTTTTGGTAGTTCGGAACTGTACAAGTGCAGTCCCGCAGAATATAATTTAAAAATAAATCAACTTATTTAGCTTTTAAATATCCCTCACCTCCCTACATATTTACACTTTATTTTTCCAAGTTTTTTCTTCTTTTGTTTTTCTTTTCATCCAACTAACTTATGCTTAATGCAATAAAACTCTTGGGAAAGATATTAAAGAGGTACGTATACTTAGAATGCAATAAATAAAAAACGCTTTTTTCGGAATTTTTTTTTGACGACAGATTTTATTTATTAAAAAAATATATTATACAGTTTAAATCACATATGTTTTAAGTAATTACAGTTTTTTTTTTTTTTTAAGCGAAAATAGTGAAAAATGAGTAAGTTATTGTAAATTGGTCGGAAGCCCTAAACAAATGAGGTAATCGTGCGGTGAAACTTCTAAGTCATCGTAGAATTATCTGAATCAAAATATGCAAAAGGGTTAGTTTAAGTATGATGTTCCCGTATACTTATCGTCGAGTTTTTCTCAAAATTAAAATTTATAACAAAATGGCGGATGTTTGAAGAAAAATTTTTATTTTGTTGAAAAAAAAAGTTTTATTTTTCGGTGAAAAAAAAAAGAATTAATTGCAAAATTGAAATATCTCGACGATAAGTACACGGAAACATCATATTTAAACTAACCCTTCTGTATTTTTTGTTTCAGATAATTCTACGATGACTTAAAAGTTTCACCGCACGATTACCTCATTTGTTTAAGGCTTCCAAAAATTTACAATAAATCATTCATTTTTCACTATTTTCGCTTAAAAAAAAACCTGTTATTACTTAAAACATATGTGATTTAAACTATATAATATATTTTTTTAATAAATAAAATCTGTCGTCAAAAAGAAATTCCGAAAAAAGCGGTTTTTTTTCGTATTCTAAGTATACGTACCCCCTTAATTAACAACGTAAGAAATCATTAAGTCACAAAACAATTTAAATGCACCGTGATAAATCTTTAATAATCGAACACGTATTTTATTATTAATTATATAATAATTTCCAGTAAATTTGTTATTTTTTTACTAGTAAAATAGTATTTTTTTTTTAAATATAGATAATGGTTATATATTTTCTCAAGAAACTATGTTTCCTTGCAAAGCAAACTAACACACACACACACACAGAATTAACGCGATATTATCGGTACTTATGTATCATTAACACCATGAGGGAAAAACGTCGGTTTCTTTCATTAATCTTAACTCATTATTATTACACTATGAAACCGCATCAAAACGATATAGTTGGTGTGACAAACAAAAATGTTCAATTATTTATCTACACGATTAATCATAAGATACATGCTTGTATATATTCATGTGGAATATTAATAATCTAATATTATTCAATAGTTCATTGAAATATTATTATTTAATTGATGAATTTCAAACTTATGAACTTTGGATTATGGATAATAGAGATTTACTATTATAAATTTGTATAAGTATGTGCCCATAATTATGAAAGTGGTCTAAGTCAAAATTAATAAAAAAACTAGGGGTGCCCCGCCACGCGTTGCTGTGGCTCACAATCAGTCCGATACACACGTCTTTAAGTCAACGAATTATCTTAGACCGCCATCTGTTAGAATCTTATCGAACTAACAGAGATAATCATGACTCTTTGTTAATAAACAAATAATTCGCAATAAAATAATATTGCGATTATAAATTGAGATATAAACTATCCTATCTTTCAAGTTGGATTAAACTACACTGTGCAAAATTTTATTAAAATTGATTCAGTAGTTTAGGAGTCCATTGCGGACAAACAACGTGACACATAATTTGTATATATTAAGATGAGTTTATCAGTTATTACACATTACATTATTATAAACTAAATAAATTCAATGTAATTTTCACGATATTATCAAAAATGAATCGTTAGATAATGTTTGTTATTTCAATATTGCATAGAATTCATACAGTGTTCAAGTATAAATCATTAAATATCTCGAAACAAGAGATATATGACTTAGACCACTTTCATAATTATGGGCACATATTATCTTTAAAATGGTGAAACAATGATCATTAGATATGTAAAATATTTCAATAATATAAAATAATATAAAATAATATAAAATAATAAAATATAATATTAGGTAAATAATAATAGTTCAAAATATTCCTAACAACTATGCAAACTATTTGTATAGAAATAAACAACGCGACAGTATTGGAAAAAAAAACCAAAAAAATAAAAAATAAAAATCAAGTTGAGAAGATGTAAATTTTGTAACACTGAAATTATTGTTGAAGATAAAATAAGTTAAAAAAAAAATAATGAAACTATAAATGTATTTTTGGAATTGTGCATTTTATTATTGAATAATAAATTAAATAATTTAATTTTGAATTATATTCAATTAAACTTTGAATTTGAATTAATTTGAAATTATATTCGAAAGATATTTGAAAATATTTATAAGGGTTGTTTTACTTAAGATGTCTGACGATAAAGAAATAAAGAAGAAGAAGAAGAAGAAGAAGAAGCGAGAATAAAACGGGCAAATGTGTGAAAGCGGATATGCCGCTGTATATGGTGTAAAAGAAGAAAAGAGAAAGAAATATAAATGTTAAAAAAAAAAAAAATAAGAAGAAGAAAAAGAAGAAGAAGAAGCAAGCAAGCTATTTCATCTCTTACATTAGCTTTTTCTTTCTCGCACAAATGACGTCAGAAATTGTCGTATCCTACACGTGGTTAACTTAGAATTTTTAGCACGACTATATTTATCGTTAGCATTTTGATCATTATTATGTTTTACAATTTACATTATGTGTTTTTTCCCCATACACCTCTTCTATCGATTTACGAAAGATAAATTCTTGAAGATGGAATTTTCTTTTTTTTATTTTTATTTCCTATCTTCGTTCATATCGGAACTACTTCATTTTTGATTTAAATAAAACTTGACATATTCATGATGTTTCTATTTTTTAGTTTATACATTTATGTCAATACGTTCAAGTATTTTTATTTTTCAATTTTTTACTTCTACATAAAATCGTAATCTCTATTCGTTTTATAAAATAAAAATATGCTTAGAGGAAGTGAAACATAGAAATGATTTTCAACTATGTTTGTGTAACGTTTAAACAAACAATATAATTTCTTACCAAGATTGGTTCGAACCAAGAGAAAGTTATTAATTTAAATGATAGAGACGTTCTTTTAATATTCCTTTCTCTTTTGTTTTTTTCTTTTTCCAAATTGTCTATAGAAATAATATAAAATTTTAAATTAAAAAGTAAATTAAATAGAAAACACACATATATATGTCTTTAAATTACTTATGCTTAAACGATTTTAAACAATATTAAATATATTAAATAAATAATTTTTAATTAATTATAATATATTAATAATCAATTTTTAATTAATTACAATGATATAAATATAAATATAAATATATATACACATATTACGTGTAATATATGTTCACATATTTCGTATTAACCAACTTAACAATATTAAATATATTAATAAATAATTTTCAATTAATTGCAATATATTAATAATTAATTCTTAATTAATTACAATGATATAAATATAAATATAAATGTAAACATGTATACACATATTACGTATAACACATGTTCACATATTTCATATGAACAAATTTTGATATACTCCTATTAACAAAAAAAAAATGGATAGAAATGAATAAAATCAGGATGAAATTTTTAAAATATTATACGAATGAGAAAAACGAAAGAAATTGTGATTCGAATCTTTTTGTGTAGACGAAACACCCGGGTACAAAGGGATGGCACTGAATTCTCAATGATTTATATCTCCTGTCTACTCTATTTTTGTCGAGATGCAGACACATCCTCCCCCTCCTCTCCCTTCCACCACCACATTATCCCTCATCCCTTTTGGCTAGACCAGGATACCACCATCCATCCGGATGTAGACCCATCATCGGGGCCAAGTGATCCTCCGCAGACGAATACGTTTGGCTCCATTTAGTCTACACGTTACTTTATAACACACGTTACAAAAATATATATATCAGAGAAAATAGTATACTATTTTCTACTTCGAATGAAAATCGAAAGAAACTATGTTCGAGAACCGAAATTTTATTCTTCATTCATGAAATAATATTTGAAAAATTCATAGTAAAGAATATATGATACCAATATATATTATTTACGATATTATATATTATTTCTAATAATATTTATTATATTTTATTATATATTATAATTTATTATAATTATATAATTAATAAATTTAATATATAATAAATATAATTATAAAAAAATTAAACATTTAATATATATTATTTAATATAATTTATAATATTAAATTATATATATATATATATATTAGGGTGGGTCAAAAAAATGACTTTTGTTTTTTTCAAGTGCCACGGAAAAATGGGTTGCTAGACACCTTAAAACAATTCTCACCAAATATGAGCTCTTAATTTTAATAGGAAGATCCTCCGCATCGCAGTTTTTTATTTTTTTTTTTTTAGTCTAATAGATTAAAATTCATACCTCATTATTTATTGATTGTACAGAAAAATGTTCTAGACGAATTTTGTAGGAAATTTAATGTTCTACAAAAAAGGTATCATCTTATATTTTTTCCGTAAACCTCACCATTTGAATAATATTGAAGATTTAAATTTGATGATTTTTGGACAAATCTCATTTTTGCTTATGAATTTTATAACTTGACAATAAATGACTATTAAAAAGTGCACAATACAAATTTTTGTAGGAAATTAACTGCTCTATAAAAATGGTGTCTTATGTTTTGGCGATTAAATTAAGCGTTCAAAAGATATTCATCATCAAACTTTCATGTGTACTGATTTTTGTCTCTGAATATCTTTTGAACGCTATATTATATATATTATATATATATATATATATATATATAATAATAATAATAATAATAATAATAATAATAATAATAATAATAATAATGATAAATATAATTATATTAAATATTATCATTTATTATAATTAAATAATTAATAAATTTAATATATAATAAATATAATTATAATAAATTATAATATTCAATATAATTATATTTATTATATATTATTTCAAATAATATACAATATCGTAGCATATATATAATGTATAAATGTTTATACATTAATATTAATTTATTGCATTGCGTACAAAGAAACATACACATAAAAATAATGTGAATAATATTTAATAAATCGTAAGATCGTAGTCTGCGAATAAGATCGAATAGTTTAGCGTCAGAGTTGACCAATGAAACACACGCCTACGCGTTCAAGTTAACTCGTTTATTGTCAAGAAGACTATAACGTTAATCTGATCTTCTTACAGTGTGATCATACTTTATACAAAAATCTTTTCTTATACTGTATATTATACACGTCATATTTAAAATATACTTTTGGTTGTTATGTTAAATTGTTTCTTTGTATTATTTATGAAAGTTTGTAGTTTGTATTTATTGTTATTCTTTTATGAAATAGTATCCCACAATCATTGGTAAGAGTTTAATTTAGTCTGGTCGGTCATGAGCCTCGAATTCTGGCCAATAATGTCACGGTTCTTCTTCTCTTTATTTAATCGTTGTTTTTGTCAACTCTATCTATTTCAATTGTTTTTTTTAATACAAATCAAATAAAAATATCAAATATTTAAATACGCTTATATCATTGTCACATCGAAAAATCGACTAATTTAATAAATAAATTTATGATTAATGTATGTTCAATTACCTTAAGGTTCTTCTTCTTTTTATTTGAACGTTGCTTTTGTTAACTCTGTTCAATTAACTTTTTTAATACAAATCATTTAAAAATATCAAACATATAAATTTATCACTCAATCATCGTCACTTCGAAAAATCAAGTAATTTAATAAAAGGATTCAATTACTTTAAATATAATAATTTTATTTTTAATGAATTATTTACAAAAATAAAAGAAGAATATATTAAAAGAATTTACAGATTTTAAAATGAATTAAAATAAATACAACAAATAATATATTCACGATATGGTATTCTTTAATAATTCAAAATGTTCGAATAATAAATAATTAAATATGCAACACAACACAGATTCATTTTATTTTAATTCTTTTACTTTTGACCATAACGTTTAGCATATAAATAACCTTTATAATTTACAACGAGGGAACGAATAATCTGGTAACATTAAATTTACATCCTTGCAGCATCACGTCCATCATCAAGAAATGTTGTTTCGTTATGCAAATATTAAATACAGGTAAATATTTAAAAATTCTACAAATATTTTATAGTAATTTTGTATTATCAATTACCCACCCACAATCTATGAAAACTAACCAGAATACAACTACTAACTCATTTCCATTTAACATAGAAACCATGTTAGCAATGTTGCACAAACTTCTAACATATTTCATTTGAACACTGACGGTTCCACAAATTTACGAATTCGCTTTCACCATCGATAAGATATTGTATTATCAATTACCCATCCATAATCTATGAAAACTAACCCTAATACAAGTTTAGCATAGAAACCATGTTACCAATGTTGCACAAACTCCTAACACATCCCATTGGAACACTGACGGTTCCACAAATTTACGAATTCGCTTTCACCATCGATAAGATACGATGTTAGAGATTTTTCAAATCGATTAGAATGAACAGAACGGAAAAAAAGAAAAAGATAAAAGGAAGAAGTAGATATTGTGCAAGTTTTACCTTACGACGACCTTACATAATGTTAAACTTACGTAAAGAAGAAACAAACGTTCGTTCGTTAGAATCCCGAAAGACAAAAGCATTGGAGGATGCTTCGTCATGATGGTTCGTTCGTTCGTACGTTCGTTCATTCGTTCGTTCAGTTCATATTTCCTTATCGAAGTATACATAACTATAATAATTCCTCTTATGGCAATGTAACGCTTTCTATCGAATGAATAAAATTAAAAAAAATAAAAAGAAGTTCTTGATTGACAAATTATTTCATTATACACGTATGAAAAAGAACAATACAATAATAATAATATTAATGATGATGATAATGATATTAATAATAATGATAATAATGTGCAATAATATGGTATTAGTTAATACAATTTGTAATGCATATTGTATTATAAATATAATTACATTGTTATCGTAACATGGAAATTGAAAATACCAAAATACAAAATTAAATTACAAATGAACATTTTTACGTAATAACAATTATATTATTATGAAATATGTTACTATATATATTATTTAATATATATTAATTATATTATATATTATAATATTATTTAATATTATTTAATATATATTAATATATTTGTATAGATATTTGTTTATATCTCAGCATTTACATAATTGTTCAAAGATAAATATTATTTTAATTGAACAACTTGAATTTATTATTATTATTATTTAAATGAACACACATTGACTTTGGAAAATTTGTAATGAATCCAATATAAACTGACGTGTATTTAAAATATATTAACATGAATATTAAAAGTGACAATAAAACGTAACAGTAGATCATTGTAAATGTATACTACAAACGATACATCGAAATCATTTAAATGAGCGGTGATGATGTTGGTGATGGTTAAATATGGTAAATCGTAAACGTGAGATTCGTATAATATCGATTGAAACCGAATATGACGCAGAGAGATACAAAACGATGTACTTTCGCCGAACTTTCCTTTGGTCAATAAATGGCAATTCCTATAGTTAACTACTACCATTACTACCACACACATATACACAGACACACAGTGTTGTGGTTCCCTTCGTATTTGATTTATGAACTTCTTGCCGCACTGAAATTACTACTGGCAAAGTGATTATGGTAGTTTCAATTTTCCTCTCTATTATCTAAACGATTAAAAAAGTTTTTCTGTTCTATTTTTTTTTTTTTCGTTATCAATAAAGAAAAATATTTTGTTTTATCGTAAATAAATAGAAATTAAATTTTTAATGTTGATACTGTAAGAAAACAATCACGTAGATTGTTAGAAATCGTGATATATCTTATCCTTCAAAATAAAATGATCGCTGTATGCAAAGAAATCTTCTCGCACATGGATGATGTAAAACATTACCGAAGACCTTCGTTTCGAAAGAGTGAAAGAGATGTAACGTGAGAAGAAGAAATGATATAACATCAGAAAAAAAAGAAAGAAAAAAAGACAGATTATTTAATAGGAAAATAAATAATAATATTTCATATTAAATAATAATAATAATAATAATAATAATAATAATAATAATAATAATAATAATAATATAAAAATATAATAATATAAATAATAATATATTTTTATATTAAAAATAATTAATAAAATAATTAATATTAAAAATATATTTTATAATAAAATTAAAAAATATAATATATCAAATATTTATAAATAATATTAAATATTTAAAATTAAAAATTAAAAATATTAAATACTTGAAATTGAAATTTAAAAATAATTAAATAAATAAAATTAAAAATATTAAATAATTAAATATTAAAATAATATTAAAAATATATTATATTTATTATTTAATATTTATTAAATATATTACTTTAATATTTATTATAAATTCATTAAAAAGAAAGAAATTTCATAAATTCCAAATCCTATGATTATTTTCGTTCATATCAATCTATCCAATAGTTCTGATTTGTTATCAATATTTTAATTAACAATATTAATCATTTATACACGCACTGATCACGATAATAACACGCCCCTAATTCGTATTATTAAATTAATTAAAAAGAAAAGAAATAGAAGTCGAAAATTACGATCATTTTGTTAAATCATTGTCCGTGACACACGATATTTGCACATTTTCTTCCTTCGTCGTTAGAAAAATGGTCAAATTACAAATGATTTCAATAGTTGTAACAAACTATTATGGCATAGGTTAGTTTCTCTGAGCTGGGTGGCACACCTATATCCTTTTTAAGACCATCCACGCCTCGTACTTTGGTCGATACATTTCGAAATAGTTTGATTCGTACGAGACACACTTCAAATACGTACGTTTATCAAATAATTACGTTTTTTTCTTTCTATTTTTCTTTTAATATCAAATAAATATTAGAAAGTATGTATTTAAAATATAAAAAGAATAGTTAATTATAAATAATTATAATGAATTCAAAACTGTATGCATTACACAATCTTCCAATATTTTTTTGTAATTAAAAAAAAATGTTAAACATGAAATATGAGAGAGATAGATATATATGTATTTATTATTTAAACTATAATTATATGCAAAGTATTAAAAAACAAAAAAAATTGTCAACGTGTACATTAGAACTCTAGGTGTCTTGACAAGTTTTACATAAGTTGCAAAATAATAGACACATATTACAAATACATTGTCTATTCTGTTATTGCACGTCACGAATATCATTTATTTTTATATGCAATAGAATAATCCCCATAAGAGTTCACAATGGTGGGGGAAAAGTAAAATCGAACAGAATCGGTTGGTTAAGTGTTAAAAGAAATTTTTTTAAATAGTAAAAAAGTTGTTATTTTAATAGAAAACAAGTTCGATTTACTATATAAAGAAATTTTTTTCTTTTAACACTTAACCACACAACCGGTAGTCTATTAATCGGTTTTATATTCTTCGAAACAATCTAACAACTAAGTCAACCTACAAAAAAATACAGAAATCTAACAATATTGTTAAATACTTTCACAAAGTTTCATTTAACATTTTTATGGAAAAATTTATATACTAAAAAAACCGAAGAAAAAAACACATACAAACACATATATATATATATATATATATATTCTCTCGAGATAGTTTAGAATCTAGAAAGAACCGGTATAGGTTATGTATTTGCAGCTGAACAAGTGAGTGAGTGAGTGAATGGCTTGGTTAGTATGTTCTAACACACAAATGGTCAATAAAACATTTTTGTATTTTTTTTTGTTTAAAAAAAAAAAAAAAATGAAAGAAATACAATTCTAGAAAATAACAAGAAAACAATACAACAAAGTTTGTAAGGAAAAATATTCAATCGGATTCGGGGTCAGTCAAGACAAGTCAGTAGGTATTCAAAACATCGTATTTGCACTCGAACGTTGAGAAAGTCAAGGAGGTTTCGCAACCTGGAGACACGAATCGGCCAAGCAAAGAAGACTGGATGTCGGTCGCGTTCCCCTTCACCGATTGCTGACCACGAATCGTGCCATCGACTATAACGACAACGACTACGATGACGACTATTCACGATGGTTGTTTCTATTATAAAAATGTTCATGAGCCACGTTCTACTTCTTGTTCTACGATGATGATGATGATGATGATGATGATTCGTTTAATAAAATTCAATTCGTATTTCCGCATTTGATTCATCCCTTCGAACTTTCATTTATCTTATGGTGTCAATGTTCATGTGTTTAGTTGGTTTTGTTTAACATTAAAAAGTAATAAAATGAAAGTTGAAATAAATTCCTGATTCCTGAGAATTTTAACTTCAAATTAAGTTTAAATTAAAAAATTTCAAGTGAACGTAAGACGATTGTTTTAATCATCCTAGGTACATTTACTATGTCAATGTTCATATGTTTAATTGTTGAAGTTTTTGTTTAACATTAAAAGGTAATATTGGGTTGTTTGGAAAGTAATTTCATTTTTTCCTGACACAATAAAGATATTAGTTGATGCAAACCGGCAAATAACAACACGTGAGATTGGTGAGAGGTTAAATTTATCAAATTTAACTGTTTTATGCCTACTTGAAAGGCCTAGGTTTAATCTCGAAGCAAAAATTGTCTTCATTTTCACAAAAGAAAAATGAAATTACTTTCCGAACAACCCAATAGAATGAAAGTTTAAATGAATTCTTGATTCCTAAGAATTATGAAAAATTTAAACTTCAAATTAAAAATTTAAAGTGAACGTAAGATAGGTTTTTTTAATTATCCTAGGTACATTTATTATTCTAGGTATTATTTCTCACATAACGTGTAACAGAAGGACACACGAGTTTGTTACGAAGTGTTTCCAGATAATCAAACATCGTTGAACCATTCTTTCTATCTCTCTGTGTATGTGTGTGTGTTCACTGCTATCGTTATAATAATGACAACCAATCAAAAATGATTCTGTTAATATGAATCACAATTAATTCGTCGATTATTAACAAAACTCAACTCTGTACAAATTACTGGAAACTTTTATACGAAAGAGAGAACAAAAACAATAGTCAAGAGGAAATAATAAAGAAACAATTAGCGTTTCCTTGAACGTGACACCACGAAAGCAAAAGAAGAAGAAGAAGAAGAAGAAGAAGAAAACAAGATGGTATAAGTGAGGGAGATTTTTCAATAAAGGAAAAAAAATGAAAATAAAATAAACAACGATGAACACGTCACGGGTTTCTTTATCGAGAATCAAATTAATGTGATATAACGTGGTTAAAAGGAAACTGTAGACACTTCATATCACCTTGACGAGATTTTCTTACGATAAACGATAAGATATTCCTTTTAATTATTATTAATTATTATTTCTAAACAAAATAATAAAATGTTGTTATTTTAATAGAAAACAAATTCGATGTACTTTTATCAAACCTAAAAATTGTCTCGTTTTCATTTTAAAAATACAAAATTGTAATCGAATGCCATTGATTAGGCATGGAGGAGTAGTATTAAATGTTATTAATTATTATTTCTAAACAAAATAATAAAATGTTGTTATTTTAATAGAGAACAAATCCGATTTACTATTGTCAAACCTAAAAATGTTTCTTCATCATTTTAAAAATACAAAATTGTAATCGAATGCCATTGATTAGGCATGGGAGAAGGGGTGTGAGAAAACTTACCTCGGTAAGTAATATCAGTAACACAAGTAGAGTCCCACAGATCCGTGTAATCGGTCGCGGACAGTCGACCCTTCGCGTGCTCGTCATCCTCTGGCGAGAAGGCCAGACGCGCGCAATCGACGTCGACGGACCCTTCTTCTTCTTCACTGATGTTAATCTTAAGTTTTTATTGTATAATTTTTCTTTTATTTAGTTTTCTTCTTCTTCTTCTCTTTTAATTCCTTCCTATCCTTCCTTCTTCTTCTTCAGCACCCTCCTCAATCTCTTTCTCGTGGGCCACTTGTACACGCACTACACTGTATCATATATACACATCAAGAATAAGATGATGATGATGATGATGAAGATGATGATGATGAAGACGAGAAAAACGATGAATAGGATCAAGAGGATTACAAGAAGAAAAAGATAGGAAAGGATAGAAAGAGAAAGAGAGAAAGAAAGAGAAAGAGAGAAATGTACACCTACGCCACTAAGAATAGCGGGAATGCGCGTGGAATGTGCGTGGCCTGACAAATCGATCGACAAGTACGTTTGACGAAGAGAAGAAGAACAAGCAAACGGAGAAGTCGTTCTTCCGTAGCTCGAGACTTGTGTGTCCGCTATCACGAGAGGTCTCGCCGAATCCTATCCTGAACGACGAAGCAGAAGGTAGGAGAGGAGGTGGAGGAAATTGAACAGGAGGAGAAGGAGGAAGAGGAAGAAGAGGTGGAGGAGGGTAAGAGCAACAGCAACAGCAGCAGCAACAGCAGCAGCACCTGTTCGCCTGACTCGCTGCTACTACTACTACTGCTACTATTACTACTACTACTACTATTACTACACGGTTGATGATAATGATGATGACGACGTAGTAGTACCTGGTAGTAGTGGTGGTGGAAACGTGGTGTACTGCGATGATGATGGTTAGAGAAAAGCCAAGGAACAACAACAGCACTACCAGCAGCAGCAACAACAACAGCAACAGCACCGGTGGAAGAAACAACAGTAGCCATATCCGTCCTAGAACTCGATCCGACCGGCTCGACCAGCTTTATCGACCGAATCACAAATACTTTTTCCTTATGTCCTTCTTCTTTTAATTCTTTTTCTAACTCTCTCTCTCTCTCTCTTTCTCTCTAACAATGAGATTATTTCTGTCAAAAGACCACCGGACAGTCTCTGGCGGTAACTGCCTTTATTCTCATGATACCTGGAATTCGAACATCCTGATGGATTTCTCACCGTTTTTATTTCAGTATCCACGTTCAACTTTTCTTATAACTTTACGAATTCATGGACTTTCACTTTAAATCACCACTCCCACTTTCCTTCGACACTCTTCGATCACGAACTTTGTTATTCTTCTTTAAACTAAATACGATCATTTTGTTTTGTATGCTCCAAATAATAATTATTAACTTTATTCCTCTTGATTATTTAATTAGGATTTATTTACAAAGACATCATCACTTTTATATAAATAAAATTGTTAAGAAACATTATTTAATAATGTGTGTGTGTGTTTTATTTTTTTTAAGAAAATTGTTACAATATTAAAAGAGGGCACGGCTCACGTAGTAGGTGGTGCTGGTGGTAAAGAATTGAGCGAGCAGGTGATTCAAAAGGAAGACTACCTTAACTGAACATAAGGATGACAAAGAAATAGGGATGGATAGTAAAAAAAAAAACAGGTAAAGAGGATTAAACGTGTAAACTACTACTAGAACGTTAAAAAGAGGTAGAAAAATTTGTAAAAGGGAAAAGGAATAAAAAAAGGGATCTTTCCTTTTATACTCTTTGATGAATGTATCAGTTGAAGGAGGACACTTTCCAGTTCGTAGATGTAAATTTTTGGTTACAAGAGTAAACGAAAAACAACACTTTTGCTAACAGCACACGTGTGACGAGAACGAGAACAAATACAAGGACACGTTAACGATTGACGATGACGATGACGATGACGATGACAATGACGACGACGAAAAACTAGCGTGGTTGTGCTCTTCTCGATCGGAGCAAAACGCCGGACAAGAGCAGCACTTTTGGCTTTGCCGCTTAGGCTTGCCACGATGTGATGTTCGCTCCCTTGTCTACTCACTCGTCTCTCCGACTCGGCGACCCCGCTGACTGCTGCCTTTCCATTCCACTTGTTTCACCGTCTCCCCATCTCTCTTCATCCTACTCTAACAGACCTGGCTTTACCCCAGCCGGATACCACCTCTGACTACCCCACCATTACCGATCTCGCCATTACTATCCCCACCTTTTCTTTCTCTAC
Source organism: Polistes dominula (assembly GCF_049000335.1). Taxonomy (NCBI): domain Eukaryota; kingdom Metazoa; phylum Arthropoda; class Insecta; order Hymenoptera; family Vespidae; genus Polistes; species Polistes dominula. Next base: position 1,342,796 of record NW_028301116.1, on the reverse strand, counting down.
TTCTCCCCCACTATTACTCTCGGCGCCCTCATAGGCGTAGATTTCATATTTACTCTCGGCGCTATTTGTCACACAACTTGGGATTTTTTTTTAATTTAAAATCATCTAAATGATTATTAGTTTTTTTTTATCTCATATATTATAATTACCCTTTTATGTTCTTAGAATATTTTATAATACCATTAATGCTGTTTAGTGGCATCTATGAAATGCAAAAGGAATTATAAATTAATGTTGTAAATTTTTTGATATTTGAATGTCGAACAATAAAATAGGATCGAAATTATTTCTAAAAAAAAATCTATAAATTAATAAATAATAACGTTTACAAATCAAAATAACCAACTAACAACAAATGACCCATTTTAGAATTGTACTTAAAAATTATGAAAGAACCAAATAAATTCGTGATGAAATAATTATTACTTCCAATAAAAATTCCTTAAAAAACCTTGTCCTTATATTGATACAATGAAATTGGTAAAATATATAAACCAATCCTAAAATTTGAGGTACGCTGATGTACGCTCCTATTTGCTTGTCTTCACCGGCACGTTCTTTGCCCCACTACTTGTCTTTCCGCCCACTGGTGGGCTCGTAAGCGAGAGTATTCTTAATGCGTACACACAAATGCGCAAGTACATAACGCATGCGCGTTTCTACCAGTAGCGTATAAGCCTGGGACGATACGACACTTTCTAGCGATCAAAAATAAATTCTCGTCGGACGAGAGGAGAGACACACAACGCACTGCACCACTTTCGACGCTCTCCAAACAAGATCTCACTTTCTCTCCTGCTTGGTTTTGTTTGTTTTTTTCTTAATCCCATTCTCTGAAACAAATCAAACATATATTTTAAATAACTGTACTCTTTTTGTTAATTTATTATTTTTTTTTTACAGATAGCAGATTTTTGTAAACAGATATAAATTATATTTTATTAGAAACATTCTACAGGTATATTTGAAGATTTATAATCAGTTCACCACCCTTCTTCTATTTTGTCACCCTACTTCGTTACTCAAATTATCCGCACCATGCTGGTGATCACCCTTTTGCTAACTCGTTTGCCGTGAATCGCATTTATAAACTTGACGCCCGTGGCGATAATTATCAGCACCGTACGTTAATTCCAAATTGAATACCCTAATGACGTTAACTTATAAAGTATTGCTGCATCATTCATTACAATGTTATTTTCGTGCTGTTCAACGCTGATTATCTGCTTTATACAAAAGTATTCTCTATGTATTCATTGTTAATGATACGATCTTTTCCTAATTATTTATTTATAATTAAAACTATTAAAATACCACGCGTGCTAGAGTTTTCAACTTCCTTAGTCTACAAAATGTTAATTATTACTTTTAATGACATTGTTTGTCTACTAATATTATACTTATTCATTTTTTTGAATTTTACTTTTTGAAGATATCATTTTAACTGTTCACGAATTTATACGACAAAAAGATATTTTTTTATGCAGGGCACTCGATTATAACAACACGTTCCTGTTTCGAACGTCCTGCGCATGTTCTTTCGAATAACGGTGCGAAGAAAGTCCGAGATATTGGACAATAGGTAGGTTTGCTCGGGATAGTGCTTTGAAAATTGCCGACGTGAAATATAAATGAGATTACGTCACGCGTTTTATGTTAATTTTTCTGTTTCTCTTTGTGTAGAGTTTCTCGAAGTTTGTAGAAAAATTGTTCGAAAAACTATCATTACTAAAATCAACAAAACTGCATAATTATTTCAACATCAAATTTGATTTAAAAAAAAGGACGTTAGTTATGCAATTTCATTTTCAAATTATATTGTAAAAAAGCAATAATATTTATTATACCTGTTGGTAAAAAAATAAATGTAATTTACTTTAGTTTTAAAAAAAATTATACAGTTTTGCTATTCATCTTTTAAATAGAGCGATAGTTATACAATTTCATTTTCAAATTATATATTGTAAAAAACAATTATATTTATTATACCTGTTGTTAAAAGCATAAATGCAACTTACTTTAGTTTTACAAAAAATTATACAGTTTTGCTATTCACCTTTTAAATAGGACGTTAGTTATACAATTTCATTTTCAAATTATATTGTAGAAAACAATTATATTTATTATACCTGTTCTTAAAAGCATAAATGTAATATACTTTAGTTTTACAAAAAATTATACAGTTTTGCTATTCATCTTTTAAATTCATAATAAAAAAAGGATAAATTAATAATCATTTTTTCAAATATAATACAACATTCGTACCAATAAATATTCTACTCGCATTATTAAAAAAAATTCCTATTTCAAAACTCCCAGTGTCAATGAACCTATAAAATCGAAAGATAACACAAAATCATTTGAATTACTCGGCATAATATTTCAATAATGCAATACGATAAAATACCTCGTATATATATTTTTAAATTTCTACCTTTGTTTTCTATTTTTCTCCGATGGTATGAATCGTCGATAAAAAAATTTTCTGTTACAACGACAGTTAGTACACAGACTACATCTGTTCTGAAAAGGCAAAGGAGAGAAGAAAACCGCCATTGTCTGCAATCGGCAACGACCTCTGCCAAAACATTTTCTAACCAATTAACGCGTACCATTTGCTTAAAAAAAATCATGGCTGAACTTTTGGCGCCATCTTTTTATACCAATTTCAAATATTCGAATAACAATAGAAAAAAAACATGTAAATTATTTTTGAAATGATTTTATTGTCAAGCTACGTTCCATGTTCAGATCATTAAAATTCAAGTAACGTGAACAGGAATTAGTAAAACGGATGGATGACCAATTCGTAAAAACAAAAGCCATGTGCTGTTGACTAAAAAGTCTAAAAAGCGGTAAATTGGCGCCATTTTGATAATATTAAATTAGCATGAAAAAGATGTTTATAAAAAAATTATTTAAATTCGTACAATGGAGACTAAAGAAGAAATCAAACGATATGAATGATTTTTTATTTAAGTAATTATAAATAATTATCAAAAGAATTTGTTTATTTAAAATGAAACATAGAAATATTTACGTTGCATTATAATTTTAATATTTCTAACTCGTACGAGGAAAGATAATGAACAAAAATAATTACATTTAGTTTGAATCTCGTGACATTGAAGATAGTCGTTAGTTAAAAATAAGAAAAAAGAAAAAAACATGGAGGCTAGTGGCGTCTCGAACGATCAGCAAAATGATGTCAGCGATAAAAGTAAGGATACTGGGGGCTTTTTTTTCTTCTTCCGTTTTATTTACGGTGACGTCATCGTCCAAACGGTTGATTATTCGTATGCACCGTGCATTAGGAGTAACCATGCTTTCTCTCTCTCTCTCTCTCTCTCTCTCTCTCTCTCTCTTTCTCTCTCTCTTTCTCTTCCTTTTTCTTTTTTTTTCTTCTTTAGAGCCAAACAAAATGGAATTTCAACGACATAAGAATACGTAAACAAATGATAATTTATTTTTTTTCAATCTATGGAATGTGATCTTTTTTTCCTTATAGTACTTCATTATTTCTCGATATGTAGGTTAATCGAACACATTAAACGAAGAGAGGGAAGAGAGGGGGTGGTCTTTGAAGTAAAAGATTGATTGAACGGAAATGATCAAAGATTAAACTATTTCTCTAATACACATAAAAGCAACATATAGAACGTAGTCGTCGTCATCGATATGTATGCAGCCATACTAACATAAGTTATTACCATAAACAACGATTCTTGCGGTGTAGCTGCAACCAGTCACTGCTGCGGTAACGTGGGCGACAGAAAAGAAAAATGAAAGAGGTACGGACCCGGTACGAGAAGATTTTCATTGATGATGAGAATATTCTACGAAATTTTATTACGTGTGGGTAATTTACAACTTAAATTAATCTTTCTGATATATTTTTAATAAATAAAAATAAAATCTCACTAATGTATAGAAAGAAACGTTTTTATAATTTAATTTCGGTGATATGAAAAAATAAGAAAATATTTGGATAATATTTGTAAGAAGTGTTTTTAAATAAACGTCCTTGATTGGAATGGAATAGGAAGAAGTGTATGTGTGTCACATTGGTATCACAGTATCTGTATATTTTAATTATATGTGCAAGACGAATTGCAAACGGATGCGTCCCTGCACATAGAAGTACGACTTCCGCGAATGCACTGACCAGACGGCAAGCTGCAGTGCGTGCCCGCGCTTTTCCTGACGGGTTCTTTAAGCGCACCTGCGTTTACGCGACAGAATATTTTTATCAGAAAAAAAAGAAAAGAAAAAAGAAGAAGATGAAGAAGATGAAGAAGAAAAAAAATCACAAATCTACCTACGTGACTACCGAGTCATTTTATAACACGCGTCAAAGTAAATTGAAAGTTGCATTTCCAAGTGGTGGAATGTATTTAAATTGTGTATTAAATTTCTAATAATTTTATACTAAACGTAGGTTCTCATAATAAACTTTTTAAATGTTTATGGAAATTTTTGAAGGATTGAAAATATAAATATTAATTTAGTTAATGAGAGAATTGTGTGAGACATTTTTTGATATAAGAAAGGTTACGTTGTTGTTAATTAATTTTAGAAATATTTATATTAAATTCTATGTAATATAAAAATATTATACTACACTATAATAATGTTTATACTATAAATTATATTATATATTTAAAAAATATTATACTATATTATAATAATATAATATTTAATTAAATATAAATAAATATAACAATTATAATATTTAAAAAATATTATACTGTACTATAATAATATTATATACTATAAATTAATTGTAATATATAATATATATATACTACAATTATATACTATAAAAAAATAATGTAAAATTTTTATTATAATATTTATTATATATAAAAAATATAATATAAATATAAAATAAAAAATATAATATAATATAGTATAACATAAAATTTTTATATTACACTATAAAATATTTACACAATAATCTAAAAATTAGTAAAAAAAAAAAATGTAATAATTATCAATCACCTGTAATAAAAAAATATCATAAAAATCATAAATTTAACTACACTGTTTTACACTACAACTATTTTTAAACTCACAAACCTTTTAGATTCACCCTAACACTTCCAAAGGTACCTGACAAAAATAAGGGGGGGAAAAAAATAACTAAAGTTTCAACTAAATTTCTAAGATCAAATGAGAAAGATGAAATCAAAAAATGGCTATGAACGAAACACCTGAGACGAAGAAGAAGAAGAAGAAGAAGAAGAAGAAGAAGAAGACAACAAACAAAACGAGTGCGTTTCGTTAAATACGCTCACGCTCACGCTCACGCTTTTGCGTTAGCGTTCGCGCATGCGTGCGTGCGTGAGATTCGTGGCCGTGTATCGGCGAACTCCCGCGAACGACGTTGGTTCAAGTGGATACAACCAACCAGTTTTAGACGAACGGCCACTACTAGTGGTGTCTCTCTCTCGGCAAAACGTCTTCTTCTTGATCCGTGATCCATCGATCCGTCCATCGATCCCCGCGCGATCTTTAATTTATTTTACAAACGATCAAGAGGAATAACGAAAAACAAAAGAAAAAAAAATAGATTAAACTAAACGAAAACGAACGAATATTGACGAATCACATCGGTGTTTTGTGCGCCATTTTCAACGATATCCAATTGGGATTTTTAGTTCCTTTCTCGCGAGGTGAGAACATTTTCTACGATTCACGGATCTATAATTAATCATCTGCAACAAGATCATATTATTGGTACATCATTTTTTATTAGTGGTTATTATTATAAATTCGTAATTGTTTAGAATTGTTTATTGTTTTACATTTAAGTGACTTCTATCTAACACGAAACAACACGGTAGAAAAAAAAGAACTCTGTTATTAATTACTTTTAATTATTTTTTCTTTTTATTGTTTTTTATTTTTTAATTATGCTAATTAATAATAATTCCTAAATTATTTTTTATTTTATTTTATTGATATATATATTTATTTTATTTATGTTTCTTCTTTATTAATGCAAATTAATAATAATTTCTAAATTATTTTTTATTTGATTTTATTTATTTTTCTTTTTTATTCATGCAAATTAATAATAATTTTTTTAAATTATTTTTTATTTTATTTTAATTAAATTATTATATTCATATAATTTTAAGATTGGCAAATTTGTCCATACAACCCAATTTCTATATTAACTAATATTACCCCCACCCTATTATTACAACAATTATTAATTAATATTAATTATACCCTTAGAAAATATTTTCTAATAATTTCAATTAAAATTTCAATATCTTTATTCAATGTATGTCGACTTTGGTTTGTCAATGCACACTGTATAATGATTAGTCTCTTCACAACCAAAAAAGTGCATCTTAGCAGTTGCTGCAAGTACTCATAAACAGTAGATACCATTATACCGCATGTGTCGTTATTTAACGCGTTATGGTCTTCTTTTAATTTTTTTTCTTTTACTTGTTTTTTTATATTTAAATTCAACGAAGCATATAACCGGTGTCTATACATCTGTTGATATACTACTAGTATAAATCTTTTTGTTCAAATTTTTACTTCATTAAAATAAATGTTACAAAATAATATAATAAAATAGAAAAAAAAAGTATCACATATATGGCAATTTCAACATGACGACGATAAGTATCAAACATTCTTGTTGGCATACGTAATCCAATGACCACCAGAACGACGATCCTTTTTCTTGAATAGGTGGAAGGTCAAATCTCACTCTTCACGATTTTATGGACGTTTCACCTATGTACGGACACGTTCTTCATAAAGTTTTCGCAATTATGAAAGTATACTCTTCGTCTAAACACTGAACTATCTGCATTTTTTTTTATTGTCATTAATTTTTTTTTTTATTCATACAAATATCAAATATGCAAATCACCACGAACATGAATATATAATATGAAAGTAATAGAAAATGAAAGTTTATTTGATTGGAATACTGGAACGGAAATGAATAAATGTGAACTTTAATTTAAAAGAGCGGGATAAATGGGACGTTTGGTTGAAGGACGAAACCAAGAGCAAAAATAGGCGTAACGCCAAAAAGCAGTTTGGTACGAGAAGCTTTGTGCGACTACTAATACTACGTAGGAACCCAAGAATAGAACTCAGATTCGCCGATTTGTATCTCATCTTCTTAGTAATTTTATTATACGACTTTACCAAATCCTAGATTTTTTTTATGTTTTTTTTTCTTCGCAATATACGAACGAATAATAATTCAATATTAATTACCATAAACATTCGAATTAAATTGTTTTTGAAAAATACTACACGAAAGTTTATCAGAAAAATTGCACAAACTTATATTTTATTTTGAATATATATATAACGAACAAACAAAAATTATAATAATAATAATAATAATATTATTCTATATTTTATATATTTTTTTTGCAATATACAAACGAATAATAATTAAATGTTAATCACTGTAAATATTCGAATTAATTCGAATAAAATTGCATTCGAAAAATATTACACGAAACTTTGTTATGAAAATTGCACACATTTAATATTTTATTTACGAACAAACAAAAATAATAATAATAATAATAATGATATATGACAAGTAGCATTTTTAAAGATTAAACAAATTTTACGACCATTTTTATTCGATAATCCAACGAACAACACAACTTAACACAACTATTTAAAATAGAGAAAATTTGAAATTAGTGTTAAGTGGGAGTGTTATATTTACGCGGATCAAACAAAAAGCTAAGATCGGTGGCTAACAGTTGTGTGTGGAGGAGGGTAAAATGGCGGCGCGAGAGAAGAAAGAAATAAAAAGGAGATGAGATAAGATTCCGGACGTCGGTTGGTCAGCAAACCTCGTCACCCACGTAATGTCATGTGTCCGACCTTATATATATGTTTATACAGGTAATACTCAATTTACAAATTACCGGTTTCAAGAATTCTTTTTATTTGACATAATATTATAATGTTATTAAATTCAAAAAAAAATATTAATTATACCAAACACAAATCATGGGGTTATTATATTGGGGTCTAAGAGAAATGTGAATTTTCTATTTTATGAGAAAGAAAAAATATAAAATAAATTAAACTAATACACTTAAGAATTATCTTTAAATTTTAATACTAATATTCAATAATTTTTGATTGATCTTTTAATTCTAAACAAAAACTATTTGTTAATATGCAAAAGAAAAGAACGTGTTAAAATTACTTTGAATCTACATCACAACGTTAGGATAAAATATATATCTAACTATTATTATCCTATCAAATGAGAATGAGCATAAATGAAAAAAGAACAAAAATCATACCATGTCATCTAGTCATTTAATGAAGTATTTATTCACTTAGAATATTTCTTTTCGGACCGAGTTTGTTGCGTATTTAGGAGGGGGAACCGAAATCGTGTTTTGACAGAGGTCGACAAACTAACCTTGGAATCTTCTAGGTTTTTTCCCTTAGGGCATCGAAGAAATTCGATATAAGAGCGAATACCTTGTTTTAAACTGAGAGAAGAGTGAAATTCGGTTTGTGTCGGTAACCAAATACAAACTCGTATTTCGAAAATTAAGTTCAAATTACATGTGTAAAATAATAACTTAAATGAATCGTATAATAATTATATTTATTAAATAAATATATAATTAAATATATTAAATAAACAAAAAAAATTAAAAAAATAAAAATAAAAAAGCCTTTTATTTCTTGCTTGATCTTAGTACAATTTCAATATCGATAACAATTTGCATGAAAAATTATTCGCAATTTCAAGTTTATTTTACTAATTTTAGTGCATTTTAAAAGAAAAAAAGGAAACAATAAAAAAAATATGGTTATACTTTGATTGTTTAAATGTTTAGTAAATATTTAATATAAGTAGTATAATTAATTCTATTTTCATTTAAGAAGTAATATAATTAAAAATATTAATATGATTCATAACACAATCGTGATATATTTAAATAATTATTAGATTTAAAATGAATGTAATATTATATATTGATTTAATTAGTTAGGAAATATATTAAATAATTATCTATAAATTTTAATACTAAATTTTAACATATTATATTATATATAATTAAATTTATTTATTTATTTATAGAAAAAAAATTTTAAAAACATTTATCTAATTAAAACTATTTAACAAACCCATTTAAACTCGTATAATAATTATAATTATTAAAGGGATATAAAAAGATAGATAATTAAATTGTATCTAATAAACAAATATCTAACAAACCATTAGGGTATTAGTTACATTTACTGTATTATTGCAAAACGTAGATAAATTTTACGATACTTGTTAATGAATGAATTTCAATTTTTGAATGATTAACAATTGAAATATTTTATCAAAGATATATTTACGTTAAAGAATGTAATACCAATCGAGACGATTATCAGTTGTGTCAGTTACAATATAAAAAGTATTAAATTAGACTAAACGAATGTAACGGTGTTAATTATCAATGTAAAATTCCTGTTACGTAGTCTCTCATGATCGTACACGTGTTCACTCGAACGTCAACCGAAATTCAATAAGCTTGATGATCACATGACTATAAGATCGTTCGCATTCCATGCAATTCTTCTTCGTGTTGCTATTATTTACATTTCCTTATTGGATAATCGTTTCCTGTAAATAAAACCTTTCAACTGAGGAAAAAACCAATTAACTAACCAACGTTACATAATTTTGTTTTTTAATTTTAATAGAAAGATATCACACGTTATTTATGATCTAAATTATTTCACAAAATGTAATTATTATTATTATTATTATTATTATTATTATTATTATTATTATTATTATATCACATTTATTTATAAATTCATTAAATTATTTCACGAAGTAAAATTATTATGAAATACACAAATAACAAATTGCATGATCGATGTTATAAAATATTATTTGATCTGTGCATAAATTATCGATATCGCGAAATTTATTTACGTTTTAGTTGTTTACAAATTTTCAAGGTAATGTTTAAACTTTTAAGTTTTTTCGTAAAAAGAAAAATATTGGTAGTATTTTTAGTTATGTATACACATATATGAGTCATTATATGTCATTTTAAAATTAACAAACGATGTGTGTTGCCAGAAAATCAATCGTAAAGTTAAAAAAATAATACGATAGAACATCTTAGATCTTATTGATGACAAAAACATTGGTTAAAAAAAGAAAAAAAAATCTTAAATAAAAATTGCAAATAATAATTGCAAAAATGGTAATGTTGGTATTATAATATGCTAGAACATCGTAGATTTTGTTGACAAAAACAAAATTACTTTCTAAACAACCCAATACTAAGAGATGGTATAAATGAAGATAATAAATTAGAATAAAAATTATGTAATATAGATAAATACCCCCTAATTTTAAAGATCGTTATGGAATCGTAATATTTTTTTTGGTGTTGCACCGAAAGTATTTTGGTTTTATTCTAACCATAAGTATTTTTCTTTTGACGAAGATTTACGAGTAGTTAACGAGTAGTTAACAAGAGTACGTGCATGAGTGCGTGTTCACAGTAGATCGTTAAAAACATTTTAATCGTCTTATAAAGTACCGTTAATAAAAAGAGAGTAGAAAATCTAGACTTAGTAAATATACTTCGTCATTTTGTGATCATTTGAAAGTACGATATGTTGCAAAAGGTTATCGTTGAAAATTTTTCTTTTTTTTTGTGAATCATCATCACTTTAGATGAAATTCCAATTTCAAATTGTTCCAATGACGTATATTGTACGTATGTATTACATATGAATTTTTTTAAATATATTTTAATACTCTATATAATGTGATTCTTAGAACGGAGGCGGGTGATAACTTTTTTTTAAGCAACAATAGAAAAAAAACATAAAGAAAAAAGTTATATGGCACAACAAATGTCAACCTTCTATGACCTTACTTTTCTTGAAACTGCATCGATGCACCCACTGATACCAAAAAAATATATAATAATAATAATAATAATATATTGGCAAATGATAAGATTAGAATATTTTTAACGAATTATTTTCTAACAATGTTAAATTGAAACAAACGTTTTAACAAATATGGTAAGCAGATGATGTCTCTTGGATTTATACGCCAATGTCAACTGTACGATGTAACCGCATTTAATAAGCACATCGTTAGCAACGAGTTACAATGTTGATGACATTGTGCATCGCGAATTCAAGGACTATGCATATCTTGTATGATGATCGAAATGACGATGACTGAGATTCTGTTTTATTTTTTTTATTTTATTTTTTTTTATTTTCTTTGACGTATTTGTTATTATAATTGTTTTTTCTTTTTATTCCCGATGTGTGCATTTAATAATTTTATTCTAAAATTAATTTATACAACGTACTTTTTGTTTTTCGTGGAAAAGTATAATAATTCATAAGATTTATGATTAGTTTCGGTATAAACGAGAATGCCAAATTACCTCTACATATCTCTCTCTCTCTCTCTCTCTAGATTTCTATTTTTAAATTAAGAATCTTAATGACAATCAAGATGAATAAAAGTGTACATCGTATGTGTAGGATTGCGAGATTGAAAAAAGAAAAAAAAACACACAATAGACATTTAAAATTCGTTATTACTATGCCATTCGTAATATCAACACCACCCAATTACCCAATTGGGTAACACCCAAAAAAAGAGTTGAAAGGTGTGCGAGGAGAACTTATGTGATTTTTATGGGATAACAACGAAATAGGAAAAGAAACTACGAAGTGGTATAGGTGATTAACCAAAAAAAAAAAAAAAAGAAATAAAAAAAAACGATAAAATCACGTGAAGGAATTTCGATAACGAGGTTCGATCGATGATTATTGCAAATTCCAGGTGAGGGGGAGGGTGTGTGTGTTTTTTTGTATAAAATGATTTGTGTAACAAAAACATAAAAAATAAAAAAGAAATCATTTGAGTGGTGAGATCGTAGGAACTCGTTCAAACGAAAACGATTCTTACATTAGTGGCCGATTCTCGGAAAGGCTCCTTGGCCCCTTGGCCCCATTCGCATTTGTGGTGGTAGTGGTGGTGATGGTGGTGGTGCCTCGGTTGGAATAAACAAGACGTTTGGCGTGTTTCTCTCAAAGAAATCATTTCCAGTCAACTAAATTCTCTTACACACATCGTTGCACCGATATATTTTATTTTTATGTGGGGAAGATCGATTACTCGAATTACATGTTTAAATTTAAACTAATAAGTTCATTACTATTAATGTGCTTCGAAACTATATATAAAAGTATTATATATATTATATATTATAAGTATTTTTATATCATATTAAATAAATATATATACTTTATATAAGATGTATTGGGGTGAACCAACAAATAAATTTTACAAAAACAATTATGCAATTAAAAATATTATGCAATTTATAACACAATTTATAACACAATAAATATGCACGAACTTTTGATTATCCCTAATATAAATAATTTATTTTTTAGGGTTATCATTATAAATTATAATTTATTATATTATATTATATTATTATTTTACATTATATTATATTTTTTATATTTATTATATATTACAAATTAGTATAAATAATAATTTATATTAGGGTTAATATAAAATATAGGAAAATTAATAGAAAAATAATAAGAATTTTAATATAGTTATTCGAATCACGTATTTCTATGTAAATGCAACTATTAATTAAATAAAACAACTGTAATAATAATAATATTAATTTAAAAACTCGATCTTTGACTAATGTAAAAATGTTTTTTTTTGTTTTCAAAAATTTAATTGACAATTATTTAAAAAAATAGTTCGTGTCACGAAGTGTAACTAACATTAGATTGTATGTTGAATATTTGAATACTTTAATAATGAAAATATGAAATAAAAAGTCCAATTCTCTCAGTTACACCATAAATAATTATATACGAATACTTGCAAATTTATTTAAAGATAAAAGAAAAGAAGAGAAAAGAAAAAGAAAGGAAAAAAAAATGTTATCACAACCCACGCGAACGTCGATGTCCTGCACCAAGGAGCACGACGACGACTACGACGTGTTATCGATAAACCGGCTCTGAACTCAAAAGTTTCTGCAGTACCACACCCGTAGATCCAATTCCTATGCATTTATCGTGTTTTGAATAAATGCAAACTTCTATAAATAGATAGTGGCCCTTTCTATGGCCGAGAACATAATATCAAACTATAAAATATCAAAATGGTATATTATCTAACTAAGATCATTTCAATCATTGATCATCAATTAAAAGTATATCAATTTTTAATGAAACATTCATTCAAATTGTTACTAATATTATTACAATAAATATGATAATATATTAAAATCCAATGGATTATTATTATTATTATGATTATTATTATTATTATTATAACGATTATTTGAATAAACGTAATTATATTATATAATATTATAATAATATATAATATAATGTGTATTAAATATATATACGATATAATAATATATTAATTAATATATATTAAATTAATGGAAAATATATTTATTAAATATTAAATAATAATATATAATATATAATATTTAATAAATATATATTTTAAATATATTTTTATATATTTTATTAGATTTAAAAATTTATTAATTTAAATTTTTATTATATATATATATATATATATATATATATATATATATATATAATAAAAATTTAAATTAATATATATATATATATATATATTAAAATATATATTTATTAAATTATATTTATATTTAAAATTTTTTTAATAAATATATTTTTATAATATATTTATATAATAATATATAATATAATGTATATTGTATATAAACGATATAATAATATATTAATTAATATGTATTAAATTATTGGAAAATATATTTATTAAATAATAATATATAATATTTAATAAATATATTTTTAATATATATATTTATAAGCATTAATTAATATTTTTAATTTAAATGGATATAAAATGAATGAAAAATAAATGAATAAAATATTAATTATTTAGGTATCGTGAGGTAGGGCTACGAGGAACGCAATGTCAACGGCTGTAAGGGAGAGAACTAGCACTCACACCAGCAGAAAAATTGTGAGTCATGGTGGTCCTATATCTAACCAAAGCCACAGCTCAGTCACGGCCGGTAGCCTCGAAAATAATTTAGGTAAATATATTTTCAACGTATATGTACACACACACATACACACCTATCAATATAATTTTATTTATAAGATTTTTGATATATAGCATTAAGATCTTTATTGTCTGTCTTGATGTTTTACTCTTATTTAAACCACCACTATATACTACCACCATCATCATCATCATCGTCATCGTCATCTTTGTCATCGTCGTCATCCGCCTTTCTAATCTCGTAGCATTAGTGTTGGGTACCCAATAATAGCAACGCTCGACATTTTATTCTCGTCTCGTTTACTTTTGTCATCCCACATGATTTTTCCTTTCTTCTTCGTTTTAATTCCTTAGAAAATAATATTTAATCAATCCTAATGCACTTCTTCGTTTCACAAGCAATAATCTTTTCATTAATGTTAATAAATATATGTATACAATATTAGTCATTTGAAACAAAACAAAGAATAGTATCATTTATATTTTTTATTTTTATAAAAATTATACGAAGAACATTAACCCCTTAAGTAGCAATGATTTTGAAAAAAAAAAACGGCCAGAAAAAATCTTTTTTTTTTGCATAAAGACATAGTTTAGAACATTGTTTTGACAAAAAAAAAATTTTTTTAAAATACAGAAATAATCAATATTTCTATGTTAATTTTGGATTTTATTCCACATTACAGAGAAGAGCCGAATATTGCAATGTTACACGTACATCGACTTTTTAATCTTGCTTTTCGAATTACTATTTCGGAAAAAAACATTTTTCGAAAAAAAAAGACGATTCTTTTTCTTTGCTTTCACATTATTATTTTCCATTTTCTATTATATTTAGGTGTAAAAAATCATAGAAATATAAAATAATACGCCGCTCGAGTTAACTCGAGCGTGCGGAAATCGGCCGTTTTAGTGCGCTCGAGTTAACTCGAACGTGCTGCTTAAGGAGTTAATATTTCTATCTATAAAACAAATTTAAATAATTGTTAACCCATTCTTTTTACATGAATATATTTATATTTGTTTTAAATAAAAATTAACTGTAGATTAACCCTTTACACTCCGCACGACTTTCGACGCTGGGTAGCAGCAGCAACTCCGCGTGACTTCGCGGCAGAAACGGCACATTTACAGACCCTCGTATTATTTAGTATAACTTTGGAACCAAATAACGGATTTTAATGATATCGGACTTATATTAATCTGTAGACATCAAGGAACATATTTACTTAAAGAACTTTTACCAAAAGAACTTATTTACCAAGAGAATGTATGTGTGTAATAACGTTGCAATTGAAAAAAAGCGAGCGCGTTCTATTGTATTTGAAATGTGACACTATTTGATAATATTTCTTTGTACATTATAAATCGCACTATAAAATGCGAGATATGCTCCTATAAAAACCTTTCTTTTACAAATTCTTCTTATCGCTCTTCTCAAGTTTCGCTAAAAAGTTCTCGGACCGTCGTTAGCACGCGTCTCGCATTCTCTTAGAACACAAAACCCGCTAACATTTTTTTTATATATCTTTGTTATTTTACAATATTTTGATTCGATGTCTTGTGCTATTTTAAGAAAAAACATCAGGGAAACATGCATGTTTCAAAAAGCTGTGCTGAAATAACTTAATTCCCCGTAATCACTAATAAACTTTAATATCTCATACATTGAGACATCGGAGTGATAGGCTAGAATCACGATGTCTCATACGTTAAGACAGCGGAGTGCAAAGGTTTAATATTTAATTTTTCTTCTTGTAACGAAATATTATTTTAATGAATTTAATATCAAGTTCGAAAAAGTTTTCATACGTTTCTCGTAAATTAATCCAATTTCTCTATCTCTGTCTCTCTGTCTCTCTCTCTCTCTCTCTCTCTCTCTCTCTCTGTCTGTCTTTCGTTGCATATTAATGTGACACTTTTCGAACAATTTCAGATGCACTTCTCGAGGATCTTCAAACTAGCGTCTCGAGAAGTGCCACTCCAAGTCGAAGTGGAAGAGCACTCTCGCCTCAAGTCGAATATCGTGTGGCTGCAAATCCAACTAGAGTGGTCACCGAAGGCAGGTGAGAATTATATTCACATTAAATAATTATACTAACGTCTTTCTTCCACTTCTCACCCCCTTCACCCACAAAATGCATTGGAATTTGATATCGACGATAACAAAAATATTCACATCTCAAAAAATTCTAAATAACTTTTGAAAAATAAAATAACACATTTGTTCAATAAATTAAATTCAATTAAAAATTATTTCTATACATTTAATGCATGTCCATCTTGTAGTTCATATTTACAATTATATATATATACGTTTCAAATGTAAAATTTGTACCATTTTTAAAAACATGAAACGCATTGAACGATGTAAAAGTGAAAAATAAAAAATATTTATAATAAACATATAGAATTTTGTATAATAAATAATAAAAAATAATATAACGGATTCTTTTAATCGAATAAACCAAAATAATTTTCAGAACTGTATCACCAACACGAACTACTACAACAACCACGGAAAAATATGTGAGTACGGGTCCTAGTGGTGCACCAAGTGGTATACCAGGTTTAGAACTTCTCGATGCAGAACTTCAAAATGTAAGAACATGTAATACATTACAATCAATAATAGTGTTTATCACGTTTGTAAGATCGATTAGGTGTTAAATTATCACACAAAAAAATATAATCCTTAGCCTTCTTCAAGAAATTCTCGTGTAATGATAATTCATTCTAGAACTGAAACATCTCATTATTACGAAATTATATTCAAAGTCTGTAATGTTGGCAGCAAATAAGAAAAAAAAAATCATGAAAGAACAGATAGCAGAAAATATTTATCGCGTACTGTAATTACAAGTTAACGCACGAGTATATGAATATTATTTTTCATTTCCATTAAAAAAAAAACCTAATCGCAATAGCGTGAGATAAAGCAAATCGAAAATTATTGAATCTATATATACATATATATATTAAAACGTGACAACCTATAATTAAATAAAGAAAACAAATGATACGATCATCGACGTATTTTCGCGAAGATAATATTTTTCATCTTCGTGGTATTTTTTTTTACCGTTTATGCATATGCTAATAAAAAAGAAAAGAAAGAAAACAACATCGCTAAAAGCAAATAAGTTAATTATTTTATTGCAATAAAAATGGTACTTTAAATCTAAACTGCACCCATTCTTTCAACAACACTTAAAAGTGTGTTACGACAATATTGATTATGGTATTTAAAAGAAATTATTTTATATAATATCAAATTTATAATTAATTATTAATTATATTTTATAATATATTTAAAATATAAAATATATATAAATTTATATTAATATATTATTTTATTATTTTATTTATTATTTTATTATTTATATTAATATATTAAATTAATATGTTAATATATTATTTATATTATAAAATTATATAAATATATATAATATATATAATAATATAATATATTTTATATATATTTATATATATTATTTTATAAATTTTAAATTTTAAATTTTAAAATTTATATATAACAAAATTATTATTAATACATTTCAGATATGTTAAAGTAACGTTTAAATATTGAAATAAATAATTTTAATAAAAGGAAAGGAATTTTAGAAATAATTTTAATAAAATAATTAATAAATAATTTAAATAAAAAAATCTTAAAAAAAAAAAAGGAAATTCAGAATTACATCGTAAATGAAATAAAAGAAAAATGTGCCCCATTTTCGCAACACCTAAAACGGTGAGAATATAATCTATGTTGTTGTTCGATTTCTCTTATGCAAAAGAATATTCTCTTTTGAATCTTTTAATCAACGATTACCACTTGGAAACGCGTCACTTTATGATTTTATGTTACGGATAATAGACACGGAAGATTACGTTTGCCGATCTCGGTGCGTTTGCCTTCGAGCAACATGTCGATGAAATCTCTACGTGAATAAGTACTTATATATACTAGTGTATGTATATGTATATAAGTACATCGACATGTACTTTAATGCGATTTCCTTGGTTAGAAAACGTTATACTAGAGTGATATCACGCCTATACTTGAAACTAAAAGATAATCTCAGCTCCTGCGGCCTCCGATCTAACTTTCAACTAAAATAAATCAACCTTACGTGTAATTTGCTCGCGCGAACGTTACGTTCTAACACAGCCATGAGCGAGACACGATTTCTTCTTCCTTTCAAAAAAAAAAAAAAATAAAAAAAATAAAAAAATAAAAAACAAGCCTAAGGGGAAAATAATATACCAGAAATTTGGTATATCTTTTATCACGCGAAACAAAAATATTTTGTAATATAAAAATATATAAAAAAATTTTAATTTATTTTTAAAACTATTAATTTACTTATTTAAAAATTAAATATTTTGTAAAATATAAAAATATCAAAAATTATTTTATCTTTATAAGATATAAACCCACGATGATTGTTTTAACTCCATTCGTTTCTTATCTCATGTTACTAATTTACTTTTCTTTTTTTAATAATTTTTATTTTATTTTATTTTTTTAATTTGCCAATCGCAAATACGATTTCCACGAATACAATATTAAAATATACACTACGAATAACTGAAACATGCATGATACAGTTTTACTCGATTTGCGTAACGTTTTATTATAATTGTACCTATATAAGCTTGAATAGAAATCATTGATGATTGAGCAATTGGAAATGATTCGCGAGTATATTTAAACGATCGGAATAATATGTTATAAGATTATACGAAGAATGAATTACAAAATGATATTACAAAAAAGTTTCACGTTAATGTGTACCCCCGTACTCGTATAAAACGTACCCCATCGATTCGTTAAATCAAATTCCATAATATACTTTTTAAATAACGTGATATCGATACGCCAACGTCAATTACGATAGATACTCTTAATCAGAGTCATATAAGGAAAGTCGATGTATTCAAAGTACAACCCACGTGTTGGCATTAATTCAATCTAATTTCACGTTCGTAGAATCTAACAAGAAAAAAAAATTAACACAATTTTATACATATATATACATTCTTAAACTATTACTCGAACAAAATGAATGAAAAATTCATATGTTCATCATCCTTCGAATAAATAATTTAAATATTATGAATCATTTAACGCACAACAACAAAAAATCAAATCATTTTTATTTATAACTCATAAAACTTTTAATTAGATGAATTTACACATAATAAACTTCAATGTTATATACAGACAAAAGAATAATATTTAAATTATTATAATTCTATACGTAAATAAAAATGTGTCTGAGCATTCAATGATTAAATTAAATTCGAATGATAACTAAAATTAAAAAGTTAGTAATTATTCATTGTGTTTTTTTTTGTATTTTTTTTTAGGTTCAACCGGGACAAAGTAAAACCGTTGCTTATAAACAGGTATCCTACCAATATAACAAAAGCATCGATGGAAAACCAGTTGGTAAGTTATACACGTATTATTTGTAAAATTGCATCATAACTATTACTACGCATCGTATTAACAATTTATTCTATCTCGTAAACTATTGACATTTCGACTTCACTCAATACTTTTTAACGCAGAATAAAAAAAGGAATCGAATAGTGTAAAAAAAAATATAAGGTTCCATTTAAAAAAAAAAGGGCGACTGTATCTAGCGGGTGCATCTATGCATTTTCAAAAAAAGTAAAGTCATAGAAAGTTGACATTTGTTGTGCCATATAACTTTTTCCTTTATGATTTTTTTCTATTGATACTTAAAAAAAAGTTATTACCCGCCTCCGTTCCAAGAATCACCCTGTATATAATATATAATTAATAAATATATTTAATTAATAATAATAATAATAATAATAATAATAATAATAATAATAATAATAAAATATATATATATATTCAATTAATAATATAATTAATATATAATTAATAAATATATTTAAATAATTAATAAAAAATGTTATATTTTATATTTAAATATAAAATAAATATTAAATTATAATATATCATTAACATAAAATATTAAAATATAATTTTATTATTAATATAAATAATTAATAAAATTTATAATAATATAAATATTTAAGAAGATAATACCAATAGACCAAATTGATTAGACTCAAGTGTTTAATTGCAAACGAAACTTCTGGGTTTCAGTTAACACTAAACATACCATAACGGGTCAAATGACCCATTTTGAACTTTTGCATTGAAAATGCACGTATAATTTTATTGCGTTTGCACATTTGACTTCATGACTTTTTCTAAGTAATTAATGTACAGTTATAAAAATTTTTTTGTTTTGTTTTGTTTTGTTTATTCTGAGTAATCCTTGTTGTATACCGATATCTACCACAACGGGTCATTTGACCCGGAGAGAATTTTTTTGTTTTATGAGATTATCGAGTCATATTTGTAGTCAGTAAGTTGCACATTCTTCCAAAGACTGTTGCGTAAAGTAGTTCAACGAAAATAGCTCAGAATAATTTCAAGAAAATATCAAATTTTAGATTGAAAATAGCTTATTGAAAATAGCAATACATGCCTAACAAGCCGGATAAATTTGGAATCAAATTTTGGTTAGCATCGGACGTCGATAGCAAATACGTCATAAATGCACTTCCATATCTTGGAAAAGATGAATATAGGCCCCCTTCAGTACCACTCTCTGAATATGTTGTACTCAAACTCATTGAGCCATTTACGGGTTGCGGAAGAACTGTGACCACAGACAACTTCTTTACAAGCAAATCCCTAGCAACACAACTCCTAGCCAAAAAAACTACGTTAGTTGGAACTATTCGGTCAAATAAAAGAGAATTACCACTAATTGCGAAGCAAAAGAAAGATGATATGGAACGATTTTCATCGAAAATGTTTACAACAGATAATTGTACTCTTACAATCTATAAAAGTAAGCCAACAAAAAAAGTACTTTTACTTAGTTCTAAACATAAATTCGTTAAAGCAGAAAACAGTGATAAACGTTTACCTGAAACTGTTTCATATTACAATAAAACCAAATTTGGTGTAGACATGACCGATCAAATGGCGAGGAAATTTACTACAAAATCTAAGTCTTGCAGATGGCCTCTCCAAGTTTTTTTCAATATCCTTGATTTAGCTGGCATAAATGCCTGGATTTTGTACAAGCAAACGACAGGAGAAAATATCTCGAGACAAGATTTTTTACTCAAGCTAGCAGAAGAACTTGGCGCCGATTTTCGAGAAGCCCGTGAACAACCAAAACAAGAAACAAATACGAAAGGATCGTTGCCTAAGTCTACTACAGATGCTTATAAACGTATGAGATGTCAAATAGGATACTGTAAAGAAAATAAAACCAACAAAATTTGCTCTAAATGTAAAAAATATGTTTGCGGAAAATGTACAATGGACACACTTATATGTAAAAAATGCGATGAACTATGAATTAAAAATTTTTATTTTTTGCTTTTGTAATAGAAATGCTCAACATACTATTTTGTTTAATTATAATAAATTTAATTTATATTTTTATTTCCTTCCTAACATCCATATTTCATACATTCAAGCATGAAACATAAAATCGGGTCATTTGACCCGCTATGGTAGAAATAGGTATATATTAAGTCTTGGTATGATTAGTGTTAAGACTTAAGATTCTTGGTAGAAACTGACCATACATGTGTGTATATATGTGTGTGCTCGCGAGCGCGTTTTAAACGATGTAGAATGAAGGAAGGAAAGAAGGAGGGAAGAAAGGGGGACCTGGTTGTCTCTCGTGTCGCTCCTTTTAAGGTGTGCAACGGCCTTGCAGGTATACGGTTAATTGACAATGAATACGATAAAATGAAAAAAAAGATTCTACGATTACGATTTAACGCGATATAAGATAAGGAAAATATTTGATAATGTACACATATATATATAAATCTCATTTGGAAAAACTTTCTTCCTTCCGTTTTTTTATTTTCGTTAATATTTTGTTAAATAATTTATAATAAAAAGAAATAAAATAAAATAAAATAAAAATTAAGTGTACAAATGTAATGTTGTATCGTGCTACGAAATAAAATATTAATAACTTATATTAATAAATAAACTAAATAAATTATTAATAATTTATATTATTCAATATTATAATAAATTATAAATTAAAATAATAATATTTAATTTCTACAATTTGTAACGAGTAAAACTTTCAAATAATAAATTAAAATAGTAAATATAATAAATTTGTACTAATAAATAGTACTGAAACAATAAATAATTAACTGCAATATAAATTGAAATAAACACGTGTGATATCTAACGTCTCAATAACACAGTGTTATTTATATATTTTTTTATATTTTTTTTTTTGCATAAAACACAAGATCGCAAATAAACGATAAAAATAAAAACGTGTTGTTAAAGTAGAATGACATTTTTCACGAAGTGATTCGGTTGAATCGAGATAACTGGAGATCACTTGGCGTTTCCCTTGCAATAACGCTTACATGTATACGATACCCAAGCCTATCCATATTAGGATCGCGTATAGCTGAACGCTGACCCAATTTTTCCATGGCTCCTTCTCCACCTCCTCCTCCTCCACCTCCTCCTCGTTTGAAAGAAAGAAAGAAAGACAGAAAGAAAGAAAGAGAAAATGATGACCGTGAGAGAGAAGTGGCCTGTTGAGTTATGGAAGGTTATGCTTACCAAATAAGCATTTTATAAATTTTTAATGTCTCGATTTTGAGAAACGTTCATGTAATTTCAATTTTCAGACTCATGGGCAATGGCAGATAACGCGATAATGAACAACGTTACACCGATGATGTAAGTTTAATCATTATATGACATAAGGAGAATAATATTCCATAAAAATACAAAATATACATCAAAATATTTACAGTGATAATATTCATGAGACTACATACGAAGAGAACAAAACTCAAACGCGACATCGTAGTCCTGAACCTGTAGTTAAAAAATCTACGGTTAACAGAGAGCTAGTAAGTATTGTAATCATATAAAAGTAAACAATTTGTTCACAATATTTTACATTTTTAATATTCTAGGTATTTTCCGATACTTCGGCATCTCGTACTATGCAAACATCACCTCCTCCTGGAACTCAATATCGAGATGTAAAATATATACACGATTCATCTAGTATGTAAATCTTAAAAAATACAATTTATTCTCATAGTTAATAATACTAATAATAAAAATGATTAGAAACGTTCCAACAATTGAGAAAAGTGATGATTAACATCTGAGACCTTTCTTTATTACTAAAGTACAAAAAAAAAGATCAACTATAACGATCTAAAAGATATAAAAACTCAATTGGCAATTAAGTCAAACGATTCAAAAAAAGACAAGAAAGAAAAAAAGTAAATTAAAAGCTTAATGTTAGATGAGGTTCATTCTTCATTCATTCTTTAATAATCTTGGCGCAAATTTGAGGTAATAATCGTTTAATATCTTAGGTTATCAGACCGAACCACGTCCCATTCAAAGTACGGTAACTACCGTGCACGCGAATACCGGCCAAGAATACGGAAACGTGGAATACGTCCCAGTACCGTCGCCAACACCAGCGATACCGATCAACTTGGCACCCGGTCCCAATACGAAAGTAACGACAACCATAAAAACGTACACCTACGAGTTGCCAGGAGCACCAGAGACGTATCTACCGGGTGGCACTTTGCCAGGAGGGGCAGTACTTCCAGGAGATCAGACTATTACCTATACTCTGCCCAGAACTGGTACTTCAACCACAGACAAAACGGTCACCTATCAGACTGTAACCGAGAATATACCGGGTGATTCGGGTAGTCCGATTAAATACAGTAGCCCACCGCCTATAGAAGTGACCAAAAAGTCAACAGCACTTCATAAGGAAACTAAATTTTATCGTGAAGATCATCATGGTTTGCCACCTTCTTCAGGTGGTACACCTCCACAGAATTATCATCCAGGTTCACCACCAGTACCACTACCTCAGACAAATATCGATTCTAGAACGACTGTTACTAGAAATGAGAAATATTATCACGTGGATGGTAATTTTCCTAATGGACAAGGCCCCCCATCGTCTGATAGACCAGATTATCCTGGCAATACTACTATTGTTTATCAAAATCAACCGCCTGTAATAAATGAAACTCACATGACAACGATAAATCGAATCGAGGAACACTATCCGAGCAGACCACCTTCCGCTGGACGACATCCAACGCCAGATAAACCAGGAACTCCAACAAGAACGAACTATTATCCGGTACAATCTCAAGGAACTCCACCTGGTAGCACTACAGTTTATAAATTTTCCAATACTACAACGACAATACCTCCAAATAAAAATCCCGAAGATCACGAGGTACTTCTGCCTAAGCCTTTCCCAACAGGAGGTGTACAAGTTTATCCTGTTAATGCTAAACCTTCAGGACCTAGCACCGATCAGCAGGGACCACCAGCAAGACTCGAAGATCTTATGGCATCGTTTTCTGATTCTGAGGTAACGTATTAAATCAAATACGTTATACGAATTAATAGGAAATTGATTGATATTTATTATTATTAATTTGATACTATATAGCATGAGGTATTGGAAAACATCGAAAAGAAAGAAAAAGAACAACAAAAGAAAGACTCACCGGCCGTAAAGAAGGAAGTTGATTTTCTGCCTCATACTCCTCCTAAGGTGAAGAGCAAGAATGTTGCTGGACCTCCAGTATACTACCCTCCTGGTTCAGCTGAGTTTACTAAGAAAGAAGAATATGGTGCAGCTATGTCACAATCTAGTGTAAGTATCATTCTCCTGATGAATTTCGTAATACAATTATATTACAATACTTTTTAACTTTATTTTTTTTTAATTTCTTAGGGAGGATGGCAAAAAGGAAGTGCAAAATACGAATATGAAGCATCTAGCAAAAGTAAAAGTAAATCTTCCAGTGGGGCAGCAGTTGTACCAGTTTGCTTACCACTCTGTTGTGCCTTACCATGTGTGATTATGTAATTTAGTTGAAAAATAACTGTATTGGTAAGATATGTTAACAAAACAAAAGAGATAAAATATCATTATCTACGTCTTCCACTATATGTCCAAATATCAAGTCAAGGCTTTATGGTATATAATTAAGTAGATTATATTTTGTTCTTCTTGCCAATATTTTTAATATCTAATAATATTAATAGGAATAATATACATTGGCAATTCAATAGTTAATTAATAGATTCTATGATTATATTTGTATTGAGAAATGATATCTGATTCTCTCTCTTAACACTATACCGTCCGAAGACACTACATTGATGTCATATGAAAACTATTAGACAAATGTCGGTGTTAGACGAATGAAACTTGGTCAAAGTGTTAATATACAAGTATATTTTCATCCGTCATTAGATAATCATAAATTATTTATTTCTATTTCCATTATATAGATATACTGTCATTAATAATTATAAGTCTCTTATACTTTCTTACACAATATCATATTTGATATAATAATATATAAAATATAAAATATTGACTTTAGTATATAGCTGATTATTGACTACATATGTTCATTGATTTTAATCTTTGTACAAATTGTTTGCTTAAAACAAGTTTAATACGCTCTCTTTGTGTTACTTCAAAAAAGTAACATATAATATTATCTATATATAAAGAAATTAGATTTGAATCTATGATTATGATCTTAAAAAACACGCACATACATATGATTTGTACTACTGTAAAGCAATCATCACAAAGGACAAATAAAATATATGGGTTGACGTATACGTAAGGAAATCATATCATAAAATCAATTTTGTGGGCTTAACTAATTTTTATAATTCATATAATTTAGATTTGTAGAATCTCATTCTATATTTTTAACAATTAATACGTAAGAAACATTTTAACCATAGTGCAATGCCGTGAATTATGGTGCTATAATAATTTTATTTTACGTAATGTTATTACACATTACGTCTATAGATAAAATATTGATAAACAGTGCAAAATAATAAATATAATCGCAACTCATTATTGTATATAAAAATAAAACTGTGCCATGTTTTGCATGCGTTCTGTGTATAGTAATAATAAATTGCACTTTAATAAATTACATGTTGTTTCTAAAATATCATATAATCATTTTTCCTTTTATATTGTAATTGTATAAGCTTATATTGATAATTCTCATAATCCATTTCATAATATTTTATATTCATTTTAATAAAAATATACAGCGTAAACGGTAGCTACGCAGAATATTGTATCCTGCAAAAATGTCGTATAAATTTTCTTGAATGTTTAATAAATATCTAACAAGATTTTGGCAATTCTTACATTTACAAAACTGTCGAAAGCATATGCATCTGCTTCAGTGTCCCATATACATCTCGTTCCCATTTTAATACCAGCCCCATGTTGTTCCCCCAAGACCACATTTACGACATACTTATAACGCTTAAATTGTAATTCTATAATAAAATAAACAAAAACAAAAAACAGATACCTATTTTCTATCAAATTTGTATAAAGACTAATAAAATTCATAGGAAACCTATCTCACACCTTTAATTTTTACTTTAAGTATATCCGCTATGTTTTTAGTCCATTGAACTGCATCCTGTGCATTGTATGTCTTTGTTGATAGTTGATCAAACAATACATTATGTATCACTTCTTTAGCACTTAAAGGCTTAAACCTTGACAGGCAACAAATAACAGAAAATAACACAAATATAATATACATATTACCTGTGAATAGAAATTGTTTACGTAGGTTATAATATGCAATGTCAAATAAATTTGCTTAGGATGACATAACCTAATTTGGAAAATTAACATTCGAGTAAGATTATGAAGAAAAGTATTTTTTATGACATCTTATAAAAAATAGAAAAATACTTTTAAGAATATATATTACTTATCATAAAGATGGGGACGAATTCGATATACTGGTTCCGACGAGTCATTATCACCATCTAATACTTCCAAATTCAAATTCCTGCGATATTCTGCATTGTCAGCTAATTGGTTATTTTCATGATTTTCCAAAACATTGGTTTTTTCCATTTGCAATAATTAATTAATATTAACAAAATAAAATCACTTCTTTTATCACTACTTACGGAAAAACGTAACACTGCAAATTGTTTGTAAGCACGGTGTGTTGTTATGACGACGATGGTGGCGCTGCGATCGCTGCGCGCGTAATTTCAAATGGAACGATGAGCGATTGAATTCGCAAAACTAAAAATAAATAAAATTGATAATATTTATTATTGAACACTCATAAAAATTCTTCTCATTTATATATGCCAAATCTAATTATTAAAGAAATTTATTTTAAATGTAAAAAGTTAAGCATTAATCAAGTGATTCTGATAATAACAATTTCCAAAAGTCAAGTTAATCTTATTGGCTTTAAATATAAACGATGAAGTAATATAAATTACGAGAATAGACGTTTTTTATTTGATAATAGATAATTGGAATGTCAAAAATTTAATTTAGTATAGCATGATAATAGTTCTTTATTCCGAGTATATATCTCTCGTCGTTAATTGTAGTAGTAACATATTATCAGCAAAAATATACAGTCACTATAACATTTACTTTCTCTTTCTACAATCCTTTTTACATCAAGAAAGTATCTTCTTAATCTTATATCTTGAATCATATTACGTCAATGCATTGAACCCTTACGAACTAAATAATAAAGCAAGTTGATAAATGCCATAATTTGTTGTGATTTAATACATTTAACGTAATATTTTGTAATCCGTTTTTCGAACGAAGTACGATCGATAGTAATGAAACATAAGTCGTCAAGGTCTTAGAAATTAAAAGAAATACAATTCTGACCATTGGTCGACAAACGTACGAGCAGTGAACTAGTACCAAAGTACGTTATGGCCCAGTTTCACTATTAAAAAAATAAAATTTCACGTATCATTTATCTTTTCGCGTAAACCCTAACAAGGCTTACAACAACAAACAGTAAAATTTTCATCATCGATTATGCGATATTGATAATTTTTATAACTGGTAAAATCGATGTCACGCATCTCAGCCGCGTGATCGTAAATCTTCTTAACAACCGGAGGAAAACTTGGTACATTTGCAGCGGCTGCTATTTCGTCATAATATGCCCATTGTTTTTCCTTGAGTTTTGTGATATATCTTAACTGTTAAGAAAAAAAGAAAATATTTGCACTAGTTTAAAACAAATGTTAGATTGAATAATTAATAAGATAAATAATCTTACAGGAACTCCTTCTTGCAATAAAGCATTCTTTTCTCTTTCGAAATCTTCCAACATTTCTTTGGAAGATGGTAACTTTACACGACCCTCCAAAATTCCAACAATATATTGAGCTTGGATGTGAAACATTGGAAAGGGAATGACTAATGAAGGAATCCCCATGAAAAATAAATTAGGCATGGTAATGTGTACCAAATGTTTATAAATAGGTTCAACATGATTATCGTCAGTACGTAACTCAACTTTAGATGACATAAAGGGATACGTAAACTTATAACCTGAAACAATAAAAATTCATATAAACAAAATAGAAATATTCGATAAGAAATGTAATTGTAATCATTTAAAATTTATTATTACCAGTGCAATATATGAACATGTCTATTTTGGCAGTAGTTCCATCGAGAAAAGTAAAAGTATTTCCTTGAATTGATTGAATTCCTGGTTTTTGAGTAACAATTTTTGCTAATTTTGATTCTATCGGTTTCGGTAAGTTGTGGCTTAAATAAATCTAATTACAATGAAAAATAATAAATAATATTTTTATAAATATGAAATTAATCTAATATGAAAAATAAAAATCAATTTTCTACCTGTTCAGCATATTGCGATATTTCAAGAGCAATATCAATTCCTGACCATGATGCACCTAAGATGCATACCTTTTTCCCGGTATAGACTTCAGGTACACGATATTGATGACTGTGAATACACGAACCGTGAAAACTTTCGATTCCGGGAATATACGGAACATGGCCGACCGTATAATGACCGTTGCATAAAAAAACGACGTCAAACGTCTTAACGCTCTCGACTTTGTTTTCCAAATCTTCATACTTGATGACCCAGATCGTTTGACCATTCTTTAACGTTTCCGGTTCTACGTGTTTAACCACGGTATTTAACTAAAATGAAAAACCAATTACTCGGCACTAAAAAAAAATAATTATATATAAATTAGATTAAATGCATTTTTTGTTTTTTGTTCATTGAATCTTTTGAATTATTTATTAACTTGAGATGGTTTTTTTCTTTTTTCATTTAACATTCCTATTCTCACAAGTACCTTTATGTGGGAATAGAGATTAAAATGTTCTGCGTAATCCCATAAATATTGACGTATCATTTCATGATGAGCGTATGACGGACCGTTCAGATCTTTCATTGGAAAATCTGGTATCTGCATAATCTCCTTAGGAAGGTTTGTCCTATGACAAAAATATTTCAAATTTTCTTATCGATCCCATTTTTTTCTTTTTCTTTTCCATTCCTTTATTTTATATATCTTCAATTCTACTCTAAGAACTAAAATCCCTATCGTTATAACTGCTTATCTTTCAAAAGGAAGCGCGTGCTTTTATAATTAAATCGATAACGGTAATAATCCTTATCACATATAGTCATGTATCTTCTATTTTCCGGAATAATATATTATAATGATCTCGTTAATGAGTCGAGAAGTGTATCATATGTCAATGAAGTTTATCACACTTTCCTCGTAATCTTTGAACAACCGTCTCAAGATGCCTATATATCTGTTAATGTAAGAAAGCGGGAACTTATCAAATGATCTTTTTAAATTAAGAAAAAAAAATGATGATAATTGAACGAACAGTTACTATCAAGTAAGATAGTCGTCTTTACTGGCATTTTGAAAAGGACAAACTCTTTACAAGAAAATAAAATAATTTTTTTAAAGACGAAAAATTTCAAGACTCGCAAAATATAAAATACTTTCATATAAAATACAAAGTTAAAAATATATAAATATAAATAAAAAAATATATAATTTTATAATATACAATGATTAATAAAATATTATTTATAAATCAAACCTAAGATTCTTGTACATGCTGCTATGCACTGGTAATCCATGTTTATCGAGATCAGTTTCATCTGTATAAACCCATGTTCCACCCACTTGATCAGTTTGCTCAAAAAGGGTTAAACTATAATTATCAGGTTTTGATGATAAATGACGAGCTACGACCAAACCGGCAACACCACCACCGATGATTGCGACTCTTGTTTTACTGCTCGGCATATTTTCTCCTATTGTATTATATATACATTTTATTTATTATCAATTATTCAAAAGATATTTAAATGATAATAATATTATAATAAAAAATTGAATAATTTCACGTACACTTAATTAACTCGTTGATATTTTTACCTACTAAACGTGATGATATTTTTGAAAATGACGATGATCAAAGAGATCGATTAAAATAAAATGTTAAATTCAATTTAATTGTAAAATAACGACGTTTTAAATATTAATAGATAATGTTATCGTTTAAACGTTGTTTTTATAAAACAAAATAGTTCATAAGTATGCGCCGACCACGAATAAGATCTACGAAGGAATCTTATAATATCTTTCAAGCTAAGAGTGTATGGTACCCACTGACGACGATTTAGTTTCGAACTGTTTCAAGCAGAGGCTGTGTTAAGACTGTTTCACACGAAATCCAAACGCGTATTGCAATAAATGTCTCTCACTCGCCTCTCTACTTGCCCCTCCGATCAAAGGCTTATGTAAATATGGAAAAGATTTCTTTATAGAAATACTCACACACAAATAATCATCGTTGAACATTTTATTCTGACGAAATATTCAAACTCGTGTAATAATAAGCACAAAAAGATTCTATAACTCGTTAGTAAATATAAATTAAATGAATATTTGTTTAGAGTTAAGTAAAATATATATAATTATGAATGAAATTAATTTGTTAGTTATTTATAATAAATTTATGCGTATTTTTTTAAAGATACATTGTAATCTTTGATAATGTTACACATATTTTTTCGGTTGGTACACTTCTTTTTCTTACTTATCTTATTTTTATTGACTAATTGAGAAAAGATAAGAATTAAATTAATTCTCACCAGTAGTATGAGAGGAAATTTTTTATAAATAAGCATATAATTTATTATAATAATTATAATATATAATATATTGTAATTATCAATGACATATAAAGACACATATTTATATTATATATTATATATTATATATTTTATATATATTATGTATTATATACATATACATATATATATAATAATTATTAATAACTATAACTAATAATATATTTAATAATAAAATTATTACATTAATTAGATTTATACTTAATTATATTAATGAAATTATATTTAATAATATATTTATAATTAATTATAAATAACATGTAATTTTTAAACATATATACACATACACATAGGAACATTTTTGATATTCCAAAGAAGGTAATAATTTACATTGACCAACATTTTCTAATGCTGCAAGAGAAAACTGTACAGCAACATTTCCTTTCAACGAGTTACGACAGAGAAAAGAAAATTACTACGGGATAACATATTTTTTGTTCAATTTAATCGAGAGACTTTGATTATGTTAATTACTTCCTGGTTAAAAGTTATATGAACCGATGAAACGATGTCGATTATAAATGAGAGTTTCACGATCGATTCTTTTTTATTTTGCGTGGGTAAACAAACTTCGATTTGTTTGAACTCACTGTTCCGTTTGTCGTACGCAGGATTACATCATCATCATCATCATCATCATCATTATCATCATCATTATCATCATCATTATCATCATTATCATCATCATCATCATGGAAATTCGTTGTACGAGTGATTTATACTCATACTGATTATATACCTAACACAAACTCTCTGACTATGAACTATAAACATATGTCTCTTTCTTTTCTTTTTTTTTTTTTTTTTGTAGTCATCTTTATTTAATTTTATTAATCTTTTTTTCTTCATTCTTGATCATATTCAAAAATCGTACATTTTTATCGTTAACCTTAGAATTACTGGAAGAAATTTACATTCCAAGGTGACGAAACGAATAAGTCCATTGCAAGGTTTGCGTTTATCTATCCTTTCCTTTTTTTTTTTTAATTTCATATTACTGTTTTTAGAAGTGTCCTTTGTAAACTTCAGAACGTATACCCATATTTTGTCTTTCCATTAAAATAATACTGTTAGTTATTTGTCACACGTGTTTCTTCATATTAATCACATGTTAGATGATAATACCGTAAATTGTTAAACAGCGATAATATACAAACATATATATATATAATCTATTAAGAATAATATTATTGTTTAAGAAAAGGAAATGTTAAATATTAATTTGTAATTTTACTCAATAAATTTTGAAACATATATTTATAACATTGATTATTCAAAGTTCGACAAAACAATACAATAATTATTATCTTATTAATGACGACGTGTTTTCATCATTTTCTATCTTACAAATTTTCATTTCAAATCGTTCTATTACGTCATCTATTTTGTAAATCTTATTCTATTTGATTTTTATTGTTTTTCACATGATTCTTATTCGATTTGTTGTTTGTTCATTACCCTTTTCTCAAATGACGTAAAATAATATAGAAGTTATTATGTTCGTATAAAACTTTATCAAATAGTATTTGGAAATATAAATATGAAATCATTAGAAAAAAAAACAAGAAATATATAGTGACCTGTAAACCATAAATATCTTTATTCGTGGATTTCAATAGTCCTCCTCATTCACCTTATTATCTTACTTTCAAAATGATTTATAATTCCATTATAAAGTCATGCACAATATATGTACGATTCGTTGGTATACAAATTGAGATATGCGTTCAGGGGTATCGCGAAAAAAAAAATAAAAAAAGAAACAAACTTTTGTGTTTATCACTTTTGACCAAACGATATTTATAACTTAACCATAAGTAAACGAAATAAATTTTTTATGTATTGTAAATATATTTTTTAATTAATTAGATAATGTAAGAGAAGGTATAATTAAACCTGTGACAATTTTTGATATTAAAATTATTTCTTTAAACAAAAATTCTATTAAAATTTTTGGAATATTAAATTATTGTAAAACACTTCGCAACATGCTTATCTACTATTACACAATATAATTGAGTAGTATTAGTAATATTTGTATGAATAAGTTTAAACACAATCAATAAAACGAATTTAAGTTAAAAGAAAAGATTTCTTTGATGATGATGTTATTAAATATTCTATAAATTCTACGGGTTTGTAAGTATGAATTTTTTTATTAAAGTCAATGATAAGCAATGTTCCTGACGTATTATTATTTTGTTTCTTACTTGTATCTTTCATTTGCATAATATATCTTTATCAAAGTGTACATATTAACTTAGAAAGATGTTATTCGAAGGAATCTTTTTATTATAATATATTTTTGTCGGCAATCTTAATTAATAATAAGTGTATGTGATATTATGTATGTATGGTAAGTATATCATGAATAAACTAAAATGAAATTGCAACTCTTTTAGTGCATACAATAAAAATGATTTTAAGTTGATTGGAAAGAATTATGATTTTTAAATAATATGTTTATATTAATAAAACTATATTTGTTAATCTTGTACATGAAACTTCATTGTATTTTATTTAAAAATGTAAAAGATTCCTGTTTATCATTTTTAAGATGGATGCTATATTACCGACAGCTTATTGACATGTTCAACAGTAGGTATTTAATTTACATTTTGAATTATTATTATTTAATAAATTATATTGCAAAAGATATTTATGACCCAACTCTTATTTGCATGAACATTGCTACATACAGAAACTTTTGTTTTAATAATAAATAATAAATTAATATAAAAGTAATGTGCCCCAAGATTTTTTACGAATTAAATAATATATCATTGATCGGTAATCAATTACTACATTTGAAAATTTATTTTATCTACATTTATGGTTATTGATGATTTTTTGTTTTGATTAATATAATTATTTAAGAAGTAATATAAAAATAAAAAATTATTATACACGACTTTAATTTATGTATAAATTAAAATTACAGAAAAATGAAATATGTTTATTTTTTTTGATACTGCGCAGAAAGAGGTAAAATGGCAGACTACAATTTGATTGGTTATTCACTAATCACGTGACTTTAAATCTATCTTTCAATAAGATTCAATTTAGAATTAAATGTTTATTAGAAATTAAATAAATTATTTTAATATAATTGTAAAAGTTAAAATAAAACTATCATTCTAAAGATATTAACAATATTATATTTGAGAACAAAATATCCTGCGTAAGAATCCTAACCTTACTAAATACATCATAATATTTCTTCAATTAAAAAACACCATGTAAAATGTTAATAAGACAAAAATATATCACAAACTATATGGTTTATACTTCCATTATATTTTCTAATATTTTTACCATAAATTATGTTTATTTAAAATCTTATAAATCATTATACTTAAAATTTTAAATGCATCTATCTACTTATCCATTATTTATTTAAAACTTATCAACTTTGATAAAAAGTGTAATTATATTGTTTTATTTGTAGAGTACTTTCACCAATCTCATTTCCATTTCTAAACAATAGAAATTGTTGGAAAGAACATCTTGAAAGAGATAAATCATCGTAAGATAAAAATAAAAAAATGATTACTGTGATTAAGAAATTAATTCAATGATGGAAGAAATGCGAGTGTTAGTACTTTAATTAGCCTTATCACTGGTGATTTCTTGGTGGCAGGAGAATCGCATGAAGGATTTCTAAGGTCTGCTCATGCTCGTATTTGAGAAGAACAGTCGGGCAGTGTTAGTCGTGATACTGTCTGATTAACATTCATTCACGAATAAGAAGACTAAAAATTAAAAGGAATATTTAATTTTTTCAATCGAGATCAATTTAAAGGATTTTAATAATAAAAAAAATATATTAATAGCTGAAAGATTATAATTTTCTTTTTTTAAAAGATGACTACGTGAATGCATTATGTTTTAAATAAGAAAAAGCAACAAAAATAAATACAAAAGCATATATATATGTAATTTGTTCATAAGGAAATAGTGAAGCAAAGAAGGCACTGTTTTCAGAGTTTTAATTAATTTCAACATTTAAAGTGAATTACATCGTATATCAAGAAAAGCAATCCTTCACGTATAATTGTATAATCAACGTTTTTTGCGTCAATTACGACGTAACCATATAATCAATATTCGATTTAAAAATGAGTGGAAGTAAGTAAAAAAAAAGAAGCGTTTGTATATTTATCATCGTAACAAAAATAATCAAGATATTTTTATAACAATTATTTTTTAACAAATGAAAACTTTCAAATATTTTATAATAATTATTATAATACATATTAATATTATTATTTACGTACGACTTAATATTTCGCAGAATTTATGCAATGACGGATTATAAAATTGTTAAGTAATTTTATTTTTCTGTCAAATTCTCAGAATAATTAATTTCATTAATTATAAATATTTTATTTGATATAAAAAAAAAATCTAAAAAAACAATATATATATATATTGAAAAATACAGATCCTAGTTACTTCGAGATAATTTAAATTCATTATGAACAAATTTCTAAGTATTCAACTATTTTTATTTTGTTTTATATTTTCCATTTCAATAAATATAAATGTGGATATCGAAAAACGTCAGATTGATTTTCTACTAAAGGGTTTATAAATATAGTAGTTATTATATTTTTCAAATGCAACTATAAATTTCATGAAGCATTACGAGAAATGTTAGACTCATCCGATTTATGTATGTACTTTAGATCAGGGGTGGCCAACTTTATTTTATATTTGATTGAATTCTTATTTTAAAAATATTTGATGATTTACTTTATCTAACTATATTCAAATTTTACAAATTAACATAATTAAAACATCTGTCTTGTGTACCAACAAGTGATATTAAAAGAATGAGAATATTTAAATGAGAACATGATATTTGATTAGAATTTTGAAATTAAGAAATAATCGTAGTAAAAATACAGATTAGATTTTATTTTTTTTTTGGTAATAATATAATTAGTGGAAAGTTCGCATCTGCGTATTTCCAATCAAGTGTTAATAATTTAACGTATGTTTATTAATTTTTTTTAAATATGGGAATCATTGAATAAGAAACGTTGCTTAAATATAAACTTTAAATATTAAACAGCCGATTGAAATAAGTTTATGTAAATTTCAAACAAGATTAGATATATTTATTATAATTTGATGATATTGATATTGCATTTTTATTAATTAACATAATTTAAAAAATCTTTAGTTAAGTTTTAGTTAATTTAAATGAAAAATTAATAACAAAATTAACAATCAAGATGTTGGCCACCTCTGTTGTAGATTAGGGTACTTGCTTGATATATCGCGTCAGCCTCTTTCAGTTTAATTCCGTCAATGGAATCATTGACATTCATCCTTGATTATACGCATTATCCGCTACCTTGGGGGCGAATCATACTATATATATCAAAATTGAAAAATTCCATTGTCATACCCTGAGGAGAATGACCTACGACTAGTTCTTTTTACTATTACTACTACTAAAATTATGTTTCAAAAATAATAAATATAACATTAGTAGCATATGCATATTATCGTATTTTTAGTTTTATAAATTATTTTTATAATTTGATATAATAAATAATATATACATTTAATATAATAGAAAAGTTAATATAATGATAAATTTAATATAATAAATTTAATATAATAAAAAAATAATTTAATATAATATAACATTAGTAGCATATGCATTGTCATATTATTAATTTTGTTTAATTATTTTTAGAATTTAATATAATAAATAATATATAAATTTAATATAATAAATCTAAAATAATAAAAAAATAATTTAATATGATTTAATATAATATAACATTTATAATAATATAAAATTAGTAGCAAATGCATATTATCCTATTATTAGTTTTATAAATTATTTTTATAATTTTTAATATAATTTAATATAATAATAATTATATTCGTAATACCTTAATAAATATTAAAAAATTTATACTAACCTTTTAAATAATACATAAGAAAATATTTTATTTAAGTTGTGTTAATGGTGTAAAAAAAAAATTAAAATAAATATTGTTTTATTTTTTATTTAAGAAAAGGAATTCATTACGTGCCGAGATGTTCTATGGTACTTTGTTTTCTGCGGATTTGCAATTAATTATATGCTAAGGATCAATTTAAATCTAACTATAGTGGCTATGGTTGTACCAAGACCGCAAGCAGCCTCTTCCGTAGAATGCGAGGTAGATAATTCTACTAATAATTTATGGAAGAATACAACATTTAATGAAAGTATCCATAATTCTTTAGATGTCACTGAACGTGGATTAATTTTTGAAAATATTACGGTAATTATTTATCTATATTATTATAAAATTAATGTATATTATAATTATAAAATAATTTTAATTAATTTATATATAATATAATATATATATTATATTCTATTATATATCTAAAATAATAATTAAATTATATAATTAATTTAAATTAATTTAATTTATATTATAATTATAAAATAATTAATTAATTCATATATAATATATAATATATATTATATATTATATTATATTGTATATAAAATAATAAAAATAATATAATATAATTAATATACTATAAAACATTCAAGATCGAATTTCAACACCTCGATACAAAGTTAAACATTTTTTTGTTTATAATTTTTGAATCATTCTATATTTACCAGTATAATGATCGGTTTACTTGGAGCGAATATGATCAAGGACTTGCATTAGGTGCTTATTATTGGCTTCATTGGATCTCTCAATTACCTGGTGGTATTTTAGCAAGACGTTACGGTACAAAATTTGTTTTTGGATTTGCCAATTTTTTGACAGCCCTTTTAGGTTTTCTCATACCCTTTGCTACAAGATATCACCTAAACGCTCTCGTATTTATTCGAGTTCTTCAAGGATTCGTTGCGGTAGGTTGAATTTCATAAAGAAAATTGATCTATCAAAGAAGTGACTCAATTAGAATGAAAATTTGATTTAGGGTGTTGTTTGGCCCAGTATGCATGACATGACAGCCAAATGGATACCGTCAACAGAAAGAAGTAGATTCGTCAGTGCATATTTAGGTAAAATTGATTATAAAATTATATAAATTTGTTTTATTTGGAACATTTTCTAAAAATCATTTATATTTCATTTTTTCAAAGGTAGTTCTGTAGGTGCTGCTATCACTTATCCACTTTGTGCAACAGTTTGCAATGCATTTGGATGGGAAGCTGCATTTCATGTCACTTCTATTCTCGGTGTAATTTGGTAAATATACATAAGAATAAATTAATCATATACTTATCGTTTTATTAACTATGTAGAAAGAACCGTATATCAAAATAAAATAACAGGTAGTCTCGTAATCTTTCTCACACTACCAAAATAAAAAAATATGAAAAGTTAAAGATATAAATTACGTAAGAAAGATTGATTAGATTTTTGTTAAAATATTTTGTACATTAAAAACACACACACAATATGGTTTCATAATAAATTATTATAATACACACACACAACAACAAATATGTATGAACATTTTAACAAATTTACAAATATTTTTTAATAGAAATTTTTTACGAAATCTTCAAATACATATGTATAACTAGTTATTTATTAGTACTATTATTTATATTTATTTTTTTAATATTACTAATTTAATTTATATACATATAAATTATAAATAATTTTAATATATAAATTTTATAATATATAAATTAATAAATTTATATTTATAATTTATTAATATTTATATTTATAAATTATTAATAATTAATTAATTAATATATAATATATTTATATTAATATAATTAATATAATATTATTTTAATATAATATAATTAATATATAATATTAATTAAAATATATTATATAAATAATAAATAATTTATTTAATTTTATTATTTATATTTATATATTTATATAATTTATATTTATATTTATATAAATATACATACGTTTATTTATTTAGTTATACATATGTATATGTTCATAAATATGTTCATTTATAATAATATTTTATTTTGCATGAAGGTACTGTTTTTGGTTTTTCTTCGTATACGATTCACCCCAAATACATCCACGTATATCCGAAGATGAAAAAAATTACATACTCGAAAATATTTCGGGATCTGTCGATGACAAAGAAACGAAAGTACCTTGGAAAGAAATTTTCACTTCGGGACCTGTATGGATTACAGTTTTGGCTCAATGGGGTGGTGCTTGGGGTTTCCTAACTTTAATGACACAAGCTCCTACGTACTTTAATTTTATTCATGGATGGAATATTCATGCAGTAAGTAAAATAACTTAATTATCCTTCTATTAACTTTAGAAATATTTTTTAATAATATTACAACGTTTTATTACTTTTCGAATCTGAATTTCATACAAAGGAAAATATTTTACTTGTTATTAATGAATTATATTATTAAGGGATGAAATTACTTATCAAAATAATTAAACGGGGTATGAATTTCACTAGTAATTTTATATCATTGCAAAGTTTCATTGAAATCAAAATGTCAATCAAATTGTTAGAACCTTTTAACTGTATTTAATCAAATGACATATTAGACTTATCATTAAGTCTATTTACATATGTAAAAAAAAAAAGTAACTATCATTTTACATATCCGTTATCTGTACTATGACGTTCTATTGAAATACGGTCTTACAATCTTATGCAATACTAATACTAATGTACATATTTTTCATGTAAATTTAATCTGATAAAATCAATTTCCTTGATATTGATGTTGTGACAAATTTGAATGATCGTATTTTCTTTAATTTATTTTCTACCAATTATATAATATACAATCTAGGAATTTTATTAATCAACATGATCGCAAAATAAATGACACGGATAAAATATCAAGGTGTTATTATACTTATCAATTCATAACATTGTTAACAAACAGAAGACAAAAGAAATGATCGATTAAAAAATATTTAACAAATAAGATAATCGTAATTCTAGTAAACAAGATCTCGAATTAATTCTTTGCGGCAT
Source organism: Polistes dominula (assembly GCF_049000335.1). Lineage (NCBI taxonomy): Eukaryota > Metazoa > Arthropoda > Insecta > Hymenoptera > Vespidae > Polistes > Polistes dominula. Next base: position 1,302,535 of record NW_028301116.1, on the reverse strand, counting down.
AAAATTTCAGATAATAAAATAGCCCTATGTTGCATAGAGAAATTTGATTACGTTTTAAATGAAACTTAATTGGTATATTTCTTAATGAAGGTATTGCATAATGTAATAATGTAAAAACATAAAAAAAAGAGTTAATAACCAATTGTTTTGCGTAAATAAGACGAAATATAAACTTATAAGCATGTGTAGCTATTGCAATAATATTTCAAGGTGGGACTAAAAATGTCCCACCGTGCATTACGGTGTATCAAAAAGGTGGGACACTTTTAATCCCACCGTGCCCCAAAGAGTTAATTGAAATATCGGATAAATGTGAACCGGTTAATCGAGGTCCTACTGTATCTGTATATATTATTTTCAGACGGGTATTATATCTGGTGCACCTCACATTCTAAGAATGATCTTTTCTTATTTCTATTCAATCATGAGTGATTGGCTTCTACGAACTGAAAGAATGAGTTTAACCAACGTAAGAAAATTAGCAACATTTGTGTGTAATGGTTTACAAGGTATATTCATAATCGCATTAGGCTACAGCGGTTGTCAACCATATTTAGCTGTCATTTTTATGATGGCTGGTACAGCAGTAAATGGGGCAGTTTCAGCATCAACTTTAGCAAGCTTTGTTGATTTAAGTCCCAATTATGCAAGTATATTACTTGGTTTTTGTGGAATGGTTGTAATTTGGGCTGGATTTATTTCACCTGTGATTGTTGGTTTACTTACTAACAATAATGTAAGTTAAATGTCAATTATTTCAATTGGTATTACAATTTGAATCCTTTTATTTTATTTCTTTTTAAATAGACAACTTTATTAAATTCGTTCATATACAATTATTTCTATTTTATTTGTTTAAAATATATCTTTAAGATTAATCTTATTTTGTACTATTTGATTTATGATTTATTAAAAAAAAATTAATATTATCTTTTTAGCAAACAGTTGGTCAATGGTTTATCGTATTCCTCATTGCCGGTGCAAATGCGATAGCTGGTTGTTTAATTTATTTATTCGGTGGTACATCCAAGGAACAACCATGGAATCAATATGGAAAACCAAGTGAACAAAATGATTGTGAAATGTTAAGTTTGCAAACAAAAAATGAGATGTTGAAAGAAGAAGAAGGTTTAGGAAAAATTAATAAACTAGAAGAAAAATTGTCCGTTGATAAGTGACGACATTGGACAAATATTCATTTTCCTTATCTAAATTTTCTTTACAAGATAGTAGCAACCGTTTCTTTATCATTTTTCATATCAAATTGGTAAGTCTTGTAAATATTAAACACGTACAAAGTATAAATAATATAATTAAAGATATAGAATTGAAAAGGAGATTAAAATCTAGGACAATTAATTAAATAAGTGTCATTTTTGACTCGTAAAACAGTTTATTTCACAAAACAGGAATGATTAATAAATACGAATGTGTGGTTTTACATCAAGAAAAATGTATTAATCCAAATTTTGGTATGTTTTTTTGTTGTTTTTTTTTACGGTGTATTCGTGAATATACACCGGTGTTCATACTGCGATTAATATCTATTGAATATTTGTTTAATTATCGATCTGTAATAATTTTTATCAAAAAGGCGATACATATGATTATCGAAGGCATATCGATAATTAAAATACTGTATAATATAATTATATATATATATAAAGAACTGGTTGAATATAACTGTCCTTGATAACGATATCTTTATACGCATAAATGCGTATAGAAATTTCATCGTTTTCGAACGTATATGAATATTTTCAAGCTTGACAAATATTTGATAACGATATTTTCTTAAATAATACAAAAAAAAATAAAAATTCATTAATTAAACATTTTTAATAAAACTTCTTTTTATTACAAAAATACTGACTAAAATTTTCGAAATAATAAACGTATCATTTTGTAAAGTACAAATGTCTACAAAACAAAATTATAAAATATTATTAAATAAATAATAATAGAAAAAAAAATTATTTTTTATATATATGATAAAAATCTTATTAACTAAACCTCTCAACCCACAGGAATTTTTTTATTACTTTGTATTAGGTCGAGTCATAAGTAACTTCCGATGCGACTATGTAAAATCTATTTTTCGTATTTACCTACTGTAAGTCACCGAAACAAACGGATTTTCGATATCACTATATAGATGAGGATTCAGTTAGTCTTCTGTTAACTTTTTTATGCAGTCAATGTTACATTTAACCGTTTTTCTTAACCACTGAAATGGATAGTAAAAAGTGCATATTCGACATGTAATGCTTTAAGAATTGAAACAAGGCAATAGCACTACGGTGGCATATGAAAAAATATATATTATATTTATATATAATATATATAAAACTCCATGAAAGGTGTCTTGCACTTATCAGTCGCAGAAACGCCATTCTTTGTCTCATAAAAAACGGAAGTTATTTATGACTCGACCTAATATAATTAAAAAATATTCATTTATTATTATAAACGAATAATAAACACAATAAATAATTGCGACTAGCGTGGAAAAGCGCGTTAGAAAAAACAAATTGCGAATAAATTGGACAGCTAAGAAACGCGCAAAGCTTTTTATATTTTTTTTATTCTTTACTTATACTATATATGCAATAATAAATGCATAAAAAAAGTAACTTTTATTTGAAAGCAAATGAAAAACGCAAAAAATGTTTAACGAGAACCTTATCATATTTCGTAATATACCATTGTTGTACCGCCATAATTGATTCTTACACAAATAAATGTATATTATCAGACTTTCTATTAACGCAATAATAAAAACAAACAAAAAAAGGAATATTTTAATCATAAAATTAAAATTAGGCCATACATAGGAATCTTTTATCAGGTAAATCGAATTCATTACTCTAGGATATATATATACATATACATATACATATACCGAAATCAATCAATAAATATTATCACATGAAATAACTCGTAATTTAAATACCATTTTTAATTATATCTTATAAAATTGTTAATTCTAATAGAGTAGTAAAACAATATGCAACTGTATTTAAAAAAAAAATGAAAGAATATTTTAACACTTCATTGAATATAAGACATCAAATAATCGCTTGATCGAATTCATAAATTTAATTGTAAACATTTTTAAATAAAGTTCAAATAGATATACCGAATTATTTAAAGTGATAATCTTTATTAGTTCAGCGGGTGTATATATATATTTATATATATAGATAAATATATTAAATTTTATATCATTATAATATGTGTAAGTTGATAGTCTCTCTCTATAGCTCATAGAATTTGAATATTGTGCTTCTACACAACAAGTGACATTTTAAATCGTCTCTTCGGTCCACTTTTTCCTATCTTTAGAAATATTGTTTCCATTATTTTGATATTATGCCAAAACGACAGATATAATAGATGCCGCTTCGTATTTTTTTTTTTTTTTCAATATAATTTAAAGAGAAAGAAAATAACTTTGAATATAATCAATAATTATTATTTCGTGTTAATAAATAAATAAATAAATTATAATTATCACTTATATAAGTTAAAAGACTTTATAAATGATAAATACTTTTACTCTCGATAATAAATCACATGTATCTGTCTATTAAAATTTTTGACTTTCATTATTAACACAATAGACGTTATATATATCTAGTACTTTCCTACGTTATTTCGATTTATATTTGAATGCAATCTTTGTATTAGATTTATAATTTAGTTCTTACTTACTACCCTGTGCTTTAGAATATATAAAGCATTAATAATGCTAGGAAGTGTTTTTAATGGAAGGATTCGATAAGACTTATGATCAGAATAATTATTGAAATGTTAAATAAAACGTATACGTTCTCAGAAAGAAAAAAAATATATATATAACCGATATGTTCATGTAAATCGAATTTGATTATTTCTTCAAGGATAGCGAATTTTACTTACGTATGAACACATTGGCACACTTATCAATATTATCGAAATTCTGTAATTATTAGTGAATACATCGAGATTTTATTCTCGATCTATCATATTCTCGACAATGATAAACCAATACAAAAGTATTCATATACGTTAGGTAATCTTTAACACTCTTGCAGCTTCCTGGATAAAATGTGATCTTTTTAAAACATTGATATACTCTGGTAAATATGTAATGATCGTAGACGTACCTAATATTGCAACGATTAATTTGATTGGATTTTGAGAAATATTGCCAAACGATGGCAATACATTTTTCTTTTTATTTTTTTTATAGCGATGACTATTATCACATCTAAACCTAGCTACGTTCATCGAGTAAATTCGAGTTGAGATTGATTCATTTATCTATAACTATATTTAAGATGGAAATTACGACAGCGGAAATAACTCTGTGAATAAGTCGAGTTTTATAACTCGGTTCCTCTTTCAGTCCTAATATTTAATACCTTCTTTTTTTAATTCTAATTTCTGTTAATTAATCAGTGAAATGAGTCTATTAAAATTTTACTCTTGAAGAAATACTTATGGAAGGAACAACTTATATGCTTGTCTAACTGATTGCGAGATAATCGCATTAGATAAGAAGCATTCTACAATGTCGGACAATAGCAATGGCACCATTTCTATCAAATAACTAAAATGTATATGTGTTATTATTTGATTGCATTTGTGCACGGGGGTAATAACGAAGAACAACGAGATGCTAAATTGTAAATAGAAAAAAAAAACTTAATTGGAATATTACAGGAATGATCTCATTTATAGAAGATCAACCCGTTATTGTCAATGTTATAATCGTCATAATATTTGTAATATTTGTAGAGAAAAAGTTACGATATAAAATTCAAATGGAACTTGATATCCGGTTAAGAAAAAAAATGATATCTGAAAGAATGGCACATTCCAGTATATAGAAACATTACCATTTTGTAAAGTACATAAAAAAATCATTTCGGAAGGCGATAATTACACGTATCTTTTCATTCGTCTTATTGCACGGTTGACCAGCAACCAATAGATGGTTTTTATGATCGTATTTTACCTATCGAACATTTCTATCTTCTGTTCATATATTCATTTATATCAGAGATCACCTTGTGTTAAACTATTAAATCGTACAAATTTGACGAATAGAAACGGAAGTTAAAGTAGAAAATGGAATTGATTGCCGGTGGCCCGTTTATAACGATTTCTACGTATATATATATATATTTGTGAAAAATGACGAACAAAAGTATTCGTCGATCACTATTAATTATGCACTTTGTGCTGATCATTATTATCGTCAAATAAATTATTTGACGTACGAATACGAGTTAGAATCACGAAGAAAATGATTTGGTCCATATTGCATTTTGATGCTACGTGACATATATCGAATTAAAATTTAGCTACCGATCCACTCTAAAGAAATATAGAAAAGTAATACGAATTAGACATTGGTTGGTGGATCCATAGCGCAAATAATGGCCTTCATAACGCTCGCAGCTGCCAATGAGGCGTAAGGTTGCCATTCTTTGATACGAGAGCCGTCCTTGTAATCTGAGATACCTCGTATCACTGCAAAACTCTCTCTACAATTTCCAAGGATACTTTCAACTACGGCATCCATTTCGGCATCGAAAGCAAGTGCACCAAAACGAGTGGCAAATTTTTGTCTGAGTTGATCGTCTCTTGCAATTTGCCGACCCGAAGCAATTGGTGCCAAATGGATTCTAGGACAACCCTCCATTCTGATTGAATAATTAAAGAGTCAGTATAAAAAAGAAAAAAAACAATAGAAATCAATTTTATAAATATACCTCTTGTTCGTTGAATCCTGAGGAGCAATGGGATGAGCAACTTCGATGACGTCTCTGTCTCCAATAGCCATGTACAATTTATCGGATTCAGCGGGTGGTGCTTTGAAGTCGTGTTCCGCTTGATTACCTAAATTTTCTATACCTTCTTTTAAATACTCTTGCCAAGGAGGATTTATCTCATTTTCCGACTTGAAATACATAATAAAGTTTAAAGTTTAAATAGCACGTTGTTAATATGAGAAATAAGTGCTAATTAACTTACCTGTTGTTTCAAATTAACAGCTATTTCTTGAAGACCTAGATTAGGTGGACAATATTCTTTGGTCTCGAAATGATAATTATCTTTCTCGTTTATCTTCGCACTTTCACAATATACGTATACATATTTCTTATTGATCGGAGTTGGATGTGAAACAACCACATCGCCAAGTCTCACATGTTTGTTGTAATCTGTGTAATGTGGTACACCTCCACCAACGCCAACCAGGAATACGAAATCAACTTTTTGGAAAGTACCTGCGTGCAAACAAAATATATTTCTATGAAGAAAATATTATATTGATATCGTATGTATTAACCTTTTGCACTCTGCTGTCTCATCGTATGAGACATCGTGATTCTAGCCTATCACTCCGATGTCTCAACGTATAAGACATTAAAGTTTATTAGTGATTACGGAGAATTAAGTTATTTCAGCACAATTTTTTGAGACATGCATGTTTCCCTGATGTTTTTTCTTAAAATAGCACAAGACATCGAATCAAAATATTGTAAAATAACAAAGATATATAAAAAAAATGTTAACGGGTTTTGTGTTCTAAGAGAATGCGAGACGCGTCTGAGAACTTTTTAGTGAAACTTGAGAAGAGCGTTAAGAAGAATTTGTAAAGGAAAGATTTTTATAGGAGCATATCTCACATTTTATAGTGCGATTTATAATGTACAAAGAAATATTATCAAATAGTGTCACATTTCATATACAATAGAACGCGCTCGCTTTTTTTCAATTGCAACGTTATTACACACATACATTCTCTTGGTAAATAAGTTCTTTTGGTAAAAGTTCTTTAGATAAATATGTTCCTTGATGTCTACAGATTAATATAAGTCCAATATCATTAGAATCCGTTATTTGGTTCCAAAGTTATACTAAATAATACGAGGGTCTGTAAATGTGCCGTTTCTGCCGCGAAGTCGCGCGGAGTTGCTGCTGCTACCCAGCGTCAAAAGTCGTGCGGAGTGCAAAGGGTTAAATAAATTTACTGTTCACACAGAATAATCATTCTCTACGTGTGATGTGTATATTTAAATTAATAATAGATCCAAAGAGAGGAAGAATCAATGCATACGCGATAAGAATTTTATTTACCATTCGCATAATCTTATCGCCAACTTTTCCGCTATTATACTGATCGAACTACTAACTATCTAGAACAATATACGAACTTGTATACAGTAGACTTCCGTATAACATTTTATGAAAATTTGCGTTATAGAAAATGTTTATCTTTCACAAGAAAATTTATAATTAGTTCATGAGAGGAGAATATATGTATTAGATAAGTATAAATATTGAAAAACTATTCTTAATAATATACTGATTAAAAATAGAAATAAAACAATGATATTCAAATGTTCGTTCATTCTTACCTAATAGTCTAGTCGTAGTATTTCCTGCTGCAGTCATAGCTTCTCGAGTATGACCCACTGTTGGCAATTTTGTGCAAACGATTCTATGAGCACCGATATTACCCAATGTATACACGTTTGATTCTCCTGAAACAAATAATATTTACGCTTTAGACTGTGTATAATATAACATGTTCGATTTTCAACTTGTGTATTATACAGGTGCATCGTGCCGCTATAAAAAGATCGACATTGGACCTGTGTACAGTGTAAGAATCAAATAATTATAGATCAAAAATGAATTTCAAAATTATTCATTCTAAAATTATGCATTCATCATATTTGAGTTGTTGTTACAATTGATAGAATATTTTTTTTTATTAGTAGATTTACACAATTTTTTGTAGATCAATAACAAATAGTTACAAATAAATGGACTTTGTTAAATATTAAAAATAAAAAAGATATAATTATTATGTGCTATTATATATAAATCAAATTTATTCAAAATATTACGAATTAAAATGAAATTGAATTGGTCTAATCTAAAAACTTGAATGCAGTTATAGGTCGGACGAGAATAATCCTACATGCAATATATAAAGGAATATTACTCATGACAGAAAAAACTAATAACCGGTTATTCGACTGTAACCATATCTGTAATGCAACCGTAACCGTAAAGATATATCTTTAAAAATGGTATCTATTACAACACTCGACACTTTAATCTTGATATATAAGGTCAAGTTCAATACTTGTAATTCATTATAATATATTATACTTAATGATTATAAAATAAAGAAATCCTTTTTTTAATTCCATACGTAATTAGATAATTGCATTTCTCTATTGTTGAGTAATGCACACAAGATAAAATTCGAACTATATGATAATATAAACGCATACAACATAAAATGAAACTCCATAAAATTAAACATTTGACAAAGTGATATGTAACATGTGCCATGCTAATATGAGAAGTGGTATAACTGGATATAATTTATCTAAAGTATTTTACTGTAATAATTAAATAAATATAAAAATATATGTGAGTGTAAATGACATTAAAATTTTGTTAACGTGGCACGAATATTGTTCTATTGAATGAAGATAATTAATGACAGTGTGTCTTATGTAAGATTGTAGTATGGTGATCCTGCAGCGTTCCTTGGATACAAGCAGATGGCAAGCTATGAAGTGACATTACAAGTAACGTTGACAACAAAAAACTAGCTATGTTACAAACTACTTTACCAAAACGGCAAGACACGCGCGGAACTCCGTCTGTTGTATCTGGTGATGTTGGTGTACCTAAAGTTTCATGCATGGTGAAATAGATATATATATATATATATAGTTATGCGGCATGTTTTTAAATCTTATATTCAATAAGTTCTCCTTATGCATACATATATTACTGATTAACGATCTTTTGTCTAGATATCGGTAATTGTTTAACGTAATATACGTGTATGCATAAAGAATAGATTAGAATAGAATTACCATTGATAATATATTACTTATTATACTCTAATTGTAAATCACACATAATGAAAGACTATTGAATTTTGCTATTTTCTATTAATACTAAAATGAATCACTATTTCATTATTAGTATTGTAAATGTAATTAATAAAGTATTCTACATAGGTCAGATGATGGTTTGGGAAAGCCATAAAATGACAATTCCGAACAGACATCAATTATAGTACTCCCGAGAATAAATAATTATAAAATATATAAGAGCTTACCTACAGTCGTATATCGAACAAACGTTTCTTTATTTTCAATCATGGAATCAACTGCAAGCTTCTCGCAATACTGTGCGGTGATAATTGCTATTGTTGGCTGTTTAGAACTGGCCATGGTAGGCATTTGTTTGACGACCTGTGAAATATATTAAAATATTTATTAATTTTTAGATAAACGTATATAAATTTGATTTATTTTACCTGAACTTGAGTATCTTGATGTACAACTCTGGTAAAAGCTCCATGATCCATGGCTTTTACAACACCTTTTTCTTGTAATTCTTTCATCTTTGCTTCGACTGCAGATACTTCCCAACCATATTCTCTGTAATAGAAAATATTTTATGAGATTAATAATTAAATATTCATTATTGATTAATATTAAATTTGTTGCAACTTACTTTGCTATATCAATCACAGTAACTGGATTTGGATAAGCAGATTCAATAAGTTCCAACACCTTTTCTATAGTGAGTTCTATTACTTGATCCATAACAGCTTCATCTGTAGATACTATTAACAAAAATAATAAATAATGTAATTATATATAATACAATGAATTTTACTATAAAACTTATGAAATACTAAAGCTGTGCATATCTGCATATAAAAATTATTACACAAAAACAAAGTGACTCTGAAATGAAAAATTAGTTTGCATAAATTGTTTAATTTTATTGTTATTTATAATGTTTGTTAGATACACACATAGTTCTTGCAGCATAATGATAACATACTATTTGTGTATATATTGAGAATCATGCTTCGTTATTATGAATATATATTTTTTTTGTGTATATATATCATTTATATTTTTGTGTGTTCTCCATATATAGAATATAACATCTATGTTAAATAGAATAATGAAATACCAGCATTTTCTATATTTCAATTGATACACAATCTACAGAAAATAAACGAAGTGCATCTAGAGACATTTACTGGTATTTTAGAATATGAATACTAGAAAATTCTTATTCGTGATCGAAATAATCAATTGTTACATAAAGTGATAAAAAATGAATGTTGTTGTTGTTTTTTTTTTATTTTTTTTTTTGTTTAGTTATACGTATTCAATCTAGAAAAGAGCATAATGCAAATTATAGAGAGTAATAAGTGTTAAGCCAATGTTGTTATGGTTACCAGTCTGTTGTGCTAAGTAGAGAAATATGTATCTACTGGTCAAATATATATATAAAAGAACTATTTTAATGAACAAACAAATTTGTTTCTAGTTTTATCAATAACTATGAAAAATAGATTATGTAAACAGTATTGACCAGAAGATATTAAATCATTATTTTCATCTACGTTATTACGTGTATTAACTTGTGTTTTAACTAGAGGCCTGTGGATAAGAAATGAAACACAACAACAAAACATGACAAAAATGCAGAACTTTTTTCTTCTTCTCGAACCTGTTTTCCAAATAATTTTCTTAGATGGAGGAAGTGTGATGAGTATATAACCGGTGCGGGCTGTGAATAATAAGAGATGAAGTAGAAAATGTAATAACAATAATAATAATAACAATAATGACAAGCTATAAACATAAATAATGTCTCCCTTAAATCAATGGAACAAAACATAGTAAGTTTCAAGTCAAGTACGTATTTCCTCTGGTTTCTGCTTTAATGTGCACTTGAGACAGCTGCTCCAATATCGTTCAATAAGGAACTATCAAGTTCAATGAGGTTAATCAAATGAGAGATGAACCTTCACCCATGTATAAGTGATTTTTTTTTGTCAAGGTAAAATAAATGGTTTTAAAATGTTAGTTAAAGGTCTAATTGTAAGACAAATCAACATTTATATTTACACATTTGTTCTACTTGCATATGCAAGTAGTTATGCTTTATAAGGTTTAACTTACATGGTCTAGTTGGAAGTGAAACTGGTTCTTCAAGTTGTTTCAATTCTACTTCTAATTTTTTAATACTGGAATACTTGTGTTGCATCAGCTTCATTATTTTCTTTATAAATCCCACATAATCTGTAAAGTTTATAAATAAATATTTATGTTAATACAATTAAATATATAAAAATAAATATATATATAAATCATATATTTTTTAAATAATTATTTACCTCTTGGAAATTCTTGTGGTGCAACCAATTCTCTGAAAAATTCTTGTGCGACAGTTGGTTGTTCTGTTTCTGAACAGGTATCGCTAAACCAAAATTCAAGTGTCCTGGACTCTTGTGTATGCTTCCCAGTTTGTGTACTTACTAAAAATACTCTAAATTGTAGACACAGATGTGGTGGTGCTGATACATCGCCATTTGTAACTGAAATTAAAACAAACAAAACTATTATGGGATCCATTTGATAGTCAAATAATTTATTTTAAAAAGATCGTGTAACTACCATTAATAGCTTGTTTGTTAATAACAATTCCTTTGTGGTCACCACCAGCCACATGTACATTATCATTTCCGTTTTCTGTGGGAGGTTCCAAAGCTTGTCTTTCTATTATCAAAGTTGTTGAATTCCCAGTTTTGCATTTTGGTGTCATTACAATATGCTCTGTTAAAACAAAATAAAGATAGATTAGAATTTATTTTATCTTTTATTAAACAAAAAAAAAAAAAAAAATATATATATATATATATATATATATATATATATATATATATAAAGAAATAAAAAGATTCTATTTACGTCTAATACAAATAAAAGAAAATGACAGATAAAAGAAGATAAAGAAGAAAAAAATTGAATCGTAGTCAAAGCTTTTTTTCAAAATGTGTATCATCGATTTTTTACTGTGTTCTTGATAAAAAATGGAGCAGGTTGGCCTGCTTTTATTCAGCTTCCTACTTAGTGTGCAATCTGCAGATTTGAAAAACTCGAAAAGTGCATTCACCTTTTTTTGTTGTCTTATACTCACCAATTCTTTTGTCGCTCATTTTTGCTTTTTCTTCTTTTGTATATCCTTTGTGAATTTCCAAAAAAATTGTCAAGATTTTCAAAAGATAATAAAATAGAAATGCATTAACTGCGAAACAATAGATAAGGAGGACTTCTCCTAAATACTACCTGCTCGGTCGAGAGCAGAATGGTTACTGACTACTCACTAGCCTTTCGCAACTTTTTTATATTCTACTATTTAATGCAGTTGAAAGCACTTGCGCCTGTCAAGACGAAACTTTGACACATAACCTCTCTCTATTTCTTGTTTCTTATCTCATCTACAATCGTTCACTTTAATGTATAAATAATTATATAAACAAAATTCTTTTAAGTATCACACTTATTATGGAAGTACAATATTCTTATATTAAAAATATGTCATACAGTGTGTAAAATTAGACTGTATTGGTATTTTATCGATTTTTATAATTTATGTCAACGTTCTTACACACTTTATAGACTGAGTTTTTTTTTAAATGGAAAATAATTAAATTATTGATCTTTTTATAATAACATTTCAATAAATTAAACATCGTTTGTATCAAACTCCTGTTTTAAAGAACTACTGATCTAAATAATGACACATGACCAACGCCATATTTTTATTTAAATCTGACATTTGCTCATGGTGCCCTACTTACGTCATTTCTTAAATGCAGCACAATGGTGAATTGTTATGACGTCATCGACAGATACGACACGTGTGATACATAGAACTGTCGTTTCATAGTAATATAATATACGTTCGTCATCAATTTTTTCATTATACTAATAATATCGAACAAAGAATAAATAGCGATTCTATAATAGAAAATTAAAATTATTTTGAAGGATTGTAAATATAAATTGATCATATAAACATTCGCAAAAGTTATTACAGTTATTATATTTCATACATATGAGATACTGTCTTTGACAGTAAGATAAATACATTTGTGATTATTTTATTTATTTAATAAAAATAAAATGAAGCAATCTCAACGAGTATGATATAAAAATTAATATATTTAAAAAAAAAAATGAACGTATTCTTAATTATTTATTGTGCTTATTATATGTATTACCGCATAGATTTCATTAATTGTTTTAAGCACGTGATTTGAAAAAAATTTCAAAATTATTATGCAAATCTAAAAATATTGACAATCATTAATAAAACATTATTTTACAATTATACAATATAATAGAATTCGTGTTAAAAGCATATTGAATGCTTATTTAAAATATGATCAATTATACAGCTCATATTATTTACAAGTAAATTTGATATTAATTCATTGTGTAAGATCACCTGTTACTAATTAACATTTAATTATTCTGTATTATTAATTTGAATCTAAAGAAATAACAATAGAATGACGTGATAGAAATATAATCCACTTATCCTGAAAAAAAATATATATATATTAATTATAAATTATCGAGTATAAGTACAGAGTCCATTTGAAAGTGAATAAACATAATTCTAATTTTTATATAGAGCATTTATATAGCTAACGCCTTAACCTTGTATTTTGCATCTTCGAGCAATGTACAAAATTTATACATATAAATTAATATTATAATAAGGGAAGATTATAAGAGAGATATAACATGGGCGTGGTAAAGCGGATAGTGTGTGAAAAATCTATAAAAAAAAAAATTTCTAACAATATAAATAATGTTACTTACTATAAGATTAAATTACATATGCCTTATAAAAAAAACAGGAATTAAATTTAACTAATTGTAAGTAATCGAGGTATCATTGGAAAACTATCCTGTAATAATCTAATATAATATTGGGCAGCAAATAAAATAAATGAACAAAAATTTTTCGACACAAACGTTAAAATTGCAAATTCTTCTATTATAATATTATGCGAATAAGAATCAATCTTAAATCTAGATTAATGATATGACCATTTACTATTATTAGGATGAAATAATTTAATTTTAATTTAAATAATAGAATTAATTCGATATCGTTAAATAAATGAATACATATAATCGTGAAAATTATGTTATTAGTGTACAAGATATCATTGTGGAAAAAAGATTTGTTTTTAAAAGAACGGTTTTTGTTTATCAATAAGAGTAATAGCGTAATGAGTATCCTTTGTTTTTTGTTTTTTTCAACAATATGTATATCCTTGATCAAATTTTATACCAGCTTTTTAATAAGTATTCTATATTATTTTGGCTTTAAAGTAAGCTAAACCCACATTTTATAATCGTGATTCTCTCTAAGTAGCACAAAATTTTTATCTAAGCGGACACGATGACATGGATGTTAAAGAAGTTAACGAAGAAGGTCCGGAATTAAGATTGAGCCTGTCTAATTCTTCATCCGCTTTGTTATTCTTTAAATCTTGTTGTGTATATAAGAACTTATTCCATTCATCGCTTCTTGGATATGCCAAGTGCTGTAAATAAAATGTTACGGTAATGAAAATATATTTATCTGAACTTTTTACAATTATATAAAAACTGATTCTTACCTCTGCAACATCGTAGACCCAAATTTTACCAGTGTCATCTCCGACCGTGACGTGTAAACCACTCGGTGTCCAAGAAACTCTATTCAATGCAGGATTTCCATCAACTATGACACTAGCAACGGGTACTTCGGTGTCCTGATTTAAATTCCAAAGATCTAATCTGCCTGAATCGTCAACAGCTGCAAATAATGCTGGATGAGTTGGTGACCATGCAACATCGTATACATAATCTCCGTTATGCTCGAACGAGTAAAGAGGTTTCATTTCTTTAAGACTCCACAATTTGATGGTCCAATCGATAGAAGATGTTAAGAACAAATGAGAGAAGTCAATTCCTCCTTGAACAGCATGTGTACTAATACCGGTCACTGGTCCCTGATGACCCTCGTAAAGTACTTCAACCACGGCAGATTTTCTGCCATGCCTGCAATCTATATAAAAAAAGAAAAACTCAATTTCATCGAGAATTTATTGTTAAACGTAAAAACCTATTGAGAAAACATACCGCCATATACAGTTCCATCTTCGCTACCAACAACAAAATTATTCACATCTCCATGAGGAAAAGCTAAACAAGTAGCCGCTATTGTTTTAGATTGTTTTAATAATAGATTCAATGTTTCCTGTGGTTGAGACAACATATCCAAACTCCAAGAGCATAATTTACCATCAGTCGAGATGCTGATCAAATTATGTGCGTTTTGTGTTCCAACAACAGTTAAGCAATACACAGGATGCTGAAAGAAATAGTTCTTGTAATAGAGAAGTATAAAAGAACAGATAAGAAAAGAGAAGAACATGTGACTGTAATAGAATGAAATTATAGGACAAACAACCACAATGTTTTTTCACGATAGGAACGTATAACGGGATTCTTGACTATCTGTAACGGAATCTAATCAAGGACAAGCTATCATTTACGATCGAAAATTACTCCGTAATCATCCTGATTGTTCTTACAACTTTTGAATTCGATTGAACAATGAACGGTAAATAAAAAACTTACCGTATGAGCTGAAGCTGACAAAGGTGTTCTTTGTACAGGCGTTCTTTTCTGTACACGATTATCCCAGAGTACTATTTGACCAGAATAAGTACCGCCCAAAATCAAATTTGGATGAAATTTTGCAAAAGTTGTCGACATCACCGGTGATTGACAATGGAAAATAAATTCAGGAGTGGATTTCTTGAATTTAGTGTTCCAAACTAAACATACACCGTCGGGATCATTCGGAGTATCATCGTTGTTGTTGTACGAGGCAGCAAGAAGTTCTGGAAATTGTGGAGACCAATCCATCGAAGTGACACAGCGATTACGCGACCACCGTTCGCAAAAAAACGAACGGTTCAACCATAATTGTTGATGACTTTTTTCGTCTCTGTAAAGAAACAAACAAAATTTTGATTGATGTATAGAAAGTTAAAGTATGGTAAGAACATTATCTATCATTTATTTTCTTACAATCCATCCTCGCCGTCCATTGTGCCGGTATAATCGGTGTAAATGTCGATTGATTCACCTAATGCTCTTTCTACAATCCTACTGGTACTATCGAGAAATCGTTTAAAGTCCTCCGAAAGTATGATCATCTGTTTTTCTTCCTCACTGAACTCGCGTACTGTTTTCAAATTGATAATCAACAAGTGAAAAAGATATGGGTATCATTTATATTAAGAAATTATGTATCTGAATGTACCTTCTTTCTTAGGTTTTTCTTTCTCCTTTTCTTGTTCTACCTGTGTAACAGCAGGTTGAACTTCTTTAACCTGTGGCAAACCATGTGGTAGAATTCCAGGTGGAAGCTTGCTTTGGAAGCTGTCCAAGTGTGGCAAGCTGTTCTCTTCATCTTCGGCTTGGGAATCATCAAATGTCAAAACTGTGGTGAATAAGCTGATTCTGCCACGTATATCCTAATTTCGATGGTTTCTATCTAGCTACCAACTAACACAATTGCTTGGAACCGAAGCAAGTTGATACATTTCTCAGTTTCTTTTTACTATTTTGATTTTAATTATTATTTTACGAAATAAAACATTCACTAAAATATACGTTGGCCTTTTTTCTTTATTATGTATCTTAAATGAAACTTTTTGAGAAAATATTCATGCAACGAAATCAAAATATATTAATATACTTTCTTACATTACCGAGCAAGTTGATACATGTGTAAAATATCTGATAAATAAATGAAACATTTGTATTTTAATAAAATTGATAGAGTGTGTGTGAATAATCAAAAATTGATTCAAATAACAATTTTTACATTTAATTAATTCATCATTAAACTTATACTCTCTAGAAAGGTATTATTATATAAAATCATCTTTACAAAAACATCTATCACTGATCAAGCTATATATATACACATAATGTTCTAGATAACTGTACATTGTATCAATTTGCTCCGGTCTTATTTACTTTTTCAAACTATAACATTTTGTCTATCCTTTACAATGTGTTATTACGTAAGAACAAACTTTAAAAAAGATAAGATGAAAGTATACTTGAACTTTATGTGCAAATCTATCATTTCTACAGTACGAACATTCTACTGTAATAACTTACATGCGCGAACATGTAACTCAAGGAAAGATCGAACACGATTTTCAACGCAAAACTAAGTTTTGTATTTAGAAAATGTTTTTCTCTTTGTATGCTTGTAGTATATATTTATATCATGCAAGTATTCTATTTATTTCATGATAAATAGTATACCCTTTTTTAAAAAAAAAAAAGGCTATTCGATATTTGCAAATCGTCGGAAGGATCGCTTCTCTTTTTTTTTCTTTTTTACAATATGTATTTTCAAAATAAATATTCGAAGCATTAAAGTGAATTGCTGGACTAACAAAAATAATATTTGGTTATACGTTGCAAGATATAATTCAATGAAAGAGATAAAATAAATAGAGGAGCATAATAATAAATGAAAAGTAAAATCCAAAAACAAAAAACAAAAAAAAATGGCATGCAAAGAAATCAAGTATGTTTGTGGAGAAAGAGAGAGAACAAAAAGTTAGAACGTTTTTATTGAAAGACATCCTTCCTTCTTCGAACGTAAATCGTTTTTGTCGATTGTTTGCTAATTCAAAAAAAAAAAAAAAATAATAAATAAATAAATATAATATTATTCCCAGTTTTTCTTCGTCGTAACTTTCTTGTCACAAATGTCTCTCCACCCTTTCGTCGCGACATGCAAAAACGTCATCAAAATGAAGTTACGAGACGAAAATGTTAAAACGTATATGTAACGTTAAATGATATATTTTATTATAATTAATTATATGTTTTTTCTTTTTTTTCTTTTTTAGGCAATAAACAATATTGTTTTCTATCGAAAAAAAAAATATTTGAAGAAAGAAGATGGAGAATGCAAAATTCACAGTTTATTTTTAAAATTGATAATGTTAAATGCCGGAATGGATTTTGAACGTATCATAAGATACAAACATGAGTGTCTAACGTATGTATTAACGCAACTTCCTAAGCCTCATGCAGCATTAATGAAATATTATATATATATTTTCTAATTTAAAAAAAAAAATAAATAAATAAATAAAAATTATAATCTTCGACGATAATCAAACAAATATTAGTAAATGCAATTAAATACTAATTGGAATAATACTTCATTTAAAACGGTGGTTTTATATGTCTGATTAATTAATAATTTTATATTAATTAAAATAATATTAACGATAATGTATTTACTTATTATATTCAAATGAATTCTAAGATGAATAAACCACAGTTTTAAATAAACAAATGTACGAATCCTAAATGTACTAGCAACAAAAGAAAAAAGAAGAATCAATCTAACAAAATTAAATGTTAAATTGAATTAATATCGAAACTGATATAACCACTATTTATATATATATATGTGCATGCGTGATACATAAAAAGCATATTTGGCTGTTTAAATTATAAAAATCAACAACGACATTGATTTAATAATAATACAACTCATCAAGCATTTTTGATTAAAGTACTAGCAGCGATTCCCTCCTTTATTATTTTTTTTGTTCTGTTGGTGCATATATAATAAAGGCAAATATGATAAATTTTTGTTTGTTTACGTTTATGTCAAAATGAAAAAAAAAAAATGTATAAATATGTTATATATATTACGTGAAGAATAATTGTTCTATTTATATTTCATGAAGTTAAATAAAAGTAATCGAGACATTTAATTGGTGATTAAATAAGATAGTGTTATATATTCGTCTTTAGAGAGGATTACCTACCTGTAAATTCGTCCTCCCATTCTAAACCTGGATTTAGATTGTACTCGTCTTGAAGGAGGGAAAAGAAAACGTCAATCAATTTTGTATCTTATTTTCAATATTGTTTGTAGTTATTTTTATAATTTCATATTTTTCATAGGAAAAATCATTGATGGATATTTTTCAAAAAAAAAAAAAAAGATTTAACATTTATTATTTTAAAGAAATCTTTCATAATTCATAATCATTAAAAATTCATCAATGATTTATCTAGAAAAATAAAAACGATCGAATTTGATGAGTCAGCATTAACATATCTATCACATGCACATACTGCTCTCTGTTATCAAACTATTATTATTATTATTATTATTATTATTATTATTATTATTATTATTTCTTCTGCATAATTTTTCTATTTTCAAATATTAAACAAATATTTCTTAGTTATCTCACTCCAAATAAAAAATAACGTTAGAATTTTTAAAATTAATCGAAAAGTTACTAAAGCTGCTGTACAAAATGTTAAACACTTAATATCCTTATACCGCTTTTTATTATATATATGTATGTATGTATGTATGTATGTATGTATGTATGTATGTATGTATGTATGTATGTATGTATGTATGTATGTATGTATGTATGTATGTATGTTTGTATGTATGTATGTTTGTGTGTAAAATATATATGTTTATATAAATAATTATAAATGTTCTAAAGGCTTTTGCATTATGCAGAGAATCCGCTGAACACGTTTATAATTTTGTTTTGTTTTGTTTTTTTCAATCGAAACGAGGAAAAATATGGGATTTACTATTAAATAAATGAATATATCATATATATAAAACTCATTATCTGCAAAATTTTTAATGGAAAAGGACTGCAAGAAGCTTTCATAGCAACAAAAATTAAAGGCAAGCGAGGATTTATAAAATGTTAAATAACATTTAAATGTAAAAATACTGACATCTCCGACTGTTGATTGAAATAATGTTGGATGATAATCTCTCGAATTATCGTGGAATATTTTTTTCTGTTTTGAATTAAGTTCGTTCGAAAATGGTTTGAAGAAAAAAAAAATATAAAAAAAACAAACACAAAAAAAAATTAAAAAAAATAAAAAAGAAATACCTCGATCAAGTTACTCCCTAATTTAATTTGACGCAATAAAAAAAAATTGATTTACTCATTAATTTTGTTGCTACGTCATCTTCGCAAAAATTTCAAAGAACAAAGCGGTATTTTTCATTATAACATTAAAATATAAATATATATATTATATTTCTTAATCTATATCTTTTTAAAAGCGACATTTAATTAGACTGCTGCATCGCTAAAAAGCTTCAAAGCCACAGAATTGTATCGAGTGGATATAAAAAAAAAAATGTCCAGTGTATTTGTGTTAATCGTTTCGTTATAAAAATGGGTCTGTCTCTGTACGCACATATTATTTTTTTTTTTTATGGCCGATGAAAAAGTAAAAGTTAATCGTATAACGTTGAATTAACGAAACCTTAACCATCATTATCACATACTATAATAATCCATTCCCGTGTTAGTTATTTTAGTTGAAAGCTTTTTATTCAAATCCGACCGAGGTAAATAAATAACACGCCGAGAACTCTGGAAGGTGCGTTAAGTTGTGACAAGATTTGCCAAATGGATATTATTATTATTATTATTATTAACTTTGTACACAAAATTTTCTACGAATCAAAATCTCTGACAAAATTGCACACATATATCGAAACACGGTTTCTTCTTTTAAACAATAAAATCATAAATAACAAAAACCATCATTTTCTATAAATTAAAAAATACAATTAATTAATGATTGATATATTTAAATTTTTTTTGATCTCGTTATACCTGCAAATATTACATATATATATGTATAAAATCTGAATGAAATTCGATTGAAAATTTGGTCTAAAAGGTTGTGTATATATATATATATATATATATAAATCTAATCTTGAATTATTTGAGAGTCGGGATGTCAGATAATTATCGAAAAAATGAATACTTGGAAATATATTTAATCAAAAATATACGCATCCAATTAAATAATAATAAATAAATAAATAAATAAATATATAAATTTAAAAAAGAAATAAACTAATAGGGTAGAAAAGACTAAACAAAAAGGGTCATAAAAAACAGCGGAAATCTTTGTGGGTCTGGGTGGAGAGTTTCTTTTTGCTAATCTAAACTCAATTTTCATTTTGTTCAAGGCACGATATAAATAATTGTATCATTTTTAATATATTAAATCCTTGATTGAAAAAGATAAATAAGAAAGGAAATATAAGATAGAAAAAAAATCATAGAAAAAGAGAGAGAGAGAGAGAGAAAGAGAGAGAGAGAGAGAGAGAGAGAGAGAGAGAGAGATAGAAATATAGAGAAAGAGAAGAGATAACAGAGAAACGGAAAAGAGAGCGTATTCTCCATATTTTATCTTTTTATTATTATTATTATTATTATTATTATTATTATTATTGTATCTTATATTATTATATTTAATAATAAATTGTATATACTTTCATTTAAAATCAAATCTTACCTTATATTGAAAAGTGATATGATCTTTAATATGAACTAATTAATTGATATACTCTAATTTATTAAATATTTTTAAAACCCGAACTATATATATTTATTTATAACTATTATCTAACTATAACTCAAAATTTTCTATTTATTTATGCCAATTAATAATTGTATGTATGTATGTATATTATAATCGTTCCAAATAATGAATTAAACTGAGTGAAGCTAAACCTAAGATTGAACCTAATCTCACTGAAAACCAAGAGAAATCATAACTTACCGTAATAGTCGAATGCATGAGCTGAGAAGGGAAGGTAAAAAAATAGTACTTAGTAAACGGTTTCTTAAGAATGCACTATGCTAATTAAATACCTCTCTACACTCAGACCAATTATAGCTTTTCAAAAATGAAAAAATTCACAAATAATATCTTGTGAAATCAAAGTTGGAATATTTTGTAATTGAAATTCCTAGATTTGGAATAGAGGATATTTTTCTCTTTCAAAGCTAGAAAAATGTTGCTTGCAATGTGCTTGTTTTTTATGCTGTAACGCTATTGTGTCAAATTAATCAAATTCTATTTATTATAAGCGTATTATTAACCAGTTAAGCGTGTTTGACGACTATATACGTCATGGAGATGTGGCAAAATTTTATGTTATGACGTCTCTATATCCGTCATGCGTAAAAGTTTGTTACAATTTGATGTTTAAATTGTAATTTTGGCGTAAAACTAAATTATATTCGTAAATTTTAATATGTTTAAAATGTTTAGAGGTCAAAAAAAAAGTCAAGAATAAATTTTTAACTTCTATAAATATTCGATTTTTTCTATAATTTTTCCGTTTATTTATGTATAAATGTATGTTCATATTAAAAAACTGTGTGTACATTACTAACAAAATTGTTCATTTTCTAAAATAAAGTCGTCTTTTTGACTATCCAATATTTTAACAGCGCCACTTACTCTGTGTTTGACGACTATATCCGTCATCGCTTGATTATCGCGACATACACCAGAGCGCACTCTGCGCACAGATCGCCACACTTAACTGGTTAAATCATATTTTTCATATGTAATTGTAAAAGATAAATTGTAAAAGATAAATTGTGATAAAATAAACAATTTTTTGTTTTGTTTTTTTAGATGTAAAGAAAGAATAGACAACAATTATCGTTACAGCTGCTACTTGTCAAGTGAAATGTTTAGAAAGAAAAAAAGGTAATAACGAAACGTTCAAAAGGACATCCTAAATAATGCTGAATGTAGTTAGGTGATTATAATTTGTATACTTTTTTACTGTGCTGTATTTTTTTTTTAGATTCCTACGATTAGAGGAGGAAACGTACATATTCAATATATCCGAATGCATAACTACTTATTATCTTTTTAACCAAAAAAAAAAAAATGATTTAATTCTTTCATCGTAGTCGAAGCATTCCTTTTAGACCCGCTACAATTTTTTGTTTTTGTTTTAAAAAATTAAACAAAACTTTTCACGAGTTCCTGAATTAAAAAAAAAAAAAAGAAAAAAAAATAATTTCGCGTTCAAGCACGACTCAATAACCGTATCTATTATTATTAATAAGCGTCTAAAGCCAAATTCATATTTGCATATAGCGCAAGCACAAGTGATCACCATTTTTTGAATAGATAAATGCCGTATAGAGAATAAAATAATACAAATTTTTATATACGTCCTCATGCGTAAATACTGCAATTAAAAATTAAAGAAAGAAAATGGGCAAAAAAAATAGAGAAAGAGAGAGAAAAAATATATACAATAGAAATAGTATAATAATTAATTTTGTTTATAAAATTCTTTCCGCCGTTTTTACAAATATGAATTGGCCTTTTTAATATCTCACTTACATCCCTTGTCACACTTGCGCTTACCCCCTTCTCAAGTTTCTCCGACATACAAATTTATTAAACATATTTTTTTTTTTTTAATTGTTTCGATTTTAATTACGAATTAAAATGGTGAACATTATAATAGCACGGCAATTTTTAATAATTATTATTAATTATAATCCGAATAAAAAAAGAGATCTTGTAAATTACTCGGAATATGTATAAAATTAATGTTTCGTGCTTTGAAAAGTCATTTAAGTTTTTTTTTTCATGTTAATTCAAAAAAAAAAAATAAATGCATGTAATCATCACCGAGCTGATTATTAAAACCGATACGTTTGTATTGAAATAATTAATATTATTATAGTGACGTATAATGTTTTTTTTTTTCACAACAAACAGGTAGTTTTAAAAGTTAATGAATCATGTAAAACTATAATATATCTGTTAGTATATTAAACTAAACTATTTCAAGCATGTGATAGAAGCTTTGTTTTTTGTATGCAAGCGACTCTTTATCTGTACGTGGAAATATTGTTTCTAATAAATAACATTAATATTATTATTTAATCTAAACTATCTATCATAAAGCTATGTATCACAATAGAAAAAAAAAAGAAAAAAAAGAAGAGAGAGAGAGCAAAAGGATTGAAAATCATCTCGTATCGAATTCCCATGTACAGTTTTGGCAAATATTTCTATTTAGGGTTGTAGAATCGATATAGGATTTAGAAAATGTATATGTTCTTTGTGTCTATAACAAAATAGATTGAATAAAAGTATGCTCGAGTATATAAATAAAATAAATGATAATATGTAATCGTGATAATCAGCAGAGCAGTGTTCAAAGCACAAAGCACACATATAAAAAACTTGACTCTACATCCCTTCTCTTATAAACGCGGACAGCGACATATCTACCTCTATATAGTATATCGTTGTACAACAATTATGGAAGGGTATTAAAAAAGTAGACAGAACATACATAGGTAGTTTGGTGCAGACCCACCTTTCCTGGGACGCCACCAGTCAGTCTCAAAGTAGCCTGCGGAGCAAGAGTGAGTTGGTGTTGTTGTTGAACAGGAGGAGTAGATGGTGTATTCGGAAGAAGATTTGGACAGTCCTTGTGTCCAATATGGGTTGATTTGACCGATTATATCGCAAAGACAATGGGAATGCGCGTTTAATAATGCCGCAAGATCAGTTAGATTAATAAACGCACATGAGAGAGAGAGAGAGAGAGAGAGAGAGAGAGAGAGAGAGAGAGAGAGAGAGATGAGGAATTTGAATAGACATTTTTTTTTTGTTCAAAAATGATGCCCAAAATTATAAGTTATTTTTCTTTTTCTTTTATATCTATAAATAATAATTTATAATATCCTTCAAAAATGATTTATCGATGTAACTTGTACCATCACAGTAAAGTAGGTGGTATAAAAGTATAAAGTATTGAAACTATTTACAATTAAAATAAGTATTTATATTCGCAATGTAATAAATTAATAATAATAATAATGAATATTTATAACATATAACAAATGTGCGAACTAACTGAATTTGCGGTACAACAAATAAAACAAAATTAGGAAAGAGGATCTCCACCACCAGAAGAACCATATCAGTTATATATATATACCCTGATCTATTGTTAGCTAAACTATTATACCCATTATGTTCACCAATTATTTGTTAAACGTATAACCTAATGGTCTGTACAAATTATTTCAATCCTGTATTATTGCAATAAGCTTAAATGCAAATAAATCACTTAATTTTTATTTATTAATCAATAATTCAATTATATACGAAGTTTAATGTTATTTATATATAACATTTGTTTTTTCATTGGTATTATCTTACAGAAACCGTTGTAAAATTTTTTGATCTCTCTACAAAAAAAAAAAATGATTAAAAATAATGCATAAAAATTTGTTAAAGTAAGGTAAAAATTTATCATGTTCTATTTTTTTTTTTTAATAGATTAGTTTTATGTTATACATAAAAACACATTTAATGAATATGTAAGTTTCCTCGCAAGTTAAAGATAATTAAATAAACATAATATAAAATAAGTAAAATAAACCTTAATATTATCACAATGAAAATAAAATAAAAAGGCAAATTTAAACAACACGATTAATCACATTGAAATTATATATTCCATTAACTTTTGAAAATCTGTTAATGCTAATATGCTTGAATTTGTTAGGAAATTTATTCCAAAGGTAGTTATTTTGGACATAACATATCTTCATACACCACCCACTTTACCATATTATAAAAATTTAAATATGAATATATTTAATCAAATACTAAAATCACACATATATTTCATCAAGTAGCCAGTATTATATAAATATTTAATAAATAGTAATTACTTTTCAATGATTTTACTTTTAAACAAGTTGCAAAATGAACTTTTAAAAGAAAGACAATTTTTAAATTAAATCTGTCTTTTGCACCCTAACAAAAGAACGATATATTTTAATCTTACCGTATGATAATATTACCATTCTTAGAAAATGTTTTTGTGTTGTTTATGAACTAATATCTTTCGTAAAGTATGAGTGAAACATGAAACAAAGTGCATGAAAGTAATAGATTATAAAACCTGGACTCACCGTCGTGAGATGTATGCGTAGTTTGAACTGTTTGCGTTTGTTTACTATAAACAACAGGCTCTTTTGGTGGAATATTGGTATTAGCAACAGAAACGATGGTCAGTTCTCTTGGTTTCCTTCGTCCAGTACTACATATGGTAAAAAATGAATTTAATACAAAACACTTCTTTTATAGCATCCATTATAAGTTTATGTATACATTAACATAATTACCTCTGCGTTGAATTTATGCTAGAAGGTTGTAAACTTGCATCTGGTGTAGCATTAGCACTTTGCTCCGGTGTCAAAGAATTCATACTAGATAAACTTGACAGTACATCTGCAAATATTGTGCATCTTTAGAATTCAATTGCACTGTCGAATATATATTACAATAACTTCTAGTTTTACAAATTTATATGTTTCAATATTCAATTTCTAAAAGATCATTCAATGTACCTGAAACTGGTGCCATTCCCAAAGATGAAAGCATAGCATCAATTTCTTTACGATGATCCTTGTCAGCACCTGCTGCACGTACCGTTGCTTCTTCGACCTGTCATTAAAAGTTTATGATAACAATATCCAAATATCTTTCAATTGAAATATTTATCATTAACAAATATAACCTTACATCTTTCTGTTCTTTTTCTCTTCTTCGCCTTTCTTTTTCTTCTCTGATAGCTTGAAGCTTCGCCTTTTTCCTCTCTAGTTCAGCTTTTCTATCTGACATCATTTTGATTGTTGGGAATTGCACTAAAAAAATAAGAATGAGTATCAATTATTTGAATACATATGACAATACTATTAAAACATATGTTATAAAGTAAGTATTGAAACTTTAAATAAAAGTACATCTATATATCTATATATATATATATATAACGAAATATCGAGTATCTATTCAAAATAATGGTACACGCGTTATTGATTTATCTTGAATGACGTCACTTTCTGCCAAGGCTTTGAAACATAATGTTAAATGACTAAAGAAGAAAAAAATAATTTCACGTAGTTATCAACTATAAATGGGACTCTTTATTCATCAATAGAAATATATATATGTGTGCTTCCATAAATGGAAATAATTAATTAGTATTCAAACGAGATAAAGTATCGAACGATGGGCTTATTCGAAGGTTGCATTTGTCAATGCAACAATCTTGCAAAGTGAATGCATTCAGCATCGTGATGTTAACATAAGAAATACATTATTTTCACCTTTATCACGGAACTAGATACGAAACCAAGGAAAATGAAGTAATAATGATTAAAATATACTACATCCTCCAAACGACACACCCGCCATATAAATTTTGGACACCGCGACTAAATTCTTCCTTCTCGTTCGTAAGTTGACTATCAGCGCCTCTATCGTTATCAAATGGAACTAACTTTAATTCACTGTAGTGATGTTTGACGCTGCGTTCGCTTTGCAAAAAAAATTCGCGATGACATTATTATAATAATTAAATTGATTTGCATTGATTTTATCAATTATTTATTAAGGAAATACGAAAATTATTTAAGGTGTTTGATTAGTATCGTGTAACATATGTTTATTAGCTTATAGTTTAGATAGTTTAATTATAATTAAATGATATAAACAAGATTATAATTAGTGCTAAAAAAATGATCAATTTATAAATAAATAGAATAAAAATTCGTAGTTATTTAACATTATTAATTATTTATTATAATTCTCGTAATTTATCTCATGCATTTATTATTTTGATTCAACGAAAAATCGATATTTTTCCTTTAACTTCAAGTTTCAAAATACGCGCGCTAAATATACTATGCGTACCTGATTGGTCAGTTAAGCGCGCGAAAATAGTTCCACGCAGGCTCAGTTTTAAATTTCGAAAGCATGCCAGAATTTTATAAGGAAAGTCGTCTTTTTAGTTTTTAAAATATTTATTACCTTTTTAATTGGAATTATAATATATTAATGCATTTCATAAATGCACAGGTATATAAAATTTCTTGTTTTGTGTATGACTTTAAAACATAGATGTTATACAACATATCTTCAAAAAAAAAAAATATGTGTAATGTGAAAAAGAATAATGGATAAAAATGCATATAGTTTTCTTATATACATATGGCGAAATTCTTATTACTTGTATCAAAAATTGAACGACTTTCTGATACCGACGACGCTGCACTTTGATTTTTATCTTTGACGCCGATCGTAAGGAGGCGGCATATTCCTTTTTTCTCTATCGTGCTGACTTTTTGAAAACCCTTCAAGTAGAACGAGATGTTGACTAGCAACAGTTTCTTTTATAAAAAAATACTGAAATATATTTATATATGTAATTATATATATTACATATATAACATATATATAATTTATAATCAGAGATTATAAAATTAGGCTAATCAAGTTAGATGTTAGTGCAGCAGTAAATCCTAAAATGGTAGGTTGACATTAATGTTACGACAATACGTGGGTAAAAGTAAAAAGAAGGTAATGAAGAATTTGATCTTTGAAGACTAAGCTCGCGTGATACTTCATACTGACTTTGCGTGTCGAAGTTCGCTTTACTTAGTGGTATCGAGTATACCTACATTTATATATATATGTATTTATGTAAAAATACATATGCATGAAAATGATTAGGGCGGTGAATTTATTACTTTTCTTATGTATAAAGTCACTAGTTTTATTTAACAGTTTTTGCATAGTTTTGTCTATTATCAATTAGAGATTGTCAATGAAATATTCGATTTTGTCGATTCTCTATTTTTTTTTTCTTATAATTTAATAATGTACTTTTCAACATTCCTTTATCCTTCGATTAAAAAAAAAGATGAAACGAACATGATTCGTAAAATGGTAAATAGCAACTGTTGTTCGTGTCATCGATCCCCGCGTAAAGTTCTTCGGAGTACTGTAAAATAGTCGTCGAGATCGAGATGCAAAAAGTTAATGGAAAACGCGAAACGGTACACGGTAATGGAAGATTCGAATCTTGGAAATGAGATCAATTCGTGAAAGCGAATGAGAGAGAGAAAGGGAGAAAGGAATAGAAAGAGAAAGAGAAATAGAAAGAGAAAGAGAGAGAGAGTTTCCAGGTGACATTGCTGCAGTAAGGAGAAAATTGCACTCGTTCGTATGATTACTGATGTCAGATAAATATTTGCCAAGTTACTCTTTAATACAATATTTCTTGTATACCCTTGTATTTAACGATTTTTCTTTTCCAATTTATTTCAAAAAAAAAAAAAAAAGAAAAAAAGAATTAAAAAGTTCTATAGATATTATCTTCTACAATAAATCGAAATAAATGTAAAGAAAGTAGCGAGTACTCCTTTCTTTAAGCTTTTACTATAACTGCAAGTAAATAGAGATACACCGTTCGAATAATAATAAGAAGAAAGTTTCCCTAAAGCTCGTGGGGTAGTAACGCGTTGTGTTCAATGTAATTGAAACGACGAAGGATCGGTGTTTCGGTTTGGCCAAAGAGCATTCGACGAGGAAATCGTTGAATCTATATCGGGTTCCTTCCAACCGAACACCCCCATATCGTTCAACAACCCCTCCTTCTACCCCCTTAGACGAAAATGTCGCGGTAGAGACATAAACTTGGGATCCATTAGGCGTTCTCTCTGCTTACGAAATGTTTCACAGAAATACGTTGCCGCGGTATTCAGTCGACGTTATTCGCAACGTGGCAAGTTAGATTTAGGGTTTTCCCCTACACCCTTCCCTTACCCCTTTTCCTTCTATATCGCACTGAAATTTCTGCTCATCCTCGTGTTCGGTATATCCGTATAATCTATCTTCCGTGAATCTTGTTTGATATATACATATATATACACACATACACACACACACACACACACACACACACACACACACACACACACACACACACACACACACACACACACACACACACATATATATATATATATATATATATATATATATATATATATGTGTATGTATGTATGTAACTGAGAAAGTTTTGCGACGTAGGTTAAAGTTTTGGTAGATTTACAGAATCTCAAATTCGTATCCGCGTAATCGGATCTGGGGGTCATCTCTCTGTCTCTATCTCTCTTTTCTGGTCAAACGAGTAAAAGGGCAGCCTTGTCAACGGGGTTTTCGACTAGCAGCAGCAGTAGCAGCAGCAGAAGAAGAAGAAGAAGAAGAGTAGAGAGGTGGGTTACTGTGCTTTGGGATAAAGTACGGATGAACGTTGTGAGGGGCCACTAGACTGTGGAAGGGATGAAAGTAACCTCGCATTCACCGCAGACTCCGACTGGTTGATGAACCAGCAGGTGCATCCGTGCAGGAGGGCTCTGAGAGCCAGAAAGCAAAGTTCTTGCGATACATCCCTCCTCGGCTTTCTCACCGTTATATGTTTTAAAACCATCCTACCTACATTTATTCCTTTTTAAATCGGTACTTATAGTTTATATTATAACTTTCAGAGAGAAAATGAGAAATACCTTTTCATCTTATTATTAATATTTTATTCACAAAATTATTATTTTTGTCAAATGTATAGACACGAAAAAAGAAAGAAAGAAATAAATGGGACACTTCTCAAAAAGTTATTTAACGTGTGTTGTGTCAATTTCAAGTGACTAAATGACCAAATGCTCTCAAAATAATTTGCTCATACCTCCCCACCCTGTGCTAATCCGCAAAAGACTCGTATACCTGACATCGTTTGTCTCACGACTCTGTAAAATCAATACCACTACGAATTTCTCTGTGACGGTGACACGAAGGAGACTCGTAAAGTTAGTATTATATGGCTTTAAAGTTTGTCAGTGTTTGGTAGTATAGTATATCGTACACTTTTAGTTTATATCTCGATATCAGATTAATACTACTAAAAGATAACTGATATTTTGGTTATACTCGACGTGATTCCTATTATTATTATTATTATTAATATTATTATTATTATTATTCTGTATTGAAGTACTTTGAAAGTTCTTACGATTATGTTAGAGAATTGTGCATTTGAATTTGTTCAAATAATTGGCTACGAATCGATCACTCTCTCTCTCTCTCTCTCTCTCTCTCTCTCTCTCTATCTATCTATCTATCTATCTATCTATCTATCTCTCTTTCTATTTCTATTAGTTTTCTTTCCTCCCTCTCATCATGAATATAATTTGAAGATGCAAACAGACAGAAAACGGGGCCCCCCAAGAGGATATCGCAGTTCCTTCAATTCAAACGCAAAGGATCTTTACAAACGCAAAGTGTTGCCAACTCGGCAAGATTCCGAATCGTTATGAACGTTTGTTAGCACGTAGAGAATTCTACTTATCAATCCAGGATTAGTTCGCATCCTTGCACACACGTTATCCCAACTAATGCTCCCGTAATGAACGTTACTCATCAGCATGCAACGGCATTATCCCGGTACGAATATCGTGGCCCATTAATATCTGCTTCCCGATACGTGGATTATATGAGTTAACTATTAAAACGAATTTGCATAATGGATAGGTGATATGCGTCATGGAAAATGTGTCATAAAAAGGAAAAAGAATAAAAGAGAAAAAAAAAACATAGAAAAAAAAAAGGGCACTGGATGGGTAAATTTTATTAGAAACGAGTTGATATGAGTTGAATGTGAATGTGGAACACTTTTTTTTTGTTTTTAAATTAATATACCTTCTTTCTTTTTTTTTTTTTCTTATCGATTGTTTTAAAAAAAAAGATTGAACAAAAAAACCTTACTTCATTAATATGAAATTTCTTTCTTTTCCCGAGTATTTTTATCGATTGGTTTTTTTTTTTCAAGAAGTTGCGTGTCTAGATAAAAAGAAAGTTATCCCTGTCTTAAGGGAAGTCGTCTTTGAAAAAAAGAATAAGAAAAAAGAAAATGTTATCCGATAATGGGATCGAAGGCTCGTCGAATAAATTCACAATTGATTCAATTTCTTAACTTTTAGATGTTACTATAATTACGCTATATACTTAAGTAAAGGTTCCTAAAGTTACGTATATATATATAAAAGACAGTTACATACGTTAGATTCGCGTTGTCGCGACACGAATGACGATATTGAAGGAAAATACTCAGCAGAATTACTCGCTAGCTGGTACGGTTACGATCTAACGTTAGCTAAGGGTTTCCCTCTTAAATGTAGATTTCCAATGGAAGTCTAGAATTCTAAAAGGGGGTGTCATCTTTTACATCCTCGTGTCTCTTTTACTTTTTATCTTTTTCTTCTTTTTTTTTCTTTTTTTTTCTCTTTCTTTCTTCCTTTTTTTCGTCTCGAAGAAAGTAGAAACGTCGTTGCTAGGATGTTCTCAGTAATAGCGACAGCAGAAGCAGCAGAAGTAGCAGAACAGCAGCAGAACAGCAGCAGCAGCAGCAGTAGCGGCAGCAGTCGTTCGTTCTTTCTTTCGTTCGTTCGTTCATGATTCTTTGGAAACGCGATAAAATTTCCTTTTTCCTTTAAGTGGTCGGTTAATTAAATTTCTTCGTCTCTTCTTTCTTCTTCAGCATCGCACCCATTATCGCTGAGACCGATTAAATTTCCTTCCCTTTCTCTTCAACTCCCTTTACCCGTTTTATGAGCACGTCACGTATAGTATTTTCTTTTACGTCTGCTAATACTACTGTATTTCTTTCTTTTTTCGTTATTACTTGCTTGGTTATCCTTGTCGTTTTCTGCAAACTGTTCGACGTACATATATTTTGCTATATCATTATTCCAGTATATTCTTTTTCTTCGAGATTTTATTAATTTTTTGTTTTTTAAGTGAAATCTTCGTAATCCACACTCCTGGCTACTAAGCGTTGTATATGTGTGCGTTTGTGTGAGACTGCATACTACGAAATGTATTAATTACAAAATTAAAGTTCAATTTTTATCATTATTTATAAAAACATAACGCCTATAGGAATGCAACCCTCCAGACACATTTTGAAAATGTTGCTTGCGAACGCTATCTATTGGGACGGAAATTTTCTTGCCCGAAAGATAGGTAACTTGTAATACAAGCGTGTATAAACAATTTAAGCTGAACAAAATTTCTGTCCTGCGAGATAACGCTCGCAAGTAATATTTTCAAAGTGTGTATGGAGGGTTGCATATCTACAGGCGCGAATTTTTATAATTAATTAATAATTAATTAGAAAAAAGTAAAAATAATATTATAATAATATTATATAATAAATTATCCTATTTCTAATACTAATGCACTCATTTCATTTTCTCGAAATTTGTTTTTTTGAAGGTTTTACTTCTAACTTGTGTGATCTGCAGCACACATATTAGAAAGAAGAAAATCATCTTTTTGAATCACTCTTTACTGAAATATCATTTATTATTTATTTTGACCCTAGATGTAATTATTATAGGAATAAACTGGTAAAAAAAAAGAAGAAAAGAAAGAAAACGTCTTTTGACGTTTTTATTAAAGTTGTTTTTACGTTTAAAAATAAATCGCTTATATTAGCCGATAATCATATAATTATTCCTGTTTTTTAATATTTCTTCTAATTATAAAAGTATGTAAAATAAGGTCGAGCTAACGATCGTGTATGAAGCGTGTAGTATGTCATAAAAATATCTTTAAAAGGTAATGAAGTCATGCTCGAAGTCAGGACGATGAATGAAAAGAAGGGTGACAGACTCTATGCATGCACGTGACTCGTTCATTCTCGTATCCTACGATCGAGTGCTTTTCTTGCAACATACATAATCGCGAACGCGTGTATCGACCTTGTTGCTTCTGTTACACACAAAGCACGAGTAATTACGGAACATCGTTTGCATAGGTGGTTACTATTTTCAAAGTTAAGAAATTAATACGTCATACAAAGAGAGACAGAGAGAAAGAGAGAGAGAGATGAGAATGAAGAAAATCAAAGTATTCGTTTAAAGATATACAAACCCCTTTAAGTTTCTTTTTTTTTATAGGTAATCCTATTAATACTTAAAATTAAATGTTAATGATATATATAAAATTGATACTATGGAAACCTAGGAAATATGTTTTATTAATATTATATCATAAAACTTATTATTATTGAAAATTATTTGAAAATAATTCGAAATTGGAATTACCTAAGAAAAAAAAATATACAAAACAGATATATATTAATATAATTTATAATTTCATATATAATTTTATTAAAATATAATTTTTATAATTTTAATATAATTTTAATTAATTTACTTAATATATATTAATATATATTTAGTATATTAATATTATATTAATATAGTATATAAATATAATTTTATATTTATTATATAATATATTATATTAAAAATATATATAATAATATATATTTATTTTTTATAAATAAGATAAAGAAACATAATAAAACTTTATCAAAACTACAACATAAAATAAATTAATTTTACTATATATTAATTTTACTAAACTTCTATACATATATCTCACACAATGCATTTTTCTCGATATTGAATTTATAAAAAAAAAAAAAAGTTGGAATATTTTTTTAACTCACTGTATGTAAGCCATTGTATCAAAGATGATGCATTCGTTCGATCGAAAATCAAATAGTCGCATCTGGACATCCATGACATTGTGTGTCGTGTGCATGTACGCAGCACACGCACATGTACACACACACGCTTCTTCAGGAAGAAAGAAACTAGATGGACGTTCATTCAACGTAAAGGGGATGTTCGCTATTATTATCATCGAAGAGAGTAATTCGTAAGTGAAAAACGTTCTCTGAATAGGGGATGAGAACGTAGGTCGTCACGTGTCGTGACTCGTTGCACATCTATAGAGATTATTGATTTAGCAAAAGAGTTGTTGAGCTCATCATTAATGACGTCTTTCCAACGATGTTAATAATATCTTTTGTTTCTCTCTCTCTGTCTCTCTCTCTTTCTTTTTTTCATTCTTTTTTTTCGATCGTTGTCACAAAAGGATCAATCTACCATGATTAAAACGATTCAGGTTGACAGTTTCCTTCTTCTTCTTCATCTACTTCATCTTTTTCTTCTTTTTCTAAATTTATATACAACGTAGGAGTTCTTTGTGACAAGTTGAAGAAAATTAAATGGTATCCTTTTAGAATGAAATTCTTTTATTAAGTGAAAACTTCTTTAGAATGGGGGTAATTTGAAAAAAAAGCTAACGACAATCCAAGCTGTTTTTTTTTTTTATAATAAATAAACCCTACAATTATCTTATTTCTGATACTCTGCATTTGACTCATTCTCTCGAAGCTTGGTTTTTAAGAAGGTTTTATTTCTAACACTTGTGATCTGCACACATGATATTTTTTTTTTTATTTCTCTACGTAATTGAAGTTAAATTTATCAAATTGAAAGTTCTTTGACATAAACTCTTCTTTTTCTCTCTACATACAAAAGTGAACTATTATCGGACATAAATATCTTACTATATATATATATTGAAAATAATATTTGAAAAGGAAACGAAAGGTATGAGTAAAGTCAAAAGTTTGGAAGGACGTATAGATCGATAAAATTTTAATATTTTATGAACAAATGTAGATGTTTTTTTTATTTTTTATTTTTTTATTCGAGGTTATATATGTATCTTCTAAAGAGATTCATCCGAATACGAAGAGTAAAAATATTTTATAACATGGAATAGTGATGCAAAACGAAGGGAAAAATTTTCTTGGCACACAAGGTAGAAAGCTAAAACCGCGAATATTTATATTCGGGGGTACGAAGATAACCAAATTTCACGAGTCCAGTAGAAAAATTCGGTCAACCGATCCTCGGAGCTCAAACAAACTAGGAACACGATGGTGAAGTTGTAATCAAGCCTAGATGGGTCGCATTGATTGACAATTTTCCGTGACCTCTTGCCAGCCTCTTCTCACCTCATCCCTCACTGGCCAGGAAACTCCATCGAATTTCACGTTTCGTTTCGTTTCGTTTCTATTGCGCATAATAGAAACAAGTGTCGTGAATGGGAGGTGGGGAAGGTTGAAAAGAGAGAGAGAGAGAGAGAGAGAGAGAGAGAGAGAAAGGAAGATAGAATGTGAGTAAGTTCGAGAGATGGAAAGTGGTAGTAGAATAGTAGAAGGAGAAGTATGTCATCGAAAAATTGGAATATGGTACTCTCTATTCCACTTGATTCAAACGTTGATCTTCGCTATTCGTCAGATGATTCGTTAAAAAAAAAAAAGAAAAAAAAAGACATTTTGTATTAGAAAATATTTTGAATATACTATATGTAAATATATATAATAAAAACAAAAACCAAATCTATTTATATTGGTTATTTTGATAATGTGAATATATTTATATAAATTAAAATATATAATAAAATAAAAATAATATATATATATATATATATATATATATATATATATATATATATATATATATATATATATATATATATATTTATATTTATATAAAATTTTTACTATATATAATATATATTATTATATATAATATTAATATATAATATATTAGTAATATAATAGTATTTATACTATATATAAAATTTTTTTATATATTTTATATATATGTGAAATTCAATTATCAATGAATTCAGGAACTTTTACATTGATTTCGTAAACTGTTATCATCATTTGATCTTTAAGATTTTATAAAGGTTTTCGTGTTCTTTGAAAATTAAACTCAATGAAAGAAATAGCGATTTTTTTTTTCTTCTTCTTTTTCTTCTTCTTGAACTAAGCGCTTTTGAGAATACCTAGACGCGCTTTAGAAATTGACGAGGGCTTTTCCTTCCTTCTCTCTCATTCTCTCTCTCTCTTTTTCTCTTGTGCCAGTTTGTAACTTCGAACGGATACGTTAAGCCCCTCTCATCAACAATAACCTCAAACAATGGATGCTCAGGATAAAATGCAAATTAGTTCATAAGTCGCAACATTAAATGATTGTCAGCTGTTAGAAAACGTCTATTGTCATGCGATATTATTTCAAAGATGTACACAAATCGCGCAGCGACATCCTCTTGGAAAATGAAAGAAGAAGGATTTTGTTTCCTTGCAAAGGAAAATTATTAACTTAAAAGATTATATAATAATAACATTGATTTTAATATTATAAATCGTATCACTTTAATTCTCCCACCCCTTATATATATGTACTTTTATTTTTCTATATACAGTATATGTATATATATGTAGGAGAGTTTTAAGTGTCGAAGATGTAGACGAAAAACTAGTATTCAGTTCTTTTCTTTATATTTTATTTTCTGGAAAGGAAAACTCTATTCAGAGACTAAAAGAAAAGATTAGGAGGGCTATAAAACTATAAACAAACCTAAAAATTATCGAGATATATTGGTGCGATGAAAACCCTTTGTGCAGTGTCGAGACCTTTGAGGAGTTTCACATTTCTATCTAAGCACGTACGATACCATAAAAGAAGTAACATTCTGATATTCTAGATCAAGTTTCGTTATGCATAGTTTATCACTACCAAAAACCATAGGCTGTACCCGTCGGTGGATTATGGGGTGGATCCTTATGCTATTGGTCAATAAGATTCGTAAGCTCCTTCCCTCTTCAAAGGGGTGTAGGTCATTTCTGATATAAAATATGTAGAAAGAAGTTTTAGCCTTAGTTAGTCATCAGTCGTAACAATCGCAGTTGTATTATAAGTCGTTATCAGTTGTAAGAATACAGTCGCTCATCTAAATTGTAATCGTAAGATTGTGAAACTATTATTG
This sequence comes from Polistes dominula, assembly GCF_049000335.1. Classification (NCBI taxonomy): domain Eukaryota; kingdom Metazoa; phylum Arthropoda; class Insecta; order Hymenoptera; family Vespidae; genus Polistes; species Polistes dominula. Next base: position 1,265,105 of record NW_028301116.1, on the reverse strand, counting down.
TACTTTTCTAATACCTGTTTTAAATAAATCTTATTAGTAGGATTAAACTGGATGTATGTTCACCTTGCACCTCTCACCCTAAATAAAATTCCCTATATATATATATATATATATATATATATATATATATATATATATATAATAATTGAATGGTGCATATTTTATTATACCAAAGATATTATATTTAAAATATGACATTCTATAAGTACCGTTTTAAAATAAAGATGAGAGGACTTTGGTGTTATTATTACGTAGAATTTCATTGTATAAATTTCGATCTCTAACCATGTAGTAATAATAATAGTAGTAATAATAATAACGAATCTAATCGGGATTTGTTCTTTATTATTAAGATATGCAAATATTATGCGTGCGTTCTTCTTTGTCGTCTCGAATAGGTTAATTTGAAAGTTTATATTCCGAATCGGTCGGCAGGTGAATTGAGTGCACTACTTTTCTGTTTAATTCCTTTTTCTTTACAGTTCATGACCTCTCTCTCTCTCTCTCTCTCTCTCTCTCTCTCTCTCTCTCTCTCTTTCTCTCTCTCTCATCCTTCCCATCATACTATACATCGAAAGATGTTAGGGGACTTACACAGACGTCGTAGAATCTTCTCTGTAACATTTGAAATATTTACCAAGTCCCTCACCTCACTCCATCATATACAGGTATCCAGTAGTAGCTTATTATGCAAACCACCAGGGTTTTATTGCATTAGGCGTAATTTAGTTAGGTGAAAAAAAAACAAAAGAAGAAAAAACCTCGAAAAATAAAGTGTAAATATGTAGGGAGGTGAGGGATATTTAAAAGCTAAATAAGTTGATTTATTTTTAAATTATATTCTGCGAGACTGCACTTGTGCAGTCCCGAACTACCAAAAGTTTTTGCCCGGATGATCCTTCTTCTTTAGGATATTCGCAGAGGTTTGCTCTTTTACGCAATGTCTATCTTCTTAAAGAGCATCCCCCTGGTTAGACGCCTTCATGATCACGTCTAACTAGCAAGAGGTACAGAAAAAAATTCCCAATAATTTCCATTACTCATTTCCATCCTTTTCAACAATATCTTGTAATGATTCACTAGCGAGAAATATGTCTAATGTAGCGCTACAATGTGTTAATTAAATCAACTAAATCGAATGTTGTTTAAATGTAATTACCTTTCTCCTTGACAAAGATTCAACCTTTAATTTGTTACACCAGTCAATCATAACATGAAGTATTGAACGGCGGGAAAATTTTTGAATACAATCGCGTAGAATAAGATTTCTCTCAAATGGAATTTGCTTGTACTTTTTCTTTTTTTTTTTTTAAATATTAAATTGTAAGAAATACAAGTGTTCATCAATAGATGAAGAAGATTCATATCATTGATAAACAGATTGGATTCAATAAATTGAAAGATTTGCAATCTTAATTGGAATATTGTTTGATTATTGGCATCGATACACACACTTCTTTTTGTTCATCAAAATATTCAATTTCATACCATTTCTGTATGTTTGAGTTATCATTGAGGATGCGCACGCATAATAATTTTTCTTCTCACTTAAGATCAGAGGTCAATGTGTTAATGTTTCTGATATCAATACAGTCACGTTCTGACTTAACTTATAATCGAACGGAAAGTTTTTAAGAGTCCGTCACCCTATATCGATCTTATTGCACTTTCGATATTCATTTTCAATCTTGAAATATGTTTCTAAATCGTGCGACAGTTATTATATTTAGTAAGCACTGAGATATAATGCATATTTATTCAAATATTTATCCAAGCAAATGAATAATAATATAAAGTTACTAGAAAAAACAAAATTTGTTTGTTGTTTTTTTGTTTTTTTGTCCTTTTGTTTTTTTTTTTATTTCAAATAAGATGTATGAAATGTGTACAAACGAAAGGGTTTTGTTTTTAAAACAGCGTTCGTCGTAATGGCGATCATCATCCTATGCGTATCCTCACCGATACAGGAAAATATTTTGACTTGTGACTGTAATCATTGCGATGAGATGAACATGAAGAATACGATTGATCTTAAAGAAAAGGAAATGACTACTACTACTCCGATAATTACAGATGAAAAAAAAACGAATGAAAAAGAAATCAACGATGATGGAACAATAATTTGTGCCAGAGATCGCGACTTAGAAGATAAAACCTTTCCGAGCATGTGTCACATGCTTTGTTACAACCAATGTACACGTTTTCGTATTGCTACGCAAAAACACAAGAATATTACGAGATTTATTAATGCTATATATAGAACGAGTAAGTAATTATATTTTATCTTAATTGAGACAAAAAAAATATATAATAATTAAAGATTAAAATACTGTCTCCTGTTAAAAAAGAACAGTTTTAATGTTTTTTAAGAGTATATATACATATATAAATATACTTTTGTTTTTTTTTTCGTTTTTCGTTAACATCTTAATATCTTTCTTTTCTTATCATTGGCTTTTTAAATTATCAGTTATTAAAAGTCTGTATAATTTGATATGCGTAGTAATTAGTTAATTAATTTCTTTGCATAGATTACTACAAATTGTGGGATGGTCCTTGTTAAAGAGAAAAAAACAATCAAGGAAGGAAAAATATCAAACATTTATCTAATATCTATCTATCTATATATATATATAAATGTATCTCATAAAGATTGAATAAAATTATATTTTCTATAAGAGTATAAGGTGTAATGATAAGCCTTTTTGTCATTATGTTAAAAATAAATTCGAATGAATGTATAAAAATCAGGTTTAACCCTTTGAGTGCTGAATACTTTTACCTAAAATGTTTTGTAGGAACAGAATAATTTATTATTAACCAGATTTTAATAATAAATTATATTTAATAATTAAAGATTTTGTTTCTGAATATTATTTAATTGATTAATATAAATATTAAATTATTTTACATTAATGTTAACAAAGAGACACATATGCGTCGATAGACCACGCTAGTTATTTTTACCAAACGTATATATACGTCCATAGCACTCAAAGGGTTAATGTGTGATTTTGATAAGCGAGTAAACACATATCTTCTATTTATATATCTCTTTTTCTTCTTTGTATCATGAATTATTTCCATTTTATATATCTCTCTTTGAAATCGTGTAGTCACGTTGTAACTTTCCGGGTATCCCCACTCTATCGAACTACTGCTGCTGCTAGTGACCTCAACTCCTTCACCAACTCTTAGTTCTGTAGCTTGCCGCTATGTTGCGCATGGTCGGACATATACTCGCAGTTATAACGAAGTTCGTTGTGTATAAGTATCATTGAAAACGACTTGAAAGCATACTTACCTGGCGCAGAGGTTACCGTGATCATGAAGGCGGTTCCTCCAGGGCGAGGCTCTTCCATTGCACTTCGGTTGAGCTGACCCTTGCGAATATCCCTAATGTGGATATCTCGGGCGTATAATTTTTGGTAGTCGGGACTGCGTTCGCGCTATCCCGGATAAACTAAATTAAACAAAATTATTCCTCCCTCTCTTCTCTTCTCCAAGCAATTTCATGATACTCAGTAAGATAGGTAGAAGTTTTATGATTCTACTGAAAAATTTTAATTTTAGTTAATGTGTATATAACAAACCCTAAGCTTTTCATAAACTAAAAATTCTCTATGTACCTAAATTTTATAAATAAATTTAGTTTCTTACTCGTGAGTTGTCATATAAGAACTATGTAAGGATATTTTCATTAGTTTTCTATCTAAGAAAACTTATTTAAGTATTTTTCTATCTATGCCTTTAATTGTAACTACTTAAACGAGAACCCCTTAATCCTGCTAAAACACTATTTAACACTACTTTGTTCGTCGTAATAAAGAAAGGGGCATATCGTTTTTTTACACTTACAATAAATGTCGTCGAGTATAACCATTGAAGTGTCATAATTTATGAACAAATGATCAAGTGCAATCCTAACTGTAATTTTACATTTTTCTCTTAACACTTTTTTGACCGGCTATTTTTTAAAGAATTTATCTCATGTCACCGGCTATTACTTCGTAATTGAATTGAAAAGTAAAACAATTTAAGTAATTTTTAATAAATTTTACTTATTATTAGACTTTTAATATTTCTTTTTTGTATGATAAACAATATAACAATAGTGCAAAAAAATTTGTTATTGACATATTTATTTTCGCTGCGTTTTCCATATAGATAGCGTGATGCGAAAGAAAAGCGCATCACGAGTCAACTCGTGACCGGTCAGCAACGTTCGGCTACACAGAAACACGAGTTAACTCGGAACCGGTCAACAAAGTGTTAAGTGTACAAGAGAGAGAAGAGAAATATATATAGTGTAAGTATTTCTATTACAAACTTTTATGATTGTAAAATTTTAAGGAATAACATTGAAAAATGAAATTAAAATCTTTTTACAGAAATAGAAAAATACAGTTTACTTATCTTATAAAAATAATGATAATAATTTATTTATTCCTTGCAATATGTACTTTTAACTATTTATTATTACTGTTTAGGAAATGAAACTTTATGCAGCTTATCTTATCATATTGTATTCATATCATATATATATATTTTCATACCATAATAATGCCGTGAATATGAAATATAAACAAAAGATGAGCTCAAACCCTGAATCCTTTGGATTAGAGTTTCCCAGCAATAATTGATTGAGCATACGTCACCCGTTGTGCAAGTGAAAATAATTCCGACCAGAGGGGAATATCCGTGTGCCCCACAGAAAAAGCTAGAACCGGTTTTATACAAATCGAATGTATTTATCTAATATAATATAAATACATATAAATGTTTTTTTAGATGAAAGTAAAAAAAAAAGAAATTATTTTTATATATTTTATATTAGATTTGAAATATATTAAAAAAGTATATGTGTTTTCTTTTCAAAATGTTAGAAATAATACTAAAAAACATATACTTCTATAGCATATATGTTTGCAATTACTGAAATAAGTAGAACAAAATAAATCGGATTAAAGTTGTGGCTTTTTTTAAATTTTGTTTTATTTTTTTTTTTCTTTGAAATGGTTTATTTCGTTATTGAAAAATTCCTGACCCTTGATTTAAACACAAGAATAAATACTATAATGGTAATTGTGTTAGTTTTCACAGCATTGAACGTATCAGTATTGGATAAGTTATTAACAGAAATAGGAAGTGAAGAATTTGGAAATAAACGAAGCTAAAATAAATGAACGATAAAGAGTTCAATATTGTAATTCATTGAAAAAGACTTTAATTAGTCTTTTTTATAGATCATGGAGGGTTAAGTTGGAATATTACCAAAATTTAGAGAGGGGTTGTTGGTTGGATCGAACACGTTGTTCAGGTTTAGTTTGAGAACTCGTCGCTATGATGCGCATGAGTAGGGTCCTTTCTCGAAAGTAAAAGAATGACTGGGAGTATTGAAATACCCTGAAAGAACGAGGGAAAGCATACTTACCTGGCGCAGGGGATACCGTGATCATGAAGGCGGTTCCTCCAGGGCGAGGCTCTTCCATTGCACTTCGGTTGAGCTGACCCTTGCGAATATCCCTAATGTGGATATCTCGGGCGTATAATTTTTGGTAGTCGGGACTGCGTTCGCGCTATCCCGGATAAACTAAATTAAACAAAATTTCCCCCTCTCTTCTCTTCTCCTAGCAATTTTATGATACTCAGTAAAATTGGTAGAAGTTTTATGATTCTACTGAAAAATTTTGATTTTAGTTAATGTGTACATAACAAAACCTAACCTTTTCATTAACTAAATTCTCTATGTACCTAAATTTTATAAATAAATTTAGTTTCTTACTCGTGAATTGTCATATAAGAACTGTGTAAGGATATTTTCATAGTTTTCTATCTAAGAAAACTTATTTAAGTAATTTTCTATCTATGCCTTTAATTGTAACTACTTAAACGAGAACCCCTTAATCCTGCTAACACTATTTAACACTACTTTGTTCGTCGTAATAAAGGAAGGGGCATATCGTTTTTTTACACTTACAATAAATGTCGTCGAGTATAACCATTGAAGTGTCATAATTTATGAACAAATGATCAAGTGCAATCCTAACTGCAATTTTACATTTTTCTCTTAACACTTTTTTGACCGGCTATTTTTTAAAGAATTTATTTCATGTCACCGGCTATTACTTCGTAATTGAATTGAAAAGTAAAACAATTTAAGTAATTTTTAATAGATTTTACTTATTATTAGACTTTAAATATTTCTTCTTTGTATGATAAACAATATAACAATAGTGCAAAAAAATCTGTTATTGTCATATTTATTTTCGCTGCGTTTTCCATTTAAGGGGACGTTCCATCTTGCAATTTTTAAAAAATTGAATTTTTTTTTTTACATATTTCGAATGTATATATATTTAGAAATATTGTGTTAAAATTTCAAAAGGATCCGATGTCTCTAACTACATTTTTTTGCTGCCTGAACGTTACTATCTCGGACCGCTCTCCTGAGCGTTCGGCGCGCACGGTTCTTATATCGGCTACGGAGACTCCAAGACTTTTAAAATGCTGCTTTATTATCATCCATACGGTGAAGATTTCATTGTTAAAAAGTTGAAGTGTATTTTGCATGTGGCAAAATGTATTTTTAAGCGCTCTAATAAGGCAAGAAAAGCTCTCATACAAAAGAAGAAAATTTAAAAGAAAAACGCCGAACCGCAAAAAAAAAAAGAACCGTAGCAAAAACAGTAGTGAAGAGAAAGGCGACTGTTGTGAAAAAAGTTCCTGAAGTAAAAACTAAAAATTTACAATCAAATTGATGAAAGAACTCTCAGAGATCTACGGTTTAGCAGTCAGAAGAAATTTGAATTCTTCATAGGATATGCGTAACCAGATTTGGGCAGGATACTACCACAAAATTTCGACTGATGCCAAGCCGAAGCATTCTAAGTGTTCCATCGACTGGTGAAAGTACCTCAAATCTAAGGCACATGGCACCTAAACACATGTTTAACGGCAAAAAAGTTGTTGAAATTGCGTGCAAAGTTTCGGCATGTATCTTCAACGAAGAATTTCGAACAGTGATGAAGATAATGGAAACGATGGGCATGAAACTTGGGCCAGGAGCGATCGACTTTGCTAAAAGACGCGACGACCGACGTATCGAATCTGCGAACCGTCGAAGCTCTGAGTGCTCAAAAGATGCCAGATCAAAGTGGAAGAAGGCAAGACTGGAAAAAATTGAAGAATATGAACAAGAAGAAGGTATTTTGTACAGTCCAGGCATCGCAGATTAAGTTTAGGTAAGAATTTTCACTATTTTAAGTAAAAAAAACTTTAAACGCGTTTTTCTCGAAACTACGTTTTAAAATACTAGCTCCATCGTATCTCACGAACCAGTAAGCCGATTCTTATAAAATTTAATCCACATATTCTACACATGAGCTGTAACAAAGTGACACTAAATCTTTTCTTAATTTTAATTTTTACTATTTATTTTTAGTCAAAAACAACGAAAAAAAGGTCATTTTAACGTTTTTTTTTTGTAATTTGTCCACCATTTTTTTATTTATTGATAAAATTTCATATATTACTGTCACTTTGTAGCTGAAGTCATACAGAATATAAAACCTTTTTTTATGCTACTATTTTTTAACCTACTTTTATGTTTTAGGTAGCCCATTCTCAAGTTCTGATGGAGCTACCAAAGCACTAAAGTTTTGAGGTGTTTTTTTAAACTACTGTTTTTGCAATAAAAAATTAATTAAAATGAAAAAACAAAAATTTATTTATGTAATTTAAGACTCAATTTAACAAACCCAACAACTTTTATATCTGTATCTTTTATAGTTTTCTTGGAAAAAATTCGTGAAAATAGCCTTTTTTTTGGGTGCTTCAGGTGGAACGTCCCCTTAAATAGCGTGATGCGAAAGAAAAGCGCATCACGAGTCAACTCGTGACCGGTCAGCAACGTTCGGCTACACAGAAACACGAGTTAACTCGGAACCGGTCAACAAAGTGTTAAGTGTACAAGAGAGAGAAGAGAAATATATATAGTGTAAGTATTTCTATTACAAACTTTTATGATTGTAAAATTTTAAGGAATAACATTGAAAAATGAAATTAAAATCTTTTTACAGAAATAGAAAAATACAGTTTACTTATCTTATAAAAATAATGATAATAATTTATTTATTCCTTGCAATATGTACTTTTAACTATTTATTATTACTGTTTAGGAAATGAAACTTTATGCAGCTTATCTTATCATATTGTATTCATATCATATATATATATTTTCATACCATAATAATGCCGTGAATATGAAATATAAACAAAAGATGAGCTCAAACCCTGAATCCTTTGGATTAGAGTTTCCCAGCAATAATTGATTGAGCATACGTCACCCGTTGTGCAAGTGAAAATAATTCCGACCAGAGGGGAATATCCGTGTGCCCCACAGAAAAAGCTAGAACCGGTTTTATACAAATCGAATGTATTTATCTAATATAATATAAATACATATAAATGTTTTTTTAGATGAAAGTAAAAAAAAAAAGAAATTATTTTTATATATTTTATATTAGATTTGAAATATATTAAAAAAGTATATGTGTTTTCTTTTCAAAATGTTAGAAATGATACTAAAAAACAAATACTTCTATAGCATATATGTTTGCAATTACTGAAATAAGTAGAACAAAATAAATCGGATTAAAATTGTGGCTTTTTTTAAATTTTGTTTTATTTTTTTTTTTTCTTTGAAATGGTTTATTTCGTTATTGAAAAATTCCTGACCCTTGATTTAAACACAAGAATAAATACTATAATGGTAATTGTGTTAGTTTTCACAGCATTGAACGTATCAGTATTGGATAAGTTATTAACAGAAATAGGAAGTGAAGAATTTGGAAATAAACGAAGCTAAAATAAATGAACGATAAAGAGTTCAATATTGTAATTCATTGAAAAAGACTTTAATTAGTCTTTTTTATAGATCATGGAGGGTTAAGTTGGAATATTACCAAAATTTAGAGAGGGGTTGTTGGTTGGATCGAACACGTTGTTCAGGTTTAGTTTGAGAACTCGTCGCTATGATGCGCATGAGTAGGGTCCTTTCTCGAAAGTAAAAGAATGACTGGGAGTATTGAAATACCCTGAAAGAACGAGGGAAAGCATACTTACCTGGCGCAGGGGATACCGTGATCATGAAGGCGGTTCCTCCAGGGCGAGGCTCTTCCATTGCACTTCGGTTGAGCTGACCCTTGCGAATATCCCTAATGTGGATATCTCGGGCGTATAATTTTTGGTAGTCGGGACTGCGTTCGCGCTATCCCGGATAAACTAAATTAAACAAAATTTCCCCCTCTCTTCTCTTCTCCTAGCAATTTTATGATACTCAGTAAAATTGGTAGAAGTTTTATGATTCTACTGAAAAATTTTGATTTTAGTTAATGTGTACATAACAAAACCTAACCTTTTCATTAACTAAATTCTCTATGTACCTAAATTTTATAAATAAATTTAGTTTCTTACTCGTGAATTGTCATATAAGAACTGTGTAAGGATATTTTCATAGTTTTCTATCTAAGAAAACTTATTTAAGTAATTTTCTATCTATGCCTTTAATTGTAACTACTTAAACGAGAACCCCTTAATCCTGCTAACACTATTTAACACTACTTTGTTCGTCGTAATAAAGGAAGGGGCATATCGTTTTTTTACACTTACAATAAATGTCGTCGAGTATAACCATTGAAGTGTCATAATTTATGAACAAATGATCAAGTGCAATCCTAACTGCAATTTTACATTTTTCTCTTAACACTTTTTTGACCGGCTATTTTTTAAAGAATTTATTTCATGTCACCGGCTATTACTTCGTAATTGAATTGAAAAGTAAAACAATTTAAGTAATTTTTAATAGATTTTACTTATTATTAGACTTTAAATATTTCTTCTTTGTATGATAAACAATATAACAATAGTGCAAAAAAATCTGTTATTGTCATATTTATTTTCGCTGCGTTTTCCATTTAAGGGGACGTTCCATCTTGCAATTTTTAAAAAATTGAATTTTTTTTTTTTACATATTTCGAATGTATATATATTTAGAAATATTGTGTTAAAATTTCAAAAGGATCCGATGTCTCTAACTACATTTTTTTGCTGCCTGAACGTTACTATCTCGGACCGCTCTCCTGAGCGTTCGGCGCGCACGGTTCTTATATCGGCTACGGAGACTCCAAGACTTTTAAAATGCTGCTTTATTATCATCCATACGGTGAAGATTTCATTGTTAAAAAGTTGAAGTGTATTTTGCATGTGGCAAAATGTATTTTTAAGCGCTCTAATAAGGCAAGAAAAGCTCTCATACAAAAGAAGAAAATTTAAAAGAAAAACGCCGAACCGCAAAAAAAAAAAGAACCGTAGCAAAAACAGTAGTGAAGAGAAAGGCGACTGTTGTGAAAAAAGTTCCTGAAGTAAAAACTAAAAATTTACAATCAAATTGATGAAAGAACTCTCAGAGATCTACGGTTTAGCAGTCAGAAGAAATTTGAATTCTTCATAGGATATGCGTAACCAGATTTGGGCAGGATACTACCACAAAATTTCGACTGATGCCAAGCCGAAGCATTCTAAGTGTTCCATCGACTGGTGAAAGTACCTCAAATCTAAGGCACATGGCACCTAAACACATGTTTAACGGCAAAAAAGTTGTTGAAATTGCGTGCAAAGTTTCGGCATGTATCTTCAACGAAGAATTTCGAACAGTGATGAAGATAATGGAAACGATGGGCATGAAACTTGGGCCAGGAGCGATCGACTTTGCTAAAAGACGCGACGACCGACGTATCGAATCTGCGAACCGTCGAAGCTCTGAGTGCTCAAAAGATGCCAGATCAAAGTGGAAGAAGGCAAGACTGGAAAAAATTGAAGAATATGAACAAGAAGAAGGTATTTTGTACAGTCCAGGCATCGCAGATTAAGTTTAGGTAAGAATTTTCACTATTTTAAGTAAAAAAAACTTTAAACGCGTTTTTCTCGAAACTACGTTTTAAAATACTAGCTCCATCGTATCTCACGAACCAGTAAGCCGATTCTTATAAAATTTAATCCACATATTCTACACATGAGCTGTAACAAAGTGACACTAAATCTTTTCTTAATTTTAATTTTTACTATTTATTTTTAGTCAAAAACAACGAAAAAAAGGTCATTTTAACGTTTTTTTTTTGTAATTTGTCCACCATTTTTTTATTTATTGATAAAATTTCATATATTACTGTCACTTTGTAGCTGAAGTCATACAGAATATAAAACCTTTTTTTATGCTACTATTTTTTAACCTACTTTTATGTTTTAGGTAGCCCATTCTCAAGTTCTGATGGAGCTACCAAAGCACTAAAGTTTTGAGGTGTTTTTTTAAACTACTGTTTTTGCAATAAAAAATTAATTAAAATGAAAAAACAAAAATTTATTTATGTAATTTAAGACTCAATTTAACAAACCCAACAACTTTTATATCTGTATCTTTTATAGTTTTCTTGGAAAAAATTCGTGAAAATAGCCTTTTTTTTGGGTGCTTCAGGTGGAACGTCCCCTTAAATAGCGTGATGCGAAAGAAAAGCGCATCACGAGTCAACTCGTGACCGGTCAGCAACGTTCGGCTACACAGAAACACGAGTTAACTCGGAACCGGTCAACAAAGTGTTAAGTGTACAAGAGAGAGAAGAGAAATATATATAGTGTAAGTATTTCTATTACAAACTTTTATGATTGTAAAATTTTAAGGAATAACATTGAAAAATGAAATTAAAATCTTTTTACAGAAATAGAAAAATACAGTTTACTTATCTTATAAAAATAATGATAATAATTTATTTATTCCTTGCAATATGTACTTTTAACTATTTATTATTACTGTTTAGGAAATGAAACTTTATGCAGCTTATCTTATCATATTGTATTCATATCATATATATATATTTTCATACCATAATAATGCCGTGAATATGAAATATAAACAAAAGATGAGCTCAAACCCTGAATCCTTTGGATTAGAGTTTCCCAGCAATAATTGATTGAGCATACGTCACCCGTTGTGCAAGTGAAAATAATTCCGACCAGAGGGGAATATCCGTGTGCCCCACAGAAAAAGCTAGAACCGGTTTTATACAAATCGAATGTATTTATCTAATATAATATAAATACATATAAATGTTTTTTTAGATGAAAGTAAAAAAAAAAAGAAATTATTTTTATATATTTTATATTAGATTTGAAATATATTAAAAAAGTATATGTGTTTTCTTTTCAAAATGTTAGAAATGATACTAAAAAACAAATACTTCTATAGCATATATGTTTGCAATTACTGAAATAAGTAGAACAAAATAAATCGGATTAAAATTGTGGCTTTTTTTAAATTTTGTTTTATTTTTTTTTTTCTTTGAAATGGTTTATTTTGTTATTGAAAAATTCCTGACCCTTGATTTAAACACAAGAATAAATACTATAATGGTAATTGTGTTAATTTTCACAGCATTGAACATATCAATATTGGATAAGTTATTAACAGAAATAGGAAGTGAAGAATTTGGAAATAAACGAAGCTAAAATAAATGAACGATAAAGAGTTCAATATTGTAATTCATTGAAAAAGACTTTAATTAGTCTTTTTTATAGATCATGGAGGGTTAAGTTGGAATATTACCAAAATTTAGAGAGGGGTTGTTGGCTGGATCGAACACGTTGTTCAGGTTTAGTTTGAGAACTCGTCGCTATGGTGCGCATGAGTAGGGTCCTTTCTCGAAAGTAAAAGAATGACTGGGAGTATTGAAATACCCTGAAAGAACGAGGGAAAGCATACTTACCTGGCGCAGGGGATACCGTGATCATGAAGGCGGTTCCTCCAGGGCGAGGCTCTTCCATTGCACTTCGGTTGAGCTGACCCTTGCGAATATCCCTAATGTGGATATCTCGGGCGTATAATTTTTGGTAGTCGGGACTGCGTTCGCGCTATCCCGGATAAACTAAATTAATCATAAATCCCTTAAATTTTTCCCTTCAATAAGTATTTTCCCTTATAAAACATTAACTCTAACTCCTTTTGATCAAACTATACAGTAAAATAAACCCATCCACGCAACACACCTGGTTATGTAAAAAGAATTTAATTGTATATTAGTTTGTAATTAGAATTCGAATTTGTTTTTATAAAAGTTGTTGTAAAATTTCAATATGATTTTTTAAATATTGCTATGTAATTTTGATCTTTATGTTTTTTTAATTAATATTTTTAACTGTAAAATGTATTTTTTACTTGTTGAATATTATTGGTGGAGAAAAGAAGCAACTCTTTTTTATTTGTACCTAATAATTTTTGACTTTTAAATACTATATGTTGCATGCTAGAAAAATGCATTTTGTGCAATTGGGAAATAGGTGTGTAATATTTTCACTTATACATTAGGTAAAATTACAAAAAATAAAATATAAATTTTGGATAGTAAAACATTTAAAAGATATATTATGAAGTCAATATAAATTTTTATCGCCATTTTTGATTGTTTCCATTAAAAAAAAGGAAAAAAAAATATTAAAAAGGAATAATTGATTTTTGTCGCTTTTAACCAATATTTTTTATGAACATTTATATTTATGAAATAAATTGGGTATTTCTTGTTTAAACCGCAATTGAAATCTCATATAATATTTGTTAATATTAAAAAAAAAAAAAAATACCAAATAAAAATAATGCAGAGAAAATTCTCTTTGTGGTTGCAACTACAAAAGAGACGAGCGAAAAAAAGATTTTAATGCTTGGAAATCAAATAATTTCGTAATGTTAGAGCTACTTTTATTATTATTATTATTTTTTTTTATTTTGCAAATATAACGTAACGAAATAAAACGAAATGAAAATTTGTTGAAATCACCCACATATATTCCCGTAAATCGGACATTCGTTTTGCATTAGAAGTAGCCAACGATGCTGTTACTGGTGGGAATGTCGGCGAAGAACTGTACTGACATGGAGGAAACCTGGTGAAATTCTCGAGGAAGGAAAGGAATTAAACGTAGAGAAGGACCACCAATGCTCACTCGTAAATTGAGTTGCATCAGATCTAAAATTTAAACATTTAAATTAACCCGTTTAGCAAGTCAAAGAGATTAATGCGTATTTACGGTGTTTCTCCCTCAGTTTAATCTGAAACATTTCTATATCGATATTTTGTATTATTATTTTTATTTAAAAAAGAACGCACACACACACACACACACACACACACACACACACACACACACACACACACACACACACACACACACACACACACACACACACACACACACACGCGCGCGTGCATACATATATACATATATTGAGTTTTTTATATATTACATTATTAAATGACTTTCCTTAATTATTTTATTTAATTATTTAATAAAATAATTTTCTATTACTATTAAAATAAATTTCTCTTTTATTTAATTATTAATTTATTTTTTATTTATTATTTTATTTAATAATACGTTTCCACCCACCCCCTCGATGCAACACGTGCTGTTATATATATTTATATATATTTTTTTAAATAAAATAATTCTTAACAATTTGATATTTATCTTTTGGTTATAGTCTACTGACAAATTATTTTAAATTTTCCTTTTTTTTCTTCACGTTTATACGGGACGCGTGCGTGCACGCTCGAGGTTATAGTCGGTGAAACAAGCCGACAGAAAGGCGGTACTTTTTCGTTAACTAAAAGAGTCGTCGTTTTCCTCCGTATATTTCTCTCAGCATTCGTCTGAAGTTACTTGGCCAAGCCAGAAAATTTTGGTGAGGAATAACGTTTCGAGTATACAGGGTGTTACCAGTTGAAAGAAATTATTTAAATAATTTTTTTTACTTTTTTTTTAAATGATATGAACACACTTTTATTGATTTCAAAATTCATAAAGTCATGGAAAAAAAGAATAAAATAAATAAATATTTTCGTGATGTAATTTTTTATGAAATTTTGTTTTCCAGATCACTCTGTATATATGTATAATTAAATGCACTAACTAAGAGAAGTATACATGAGAACATATATATGTATGTGAGAATGTTCATTCTCTCTATTTCGGATTATTTAATCGTAGTTAAACTCGTATACAAATGTTTTAAGATAGGATTGAAGAACGAAAAGAACAAAGAAATTATTAACCCTTTGAACTAAAAAAGTTTTGTTTTTCATTTCATATATTATTAACAATTCACAAAACAATTTCAATTGAAAAATCATATTCACATATTATAAAATAAAAGATAAATGCATATTAAAAGTAAAGTCATAGCTTGATATGTGCCAATAATTATGAAAGTGGTTTAAGTTAAAATTAATAAAAAATGAGTTTATTAGTTATTACGCACTACATTATTATAAACTAAATAAATTCAATGTAATTTTTACGATATTATCAAACATGAATCGTTAGATAATGTTTGTTATTTCAATATTGTGTAGAATTCATATAGTGTTCAAGTATAAATCTTTAAATATCTCGAAACAAGAGATATATGACTTAGACCACTTTCATAATTATGGGCATATATGTTGTAGACTAATTGTAAATTGAATTTACTTTAGTTTCTGTTTTTTATTTAGGGTTAATAAACGAGAATACAAACAAACAAAAGAATAATTTACGTAAAATAATCGATCATGATAATAACTGTTGATGAAATTGCGAATGAAGCTCTAGTCGATAGTCGTAGAAGGGAAGGGTAGGGGGAAGGTTAAGTAAAGTTGAAGGTAGGGTTGGGGGGAGTATATAACGACTGCTTCGATAACACGAATGGCGAAATGCAAGGTTATTAAACTTTGTTGGAATTTCTAGTACTCGTTCTAACCGACTGTCCGAAGAACACGAAAGAAGAAGAAGAAGAAGAAGAAGAAGAAGAAGAAAAAGAAGAAGTTACAGTAACGAAGTGGGCTTGTTTGCTAGCTACCTATCATCGGAGACGCGTAGACCACTTTCTTATTAGCAATGGTTGTAAAATATTTTCAACCTAAACTTTCATTTCCCAATAAAAATCTTGAAAATCTCTAACACCATAATTATGATTATTATTATTATTATTAATTGTCATTAGGAACTGGAAAATTTATTGTCACAAATACCAAATCCCGTCAGTGTTCTTGTCCCTGAGCTTGACCCATCCATTCGCTGTCTTCATAGCCCATTTCTTTAAGATCCCGAAATAATATTGTCCTCCCATTTACGTCTTGGTCTACCCAGTGGTCTTTTCCCGTTCGATATACCGATCAGTATTTTATGCACCGTTCGATCCACCCCCATGCGCGCCACGTCAACTGTCCATTTTAATCGGCGTGATTTTACGACGTTAAAGATGTCCGATTTAGTTGTACAGTCGGTGTACTTCTACGTTATGGTGTTTTTTCCATTCACCCGTTTCCTCATCGCGTCCCGTAATGTAAGTGACCATGTTTTGCTACCATAAAGGACTACAGGTAGGATGATTGTGATGTATATCCTGATTTTGAAGCACCTCAACAGCAACCACGAACTGAGTAATTTATTGACATTGCCTGAATTGATTCGTTTCCTAAGTTCTGATGATAGCGGTACGAATAGGGAAGAGATAAGGGTAGAAGAAGGGAATTGTGAAATTTTGAATTCGTGTGAGATTTCGTTCTACCATATTTTCGAATGTGTTAGAATTGACATAAATTCGAATAAACGTTTTCTATATGACAAATTGAGAATGACAGTAACATCGATAAAGAAAATAGTAATAGTCGCTGCACATATTGCAAAAAGAGAGAGAAAGAGAGTTCGTGTATGACTTTGCAATCGAAAAAGAATTTTCTACGTATGTTTCTTGTCTAACATGGCGATTCTCTGTCAAAGGAACGATACAGTTTACGAGGGATGGAAGGAAGCTTCGTTTCATGGAGAGCCAATAAGGCAAGCAAGAGAAGGAGGAGGAGGAAGAAGAAAATAAGAGTTCTGTAAGAAGTTAGAAAGAGAAAGGGGGAAGGGGAGAAAAAAAAGGGAAGATGGAAGGGTAAAGGAATTCAATAAGATCGCTTTTTCCAAATCACACGGATGCTCGCTCTAGCTGACATCGAAATAGCAGTTAGAAATTTCCATAGGACGACGACGATCGGTACCTTTGAAGAACGAACTTAGAAATGGCCCAGGATGGATATCTTACAGTTGTAAAATGGGGTGTGGGTAGTGAGAGGAGGTTTTTCCGAGTATCTTGGGTACAATCGTGTGCATTTCTTTCTTTCGAGATTTCTTCTCGTAGAGATGTTTCTCTTCATTTTCGTGAAAGAAGGGGGACTACCACCCTCTACTAACATAGGAGGGAGGGGGTGGGAGAAGATACGCGTAGGTAAAAGAGTAATTCTTCTTATTCGCGTTGTCCATGAAATGCCGAATGCTACCACGACCCAGTTGAATCCTACTTAGGTAAAGACGACGTCTTCCCAGTCGTATTGTTTGGAAGGATTTAAACCGAATGCGGCCAGTACTCAACTTGGGTGGCTTCACTTATTCTTACTTACACGACACACACGTGTCGTATTCTCCCCCACTACCCTTTTTCCCTTCCTACTCTTGTGAAGGGAAAGGAACCATTTGTCTGGCTTGCCGTGGACTAACTAGAAACTCTCACTACCGTATATACTATATATATATCTTCTTCTTCCTCCTACTCTTTCCTTTCGCGAAGATCATTTTTAAGCGACGACAAAAGACACCCCCTTTTTCCAGAGTCGCTGCTACTGCTACTGCTACTGCTGCTGTTTCTGCTGCTGCTGCTACTGCTGCGATTTTCCTCGTCGTTTTCGCCTTTGTACTTTCTCGATTTCTTTTTTTTTTTTTTTTACTTCTCCACTCTTTAAGCATTACCTACTTTTTTTTTCTTTTTCTTTTTTTTACCTACCTACCTACCTACCTACCATACTCGAGCATACATTTCAACAAAATTCTTCGACTCTAATGCATTCGGACACGACATTAGGTATATCTATGTACGTTGAAATTACTGTAAGTATATATGTACTTCTTGGACAATAGTTTAAAAGATTAAAAAGAGAATAATTTATAGTATATTTTTTTGTTGTTGACTAAATTCTTAATTTATTACATAATTTGTTTGAGTATCTTTCTTTCTTTATTTATTCGATTGAAAATATTTGTTAATTTATTAAATGACGAAATAACTGTACAACTTTAATACAAAAATTAATTAATTATAATAAATATATAATTTGTAATAAATTAATTATAAATAATTTTATTATTAAATTAATAAAATTAATAATACAAAAAACAATAATAGAAGAGAAGTGTTTGGATAATAAGCAAGAATTGTAAATCACAAATCGTTATTTTGTTTTATATATAAATTATATAATAAATTAAAAATTTATATAATTATATATTAAATAATGTATAAATTCTTAAAAAAAAAAATTTATTACATAATTTGTTCGAGTATCTTTCTTTATTTTTATCAATTGAAAATATTTGCCAATTTCAACGACAAAATAACTAAACAACTTTAATACAAAAATAAATTAATAATAATAAATATATAATATATAAAAAATTTATTATAAACTAATAAATTAATAAAATTAATAATACAAGCGCCAATAATAAAAGATAGGTGTTTGGATAATAAGTAAGAATTGTAGATCATAAAATCATAGATCATCGATCATTCCCAGCACTTTTAACTTTGACCGTGAACCTAACGTTAATGTTTCTTTTTCATGAACGAAGATTCATAATAAAATCTTAATTGTGTTAGTACCCATTGAAACAAATTACTCGTTTCTACCTTACCAAGAAGAAGAGGTTTCAACACAAACATACAATGCGAAATTCTAACGACGTTACTTTTTCTTTCTCTTTCCTTTTATTTCTCATGGGGTAGGGGGGCTTCTTTTTTGTTTTATTATTGCGTGCGGGCCGTCGGTTACAAGTATTAGTCCCCGTGTGTAAGACGAGTGAAATAAAACGAGCAAGAGCACGCCTTATAAGAATTCCTGTCGTTAGCAAGCTGCTCACCACCACCACCACCACCATCACAACCATCACTACTGACGACATTATGGTACCAGGAACGACACCTGGCACCATCAAATATCGAATCGTTTCTACTTTATATTAGAAATTCTATTTGATTTTATACCACACACATACATACATTATTATAAATCGTAATTACATTATTATTATTATTTGTTTTGTTTTACTTTTGTTCCATATATCATCTTTCGTATCTTTCACGTAATATTTTCACCCTCTATTTATTTTTATCTTTATCGGTAATTGTGAAAATCATTGAACGAGTCTACCGTTAAATTCGGGAATCCCTTTTTCTCTTAGCGTTGATTCGTTTCGTTTCGTTTCGTTTCGTTCATTCATTCATTCATTTCGTGGCGGAAATTCGATATTATTAAGTGGTAAATATGTACACATATACGGCTTTAATCACGCGCCGCGAAAATTAATTTTTGGAATATATCGATCGTATATTTCGTATAGCATACTATGTATATTTGTGTATATTTGTATATGTGTGTGTATATATATATGTGTGTGCGTGAGAATATTGAGCGCCGGTCACATTCGATAAATTTATCCTGACGATATTGTCTATTTCGCGACGTAGAGAACGTGCTCCGTTCGTTCGTTTATTGCGGTATTTAAATGAATTGGACAACGGTTTCGTCCATTTTATTTTTTACCAAGTTATATATATTTTAAATAGGTTTCTTTTTTTTCCTTCTTTTCTTTTCTTTTTTTTTTATTTATTTATTTATTTTTTTGTTTTCATTAACGTTTTTCTAGATTAATATAAATCGGCTCGCTTTCTGCAAAAACTCCCATGGTTGGTTGTTAGACATCAGATAGGATTTTCGATTTCGAACTAAATCAACAATTTTATTTTTATCAAATACCTCGTTCCCGTATATTTTTATTTTTATTTTGTAATTAGCACCTATTAATAAACAAGTAAATTTTCATATTGCACAAATCGACAAATGTTTCCTAAGAAACAAAGTATTTTTTATTTCACAAACTAAAAAGATTTCCATAAATGGTAGGGGTGTTTTTTATGTCTTCTTTTTATTCTTTTAGATATTTTTTGTTCCTCATATGTGACATGATTTACGAGTTAGGCAAATAAAAATATGACGTTGCGTTGTATTGTTCCCAAACTTGTTTCGTTTGATCATACAAATTGTATTTAGATTTAACTTGGATTAGACAAAAAGGGGAAGCATATTTATACTCTTCTACCATTTTCTATTTCTCTTTCATTTTCTATTCAACTATATATATATATATATCTGTCTATCTATCTATTTCTCTTTCAACAAATCTGCGCGAGACCGCATCACGCGAAATTGGAGAATTTTCGGATGACCGGTTATATACGTTGAATAAAATTGTAATTCCATTACTTCTCAATTACTAGCAATTACTCATATTTAAACCAGTAATCGTAAACAAATCTTGTTTCGATACATTCGATGAACACCCATAGAAACAAATTTCTCTGTCATTCTCTGTCCTTTTTGAACAATGTTACCAACACTAAAATACGTTTTAACACGTCACTAACAAATATATGTACAAAACATGTTTGTATGTACCTGTTCGATAAGTTCGTTCGAACGTAAGCGATTTGAAAAGTATACAAAGTCCCTTTCCCTGTTTGCTAACAACCTTCGCGTATCTTTTCAACGAAAGAGACTTTAGCGAGTGTCCAATTCCAACCAATCGACCAATCAATCACCAGCTAACTTTATATTTTTTCCATAAATTACATTTCCAAAATAGTATTTTGTAACTTACCAACCCTTACCAATTCGGAAATTGCAGGAGATATTTAATCCTTTTAGCGTTAGGTACCTCGTGTAGATATCTAACATAGGTAAGTACCATTACATATTTATTTCTGTCTCGGATATTTTATTCAAAGGATTATTTAACATTCGTAGTAATGTAGTAGTTCAAATGAATGTGATGCAAAAAATTGATATTTGGGGACAAAAATAAAAGCAAAATTTAAGTGAATGTATAAATTTAATTATTATAATTTTCTCCCTGCAACTTTTATATTGAAATAATTTTAATAAATGAAATTAATGAAAAGAACTAAGAAAAAAAGGGAAAGAGAAGAAAAACAAAACTTGAAATAATAAATAAAATAATAAAATAGTAAATATATAAATTTAATTATTACAATCATCCCCCTCCCTGAAACTTTACATATAATTGTATTTTTTATTTTTTGAATGGTATTAACTAAAAGAACTAAGAACAAAAAATAGAAAAAAATGTACGTAAATATAAAATTTTAATTATTATAATCATCCACCTAAAACTTTACATATTAATTGTATTTTTTTATTTTGTTAAGTAGAATTAATAAAAAGAACTAAATGGTGGATTAAGAAAAGAAAAGAAAAGAAAAAACGGGGGGAAGGGTGGAAAAAAGATTTTTCAGGAAGGATAGCACGCGCGCCAGTAAAGGTTCGCGCTCGCGCCGAGTACCCCGAAGTGGTGGGGGAGCAATGGTGTAGCACGTTCGAGCAACCCCTTGGAGTTGACGAGAACGGAGTGGGGCGTGTGGAACGGTAGGAGGAGGGTGTTTCCTCGTGTGTTGGCCTCGAGGATATACGAACCGACGCACGAGCTCGGAACTTCAGTCTAGAAAGCGACGTGCGCTACCCTTCGTCGTAGGTTTCTACAGAACGATACGACACGAGACGTGGTGCTTTTCGTTCGTATTAACGCGTGATTATTTATCATGCTTGAAAAACGTGATATGTGTTCGTGCACCATACAACCAAGACGACAACGACTACTACATAGACAGGTGCAACCTCTACTGATACTAGCTGCTTTTCTCGTTGGCGTAAGAACGGAGCTTGTCGGTGAGTTTTGGTGTGGAAAAACATGTGCCAAAAAAAAAAAACGCGTTGTTCATCTTCTCTTAGTATAATAACACTTCATTATACTAATTGTTATTTTTTTTTATAAAAAAAACTTTGTATCATAAGGAAGTTTGACAGGTAAAAATATTGTTTTGGTCCTGTTGTCCTTTTTTATCTTATAATTAATCACATAAACACACACATACGTGTGTACACCATCCTTTTTATTTCACACATCATACCTTCTATTTATTTTTATTTATTTTTTCTATTTCCTATTTTTATATTTGAAGAAAAAAAAAAGAAAATATGAAACGATTGACTTGATTTTTATTTTCGTGACGGAGGATGGGTCGCATTTACTACGGTGAAGTGTCACGTGTGATTGACGCGAAGCGTAAGTTAGGATCGAAAGCCCGTGCAAGAGGGATTATCGTGTGTTATCCTGCGAAAAGTGACGCCTTCGACGTTCGACGTTTCTTCCTACTTACCTTCCATCCTTTCTTCCCCCTTTAGTTACTAGAAAACCTTGTGATAGGAGAATGGGGATCGAAGTATCGAGGTATTTCGGTCCTTGATATATGTGAAAGATAATGCAAACTTACTTTCTTTATATTGTAAAAGTACGCTCTATATATATATGCATAAAATAAAACATTTACCGCGATCTAATCGAATTTTTATATTAAACGAGAAAGAGAGAGATAGCAAAAACTTTTGATGTTGTTCGATATACACGTTGCTATATTAATTGATCCTTATCCTAAAAAAAAAAAACAACAACACTAATGTTTTTTTTTGTTCCCAATCGATTAATACGATCCATTTTCTAGTGTTTCATTTATATTTATAAATAAATTTTTGAAGTATTTTGCAGTATTTTATTTCTTTCTTTCTCTCTCTCTCTCTCTCTCTCTCTCGTGATGTGTATTAGATTAACAAAAAGGAAGATTATTACTATAAAAAGGAGTGTTGTTTTTTTTTTTGTTAAGTCATCAATAATAATCGGACCCCCATACTTCTGTTTCGACCAATTCGTTTTATGTTTTTTTAATTTTTTTTTTTTATACTACTAACTTTTAGTCGAAGTTTGCAAGCCGCCGCCGCTGCCGGCCTATCGGATTTGCGCTTGTTATTTTCGGGAAAATCCTTGTTATCCTAACACGTGACTTCGTTCCGTGAAGTCTGCCGATCTTTTCATCGGATTTTTGTATATTTCACACATGTACACATATATAACTTTTGTATATAACAGAGATACAAAAAAAAAAAATAAAGAGATTGTTGCTTTTTAATACCATTTTTGATAGTGTTTCAATTTGCGTGTTTAATTTAGAGAATTAGATATTTTCTAATGGTTAAAATATTTTTTTATGTAGTTGAGGGGAGAGGAGGGTGGGGGGGGGAGAGATTTAAATGGGAATATGAAAGAATTGAAGTAGCATGAATTTATGAGAAAACGTTTGCACAGAACACGAGTAAGACGTAAAGTATTAAGAAACTTGGTGGATCGTTAAAAAAAACTTCAGAGAAAACTTGGTAAAAGTTAAAAGAAAAAGAAGCATTAACAGGATGGTCTAAAACGTGCGATTACCCTTCTCGTCCCTTTTCCTTTCTTCCTTCATTCATGGTGGTCATTTTCAGAAGAAAATGGTCAAGCTTTTCCAGCATGTAATTAACTTTTTAGCGTTTTGTTTATTGACCGTGAACGACGAGTACACGATCTTTTCTTTCTCACCAATTATCGTAGCTTTATTTAGAAATTTTCTTTTTTTCTTATAATATTAAAAAATCGTAGAGATGAAATTTAATATTTTTTATATTGATATTAATTTTGTTTTTCTTTATGCATACAACTAGTCTTTACAACTAAAATATTTCAAAATATTAGCTGCATTTAGAATTTTTTTGTATAATATTAAAAAATCGTAGCGATGAAATTTATAATTTATAATTTAAATATAATTTTAAATTATTAATTATTTAATTTATTAAATAGTATTAATAGTATTAATATTAATAATAAGTATTAATTTATAATAGTATTAATAATAGTATTACTAGTTTTAATTTATATGAGTAATATTAGTATTAATAGTATTAATTTTTTTAATTATTTAATTTATAATTTAAATAATATTAATTTTTTGTTCTTTACACAAACAACTCATCCTAAAATATTTCAAAATATTTTCTATAATACACGGTTAGTCATTTGTAATTTCGTTCGTTTATAAAAAACAACATTGTACAGATGAAACCTAACGCAACCAATCTTAACAACTAAAATATTTCAAAATATTTTCTTTAATGCACAGTTAGTTATTTGTAATTTCATTTGTTGTTAAAAATATGTCAGAAGTATAGTTATTCGTTCTAGTTTTTCTTACGACAGTGTGATCGCATCTCGATAAAGTTATCCTTTTCTAAAAGCATGCGGTAGCAAGTGGTCCGTGAAGTTTGCTGGCTGAAGAGTTAGATACCCCCTTTCCCACCCGTAAAAGAAATCCAATTTCCCCATACGTGAAATTTTCTTATTTTACATTTAGACGTCGATCGATGGATGATCCGGATCACCTTACAAACTTTCCTTATCAATTTCTATACTTTATTATCTTTATCATTTTCGTAATATCTTCATGTTACGATAATGAGAAGAAGATTTCAAGTTTCTTCCAAAATATAATGTATGTGTGTGTGTATATGTGTGTCTCAGTTTATTATCTAATTGTTAAGGTCTCATGTTTCAGTCGTTAATTTTGACTATAATTATATAAGTTACATAATTTGAGACATCTTTAAAATAGATAAAAGATAACTAAAGATATTATACTGACACTTTTTGTTTAAAGAACAACGCTTACTTATCCATTTTTTTTCTTTTAAGTTAGTTCAAATTGAGTGGGTATGATTATCTTCGTTACAATAAAGTTCATTAGTTTTGAAACGTAGTTCTTCGCACTTCTCACGCGTCAACTTAATAGACCATAATGTTGGCAACGTGATACGTGATGCTAAATATTGTTAGTAAAATCATAAATCATATAGCGTGTCGTGGTATATTTAAAATAATCGTAACGACCAAATCTAACGAGGAAGAAGAACTGTTAGAAAGAGGAATTACAATAGTAGTAGACAAAAAGAGAAATAAAAAACAAGAAGGGGATGATTTTTCCATAGTCATCGATATTTCTTCATAATACAAATATAATGACGAACAAAAGTCATATTATAATAAATATCAATTTGTGTTAAATATTGAACGTGAACAGAATACATATACATCAATCAGATGTAATTATTATGTAATGATAGTATCAGAATAAAATGTCGAGTAATTTGTCGTGGTAATATTCGATCAGTAGTAGTATTAGTAAATAGTTAGAAGGGTTCTAACTAGATTCTATGTTATATTACTCGAAATATGAAGAAACCCTTTGAATGTAACCAGTTTGTATTTAACGTTTGTTTCTTCCTCTTCTATTTCATAATGATGGGTTTGCGCATAAACTAAATAGGAACTTGATGAGTTAACAGGAAAAAGAATAAACGTAAAAGAAGGATGAGAGGGTTGTGAGGGTTGTGAAAGAGATCCAAGGAGAACGGGTTAAACGTTGGATGAAAATGATCTGGGTACGTGCTACGATATAATTTCGTTTAGAAGTGGAAGTAGACAGATGGCTTTCAACCGAGTATCGTTCAAATCCTTCGGCCATAAAATTGATCAAATTCTGAGATACGGAACCAGCAAATGCTTTGAATCCAATAAAGAGGATTAAGTGTACTGAGCTGTAAACACGGTTTGATTGAATTCTAGGACGACCGAGGGAGTACTCTTGCTATGTGTATATTCCTTGTATGAGGAGCACCAGAAGAAAACAAAAGGGCGCGCCGAGACTTCTTCTTCTTCTTCTACTTCTACTTTTACTTCTTCTTCCACTTTCATTACCGTTGAAAGTGTCGCGACGTTTGTCTTCTCCTAAATTGGATATCCTTTAAAAAGAAACTCCAATCGGGCAGACTACTTTAGTGCTTAGAACATTTTTTAAGTCAACTACTAGTTTTTTTTTGAGGTTAGGTAGTGAAGGGAGTCTATAATAGACTAATTTATTTATTTAACATGAATCAATTGAATCGTACACAATTTTTTATTTATTTATTAAATGAAAAACAAAGTATTCGCGCAAATTTTAACGCTTAGAAAATTTTTTAAATCAACTTCTATTTTTTTTTTGAGGTTAAGTAGTGAGGGGAATATATAATAGACTATTTTAATTATTTAACACAGATCAATTGAATCGTACGAATTTATTTTTCTATTTATTAAAAGAAAAAAAAGTATTCCCACAAATTTGATTTGTTATATAATGAAATAATTGAATAAACAGAAAAAAAGTACACGAGAGAATATTTTTTTTGTTTTGGTACGAGTAATTGTCGAAACAATATCTCGTATAGGAGTAATAATAAATATGAATATTTCTCTGAAAATTGTATTCTTCTTTTTTACTGAACATAGTTTTAAATATTCTATAATATTGCGGCTTTTATATTGATAATTTATCTGCAAATAAGCATTATATTTTATCGGCAAATAAAAGATGAAAAAAAAAACAAAACAAAACAAAGCAAAACAAAACAAAAATAAAGTGAAATGGAAAAAAGTAAAATAATTACATTATTTGAACGTTCCATTCGTTAAAAGTGACATAACGAGATTAACAATATACGTGTAAAGAGTATTATTACTTTCACGTTGTATATAAATTCAGAAGAATACATTTGATCTCATATTTTAATTAGTTTTTGATAGAAATTGTTTATACATGTAATAATCAAAATGGTTTTAAGTAAGTATATTCACCTATATCAAAAGTTATTACTAGAATTTGGTTAGTTACCAACGAAGTTACGAAGAAAGAGTTTTCTCTACTAAATAATTCAGTTACTCTCAGCTGTTGCTGACATTTCATTTACTAAAGTTGCATTGAAAAAGTCTCAACCCTATTGATGCAATTGTGTTACAAAATCGTTCCATGTCTTGTCTGTTCGTTTCTTTTTCTCTTTTTTATTTTTCCAACAACGTAGACGAATATATATACACATACATACGAATACTTAATCTATTTCTTTTTATTTATCTAAACATCGATCTACTTGAATATTTTAAAGATCGATTCAATAACCATTATCGATTATAATACAATTTTAAACTAAAAGAGAAGAAGAAAAAGATAGAGAGTAAACATCGGATAAGAGTATTCATACTTAAGCGATTCTAATTGTAAGTATAATGCAAGTAACACTCTTAAATTCATTCGTGATTAATGAGTTCTTCATTAATTCAATGTTATTTTAGATGGAAAGGAAGTTGTCCGAGTTAAGAGAAACCGTTCTAATCAACCGACCTACGAACTTATCTATATACGATTCGAACAACGATTCAATTAACTGCGCATTTTCGCGGACACGAGGAGCTATTCGACTTGATTAACCTATTCGAAGAGGTTCCCATATATATATATATATATGTGAATATATATACATATATATAGTCAATACATGTGAGAAGGTTCGTTGTTGCACCACCGTGTGCTGCAGGTTTGATTAAAAGCCTATATATTGTGGGGTTCAGACAGAAAGAAGTAATATAATAAACTGATGATGAAATATATGTGTATGATAGTTTATTTAATTAATTATGATGTCGAGCGGTATTTAAATAAGCTTACACAAAGTTGTGTGGTTACAAAAATAAAGAATACACAGACAGATACAGACTGAGCACTAATGACTGACTAAGGACTGACTAACTAAGGACACTTTCTTACTTCTTTCCACATATTTATATTAGAAATGAGCTACACCCTTTTGGAGAGGGAAGGAGATTATGAATCTTATTGACCAATAACATAAGGATCCACCCCATAGTCCACCAATGGGTACAGCCTATAGTTTTTGGTAGTGGATACTATGCATAAAGAAACTTGATCTAGAATATCGGAATGTTATTTATTTTTATGATATCGTACGTGCTTAGATAGGAATGTGAAACTCTTCAAAGGTCCCGACACTGCACAAAGGGTTTTCATCGCATCAATATATCTCGATAATTCTTAGGTTTGTTTATGGTTTTATGGCATTCCTAATCTTTTCTTTTAGTCTCTGAATAGAGTTTTCCTTTTCGAGAAAATAAAATATAAAGAAAAGAATTGAGTACTGGTTTTTCGTCTATAATATATATATATATTAATTTTCGTATCTATAAATATAATAGATTTGAGCAATAACCTATTAGATTAATTCTGATATTTTAATGGCTACAATATACATAAAAGATTCTAAGAGACGTTTACGAGAAATGACGCATAATTCGGGACAGATTAGTGAAACAATCTCTGTCCCGTCGAGAGTAGTAGTGGTAGTTTACGCTGATGTTACAAGTTTAATGAATTCGTGAACGTATAGGAACAAATGGATAATGCCACGTTCACACTAGTTAATCCGACATTCCAACTGTTTTTGTACCCAATGTGTCTTTGTAAATTGCATCACAACCATGAGTGTGGATGCACACAACGAAGTGTATAGAAAATGATGTTTTTTTTCGTTTTATTTAAAAAAAAAAAATATCAACAATGCATAACTGTTGATGAAATGGAATAAATAAAATTAAAATAAATAGAAAAAATAAACAAACGTGAAAAAGTGAAAAGAAAAGTGAAAGATCTACGATAAAGAGGAGGGGTGGTAGGGGAGAGGGCTAAAGATCTTGAGCTTGAGAGAAGAAGCTCAATGTGAACGGGGATTAAAGTTAGTCTTCCGAATGAATTTTCGTGGATCTTGCAGTACATCACCTTGAAACAACCCTCTCTCTCTCTCTCTCTCTCTCTCTCTCTCTCTTTCTATCCATCTGTCTGTTTCTTTCTGTCCCTCATTTTTTTCGTTAATGTGTTTTCCCGGTGCAAGCTTATCCCGTTGCCGCGTTTGAGATTCTTTTCTTTTTTTTTCTTTTTTTTCTTATCTCGTTAATCTTCAGCTTTTTAGTTCGGACTCTGGTGGTAAAAAAGTTTTCCTTTTTTATTTTTCCCCGCGTTTTAATAGATTTTCTCATATTTCGTTCGTTCTTCTAGTATGTGTTGTGTTATTACATCAGTTATAATAAGATTCAACGGGTTATCATCATCTTTGTTTTATAAAAAAAAAAAAAAATAGACAAAAAAGACAAGAAAAATTGAAGATGAAGAATGATCAAGTTAGTTAGAAAATTCACTTAAAAGAATGACTTGGTTTTAAGGGTAAGGGAACACAAGAACGAAGGAACGAACGAACGAACGGTGTTACGGGCAATTCGATCGCGTGCATCGTCAGGTTCGTTCGTTCGTCCCTTTAGCTTTTCTACGATCGATATCACTGCCGCTTTTGCTTACCGCGAACTTGCGGATATTCAAATCTTGCGGTGGCATAAACCTACCACCTCCCCCCCCCCCCATTTTCAATTCCTATTTCTCTTGCAATCCTCCCCTTTTTCCCTCGATTATTTCGCGAAATCATAATTGAGTCAAAAATTATTTCATTGAAGATAAACAAAGATGCATTTTATAATAAATAATAAATAATAAATAATAAATAATAAATAATAAATAATAAATAATAATAAAATACAAGTAAATTCTTCTTCCTTTCAAAAAAAAAAAAAAATAAAATAAAAAAGAGAGAATAATAATAATAAAAATGAAATATAAAAAACCTAGTACAAATTGATAACGTTCTCGAAATAATTTTGTTAAAAGAAATTAGTTCGACAACAAAAAAAAAAAAAAAGAAAGAAAAAACTATTTTAGCGATTTATCGAAAAATTTGAGAATAGGATGAAAGATTTTTTTATTTTTTTTTAAATATTTTTTCTTTTGATTCTTTTACGTAAATATCGATACATGGCTTGCTTTTCTATTTATAAATAAATATATATATATATTTCGACGAGATTTACGAGATTCGCCACTACTACTGCAGGCGAAAAAAAAAATCTTTTTTTTTTATATCGAAAGGTCCGAATCGAATCCTCCCCGCAGGGGGTGTTTTTTTTGCTATTTTATTTTTCACCAAAATATTATTGCGAGATCGTTCGTGTTTAAACAGCGGTTGAAGAGCGATTTTAATCGTTCGAAAATGCCATATGCAAAAGTTCCCTCCGATACACGTTTGGCATTTAACGAAAATGATGATTCTCAAACTTCTAACCAAACCAGCTGCTATTGCTACTACTGTTACTGTTGTCTATATATATATATATATTGTTTCATCTATACAAACTATAATTGCTTTTTTTTTTTACCTTTGATTAAAGTAGGAAGAAGAAGAAGACTCACGTTATCGTTTTGCAACATGGTGCATTCCAGTGTAAGACTCCGGAGAGTAGAATTTTCGTTAAATGACGGTGCTTCTAACGAAGGTGAAATTTCATTCGTGCAAAAAATTGAACATCCGCCTTGTCTCTTTACACACAACAGGTGCGTTATGCGAACGCGTGCGCACACGCTCACAGACACACACACTCCTCTTAATTTTTTTTTTTTACACGTAGAAAACCGCTCGTTCAACACTGACGCGAGACGTTACTGAATTATGTTAATGGACGAAAGAAAAGTTAATATCGGCGTAGAGTGAGTAAGAGAGAGAGAGAGAGAGAGAGAGAGAGAGAGAGAGAGAGAGAGACAGACAGACAGACTATATCTTCTACAATATCTCTACTCTTCCTAGGCGTTCATTTTATGTGTCAAGTATTGCACGCGACGTTACCGTAAATAATATATTCACGTACCTACTTGTCTATTTACGTCAAAATGTTAAATTTGTATCTTTCTTTTATTTCTATTTTTTTTTCTTTGTTTTTTTCTTTTCGGGTGTTTTCACAGAAATGAGAGAATATATTTTTAAATCTTTTTCTCTTCCTATGAAAATTTTTAATAAAACTCCGTAGGTCCTTTGACAGTGTGTACTTTCATTTCAAGTTAAAGCGTAATCAATTTTTCAATGTAAGGCCATCTCGTGTATAATAATACGGATTCACGTTTCTAAATATATTTTCCGTTTTCTTTTTTGGTTCAATAGTTTCAACAGACATATACATGTGCCCATAATTATGAAAGTGGTCTAAGTCATGTATCTCTTGTTTCGAGATATTTAAAGATTTTTATCTGAACACAATATGAATTCTATGTAATATTGAAAAAATAAACATTATTTAACGATTCATTTTTGACAATATCGTGAAAATTACATTGAATTTATTTAGTTTAAAATAATGCGGTGCGTAATAACTAATAAATTCATTTTTTTTTAATTTTGACTTAGACCACTTTCATAATTATGGGTACATATATCATTACAAATGATTATCGTTGATGTACATTTTATCATTAACAGATATAATCAAAAGTGATAATCTTTACAATTATGATTGTTTTATTTTTGCGATATGACTTTTGGGAGAGAAGAAATTGAGTTAATACGTATAACAATGTAGACACACATATTGTACACATATATGTACCATAATTGTGTGCATATCGTAAGTAGGGTACTTAAAATCGTTTAATTTAAATCGTTACAAGGTAATATTTCGAAAAGAGAAAAAGATATCGAAGTATATATAACACCTTTTGGGATATCCAATGGTCTCGTGAAGTAGGGTTGTTTTGTGTATGTGTGTGTATGTAATAGAAGTGTAAAAAGCTTAGCACGTTTACACGGTATATTCGTGAAATAAGCAAAAGCTCGGGAGTTAGCGATAATTGGCGATAATGTATTTGCATGGTACCTCGTTTCGCCACTTCCCATATTTGCCGTGTTTGACCCACAACTGATTTTCACCGTCAAAGTCAAGTGACTTTTCCAAATACGCGAAACCAAAGCGAGTTCATATAGTTGCCAGGGAATCACCGAGCTTTTAGAACCCGTTCCCCCGAACTTCTCTTTGCTTTAACGGTGTTTATGAACTTTTTAACTCTTCTGGATAGGTTTTTGAAAAAAAAAAACTAAAAAAAAAGAAGAAGAAAATATTCACCGAAATAATATTAAAAAGCGTCAAAGAGGGTGAAGAACATCGTAACGAAACTTCGAGTACTTTTTTCTTATGGGTTTAAATATCAAAATCATTTGTTTTTTAACGTAAGTTTTAAATTTCCCGGCAAACGTTTTATCATTGACAAAAAAAAAACAAAGAAAAAATAAAATAAAATAAAAATAAGAGAAGTCAATTGAAATGAGGATAAAATACTGACTTTACTTTCTCCTTTTTTAAATGTTCGTTAAAAAGGTCGATTTTGTAACTGCAATTTTCTGCTTGCGCGGTCATCTCTCAAATAATTCTCGATGCCGAACGAACGAACGAACGAACGAACGAACGAACGAACGAACGAACGGTTTTCTACTCGTTGAAGAAATTTATTGGAGCGAATTCGAATCTACGGAAAAAATATTTGATATTCTTCATCGTTTTTCAACTTACGTTAAAAGTATATCTTTCTTGATTTTATTAAAATTTTTCTCCAACAAGATGTATATATATATTAGGTGATTCGAAAAGTCGTTTCGTTTTTTGCTGACGCAATAATGGCATTAGTTGATGCAAACCGACAAATAGTAACACATGAGATCGATGAGAGGTTAAATTTATCAAATTCAACTATTTATGAATAAAAATTGCAAAATTGCGGCAAAAATTGTCTTCATTTTTACAAAAGAAAAACGAAACGACTTTCCAAACCACCTAATATGCATTTTGATTTAATTCTTTGAATCATGCACGCTTGCGCTTTACACACATAAATTTCCAACGATCGATATACTATTGCTCTTCTACGACTTAATCTCGCGCTAATTGCAAAATTAGTACCCAGATACTCATAATTAATACGTATTATATCAATGGTGGAATTGGTAATACGATTTCCGATTACACAGTCACAACGATCGGGGATTGATCGGAATTAATAATTGAGGCATCATTTGTAGAAAGAGAAGTTGTCTTAATTAGAAACCGTACGTAGTATAATACACGTACGTATATTGTTTTTCAATGCTTATCAGAGTTAATATTTAATTTCTTGATTAGTTTTCTTTTTCTTTTTCTTTTTATTTTTATTTCTCATTTTAAAACGTAGAGAAACGTAGAGAATTGTAGAAATAATATTCATGTAGGTATATGCATGTATATTGGATATACATACGCGATGACAGAACAATTTGTATTTTTGTTAGAAAAGCGAATAAGAATAAAGAAACACGAGTTTACCATGGAGTAAGATAAAAGAGAATAAGTGAGAGAAAGTAACGAAAGGAAGAAAGTAAAATATATGATCTGGATATTGATGCTTCGACATCGCGTGGTTTTATATGCATCCTACCTGGTACAAAGAATAACGTCAGAGGATACCTGATCAAGGGAACGTTCGTTGTATAAAGCGTAAGAGCAATATAAAAATTTTACGTCACACTGTTGGGTGCTACGAGAAACAACATGATTCGTTCTAGTGTCAAGTAACTCTACCGGAGAATATATTTTGGTAAACCGAACGAAAAAAACATATTCATTTCTATATTTAATAATTTCATCAAAAAAAAAAAAAAAAATGGTTACATCTTTTATAAGAAAAACATGATTCATAATATACTGCGTTGTTGTATCTATATTATTGGCATATGAAATGTTCGTGTTATTAAAAAATTCATAAATCGTATAAAAACGTTTATTACGTATAAGATTGGTTTTCATCAATGATGGATAAATATCGTCGATTGTTAAACGAATGAAATCGATTAAAAATTAATCTATGTTATTGTAAAACAAATACGATTATATTATTACCCTTGATAAACGATTTGATTATCTCGTGTTAAATTGTCGACACAAAAAAAAATTTTATCTCATTTCATCCCCCGTTTTACGTTCTATTTTACTTTCCTTGTAATAAAGTAAATCGACGATCTAGCAGGGTCGATTCGAGTAAAGTGCGACTTAGAAGTTCTCTGGTTGAATTTTTTTTCTTTTTTTTTTCTTTTCTTTCTCTTTCTCTCATCTTTCATTAGGTAAACTTTTGTAGGTCTCTCGCTTTCAAACCTTTTCTGATAAGGAACGAATGCAAGATGGCAAAGAGAAGTGGGTAGAAGTGAAATAGGCAAGGAATGAAGGAGGAAAAGGGGGGTGGTGGATGGCAAAAGGAGGGTGGTAAACGTGCCAAACCGCATCTGCTAATACAGGCTAGGTGCATTAAGGTAAAGCAATTCCGCTAATCTACATTGTCTGTGCTGATAACACGCGAAGAGCAAGGTGAACACAGCCAACGTTTTCATCCACCTATCTCATAGGGAAGGGATCCAAACCTTTTGGAGTCCAATCATTTTCATGATCGAATAGGCGTCGATTAATCATTCAAGACGATCTATTCAATTTTATAAAAAAAAAAATTAGTCCATTTCTTTTATTATTATACTTCATATTAGCCAATTATCGATTTAATTTGAAAGGTAAGTATTTTTGCGCGTAAGCATATTTTCTGATTTAAAAAAAGGTACCATTATTAATCGTGATGACTTATCAGATTTATAATTGAGTCAATTACTTTCTTGACGTTTCCTTTTTTTTGTTTCATAGAATTTCAATCCGATAAAGTCATAATTTTTTTATTAGATAATTCGCGGATTATATTATAATTAAATTAATTTATTATTTTTTTTTTACTGCGAAAGTATTTTTTAAAGATTTTTTTTTAGAACTAAATAGTATTTTTTTACAGATTTTTTTTTTTTAAACCAAATAGTATTTTTTATAGATTTTTTAAAAAAACTAATTAGTATTTTTAAAAGATTATTTTCTAAACTAAATATTTTTTACAAATTTTTTTAAAAACTAAATGGTATTTTTTACAGATTTTTTTTTTAAAACTAAATAGTATTTTTCACAGATTTTTTTTAAAACTACATAGTATTTTTCTAGAGTTTCTTTAAAAAAATTAAATAATATTTTCAGAGATTTTTTTAAAAACTAAATAGTACTTTTTACAGATTTTTTTTTTAAAACTAAATTATATTTTTTATATTTTCGTATTAACAGAGGAACGAGTTTTGTTAGAATTTTATAATAATCGTAAAAAGAAATAATAACAATTTGTATCTTATAAAAACACGAATAAAAATTGTTAATAATACTTGATACAAAAATTCTTGAACAATGGTGGAACTTGTTCTCGTTCGATAAAGTAGCAGCACGATATTATCGAGGTAAAAATACGATATCACTATATATAACCTAAAGGAAGAGGAGGAGGAGGAGGAAGTTAGTATGGTTAATGAAAAAACTCATTTTTCGAGAGGTAGTTGCTCGAAGTGAGCCGTCGTGAACGTGGCTACGCGGAAGCATAAATATTTAAACGGGTGCTGGCTGCTAGAAACGGAGGTTTCTTAGGTAATACGAGAGGGTTTGAGAGGTAAGAGAAGCATCATCTTCTTCTTCTTCTTCTTCTTGTAAATCCTTCATATCTTTTGGTAAATAAGACTTTGTATCATTTATTGTCGTTGGCAAAGGTGGAAACTACCCCTGCAAGAAGCGTGATTACGTTTGCTTTACTGCCAAAATGAAGCGTAGTTTACTTGAGTTACTTCGTACTCTTCTTTAGTAAAACGGTGAGGGGGATAGAAGAGTAGAAACGAAGCTTAGAAATTACTTCTCTTCTTATTTTTCACCGCTACAACGTTTCATACGACTTCGACCAAAAGTTCATTCGTATTTTAGTACATGGTGATGGTGGTAGTAGACGAATGAAATTTAATGAAAATTTACGTCTTGTCGATAGTAATTTTGACGAGGGTATTTTCTTTTTTTTTTTTTTTAAACACCTGTTATATTTGAGATTTTTTTTCACAGATATTTATTTAATATTCGTAAATTTTCATTGAAAATTCTCTCAAGGTTCTTTGTTAGTATAAAAAATGAATTACACATTTTTTCGAGAGGGGATCTAGTTCAAATCTTTTCTATCTCTTTCATATTTTAATATTTTATTTTTAGAAGCTATTTTTTCCCCAACACATATTTTTTTTATTGATCTATCAATTTATTTCGAATATATAGTAAATTAAATTAACATTTAATATATTTTTGTTCTTTTTCCAGACATTCAAAATATGTCGCAATATTTTAAAATTTAGGTTAACCATCTTTTTATAGAACGACAGTTCAACGGAGTTTATCGATTCTTTATTTTCTTTAATTAAATATTATGCCATACCAATGGTTACAAATATGTGATGTGAAGTTATAGTAAAATCTTTTGACAGGACCAAACAAACCGATTTTATGAATTTCTTTTTCAAAAAAAATATTTGTTTATACAATATGTTAAAAAAGTGTAACATATATACACATATTTATTTCAAATATTAAAGTTCCATTCTCTGTAAATTTTATATTTTATTTTATATTTTATCATAATTTAATTTTAATGATCATACCATAAACATGCTTATTTTAATTGATAAAATTTGATATTTAGTATGAATATACATAAACATAAATTCCTGAAATATTATTGTAAAATTCCATTCCTCGGTGAGATGATTTTGGAAGCTCAATCCCCAGCAACAAAAACAAAATAATAATTCCTACACTTTCCTGTGTATTTTAGTGAATATTTTCACAATTTTTGGTCACTTTCTTTTTTTTTTTTTTTACAACATACGCGAATAAATTATTATTTTTAAAACATTTTTCTACACCTAATTGACACGCACGAATAACCTAACCTCTCTTTTTATTTT
This sequence comes from Polistes dominula, assembly GCF_049000335.1. Classification (NCBI taxonomy): domain Eukaryota; kingdom Metazoa; phylum Arthropoda; class Insecta; order Hymenoptera; family Vespidae; genus Polistes; species Polistes dominula. Next base: position 1,228,362 of record NW_028301116.1, on the reverse strand, counting down.
CCTACGTATTAAACGTTTAATTTATTATTTATTTACCATACCTGAACTGCAGTACAGCTTTTACTACGAAAATCCTTGATTTTACCTGAACTAACTAGGAGGTTTTTTGGTAAATGTATAAAAAGAATTTTATTATATAATAAAAAATAGTAATCTTACTTTTAGAGGTTATACATGAATTCACAAGAAGCGTGCAGTAAGGGATTGAAATATGATCTGAAGTATAAACAAAATATTCATCGATTTCGTTTCAATACTTGCATATATTGTAATTTTATAAATCCAGAGATAGAAAATACCTGTTTCTTCGTTTTAAGGTAATCTAATCTCGAGATAGAATTTCTTTATTGATTTAAAGAATTATATTAGGTTTCCTTTGACTATTATGAAAACGAGATATGTATGTATGCATGTGTGTAGTTAACGAAATCTTTAATTTTCATTCCATTGTAACTTGAAAACATAAGATTATTTTTAAAAAAGAACTTTTTCTTCGTAACACAAATGACATATTACATTGGTAAAAAAAAAAAAAAAAAAATAAAAAGAAAAATTCTTCGTGTATGGTTCTTGAAAAGAAGGGGATCGTTAGGAGGGTTGCTTGAGATCGGCTTTACAGAAAGTTTTCTTTTCCTTTCCTTTTCGTAAAATTGGGTTGGTTCGACTTATGGCTTTCGACTGACCGATCTTACCGACCACGTATACATCGTTTTCCTACCCTTACGTTCGAAGGATTCGTTGGGTAGCCATTTGCAGACACTTCATCCTTGGTTCTTCTTATCCTGGTGGCGCGAGGTCCGATGATTGGATCAGTTTTACGAACCCTCGTGGGATAAACAAGCCGTTGATTTTGAAGTACCAGCCCAATAGGTGAATCCTTCCCACAGTCCTGCATACATCTACACATCCGAACATAGTTATGTGTTAGAAACCCTTCTCGAATGTTTTTTTCCTTCATCCTCGAATAACACGTTATTTGTATATACATGTAAGAGAATTTCCAATTTTCTTCGGAGGAGGCCTTACTCTTATATTTATTTAAATTATCTTGAGAAGTCTCATTGCGGCCAATGGGGCTTCGATATTTATTTTATTTTTTTTTTATTCATTTTTTTATTGCCTTCACTCCTAGTATATTATTAAATGATTCGTTATTTATTTTTTTTTTTTTATTAAAAAACTTCCCTTATTTCGTAACAATTAACCCTTTGACTGCGGTGCGCTCTCGAACGAATCCGTTAATATGAATGGCGCGAGTTTCGCATGTCAGTCGCTGCGACTATTTTTCTGCTGACTACTGACCAAAACAGATAATAATGGCAAATAAAATAAAAATATCAATTTTAATATTTATTTTTATCCGAATGAATAAATTCAACAACTAATCACAAAATGAAATAAAGAAATACTTACATATGCAGAAAAGGAACCAGTTTACAGGAATCAAAGCACGAAGCGATTATACGAGACCGTATGTAAAAGAGCAGTCAAATATGAAAGCAATTGATTAAACCATGGAGACTACACAAGGAGCACGAACTCCATGTATACAAATCGGATATAAAAATAAGAGGACGCCCGTGTTCTTTTTTTACCAAAATGGAAGGGGAATAAGGCGGCAGTTTAAAAAAAAATTATAATACGAAACAAAGGGTAATCATTTAGGTTGTTCAAGTATAAAAAATTGAAATTAAATAAATAATTATATAATAATCGTAAAAAATGAGTAAATAGTAATAATAATAATAATAAATTTAGATTAAATCCTAATCATTTAGAAAAAAATGGTATTACATGTAAATTTTATTGATAATAAAATTTAATCAGATAAAAGTAATGGTTATTGTATTTTTTCAATAATTATTTACAATACAAAGTTAAAAATATAAGTAAAATACTAATACTAATAGTCATGGAAACTACATAAGGAGCACGAACTAATACCTTTGGTACTTTAAAAAACATAGGTATTTTAAATTTAATTCCCGTCTTCGTATGAGATCAGTTGCACTCCCACTATTGCAATTTTTAACTGCACACATCCTGCCCATTTTTATAATTATAATTTTTTATTAATCTTATTTTTAATATTTTATTTTTATTATTTTTGTTTACATACAAGTATTAGGGTTAAGAACTATTTACTCACTTCACGCATCGATATGTTACTATATTCAAAACAGTACAAAAGGAACATTAGCGACACTAGTGGTGAACCAAGAAAACTTAAATATACGATTTGAGTGGACAGATTTTGGCAATTAATACGTTTGAGTTCGTGCTCCTTGTGTAGTCTCCATGGATTAAACGATATTGAAATAATTGCCAGTACTTATTTAGTTGCTATGTTACATATCACAATAAATTCCATGTTAAATTAATCGGTAAAACAGCAATAAAAGTGTTATAGTAAAAAAATGCAGAGGGCGTATATATACGCCTTTCGTATATATTGATGGATTTGTGAGAGCGTATATATGCGCCTTTATCAGTCAAAGGGTTAATGTAAATTTTAAGGGTAATTAACTTCATCTTTCTAATGTTATCATAAATTAATTTGATTCTTGGTTTTACTGCTGTTTTATGGGATAGAGTATAAGTTTGGATTCCATTAGTGTTCGTGTTGTTTAGATAATTGATTATAGATAAGTGTATTATCAAACAGATATTTAAAACTACTAACTGATGCGATTAGGAAGATTTAAGGTGGGGTTTGTTCAAGAAAAAAATCGTACGATTTGCATAAGTGTCGGAATCGTTAAGCCGAGATTCTTGTTTGATGCTTAAATTGATTTAGCCTTAAAACGACTTGAAATTTTCTTCCTCTCATTGTTTTTTTTCTTTCTAGTTTTATTTTTTTTGTTTCCAAATGACTGCTAGGACCAATTTAACGAACGAGATCGCACTCGGTACTGTATCGACAGTCGATGCGAGTGAATATTAATGCTTCTCTCTCTCTTTTTTATTTTTTTTTTATTCTGGAATTCCATTTCTTGTTAACGTCAATATAACTAGATTTTACGCTATCTCGCGATCGTTGCCATTGAAAAAAAAAAGAACTAAAATTCATCGAAAAAAAGAAAAAACGTTTTCAATTTGAAACGCGTTTTCATCCCTACGATCGTTTCAAAAGATTTATCTAAATGGATGCCCGATATAATCCGATTGCTAATCGTAAGAGGTACTCTTTGAACTGTCAATGATTTATCGCAATTACGGTATTGTCCCAAATATATTTGACGTAGCTATGAACAAAGCGAATATGTTGCATAGAATGCAATATATATATATATATTCAATGTAATGTTCATTGACCATGATGATGCAAATTAAAGCACGACTGCATTTCAATTTTTTTTTATTTGTTTAAATCAATGACTGATCTATCTAATTGGTTTTCATTCAAATTATTTTCTTCATTTTAATAGTTTTCTTTTCATTATACTTTGTTTATTTTATTTGTTTTGTATTGATGGGTGGATGTATGTATTATATGCTGTTATATTGCAAATAAAATAAAAAAAGAATAAAAAAAAGGGATAGGTATTTGCTCTATAAAAAATAGAGCTGGTAACTATATCTTGGAACTCGATATTCGAACGAGTTAGATTCGCGTGATGTTTTTACATTGTTGTTTTTTTTATTATTTTTTTTTTTACATTGAAATATAAAATATTTTTGAAACTGGGTATCTTTACAAAATCAGTTTTTTTTTCTATTTTTTTTTTGAGAATTGTTTTAGTTGCTTAACATATAGTATTATATCATACTACAATTTATGTAAATCAGTTTGATAATTATATTATTTTGATCGTGAATAAGTTAACTTATAGTTAGTTTATTTAAGGGATTTGAAAAATATCAAATATTTATTTTTTATGTAAAATTGTTCATAGAGAAAAAACATGTGTGCAGATCACATGTGTTAGAAGTGAAACCTTCAAAAAACTAAATTTCGAGAGAATGAGACGAATGCAAAGTATAAAGAGTAAGATAATTCTACAATTTATTTATTATAAAAAAAAGCAGCTTTGCTTGTGAGAAGCGTGGATAGTCTAGGAGCTAGTCGAAGAACTAACTTATATTTTTAAATGTGTGGATTGAGTTAATATGAGTCTACGTTTCGTAGTATGCAGTCGCACACAAACACACACATATACAACACTTAGTAGCTACGAGTGGTAACTACGAAGCATTGCATAAAGAGGAGACCGAGATAATAAGAAACAAATGCATACTGTCTTCTATCTCATTCTCTCTTAGATTAAATCCTATAGATATGTATATGTTTGTCTCGTTTTCTCTTTTTAGTAACGTAACCGTTTCATCGTTTCGTTACTGTTACCATGGATTTTCGTTCGCTTTTTTCAAATCATCCCTATTTTAAAGAAGTTATCCCTTTAAAAAAGTTAACTATATAATCGGAAATCCCTAAAGTCCTTCCCTAGATAATACAATTATATAACTTTGGTATTAATTTCAAGTGAATCGGTCATGAGCTGTTAAAGTTTTACGAAACACTGTGAGGTTTGTTTCGTTGAACTGTGATTTTATCATTCTGAGATAACTTGCAATGAAAAAAATTTGTTAATGATATTGTAAACTTATATAATAAAATTATCTAAACGAATTATTTCTTGTACTTGTTATATTCTCATAAAAAATTCTTAAAAATAGTATATTTTTCTGAATGATAAAGAATATAAACGTACACCATAAATGAAATTAAAATTGTAAGTTGTTATCATAGTTAGATTGGTACATTAACGATCTCATTACGAATTAATGTCAATACATGATACGCGTCATGTGTTTTCAGTACTACCTGCGATTATGTTTGATTGATTAGTAGATAGATTCATTTGTAGGGCATCACACTGATGATAGGATAGTATTTCTCAACCGTATAATTATTAGTAGTTATATTAATTGACTGTATATGTTAATTTAGTTATTATATCTCTCTTGAAAAAATATTGTACATTATTGGAAAAACTTTCCTCTCATAAATCTGCAAAAGAAAAAGAAAAAATGTACTTATAGTATTAATTGAAAAATTTTTCATAATAAAATAGAATTTATTTCATAATATTTATTCATTCAAATCATATATTGATTGAAAAATTTGATATAATAAAATTCAATGTATGTTTTATAAAAATATTGAAATTTTTATCATTGAAACAATTGTAAATTTCTCTAATGATATTTATTAGATTGAAAACTATGAAACGGGCGTTTTTTGTTTAGTCCTGTGTTTTTGAATTGTTTATTAACTCTAAAAATAAAGGTTTTTTTCAAAAAGGCATACTTATATGATTTACCCAATCGTTGGCAAAAAGTCGTTGATGGCAATGGAAATTATTTCAATTGAATATAATAAATAATGTGAACAATTGCGCTTTTCGTTTTTTATTTTCATTCAACGCCCGTTTCATCGTTTCCAACCTAATATATATATTTTAAATGAAATATTTTTAACAAGAAAACTTTGTTATATTTGAAAACATATTTTGTTTCATTTACGTATAATTATCTCTGTAGTTTCATAAAAAATATTTTTATTTCCCCATATTATCATAGTTACCAGAAACAACGTGAAAGTATAATACGTAGCAAGGTAATAGCGTAAAAAAAAAAAAAAAAAAAAAAATGCGAAATCAACTAAAAACAAACAAGAAGATAACTTGCGTATTTATCACATTAATTGTATCTACCAAAAGTATGTAATATATTTTTTTTTTACTTTTTTCTTTACAGCTGATGCATTTTAAAGTTTTGTTAGTAGGATTCCATTAGTATATTTAATGCATAAAATTGGCGAACTCGTTAAGCTCTAAATCCGATTTTAATTTGTGTTGTTAATATTAATGAAGGAAATCGTTTTCAGATTTGGGTTCTTTGTTGTAATTGGTGGCTTGCTTGGTAAAGATAGTTGTGAGAAGTATGAATTTGATATGAATGACAGGAAAATAAATGCATTTGGGTTGTTTAAATCAAAAAAAGAAAAGAAAAAAATGAGAAAGATAACGATGGGAATTATTTAGAGATTTATTACTAGCAAATGTATCTATATATATGACATATAATAAAAAATTAAATACTCATTTACTAATTACAATTTATTGGCTTTTATTCAAATGAAATGAAACATTTTCCATGGTAGATCATTGATCATTTCTGCATTTGTAATTTTCTATCGTGGGTTTTAATAAGAATGATGAGAAATTAAATAATTCGTTAAATGATTGATACGAAAAGGTAAGAAGAAATGAGAAATCGATTAAATCCGGGGGAGGGGGGTTGGTTGGTTGGTTGGTACCAAGGATGTTCATCTCATTCTTGCCATTTGTCTTGAATGTGTTTTCTTGCTGAGCGTGCTTAACGACGCGAAACCGATGAAAATAACTATATTCCTGATGTAATTGAATGAATATATTTGGTTATATACAATCACGTGACATCATATAGCAAATAAATTTACATATCTCTGTGTATAAACGTCAGAGATTATTTACACCGTGGAATATATTCGAAAATCCCAAAGCATCATCTGTGCGATATACGAAATTCAAGAAATTAATATTTGTTTAATAATTTTTTAAATAAACACAATACACGTATGGTTTAATTCATTCGTTCGTTTTCTTACATTCGAAAATATATTTTATTTTATTTATATCGTTAGTTAGAAATGAAAGAAATTGTAAAGATTAAAAAATCAAATGTAAAAAAGCAAATGTTAACTGGGTGGAACGAATTTTTACGGAATGGGACATTTATTTTTTTTTTTTATTTAATGTTTAAGTTGCATATGCGCTTGCCTACCTGCCTTTAACTGCACACTGACCTGCATAATTTAATTTTTGTTTCACACCCCGCGGACTTAACGGTGCTCGATGAATTATTCAACGTATCGTCGCGGTTACGTAGCACCGTAACCGCATCGATTACTTCATTTATACGCTCTTATGCAGCTAAAACTTATTTTTTGAATTACATTTACCAACTTTTACTCTCTCTCTCTCTCTCTCTCTCTCTTTCTCTTTTTATTAATATACCTATTCGACTATTAACAGAGAATTTTAATGCATCGAATATTATCAGTGTCTTAACGTATACTATTTTATACTTATAATACCGATATTTAATCATTTGCACTTTGTTGAGTGTGACGCGATATATGTTTGTTATCTTGAAAGATATAATTTTGAAAATTACAAAATGCAATGAGAATAGTAATAAAATGTTTATATTTAATTGAATTTTGTTTCTTTCTTTATATATTTCAATTATCATATTTTTTGAAGTTGAAGTAAATTTCAAATAAAATTCTTAATAGTTTTGGAATTTGTTAGGTAATAAAATTGAAATATAATTCAAAGTGCAAAGGATGTAATACCAAATACCAAAACTATACTTATCTAAAAAATATAATAAGTTACAAACAAAAATAAAATTACAAAATACAATAATAATATTAATAAAACTTATAAATTTAATTGAATTTTGTTTCTTTTTTTATATATTGAAATTATAACATATTTTTATTTTTTAGTTAAAGTAACTTTCAAATAAAAAATTTAATAGCATTTGAATTTGTTGGATAACAAAATTGAAATATAATTCGAAGTGCAAAGTATGTAATACCAAATTTCTCATCAAACATAAAAATAAACTACACTCATCTAAAAAAATATTATAATAAATTAACAACAAGAATAATACAAACAGTTTGATATGATGGATTAGTATAATACAATCGTGTATTGAATCAAAGGAAAATGTAATTTGAATAGCAGCCTGTACTAATTTTCAGGAGATTACCCCAAGCTCGATTTAACCATCGGTGATTCCCAACACCCGCAACTCCGGCATGTGTCTACATTCCCGAAATCTCGCGTGGTACAAAGCAGTAATGTCGACTTCGAGAAAGGTGCAACATAGAACAACGTTGCTATGCATACGAAGAAGAAAGGGTTCACGACAACAACACGCATAGTATAATAAATGGCAATTCACCTTTCATTTCTTAGATTTTCATCTATCTTTACACATTCATCGATAAGTTTCTTCGATCTTTGTTTAGGAGAAATATTAGATTATTTGGAAAGTTCGTGCAGATTTTCGGTAGATGGCATAAAGTTCTTTTGCTGAAAAAAACCTGAGAAGTTCTGGCAAGATGAAATTTTCTAAGTTACCCATAAAGATGAAGAAAGGGTTGTAGAATAAAATGGAACTTGTATATAATTTAATAAATAAAAAAATATATAGTTAAATAATAAATATATTTATATTATATCTATATTTAAAAATATAAATTTAAATACTTATAATATTATGTAGTAAAATATTTTTTTTATAATATATTTATATTTAAAAATATATATTTAAATATATAAAAATTAAATATATAAATTTAAATATAAATATATTTATAATATATTTATTATTTATAATGTTATTTAATATAAAAATATAGTAAATAAAATTATATATATATATACCAAAAAAATAACATAAATGTGTTGCATTTCAATCTTTCGTCAAAATCGGCAAGAGATTTTTCGGACAACCCAATATAAATCATTGGAATACATCTTTCATCTGTCTTTATCTTTTTTTATTTTTATTTTTTATTGTCAATATCATTTTGATATTTTATACGTAAGAAGAAATAGTAAAAGAGAAGAACTAGTTCGATAACATGAGAAAATTGAAGGCGTAACCTGGTAAATTCAACGTATTCCGAGTTCATGGCACACATTTACGTTGAGAATTAATGTGAGACTGATCCGACAGTTAGTATCCGCCCGGTACGTGCCAGCTATTCGTCCACTCGAATCCCTTTTTCCTCCTTTTTCAGGATTCTCTCGTCTTTCCTGACATTCTTTTGCTTTTTTTTTTCTTCTTTTTTTTCTGTCTTCTTCTTTGTAAGTCGACTCGTCGAGATCGAAAACGTCGTTTCTTTATCGATGGATTTAGTATAAAATGTTACATACATACATATATATCTATATTCTTACAACAAAAATCTACTTGAAAATTAGATAAAATGAATCATTAAAAATAATAAGCTTTTTCTAATAGGAAAATAGAAATATACAGGGTGATTCATCAGTTCTTATCACCTAAATAGCCTCGAAAGTATGATAGTTGCAGAAAAGTTGAGAAGAATAAAAGTTTTTATGAAAAATTTAGGACTACAATTTGACATTAATATTTTTTTGCTAGGTTGAGTCATTTTCGAGATTTATTGGTCAACTTTGTTTTTTTTTTAATCCCTTGAGTACTGAATTATTTGAAGATTTTTATTTTTATTTTTATTTTTATTTTTACACATTTTTATACATATAACGGATTTAATTTGTTGCCATATGGATTAATATGTAAAAGTAATGCATTTTATATTTAGAAAAATAAAAAAATATTTTTATATAAATATAATTATTGTCTAATATATAATATATTTATATAAATATAATATATTATATAAATATATTATAAATAAGTTATAAATAAATTATAAATTATAAATTTTAATAAATTATATAATATATTATAATATATTTATATAAATACAATATATTATATAAATATAAAAATATATTTACATTGATGATATAAATATATTCTTGCAATAACATTTCAATTACAAAATATAAATAAATATACAAAATAGAAATATTTTTATATAAATAAAATTATATATAAAAATTATACATATAAAAAAAAATAAAAGTCAGATACATTCACCGTAACTTCATCCAATTAAACTGATGACGAGTCTCACTCGTCAAATCTACCCAACGGGTTAAATACAATATTAAAATTTAATACTTTTGAAGCTATTTACCTAAAAATCTGGTGAATCACCCTGTATATATATATTTAAAAAAACAAAAAATAAAATACAAAGTCGAGATTCTGATCACGTGTTCATTATAACCCGACGTAGCATTATTTTCTCGACCAAATCGAAAAATCAATTATCGGAGAAGAAAATTCTTTCTTCTTTTTCCAATTATCTCAGATAATCCACGCTTACCACTACTCCTACGAAAGAAAATCTCCCTCCTTCTACCTCCAACCCCCGAGTGTTTCTCTTTCTGTTTTTTATCATTTTTTGAGAAAATAATGTAAAGAGATAAGAAGGGAAGGGTACAGAAAAAAAAAGAAAAGTTAGAAAGAAGGAGAACACTAACGCTAACAATACGATTTTCAATAATCCTTCATTCCACGCCATTATGTCTCTTTTTCGTCCTTGTCGCGAGAGAGACAGAAAGAGAGAGAAAGAAAGGATGAATTTTCGCTTTGTTTCATTTTACAGAAAGTAATACAACGTGATAAGAGATAGAAAAGAGACAAAAAGAGATACCTGACATTATATCTATATATATATATATTTTTTTTTCTCTCTTTCTCTCTTTTTTTTTTTTTTTAATCATTTTCACCTTAAACTCGTTCCCTTTTGCCTGTCACGATCGCGATCAAAAGAGATACTCGGATAAAAAGAGACAGACAAAAAAATAAAGGACAGATTATGTCGCACGGTTATTATATTAACGATGGTAAAGATTTTTTTTGTATCCCTTCATCCCTTTCCCTATTCGTTCTCCACCCCCGTTACAAATCGACTGGCTACGTTGTTCGTCGTAACTCTGTAACCCTCCCTATCCCCCTACCCTAACCCCCCATTTTAAAGTACGCACGTGCGTGTAGCAATTAGTGTAAACTCTTAACGTTAGTTGCATCCCTACGTGGGGCCCAAGTGATGCCATCATACGTGTACACACATGGACGTACACACACATGTACAGACTTTTAAACGACTTGTCTAGGGAGTTTGCATTCACAAATATAAGCGAATAAACGTTTCGGCCTAGATAATAGGTAAATTTCCATAATTCGATTCTTCGAGAGGAAATGAAACGCAGATATGTCTACGCACATGGGCGAAACCGTGTGCTTGAATTAAACCAAGCGTTAAATTTGTTAGAATACTATGTCAAATCATCGAACCATACGATTTGTCGTTAGAAACTTTGACGATAGTTATCACTGTCATTGGTGTTATATTTCGTCCATGCTATGCGACGTCGTCGTTTCAAGCTTCTAAAAAGAACTAACTAACTAAATAAATAAATTATAATTATAATTAGGTGACATTATAAATGTACAACTTGCAAATAAAATAATATCAAAATTAATAAAAATAATAATCACACATTTAATCCATTATTAATAGAATGGTAAACAAATTAATAGATTTGAGTGTTATTGTCATTTAATTATAAAAATTAAATACAAATTTAATTTATTTTATTATTATATTATATATAAATAATGTTAATATTTATTAAATATTAAAAATTACTATTTAAATAATTTACAATTTAAAATAGTAAAATAGTATAATTTTTAAAATAGTATAAGTAAAATAGTAGAATTATTTAAAATAATATAATTATTATTTAAATTAATTTAAAATTTAAAATAGTAAAAATTAAATAGTATAAATATAAAAAATTAAATAATAGTAATAAATATTAAAAATTAAAAAGTATAAATAGTATAAAAATAAAATAGTAAAAATTATTTAAATAATTTAAATAGTAATTTTTTTATTTATTATAATTTTTAATTGTAAATTTAAAATTATTATTACTTTTTCTTATTTTTCTATGTGTGTGTGTAGGATAAATTATATTTTCTAATTTTTTATTATTAATCCAAAAAATATTTCTTATATGCAATTTATGAAAAAATATTACATACTATAAAAATAAATAAAATATTCGATAGGTTTGATGAAATATTACATAAATTGATGCATACAAAATATCTATTTATATAAATGAAAAATAATAAATTTATATCAAGGCTTGATGGGGTGGTAGTAGGTGCAAAGATATAACTCGCGTAAAAGAAAATTGAAGATAGTTTTTAAAAAATTCATTCAAATTAGAAGGGGTGGTAGATTAAATCGAAGAAGGGGAATCCGACCGTTTAGAAAATCAGAAAATCGATTCTACAAAATTTTGACTTTTCTTTCCTTCACATTTTTTTTTATTCTTAAATATTCCTTAAAATGATATCTCGTTAGCCTCTGCATAAAAATAGTTTCACCTTGTTATAACTTCTCTATAGGTGTAAATGTGTGTGGGTTAATTTATAAAGAAGGATAGAGTAAGAACTAGACGAAAGGGGGAGAACAGAGGGGGATGGTTGGGGTGTGGAAAAAGTAAGGAGAAAAACGTTATGGTGAATGGTTAGGAGGTAAATTTTTGCAGACAATTATAACGTCGGGAATGTGTTTCTACTTTTGCACGTGTCTGAAATAGTTTTATAATTAAAAGATGTTTCTTGAAGTTAATTAAACGCTGGACGACGACGTTCCAGTACCGCGTCCGGGTCAGTCGTACTTATACGTTCGTATTATTGCCACCATTACCACCACCACTCACCGACATGACGAGAAAAGAATTATTTTTGGGTTAATTGCTCATCTTAAAAACGCGGGTGGACAGGTGGGGCGGTTGGGTGTCCCATTCGTCGTCGTCGTCATAGTAGTCGTCGTCGTCATAGTCGTCGTCGTACCTTTAAACTCTCTTCTGACTTTTAGACGTTTTTCATAAATTTCTTTTTTTTCTTTCTTTCTTTTCCTTTCATCATTTTTTTTTCTCTCATTTCTTTTCTTTTCTTCTCTTTTCTTTCTTTTTCATTGAAAGTTGTGGCCAAAACTCTGTGGCCGCACGATGTTGCCATTCCCAAACCACCACCGTCGATTGAGATTTTCACGGTAATCGAATCCCATTGGTATTTTCGCGTATTACAAGTTTTAACCCATTTTTCCTACTGCTGGATATCGATTTTTAAGGAAATTCTAACTTGAAAGTGAAAAAAGGTTGGTGGGTACCACCAGTAGTACTACGAAATATACGAAATACACCTACCACGAACAAGGAAGAAATCCAGTGTGAGAAAGGGAGAGAAAAACGGTTTTACCTTTTACAAAGATAATTTAAATTCGTCAAAGTTTCGCGAAAAACGAATTTCGCGATACGAAGATGAGAAAATAAAGGAGTGTTCTCAAGTATTTTCTTCCTTTTTTTTACTTTCATTCTTATTTCCTTACTTTTTAAAGAAAAATGTCGCTCGTTTAAAATAATACGAAAAAAAAAAAAAATTAAAAACAAACAAGAAATAAAAACATTAAACTATATATATATATATATCATGGCTCTTGGAAAAAGAAGAAGAAGAAGAAGAATGAAAGAATTCGAATATAAGTTTTTTTTTACGTAACGCGTGAAGTATAGAGTTTATTAAAAAATTCTCGCTTTATTCGTTTCATCATTGGAATGAAAGAGAAAGAAGGTCCTTGCTAGAGATAAAGATTCTACCGTTTGCGAAACATGACAGTTATGTAATCTTTGACCCTTGTTCTTGTCGACAGCTTTCATACTATTCTTTGTCTCATCTTAAATTCCAGAACGATTCTATTTATTTTCTTTTCTGTTTGAAGTGAAAACTTCTTTGGAATGGGGGTGATTTGAAAAAAGCGAACGAAAATTCATGGTAACGGAAACGAAACAATGAAACGTCTACGGTACTAAAATGAAAAAAAGGGACAAACGTATATACATCTCTAGGATTTATAAACTATGAGAGAATGGGATAGAAGATAGTATGCATTTGTTTCTTATTTCAATTTACGAGTTTACGAAAAATTCAGTCAATGCACGAATGTAGGAAAAAAATTTTTTCATTTTATGAAAATCAATGAACTATAAAGAAATTCGTTAATGCAAGAGAGTCTACGAAAAGTAGTTCAGTCAATGTTCATTGATTATTGACGAATTTCTTGGTAGCTCATTGAATTTTTTGAAAAATGTAAATCCTTCGATCATTGACTAATTTCTTCGTAGACTCATCGAACATTTTTGAAAATCATTCACATGATATTCTTTTTGTTTTATAGTAATAAACTTTACAATTATCTTACTCTTGATATTCTGCATTCGACTCATTCTCTCGAAGCTTGGTTTTAAGAATGTTTCACTTCTAACACGTGTGATCTGAACACATGATATTTTTTTCTTTTTTTTTTCTATAAAATATATGCAGGTGTATAAAAATTCGTACATTATTATTGTTTCATAAAGTTACGTTAACAACTCGTAGAAGATTTCGAAAAGTAATATAAATAATATTAATAAATAAAAGAAATTTTAATTGTTTTTTATAAAAGATAACGTGTCAGGGTTGCATCAGGTTATTTGTACCTGGAAACTCAAAGTTATAATTAATAAGTTAGAACAATTAACCCATTGTGACTGTCAACTACGAGATATCTCGTAGTGTGTGCTGCAATTTTAGATTAATTACAAATGGTTATTTGCGTTAAGAATTATTAAAAAGGTTGAATAAAATATTTATATGGTGTAAAAAACATTATTATTATTATTAATTGATGTTAGGAACTCGATAGTTCATTGTCTCAAATACCAAATCCCGCCATTGTTCCCGTCCCTGAGCGCGATCCTTCCATTCGTGGTCTGTAAAAAACATTAATTATCAATTATTGTAAATACCATTACAATATTATATCAGTAACTTAATATTATTATATTTTTCAAAATTTCAGACAAAATGCTCTAAATATGTCTGGCAGTCCATGGGTTAAAAATATTAAAAGATGAATTATCTATAAGTTGTTTCGGAAAATATGATCTATATATTATATGATCCTGCGCAGTGATCATTTCGATGGTTAAATTATGATGCAATATAAGTAAAGTGTATTAGAATATTAAAATAATTGTTAATTAATCAATGCAAGTGGCTATTGGGGTATAGAAGCTCGGATTATATGATCTGAGTACCGTCCTGTTCGAAATTCATCTTCAGACTGTCAAGTTGTCATTTATCAAAATGCATTTATTCAATGTGGTTTCTATGACTTTCCGAACATTGAGCATGTGCATAACTGAAATAATCTAACTAATTAGTAAAATTTAAAATTATAACGCTCTGATTTTAACTTTTTTTACACTCTAACCTAATTATTTTATCGCTCCTGCACAGTAATGTCTTTGAAGATGAAACTGTCCTGTAATATAAGTAGAGTGCATTAGAGTATTATCATAATTGTTAATTAATCGATAGGAATATGTATTTATGTTGAAAAGTACGAAATATATGTTAGAAGTATCGTCCTCTTCGAGATTCACCTTCAAACTGATACGTTATCCTCTGTGAAAATTCTATGTCAATGTTGTTTACATGCCTTTCCGAAAGATACACATGTGTATAACAGGTATAATATTCGTAATAAATAGTATTTCCTTATTTGGAAAGTCATATAAACAACATTCGATGAAAGAACTATCATAGAGGACATCGTGTCAGTCTAACCGTAGATTTCGAAAAGGAAGGTGCGTGAAGACTAATACACTTTACTTATATTACAGCATAATTTAATCATCGAAGTCATCACTGAGCAAGTGCGATAAAATAATTATATTCGAATATAAAAAAAACTAAAATAAGAACGTTACAATCTTAAGTTCTCTTTATTAGGAATATTATTACCATTGCACACATATAAACTATATTGAATAAATGCAGTTACATAGATGACCATTTGTCAGTCTGAAGGTGAATTTCGAGGAAGACGGTGCTCCGAACATATACACGGTGCTTTACCGTCATATACATACACCAATACATCGTTCGGTGCTTTACCGTCATACATCAATACACATTCTCATCGATTAATTAACAATTATTTATGGTATATCTAACACAGTATTGCTCTGTTTTAATGTTCTTGCCCAATGATGACTTTCAATTGAAAATTTTGATTTGATAAAATATCCAATCGAAATTGTTTTTCATAATTTTGAATAAACATTTACTGTGTATTATTATTACTTTAATGAGTATTAAACTAATTCTGTTTGCTTAAAAACATTTAAATAACAGTCGAAATAAAAGAACGAGTTAAAACAGAGAAAAACTCTGTTTGGTAATCCTCCTGTTTTTACAATTAGACAAACACACGTACGATTTTTACCGACCACTATTTTCCTGTACATTATTTTTTGCTCATATTCGCTTAATTAAATTATTAATAATAATGTTTTTTAAGTTAAACTCGTTAAGCATATAATACACGTTTATATATATTTTTTTAAAGATTTGTTTTTATATTAAATACACTATATAGGTAAGTACACACCAATAGATTTAATACAACCACACAAAAAACTCTTATGATTTTAATTAACCCACACTTTCAATGATTTTCTAAATTTTATTCTATTGCAACATCGATGCACACTCTAATGTCCGGTGCATTTGGATGTATTTTTTCTTACTATTCGTTTTTCTACATTTCCTTTTCTATTTTTCATAAAAATTTTTTTGGTTGTTCTTTTGCTCGTTGACTTTTCCGTTCTAACTTCTCTCCTTTCGAAGGATCTTCAACGAAAGGGCTCGTCTTTTCATTGGAAGTCGCAATGCGGTCTTACACATTGCAGCTCCGATGATGCATCCGTTCTCGCGTTTTGTTGTCATGCGAGAAACGCCGCATCGTAAATCTCAAGTGTGCCACGACACCCCCGTGATTCCGGATCGATATCACGAAATATACTCTCTGGTGTTATCTTTTTCTATTTTCTTTTTATTATTATTATTATTATTATTATTATTATTATTATTATTATTATTATTATTATTATTATTATTATTACGATTTTTAAACGATAAGGAAACCATTTTTTTATGTTCAATAAAAAAAAGAAACAAAAGTAATCACAAAAGTAAAACAACTTTATATTCAAATATTATTATATCGAATAATGCATATAATATGTTAGTTTAATAAAAAAATATGTTGTTTAATTCTCGTTAGAAAAAAATAAGTAAAATGTTCTATATTAAACCTGTCCAAACTCAATTAAGAACTTTGAAATCTTTTTGGGGTTGGTACGTCATGTTTATTCTGCATGTAACCGAGCTTTTATTATTTCTGGATTTATTCAACGTTGCATGAAGTTTCTCGGTAAATATTATATATCTTTTGTTGTAATAATACAAAATTATTATTTATTTTTTTTCTTTTCTTTAATATTCATAATATGAATGATAAAAATTACGATTGTTATAACGTTGGTCTTGAAGATAGTAGTGACGGATGTAATATTAAAATTTTGTTTTCTAAAGTTTCATTTAACAAATAATACGTAAATGAGGAAATATAATATATATATATTTCCATCAAATATATCATATAACACCATGGTAGTTGGTAATAATAAAAACTTATATTTATAAAAACTATATAATTTTTAATAAGTACAATTAATTGAACAAATTTTTTAACAAAAGTCTGAGAACTGTCATTAGAACAAATTAAGAAAATAGTGTAAAGTGTCAACGAATACAAATGACCAAGTTATTGTCTATTAAATTAATGAAATTTCTTTAAAAAAAAGAAAAAAAGAAAAAAGATGAAAACGTCTGGCTTGATGTATAAAAAAGTAGCTATCAAAAAAGTTATTTATATGCGTGTCTTTTTATTTTCCTCACATTAACGAGGGATTCCAGACACTTTTCAACGAACACACACTCACACATACATTATCACGCTTATTCAATTCAACCAAATAGGTGTCAGTCGTGCTTTTTATCTGGAATCAACAGCTCACACACTTTTCTTTTTTTTCTTGAACAGGTCACCCATCTGCTTTACTAACCATGCTTGACTTTAATGATTTAACAGGAACTAGTTAATCCAACGTGGTTAGGTAGTTGACTTTATAAAAGAAACCTATAATAATAATAATTATTATTATTATTATTTTTGTTGCATTTAATAGAGGAAGAAAAAAGGTTAGGATCGGGACTATGCTATAATAGGTCTTCACCTTGTGCAGGACGATACACAAGGCGGCTCCATCGGGTTGATCGTTTGTTTAACGTGGTCTCGTAAAAATAACGATCGTGCACGTACCCGTTAGGTCATTAAAGAGCTTGTGAGTGCAGTATGAGATCTCGGGCCGAGGTAGAAAACGTCGCGTTTCGTTTTAACGTGACTGCTGGAGGCGTTCACGAAGGTTGTCTGAATCAGGACTGTTGTCCGGCTGGACCACTGCCGAGTCGAGTTTCTCTTTTACCTCTTTCTTCGTATCTTTCGTGTCTTTTCTCTCTCTCTCTTTCTCTCTTTTTCTCTCTTTCTATCTTTCTACCTTTCTCTATGTCCCCGTCTATTTCTTTCTTTTTTTTCTTTCTATTTTTCTCTCTTTTTTTTTTCTCGGACTCTGACTCGGACTCGGACTCGGACTCGTTCTCTTTTCCGTATGTCGGAATTTAAAATCTCGACCACCATTTGGACTACAGTTGGATGAGATAAGGCAACTTTATTGCATCTGGCAATGGTTTCTAGCCCGGTAGGCAGATGGCGAAGACCAGAGGCAGTAGCACCAGGGCACCTCGTCGTAACCACTGTTGTTACAATTTAAATTTAACGTTTTCTTCATTGGATCCAGTTATTTTAACTCGATCCACAAGATCGAGAAATTTCATAGTAGTTTTAATCTTTTTATACTTCACATATGCATATTACACATATGTATGTATATTTTTTTAAATCCTTGAAGAACAAAAATTGTTTAAAATGTTGAATAATAGAATTCTAAATCATAGGATTTTTTTTATAATTGTTATTTATATTATATGAAAATGAAAAAAAAGTTTGAGTTTATCGATCGATCGTTGTTTCTACCACCTTCTCCTGCCCCCCCTCTTGCCATTTCTTGCCCATTTATCGATGATTCGTAGGAAGTAGATGGTAAGAAAACTACGTTGGCATGAGGAGGAGTTATTCCGTTGTAATGCATTCTACTTCCGCAATCTTGGGTAGATGAATCGCGTGCTGAAAAGGTGGTACGCTGGCGCCTACCTACAAACCGGACTAACAGAACCCCCATCACCCCTTCCTCCCACACAAACAGTGAAACTACTACTATAATAACGTCGTCTACCTTACTCCTCCTATCTCTACAGGTCGATACAAACTTGTTTGCGGCAGATGAACGCAATTGAGAGAGAAAGAGAGAGAGAGAGAGAGAGAGAGAAAGAGAGCGAATCATGTTTTTGAAATAATTGACTTTTCTATATTACATAAAATGTTTCTTATATTTAATTATTGCTAAATTTAATATTTATTTCAGTAGTTTTTTTACAAATTATATTTTAATTATCTTTTTTTTTGTTATAGTTTTAATTATAAAATTAATATATATAAATTATTTATTATATTATTATATATAAATGTAATTTATATATAATATAAATTATTAAAAATTATATTATATTATAATATAAATTATATATTAATATAAAAATAATAATATAAGAATTTATAAATTACTTTCGAATATAAATAATAATTTTTCAAAATTATAAAAAATATTTATTATGTTTGTTCTTAGTTCATTTCCAGCTAAATAAATTTTATCTATTTGGATCTATAATTTTTTGAACTATTCGATAAAGTAAGATAATAAATCCTTTTGTAGGTAATAGTTAGAATTTATTAACCATACCCATGTTACTTAGTAAAGTACATCCCAAATATACGAGTAGACCAAACAGAGAGAAAGATAGAGAGAGCGTTGGAACTTCCGGAAAGGAGAACCATGGAAAAAAGAGAACTGCGAAAGAGAGAGACAGAGAGACAGACAGACAGACAGACAGACATAGGAGAGGGTGAGCATATTTTGTCCGTAATGCATTCCGCTTCCGCAATCTCGAATGGCGTGAGCGTAAAGGTGGTACCTATAAACAAGCCCAGAGTAGGCCTTTGGTTGTCGTCGTCGTCAGGGATAGGGTGTACCACGAAGGGACTTACCAAGTCCGTGTTATAATATATTATGGGCTGTATTGTGGGTGGAAAGAGAAGAGGAAGGAAGAGTAAGGTGGCTGCTTGGTGGTTAGGGGTGCTGCTTGCCTGCCTGCCTGTTTGCCTTCCTACCTGCCTGCCTTTCGTCGGTCACTGGGGGTTGGGACTTAGGGGGGGTGGAAGTGTGCCACAAGCCGTTACAGATAACATCTCATTGTCACAGTACAGGGCGCGAATAAATCACGTGCCACCGACGACGGCGTATTCTTGTAGTTGGTTAGAATGAACGGAGGAGTGGGGATAGGAGGATGAAGGTACAAGTACTGTAATAGTAGTAGTAGTTGTTGTATGTTAGAGGTAAAAGTGTATTGAGGAAGCAGCGAGTGGCTAACGACGGCTAACGTCCACCACCATCACCACCACCACCACTACCAACACTTCAGGGATACTGTAAATGAGGGAATAACAATCACAAGGATGGTCGATTTTTCTAAAAGTGCAAAGGTGTTGGATGCATACGAATCTTGGGTCCTGGGGTCGTGTTCGTTCGCCAAATTCATCGTAATTATGGTCTTTCTCTTCCATGACTTTCGTATACTTGTTTTTCTTTGTGTTATAATGTATTGTATGCGTTGACTTGAGTTTACCCATGCATTTTATCCTTTCTTCTCTTTTTATGTAATGCATAAACATGCATACACATATGTATATAAGTAGAGTTATATATAGTCTATACATTCTATCATTACTTTGAACTATGCCACTTGTCAACCATTTACAGGCTCCTGAAACGACAGTCTTTGCCATTCCAAAGCCCTCAATGGAATGACTCTTACGAATACGATAACAAGGATCAAAGACTAAAGGGTTTGTTTATTCAATGAATTAATGATCTAACAAAGCAACGTTGAGATCAGAAGAGATCCGTTGGCATAAGCTTCTTTTATGTGTTTCTCACGTTCTTCTCTTGATTGATTTTCTCATCGATTTTTTTTATCAAATATATTTTAAATTAATTGCATCTTTTTTATGTGTGTTATAATATTTTGTTTTTTATTTTTAAGATTATATAAAAATAACTTGCAGTATTTTATTAAATAATTAAGTTGAATTGCACTTCTTTTATACATGTGTGTGTGTGTGTTTTTTTTTTATTTTTAAGATTTATAACAATAACTTGCAGTATTTTATTAAATATTTAAGTACAATTGTACCTATTTTATATATATAAAATAATATATAAATAAAATATATATATATTTTATAAAATAAAAAAATATATATAAATAAAATATATATATATTTTTTTAAGATAATATAAAGATAACTCGTAGTATTTTATCTTTTATCAATTTCTTTTTTTTAAATAAAATTCCTACAGATCCGCAGATGCAACTTGAATTATTTGAAAACATCTACACAGGTAGACGCGTTTATAGAATGTTGGATACGACTCGTACACGGCTTTTAATTTTTTCCACCAAGTGAAATGGGATTAAGGTACGAGAGACTCAAAAATCTGTTATTTTCATCGCTACCAACACCAGGGTTATCTTTTTTTTTTCATTGATGATACCTATCCACCTATCACTTTTAAAAACTGTATGATTGGTTAGAAGATCAAATGAATGTTTTTTTAATTATCATTAAACGAATTAACTTAAATAATTTTTTTTAATTAATTAATATTAACTACTAATATAATAAAAACAATCTATCATAGATAATTTGTTAATAAGTATCTAAGGAGACTTAAAAATTCGATATTCTATTTGTAAAATCAATCATTTCTAATATTAAAATAATAATAATGTGTTGTGGTTCACGTTCCTTCTATTCTTTGCATTATTTTCTCTTTCTTTGCATTTTCTTTTTCTCTTTCTTTTTTTTCCATTTTTTTTTTTAGGCAATTTTCTCCGTGACACAGCGATACACGACACAGGACGATAAAAATTCTAGCATGGCTTTCTTATGCCAGTGGCAAGCAAGCAAGCAAGCAAGCAAGAGAGTGGTGTTTAGGTAATTCCTTGTAACTCCGGGAAATAACTCGTTAAAACTGAAAGAGTAGAGGTACTACCCGGTCGATAGATCTAATAGATTTGCAAAGTCGATTCTTTCGGGTCCGTGAAAGCAGTAATTGGAGCGCTGGTTGTTAAATTGTTTCTAAATTAAAGGCTCCACAGTATTGACGTACATATTTCGGGTTTTAAGTCAATTTCTTAAAGATATAGTTATGTAAATATATATAACCCCTTTTCGATATGGTATATTTTACTACCCCATTTATGTTAGAAATAATCCTTTTGATTGTATTTTATTTTTATGTATTTACAATGATTATATAATCTTGGTAAAGAAAGATTGTGTGTTTCACCTTATTAATGTACATATTTTGGATTTTAGATTAATTTTTTAAAGATATAATTATTATTATATATATATGTATATATACATTTATATTTATTTATTATTTTATATATTTTATATTAGTATAATATTATAATATCCTGAAAGAAATAGGATACGAAGACCGCGAATGGAAGGATTTCGCTTAGGGACGGGAACAATGGCGGGATTTGGTATTTGCGGCAATGAACTTTCGAGTTCCTAATGCCAGTTAATATATATGTTATAATGTATATTATATATGTATTATATATAATATATATTATGTATTATATATTATTATCTTAATATATATAAATTAGGTGTCATGTTGTTTGTCCGCAATGGACTCTTAAAGTACTAAACCGATTTTAATAAAATTTTTCACACTGTATGCAGTTTCATCCAACTTGAAAGATAGGATAGTTTATATCTCAATTTATAAACGCAATATTATTTTATTGCAAATTATTTGTTTATTAACAAAGAGTCATGATTATCTCTATTAGTTCTATAAGATTCTAACAGATAGTGGTATAAGGTAATTCGTTGATTTAAAGACGTGTGTATCGGACTGATTGTGAGCCACAGCAACGCGTGGCGGGACACCCCTAGTATTATATATAATTTAGTAGCAGTAAACTATATTTTAATATAGTTTAGTTTCCTACCCCATGAATGATACAAATAATCCTTTTAACAATATTTCATTTTCATTTATTTACAATAACTATTTAATTACTTTAAAGAAACATTGTTCATCTGTATACACATAGAAATAAATAATTTTTCGAAAGATTATCTTGAAATACAGATATACATACAAATACATACATATATTTATACAAGTATATTCGTACTAACGCATATAATATATTTTCCAGAGAGATATCATAATCCTTTTCTAAGTTCTGAGCAAATTGCAATTTTCGTTGCAAACGAAAAGCCTCGAGGCTTTAATTAAGCACTCCTTTGTAATTACATTCTATCGTCATTGAAAACGATCACTCACGAACCGAGTGTGTACTGGGGGGTTAACGTTAAACGAAAATGAACCTCGGGTAAAAAGTTTCAAGGATACAATCATTTTGTGATGAGTGGGAGAGGGTAGAAAAAAGAAAATATTTGAATCGTGGAGTCGTTCATGTTATAATTATGTTGTTTTCTTTGTTTTTTTCTTTTTTTACTTTCTTCCTGTTTATTTTCCTATCTTTTTTATTTTTATTTTAGTTTTTTTTTTTTTTTTACAAGAGTGCTGCTTAATATATGGTAACGTATAACGTATATGAGAAATGGTAGAAAATTTAAATAAGATATATATATATGTAGGTACGTATGTGCATCAAGTTTTTAGAGTAGCGGCTTATGAGATTTTTTTTTTTATTTTTTTTTTAAATTATTTTTTAGTTATCATAGGGTGCTTTCTGCCTTTTAATTTTATAATATTATATATACTTAATAAGAAATAAACTCAATTGGAGAGTTTGGAATATTTTATTCGTTCTTTGTATGTTTTTTCTAAAGATGTAACATTTATTTAATTTAAACCAATTATATAATATTCGAATAAGAATGAGTAAAATATGTTGATTCGTTGAAAATAAAATGAGAAACAGGTAAAATTCCATTTGAAATTATTTCGAGTATCATATGTATTATATATATGTATGTATGTGTATATATATATGAAGAAATCATGATTCACAATTTTAGTAGCATTTTCCACAAGCAAAATCGCTAGTAAAATCTACTTCCCTGTGAACATTTATTGTAGATGGGTACTTAGGTAGATGTACGTGTACTGAGAAACAATTCTCATATTTGAGATAATATTCTATATACATATACATACATATACGTATATATATGATCTTGGTAAACACGTTTCGGCCTTTTTGCGGTTTACCGCTTGTACTGCCGTTACTTGCGGTCCTATACAAATTATTTCAACGTTTAACGACTATGTAAGAAGTTTCGAATATAATATTATATGAAAAGACTAAAAGATTGAATTTAATAGAATGATTTCTTTTTACATCCTATAAATAATATTATAATACAAATTTTGTATATCATAGGAAAGTTGGATAGGTGAACAAAAAAAAATCAGAACATATTGTTTTGATCTTATTAAACGTTTAATCCTTTTATTAGGACTTTTTTAGCAATTAATATATTAATTAATATATAATAAATAAATAATATAAAACTAGGGGTGTCCCGCCACGCGTTGCTATGACTCACAATCAGTCTGATACACATGTCATTAAGTCAACGAATTACCTTATACCGCCACCGGACAAACAACGTGACACGTAATTTATATATATTAAGATTATAATATTTATTTATTTTTTTTTTTACATTAGAAAATAAATGAAATTTGTTTCATAGTGTTAATCGTATTTGTTTGAACGATAAAATGGTTCTATTTAATTGATTTACGTTTTTTACGAACTTTTTTTTTTAATAAGAATCAAATCGATTAGTTATTTACATAAATTTCACGCATTCGTTGTCCCTTCTCTTTTCTTTCCCTCTCTTCACCCCCCTTTCGTAACATTTGGTGACATCGCTGACTACTATTTTCGAATCTTATAAAACAATTTTGATAAAATGGGAACATTTCACCGGCTGTTACTTTGATATTCGTGACCTCGTTTTCTATCATTTCACTCCCCCCCCTTCCATTATCAAAGGTACAGATTTAGTTGATAACAAAATCATCTTATTTTTTTATATTTTAGATTATAGTTTTAATAATGTGAAAGAATTGCCACGTGTTGTTTAATTTGTCTCACAGAAAATGACACAGGGAAATTAATATTTTGTTTAAATGGCTGATTATGAAATATTTAAAGTATCTTCAATTTTTTAATAATAATAATAATAATAATGGTATGGTATATAGGATAAGAAAAAATTAAATAGGTATAATAATTTTTCATAAGATTTTTTTCATTAATAAAAATATGCCTGCGGTTAGAAATTCGACTCTTTACAGAAAGCTTTTTATACTGTTTACTTTTACCTAACAAATTCGATAACAATGATGCGTGGATAACAAAGAATATGAGTTGAAAACTCGTAAGATGTCGTAAAAAAGCTTTCTAGCAGCGTATAAACGTTACGAAAAATACTCCATTTTTCTTCTCATGTAAGCAAAGCATGCGTCTGAATTGCATTTTACCAGATAAAAATTTTCATGTATACAAATCTTCCGATTTTTTTTTTAACTATTTTTGAATTAGTAATTTGATCAATTCTAGTAATTTTGATTTTTATAGGAAATCGTAATTAATTCATTCGATGATTTATTGTGAATGAATATAAAGGAATTAATTGTCAGGTGATGTATTCATTCAGATGTATTCAAAATAAACAATCGAAGTGCATTAACAATTTTTCTTGTTACATTTGCAAAACCAATAATTTTTAACGACAACAAAAACAACAAGAATAAAAACAACGTTTGCGATATGTCAAAGTTTTATAGAAAAAAAAAATTGGAAGCTTTTTGGGTATTTTTTTCGTCTCTCTTTCGTTTCGTATCCAGAAAAATGCACAAAAAAAAAATAAAACGTCGAAGGAGAATAAGGGAGAGATGCGTAATGCACTTTTAAAGCTGGAGGCGTCACACCTAAGCAGATTTCACGTGATATATCGTTTTAATTTTCATATGCTGACGACTGCCGCGGGCAAACGTCTATTGCCACAAGATTGATTTACAGTCGCGAACTGTGCAAGCCTTACATAAGTTAGAGCACACGTACATATGTATACTATAATACACGTGCACTATATGCATGGATCCTATAGGTTCCAACTTTACCTGACAAAGTCACTTGCATTTATGATTCCCATGTTTTTTATTCTTTTTTTTTCCAATCACGAATAGTACAAATACTTTTCCTTCTTTCTACGTTTGATAATTGTTTATACAAATAATATTCTTTTCATTAATATGTCATGTAACACGATTTATAATTATTAGCATAATAAATGTAATATACAAATGTCAAAAAAAAGGAATAATAAGAATTGCAAAAAATTATGAAAAAGGAAAATAAAAATAATACAAACAGTAAAGGGTTGATGGTGATGAGGAAGAAGAATGGGGAGTGGGTGGTGGTGGTGGAAATTAAAAAGGGTACGATATCTCATTACGGTTTTTCAAAGTTACTTGCATTTACGATTACCATGCACCACGACTTATTTTTTTTGCAATAACGATTAATACAAATTTTTTCTCTTTCTTTCTTTCTTCCTTTGATAATTGTTTTTACGAATAATATTCTTTTCATTAATATACTAATATACGTTACATGTAACACGATTTATAATTATTCGTTTAATTAATGTAATATAAAAAAGTTAAAAAAAAATTAAAGAAAAATAAGAATTGCAAAAAAATGATGAAAAAGAAGTAATACAAACAGTAAAAGGGTTGATGGTGATGTAGAAAGAGAAAGGGAAGTGGGTGGTAGTGGAAAATAGAAAAGGTACGATATCTCATTACGGTTTTTCATAAAATTTAGTTCGAACGAAATTATCGTTGGAGTCCTCGAGCAATGTTATTTTCCGAAAAAGTAAAATTACGTTGCTCGTTGAAACGACGTAGGTTTGAGTAGAGTAGTAGTCTGTACGGAGTAGTATTAATTATAAAACGGAAAATACGTAATAATATTATTTAAATAAATTTTCGAGTTTTCCTTGTATCCTATTGCTATACTACGTGGTTTTCGTTATATATGTTATACCAGAAGAGAAATTTTGAGCAAAACATTTATGGGCATCAAACCGAACTGAACCGAACCGAACTGAAACCGAAATCTAAAGATTTGAAACTCACTCTGCATGGACTATTTTATTAATAGTTTTCCCATACAGTATAGTTGTATGTACTATAGCAGCAATTTTAAACGAGCGTCGTTACGTTGCGGTCATGTCCGCCGGGATTCGTCTTCGATTTCGGTTTCAGTGATAGTATCCTGTCTCCAAATCGTTTTCAATCATTCTGTGGTTTACCCTTTCGGGAATCTATGAAAAATGAAATCTTTCGACGTGACGTTTAGATAAATCGATACATTCAATCGGACAATTCCTTAAGCTTTCTTTTAGCTTTTTGTTAACTGTCTAAAATACTTCTTGCTTTTACCTATTATATACAGAATATTATATATATAGATATTATTAATAAATATTTCTTATTAAAATTTTTAACTGTCCGAAATACTTTTTATTTCTATTTTTTTGTCTACTTTATTGGATAATTAAATAAAACATATATATTATAGATTATAGAAAGATATTATTAATCAAAATTTAATTAATCAAAATTTTCTTTTATCGAGTAATAAAAATTCGCGGAACACAATATTTTTGGCAGATGATAAATGAATGAAAAAAAAAATTCCTTTTTACGATTTCAAATTTGATTTTATTAAATTTTAATGCAATAGAACTTATATGAGAGGTATATATAATAATAATAGGAATACAATTGAAAAATTCAACGTAAGCAAACAATAGGAATTCGGAATACAATATATAACATCATTCCCTTTGATTTTTCGCTTAGAAAAAAGGGCATTGTTTGACGTAGAGTAAAATGCATGTATATATGTGTAGTATTCTCGTCTTCTTTCAAATTCAAGTGCATCATCTTTCACTCACTTTTCCCCCCCTACCTTATCTATCTATCTTTCTTGCTCTTGGTTCTATTGGCTTGACTCAACACGGATTTGTACTACTTCATTGCTTCGTGTAGCTCGCACGCGACACACGAGAGAAAGAGAAAGAGAAGGAGAAAGAGAAAGAGAAAGAGAAAGAGAAAGAGAAAGAGAAAGAGAAAGAGAGAGAGAAAGCAACGAGGGAGAAATTCATCGTTTACCCTTCACTTCCCTACGGTTCGTCGAATAGCACGCCTCTTGGGTACGAATATAATCTTACATAAAAAATGTGATAGTCATACGTTACTTGAACTATGACGACGACGACGACGACTATGACGACCATTTGTTCAATATACCTTGAAAACTTTACTTTTATTTTATTTTAGTTTAGTTTATTTTATTTTATTTACTTTTATCTTATTTTATTTTGTTATATTATATTATATTTTAGTTTATTTTAGTTTATTTTATTTTATTTTATTTACTTTTATCTTATTTTATTTTGTTATATTATATTATATTATATTATATTATATTATATTATATTATATTATATTATATTATATTATATTATATTTTATTTTAGTTTATTATATTTTATTATGGCGGTATTTTTTTTATGCTCGACTAAGTCTTTTTACGGAGTGTGGTAATCAGACCTACGCCCAACCCCCGAACAGGAGGGCCAATTCCAAGTCGGCTGTCCGCGACTGCTTATTCAATTTATTCGCAGCTAACCTCCGTCCCTATGCAGGACCAAGAGGCCCTTCCTCTATCCGCAACCTGAGGACGCACTGTGTCGTGGTGACTGGAACTTACCCACTCCGGGGACCACTACAAACTAGTTTTCCTTCTCCGAGACTAGCAGCTGTTATGCTAACACATATATATTATATTTTAGTTTATTTTAGTTTATTTTATTTTATTTTAGTTTATTATATTATATTATATTATATTATATTATATTATATTATATTATATTATATTATATTATATTATATTATATTATATATTATATTATATTATATTATATTATATATTATATTATATTATATTATATATTATATATTATATTATATTATATTATATTATATTATATTATATTATATATTATATTATATTATATTATATTATATTATATTATATATTATATTATATTATATTATATTATATTATATTATATATTATATTATATTATATTATATTATATTATATTATATATTATATTATATTATATTATATTATATTATATTATATTATATATTATATTATATTATATTATATTATATTATATTATATATTATATTATATTATATTATATTATATTATATTATATTATATATTATATTATATTATATTATATTATATTATATTATATATTATATTATATTATATTATATTATATTATATTATATATTATATTATATTATATTATATTATATTATATTATATATTATATTATATTATATTATATTATATTATATTATATATTATATTATATTATATTATATTATATTATATTATATATTATATTATATTATATTATATTATATTATATTATATATTATATTATATTATATTATATTATATTATATTATATATTATATTATATTATATTATATTATATTATATTATATTATATATTATATTATATTATATTATATTATATTATATTATATATTATATTATATTATATTATATTATATTATATTATATATTATATTATATTATATTATATTATATTATATTATATATTATATTATATTATATTATATTATATTATATTATATATTATATTATATTATATTATATTATATTATATTATATTATATATTATATTATATTATATTATATTATATTATATATTATATTATATTATATTATATTATATTATATTATATTATATATTATATTATATTATATTATATTATATTATATTATATATTATATTATATTATATTATATTATATTATATTATATATTATATTATATTATATTATATTATATTATATTATATATTATATTATATTATATTATATTATATTATATTATATATTATATTATATTATATTATATTATATTATATTATATATTATATTATATTATATTATATTATATTATATTATATTATATATTATATTATATTATATTATATTATATTATATTATATATTATATTATATTATATTATATTATATTATATATTATATTATATTATATTATATTATATTATATTATATATTATATTATATTATATTATATTATATTATATTATATTATATATTTATATTATATTATATTATATTATATTATATTATATATTATATTATATTATATTATATTATATTTATATATTATATTATATTATATTATATTATATTATATTATATATTATATTATATTATATTATATTATATTATATTATATTATATATTATATTATATTATATTATATTATATTATATTATATATTATATTATATTATATTATATTATATTATATTATATATTATATTATATTATATTATATTATATTATATATTATATTATATTATATATTATATTATATTATATTATATTATATTATATATTATATTATATTATATTATATTATATATTATATTATATTATATATTATATTATATTATATTATATTATATTATATATTATATTATATTATATTATATTATATTATATTATATTATATATTATATTATATTATATTATATTATATTATATTATATATTATATTATATTATATTATATTATTTATTATATTATATATTATATTATATTATATTATATTATATTATATATTATATTATATTATATTATATTATATTATATTATATTATATATTATATTATATTATATTATATTATATTATATTATATATTATATTATATTATATTATATTATATTATATTATATATTATATTATATTATATTATATTATATTATATTATTATATTATATTATATTATATTATATTATATTATATTATATATTATATTATATTATATTATATTATATTATATTATATATTATATTATATTATATTATATTATATTATATATTATATTATATTATATTATATTATATTATATTATATTATATATTATATTATATTATATTATATTATATTATATTATATATTATATTATATTATATTATATTATATTATATATTATATTATATTATATTATATTATATTATATTATATATTATATTATATTATATTATATTATATTATATTATATTATATATTATATTATATTATATTATATTATATTATATTATATATTATATTATATTATATTATATTATATTATATTATATATTATATTATATTATATTATATTATATTATATTATATATTATATTATATTATATTATATTATATTATATTATATATTATATTATATTATATTATATTATATTATATTATATATTATATTATATTATATTATATTATATTATATTATATATTATATTATATTATATTATATTATATTATATTATATATTATATTATATTATATTATATTATATTATATTATATATTATATTATATTATATTATATTATATTATATTATATATTATATTATATTATATTATATTATATTATTATTATATATTATATTATATTATATTATATTATATTATATTATATATTATATTATATTATATTATATTATATTATATTATATATTATATTATATTATATTATATTATATTATATTATATATTATATTATATTATATTATATTATATTATATTATATATTATATTATATTATATTATATTATATTATATTATATATTATATTATATTATATTATATTATATTATATTATATATTATATTATATTATATTATATTATATTATATTATATATTATATTATATTATATTATATTATATTATATTATATATTATATTATATTATATTATATTATATTATATTATATTATATATTATATTATATTATATTATATTATATTATATTATATATTATATTATATTATATTATATTATATTATATTATATATTATATTATATTATATTATATTATATTATATTATATATTATATTATATTATATTATATTATATTATATTATATATTATATTATATTATATTATATTATATTATATTATATATTATATTATATTATATTATATTATATTATATTATATATTATATTATATTATATTATATTATATTATATTATATATTATATTATATTATATTATATTATATTATATTATATATTATATTATATTATATTATATTATATTATATTATATATTATATTATATTATATTATATTATATTATATTATATATTATATTATATTATATTATATTATATTATATTATATATTATATTATATTATATTATATTATATTATATTATATTATATATTATATTATATTATATTATATTATATTATATTATATATTATATTATATTATATTATATTATATTATATTATATATTATATTATATTATATTATATTATATTATATTATATATTATATTATATTATATTATATTATATTATATTATATATTATATTATATTATATTATATTATATTATATTATATATTATATTATATTATATTATATTATATTATATTATATATTATATTATATTATATTATATTATATTATATTATATATTATATTATATTATATTATATTATATTATATTATATATTATATTATATTATATTATATTATATTATATTATATATTATATTATATTATATTATATTATATTATATTATATATTATATTATATTATATTATATTATATTATATTATATATTATATTATATTATATTATATTATATTATATTATATATTATATTATATTATATTATATTATATTATATTATATATTATATTATATTATATTATATTATATTATATTATATATTATATTATATTATATTATATTATATTATATTATATATTATATTATATTATATTATATTATATTATATTATATATTATATTATATTATATTATATTATATTATATTATATATTATATTATATTATATTATATTATATTATATTTATATATTATATTATATTATATTATATTATATTATATTATATTATATTATATTATATTATATTATATATTATATTATATTATATTATATTATATTATATTATATTATATTATATTATATTATATTATATTATATTATATTATATTATATTATATTATATTATATTATATTATATTATATTATATTATATTATATTATATTATATTATATTATATTATATTATATTATATTATATTATATTATATTATATTATATTATATTATATTATATTATATTATATTATATTATATTATATTATATTATATTATATTATATTATATTATATTATATTATATTATATTATATTATATTATATTATATTATATTATATTATATTATATTATATTATATTATATTATATTATATTATATTATATTATATTATATTATATTATATTATATTATATTATATTATATTATATTATATTATATTATATTATATTATATTATATTATATTATATTATATTATATTTTATTTTATTTTATTTTATTTCTATTCTATTCTATTCTATTTTAATTTTTATTTTTCTAATAACCAAGAAGAAGAAGAAGAAAAATTTTATTTCTCTTTGTTAATAATAATAATAATAATAATAATAATAATAATAATAATAATAATAATAATAAAAATATTTGTAGGATTGCTTTTTAAAGTATTCCTTTTGGTTAAAACTTTCTTATTGTATTAGTTGACTTTTTAAATGTTTTACATAACTTTTAAGGATAGGAAAAGAACCTACAAGGATTTTTTTCTCTACCACGTTTAAACTTTTTTGTTACCCCTTTGTCATATTCATCTTTTTAAAGTTTTCCTCCCAAGCTGCAACAGCAACAGCAGCATTCAACAGTCATGTTTGTTAAGAAAAAGAAGTTTGACTTTTCCTTTGGTCAAAAGCTTCTAAGAAAATAAGAAAAGTGAATGAATATCTTGTGTCTATCTTAATGAGGTGTTCACGAATGCCACTTTTTCGAGTATTTGAGTATTTTTAACTCGTGGATCTATTACCAATCTCTTTTCAAAGATACCAACAACCATTTGTTTGCTAGTGGTTTATCAAAGGGTGAAAGATTCCGTCTCTCCTAAAGAAGAACTTCTCAAGGGTGTGTAAAAAGGGACGAACCCTCCATCTCCACCCACTCCTCTTCAATGAGACGCGCTACAGTTTGACGTTGAGTGGGAAATAAAGAGCTACTTGAATATTTAACTTGTTTTCCCCCATTTCTCAGTGTGTGTCTCAAGATCCCCAGGCTGACTGATAAAAGTACATCCAAAAGAATTTTATTAACTTCCTCTAAAAGGTAAAGGTAATTTTGATTTTTTTATTTGTTTACTTTTCAATGTGTAACAATGAAATGAGAGAAAGAGAGATAGAGGTATTACACATTTTGTTTCGTTATTTCTGTAATATACTTTTCTAGTTATAAAAAAAAAAACTAGGAAAGACAATATGTTTTGTAATAATAAATTATTATTCTCGATGTTCAAATGTCATATCATCTCTAACACCTTTTTATTAGATATACTATACTTTTTATATATTTTTTTAAACATATTTCTCACTCGTAATATACATACATATATATAGATATATCATTCTCTCTTTATAATATTTAACGCGTAACAAGGCAAGATGTATGTAAAAGAAAAAAAAATATATCTAGCCGGATCGTTAAATCATGTTAGCTCGAGCTTCGTTGAATCACAGAATGTTGGCAAATGAGCGAAAGCGTGTACCGTCCTGAATGCCAATGCAACTACCCCCTTCTCCCCTACAACCAACCCCCCGTTGAATATGACAAAAATTTCCGTTAACATACAACATTCTACCAACACATATTTTCTGCTATGTCCTCACTATATTTTCTGCAATATTTATATTTTCTACAATATTTCTGTGACGTGTACACATTAAAACATTTTTAGCTGGGCCCGTTTTTATCGTCTCGTTCCTCGTTATCCCATAAAATTAAATCTCACCATAGATGTGCGTGATCTTTTCTATATAATATCATTCTACTTGTAAACTTCTTTTCCATCCCATCTTAGCAATAAATTTGGCTTAAAAGAAGTATGTAATATTAATTATGTTATTACCTGACGGTTTCTAGGGATTTTTAATTTTTTATGTGGTATTTTACCCTATAATTCAATATAGTTTATGATAATAGAAATAGATATTAATATTAAATTAAATTTAAAATTTTTCAAAAGGGGTTGGGTTGGCAACTAAGTAATTGTTGAGTTTAAAAAGCCACCTATCGAAAAAATACGCAATTATTTATTTGCCAATCTAATACACTGTCAATTATTTTGATGATTTGTGAAATTTTTTTTTCTAGACTCTATTATAAAAAATATTCGAAAAATTTATGTTATCCTATACATAATTTATATAATAAATAAATGTAATATATATATATATATATATATATATATGATAGGACGTGTCGTTAATTTCCTTTTTTTTTCTGCCTTTTCAACCCACGTAAATTAGGTTGAATTCTTTTTTATTTTTTTTTTCAGTCGCGAACTCAAACTTTTATTTTCAGATAAAGTTTTTTTTTTACCCTCAATGTTCCAAACTTTACGACCCATTTTTTTAACTTATATTATCATCATTAATATAAAAAAAAAGAAAAAAATGTCTACGTGCGTATTATTTCTAGATCCATTGATTTAATCATTCGTTTCTTATACTTCTCATATCTTTTTTTTTGCTGGAATAAAATGACGTTACACTTTTTTTGCTATTTTTTTTAAATTATTATTATTATTATTATTATTATTATTATTATTATTATTTTAAATTCGCGAGACATTGCAATAGTGGAGACATTCACATTTATAGATCGTTCAATCGATCTTATTTATTATGTATAATGCTAACCAATCTGAAGTCGCGACGATTCTGAGAATTATTATAGGTCAATAGTGCCTATAGATACATGTGACTCGACAAAGAAAAAGAAAGAGAGAGAGAGTGAAAGAGAGTACGTCAAGTACGTCAGTAAGAAGCAAAACAATTTTTTTTGCAACTGTCTCTTGATGTAAGTTGCCGATTCTAAGAATTTATGTAGGTCACAGATACAAGTATAAACAAAATATAATACAAAGAAAAACTTAACCAAATATAGAATAAAAATGACACGTAACGATGAAACCAGAATTTTTTGTTTAAGATTAAATTTTAAAATTATTTTTAGAAATGTTCTATTTTCTAAGTCTACAATAATAATAATAATAATACTTATAATTAATCTATAAAAAAATTATTAAATATCTAAATACTCGATGATAGGTTCACAAAAATAATAAAAAGTGTTGTCTACAAATTTTCAAATTAAAATATAAGATTCAATAATTAATAATGTTAAAAAAAAAAAAAATTCACAAATCATTAGATTATTTTCGCAAATCAACATAGTAGTATTAAACTCATTGGAATAGTCAAATAATAAACTAAATTACAAGTAAGCAGTAGAATAATACGTAAGTCAATTTGTCTTTAGATCATTTGGAATAAAATAGTAGAGTGGTATTACGTGTGGCAAAAGAATAGACGTCATGTTTGTATAAACCTGTAATGTGAGAGGGTAAAAAGGTATCATGAACACTCGTTAAAGTCATTTGAGAAAACAGAAAAAGAAAAGGAAAAGTAGAACAACGAAGCAAACGAAAGAAACGTGATATGAAAAAAAAAAATAAAAAAAAAAAAAATAGAAAATAAAGAAAGAAAGAAAAGAAAGAAAGTCAAACGGAGAAAGTTAAATCGATCGTAAGAATTGAAACGATTCGTCGTCCGGGACAACCAGGATTCAATCAAGGATCACTAACTCGGTGGCAGCAGTGGTGTGGGTGGGTAGATGGGTGGTAAAGGAAATAAAAGTTATCTATGCGCGAGAGTAGAGGAAGTTGAAAAGGGTTTGGCGAGCGTGTGAACGACAACGGGGTCACGCAAGCAGCAAAAGGGGGGTTGCAGGGAATCGGGAGGAGCTCGCGCTTCGTGGTACAAATGACTCCCTTCTATCCCTTCTTCTCGTTTCTCTTATGGTAGGGGGAGGGTTTGAGTGGGTTGGTTGGGGTTGTTCGTCGTAGTCATAGTCATAGTCGTCGTAGTTCTCCTCGTAAAGCCTCATTTCAACCCTTCTTCTCCACTTTCGCGTTATCCACCATACCATTCGACTTGTATAATCTTTCAGGCACGATCTCACGTCGACAATCTTCCAACGATCGTAATTTGATATTATCCGAAGTAAATCAAACGCTGTTGGACTTACTGCAACCCCTATTCCTACCCCTATACGTATATGTATACATGCATGTGCATATTATATATACACGCGTTGACTTAGACGATTAATGTTTGCTAATTTGAGAAATGAATTGTTTGGTTTGTATGTTTATTTAAAAATCAAAA
Organism: Polistes dominula; assembly: GCF_049000335.1. Taxonomy (NCBI): domain Eukaryota; kingdom Metazoa; phylum Arthropoda; class Insecta; order Hymenoptera; family Vespidae; genus Polistes; species Polistes dominula. Next base: position 1,190,852 of record NW_028301116.1, on the reverse strand, counting down.
GATAGAAGAAAAAATTATTTTGTCAGATTATTCAATTCATTATCTATTACGTTAGATAATAAATGAATTTAAACTTAAGAATATACTTACAAGTGATAATTATATTTATAGAAATTATTATCTTAAAGATTGGAGTGATTGGGGTATTAAATACCTTTGTATAAATCGATCAGGGTTGATTGATCAAAAAAAAAAAAAAGGAGAATCAAATTTAAGGAAAATATTACTAATCTCACTATTCTTATTTTAAATCAATAATTAATGATATAAGATAATTTTGTATAATAAATAATACATTTATAATATTAGACGAAAATATTAGCCTTTGAAGTCATTACTGCGCATGATCGTTAAAAAAATATATTTCAATTCAAATAAATATATAAAATCTTAAAAAATGTTTAAAAAAATCAGAACGTTATAATCTTAATTTCGATTTATTAAGAATATTATTCACGTTACACACATACGTAACTTTCGAAATGTCATATAAACAACATTCAATATAAGAACTTTCATTGAGAGGACAACGTACTAGTTTGAAGGTGAATTTCGAAGAGGACGGTACTTCTGACATATACACAGTAATTTTAAACATCAATACACATTCTCATTGATTAATTAACAATTATTTTAATACTCTAATACACTCTACTTATATTTCAGATTTTTTTAACACATATACACTGATTTAACCTTTTGAATGTAATACTTTTAATTAAAATGTTTTGTAGGAAAGGAATAATTTATTAATAATAAATTATATTTAATAATTCAAGTTTTTCTTTCTGAATATAATTTAATTTAATTAATATAAACATTATATTATTTTATATTAATATTAACAAATACTTATATGCATCGATACTCTGGTAATTTTTATCAAATGCATATATGTATACCATAGCACTCTGAGGGTTAATAAATTAAATCATATGCTTTACCATATTACATACTTTTTTTCTTTTCTTCAATATTTTCTAATTTTATATAAAAACGTAAAAAATATATACGAAATATACGTTGAGATCGTTTACTACTCGGTGGAAAGGCAAAGGAGCAAGCAAAAGGGGGATGATACAAACGCGTAAAGATGCGTTGCACTGTACGTGACTCAACTCGATCGATAATGCATTGAAATTTATGGAACCGTGAAACGTTTGGAGAGCCGCCACGATGCTCTCACTATCTCTCTCTGTCTCTCTTTACCTCATACACATATACACACACACATACATATATATATTCTGTATTCCTCTATACTCGTGAACCTCTTCCCTTCACGTCGATATCGCTCTCAAATAACGTCCGAACTCTCTCATTGGATAGATCGCTTTTGAAAAACTTTACTGTCGGACCCCTTTGATTCACTTGATTTTCTCTCTCTCTCTCTCTCTCTCTTTCACTTTCTCTCTTTATTTCTTTCTTTCTGTAATCTCTCATCCTGTTGTATCTTTCTACACGTATTTCTATTTCTCATTTTCTTTCTCTTATTCTCTTTGTGTATCATTGATTTTTATTTTCCTTCTTTTTTTCTTTTTTGGTCTTCTAATTCTTCTCCTCCTCTCGGTTTCTTAATTCCCTTTCTCCACTTCCCTTTCTTTTTCTTTTTCTCTTTTTACTACTTTTCTTTTTCAAGCCCTTTCGTTACGGTTGATTGTTTCGCAAGAAAAGAGTTTCGTACGAATTAACTAGAAGGGACGAAACCTAAGAGTCACGCATGTTGTGTATAGGTGGGTTGATATTATCGAGTGATCTTTCGTTTGATACTCATTGTATATGTGTATGTGTGAATGTGAAAGTGATATTTAAAGTACTTATTATACGTACTTCTTTTTCGAGAGTCTACTCAACTCGACTTTTTGTTTCTTCCTTTTATATGCCTAATCACTCACTATTCATGAACTCATACAGTACTGTATAATTGATACTTTTAATTTTTTACTTTGATTTTTAATTGCAGTCAAAATTTCAGGAACTAATTTTATGCATCATATATTTTTTTTTCTTAACTAATTTATTATATATTTATATGGTTAGGTAATTATGATAGTGTGGGGTAGTGTAAGTTAAAAAAATTAAAAATAATTTATTTATTATTACAATACTTAAACACATAGATTTATTTTATTAAAATTATTTAGTTTTTAAATAATATATTATTATTTAATTATTATTATAATGTATTAGGAATCTCATCATAGATAAAAAAATTTCGTCTACATGTGTGTGCAAGCTTTAATGAAACACATGGTACAAGAGATTGTATTAAACTGGTTTTTTATTTAGCCGTCGATCAAAAGCATCGACTTTTCTCAAACGTGTTCGACACGTTAGCCATAATTAAAAGTGAAGGATAGTTATGTCAGTCCATCAGAGTTTTTATGTGTGGAATAAATACATACATAAATATATTTATACATTTAGTATATATAATAGGATATTTGATATATCGTGTAAAATATTTTGATATAAATTTCAACAGATAATAATTAATTCATAGATGAACTCAAATTTTAACGATTTTTTATTGAATAATAATTTCATATTATTCCAACATTTATATCTTTTATCTTGAGACGAAATATATAATTATAAAATAATTTAATAACTGGAACAAAAATTAGAGAATTTTTCTATGACAAAGTATTTTTTGAGGCCTCAGTTTTTATTTTTTATTTTGACTCGATAGAAAAAATTTGTTATAAAAAACTAGCAATTATTATTATAATATGAATTATTTTGTTATTTAAACATAAATCGATTTGATTTCAATTTTTTTAGAACTACGCTATCATAGAAATAATTTTCATTTATTTTTCACACAAGACATTTAATTGAATAAACTTTTAATTAATAAATATCTATATGAAATTTTGTACCTTTTCTTTTTCTTCTTCTTATCTTTCTACATCTCTCTTTCCCATTGGATACGCTGAGTTCTAAATAAGTTTAAAAACAACGCAAACGATCGATCACGTCATCGAGAAAACTAAGGACCGACCACCGCAAAACTCGTCTCATAATTATCGGCTCTTGCGATGTCGATGATATCAAAATATAAATTGACGAAGAAAAGATAAGAACAAGAAAAAGAAGAATATGAAAAAAATAAAAAAGTACACCTTGTAGAAGGATAAGGATGAAAGACGGGAAGGAAAAAAAGAAAGAAAGGAAAAAAAAAAGAAAAAAAAAAAGAAAGAAAGAAAACCAAGGGAAAGTAAAGAGGAAGCGACAGAAACGACAGAAAGTTTCGACGTTGGGTACATCAACATTATCAAACCCCCGTTCCTTCCAACACCCACCCACCCAACCACCTCAACCACCCAGCCACCCCATCTTCCCCACTACTCTTCCTTTGGCTTGTCTTGCATCGTATAAGAAAATTGATTACTCGTCTTATCAGTTTTTAAGGTGTGTGTATGTGTCTGTGTTTGTATGTGTAAGTATGGAACTTCATTTCAACGTCTATCAACCAGGGCCGTCCAACTTTCGTATATAACTGCGGTTCATCCGAAAGCGGTTTTGCATAATACGATATTAACCTTGATACTTTATACTCGCCCAAGTTGAGTGGCTCCTTCGAGTTACGAAACGTTATGGATTTTGCAAGCTAGACAGCCACGGAGTCGCGGTTTAGATCCACGGGTTTATATTCTCTTGTATTCTCTTCTTCCTTTCTTTCAACTTACTACAACGAGACAAAAAGAGAAAGAGTGACAGGGATGAGTTATCATTCTTTGTCTCTCGATCTTTTAGGAAACCCCTTTCTACTCCTTTTACACTAACCCTATTACATTTAAATATCATCAATACCAACACCTTGGTTTTAAATATCCCATTTTATTTGGTTCCTCATAAAGTAATTTCTTTTGTGAAAATGAATACAATTTTCGTTTCGAGGTTAAACCTGGACTTTTCAAGTGGGCATAACCAGTGGAATTCGTCAATAGCAACACCTTGGTTTTAAATGTCCCATTTTATTTAACCTCCCACCGATCTCACGTGTTCTTACTTGTCAATTTGCATCAACTAATGGCCTTTATTGTATCAGGAAAAAATGAAATTACTTTCCGAACAACCCAATAATTTTCATTTTTATTGTCCTTTTTATTATTTCACATAATGACGAAATTTCTATACTTGGAAATAATGATTCGATCGATAAACATTACTTCTCAATGGTGATTCAATAAAAAAAAGAAAAAAGTCTTTTCAAGAACTGTTAATGAGGATCGATCAGATGTTGTTGTTGTCTAAGTGAGTTGAGGGGTTTGAACTACAAAAAATAGCAGCAGAAAAAAATAGACAACAAGAAGAAATAAGTCAAAAAAAAAAAAAAAGAATAATTGTAATGTGGGAAAGAGAGAAAGAAAGAGAATAAATAAATAAATAAAAATAAAAAAGAAGTAAAAGGAGCATCATTCTCGGATGATGACGCTTGAGATAGTCTTCGGAATGTTCGTAAAGATGAAGCGATGACGCGTGCACGGGACGATGCGCAAATTCAATGCCATTATGGTAACGCTTGTCGTGTATTCTCACACAGATGCATCACGGGTGCATAGATGCATATAAACATGGGTAAAGATCATACACATACATACATACTTACATATATATACGTACGTATACATAAATCACACACGTTGATTATGTTAGGCGTCAAGGTATGGTTGAATCCGCCTATAAAATGCGATCTACTACGAGCCGCAGGCGTCTCATTAAACGGAATGCATATTTATGGAGACACTAGGTATATCTATATATATAAATATGTATAAGTGTGTGTGTGTGTGTGGGTGTGTGGGTGCTAGGTGGTTCAGGAGAAGAAGAATGTGTGTTTATATGTGTCGTAAGTAAGGTGGGTGTACGAGTAGGTAGATATATGATGTGTGTGTGTATATATATATATATATATATATATATTATGTGTGAGAGGAAAGGGTTGTGGGTGGTTAGGACGAAGGGAAAAAAAGGCGACAGTGCACTCTCGACGTGTCTGGCTGTTCCGTCAGGCGTCACAAATCTCAATGGCGTATTCTATGACCCGATTGCCGGTGCACGCCTTTTGGTTTTCACCCTCCAACAACGGCAAGTACAACTTTTTTTTTCTTTCTCCCTCTCATTTCTTCTCTCTCCCTCTTTCTTTCTTTTTTCTTTTTTCTTTCTTTTCCTTGTTCTCATTCCAGTGGCATTTTTTTTTCTTTTTCTTTTCTTTTTTTGACTTTCTACTACATTCCATTATCGTCTCTTACTTTCCTTATTCTTTCGTTATTTTTGCATTGATATTAACTGGCATAACCTCGACATTAAATATTCTTTAAAATTTATATCGATGCAAGGACTAGGTTTTTTTTTCTTTATTATATATAAATTTTGTTTTAAAGAGGTCAAACGTCGTCGTAGCATTTTTAAGAGTAACATATTTTAAAGATATGAATAAATTATTTCAATTCTCGCTTTATAAGTTGGTATAAGTATTTTAAAAATTATTTGAATTAATTATTTATATATAATATAATTTATTTTTAAATGTTAATCGATCGTAAGAATTTTCTTTCTTTTCTTTTCCTTTTATTTTGCGATAATTTGTTTCAACACATCTTGTGTGGGAAGTGACTATTTATTCAATATTATTTTTTTATTTATATTCTAATTTTTGTTTTATATAAATTTATATTTTTATTTTATAATAAAATTATTATAAAGTTTCTATAAATTATATTTATATATATATTTATAATATATATTTAAATCAAAAAATTTTTTTAAATTCTATATAAAAATATTTAGACAAAAACTAAAATAAAATATTTATATTATAAAAATATAATATAAATATATTATCTAATATTTAGTCATTAAAAAAACCGGTACTTACGTATTAACGCCATCGCAGCAAAATTTGCGCTAATGCGCCAATCTACACCTTAAATTGTTGCGACAAATTATAGGATAAAAAACTTTATTTAAAATCGAAACACTTTTAAAATTCAAAACATTTTATTTATAAAAAGTATACATAAGTAACAAAAACCTGTGTTTTGAAAATTAAGGCTAGTTTATATTTAGAAAAAAATTTCGCGTCCAAATTGTAAAAAATCTCTTGCTACATATAAATGAAATATAAGAAGAATAATAAAATATAATCCTATCAAAAGATATTTGGTAATACGATAAGATAGTAAGATAGTAGAACGATTTTATAGTCTAACGTTATAAACTTCCTAAACTTTGTTCTATGTACAAGCACTGTTCGAAAGCATTAGGGACAGATGCATTAGGTTACGTCCCAACTAATGGTCTAGGCTGACTATAGTTATAGCTTCCCACGCAAATCACGAAACGATCATTCGTATAGTCGTGTTTCTAACTCTACACGTCGACAATTCTAACATCAGAATTGTTAATATCTAATCAGGCAACTTGTAAATTCTATTAAAGAAGATTTTGTTGTCAATGTGATAAATCATTTATACGTTAGTTATACAGTTCATTAAATAAACATTTAAGAAATAATCAAGTGACGCTAAAATTAAATATAATAATTAACAATTAAGTGTCAATTTGATGATGATGATGATCGTGCTAAGAACAATTGAATTTAATTAGAATGTTCATTAAGGTAGGTAACATTTTGGAGTTATAATTAGCACAGGTACTATTACCACTTGGACTTGATTACCTGTCTTGACATCGGCGGTACCATTTCGGCTAATCGCGTTTTTACTAATTGTAATCGCGTCTTCTACGAGATTTTCCACGTTGACTCTATTAGGCTAGGAGGAGGAGGAGGAGGAAGAGGAGGTGGGAAGGTCGTTAAACGAGAAATATACTTAATTTGTCACGGTCGACCAACTATTAATCGCACGCCATTTATATGCCAAGTAAAAATATATTTTACGATTTTATCAATGTATATCGATAATAATAGATCATTCTGATCAAACGTATATTCTTATCGATAATTATTTTTAAATATCTAATAATTCGACAATTGTTTAAAATCTTGAAAGAAAGAAAAGGAAAAAAGAAACTCGATTCATTTTGTATTTTAAATAATAAATCAAATCGTTCATCGCAATGGGTTATTTATCAAATTGATATAAATATTATTTAACGATGTTATTTAACGACGATTAATTTTTGATGAGTGTTGTAATTATGTCATAAATAATATCCAACCAACGAGAGTAATACAAATTTATTAATTATCACGATATTTGTTTAATCTCTTCGTGTAATTACATATTCACGTTTTATATTGAATATTTTGAAACTTTTATCTAAAAAAAAGTCCATTAACCAAAATAATAGATACCAAAAAATATATTTTATCTATAAATCGTGTAACGTGTAATTATTAATTGATAAAAGATAATTCTTTAAATCGTTTATTTAAATTCTGATCCTACGAATGGTAGATATCCTTCAATTATGCACAGCTAAAAGGCAATTTATTCTACCTCCATCTCCACCTCCACCTTGTGCCCTTCAAGTCGATCAAACCACCTCCTCCTTCTAACTATGTGTGTATGTGTACTTCGATTATTTACCAAAAGCATCGTTCCCTATCCAACGGCAAGATAGATAAAAGTTTGTTATCGTTGATTTATCGTCTTTTTTTGTCCCCCACCCCCACTCCCATCGGTGCATATGCATCCTCCAATGCAAATGGTCGGGTCTCTCCGTATATCGTCGTCGTCGTTAATTCGCTTTACCTTCTATTTGGTTCGGCAGAGAAAGGTAATTATTTTCATTCGAAGCGGAAAGTGCCTAACGAAGCGACTCATCTCGGCTGAAACTCGCGTCGAATGTTCTGGATTTCGATGTCTCTGCTTTGAGAGTAGTCAGGTACATACTACTAACTAGGAACCATTTGACAGGCCCCCAAAACACAAAGGCAACTACTATGTCCGGTATCGTGTTCAATACATACATACACACACACACACACATGTCGTTTATTATCAATTATTATTAGAGTAACTTTAAAGTCTGATATAATTAACGATAACAACACGCGACTTTTATGTTGAATTTTAATTATTCGTTTTATTTTACTCATGTCATCCTTTCACACACATATATGTGCATCTACACAGAGACATCTAATTCATTTTTCCTACTCGTTCGTGTATGTATATATGTATATATCTTTTTTTTCTTTTTTTTTTTTGGTTGTGTATGTCCATAATTATATTTTCATTTTATAAAACTGTAATATGAATTCCGGTGGCTGTGAAGATCACCCTGGGGAATATACCGTAAGCGGGGAATTAACAATGAAATACGAAACGTCGAGGGATATCTATGGCTTTTTCCAAAGTTCAATCACGATCTCACGTATCGATAAACTAAAATACGAAACCCCCTCATCGATATGATGGTATATATATATATATATTGACTATTGCAACGACGTGAACAATATTTTCCCAAAGAAAATGTCTATTAAATCAGCACTTCTTTTTACTTTTAATTATGTATATATTCACCAAGTGATAATGATATTTGTTATTAAAAAAAAATAAAATAAAATACTAAAAAAAATAAATCTCTGACCACAAGTGGGTTTAATCCGTTGCTCGCGAATGAAACACGAAAACGTAAAAAAAAAAAAATAATTAAATTTACTATATAATGATGTTTATACTAACCAAATTTGTTAGCAAATTTAATTATTTATTACAATTAATATTATAAATAAATTTATTATATAATTATAATATATAATTATTATATTATATTCTTATTATTATTAATGTTAATAATATATAATAAAATTAATTTTCTTATTCTTAATTATTATAATATATAATTATAATATATAATATTATATATAATTATAATTAATATGATAATAAATATTTTATAAATTTAATTATTTATTATAATTATTAAATTATATTCTAGAAAAATTATTATAAATTAAAAATATAAAAATTATTTTATATCATTAATTATTGATTTAAAATAAAATAGTTAAAATTTGTAATATTTCCATAATTTTAACAAATATATTTCATTCTAAAATTGCAGTTATTAAAAAAAAAATTGTAAAATGCGTCCTATAAAAAGACCATTGGTGGGTAATAATCTTTAAGAATGAAAAGATAATAAATAATTGTTATAATTGGTCAAATATTTTTTTATTTTTTTTTTCCATTTACAAGAATAAAATTGTTACGCGTCATAGAGAGAGGGAGAGAGATAGAGACAATTCAATATTGATCAGAAAAGCAGTGGGGTTTGGCTTTGTCGATTGCGGCACGACAGTTATTTCCGTACGAATTAACCGTTGGAGGAAAAGCGAGTAAGAGAAACGACTAGGAAGCTCGTTATTCTCTACTTCGACGTGTCTGGGTTAAGCCTTTCGGGAATCAGGACGGACAGGGTGAAACAGATTGAAACTCCGTGGACGTAGAACGGACTTGTCCCCTGAGCTTGCCTGGTGGCCACCCAACCACCCACGATTTTCTCACGGTACAACTTTTACGTATTTATTTCTATTCCCTTTTTTCACTTTTTTTTCTTTTTCTTTCCTTCTTCCTTCTCACTGTCTCACTTTTATTACGTTTGCTCTTCTCTCTCTCCCTCTCTTTCTATTTTTCTATCTTTTTCTATCTATCTTTATCTCAGTCTTTCTCTTCAACTCTCCTCCTTCTCCTCCTCCATTCCTCCTGTTCTTTTTTTTTGCGTGAACTTTTATATGCTAGAAATTACGGTGAAAAAGTTTTAATCACGTTGCTGCATTAGTCATGTGACTCGTTTACAATGGTAGATTTTACAAGCGTGTGTGTTAGATTATATACGCGAAATCCTTCACGGTTAGGTAGTAGTAGTCCAACTTTACGAAACCCTAATGTGTTGTCTTTGAAATTTTATGCTCGTTATACGTTTCTTTTTATTTTTATCATTCGATATGAAATTATAATATGAACTAACAATACGTACATATTTTAGTCATATTTAATAGATTCATTTTGTTTTCAACGTTCTAATTACATCTGTCCGATCACTAAAGTATCAAACAAAATCCGAACACGATTAGCAAATGAATGGGGTGACCCGTTTGAAAAAAAAATAATTCTAAAACCGTACGATATTGATTCCGATAAGACGGATAAAAGAAAACCAAATTGTCCGACCTCTTTGATAATAATAATTGATATTCTAAAAATAATTTTTAATTCTTCAAACTATTCAATTGAAAAGAAGAAGATTACCAATTGGAGATGGTTCTAATTATAAAGTTTTTTTTTCTTGAAATAAAGGAGATTTCTTTGATGACGATAATAGCTGTCCTCTCCACCTTCCACCTTTAACGAAAAGTGCATCAACATATGATTAACGGGATTCCGATCGAAATGGTAAAAGCTGTTCGCGTAGAATCAAATTATTATTATTATTATTATAACGACGTTGCGATATCGGCAAAAGTAGAGAATAATGAAAAGCATTTTACCTGAATTCTATTATTACGTAAAAAGCTTTGGTCGAAAATGAAATGCGATTTAATACGACGATCTTCGTTGTCGTAGTCATGGTGGTAGTGGTGGATGGGTGGGTGAGAGAGAGAGGGGGAAGGTTCTTATTTACAGCACGAAAAACGAACTAAAACTGCCATCCACCAACTTGAATCGCTAAATCTCTAAGCTTCTTACTTACCGAGCTGCTGAAACAACTTATTTTAACGTTTTCACGACTCCTTCTTATTCCCCTATAGCTAGCTTACCTGTTCTCGCGAAATTATCTCTCATTTCTTACGAGATATCATAGATATTACACTTGACAGTGTATCACATCTTTAGAAAAAAAATCATTAACTCATTTAAAGTGTTTGTTTTTTATTTTATCCTATGAGAGATTATGATATTAAACAATGAATCGTAAATTAATCTTTGGTGTTAATATCATTTTCATTATTATTAGTATTATTTAATATTTAACACAATATATCACTTTTTGAGCACATTTCACTCTAGATAATATTATTATTTTATTATTATTTTATAATAACTGGTTTGCAATCAATACGCGAATTGTGATACGACGAAAGTAGAAAATTTGATAGGATCGCAGTTCTGTGCCACGCGTAGGGTTTATATATATATATATATATTTGATTGAAATTCAATATTACATCGATATAGGGCGTGTGGGGGGGGAAGGGCTATATCTATTCCTAGAATAAAGAGATCATTTATCAAAACGTGATATTATCGATTATCATGATACATAATCAATAGAATATTTATACAAGTTTATATAAACATATACATATACATATAAGATATATATATGTAACAAAAAGCAATTGAGAACTAGGGTGTTGACGAGAAAAGTCTCACGACTGCGTGCAGCACCATTAAACATATCGTTGGCGACATCGGTCGTGGCGACGATTGGCAGGAAACGGGGATGGAACGGGGAGGTTGGAGAAACGAAGGGGTGGATTGTGGACTTGCTTGCACCCTGAAATGGCATAGTAGTTCCTAGAAGCGGTCAGAAATCGTCGAGTAATATCGGCAGAAGCATTAGAGAGTGTGTTGTTCGGCAGGGTTGAGGAAAAAGACGACAACGATGACGACGACGACGACGACGACGACGACGACGATGGTGGTGGCATGCCATGGGTAATACAGGCGTCATGCAATGCCACACGCGAACCACAAAAATCTCGTGCTAGTAGTAGTAGTATTCCTTTTATGCCCTAACCTTTCTCTTCTTTCTCTTTCTGCACCTGTAATACGCATCTACTGAGCATTTTTTTTTCTTCTTTTTTTGTCTGCAACCCGTGACTACTGTGACCAACGTGCGTGTTTGTGAGTAAAACATAACCACGATTGTGAATTGCAGTTTGCCTAAGAGAAGAGAAAAAAGGGAGTGGTTGGTTCGTTGGTTGGTTGGTTAGTTGGTCCTACCATCATCGTAGGTTTCACGCGAACCACCTCTTCTCTCTCTTTCTATTGCACCCTTAGCGTGAAGCCTCGTAGAAAGGTTGTTTCGTTGCAAATCATAGGTGTCGCGCGACTACCCGTGCCCCCCTACGATCTGGGCAACGATTTCTTTGTAAAACCCTCCCCCCCGACCGACCGACCGACCGTCGCCACGAAGTCTCATTATGCGTTTCGTTTATGCTGCCTTCAGGATCGGTACACACCGTTGAACTTTTTTTATTTTTAGAATGCACACCACCTCCCCTTATATACCCGTAGCTGGCGCGATCTCTTCTCGAGCTACCAAGCTTTCTCTTCTGACCTTTTTGTTTTTTTTTTACCCCATCCCTTGTCCGTTAAACTTTCGCAACACTGGGGGGTTTATCCTGTAACACTCGTTTCAGGATTGGTTACGTGCTATTGTTATTATATTTTAAGTATTGCTCATAATATTTTATACTTTAGATGTAATATTCAACTTTTCTGAGGTTATGGGATAATAATTTAAAAAAAAAATTACTATCTATGGTTTTTTTATCTTTGAAAATGATGTGTTATTAAAACACAGATGTTCGTACAATTTGGGGAAAAAAGAAATGACGAATAAACTGCTACGTCATCGTCGTCGTAGTCGTAGTTTTCGATGCGTAGACAATTTTTATTCACACTTAATTTTAAAGAATTGCCGACATTTAGAGTTACTTAAAAATACTGACTGACTAGCAGTAGTACTGTAGGGCAAGGGTGAGTTTACACACAGGGTCATAATCCACTGCTGTCGTTTTGCTTTTCGCATTAAATTCTATGTTCCTAAGGGATCACGATGGGGAAATGTTGAAGCTCAACTGTTGGAATAGATATGCAGGGTTTTATTAATGCCCCTCCCTCCCTCCCTTCCCACTAAACCCACTGTGTTTTTGACTTTGTGATTTTAATGACTTACGGTGGGGATTCAAAAGTCCTTTTTTGCATAGTATATATTTACTCTAAAAAGTACAACGATAACGTTTAACGCATTTTCCTGATGAATAAAGTGTATCTGTATAAAATTATCTTTTATTTATGCTAGTGCATGATTCTTAATTTTGATATCCTATTATTAAATAAAATTATCTAAATTTATATCAATTGTATGCTATAAAAAGAATTTGTATTTTTGTAAAATTATTATTTACAATGAAGTTCTTCATTTTATTGTATAAAAATGAATATTTACACGTCTTACAATGTCTCAGATGTTACATGAAAGAAATAATGGAAACAATATTACACGGTGAATCAATATTAGAAATAAACGATGCTCATTGAGTGTATCAAAAGTTTGTAATAATAATATAACGTACATTAAGAATAAAATTTATATTTCTTTAGAAAAAAAAAGAAACAAAAAGATAGATAGCACAGAGT